>NC_040906.2:188203629-189403629 GCF_004126475.2 Phyllostomus discolor | reverse complement strand
GAATCTCATCTTTTCCTTTGTGGAAACCCAAAGGCTACAATGTGCTACAAACATTCCTTCCTTAACTGACTCTCCACGAAGAGCTTGCAATTGGAAGTAACTTAATTTCGTCATAAGTAGAAAAAGAATTAAGATTATGAAATGCTTTTTCTCTAAAAGAATGCTATCTTGCTTTCCAAATATTTAATACTATAAAATAGCCCTGGCTGTTGTAGCTCAGTGGATTGAGCACAGGCTGCGAACCAAAGGGGCGCTGCTTCAATTCCCAGTCGAGGACACGTGCCTGGGTTGCTGGCCAGGTCCCTAGTGTAGGCCCTGGGAGAGGCAACCACACATGATGTTTCTCTTCCTCTCTTTCTCCTTCCCTTACCCTCTCTAAATAAATAAATAATTTAAAAAATACTATAAAATAATCACAGATATGCAACAGTAATACACATCATATTTAAACCTGTCATTCCTGTTTCCTTTAGAGTCTAAAGACAAATGATGTTCAAGACAAATGACAAATATTAATGATTTTTTCTAGGTGATGAAATGTTAGTCTTTTAAATTTCTGCTCTGAATTCTTCCTGTGTTTGAATTTTTAAAATAAGTATTATTTCTACAAAAACAATGAAACCACACTTCAAAAAAAAATAAAAATTACCAAAGCACAAAAACTCATCTTAGTTAAAACAAATTATATATATCCATCCTTTTTCCCATTTCTGGCTAGCTCATCAACTTCGTCTACAAGTTTTCTTGCTCTGTTTATTTTAATATGAGACAAAGTAAGGACCTTTAAACTATTCATTTTGCACTAATCTCTATACATATACTTTAACCTTTCTAAATTTTTTTTTTTTCTAAATCACATATGGATCTGAACTGTTTTAAAAGTCAAGAGAAAAAAATGTTATAAGAATCACAGGATTGAGTATTTACTAGCATTTCGCTGTGATACTAGGAAAGAAAAAAACTCACCTTTTTAACTTTGGTCGCTGCGAAGTTGACTGTGATGCAGGATTTGAAAACCCTGTGCTTTTACTAACTGGAATGGCATTTTTTTTGGCATTAACAACCTGAGTAGAGTGGGCGCTAAAAGACTTAGGACTCCTCCTCTTCACTTTCCGCTCCTCCATTGTTTCAAGGCCAGCTTCTTAAGACCTAAAGAAAAGCAGCAAAATTATACATGCATGCTATAACACACCCAAATGAAAAAGGCTCAAATACCCACTTCAGAGGATGAAAGAAAATCGAGAGTTTCAGAGGTTGTTAGAGATAGTTAGAATAAGGAGGCCTTAAATTTAATCCACCTTACTTGTACACAGAAGCCTTAAGGCAAATTGTCTATCAGACAAAATTTTTTTTTTACCATTTTCTGTATCCACTCACCCCACAAATGTTGACTCTCATCCAGTTGCCTAGCACTATTCTGGGGATTAGGGAGATGGTACTGAGCAAGACAAAGTCACTGACTTCAAAAATCCTATATTATTGAAGGTTTTGAATACATAAAAAATAAACAAAACAGCCATGTGATATTCCCAGCATGACTCAAACTTCAGGTGGCCTACAGAGCTCCCTTCTAAAATATATTCTTAGAAGAACCAACTGGATTCAAACAGATGTGTAACTGACAGGGTTATCTGCATTTGACCTAGTGACTGGAACCCTCATTTCAACTACCAAGCAAGAACTCAGTGTCTGTCTAGGGATAATACTTATTATAGTTCCTTGAACAAGTGACGTTATATAAAATTAAACATATTCTGTAAGTACCTTTGTATAGATTGTATTTATTTATTTTTAGAGAGAGGGGAAGAGAGGAAGAGAAAAATCAGTGTATGAGAGAAACATGGGTCGGTTGCCTCTCACATGCACCCCAACTGGGGACCAGGCCACAACCCAGGCATGTGCCCTGACTGGGAATCCAACTGGTGATCTTCTGTTTTGTGGTATGATGCCCAGCCAACTGAGCCACATCAGCCAGGCCCTGTAACTATTTCTGATACACTTTATCTACCTATTTCCATGGAAACATGGAACTTTATTATGTATGTTTAGTTTTGCTAATACCAAAAAGGTTACACTATGGCCCTGGCAGGTGTGGCTCAGTGGGTTGAGCCCCGCCTACAAACCAAAAAACCAAAGTGTCATGGGTTCATTCCCAATCACAGCACATCCCTGGGTCACAGGCCAGGACCCCATTAGGGGGCACATGAGAGGCAACCACACATTGATGTTTCTCTCCTCTCTTACTCCCTCCGCTCCCTTCTCTCTAAAAATAAATAAAATCTTTTTCTTTTACAGTTACACTATGAAGTCACAGTCAACCCTTCCATAGAGAATATGTGTAAGACCTTCAGTGTATCTAATACTTTCCCCTTACTTTATATATTAACCAGCTTTATTTTTTTAAGTCATCCACTTAAAATATCCTCCTACATTTCCTTTTTATGTATGCATAATATTAAATTCTTCTTGTTTCATGTATCATAGATGAGAAATTTGCCGTATATGGCTATTTACCTCATCAGACTGAAGTGCCTTAGGTGCATTAAAGCCTTTTTTGTATGTTGAGTTGCATTTAATCATACTCTGACTGTTCAAAAAGATTCAAATCCACTGATGTCCCTTCTCAATTAATTAATGGAGAATTGTAATGAAAACAGATGTTTTGTCCATACCTGGAATCAGTGGCCCGAGCACTGGAATTTTTATAAACCACTAAGCCCGGGTGCTCAGGTTGACTCTAGACAGTCGCAACTGGAGCTACGACACCTCCAAAGAAGGAAAGGTTTTCAAGGAAAAGGCTCTAACGCCCAGTACCTAATCCCAGATACTAACTGAACATCCCCTGACATCTTGGCTAACAATTTTTCCTTTAAAGAAGCATTTTTAGTAACAGAACAGATATTTGGGGGTTGTTTCAGCATGCAATACAAAGGATATGGAACTTCAGAAAAACAGCGTAGGTAAGTTCTCTAAAGAGGCAAGGATTTGTATGAAATATCATAGATATAAACACGCTGGCCTTTAAACTCAATGCTAATACACGAAAAGGCAAAAATAAACGTACGAAGTAAAGCAATGCAAATAAACCAATAGCGGTCTAAAGGAAGATGTTCTAAGAGGCTCGTATCCGTTTGGGGACGGTGACATCTCTGACACAAGAACACTGAAATCCTCCTCATATACCAAGCAGCAAAGAACCAGTTAGAAAAGGCCTTTCGAGCGGCTCGCAGTTTACTCAGACTGGTTTTGAGAGCCAGGAGCCCACAGCCTCCACGCAGGACCACGAGGAGTCCCTCCGGACTTCACCTTCCGGCGCTTCGCCAATCTGCCGACCCCGCACCGCCCAGATTCCAACACCAGCCGGAGCGGGTGGTGGGAGGGGCCTAAAGAGGGCCATGACAGGGCTGCCTCTGCCTACACTTCATACCTGAGGAAGGAGGGGATCAGGTGCTGTCCTCAACCTACAAAGATCCCGGATTCTCCGAAGCCACCGCCGTAGCTGCAGCCGCCGAAGCTACTGCTGCAGCTTGAGCCAGGGTCACATCCCGGACCCGTCTCCTGAACAGCGCCCTTTGTTGACGGAAGTGACGTAAGGAGTTGGAGCCTTCCTGCCCTTTGCTGGAGCCTCGCCTCTTCCTGCCGCGGGTCCAGCGCGGGTCTCCGCCCTTGACACCTCAGTGCTTCACCTGGCCTACCTTCAGCCGTACCTTCGGCGGGCTTGGAAAAGAGGATCCATAGCTGAGTTTTCATTTTGGGTTCTGTGGCTCAAACGCAGGGAAGGATAAAAGATGGCGGTGGGCGCAGGAATGAGAAATATAGTCCTCTTTTCGGAAGCTGCCCCGCCCCCTCGGTTAGTGTCAGCTTTTATGCACTACAACTCCCAGCGTGCTGTTCGAGCCAGCCCGGAGGCGGAACCGGAGTGTCGCCCTAGCAACCATTCCTGGATTGTTTCCGTCACATCTCCGGGAGTTGTCAAGGTAAACCAACTTGGACTCGGACGGCAGTGTGAACCAAACCGTGCTACCTAGCCTAACTAGAACCTAAATACGATCCTATTACAACCATTATTAGTAGCGATTCTGTTCAGGCACTAGACATGTGTTTTCTCTAAATTTCACTACAATTTTGTGAGTTAGGTGTTTTAGGTGAGGTAGGTAATGGTGTTATCCTCGTTTTAGAAAAGCATATTAACAAACACTCAGGCTGATAAATCCACGTCTCTGTTGCCAAGACAGTTCTTCCAATACTCACCCTGCCTCTGAAGAAAGAATTGAGGATCGAGAGAGATGGAGCTCTCTCCTAAATGTGAGGAGACATCATTTTCATTCCCTAGTTTGGATAGCCTTCCCATGTGGGATTGGGAGTGGGGAGGGAGGTTTTCGGTTCAAAGACCTTCAGATTGAAGAAACTAAGGAGAGCACCACAGACTTTCTCGCATTTGCTATTGAGGAAACCGGAAACCGAATCTAGAGATTATGTCAGTATCAGGGAGGCAGAACAAAGACGAACTCAATTACCCATATTATAAAATTATGAAATGTTTTAAAAAGAAAAGACAGAATAAACCTTCATGTTCCCACTTGCCAGAATGAATGGGTGTTACGTTTATATTTTTAAGTGAAATAAACGGAACATTGCAGATAAAGCGCTAGCCACCTACCTCCCTTCTGAGAGGCAACCACGATCTTCAATTTGATATGCATCTTGATAATCTAGGTTTTTATACTTTTACTCTATGTTTATAAACAATGTAGAGAATGACTTTGGGCTTTTCGAGTTTTACATAAAGGCTATATTTTTAGTATTGTTCTAAAACTTTTTTACCCAATTCTGTGTTTTGGAGACCTATGCACATTGGTACATATGGCTAGACTTCATTTGTTTTAACTATATGGTATTCTATTAAATAAATTTGCCACAATTATTTGATAATTCTCATAATGATGGATAGTTAGGTTATTTACCATTTTCACCATTACAAAAAAAATGCAGTAGGGTACAATCTTCCCAGTATCCTTTCTCAAAACTAATCTTGTCTCTTAACTAATCTCTGGATTGTCTTATCTCTATGAGCAGAGTTTGCAAGCTGGTGATTTACATGCTGTTTTAATTATTGCACATTGATTGCTAATCATTAACATTGGAGGAATAAAAAATGGATGTCGTTCCAATAATAGTGGGAAGCTCTAATCACACTACATCTGCACTACAGCCCCGCAATAACAGTTCAAGCTGAAGAGCAGCCACCTCCTTTAGATCAGTTCAGGTGATCTCTAGTTTTTCTCAGTCCCTCTGCCTGTAGTACCCATCTGAGTGAGCCCTGTGGTATTTGACTTTGCAACCTCAGGTAACCTTCAAAATGTACATGTGTCAGATATTTAGAGTTATGTATTGAGTCCCTATTTGGCCAGACGGTCTCATAGGACGTCGGGGGCATCCATGAACAAGATGGGTAAGAACCCTGTAGTTAGAGGTCTTATATCCTTGAAAAAAGGAAATGAACAATAAATTAGTAAAGAAATAGAACAGTTTCATGTAGTGATAAGTGCTAAGTTCAGTAACAGTTTCAGGTCCTAAGGAGTTGTAAGGGATGGGGTACTGGAGAGGCGGTGTCAGGGAAGGCCCTCCTGAAAAGGCAACTTTGGGGGTTGAGATATGAATGAAAGACAGAAAGACAGGAACTGGCCATGTAATGATCTGGGGGAAGAGCATTCCTGTGCAAAACATGTGGCTAAACCATTGGTCGTTAGGCACAGATGAGCTTGGCATGTTTGAGGAAGCAAGGGGTTGGTGAGGCTGGATTGTACTGACATAGGGACAGAGTGACATGAGACAGAGTCACAAAGGCACAGTTTTGAGTGTGATTTCTTAACTTGAAATCTAGAGTCCTTGCTGAAAGAAATTTTGTTCTTTAAAATTTATTTGATTTTCCTTTGACTGCAAAACCCCTCCTTTGGATTGACTGATAAATGCACAATTTATGTAAATTAATCAGCTACTTTCTTCCTAAGGATATTTAGACGGTATGAGCTTTGATCACCAACACCCCGCCCCCAGTACTAATATACTTAATAGCATAGATAGGCAAGGAGAAATAATGGTGTGAATCTCCTGGTAGTGATGGTGATGCAAACATACAGATTCACAGGCTTTCAACCTGCTAAGGCAAAATCTTGTGGGAACCCAGGAATCTCTATTTTTTAAATGCATTTTTATGGATAATTTTGAACATATACCAAAGAAGACAGAATAGTATATTGAACTCCCATGTACCCATCATCCATCTGTTGAATAATGGACAATCTTGTTTCACTTAAACCCCTCCCCCAACATTTCCTCCTCTCCAGTAGTATATTGATGCAAATCCCAAATGTCATTTAATCTATAATATATTTCAGTATAGAGCTTTGAGAGATAAAAAGTTTAGCCACAATATCACTGTTATTCCTAAAACAGTTATAATAACTTAGTTCAGGATGGGGCAAAAGTAGGTTTGCAGTTGTGAGTACCCAACACACAGAATTCTTCTTGTATTGTTATTAATTATTGTATTATTTTCCATATGAAAAACTGTAAACCTGCTTTTACCCCACCCTGTATTATAAAACACCCAGTCATTGTTCAAATTTCCAATAGCATCGTAAGTGTCATAATATTTTTTCAAACTTGATTTGAATTAGGAATGGTCTTCTGTAAGGTCCTCAGGTGATGAGTGGGTTTGGAAGCCACTGTTGTACACTCATTTGTTGAGCTACAAACACACATTGTTCTTCCCCTTGCAAAGTGGACACACTAAAGGAGAAGGCAAGTATCTCAACCCAAAGCAAATACCTACTCTACCTCAGGGGATGTGCTTGGAAAACAGCCATCCCCTAATTGACCTTTGTGGTTCTTATAGGGAAGAAGTTTTTAGTTTTGTTTCTTTAACTTGGAAGCCTGTACCTCATTTGTTAAGTGTTCTTTCACCTCAGTTTCCTCCCATACCAGAATGCCTCACCCAAGGTAGGTCAGGTTCAATGCTGCTTTGGACATCTAGCTCAGGAAGAAAATATCTAGTTAAAAATACCTAGTGTAAATGAGCTTGGCATATTCATGGAACTGAAAGAATGCCAGTGTACTGGTCTAGATTTCTACTCTAAGATGTACATCTGAAGGATTAGTGGAAGTCCCCAAAATAAATATAGTGAGCATTATAATTGTATTTTACTGCTAATTGCTTTGGAAAAACAAACAAAGGTTAAACAACAGACCTGAAAATTTACAAAGGTTTAGACATTCACAAAGTTCTTAAATATATGGCCTTTGATAAATTTGTCTTCATTGAGCTCTGCATTTCTTGAGAGCAAATATTATGTTTTATTTATTTATTTACTTCACATATTGGGGGAGTCACTTTGTAAAGTTTATGATTGTCTAACTATTATGCTGTACACCTGAAACTAAAACAAATAATATTGAACGTGAACTGTAATTGGATGATTCTTTTTAAACTTAATATTTGGGATAGTTTCCATTTATGATTCTGTAAAATTAATGCTTTAATCTAATTTCACATGCACACTTCCTTTTTAAGGCCAACAATAGGTAACGGGGTTTGGTGATGATTATCAGCAAGATATGATGATGATTCATCTTCCCAATATCCTTCCTCTAAGCTCTTGTCGTAGGAATACTCTGGTTTTTGCAGAAGGCTTGTGTTGTAGGTTTAACCAGAAAACAGTGTATACCATGGATCAGCACGTTAGCTGTATTGCATTACAATGCTTCCATCAGTTCTCCCTCCTTTTCCTGAAGTTTAGCAGTATTACATGGACTATTACAAAACTGTTTAGAGGTATCTGTAGGGATAGTTTATAGCATAGCAGAGAAAGGAGAAGGCAGGGTGGGGGGGGGGGGGGGGAGTAGAAAAGGCTCCCATGATACTTTGTTTATATCTTTGTCTAAGGAGGACATTTTAAAATGTTTTTAAAAGCTTAAACTGTTATCACTCTGTCATTTAAAGCATTGCCATTTCTCCTTGTCAATGGAGAAATAAATCTTTATGCTGTGGAAAGAAAAGGAATGAAACTCAGCTCTGGGTTGATGGGCCATTGTGTGTCCTAATGAAACAGTGTGAGTTGCATGTGCACATACAGTCAGGAAGCTGAGCTTGGGGATATGAGATTGAGAAAGCTGGGTTGTGTTGTACAATAAAGTGGGAAGAATTGTTTAATGGTAGAGGGTGGAGGTTGGGGGGAAAGAGCAAAAAAGGAAGCAGAGGGAGAAAGGAGAGTCAGAATGGTGGGAAGGACTTTGAAAAGAGCAAGGAAGTCTATTATTTAATTTGTAGTTGTTAGTGTTGCTCTAAACTGTTTACAGACATGCACACACATGTCCCTCCATGCTCCCAAACATCACGGTAATCCCCTGCAAGCTCGAAGTTTTGTGGAAGTTAATCATGGCAACCAAGAAAATAACGTCGTGTTCTACATGCGTAGAGGATTTGGTGGCAAACAAGGGCAATATGTGTGTAACAATAAAGTAGTCCATAAAAGGCACTGTGTTGGATGAAGCAGGAGCTTGAGTCCAAGGTAAATGGGAAAATTACAAATTGCAGTCTAGCCTATAATCTTTAAAGTGAAGTTAAATATAACCCCAATATCCATATGCTAGAAAACATGTATCTCCCTCTTTTTCTCTTAAAGGGCTAGGGTACCTCAGATGACATGATAATCTGCTGCTATCTCCCACCAGTTTATTAGCTAGTTGAAGGAACTAGGTTCTATACATCTTTAACTTCCCCAAACCTAGCATAGTGTCTGGCATATAGTAGAAAATAGAAAATGTCCATTAAATTAGTGAATAAAGGAGGAAAAATTAGAGTCATATGATGGCAGAATGGCATTATTAATTAGATCAAGTGTCACCATAACCCAGATGTTTTTATTCAGGAATTAAAAATTAGATTCTTAGTCATACCTGCCTCTGATCTTTAGGTGGCAGTATTATCTCATGTTAAATTCTTTTGAGACCAGATTCCATTTAACTTTTGAGAACAGCTATAAATTAAAATAAAAAACCCCTCAGTTCTGTAGCTTATTTCTGTAATTGTACAGAGCCAACTAAGAAATAAAATATAGTTACATGCTATTATGAATTCTCTTCCCAATTTAAACACAAATGAGAACTACTCGTATTTCTTATTCAAGCAGTTTCCACCCCTCGAAGGTAAATACCAATTGCTATGCAGATTGGTGTACTTTGTTTACAAAATACATGTATTTCCTCAGGGTATGGAAACCTGCCTGAGAGAAAGTGAGAGAGTAGTAATATGTGTAAAAATAAATCATCTCCCAACAAATAGGGTGACCAGATTAAATACAAGATGGTCAGTTAGAGTTTCAGACACACAAATAATACTTTATTTATATAAGTCTCATAATATTTGGCACATAATTGTAGTGAAACTATTTCTTATGTATCTGAAAATCAAATTTACCTGATATCCTGTTATCTTGCTTTTTTTCTTGTTTTTACCTAAATCTGCCTATCTTAGCAATAAATATGGTAGTGTTGTTAATTCGAAAATAAACAGAACTTTGCCAGGTCTGCAGATTCTGGTGTTTTTTTTATTTGGAGAGATATAAAGGAAGTAGCTGGTAGTATTGGCTTCTTCCTCCGGAGTCCGACTTTAATACTCCTGGCACTTTCCCCCTGCAGAACAGAGTTCCTTAGCTTAGTAATTTATCTTCAGGAAATTGACCACTGCAGCAAGTGCTGATGGCACAACCCAAAGTAGTTATTTTATACAAACATGGTGTTTTGGAGCACTTGTGAATCGGATTGCAAGGGCCAGCTCGGCAAATAAGTGAGGAGACCCTGAACCCTTTCCCCTGAGACTTGCACTTTTCAGAGGTACCTGACCCACACCAGCTATGTCAACAGAAATAGATGAATTGCTTATGATATGCCTTATTTCAAAAAAAGTAAAGAATTTTCTGGCACATCATATGTGACAATATTATATACATTTGCATTTTAATATAAACATTCCCTATCTTCTAAATAAAATGCACTTCAAAATTTAATTTGTAAATATTTCCAAATTCAAAGTAAGCTTTTCATAAAAACAATATTATGAGTGATAGATCTTCAGGTTACCTAGTGAGAGTGTATTTACTGGATCATATGACTGAACATTGTATCTGCAGTTTTAGAAAAAATTTTAAGCCTATTGTAATAATGGTATTTTACAGAGTAAAAAATAGAAAAAAATTTTTGAATATTGAATATTCAGGTTTGAGGAAATATCAGTAACCAATGTTTATTTTGCTTTTGCTCTGTGGCAGAAGCCTTTTTTTAAAGATTTTATTTAGTTTTTAGAGAGAGAGGAAGAGAGGGAGAAAGAGAGGAAGAGAAACATCAGTGTACAAGAGAAACATCCATCTGTTGCCTCTTGCACATCCCCACATGGGGACCTGGCTTACAACCCAGGCATGTGCCCTGACTGGGGACTGAACTGGGGACCTTTTGGTTCACAGGCCAGCACTCAACCCACTAAGCCACATTAGCCAGGGCCAGAAGCTTTAAATAAGTGCTTTAAATACATTAACCCATTTAATTCTCATAATAACCCTAGAAGGTGGATTCCATTATGATCCCTCTCAGATGAGAAAACTGGGGCAAAAGTTAAATAGCTACCCAGAGCCATACAGCGTCTGAGTAGTGGAACTGGGATTGGAGCCGGCCCACAGCTGCATTAGCCACTGCACACCACAGTCGCCCTGATTTAGAATAAAGAGGGAAGTGAACTGTCGGAGAACATTCTGAAGGGACATCTGCTCACTGTCTCGGGTAGTGCACTGCATTGTTCAGTGAACCTCGAATAGTTCAGAGTGAGTGGTTGGTCTTTTCCTTATTTAGCTGCATTTTGAGTACTACTTTTGTGCTTCCTGACCAGAACAGACCTATTTTGGAATTTATAAATGGAACAAAGGATGTCAGAAAGAGGGAGAACGATTTATCAGTATAACTGGATAAGACTTAATGAAAGATGGCAGTGAATTAAAAAGTACATGTATGTGGGGTATGAGAGATTTTAGGGGTGGAAATAACCGAGCTGATTCCTGAAAAGAAAAAATCAAAGAGGACAATTTGACTTTGCATAATTATCTACATGTATAAGAAAGGAGAAGTGGGAGGGATATTATTAATTCTATTTAATTTGCTCATATTTGTGATAACCCGAGGTTTTTCATGTATCACCCAGTGGTAGCAATAGTGGACTTCCCAAAGCCCCCTGCATACTAAAGGAAGAGTCAAATTCCAATCCTCATTTATTTGTCTTTAGGTCCTCTGTCCACCCTTTATCTTCTCTCAAAGAGATAAGAGGTAGTGAGGATGGAGGGGAGAGAATCCTGGACTTACTGTTTAGGGATCAGAGTTCTGACCCTGCTAGCGAATTAGTTGTCTAACCTTTGGCCCCTGTTTCCTAAGCTGTGAAAACAGAGATGCTATTACCCACTCTGTGATGTAAGCACCTTGCAAATATTAGCTCTGTCCCCGTTTAATCTTCGCAGCTCTATGAGGAGGTATCATTCCCGTTTTACAGATGTGGAAAAGGAGGCTGAGGGAGGCGAAGGGACTTGTTTGGAAGCACGTAAGGGCTAATCTAGTGGTGGAGACAGGCACCCGGCCACTCAGACCTAACACTGTTGATCCTCTGTAATGCTGCCTACAGGAGAAAATGCAGTCGCTGCGATGGTGTACATTTTTTCTCCGGAAGAAAATGTTAAAAAGACTGTTGCTTCTCCAGTCCTGCTAAATGGGAGGGGTGGGGAACTAAGTAAAACCCAGAAGTATTTTTTCCTAAGAAAACGAAATTAGAAAGTTTTTTAAATTTCAAAAAAAGCCTTCAAATTATGAAAAGTAGATAGTTGTAGCATTCACTCATATAGTGACATTTATTTAAAAATTATTCTTTATTTCATTGTAATATAAGCTTATTCATTCAACATGTATTTATTGAACATCTACTATATGCCATGTATTTTCTAGCTCTGAACAGTGCAGACAAAAACCCTGTTCTCATGGAGCTTGTATTCAAAGGTCAGCATGGCAAATTATAAAAAATAACTATAATAATCCAATCATTTCTACAGAATAGAAAAGGATAAGTATTACAGGAAAGTAAAATAATGTTGGGAAAGAGGAATGGGATTAAGGTGGACACTTGCAATTTTAGATAGGACAGTAGGAGAAGGCCTAATTGAGCAGGGTGAGTTTTCAACCAAGAGTTCCAGGAAGGGAGCGTATGAATTGTGAAACTATCTGGGGTAGGAGCAGAGGAAGGACTGGCACAATGGCATAAGGTGGGATCGTGTATGGAGTGTAGAGACCAAAAGAGGCCAGGCAGGTTTGGGAGGGCTGGGGTTAGTGTGGGATGTTATGTTTGAGATGATGTTTAGATGTCCAAGTGGTTGAGCAAACGGTTATGTATTTAAGCCTGGAGCTCAGCTCTAGCCTGGAGATACACATTTGTTCAGCATACAGTTGATATGCAAAGCAAAGAAACATGATGAAGTCATCAAGAGAATGCAGAGAAAGAAAACTGTTAAAGACTGAGCGCTGGGAAAAGAGGAGGAACGAGCGAAATTAGAAAATTGAGACAGAAGAAACTAGACAAGGGTAAAATAAAAAATAACCGCAAACAATGGTTATACCATTCATGTCCAGGTCTTTTTTCCGTGTGTGTGTGTGTGTGGTTTCCTTTTTTAGAGTTAGCTTTAGAAATGTAATCTAAAATATTACTTTATAGATCTTCTTTAAAATAAATTTTGAGCACATTAATTATATATGTGTTATTAAAGTAAAAGGAACTAAAAGTTTTATAATGAAAAGGAACACACTCTTCCAGAGACAACCTGTATTACTAGTCTCGTCTCATGCATGTACAGTATATAGTTATGTGTGCGCACATGTATACACACATGTATTTCCCATATACACTTAGCATATCCACATTGTTCTGCAACATTTTTCCACTTAACAATGTATCTCAGATTTTGTTCCATAATGTCATAGACAGAGCTGCCACTCACTAAATATAATAGTGTGGTAAGAGTTGGTTCATCTGCCCAGATGATTCTAGTGAGAACTGTCAAGTGAGCTTGCCCTCAGGGGCTTCTACCACCCTATAGCCTCTGTCTCACCTTTCATGCTGCTTCTCCTTTTGATCATCTGTTCTTGGTTTCTTTTTTTCTCCTTATTGAAACATGTCTGCCATGGATTGTGCCCTCTCACACTTTCCTTTTGGTCCTGCAAAAATGTAACTTCATTCACTGAATATTTATAAAGGATTTTTTTTGCCTCTTTGGAATATAGTGTGAGGTAGAGGACGAGATCTTCAGGGGCTTTGTTTAACTGGAGAGGTAGGCTTGTAAGCAAATGATTATAATGCCACATTGCAAATGCAGTAACAGAGATGTGAATGGAATGCTTTGGAAGCATGGAGAGGGGAGAGGGCAGAGGGGAGTCTGACTTAGCATAAAAGAAAGACAATATAAGAAAGAGAACTAGAAATACTATATATGGTATGTATTACAAACAAAATACAAGTTTCAGTCTTTGGGCTGAAGGTAAGGAACAAACTCCCTGGTCTGGGTGAGCAGGTTGTTCATGGCCTGGCTCCACGATGTTCCACAGCACGTTCCCTCTGCCCCTATGCGCCATGCTGCAGTTTGTCCTCAGACGTGTCTCCAGGAAGTCTGCTCTCCGACGTGCTGTTCCCTTGGCCTAGAGTGTCCTTCCGCATCTGGACATCTCTCAAGAGCAGCTCAAGAGTGACAGTGATTCATTGTTAGAATGAGAACAGCCAAATAAATAATATAAATGATTTCGCTGGCTAAAATCTGTTATGCACAAATTTATATGCAGTCTCATCTAATCTCTTTAACAACCATATGAGACAGGTACTATTTTAACCCTATTTTAAAAATAAGACTATTTAGCCCTGACAGGTATGGCTCAGTGGATCAAGCACTGGCCTGTGAACTGGCCTGTGAACTGAAAGGTCACTGGTTCCATTCCCAGTCAGGGCACATGCCTGGGTTGCAGGCCAGGCCCCCAGTTGGGGGCGTGCAAGATGCAACCAAAGGATGTATCTTTTGCACATCCTTTTGTGTATCAAATATTTCTCTCCCTCTCTTTCTCCCTTCCTTCCCTTCTTTCTAAAAATAAATAAATATAAATTCTTAAAAAACATGAAAAAATAAGAATATTGAGGGTAAATATGTTAAATGGGCTACCCAAAGTCACACAACTAGTCAGTAGAACAGCTAGGAGTTTTACCACCCCTTAACTTCTGTTGCCTCTCAAAATTGACTCATTAGTAAAATAACCCTGTAACTTAAATATCTTAAACAAAAATGTCTTCATCTGTACTCCAATAGTTTATTAGTATAATACTCATTACAATTACTTTCTGCTTTTACTTCTCTAAATTACAAAAATAATATTTATTATAGAAAATTCAAAAATGGAAATACTAAGAATAAGGAAATTATTACCTATAGTCCCATATTCTGGGGAGTAGAACCCCCAATTTTAATCAACAGAGCTCATTCCAGATGTGGATTCCTGTAGGAGGATTATATGACATGCTGGAAAAGGCAAAAACTATAGGGAAAGAAAGAAAATTGTGGTTGCCAGAGGCTGGGCTGCACAGCTGTATTAGGGCTGATGGAGTGTTCTGTTATCTTGATAGTGGTGATAGCTATACAACTGTATACATTTATCAAAACTAATAGAACTGTACCCTAAAAGAATACATTTTATGGTATATAAATTATACTTCAATCAACCTGAGTAAAGAAAATTAACACCTTGCTGTATATTCTTCCACACTTGTTCCTATGCGTATATAGTAAATATGTATCTTTAAAATAGTTTATGCCATATTTTTATTAATATACATTAGTTTTTAGAACATTTATAAATTTACAGGAAAATTGCAAAGTTATTACAGAGTTCTCATTTCACCCTCTACCACATTAACATTTTATATTAGTATGACACACTTATTACAATTTATGAGCCAATATCGATATATTGTTATTAATTAAAATCTATACATTGTTCAGATTTCTTTAATTTTTGCCTAGTATCCTTTTTTCTGTTGCAGAACTCTGTCTAGGACACTGCATTACTTTTATTTGTCAGGTCACCTTAGGCTCCTCATGGTTCCGACAGTTTCTCAGACTTTCCTTGTCTTGATGACCTTGGCAGTTTTGAAGTACTGGTCAGGGATATTGTAGGGTGCTTCACTACTGGGATTGCTCTGCTATTTTTCTCATGATCTGATAGGGTTATAGATCTGGGGAAGGAAGACCACAGAGGTTAAGTGCCATTTTTATCATATCCATATTATGCTTTATAACCTATTTTTTTCATTCAAAAGTATATCATAAGCATATTTTCTACTCACTGCATATAAAAATCTTCTTAAGAGTGATAATAATATTCTGTTGTATGGGTGTAGCAAAATTAGCTTAATCACCTATTATTGGACACTATCATGTTTTTACTGTTACAATAAATATTACAATATATACATTTGTGCAAACATCTTTGCAAATTTGTCTGATGATTTGATTAGGATAAATCTTGAAGGGTAGATCTGCTGGGGCAAACTGTATTCACTTTTTGTTGTTGTTTCTTCTTTTTTTTTTTCCTTCCTCCATTCCTCCCTCCCTCCCTCCCTTCCTTCCTTCCTTTTAAGGCTTTCGTACCAAAGTGCCCTCCAGAAAACTTGTTACCAATTTGAGCTTCTAGCAATAGTGTCTACGTGCTCTGTTTCCTCACTTTTTAGCTAATGCTGGATATTATTCCTTACAACAATTGTAGTACCTTTACATTTTGTCAAAATGTATCATATTGCAGTGTATTTCTTTCCCTGCTGTTGTCTTTTGCCAGACCGGGAGCTCCTAAAGGAAAAAGGTTATATCCTATTCATTTTCTGACACCCAGACTCTGAGTTACTGCCTAAAAAATAGGCACTCCAAAGAGGGAGGGCCCGAACCCGTCAGTGATTGTGAGATCTGACAAGGAAATCCATGCTAAGGAGAGAAAGGCTGTCACCATCATTGGGTGCAATTGTATCCTCTGGGCCACTGCCCTGTGTGCATTATGTAATCTACAGGTATGGCTCTAGTAGTGTGAGCTGCAGACCAGGTAGGAGAGAAAGTTACACTGGACCTGAAGAGGGTAAACAGGATCTTGCTGTTTCCCTCAGATAGTAAGCCCAGTGGTTGGGGGTTTATTTTACCAGCTCTGAAAAGGTGAATCACCTGATAGTTCTTTTAAAATGTAATGCCATTAATATATTCCCATATCATTTTTTGGAAACAATTAGATATATTTTTGATTTCTAAATCTTTTTCTTTTCATCAATGCCATCTTCTATTTGTAACATTACTTATCAGTTATAGCTGCCAAAATTTTTGGTTTTTTCCTGTATACTTCTCCAATATTTTATTTACATTCTTTCGTATAAAATCTTGACTTTCTCCCATTTCCCATACCTTGCTCCTCCTAAAACTTGTGTTATTTATAAATATATAACTATAATGATAAATGTTTCATTTTGTCACTAGAAGAGGACACTACAGAAAATGAAAGGGAATATGTGTTTTCATATTGAATATTTTTAGTTTTGTTTTCTTGGTTTGCAAGATTGACTCATTTAGTAGAGTCTAAAATAAAGAAAAAAAGAATGTTCTTAGGTCTGATGGTAATCCAGCAGACTTCTAAGATTATTAAATTTTTCAGTTTTCAGTGGGAGATTTTCTTGAAGTGATGCTATCTAGAGTATACCTTTCATGTAAGAATTTCTGTATGTTCTTCACAGAGGCTTTTACATTCCTTCCAGCTGTCACTTAACCTCTCTCAGGGGTATTTTCTTCCAATCTAGGCTGACAAAGACTGGGCCACAGATTGTAATACAGGATAAGAGAGAGAGGTGTGGGGGTGGGAGGAGATATCACAGCATACATTAGAAGTTGATGAAGAGAAATTTAAAGATCTAGATAAATTCATGGTGTAAGAAGTACTTCAGTATTGAAATTAACTTTTTAATTTGGATCTTTTTATGATCTACAAAGATCATGAAAAGGTAGCTAATCTGTTGACAGAGGAAAATAACTGATGTTATTTTATTGCATAGAAGAGAGAGGGGCTTATAAAATGGTAATAAAATATTAAAACAAATATTTTATAGTGAAACAAACCAAATCACTGTTCTTGTTTGTTTATTAGTTAATTTGTTATAAAATTATTTTTTTCTTTACATACTTGTGGAGCCACAGGCATTTAATTTGAATGCTTTAAAATGATGGCTTTAGTTTTATCTCAGGTCTTTAGTAATTTCTCTTATTACTTGTATTGGTTTGATTATTTAGAAGTTATTCAGTAATTCTTTTCATTAAAACATCTTTAATAATTATAATATTTGAAAATATAATAGTTTCTATTTTATTTAAGTTAAATTAGTTCATTTTAATAGACTATTTTTATTGCTATAAGTTATAGGTATCATTCAGCCAACCATGCCTAGACAGCCTTACTATTAACTCCATTAATCTAGTGTTTAGAACTGTGTTAAGATGATAGAAGTCAAAAGAATAGAAGGTGAAAAACAATGAGGAAATTAAAGATCATTAAAGTATCAACGTTGTCCACCTGAGACTGTAACTGAGAGAGAAGGAAGGATCCGAATTGAGTTACAGAAGGAGCTTCTTACTATTTCTATCTTGAAAGGATCAGACTTGATAAGGACTCTAGAATGTTTCCTTGACAATCCGAGGAAAGGAAGTTTGGGCTCAGCGTCTCCTCTGTCACACTAGAGTTTAGGCAGTTAATGATCAATTGGTAACCATGAGTCATTTAGGTAAACTAAAGTGAATGTATCTGGCTGAATCCCATCACTCCAATTCCAGAATGTGAAATCTTTTAGAGTAACTAGAACATTACAGCTACAGTGAACCTTTCATACATGAAGTTAGGCATATGGAATTCCCAATAGTGTATTTCAGAAAAGAAGTTTCCGAGGTCTGTAATAGCTCCTTGGCAGACAAGCGATGCAGAATGATGTCGGTCTGGTCAAATGTTTTGATAAAACAAGACCTTAAGATGGAATGATAAACTTGGCAATTATATAGATCAGTCATGATTTTTCGAACAACTCTGTAAACTCAAGATGGCAAAGGCAAACTTTCCCGCATACAACAATAAGGGAACGATATGTAGTATGCGCTGTTCCTACTCTGCGCTCCCGTCATGTCTGTCTTGCTCAAGCCTCCTGTCCCCCCCGTTACTTAGAGGAACATCTCCCAAAACCCATGCCACAGAGCACTTGGTATGTATAGGACAGTAATAGACTTTGCTGAAAAAGAAATGCCAGTGGAATTTTTTTTCCAAAATGTATTTTTAAATGTACAGATATAAAAAAATTTTAAGTACCTTTAAGAAGTTATTGATATGGGATAATGTGCCTTTAAGAAATTGAGTGCCATCTTCTGTGTATCAAAAATCACTTTCACAAAGTTAGAAGTTGGATGGTACACGTATAACTGACAAAACGTTGGTATCCAGAATGCACTAAGGCAGCTTGAACTTGAGTCTCGGCTTCTTGTCTTTCTCCCTGAAATTAAAAATTGGGAAGTGAACTATTGAAAATATTACAGGGAACAGCCTAATTCAATAGTACTTGGACATTGCAAAATATGTATTACTCCCTTTGCTGTAGTGCACCTTGCAAAATGTAATCTTTATATTATATAACAGCGAAAGCAAAATGACAGAGTAGGCTTGATGCAGCACCCGATATGAGGACCTGACCTACAACATCATTACTTAACATCAGATAGCCACATTATGGGGAGAAGAAGAGCTCCTCATTTACAAATATTTTACATGTTACTTTGTATAATAAAAATATAAAATGAGAGCTGTTTATCACATTTATTTTTAATAAAATGTTTTGAATTTTCTGTGGGTGGGTCTGTTAAAAATGAGGAAAAATTCAATTTGATCATTTTTTGCTCATTTGAGGGGAATTTTTGGGTGCTTACTTTAATTTAGACAGACAGCATTCCCACAGTGACCTTCCGATGCTATTTCACTGAGATGCTGTATTCAAAAGCATTTAACTCCTGATGGTCATCCACGAGTACATTACGATGTTAAAAAGGACTCTGGGGTCAGCTAGTTTGAGGAAAGGATAAAGACAAAACTCCTTAGCCCTTCTTATTTTGTCCCACTCTTCTTCCCTCTTGTGAACCTTTCTTTTAGCCAAGATAGTCTAGCTTTGTCCCTTGTTCCACTTCATGTCTTACATTTTTCAAATCTTGTTCATATGCCTTCTCTCATCTGGATCCCCACGCCTCACCCTCCACTTTTAAAACTATGCTTTAAGCCTTGACCAGTGTGGTTCAGTTGGTTGGGTGTCACCCTATAAAGTGAAAGGTCAGCAGTTCTATTCCCTGGTCAGGGCACATGCCTGGGTTGCCACTGATCCCAGATTGTGGCGTGTGGGAGAGGCAGCCGGTCCATGTTTCTCTCATATACAGATGTCCTCTCCCTCTCTTTCTCCATCTTCTCCTCTCTCTCTAAAAATAAATAAATAAAATATTTTTTAAAACTCTAATAAAAAAAACTATGTTTTAAAGGCCAGAATAAATCTACCTTTTCCTTTAAGCTTTCCCTGACCATCCTAGCCACAGTGACATTAAACTCCACCAAAGTCCTACCACATGCCATTTCTTTACTTCACTTGGTCATTATCATCTACTAGGTGCAATGTGCAGAGTAATGGCCCCTCACAAAGATGGCCAAGTCCTAATCCCCAGAAGCTATGATTGTGTGGTAAAGAGCAATTGGGGTCGCAATGAATTAAAGCTGTAAATCAAACGAACTTAAAGTAGGCAGCTTATCCTGGGTTATCCATACTTACCCATATAATTGTAAAAGCCCTTAAAAGTAGAAGAGGGCATCAGAACAGAGAACCAGAAAGCTGTAGCATGAGGACTCAGCTGGACATCGCTGGCTTTGAAGGGTGCCAGGAGCTAAGGAATGGGGGGCAGCCTCTAGAAGCCCGAAAAGGTGAGGAAACAGATTTTCCCACCAGAGCCTCCAGGCGGACTGCAGCCCCGCTGCCGCCTGGGTTTGAGCCCCATGCGGTGCACTTCAGACGTCTGACCTCGAGACTGTAAGATAATTAATTTGTGTTATTGAAGCCACTAGGTTTGCAGTGATTTGTTACGGCAACAGTAGAAAACAACTATACTAGGATTACTTTGGTATATTTTAGGTATTTTGACATCGTCCTTGGAAATGATTTGAAGTTCTGAGAAGATGACTAACAAACATATATCTTTATAGGACAACACCATAACCATATACTGAGCATAGAAATTGTCCTACTCTAATTGTAAGCAGTCAGGAAGGAGAGGGGAGAGTTAACCCACTAAGAGACTGCAGGCTGATTTTTAGATGTCTTATCTACACACATAGGCTCTGTCCGGCAGGGCCATCATTCCCAGCTTTAATAGTTTTGACAGTGGCCATGAGTATTTGGACAGTCATGCCCCACATAAGGGTGTTTCAGCCAGTGACAGACCACATGTGTAATGGTGGTCCCCTAAGACTGCAATGGAGCTGAAAAATTCCTGTCACCTAGTGACATCATTGCTGCGTTAACATTGCAGAGCAACTCGTTGTTCACATGGCTGTGGTGATGATGGGGTACTGGTGTGAACAAACCGACTGTACAGCCGTCATAGAGAAGTACAGCACACACACTTCTCATAGAGAAGTGGTGCACGCACAGTACGTAACACTACATGATAATTACAAATGACTATGTTACCTGTTTTCATATTGACTATGCTTTTTATTGTTGTTTTAAAGTGTACTCTCTCTTCTTATTAGAAAAAGTCCTATTTGGTCTCTACAATTTCACTGAAGTAGCAGGCCTTTGACCCTTTGTACTGTGTGTTTCCCACCCTCAGGCACACTGGGGTGGTATACTAGGGCATGCAGAGTACTTTCTGTCTACCAAGTCTATTTAACCTGATGTGTAGAGAGCCAGCTTGGTTTTTCTGGAGAATGTCAAGATGATCAGGAGTTTTGTAGACATTTGCTCTGACTGGTTGGGCATTGTTCAAGAAAGCAAAAGGTCACTAGTTCGATTCCCAGTAGGGGCAGATGCCTGGGTTGCAGGTTCAGTCCTTGTCAGGGTGGGTATAAGAGGCAACCAATCAATGTTTCTCTCCCTTGCTTTCTCCCTCCCTTCCCCTCTCTCTAAAAATAAATAAATAAACAAAAGTTTAAAAAAAAAAGAATTTTGCAAATGATATAAAGAAAGGAGAATTTATGTAGCCCTGAGTCAAAACAGTAAAATGTACTGCTGTCCTTCTCATGTAAAGGTAAAGTTTTTTGACCCTCGTTATTATTGGGTATTGAAAAGACCATGCTTGTAAGCTCAAGAGATATATACCACGTCAGAGCTTGTGTTGATATCTTCTATTAAGAGTATTACATTCAGCCTATCAAACTCAGTTGGAACTACCAAGTGGTTAAGTTTAATGTGTAACCATTAACCAACATGATCCATTTGTTTTTTGCTGAGGTCACACAGGTAAATTAAACAGAAATATGAGGGAAACCAGCATGTTTGCATCATTTAAATACTGAGAGTTGTGTGAATTTCTGAAATTCCTCTTGGGATATGTTTAAAATACTATATTGGCACTTCGACTATGGCAGGGTCGGGAGGGGAGTGAACGGGTACATCTTTACGGATTTTTTTTTATACCTCTTCTTACCATAACTTTTACACAGTAAGCCAGAGATTAGGAAAACTGTGCAAAATGAATTTGTTCAAATGCCATGCTTGGGAACTAGGAAAATAGCCACAGAATCTGTTATTTCCTATCTTCAAGATTTTATTCTACAAATTTTGGGGACTCTAGACTTGGGCTAGAACTACATTTACCACCTGGCCTCCACAAGCCCTTACTCTACCTAGTGACCTATGACAGCATCTGGGGTTTGCTTGTTTTAGTATCAGTTCGGACCCTGCCATGTAACAAAAAAGTCTAGGGAGACTCCTTTCTTCAGTCGTATACTTTCTGTCATAAATGGCTACAAGAGCTTTTGGGGAATGATTAGGGAGAATTTACTGTGCAAGAACACCCCTACTTGCCTTTACTCATGGGCTCTGGTCTATGAATTGGTTTGAAACAGGATGAGAGACCATCATATTTTTCTATTTTGAAGTTGAAATTAATCTTTTGGCAGTTTTTGTTTTTTGTTTTATAAAGCAAGTAAGTCAAGCAAGACCTTGATTGGGTATATCCATCTGTCTTGAGCTCAGGAACATCCTGATCGGTTCACCACCACCACAGGTTTTTGTAGGTCAGGACACTGGTTGCCATTCCAGCCTTGCTCTCCATTATGATAGTTCTGTCCATATTGACTCTGTCAGTTAGGGGCACTCCCTGACCTTGGCCTTTCTAGGTTCCTGCCATCTCTGTGGATACTTGAAGGAGTTTCAAGGCCACATCTCTTTAACATAAAGTGGACATGTGTCATTGAATTTCTCAAAGCTCCCAGTACAACCTTCTTATACATTCCCCATTCCTTAGTGAGGCCAGTGTCCTCTAGGGCTTCCTGGGGCATGCAGTCAGTGGGGTCATAATGTAGTAAGTGTAATCTATTTTAACATTTCCACTTTCCTGAGTCTATGGCTTCCTTAATATTCTCCCCACATACTTCTGGCATCTCAACCTCGTTTATGACAGGACACTACATGGCCAAACTTCAAGAGCCCACCTCAGCAGCTTGTGAGGATGACCCAGGATTCCCTTTCCAGGTGGCTAAGTCACAGGAGAGTGCTCCAAGGTCAGCAAGTTGTCCACCATGCAGATGTACAGGGTGGGGCAAATGTAGGTTTACGGTTGTTTGTATGGAAAATAGTGCCATAATATAATATAAATAATAATATAAGAATAAACTCTGTGTGTCACATACTCACAACGGTAAACCTACTTGTGTCCACCCCTGTAGATTCCTTCCCCTCACCACCATGCTGGTTATGTGCTCTCAAGATGCACTCCCACACATGCTTTTCCAGTTCTTGCCAGTACTTATTCTGGTGCTGTGATTATTTTGGTTGTATAAGCTATTTCCTCTCAGGGTAGGAAATGTATTTTCCCACTAGACCCTTGTTCTTCCTGAGGCAGTGAAGGATATGGTGGCAGATCATGGACAGCAAAAAGCATTGTCTTGTAAGATGCCTGACCCAGGTGAGGTTTTTGCATAGCTTCCAGCTATTGTGAATTTTTCTCTCTGGCAAGGAGGAAGGGCTGGAGGAGGATTCATGGGAATTAAGATATTTCGGTTTACCCACCCAAATGTCACCCTCACAGGTGTCAGCATAGAACTTTTCCTATCAGGGCCTTGACTCTGGCATAGAAGGCTTTTTGAGGCTGTGCATTCCCTCTCCTGTGCAGTTTTGCCCCCTCACAGTGAAATCTTGGGTCTCATTTTACAGCATGTAGTGCTCTACAACTACAGGAAGTAAAGGCCATTTTATTTTCACCCTCTTTTTATTTACTTTTTATCAAGGCATAACTTACATATATTTAAATGTGCCCTGGCTGGTGTGGCTCAGTGGATTTGAGTTCCAGCCTGTGAACCAAGGGGCTGGTGATTTGATTCCCAATCAGGGCACATACCTGGGTTGCAGGCCAGGTCCCCAGTAGGGGGTGCTCAAGAGGCAACCACACATTGATGTTTCTCTCCCTCTCTCCCTTCCCTTCCCCTCTCTAAAAATAAATAAATAAAATCTTAAAAACATAAATGTACATATTACAGCAAAGGACTCTACATACATATTAAGTATAGAGCTTGATATATGTTTACCTGTGCATGCACCTTTATAACTCCTACCCAATCAAGATACAGATCATTTGCAGCACTCCAGAAGGCTTCTCCATGATGCCTGCTTCCCAATCAACTTTATTCCCATAGTGATATCACTATTTGACCATCTTCATCATAAATGTAGTTTTCATTTTCTTTACCTTCATATAAATGGACCCATGGTTTGTATTCTTGCTCACCATTATATCTGTGAGATGCATTCATGTTGTGTGAAGAATTAGTTCTTGTTCATTGCTGCATACCCTTCCATAGTACACCTTAATTCATTTATCCATTCTCCTATTGATGGGTATTTTGGTTACCTCCAGTTTGTGCTACTATGATAAAACTGGAATGGACACTTTTACTTGACTTTTGGTGGACCTGAACACTCATTTATCTTGGCAATGGAATTTCCAGGAGTAGAATTGTTTAGTTATTGGCCATATGTACACATAACTTAGGTAGATACTGCTAAGCAGTTTTTCAAAGGGGTTGTCCTGATTTAAATGCCCCCACTAGCAACATACAAGGTTCTAGTTGTACCTCATCTTCACCAGGTGCTTACTTAGCATTGATAGTCTGCATTTAAGTCATTCCTGTGGGAGTGTGGTTATATCAAATTATAGTTTTAATGTGCATTTCCTTGATGAATGACATGAATAACCTTTTCTTATACATTTTGCCATTTGTTTATCCTCCTTGTGAAAAGAATTTTGGGGGAAGTTTTTAAAAATCAGGCTGTATGGGTTTCTTTTTTTCCTACTGTTTGTAGGAATTCTTTATGTGTTCTGGATTTAGGTACTTTGTTGACACATGACCCAAGTCCTCAGCTTGCTTTTTCACCCTCTTCATGGAGTCTTTTGAATGGAAGTTCTTAATCTTAATGAAATTTTCCATCTTCTCTTGTAGTGTTCTTTATGTTCTGTTTAACCCCAAGGTCATGAATATGTTCCTCTGTGTTTTCTCCTAGCTGGTTTGTTTAACTGTTTACATAAATGATCGATCTAAAATTAATTTGAGAGTATGCTATAAGTAAGGTCAAAGTTCACTTTTTCTGTGTGGATGTCCAATGGATCTCATACCAATTATCTAAAAGACACAGCCATGGAGGAATTTTTTTTTATAGTGGGCCTTGAGTTGCTAGTTAGATGACATGAGTCTATCATTTCCTTTTATCACTACCTAGAAGCAATCAACAAAAGCCAGGGCATTCTATAATTCTTATAATTACTATTGCCATCTAGTCCAATGCCCAATTACCACATAACCCATGCTTTGCTTTCTACTACCACCACATTCCAATCCAACAGATGATTGCAATTCGTGAAGCCATTGCTCCCGGAGATTGTAACCGTGTCATATACAACCAACAATGGAGTTCTTTCTGCTGCACAATCGGGGGCAATTCAGGTTTAGAATACTGTCTTCTGTTTTTTCTTTCTGTGGCCATTTCTGATACCAACTTGCTTATTCTGGGTTTCCCCCAAAGCAGAGCCTGGGTCTAGTGTTGTATGCAGGTAGTTTTATTTGGAATGTTATTCCAGGAGGCAGAAATGAGAGGCCAAAGAAAGTCAGCTAGGGAAGGAGGGAAGGCCGACACTAGACTGCCTTTTTAGGAGACTGGTGCTTGTTATTGCCGAGCCTTCTGCAAACTTCTGTCAAACAGACAAAATGAGAAGCATTGGGTTGCGTTGTCCTTCACCACAGCACCAGAGAAGCCCTGAACAGGAAGCAAGCGTGAGCAGTCCACTCTTGAGGTGAGATGTTGAGAGACAAAGAGTTGACATCTGTGTGGAATCATTCCTATCATAATCAGAGGTGAGAAAAGGAGATATACACAAGAGGTTTCCAATGCATATACTGATATAGCTCATGAGACTCAAGGGTAACACTGCAACCTGGTATCAAAAAGTATCTGGGGTGAAGTACCCAGTAGGTCCTCTCTCCTGATCTCCTTATCTCTGTATATTTCCACCTCTTGGTAGTCCAGCTTTCTCTGCTTCACAAGTATGGAGTGGTGGTACATGACCATCCCTGTCTTTTGTGTTTACATGTTTCTTGACTATAGCAAGCAGACTAAACCAGAAGCTGTTTATTCCAAGTCTAAATTCTTTGAAAAGTAAATTTGATCGGTTAAGCTTGGGTCAGGTATCTAGTGTTGAGCTGACATTTTTGAGCCAGCGGAGCAGCAGGATCATGTGGTTCCAACAGGGTTGCTGAGAATGCAGTCTGGTGGATTTGATACTAAGCAGGGTGGTTGGCTCATGAGTGAAGTAGACTCTTTTGGAGGGGACTACATTTTGAGGTATGTACTACATCAATCAAATCTATTAAAACCTTATGATTTCTATCTTTGGTGTAATGCTGAGAAAGTCTTTCTCTAAATCCACAGTATTTTTATGATTTAATTATTTTTAATCATTTTTTATTGTTGTTTGAATACAGGTGTCTCCATTTTTCCACCACCACATTCCCTCACCCCACCCACCTCCACCTCTACCTCCCACCCTCCATCCTTCCCTTCTTTGGCTTTGTCCATGGGTCCTTCATACATGTTTGTTGACGGCCCTTTCCCTTCTTTCCCCCATCATCTCCCTCCCCTCGTCCCTCTGGTTACTGTCACTTTGTTCCTTATTTCCATGTCTCTGGTTATATTTTATTCACTTGTTTGTTTTGTTAATTAGGTTCCACTTATAGGTGAGATCATATGGTATTTGTCTTTCACCGCCTATCTTACTTCGCTTAGCACAGTGCTCTCCTGTTCCATCCATGCTATTGTGATTTCTTTTTTTAATTCACCTAGAATCTATTTAGGTACAAATTATAATATAAGGGCCTAACTTTATATATCCTGGCTCATTATAACTTGCAGTGTCTTCCATGGAAGGAATACACATCCTTGCTCCTTTGACATTGGTCTTAACTATGTGGCTTGTTTTAGCCAGTGACATGCAAGCAGATATTATGTCCAAAGAGAAGTGCTGATTATCATTGCTGGTTTTGATAATCTCAGATACTGAACAAGACATGTGTGGCAGGTGAGGAACTGCTATCGCCTCATAGCTGATGAACAACGTGAGTGAGAAATAATCCTTTATTTTCTTAAGCCACCGTGATTTCAGGTTGTTACTGCAGCCTCACAGTAAAACCTCACACACATGCCATGCTGACTGTTGACAATCCGGTTTTGACTGCAATTATCAGTTGGGTAGATCTGGTTCAGATAGATATCTTTAATAATAACCTGGGGAATTTTTTTAAATTCGAGTTTTTTTTTAATATGGCAAAAGGATTAATGAAAATAACTAGGACCTCACTATGGATGTGTGCCACATACATGTTACTCAGCAGTTATCTTAAGCATAGCCAAGATATTAAGCTCTTCAGGTTATAAATAAAATAGACACCTTTCAGCAAGTTCTAATAATTATGATCATTGTAAAGATTTACTTGGCAAAAAGAGAGATAGAAACTTAAGAGCAATAGATACTTTCAGAATCTGGAACACGTCCAGGGCACTATGGGAACAGCGAGCATTGTCACTCCAGTGCTCTGGTAGTAACTTGGCTCTATACCCGAATCTCTACTGCCCTAGTGTCCTCTCACTTCTCTTTGTGCCACCAGCTGCCTTCCTTACCGTCTATTCTGTACCGTTTCTGTTCCTCATTTTCTTCTGTACCTATGATTTCTGATTTCCCATGCCTTCACTATGCTCGTAAATTTGGTTTGCTCCTGGCTCCATCTAGGACACCTTTTAAACTTAAGCTCCCAATATTACCTCATCTGTACTTTCCTTTTTCAAATTCCTGAGAGGATGATTGTGTTTGTCTCACCTATAGGAAGTAAAATAGTGCCCCCAAACTCCTGTCTACAAAGGTCCTCAGAATGTGACTATATTTGGAATATAGGATTTTGCAGGTATAATTAAGGTATGGTTAGTGAGATGAGATATCCTAGAGTAAGGTGAGTCCTAAGTCCAATGATGAGTGTCCTTATAAGAGACAAAAAAAGGAGGAGCCATAGAGACACAGAGAGGAAAAGGCCAGGTGAGGATGGATGCGGAGATTAGGGGACAGCCACAAGCCAAGGAATGCCAAGGGTTCTCAGCCAGCAGAAGCTAGGAGACACGCAGAGAATGGACTCTCCCTCACAGCTTCGAGGAGGAACCAACCCTGCCAACACCTTGACTCCAGACTTCTGATCTCCAGAACTATGAGGGAATACATTTCTGTTGTTTTAAGTTATTCATTTTCTAGTAATTTGTTATGGCAACTACAGTAGTAGCTTCAGTTGCCCACTGTCAATCACAGTCCAGAGATATTAAATGGAAAATTTCAGAAATAAACAATTCATAAGTTTTAAGTTGTGCACCATTCTGAGTAGCATGGTAAAATCTGGTGCAGTCCCACTCCATCCCTCCTGGGACATGAATCATCCCTTCGTCCAGCATACCCACACTGTAGGTTTTCCCCTCCTGGTAGTCACTTAGTTATCAGATCAACTCTCGTTGTGTCCCATGCTTGTGTTCAAGTCATCTTTATTTTACTTCATGGCCCCAAAGCCCAAGAGTAGTGATGCTGGCAATTCCTGTATGCCAAAGAGAAACCATGAAGGGCTTACTTTTAGTGAAAATGTGTATATGTATAGGAAAACACAGTGTATATAGGGTTTAATACTGTACCTAGTTTTAGGCATCCACTGGAGGTCTTAGAATGTACCCTTTGTGGAGAAGGGGAACTACTGTATAGGAAACTAATGCCTAACTTATCTCTAAGAGATTTTAATGTTCGTAGGCCATTGGTTGGGCTATAGACTGACTACTCCTGGGTGGGGGCTTGAAGGTAGATCATCAAGTAGGGCTGTGGGCATGCTGATTTTCTTTGAAAAAACAATGTTCCCGAGAGACATGTAACTGACATGTCTAAAACAAGTTAATGCTTGGCTGCCAGGCATCCATATTCTTCTTCTCTTATGAATAAAACTGCCTTACCTGATACCACTCAGTTGTCCCACATAGCATTGCCTATGGCCAGTGGATGAACATCTGGAGGTGATGTCACAGAGACATTTCAAAATGTGCTCGTCATTATCAGAAGCTTCATTTTCTGAGCGATGTCCATTTCTCCTCTGTGTAACTGAAATCCTGTTTGGTGTTCCATCTGTGCTATTCAGTATCCTATAGGTGAAACTGCAGTTCTGGAATTTGTGATTTACTGAGGACAAACACTGCTGAAGACCCTCGGTCTTGACTTAAATCATTTAACAATAATACTATCTTAAATGCATTAAAATAAATCTGTAGATATAAACGTAAAGAGCAGAGGTTGGCAAAGTTTTTCTTAAAGGGTCAGCTAGCAAAGATTTCAGGGTTTCTGGGTCGTCTGGTCTCTGCGGTGACCACGGTAGCGTGAACACACTGCAGACAGTATGTAAACAAACACATGTGGCTGTTCCTCAGGTTTTATTTGGGGACACTGAAATTTGAATTTCATATAATTTTGAAGTGTTCTTCATTTGATTCCCTCCCCTCAACTGCTTAAAAATGTAAAAAAACCCATTCTTTCCTAATGGGCTGTATAAATACAGGCAGTGGAACGTATTTGGTCTATGAGCCATAGTTTGCAGACCCCTGCCATACAAGATGCTTGATGCTCCTTGCCCACCCAAAGTCACCCCTATTTTGCTAACAGGATGCTAATTTCACTCGTGCAAGAATCCCCACTAATCTCTCATTGGAAACCATCAGTCTGTACACTTCAGCTTGTGCCACAGGAGCACGTGGCCTCGGCCACAGAGATCGGTTCAGTCGGAGTGGGTATGGGGTCCATGTTCTGTCTTCCCACAGGCACTTTTCGCAGTCAGGAGGATGTGAGCCTGGAGATTCCAGAGGCTACCACATGAATCTTAAGAATGAAGCTGACACAGCAGAAGGCTGAGCCAAGAAACTTAAGAAACCGAATTTTGATTACATTTTTGGAGCTACTGGATCAAACCACTCATGGCACTAAATAGCCCCCAGGCCATTCCAAGCTGCACGAACACATACATTTTCTTTCCTATTTCAGTTAGTTTGAATTTGGGTTCTTGGTCCCAACAGGACACTAACGGAAGCAAAACCCATTACCACTAACATCTATTATAACTATAAAACAAAAATAAATTTAAAATTAGATGCCAGTATAACTACCAAACAAGGAGAGTTCAGATCAGCAATGTTTTTGTTTTTTTGTTTTGTTGTGTTTTCCCGAAACTAAATTCCTTCCCACTGTGACTATGGCATCAGCTAATGTGTTGTGGGTGGTTTTCAGCTCGGCACACTGCTATGTCCCACACATGTGCTGTGTGCTATGCTTCATCACTTTTCTCTGACCGATTGCAAAACCTTCATCCACAGATCTTGCTATGACACATTCAGCCTTCTATTGGTACAAACATTTAATTTACATAAGTTTGTCTCTGTGCTTTCCTTAGTTGCTAAAACAAAGAAGAAAATCACTGTGCTTGTCTTTCAAATTATATTAACACCAAATTTAAGTCTCATTTTATGAAATTACTTAAGCTAAAGTCTCTAATCTATGGAAATATCTTTCATTTATTAATTAAAAAGAAGCTTTGTACTTTTAACAGGAAGTGAATTCAGCTGTGGTGATTTGTGTCAGTTTAACATTGGGACATGTCAATTCTCAGTAATTAGGCAAGCCTATGATGTCTAGACCTGTATTATTCATTTTTTTGGCACTGTCTCTACACCTTCCACTGACTCCCACCTATGTCCCATAATTCCACTCAATGGTGTGGTCTGTTGCTTCTGTTACAGAATTTTAAATTAATTGCACAATTTTTTAGTCTCTTTGTCTATAACTGCATAGAATGTGTTCATACTGTCTTTTAGTTAGAGTATGATAACCTGTACATATACTGCTTATTTTAACCAGGAATGAAGAATTAATCAGCTATTGCTCTAAAAATCTAGCAAAGAAACCTCAAAAACACTGTAGTTTATAACATGAAGCATCTGTATTCTTGCTCACAGGTCTGCAGGTTAGCAGGGCAGCTCTGCTTCAGGCTGCAGGCAGCTTGGCTTGGCCCTTCACTTTCAGTCTAGCGCAGGACTGCCTGTGTATCTTACCCTGGGGCCCAGACTGCAGGAAGAGGAGCTAGCTGGTGTATGTTCTCTTTCTAGCAACGATGGGAGTGCTGAGGACTGAGCCAAAGAATGCAAGGACATTTAATTCTGTTGTATATGCCATGTTCACTGATATTTCAGTGACTAGAATAAGTCATGTGGTGCAGCATCAATAGAATGGGGGAATACAGTCATCCACTCTACTGTCTGCAGGTTTACACGGCTGGGGGATGGAGGGAAGACTTGTGACTAATCCAGTCTAGTACATATGGCTTTGCTTTGTATGAACTCTGTCTTTGCTCCTCCAACCCTCTGATCTCAATTTCTATTGCTAATGTGCCCTGTGGGAGTGTGAGGGCTTTCTATAGCTAGTTTGAATGTTAAAGGAATAGTTTCCAGATAGCTTAATGGCCATAAATTCAGTAGCTGTTGCAGCTGAGTTTCCATTTTGGCTCAATATTCTGGCTTCTTTGTTGATTTATTTTTATGGCAAAATATTTAAAAATATGCTTAGCTTTAATTTTGTGTTTTACGGTAGTAAGAAAAAAATATAAATGATTCTATCATCCAATTTATATTTAAGTATACAAAGTAACTAGTAAGAGATGCAGGGTTGTCCAATCTTTTGGCGTCTCTGGGCCACACTGGAAGAAGAAGAGTTGACTTGGGCCACACATTAAACACACAAACACTAATGAAAACTGATGAGCAAAAAAAAAGGTTTTAAATAAATTTGTGATTTTGTATTGGGCCGCCTTCACAGCCATCCTGGGCAATCGGTTGGGCACCCCTCACTGGGGACTCATTCACTGCCAGACTTACAGGGCCTAGCATAGTGCTGGACCGATAGTATGAGCTTAATGAGTACTTGTTCATTGAAGTACATTGTTTTCTTTTTCACTAATGATTATTACTGATCCACAGATAGTAACTTATGCCTTCATAGACATTTTCTTTTTTAATGTAATTTTGTGTATATAATCAGTGTCCCCCAACTTCATTAGTGTCTGTTACATCAAAAAAGTGTTTATAATTAAAAAATGGGCAAAGGACTTGAACAGACACTTCTCCAAAGAGGACATACAGAGGATCCAGAGACACATGAGAAGATGCTCAATATTGCTAGCTATCAGAGAGATACAAATTGAAACCACAATGAGATACCACTTTACTCTAGCCAGAATGACCATCATAAAGAAAGCAACAAACAACAAGTGTTGGAGAGGTTGTGGAGAAAAGGGATCCCTAGTGCACTGTTGGTGGGACTGCAGACTGGTACAACCACTATGGAAAACAGTATGGAATTTTCTAAGAAAACTAAAAATGGATCTGCCTTTTGACCTGGCAATTCCACTGCTGGGACTATATCCTAAGAACCCTGAAGCACCAGTACAAAAGAACCTATGCACCCCAATGTTCATAGCAGCACAATTTACAATAGCCAAGTGTTGGAAGCAACCTAGATGCCCATCAGTAAATGAATGGATCAAAAATCTATGGTACATTTACACAATGGAATTCTATGCAGCAGAAAGAAAGAAGGAGCTCCTACCCTTTGCAACAGCTTGGATGGAACTAGAAAGCATTATGCTAAATGAAACAAGCCAGGCAGTGAAAGAAAAATACCATGTGATCTCACCTTTAACAGGAACCTAAACAATAAAACAAACAAACAAGCAAAATACAACCAAAGACACTGAAATAGAGGACAGGCTGACAATGACCAGAGGGGAGAGGGGATGGAATTTCAGGGGAAAAGAGGAGGGTTTATAGGAACAGGTATAAAGGACACATGGACCAAAACAAGAGAGAATGGAAATGGGAGGGAGATGGGGAGGGCTGGGAGGTGGGCTGGGATGGGAGTAAAAGACAGAAAACTGTACTTGACAACAATTAAAAATAAAAAAATTTAAAAAATGTTTACTAAAATATAAAAAAAAGTTTATAATGTGAAGCATAGACAAGTGGTAAGTATGTGTTTGCTCTTTTTAAGACTAATACAAATTGTTGGTTGCTTTTTTTATCAGGTTCATGTTTTAAATTATTTATTTACATGGCCTTTTAATGTGTTAAGAGTCCTTAGAAGAACATCTGAATAGATAGTTAGAAATATTATCAATATAGGAAAGTCTACTGATTTTCAATGTATAAATATCAGCCAGTGAAAATTACTTTTAAAAAGCATTTAAAATTAAAACTATGATGTAGATATAACAGGATAATAATGCATGGGAAAGGTAGTAAAAAGAGTAAGTGCTATCTGAAAGATTATTTCCTCCTTCAAAGGCATTAAATGAATTCCTAGGGTTGATTTTATGGAAACTGATTAGATCATAAAGCAAAAAGAACTTAATTGAAAGACATTACTTTTTATAATAGGTCACCCACTTAGGAGAAAAGGACTAAAGCGACTAAATGCCTTCTTGGGTCTTTTTCAGTGATTCTGAAAATTCAGGCAATTTCTTTTGCTTGCTTACAGGAAACATTTATTATAGTTTAAACATGCACTAATGTCTGAAGTTATAATCATCTTGCCAGATATGCTTCTGGCATAAAGAAGGGAAGGAAACTAATTTTCATAAAGTATCTACTATATGCGTGGTAAGGTGCTAGAAACAAAGACTTGTTGAGATGAGAAACATTCTCATTTCAGAAAATAGGCTCAAAAATTCCATGACAGACTTTTGACTCCAAAATCTTGTTCTTTGGTATGAGCCAAAACCCAAGAAAACTGTTCATTTGATAATATAGTAAACGGGCATGAACTACATTTGCAAGTTCAATAATTGCAGTGTAGTAAAACCAAGTTTTATTTAGAGACAGACAAACAATAACTATGTACATATGTGTTGCAATAGACAAATCACAGTTGTCCAAAGTCCTACAGTGGGTACCCGCCAATGCCACATAAGAGGCCACTAAGAATGGTTCCACTGTGGATCTATCCACTAGATGCTGCCCAGTCTTGGCCTTGAGCTGAGACATAGACTCCTCCTGGCTGGAATTTCTCCTTCCTCCTGTGGCTGTCCTTGCAGAGTCTGCAGCACTGACCTTACTCCTAGCCCCAAATCCACTTCCTCTTCTGGTGGCATCTTGTTTTTCTCATGCTCCTAACTCACGTTCCCAGTCTGGTGAATGCTCCAGACATTATTCTGTGACATTTCTCCTCCTCCTCCTTTTTAGTAAATAACTTTATTTGGAGTTTATTTTTTATTATTGGATTACTGATTTTTCCTTCCATGTGAGCATGTGAAAGGAAGCATTTCATAAAGATTACAAATTCTGAAAGTAAGGAATTATGATGAACAATTTGTGTACTATAAAGTTATAAACTTGTATAGATTGCAGGAAACTTATTTTCCTAGAACAGAGTAATTTAAATAACCAAAACGATACCTTATTTAAAAAACTTTTTATTATAATGTCAAATAATCCATAAAGTCAGAGAGATTAGTGTAATGAACCCACATGTACTTATCACTCAACTTGAAAAATTAACAATGCTTAGGCATGAAAAATACTTGACAGTATCTGGTAACAAAGAGGTAAAGGAACTCCAGTCAAGCTGAGTTGATATATTTTTCTGGTTAAAAGATATCCAAATAATGCAAAACATTGTGAAGTACAAATGTAATACTCATGTTTCCTATCATTTGTTAATAATCCCTTTAGTAAGGCTGCTGTATCAGTCAAGGCTTATAAAGTCACACAGCGTCATAATGTAATGAATGATGGATGGCGATTCTGGTCCTATGCTCACTGAGGACGGGTCTGACATCTCAGTTATTACACAGAAAACCTGAGTTTTCCAGAGGAAAGCCCTTTAGCTGCCATTCTGTTTTACATCATTGTAATTTACTTGTTTTGTCTTGATAGATATGGATTACAAGTTTTGCAAGTTTCTGTAATTATTTTTATGCCACAGAAAATAAAAATATACATAAATATAAAAATAGATGACTGTACCTGTATTGTGAGATGGTCATATTGTAATGATGCTTCGGGTGAGGGATTATAAATGAGTAAAAGAAAGCTTATTATCTCCTGGTGAGGTTCAAGGACAACATCTTTCTGGATGAAAGGTGATTCTGATGTTCACATTTAATTTAAAAGAAGGCATCCAAATTCCTTCCAAATTAGGCAGGAGTTATCTCTTCATCAAATACTTATCCCAAGTAAGAGGCTTTTCCTCCTGATTATCAATTATAAACATTTAGCAAGTACTTGTTGTCTTTATAATCTGTTTTTTATCTGTCCATTCTGTTCTCAAAGAATTTATTATCTACCTAAGGTGAAAAGTTACGTAAAAATAAAAGCTGTCAAGTGAGAATTGCAGATAGAACAGTAAGTGTTATAAGACCCCATAGGAGTGAAGGATGAGCAGGGACTCTGCTTCTGAGGGACTTAGACTACAGTAGGTCTTGAAAGCCAGTGTTGACCACAGGTCCTCCACCGCCTGCACCCCTCCGTCCCCCACCCCACCCCACTCTGACACCATCCTCTGGCCAGCATAAAAGGACACATCAAAGATGTGAGGAACACAGTGGAGCCACCATCCTGGAAAAACCAAAAGCATCAACACACTCTTCCTCCTATGCTGAGTCATATGGCCTCTCTCCTGCAAAACTGTCTTCTTGGTCCATGACTTCACCCTCAGATCCCTGAGTTTACGAGAAAAGAGGGCCTGGCTCTGCTCGGTGCCTAATGGGGAGACATACTTGTGGTTTCTATGTCGTCTAGCCCAGCTCCCAGAGTAGGAGATAAAGATCAAGCAGAACTCTGGCCATAGGAATAACAAATGAGCATGTCCCTTGAAAGGGGTCTGTCCTGTCTCTAGAGAGCTGAGACAGTGTGTATAGCAATTAAAAAAAAATGGCTCAGGGCACAGACTTGGGAATAAAAAAATATTGTTACTAAAATAGTTCTTTCAAGAGTAGCAGTAAAAGTTCAGAGAGAGACTCAGAAGGCTTCAACAGAGCTAAATTCATAATTTGGAAAAACATCAGATTGCTCAGGCCAACTTGGTGGTGTTCAGTGCTCACGATAGCTGGGACCAGAAGTTTCTGTGCTTCTAGGTTAGGTGCTTCACACAAGTTCATGGGATCAAATACCAGCTGAGGGGTAGCTCCATTATGACAGACTAGAGAAATTAACTTGCTGACATTGATGAAACTATTAAGTGACTGATTAATTAAATACTTGTTAGAATGTGAGTATAAATTCACGGATTGCACTAATGTTTATTTAATGTGACTGAGGAATTAACAACCTGAGAGTCACATGAATAGTCCCAGCCTATTCCAATGAATAAATGCTCTGATTTACTCACTCTGCTCACTTTCAATGTGCATGGGGAGATGGGTGAATTAATGTTACCTCTCCCAAGTAATATATTTACATTTATAAATGACATTAGGATATATCTTAATGCAGTTATTGCTTTAAAAAAGTAATATGCATTTGCTACAAATGAAAACTTACTCCAAAGCCCCTTTAGTAGAAGTCCGTAAAGCACGGTGGCTCTGGCTCAATGTGATGGTGAAGGGCAAAATGGTGGACTTACAAGGCCTTTCCTTCCTTCAAGGTAGCCCCTGAGCAACCCCAGTGACACACTGTGCCCTGAATTACACGTGCGATGACCGACCACTAACGGAATCCCAGGAAGGTGGGAACTCTGAGCTAGAAGAGCCAGAGATCTTCAAGTATGTAGCCCGCAAGCCCTTTCAGGCAGCTTGGCCTGGCCTGTGGCTCAGAAGTCAGTCTCTTTCCTTCCGAGGAGATTGACCTAATCTAGATAGTAGGAATTTTACTTCAGTTTAATGTCCAGTTATGTCATATTGATTATAAAGATTAGAAATAACCAAGACATATCTCCAAGATTCCCATCACCTCATGGGTAGGGGACTGGGGAAAGGAGTGGTTGAGCGTTGGTTAACTGTATTTGGTTTTGAGAGCTGCTCATATTTACTTACTTCATCTGCCCCACCCACCCCACCCAGGATGAAAAACATTATGTTTTTCTTTGTGATACCTCAATTTAGTTATGAAGAACATTTGTAACTTCTTTAGGAAAAGGAACTGAGGAGACTGTCTCTATTATATATCTGCAAATCAGAATTTCATTGGTATTCTTTAAATTATATATTCATTCTCTATGAAAGTAAAACTTTAAAAACATTTACTTTTTTCAGTAAGTTGATTCTAGTAATAAGCACAGGAAAGCAAATTTCACATTACACATTATGTAAATCAAGCTTCTCAGGCATTTCTAGTGCAATTTGATAAAATACCTTTTCTTAGGTGCTTTCCAGTCTCCGGAAAAATAAATTACTAATTTCAGGGAGCAGTCTGTTCTCCTTGGTGTATTAATTTTATAAGTTGTGTGTTTGCCTTCAAGCAACTGAAAAACCAAGAAAGAGAGGCATAAACAAGTAAGGGATTTATTTGCTTTAAGCAACAGTGTATCTGGGGACAAGCTTCCAGAACTGGGATGGTGGTTTAGCACTGTCTTCCTGTGGCTTTCCTTCTCGTGGCTGAGAGAGAGTTTCACTCCAGGCATCATGTTAGAGTTACAAGTGGTAAGGAGGAGGAAGGAGGAAGAAGGAAGGGTGAAGTGTAAAAAAGAAGTTGTCAGCCAAGTATTTTAAAAAAGCTTTTCTGGCAGCCTTAAGCCAAGACTTCTGTTGACACTGTGTTGCCCAGAACTAGATCACACGGCCACCTCACTCCCATCCAACGAGTCTAGGGAGGCAAATGTCTCACTTTCCAAGCCACCTCCTGGTAGAGGAGGCAGGTGGCAAAGGTGGTGAGATGCATGGTCAGGGAGCCAGTCTGCAATATCTGCTACCACTGACTGACTCCTTGTCCTGTAGAATTATCTTTGACAAACAAAAAGTTTTCAGTTCAGAAGTTCTAGTGTAAGAATGCAATGCCCTTACCACTTATTTCCTCTTTAAAATGATAGATTTGGGCTGTCTTGTCTCTAAATAGCTGCTTATTGCAGCTTGTGTTCTGAGAGCAGCATATCTAAGATCAAATGATATAATGAAGGGAAACATCTTGTGACCTTTTTGGGTTTAGTCATTGGGAATGTGTTTCTTGCCAGGAAAGACAGTTCAGTGTTTTTAAATATTCTGGTGTTTATTTGTTCAAGACCAAGACAGAACCATCATGAATAATGAATATGTGAAAAAAGTACCAGACAATAAGATACACACTTTTGAAATTCACTTGAGTCAGTTCCAATTAAAAGCCATAATGACTTTCTTTGGAGGCAAAAATTTTGCTAATTTACATGGCTAAAATTCTTAAACTCTACTAAAGACAGCTAAGCATTATTGATTATTAAAATATCTAATTTGAGTAACAGATTGTACTATAATTATAATCATTGGATTATTGCAACTCAGAGCTTTAAAAATATTTTCTTTTTACAGTTAGAATAAAATGCTCTCAGAGAAACTTTCTAAAAGAAGAGAAGATCCCTTTGTATATTCACTATGACAAATACTTAACATTTTTATATATTTCTATTTATGAATAGGAAATAAATAACAGCCTATGTTAATGGAATACATGCCCTGTGCCAGTAATTTTAGGTGTATTAGGTAACTTATTCCTCTTAAAAACCCTGGGAGCTAGGTACCGTTTTATCCCCGTGTTTACAGATGAAGATAGTTGTGATTAAGCAACTTGCTCAAAGTCACATGGCTAGTAAATAGCATAGCTGGAATGTGAACCTCAAAAGTCTTCAAAACTTCAAAATTCTTAGGACCCAAACAGGCAGTGCCAAGTATCTAGGAGGTGGGGAAGGGAAGACCCCAGGGTTTGCCAATGCTTTTCTGTCCTCGTATCATGTGGTTCAAGGTCGTGACCTCCAGGGAAGACCCACCAATGGCTCAGCTATCCATCAGTATCCTAGATCCAAGAGCCGCCTTGGTTCTTGTTGTTCCTGGGGACTGAAATTTCATGTCTCCCTGCATCCTGTGAGCATCTTTTTGCCTAATTTCCAGAGTGTTTCTAATGCTTCCTAACAAAGAAAACTGACACAACAGATTTTTGACATAACTAGAAAATTTCAACATTTTTTCCGTGGGAAAATGCACTGAATTTTTGACAAGAAGCCTGTAGATGAACTTCTTAAAAACAATCCATCAACAAGTCAGACACGTATTCATAAATGTAAAAAATTATATTCCTTCTATCCTAATCAACCTTTTAACAAAGGTCTCCCTTTTAGTACCACTTGGTCATTTTATTATTGTAAGTATATGTGTAGGCCCCTCATATATTGATCCTTAAATTGTGTACAATTATCCATTTCCATTTGGCAAGGACCTTACTTATTTTATTATAATAGCTAGTACCTGTTTATACTTAGTAAAAATTCCTCACACTCTTTCATTTTAGTTAAAGTTCTAGTGAGTTTATTTATGTGTAAAAACTGCAAGCAAAACAGGCAGAGTGAAAGCCTCCTTTTACCCCCACCCAGTTCCGGTCCCCTCCCTAGAAGTGAACTCAATTACCCTTTGGAAGTGGAACCTTGCAGTTCTTTTCTAGTTTCACTTACATGTACGCTCACATGTAGAAATATAGAGGTACGTATTGTGTTTTATTTTCAAAAACTTAAATAAGCTGATGAATGAAAGTGACTTGCTTATTTCACATAACAACATGTCTTAGAGCTTTCTTCCGTGTTGGTACAAAGGCATCATCCATCTTGTCGTTTCAGACTGCTGCCAGGCATTCCACGACGTCGGATGGACGTTTCAGGCGTCTGTAATTGTTTGTTAGTCCAATGAAGCTGCACTGGATATCTTCACATTTTCCTTGTGCCGATGTGCCAGTATTTCTCTAGGATAGATATCTAGCAGTCCATTTCTTGAGTTGAACTATGTGTGCTTTACAATTTGAATAGATAGTAAAAAATGAATTTACAGCCAACTATGTGGTCTTATACCACTAGTTTCTTGTGATCACACCAAATGTTTTGCTTCTCAACAGTTACTCTTTCAGGAAATCATTGTATATTTCCTTTTTTGGTTCCTCCCTCTGATACTTTCATTCCTCTAAATGACTCATATTAAAGACATATTTTTGGTTGGAAGTAACAGAAAACTTAATCAAATTAGCTTAGACAGAAAGGCTAACTTACAGGCTCAGGTAACCGAACTGTGGGGAAGGCCCTGGACTAGGATAGCCAGCCCTTGAGGGCAGAACCCTGCTGGGACTCACTCCCTTACTGCAAGACAACTTTCTTTGAGAGGTCTTTGTATTTGGACACAAGTCTTTTATTAGATAGATGCCTTGCAAATATTTTTTCCCTATCCATGGCTTGGTTGTTTTTTTTTGTTGTTGTTCTCTTAACAAATCCTCTAAAGAGCAGAAATTTTAAGTTTTAAGTGCATCTTATTAATATTTTTCTTCTACAAATTGTGTTGTAGCTAAGAAATCTTGGCCTAACTAAAGGTCACAAACATTTTATCTTATGTTCTAGAAGGTTTGTGGTTTTAGTTTATACATTTAGGCCAATTATCAATTTTGAGTTAATTTTTATATATGATGCAAGGTATGTATAAAGGCTTATTATTATTTTTGTATATACTCATAGATATCTGATTATTCCAGTACCATTTGTTGAGAGATGATCCTTTCTCTGCTAAATTGCCTTTGCACCTTTGTTGAAAATCAGTTGTACATTTATGTGTTGGTGTATTTCTCCACTCTCTATTCTGTTCCATTGACTCGTTTTTTTACTTCCTGACCACACGGTCGTGAATGATGTACCTTTGTAGTAAGCATTGAAATCAGATACAGTTGGCCCTCCAGTTTTGTTCTGCTTTTTCAAAGTTATTTTAGCTGTATCAGGTCTTTTGCATCCATATGAATTTTAAAATCAGCGTGTCAGTTACCACAAAAAACACCTGCTGGCATTGTTTTTCAGGTAAATTTTAAAATATCAAGATAAAATTCACATTGCATAAAATACCCCATTTTAGACATTCTAAAGGGTATAATTCAGTGTTTGTTTAGTATATTCACAGTGTTGCACAACCATCACCACTCTTTGAATTCCAGATTTTTTTCATCGCGTCAAAAAGAAACCCTGTATTCTCTAGCACTCACTTTCCGTTGCCCTCCCACCGCCTCCTTTCTATAGATTTGCCTTTTATGGACATTTCATTTAAAGCGTGTCTTCTTTCTCTTGGCACCATGTGTTTAGAGTTTATCTCTGTTCTAGCACGTGTCACCCACTGGGCTGTTGATTGGTACTGCATTAAGTTTATGTATCAGTCTGGGGAGAATTGGCATTGTAGCAATATGAAGTGTGTGGACCCACGACAAGGTATCTCTTCATTCATTAAGGTCTTCTGTAGCTTCTGTCAGCTGTGTTTTGTAGTTTTCAGTGTGGAGGACTTGCATGTATTTTGTCAGATTTATCCCAAAATGTTTTATGTGCTTTTGATGCTATTATAAGTAATTAAAAAAAATCAATACCCAATTGTTCATTGCTAATAATATAGAAATACAATTTTTGAATTTAACTTCATTGATTTTTCTCGTGTTTCTATGCTTTCTATTTTTAAATTTTCTGTATAATCTCAATCATTTGCTTTTTTCTGCTTACTGTAGTAGATTTTGATGTACTTTTCTTTTTCTAATTCCTTAAGGTGGAAGCTGGATCATTGATTTGATACCTTTTTTCTCTACAATAGCTATTTAGTGCTATAAATTTCCCACTTAATTGTGTTTTAATTGTCAGTCAAAAATATTTTCCAATTTCTTCTTTGACCTGGGGGGTATTAAAAGTATGTTATTTTGTTTTTAATTATTTGAGGATTTTCCAGAAATCTCTCTGTTACTGAATCCTAATTAAATTCTGTTGTGGTGAGAAAATGTACTCTGTGTGACTTGAATCCTTTCAAATTTATTGACACATTTTGTGGCCAAGAACATGGTCTATTTCACTAAATGCTCCATGTCAAGTGAAAAATTATATTTTCTACTGGTATTGGGTGAAATATTCTATAAAAGGCAGTTAGGTCAAATTGATAGTGCTGCCCCTTTATTCTATACCTTTACTGATTTTTCTGTCTACTTGTATTCTCAGTTGTTGAGACAGGAACATGGAAATCTCTAACTGTCATGGTGGAGTTTTCCTCTCCTCCCTGCAGTTCTGTAGGCATTTGCTCTGTATATTTTGAAGCTCTGTTATTGAGAGCACAGGCACTTACGGTGACCTGGCCTCTTGATGAGCTGACCCATTTATCGTAATAAAATTACTTCCTTCTTCTTCCTAGTAATATTTACAGTATTTTCTTATAGAAAGCACAGGGTTGATTCTGCTTTGTTTCTTTTTAAATCCAACCTGACAATTTCTGCCTATTTTTTTGATGTTTAGATTTACATTTAAGATTATTGACATGCTTGATTTAAGTCTATCATCTTGCTATTTATTTTCCATTTGTTTCCTTTGTTCTTTGTTCTCTCCCTCCCTCTCTCTCTGACATTTTAAAGTGTTAGTATTTCTATGAATCCATTTTATCCCCATTATTGACTTATTAGCTATAACTCTTTGCTTTGTTACCTTTGTGGTTACAGTATGGATTTTTTAACTCATCACAGTCTATCTCCAAGTGATATTGTATCACTTTACATTTTTTAATTTTAAGTAACAGTATACTTTCGCTTCTCCCCTTCTACCCTTTATACTATTGGTGTCATATATTTTATTTAACAAATTTTTAATGTGGTACATTTAATTATATATTTGTTATTTTTAAAAATTTTATTATACATGTTATTAACTCTATAGCATATTAGTGTTTGTTTGAACATTCAATTATTATTTTAAAGCATTTCAATAGTGAGAGAAAATTGCATAAAAACCCACATAGCAACTCTTTATCTCTTTGTTTAGTTAGATCCACATCTCCATCTGGTATCATTTTTTCTTCTGCCTGAATGACTTCCTCAATATTTCTTAAAGTGTGGGTGTGCTGGTGATGAATTCTTTCAGCTTTTTTATGTCTCAATAACATATGGAGTTTGTGGTTAAAATGATTTAGTCTTTCTAATTTAGTCTTTTAAAATTAAGTCTAAAGAGATTGTATAGCTCACTTAGTGACAATGATAATTTTGCCAACCAGGATAATTTTATAATTTATTATGGGCCTGAATGTGGAGTGTGTACTTATCCATGTTTCTTTTTCTTTTTTTTTTAAAGATTTTATTTACTTATTATTTTTAGAGAGAGGGGAAGGAGAAAGAGAGGGAGAGAAACATCAATGTGTGGTTGCCTCTCTCTGCACACCCCCTACTGGGGACCTGGCCCACAACCCAGGCATGGGCCCTGACTGGGAATTGAACTGGCGACCCTCTAGTTCACAGGCCCATGCTCAATCCACTGAGCTACACCAGCCAGGGCTAATGTTTCTATTTGTATTTTTTCAGCACAATAATGTCTTACTTTTTAAAATTGGAATTATTTTGTTTGTTTTAGGGCCTACAATAGATCAGGCTCTATTTCTGGGTACAAGGCCAGGTCCTGGTGTTCCTGGGGTCTCACGTTGTTCAATGCATCCAGCACCCAAACACGATTGCATAGCAATTGTGCCTAGATGGCTCCACGTTAACATTTTCCCTTTAAATCCTGGAACCTTTCTGAAAGAGTTTTCAACTTTTCCCCACTCCCTTCTTCAAATTTGGAATTGTTGAATTGCTATTTCAGTATTCATTTAAACTTTTTTTTGCCATTCCTCAGGTGAAAAGTTCTTGTATGAAGAACGTCAGGAAAACAGAGGAACATAGCTAGTTTTCACAACTTTCTGATATGTGGTAGTAATTGTGTAGTCTAGTTTGTTCTCATCTGAGCCATCAGCTGACACCTCCCAGGTCTCCATGGAACTTTGTTTAGCAGGGCAGCTGGTGCTTGTTAACCTGATTTTGTGTTGGAAATCCAGCCTAAAGGGTTCATATAGCTTGCTTAGGAAATATGATTATTTTGCCAATCAGGTTACCCAGTACTTATTTAATAAATGAAAGTGATTTGAAAATAAATGCTGAGCAACACTGGTATCCAGTTCACCCATGTTATCCAATAAAAGTAAATATATCACTTTGTTTTACATTTGCTCAACTAGCAAATTTTAAAACATTTTATAAAAATAAAACATCAAAATTAAGTACATTATAAAACTTTCAAAAAGATGTTCCATTAAAAATGGCAACTTTATTTTAAAAGTCTATTTTGTTGCTGGAATAGGGGTGCCAGTGGGTTGGGGGACAAGGTGAGTGAGAGGGCAGCCTGACTGGAAATCCAGGGCAGGTTGGCATTGCTGTGGACAACGGCAAGACGGAGTTACAGGATGCAGAGCTCTGGGATGGAACAGTCAACGTGGAAGAATGGAACGGGCTGTTCCATGAAGCAGCGAGTTTCTGTAGATGTGTTCAGCAGGAGCTGGCCCACATGGAATGTCATAGGATATAACTGCATTAAGGAAATGTGACTCCTAAGATCCCTTCCCATTCTAAGATTCTTTTATTTTAGTGGTGAGACGTATTATAGCAAAAGGTTGTAAGTAACACAAATGCTCAATATCAAGGAAAAGATTACACAAATGATGACTTATATGTATTTTAGAATATATAAAGTTACATGCCTACAGACTAAATTATTATTGTTTTACATAAATAATTTTTAAAAGCAACCCAAATCACAAGTTTATATTTGTTATAGTAGTATACAATATGTTTGTTAAGTATTATGTAAAGAGAAGATGAAGTGATAAAAATTAATGAGTATGTGGGTTCTTTGATATTAAAGAACATCTTTTAGAGTCTTAGGTATTTCATTTTACAGGTCAATGTATGTATTTTTTTCAACAAACTCTCATTTAGTGCTCAGAGAAGAACTAAAGATTAATTCATTAATCCTTATAACAACCTAAGAAGTATTATTATTATTATGTTTTGTTTTAAAAAAAAGTAAAGTAGTGAAAGTACAATACAGATATAGCCTTGTATGTGATCTAAAAAAAATAATTCTCTTTCTCTCTTCTCTCTCTCCCCCTTCTCTCTCTCTCTCTCTCTCTCTCTCTCTCTCTCTCACACACACACACACACACACACACACACACACCTGCCTCTGGAGAAGGGATCCAGAGTTCAAAATGAGTTCAATAATTTTTGTACTATGTAATTTCAAAAATTTTGCATATATTACTTTTAAAACTGTATGAAAAAAAAATCTTAGGTTTTGAATTTCAAGTCCAGGAAAAGGGCCTTGTAGCTTGACTGGAAATGGATACCTGAGATGGGTTAAAGTACGTACTTGAGCAATGTCAAAAGGTTCAAATAATGATGAAGATGCAGATGAGAATGACACCAGCAACTAGGTAATGAAGCAGAGATTATGATAAAAAAGTTTTAAGTTAAATGAGAAGTCATAAATCAAGGATGAGAACAGTTTCTAGGCAAATGTTATATTAAAGGGTAATAGCCACTGGGTGGTTGGACTTAGAGATGGTAAGAAATTCACAACCACCAAAAGAGCAGAGCGTCAGCAAGGCTGGAAGTCGTTATCTACAGAGTGTTTCATTTAGAAGCAACAAAACTTCAACCCTAAGACTGCTTCCTACTGGTGACCCAGGCAACCTTTGTGTCTTTTTCATTGAGGCCAGTGGCCATCCTCACTAGGCAGACACAGGCCTTGCCGGAGAGAGCAAATCCCAAAGCATGTTCATAGAAAAACTTTTCTTTCCCTCTCACTAGCTCACCCTTTGTCATCCATCTACTCCCTAGATGTGCAGAGAGCGCCTGCTGTGCACCATCAATATTTTAACAGGTATAAGCTAACGTATTCCACAATGTAGGGAGAAGAATGCTATTTAACTTGTTTAGTAAACGCTCTGACCCTTGGGTTTCTCGGCAGGTGTTGTAACTTAGTGCCGTCTGGATTACCCTGTCATTTGTGGCCTACCAGACATCATAGATGAATGTTTTAGTGTTCTGTAGCTACTAAAACAAAGTGCTACAAACTTAGTAACTTAAAACAACATCAGTTTATTTTCATACAGTTCTAGAAGGTGGAAGTCCAAAATCAATTTCAAAGGCTAAAGTCAAAGTGACCACAGGGCTTCATCTCTTTGGGAGGCTGTAGGAGTAATTCCATTTCCCCACCCTTTTCTCCTCTTAGAGGCTGCCCACATTCCTTCGCTTGTGGCTACATCACTCTGACCTCTGCTTCTGTCCTCACATCTCCTTCTCTGACTCTCTTGCCTGCCTTTTTCCTGGTAAGGACCCTTGTGATTACATTGGGCCCATGCAGATAATCCAGGATAATCTCTCTATTTTGAAATCAGGTGATTATGGACTTTAATCACATTTACAAAATATCTTCACACAACACCTATATTAGTATTTGCTATAAGGAGGGACTATTTCCTAGCCATAAAGCTGATCATCACCTTTACTTAATGATTGTCTTTAAATATGCTCACTCTTAAGTATTTATACTGAAAAAAGAAATTTTGTTTTACCATATAGTGAAAAACCCATGTTATGTTCTATTAACATAAGTATGTCAAACTAAATGCCATGAAAATGTGGGTGAACTCCAGCTAGATTCCACTGCCTGCAGCAGGCTGAGCCTGAGCTTGGTCTTACTGTAGTTTGCACAAGGAGAGAAGCCGGGGCTAGAGAGGTGTTGACCATTCAGCACCAAACTGAGCCTTTCTCTTTGATAAGAAAGGAAGGATTGAAAGACATTAGGGAGAAAAGTGACTTTCTCACTATTTAATGAAGCATCTGTGCACCAAATAAATTCTTATTTACCAGAGATTCTGTTTTAAGTTTCGGGGAACATTGGCATAATGTTTCCAAATCTAAGTTCTTGAGTCAGACAGGCTGAATTTAAATCCAGTCTCTCCCCCACTTATTGGCTCTTTGCTGGTACACCGTCTCCCTGAATCTGTTTTCTTACCTGTCTGGCAGTGATAATAAAACCTCCTTCACAGGCCTGTTTATAGATATTTAAATGAAATAATTCATGTACAGGCCTTGGCATAATGCCCAGCATGTGGTATGAACCTGGAAAATGTTAGTCACTTTTAAAGCAGAAAGTCACTATTGTAACTCCCATACCAGGACAGTGTGAAGTTTTCAGCTGTCTCCTCTCCCTCAGTACCCTGAAGGTGACACTCAGCCTTGTCCTAGTCTCTTCAATCTCAAGCTGCAAAAACACACCACCGAACCTTTTATACTGACTACGGAATCCGCACCACAATTCATGTATAAGTGAGTTTGTGGGAGGGGCACAGAATTTGAGCCAGGTGAGGATTGTGGGCAAGGTCATCTGAGCAATAGATAGTCAATACTGGCTTGCCACAATCATCATGGAACATTACCAACAGATATTTAGGGCTGAGTACCTACTGTAGGTAAAACTCCATGACAGCTTCGTGTGTATTATGGTAGGTGGTCTTTTCGGGCTTTAGGCTGGTTGTCTCAACACACTCTGAGGGGCCACTGGAAGAAGCAGATCATGCAGTCCAGCCACTTGACAGCTGAGAGGGACAAGCTACAAGAATAAAATTATAACTTGTTCAGAATTGTACTTTCCAGTTCCTTTTGGCAGACAGTTTGTTCCTCAGCATAATTTGAGGTATTGCCTATGTACCACAAAAATCTAGGTGGTTTTGGGTATCAAGCTGTCTTATGAATTACCTTTCTCTCTAACTTCCTGGTAGCCAAGATTAGTAAGCATCATTTAGGATTATAATTGCTGGACTTAAACTACAGGAAGAGTGTTCTTTGATGAAAGGTATTCATATTTTGTAAATGTGCTGATTTGATAAAACTATAGTCTCCTTACCAACAGGTCATAATGGATAAGTAATATTTTTATGGCTGTAATAGTTTTCTTTAAAAAATATACGTTGCCTGGAAGGCAAAATGCTGAAGGAGGCATATTATTTTGATTCTTTATGGGCACAGATTCTTAAAAATCTGGTTGTGTCTGTGATGTCTTAATTAAATGTTGACTTATTGCCAAGTTCTCCTAGTTTATTAGGAAATGAGTTATGGTTATATTACAAATAGAAGTTAAAATAACTGACATCACAGATGTACTTATTTGAATATTAAAATGCTATTTTTTCCAAATTGTATTTCCATATTACTTTAAAAATAGTCTATATAAATGATCCACATAAGCACACATTCTTCCCCAGTCTTAGCAATTAAAACGGTATCTTATGGAAGAGCACTGTTTTGCTGTAGTCACAGTGTTATTTTGGAGAAAAATAAACTACCAAATTACTTTTTGTTAAGATGAGGCACAGATCCAGGTTCTATGCAACCTGAAGCTTATGCAGTTTGGGAGACCCTCTTGGAGAAAAAAAAAATCAAACAATTGGCTTTTGCAAACTTGACAAAAATATGTAACCCTAAGAATCCATTGGTGAGGTCCCTGAGGCGTTAGCTTCATTATCTTCACAGTGAGTTCACCTCTGACTAAGATATATTATTGTGGAAATTTCCAAGAACACTCCACTTTCCCAAAGTAATGAAAAAGCTCTTTGGTTTTGACCCTTGGGGGTGGGCAGTATTACAGATAATCAATTACCTGCACAAGATGATGAATTATTCTGTTATTGACAGTATTTTCTTACCAAGTTTATTTATTGAATCATAATACAATGAAAAATTGTAACATGTTGCATTTTTTCAAAAGAAATAGCCAGAATTATAAGTAGCCCTTTTAAGAGATATAGGGGAAACAGAAACAAAGGATTATACATATCTGAAAGCATTTTTTTCCTGCACTGTAGACTTTTCTCCTAGAGACTTAATAAGTAAGGAAATTATACCTTGCTTGTATTTACATAATTAACTTTCTCAAAGAGTGTTATATAACAGTGGTTGAAAATGAAGGGAAAAAGACAAAATCAAGGAGCCTAAACTTAATAACTTCTCCATAATGAGGAAAGAAAAAATTTCCCTGACCATACCTTGCTTAGGTCTCCAAGATCAAAAAGAAGTTGACAATTCAGACGTTTACTATAGGGAGTATAAGCAAGCTCTATAGATAATTCTAGAACTTTTTTTTTCCCCCAGAGCTTCCTGACATAAGAAAAGAATGTCCTCTGCTGTGGGACAGTAGAGAGAGATTGGAACGATGCTTTCATCTGTAAGCTAAGGGCCACCAAAGACTTTTACCTTCTGGATAGTTATCAAGAATACATCAACTATACATCTCCTGGCCAGTTGATGCAGTTTGTTTTCCTTTCTCATTAAGAACAGTTCTTGTTTTCAGTTCAAATAACTGTAAGTCATTGTTGTATCTCTGACATTTCAAATTTGGTGCCCCCTTTTCTAACGCCCCACATTCTTGCCTATTTTCTCTTCTAATCCTCTACGGCCACTGGATGTTCTCTTGGGCCTTCCCGGACTGCAGGGTTGCCATTCTCCCACCGAACCCAGGCCATTGACTCACTTTTGTCCGCTGCTTCCTTTCCGCCTCATACTTCACAGTCAGCCTTTAAATGATCATCTTAATCATGACCTTGGTCCACCCTCCCCACCCTCGAAAGTTTCCTCTGTGTTAATTTGCAGCCATCTGCTGTGTTCTGGGGCTTTTAGAGAACAGGAAATGTGAGATCCATAAACCTCTGGCCCCTTCCTTACCTAAGCTGTCTGGCTTACCTGAGCCTCATTCAGTCATTCTTTTATTTATCACTTGTTGAGTCACTAAGAAACTCTCTACCATTTCCTCTTTCTTATAGCCACTTCAAACAGATGATTCTTCTGATTTCTCCTTACTGAGAGACCTAGGCCACTCAGTGATTTCACTTGTGTTCTTGGTCTCTTCCTTCCATTTTTATTTATTTCCCTCCAGAATCCTCAATCCCTTGATAATCTGTTACTTTTTTCTTTACACACACACACACACACACACACACCCTCCCTATATACTTAACTAATAGAAAAGCCCAATCAACAGGAACTTAAACTGGTGCTTCTCAAACGAGAATATATGAGTCTGCCGCCGCTGGTGAGATAGTGGGGGCTGAGCATCTGCATTTCTCACAAGCTCCCCAGTGATGCTAATGTTCCTGGGTCTCCAGACCGCAGGATTTACCCCTTAAGTACATGGAGTCATCTTAAGGCATAAGTTCATCACTTGCATGGTGTTTGATTCTCCTGGTCTGTCCTTCCTGGTCTCAAGATCCTGACACAGCTTCAGACACCCCATCCTCACTGAGTGCACCCAAAGGCAGGAGGCAGGGGTCCGACCAGAGAGATGGGAGTGAGAGAACCTCTCTCCTCCTTTTCTCCTCTGATCAAGGGAGGTGAACATTTCTCAGAAGCCTCCTGCTTCCCCTTATAATTTCATTGGCTTGGAACTGGGTCACACTTGACTCATCACTGCCATAACAGAATGGGGTAGACGAATTTATCTCAAGAGGCTAGCCATACTGGTTAACAAGTTGAGTTCTGTCAGTAGAAGGGAAGGATGGGCCCAATAGGGTCGGCAGTTTCAGCCATACCTGGTTTTCAAGCGCTGTCTTGAGTGAAAAAATATTTTTTTTATAATATTGCTTCATCTAGTTACTTTTTGAGCTTCTCTGCATGGCAGTTTTATCTATGAATGTTCCAGTTCTATCATCTGTATTCCCTGTTCATCACTGAATTCTGGCTTCTGCCCCCTCTGTCATAGTACAAGTGCACTATGTATTACAATTGCACCTTTGAAGGTTGACAGTAACCCCTTCCCTGCTTACCTCTCTCTGCCTCTATTGACTCTATCTTAAGCCTCTAACCTTGGGATTGATGCAAGTGACCACTCATTTCCTCTTCTTCTGTTTCCTTCAATGCTCCTTTCTCCTCCTCTTGCCCCCTGGCTGGGGGCTTCCTCTAACTAGGTCCTTAGCTCTCTGCTCATCCATCCTTATACTCACCTATTAGCTGTTCTTGTGGCTTTCAGTATCACATCAGTGGCTTCCAGTCCTTATCTGAATTCCACTCCAGATCTTCACCAGCCCTGAAGATGCTTCTACCCGTGTGTCACACCAAACCTTTTTTTTCTCCCAAGCTAGTTTCTTTTCTCACTTCCCTTAACTTAGTAGGTAGCATTAAATTCTTGGTATTAAGTTGATATAATGCTTGGTCCTGTTTTGTATATTATTTTGCAGGATGCTAAGTGGGAAGTTGTGACTGATGTACCAAGAAATGACATATATCAGGTACCAAAATGAGTTGTGATAAAGAGTAACTATGGTGTGGAAATTTCAAATGGTTGAAGGCTAATTAGATGCTCACTCATACAGAGGGTACAGAAGACTCAGGGGACCAGTGAAGAAGGTTTTGGGAGGATTTTTAGATAGGAATGGGAGTCCTGCCCTTCCGCCCCCCCCCCCCCCCCCAAAATGGGCTGGGGCACTGGCATCAACACCAAGCCTGGTGAGAAGGGCTTCCTCTCCAGAACCACACAAGGGCTTGGTGTATGCTCTTGGCTGACAGTGAAGGGGCAGGGACTCCCACATGAGGAAGGTACTGCAACATATGGAATGGTGGTTGCAGAGTAGAGGCCTATGCCTGAGAGGGAACTGTTCTGCCTTTCTTTTTTTTCAAAAAAAATTCCTTACCCACAGACATTTTTTCATTGGTTCTTTTACAAAGAGAAGAATAGAGAAAAACATCAGTGCAAGAGAGAAGCACTGACTGGTTGCCTTCTGTATGCACCCAGACTTGGGATTACATGCTCCGGGATCAGGGAACTTGCAATCTAGGTATGTGCCCTGACTGGGAATCAAACCTGTAACCTTTGGTCACAGGACAAAGCTCTAACTAACTGAGCTGCACCAGCCAAAGCTGTTCTGCCTTTCAACCATGAGCTTTTAAAAGGTATGTGGACTTCAGAGACCATATGTGAAGTCTCTAGTTGGATAGTCAGCCCTGGATCACTTTAAAAGGGATTCTGCTTAAAAGGTCTTACCTAGATTGTTGATAGGACCCCAAAAGTGAGAGTCTGTATGGAGTGGGCAAAAGGAAAACCAAGATTGAAGTAGTATAAGCAGTTAGAGAGAATTCATTGCTCGTGTCTTGGAAGTATGGTCAAACATTCCCAGTAAGGGACCACAAAAGTGTTTGTGTTTGAATGAGTCAGCTTCAAATATCTCCCAGCCTAGGGAAAGTGATGCCACTTTGTCAGAGTACCAGTCCAGTGCACACAATGCTGCTATCTCCACTCCTTCCCCATATACAGCTAGCAGCCTGGTGGGGGAGGGTGAGATGGAGTAGGACCAAGCTCTTTGCCCTGACTTCTACCACAGAGGACCCCTGCTGGGGAAGCAGGCAGGGTCTTAATTATGGACTGTCCCCTACTTGTAATTTTTTGACTTTATAATGATTCAAAAGTGATACATGTTCAGTAGAAACCATACTGCTAATTTTGACCTGGGCAAACAATGTGCTGTAGGATATTCTCTCATAATGCTGGGCAGTGAGAGTAAGCCAAAGCTCCCAGTCATCCACGTAATCAGGAGGGTAAGCAACTGACACTCCACAGTGCAGTGTTAAATGCATTTTTGACTTACGATATTTTCACCTTAGGATGGGCTTATCAGGATGGAATCCCGTGGTAAGGCAAGGAGCATCTGTACTGAATTGAGAGCACGTCTTATCTCTTAAAGCAACAGTGGGGTTTTCTATTACCTCAGAGAGAACAAAGTAGTTATGGGAGTGTTTGAGTTGCCATTCAGTAGAAGAGGAAGAATAACCTCATTGCACAGGTTCTGAAAGAGAGAGTGGGTAACAAAAATTAAGTTGCTTTTATGGGTACACACCATGAATCCTGTTTATTCAATGTTCTGGTTACATACAGAATTTGAGTTGTTTCTGGAGCAGTGAAATAATCTTATCAAAAAATTCTATTCATTGTGCCCTAGGATTACAAATTTATAACAAGTCCTTGCTTCCTTTATGCTGTATTAGTTTATGTGGTTAAATCATATTTTTTTTTTCAGGTCAAGAAGACAGTCTCAAGGGAAGAGAAGGATGAATGAAGAACAATGCTGTTGAAGCAATTAGTAAGTAAATGTTATACATATTTAGGCTATGTATGTACAAGATATAAAGACCCATTACAACTTAATAATAAGACAGTAATTGAATTTAAAAATGGGCAAAAAATCTGAAGAGATATTTCTCCAAATGTATGCAATGCTATTCCAAAGAAGATAAACAGACAGCTAATAAGCCCATGAAAAAATGCTCAAAATCATTTCTATCAGGGAAAGGTAAATCAGAACCACAATGAGATACCACTGTACACCTATTAGGATAGCTGTAGTAAAAAAGACAGGTAACAGGAAGTATTGGTGAGGATATGGAGAAACTGAAGACCCCCATATGTTGCTGGTAGGAAAGTAAAATGGTGCAGCTGCTTTGGACAAGTATGGCAGTTCCTCCCAAAAGTTAACCATGGTTATAATGCAGCAATGCTCCTAGGTGTATACTCAAGAAATGAAAACACGTCCACACAAAACTTGAACAAGAGTGTTCACAGCAGCAGTATTCATAATAGCCAAAAAGTGGAAACTCAGATGTCCCTCAGTGGGCCTGATGGTGTCATCCTGCAGGGTGAAAGGTCGCTGGTTCAGTTTCTAGTCAGGGAACGTGCCTGGGTTTCAGGTTCTGTCCTAGGTCAGGGTGCGTGTGAGAGGCAGCCAACTGATGTTTCTCACATTGATGTTTCTTTCTTCCTCCCTCCCCCCTCTCTAAAAATAAATAAAATCTTTAAAAAATATCCATCAACAGATGAATGGATAAACAAAATGTGGTATATCCATACAATGGAATGTTATTCAGCCATAAAAAGGGATTGAGGTACGGATATATGGTGCAACACGGATGAACCTCATGCTACGTGGAAGAAGGCAGACACAGAAGGGTACATATTGTATGATTTCCTTTATATGAAATGGCCAGAAGAGGCAGATACGTTGAAACAAACAAACAAACACACAAGTGAGTACTAAAGAGAAATGTTTTGGGGGGGGGTAGAAGGTGTGATTGAAATGTTCTAAAACTGATTATGGTAATGTTTACATAACACGGTGAATATTCTAACAACCAATGAAATGTACCCTTTAAATAGGTGAATTCTATGACATATGAATTAAAGATTGTTTTATGTGGTCCACTAGACTGGCAGCCTCATGACGGCAGGGACAGACCCAGCCAGCTGTGCACATACTTCCAGCCAGCAAACAGCACGCTTTTATACTGCATCTGCTGTTTATACGGTGCTGCATACATTCCGCAGCACTTTTTTCATTGACAGCAGCAATTCCTTTGTGCCTCCTAACGACCCCGAAGGCGCTCAGAGTGACCAGGAGACCAAATTCTCCCACATTGGGAAAAACGCCTGGCTGCACAGTTAGAGGGAAGACCAAAAACATTTCTCTTTACCAGATGTTGGGTGGAGATGCTTTCTCTCCCTCAGGCCTGTTTGTCCTGCATTTCTCGTGAGGGGATCCACTCTGCAGTGCAAGTAGCACAGCTCCGGGCACCCGATTTCCAAACTGCAACCCAACGGTGCAGCAGTTCGGTCACTTGGGGGGAGGGGGGGCAGAAACCAAACAAGAGCAGATTCCTCTTCTGAGCAAACACAGAGATAGGGCCAGCGGGACTTCGGCTTCGGGATATCGGTCTCAGTCTCAGATACATCTAACCAGAAGGTGTGAGTGAGTGGCATGTCCCATGACCATGCTCTCAACAGCATTTAGCTGAACTATCTTCCAGGCACCAACTTCAGGGCTCCCGGTCAGGGTTCCACCCCTCATCCCGCTCCCACGCTTGAGGAGCAGAAACCCACATTCGGCACATTTCAGCTGGGGCCTTTCCAGATGGAGGGAGGTGGAGCCAGTTTGTTAAGAAAAAGTCTCTTGAGCCCCCTCGCTCCCCTCCCCAATTCCCGGAGAGGTTTTTCTGATTGGGAGGACTCCTAGTCAGCTACAGAACCTTTAGTTAGCTACCGGAGGACTTAATGTCCTCTTTTAGGTCTAATGAAGCGACCAGAAGCGTTAGACGCCTTCCAGAGTGGGACTGCGAGAGATCAGGTAGACCCACTGAGGCCTCCGAGCGTTTCCCGTGGGGCTGGGCGCGCCACGCCAGTCTCACTGCCCCTCGGCGAGGAGCGCAGGTGAGCGGCGCCGCTGGGCTCGCCGCGGCCGTCCCGGAGCCCCCGCCTCCGCGGCGCCCGCCCCCCCTCGCGGCGAGCCTGGGGGACAGGCGAGGACTCGGCTCATCGGCCCGTAGGGCTTTAAAGGGGAGCCTGGCGGCGACGTGGGAGCCCCCGGGCAGAGCGGCCGTGCCCGTCCGGGCAGGGCGCGCTGAGGCGCAGGGCCGCCGCCTCCCCTGGGCGCTGGGCGCGGCGGCCGCGGGAGCCGCAGGTGGTTCCTCGGGCCGGCCCTTTTCTCCTCCCCCTTTCCTTTCTTTCGCCTCCCCTCCCTCGCGCCCGGTGTCGGCGGCACTTCCCCCGCTTCCTCCTCCCTCTCCAATCCAGAGGGAGGGAAGGAGCCGCCGGCTCTTTCCTGCCTCCCTGCAAACTTCGGCGGGACTCACGTCTCCCCTCTCCGCCGCGGCCGCCGCGCCCCCTGCCCGGGAGCTGCTCCGGGAACTTCCTCTCGCCGCGCGGCCGAGCGCCCCCGCGGGTGGGAGGACGCCGCCGGGCGGCCGCTGCTCCGACCGTCCGGACCTCTTTCCCGCGGCTCCCCGGGCTGCCGCTGCCTCCTCTGCCTCGCTGCCCGCCTGCCCGCGCGTCCGTCGGTCCGTCCTTCCCGGCCGCCTCGCCTTTCCCGGCGTGCGGCCGCCACCAGGCTTCCCCTCGGCGCCTCGCCGCTGCCCCGGACTTTTCTTTGTGTTGGATGCGGACTCGCGCCCCGCGCCGACGGGGGGCGGCTTGAGGGCTTTGCTGGCCCCGGGCGGCCCGTGGCGCCGCGAGCCCGAGCCGCCCGCCCCTGGCCATGCCCTTCCACCAGAGGACCGTGGAGCCCGCGCGGCTGCGCCGGCCCGAGGCGGCCGGGGCCGCGGGCGCGCCGCTTTTCCGCTCGCTGGAGCAGGTCAGCTCGCACGCCCTGGTCTGCCTGCTGGCGCAGCTCGCCGACCTGTCGCGCTGCGCCGGGGACATCTTCGGCGAGCTCGAGGGCCAGGCGGCCGCGGTGGGCCGCCGCCTTGACGCCGTGCACCGCCGCCTCGACGCCCTGCACGCCGCCGCCGCCGCGCGCCTCGACCACCGCCGAGTGAAAATCCGTGAGTGGCCGGCGGGTCGGGGGAGGGGAACGAGGTGGGGAGGCGCCCAAAGAACTGCTCCCTCCCGCCCCCTGGCGGCCCCAGGCCTCCTCTGGGCTGCGCTGCGAAGCCCGGGAGCCCCGCGAGTGTCGGGCTCTCGGGTGGAGACAGCCTGACCCGAGACAAGGTGGCCGTGCAGGTGGCCGTGCAGCTGGCCGGCACGTGCAGCGCTGTCCGACTTTCGGGTTTCGGGAAGTTCTTGGTCGTCTTGATGGAATGGGACGGAGGGGAAGAATTGGGCTCGCCCGGTCCCACTGTCCAGCACTTCTCTCTGTGCGGGAGACTGACAGGAGACCCTGGGGCTCTGTAGACAGAAGAGGAGCCAAGGTCCTGGGAAAAGGCTCAGCGGAAGGTAGCCTGTTCTAGAAGTCAGGGTACAATGTATATATTGACGTATAATGCTTACAGTTCTGGAGACTTCAGGAGGATGTAAAAGTCTGAGATCTCACCTAGCATTGGGGCTGCTTGTCCCCCCCTCTTTGCCCACCAGGTACCGGTATTGTTACTTACCAACAAAAGTATGCAGACTTTTAGTTTAGGCTTTTGTTTTTTGGTGCTAATTTTTGTCTCTATCTCCTGACCTACAAGCTCTTTGTGACTCAGAGGTCCTTGACCTTGAGCTCAGACTGAGTCCCATTCATCTTTGTCTGACCTCCTCCAACCCCGAAAATCAAGTCTAAGTTTCAACGCAGTGATCTCTCCAAGTACCCATTTCAGCAGCTTAACCAGCCCCAGTGAATGAAGTAACTGGAATTTCCTGCTGGCCCAAAACAGAGAAACTTTCAGTATGATGCTCGTGTGTTTTCTCTCCTTTGTAATACGTGGACTTGATCATGATGCGAAGTGTAAAGAGCAACTTGAAGCTGGTTGATGGATTGCAGGGTGGGAAGGGAGGTGCTGGTGTAAAACACTCAGAGATTTCAGCAGCTCTAAATGAAATACTGTCTCTCTTAGCACCACTTCATATGCGATCTCAAATAGCTGGTTTTCCATGTTTTCCTCTGCTAGAAAAACTTATCTCTGCTTTAACTAACTTACAGCTGGGAGATTTCAAGTTTACAGTACTTTGATATCAGTGAGATTGCTTGCTAGAATACATCTTTCTTCCAGTTGTGAAGTTACCGCTTGATGGTTTTACATTTTGCAGCTCATCTCTTTGATTGTGCTGTCAACACTTCCCTGTAAGTTGTGGACAGTTCCCAGCTAGGCAGAGTCTCCCCGTCCGCCCCTACCCCCCCCCCCCCCCCCCCCCAGAAAGAAAGTCAAAGAGGAGAAAAAATCAAAGTGCTTTCATAAAGTTGCTGGACATGAACAGAATATATCCGCTTAATGTGAATAATGATCTCATGCATCAGGATAAGCTGTCCTAGTGGAATGGTGTGGTCATCTTGGTAATCACTAGTTGCTTCTGTGCTTTTTCTGTGTAGAGTGTCTGTGTGTGTGGGTGAAGGAGAATTTCACCCTTGCGGAATGAGGTGATGAGGCAGATCTACTAGGTAAACTGATCTATTGTGGGGATTAAGAAACAAGAAGAACTCCCTGAAGGTCACGAACTCTTTCTTTTGCCAGGGTTGTTTTACATTTAAACATATTGCTTTTCTCTCTTTGTGTACATATGCACCAACAGGCAAAAATCCCCCAAATTCCCTAAATTAGTTAAGGTTGTCCCTAAGGGACTGCAATAACTCTTTTGAAAACTTTTCACAAGTTTTTAAAATCTTTTGAATCTTAAATTGCTTTGATTTCTTACCACAAAACCTGGCTGGCTCATCATTTTTTCTTTTTTATGATTGAGGAAGAAGGCTTTTATTGAATGTAATTATGTCTGAGAGTAGAAGTACATGTACAGAGAAGAAAGTTGAACTATAAAGACCTAGTTTTTGTGGCTTTTCACTTTCACACACTTTTTTATATGCTAAAAAGCAGTGAAACGCATATGCGTTCATTTCATTTAGCTCCTGTTAGGTTTCTTTTTAGAAGATGCATCAAACCCTGTTCCTGTAAAAGCTGCATTTTGGAGTCATTTTGGTACCTTTTTAGGCAGGACTTTCAGAATAACATACTTTTTCGTTAGAATGGACGTGGAGAATTTTAGATTTGGAATTGTCTTTAAAGACCATCTATTTCATGAACTCCTTCTTAAAGTTTTTAGTTTTCAATTACAGCTTACATTCACTGTTACTTGGCATTAGTCTCAGGTGTACATTTCATGTGCTCTTAACGAGAGAGGAAATCGAGTCTGAGGAAGTCGAGATTTGCCCCAGGTCAGGTGGTGAGACTGGCTCACCTGCTGTCCCACTGCTTCCGCAACCCCCCCCCCCCCTTTAGGGTGGTGTGGAAATGGGAAACAAAGTTCAAATGCATTTAGGAAACGCTCCCAAGGATAACTGTGACTGCTAACATCACCGCTTCTTGTCAAGTGAACTTTTTAACAAGCCTCCTAAGGAGCAAGTAACAAAACTGAGCAGCTCCCAGTGCAGCAGGAGACTGCATATTTCATTGCTTGATGGGTTTCTACGACTAATAAAGTGTGTGAGTGGAGCTATTTTGAAAGCCTATGGACTTTATCTTTGCAAGATAGAAACAGCATTTAGTCCTGTGGGCCTCATGATTCTAAGAAGTATTTCATCAAGTGTGCCATTCCTCAAAATCTCATGGGTAGAAAGTCATTCAAAATAATTTTTTTTTGTCCTTTGTTGGGGAGAGTGCACATTACTGTTTTTCTCCTACTTATCCTTAAAGCTTTCCTTAATGTTTTCCCTGAACCCCTGTTGGAGGGAGGGCTCCCTGTCATGGCCCCCAGCATGGGCATCACGTATGCACCTCTTTCACTGCATTACTAGTGTGGACTGAAATGGTGTATTCACTTCGGAGGTCCGCCATGGCTGCGTCTTTGTTTTTCCAAAGCTCACAACAGTGCCTGGAATGGGCTAGTTCAATAGATAGTTGAACTGAACTAACATATAATTTCTTAGTGCTCAGTGTCAGGAAGAATGACTACAAAAGTGTTTGGGAGAGGCCTGGCTGGTGTGCCTCAGTGGATTGTGTGCCAACCTGTGAACCAAAGTGTCAGTGGTTCGATTCCCAGTCAGGGTACATACCTGGGTTGCTGGCCAGGTCCCCAGTAGGAGGCACTGGAAAGGCAACCACACATTGATGTTTCTCTCCCTCTCTTCCCCTCTCTCTAAAAATAAATAAATAAAATCTTTTTAAAAACTTTGGGGGGAGGGATTACTATGCTGACTGCTGAAAATCTAAGTGAGCAAGACAATCACTTTAAATACAAATTAAAAAAATAAACTGTCTACCTTTTTAAGTGTTTGTGTTTAACCACTACTCTGCTCCTTTCGATAAAAGTCAAACTTCATTTATTTTGTTGACACAGTAAGTTCTCATTGAAAGGAGTGACAGTAGCCAGAAATGTAGGTAGTTACATCTTGGCTCTGTAAACAATCAAAACAGACTTTGCTATGTCGAAATCAATAGACACCCAACCAGATAGCACTGTTTGATTTTTCAGGCCTGTGTGATTTGTCTCTTTTTATAATTAATAATAACACTATTTTATGTAGTGCTTTTATGATTGAAAAAGTATTTTTCATATTCATTATTTGACTCACCAACCTTGTACGGTAGTGAGGCCAGACTGTGTTGTATCCATGTTACAGACAAAGAAATGGCAGTTCTGGAACCAGGAAGAGGCATACATAAGACAAATACTGAGTCTTCTGATTTCCAGGCCAGAACTCTTTCTATTTCATCTTAAAAGTACTTCCTGGGTGAATGTGAAATGCAATTGTTGAAAGAGAATAGGAGAAAAAATGATTTGCTGGCTTTTTTTTTTAACAGTGCTGAAAAAGTGGAAGATTTTCCCCCCTAGATTCTAGAAGTGTTCCAAGTTTAGGGAGGTGTGTTTTGGTTTCACTAAAAGGGAGCAGCATTCACATGTTAGTGAGTGTGAATGGTGCTCCTATAGAGTTGACAGACAGGGTTCTCCGCCTGTGTACCTGTACATGATGGCCTTGGCAGAATGAGTACAGTTTTTATAGGTGAGATCGGTAGTGTTCAAGACAGCTGGTTGGCAGTCCGATTGCATGGCCACTCGCTGCATGAACAAGGCAGACACGGTAGCCTTAACACCTTCTGGGCAGTGCTCAGGCTGCATTGTTGGACCTCACAAGGGGCTGTCCCTTGGCCGGTCCTGATGTCAGAATATATTTGCCTCTTCCTCAGAATGAACCTATTATGCGAGGTGCTTGTCAGCATTTCAGAGACAGAGTGGAGACTTCACTGCACTTCCAGAACAGGTTGTGCCGCCCTGCTGATAAATGTTTGTATTTCTGCTGAAATTAGCACAAGACTTGCTTTCATTGAAACATACCACATAGGAGGGAGGGTGTTGGTGTTTGAATATGGTCTCCACCCTCCTCTAATCCCTGGAAGGCCCCTAAATGTAATAACAGAAACTGACAGCTGAGCACCGCAGCTCAGGTTAAGGAGGCCTGTGAGATGCAGCAGTGTTTCCCAAACTTGCTCGACCTTAGGAACCGCCTGGGACTCACGTGAAAGTTAGGGATCCCCAGATCCTTGTAAAGCCCTGCCAAGCCACAGCCTCCCGTCTGTGTGACAAGTGCAGCCACCACAGCCAGTGCGTTCTTGCTGTTCATCAGCTTGAGAATCCGGAGCCTGGAGTCTGGCTTCACGCCTGCCACTTTCTCATGCAGATTCCCAGCAATTTATTCACCCCCTCCAGGCCTTAGTTCCCTTGTCTGTAAAATACAAGCTTTGACTGAATTCTCCTTTATTGGCCTTTTTAATTTTGGCATTTTATAATGCTAATGAGGCATTACTATTTGATAACAGCAGTAGCTCAGGCGACCTTGTATATATGACTTTGATCAATAATTTCTCTCTGATTCCTATAATTAGGGATTAAAAAAAATCTTTGTGTCTGAAATAGACTCTCCATGACTTTGTGGCCTCTTTCAACTCACATTTTACCAACTCGGAGTGCATGGGTCATTGTGTCTAGAGGGGTTAGTCACTTTCTAAACCGATCAGGCAGGTACCTGTTTTGGATTTGTGTATATCCTGCCCACAGTCCACTCAACAGCCTCCTCGTCATCTTTAAACAGTGCTAACATCATTATGAAAAAAGAGTTGTTTAAATTCAGTGCCATATGTCAGATGTCCAAATGTTGAGTTAACTTTTTTTTATTATTGTGAGAGTGTATTGTTTAAGCCAAAACATCAACTTGCTCATTGCCTCTTGGGTGTAGAAACTATTATTACCTGGTGTATAATGCTACCTACATTTAGGTTGAAATAACTTATCTAGCAGTAGTCTCATTTTCCTTTACATTAGAAGAAAAGTCAATATTAAAATTTCACCTGTGTGTATTGTTTTAGGATTGAGACTAGCAAATGAAAAAAAAATTGATGAGATATTTGGTATTCTTAATATTTTGAAAGAAAATTCAGAATCAGAAAAACAGCACAGTGTTTTCTTGCCTATCATTTTAATATCTTTTTAAAATCAAGCTTTAGACATAAAGTAAAATGATTTGCACCAGAGTAGACACCCAGTAGTTGATTTAATTATTTAATTTTATTTCTCCTCAAATTGGTTCATGTTCTGGAATGAATTAATTCTGCAGGCTTTGAAGTTCAAAATCAACAGCATGGTGCTGATGGCTATCTTGCTTTCACATGTTACATTTGTTAGCAGTGCTTGAGAGAAATGTAGCAAAAGAGATGGAGCTTCTGTTTTTGAGTGAAGACTTTTCTAAGAAAAGGCCCTGGAGGTCCCAGCCTTAGTAACTTTCTTTGTGGATTAAATGACATGTCTGTGAAAGCATTTAGTATCACTCAAAAAGACAGGTGACATTACCGATATCAGTATCTGGGCAGTTGCACATTCCAATTTCTGACATTGGGCTGCATTTTGGGTGACTTTGTAGGGCCTAATAATACAGACAGCTAATGAGCATTTGCTATAAGCCAGGTACTTTATAGTGTGCAACAGCTCTCTGAAGTGGATACTGTTATTATTTTTGTTTGACAGATGATGCAGCTAAGAATTTGTTTTCTCACATCACAGCTTGTAAGCGATAGAGGTAGGATTCGAACCCAGGCAGGCTTACCTGCTGACCACCCTCTGCTACTGTCTCTTCAAATTATGACATTCCGTGCACACCTGAAGCAAACCAGTGCCGACAGGATATGGCACAAGCCTGTCAAATATATATGAGGGGAAAAAAACCTTAAGTCTTTTTGTCTTTTTCCCTTTTTCTTCTCTTTTTTGTTTTGAAACCTTTCAAACTAGCAGATGGCTAAGAAATTTGAGACATACATCTAAAGTACTTAGCATAGTGCCTGGCTCATAACTATCATGCACTTAACATTTACTGTTTAGATGACAGAGAAGGCTGAGTTAACATCTGTGTGTACATCGATGTCCATATATTGCCACAGATGGCCCAGTCTGTGTAACGCTGCTCAGCCGAAGCCTGGAAGATGAAAGCTGATCAAGCACGGAGGAGAGCTTGTACCAGACCTACACATAAAAATACGACCGATTTGAAAGCTGCACAGTTCTGCCAGGGGTCCTAAAGTTTATCCACAAAGTATGTGTCATTCCTGACAGGAATGTGGTTCTTTCTGCCTCACAGGGGTTTGGCTTGTGGGGGATGGGGGAGCCGGCCCTTCTCCTGGGGTCTTTATGTAGATGTCCTCTTTCTCAGAGCCCTTTGGGCCTCCATTTCCTCCTGTTGTGGAAACGGCAGGCCCAGGCCAGCTCCCACTTAGCTTCCTGGGTTTCCCCTTTGCCTCAGTTTTCCAGGGGGCTTTCAGAGCCTTAACCCTCCTCCTGTCTGATTTCCTGTCCACCCTCAGAACTGAGCTCAGCCTCAGCCTCAGCTTTCCTTGGGCATCTTGGGCATCTTGGAACTCGGTGATTGTTCACACTATTCATTCATCTGTGCTTCCCACAGTTTCTGAATCATCAGATGCACTGGGGGCTTGTTTGAAAACAGATTCCCAGAGACTCTGGAGATTCTGAGTCAGCAGGTCTGGGGTGAGGCCACAACAGGCCTAGCTAACAGGTGCCCTCCGGGGATTCTGATTAACTGAGGTTTGGAAGCACCGGTCTGCGTTGTGTGAGGAATCTTGCGCATCGAGGGTGACGGGATCATCATCCGTGAAGTACATTTGGGTCATTCTGCTAGTGCTGAGTTATGAGGATTATTGGGTGAATAAAACAAAGTCCTCCTTTGGGTCCTTTACAGTTTTGTGTGAATGATTAGACATAAATAAACATTTAATAGAAGGAATCATCATTTATAACAATTTTAGGAGAAAAACCTTCTGAATTCCAAATTGCCAGTTTAAATTGGATTTTTAGAAGCGATCTAACTTTTGAAACCTTCCTGTAAGTTTGTGGGACAGTGACAGTTCCACACATGTAAAATACTGATTTTAAATGTTTAGAGCATATTTCATCTAAAAATTAGATTCTAAAAAACAAATATAATCATTTCTGGAATAAGATTTTTCCCCCCTGTGGGATGGTGGAAATTTCCTTCTGTTAATATTGCTTTATTTTCACTTACTGTTCTGATTTTTTTCACAAGAAATTTCCCTCATGTAGGAAGGCAGTGTCTTGCTTTGGAAGGACAGAAAGCTGTTTCAGGTTGTTCCTGTAGAGAATCCTCTATTACGCTTTCCCCTGCCCACCCCAACCCCCAGCCCCGCCCCCAGCTTCTGATGCAAGGCTGGTAAAGGTGTAATCTGTAATATAGAGAAGACTGTAATACTTGGTTGATTCAAATTTCAATAATTCACGGTAATAACATAATGGGGACTTTGTATCTGACAGTGTTAGATACCTGATGAGTAGCAGAGGAAATTGAATTAAGCAGGGGCTGTGCGATCTGTGCATAATCCAATTGTGTCTGATTATGTTGGCATCTGAGAACTACTGTTGAGGTGCCCTGCAGTTTCCCTGCTGATGGCCTGGCTGCCCCGACTACATCTAGGCCAGGACACTGCCCTGCAGCTCTCAGGGTGTAACAGTTGTACTCATCAGCTGGCTGGGGGCGTCTCAAGAGAGCTCCAGGCAGCCTGACTGCACAGCCTGGGTTCGTTACCTCCTAGCTGTGACAGAGCGCAAACCATCTTAGCATACATCTTCGTGTACTCTGTTGGACAGGCAATACATTCACATTGTTGAAGAAAATAAGAAGCTGTGCAGAGAAGTCTCATTTCTGCTTCTGTTCCCTATGAGCTTTGTCCTCCACTTCCCCCAGAACAACCACTTTTATCGGTTTCTCCTTATCCTTCCAGAATTTCTGCATGCAAACATAAAAATGTTAATTTCTGTTATTTACCCTCCATTTATTGTACACCCAACTTCTAATTATTATTTTCTTTATTTGTATATATTATCCAAAGTGATATTTTTATTTTTCTTACTTTTCTGTTTTTAGCCAGTTTCTTTCCTACTTACCAAATCCCAGTTAACTTTTTTATTTTGCCTGAGAACATAATGGATTTGGAAAAAAGATTAATTAAGACTGAAGTAGATTGTTAACATATTTTCTTAATTTTTTTATTGCTAATGCTTTGATTTAGCAATATTTAATTTATCTTAGATTTTATTCATTTATTTTTAGAGAGAGGGGAAGGGAAGGTGGAAGAAAGGGGAAGAAATATCCATGTGTGAGAGAAACATTGATTGGTTGCCTCTCAGATGTGCCCCGGCTGGGGACCAAACTTGCAACCCATGCATGTAATTGAACTGGGAATTGAACTGGCAACCTCTCAGTTTGCAGGATGACACCCAACCAACTGAGCCACCCCTGTCAGGGTGATTTGGCTATATTTTAAATCTGAGCTACCCCCAAGGTATCATTAAGCCTTTTCTGCATTAATAAATGAAAGTGGAGGGGTTGGATCATGAGGTCAGTGTGGCATTGTAATTTCACTGGATTGGTTATAGCCACCTTGACTGCAGTACCAGGTGTGTTCTGCTAGTGCTGTACCACTGACAGATATCTGAGTGAAGCAGCTGTAGTCATTTGAGTTATTTTCTTTTCCTGGTTGTTACCTTGCCTAAGACAAAAGGTTGGCACTAAATTAGTGTAGAAATGACTAATGACAGCATTATTCATGAATGTAGATTCACAAATGTACTCATTGAATTACACACCCTGCAGTGTAAGTTTTGTGTAAATAAAAGTACATTAAAAAGCTTTCAGCCTTGTCCTGGTTGGGTGGCTATCTTGGTTGGAGCATTGTTCTTGTATACCAAAAGGTCGCCAGTTCAGTTCCTGGTCCGGGCACATACCTAGGTTGTGGGTTCGATAGCTAGTCATATATGGAAGGCAAGTCATCACTGTTTCTTACATAGATGTTTCTCTCTCTGTCTCCACACATACACTTCCTCTTTCTGTAAAATCAGTGGAGGGATAGATCCTCAGGTAAGGATTAAAAAACAAAAAAGAAAAAGGTTTTCTGCCTTACAAAGTATGTCATAACATCGTTCTGATTATAAAATTAATGTATATTTATCATAATTTTTGAACTCGTGAAGAAAAGTATCATGACCTAGGGAGTGTCCATTTCCTCTCCTCCCCCTTCCCCCCCGGTTAATCTGTTGATAGGTGTGGCAGCATGTATGTATTGTAAGTATAATAATAGTGTTTTTAACAGAATGGGGTGCATCCTTCTCTGTATTTAGTTTTGTGTCTTGATTTTTTAAAAACTTAGTTCATATTGTGAGATTTCCCCCTAGGTCGTAGACATTCAGAGGCATTGGGTGTATCTCACTGACAAGCTCTTATTTTGCTTTGGCTCCCAAGCAACGTTCTTTCGATGTTTTCAGGAGCCTGTGAATTCACAAGAGTTATCGTGTGGACAGCAGTTTGTTGTTCTGGCACTTCCTAGGGTTTCTTCTCTGCGCATAGTTAGTTGTGAATCTCTCAGTTGCACTCGTGAGGTGGTGTAGGAGAAGATGTGGGAGTTCTCTCCATTAGTCTAGTCTTCAATTAGACTAGATTGCTTCAATTAGACTTAGTCTAGATTGCTAAGTCTTCAATACTATTCTCGTCTTCTGAAAAAAGTGAATCATATTTTATATTTAAGATTGTTTTCCCACAATGGCAGTTCTCTGTGACTTTACAGCAAACAGATCATTGAGTCAAAAGGTAGTTGGTCTCCTTCCTTCCTTATTTAGTCTTCAGTTGAGCAGTGAGCCTGTTATACTAATAAATTATGTTACTTTTTCCTCTGAATTTATATTCCTGTTTTTTTGCTTTAAAAACAAATAAACCTTTCCCTCCCCTATTCACCAAAATGGCAATCAGACATCTATCTCAAGATTTCTCACATTGGCAGGTGCCTGCTCTCGGCCACATATGGGGTCTGTTTAGATTGAGCTCAGCAAGATTTCACAAACAAAGGTCTGCCAGCTCTTGCCGTAACTGTGGTTCTTGTGGAAGGATGAAAATAAGGTTTATTCCTTTTATTCTAAATGTTGGCTGGTTTAATTGAAAACTATATGGTCTATAGAGAAATTGGGAGACTGGGCAAATTTGTCCATCATACTAGTGCAGGAGACAAAGATGGGAAGTGGGGTAGGAGAAGTGTCTTTGAGTGCCATTAGTACTTTTTACACAATCTAAATATATTATTTGCAGATTGCAAGGTCTGTTCAATAATAATCTTAATAATAATTTACGTTAACATTTATGGGATACTTATAGCTAACATTTATTGGATAGTTACTATATGCAAGTTTCATTTAATCCTCATAAAAACTGTATGAGACATACTACCACCCCATTTTTACTGATTTTACTGAGTGGCGCAGAAAGGTAAAGTAAAAGTAAGGTCATACAACAGAAAGGGAAAGTGGGAGAGCAAAATATAGTATAGGTGAGTTCTGTGTTTAAGCACTTTATTTGTAATTGTAATTATTTGTGTAATATATATGAACTTTTAAGTTCACTTTAAGATTGAAAATTTTCTGAATTTGGCTAGGTGTTGAGAGGCATTTCCCATTTTATTCTGGTTATTTTAAATCATGTGCCACCCACCCAATGGCGTGGCCTGTGGCAGTGAATTAGCAGTCCATGTGACCAAGCTATTGTGAATCTGTAGAGAATTAATAATGTTTGTCTGGTTCTTTGAGCTGCACTGATGAAAGGTACTCTAGTCACTGAGTACAAAGTCTTTTTGTTTGTGGTTCCCATCATTCTGGCCTCTTTTCCTTTGCCAGACACTCAGATCAGTGTCAGAAGATAGGTGATAGAGGACCACATTGAATTTCTGGCTTATTTGTATTTGATGTATTAGGGGACTTTTTCTTCTGTTTTCCTTTCCCTTCTCTCTCCAAGCTTGTGGTATTTAAATACTGCGGCAGTGTAAAATGCTATCCCAAGTGTACAGCCCCAGTACATTGCTTAGTTTATCAATACTTTAATAAGGGATGGAGGATGAGAAGTAGTGAGGAGCCGAGTTGGCTGGTCGTCTTCTCTCTAGTACATTTTTACCTTTATTGAGGGGCAATACCTTTGACTATTGATGCTGGCCGCAGCACCAGCCAAGGCAGTTGTGACCCATAACATTAACTTAAATCAGCAGTTCTCAAAGTGGAATACCTGGGCCAGCAGCATCAGCAGCTCTTGGGAACTTGCTAGCCCTGAAAAATCTTGGTCCCACCTCCGCCCTACTAAATCAGAATCAGTAGAGGTGGATTCAGTGGTCTGCGTGTTAAGAACCTTCCAGGTGATTCTGCCGCTGAAGTTGAGAACCACTGTCTGCAGTTATCAGCTGGCCTGGGGCCAGAGGAGGAGTGCATCTGTTTAGAGACCTGTAGCCTGTGTTGTGCTTGTCGGCAGCTGGGGCTGCCAAAAGGAAATTCCCAGAGGGTTTTTAAAAAAGCTTCTGCCTGTGGTCCAGGACAATACAGGTTTATGAACCAATGCTTCATTACCGCACAACAATGAGAGTCTGGCTGTAAGAGTCTCTGAGTCTCTGCCAATTTGTGCTTTAGAGACACACTTGCTTGTGGGCCTTCTCTAGTTGGAGATTAGTAACCTGGCCCCTGGATTGTTCCTCGTCCTCAGGGCTACGAGCAGCCTCTCTGATTTCCCTTTTCCCAGGGACTTTAAACAGCATCCAGAGAGCAGGGCGGAGACTCACCACAATCACAGGGTAGGGGCATACATTCTAAACAGACTATGAGGAGAGAGAGTTATTTCTTCTAAACACCGATTACATAAAACCCCTATTTTGGTATTTTAGTGAGTGCCTCCTACAAAATGTAACTAGGAAAACTTGAGGCAGACAGGGGAAATTTTACTTGTGGACGGGACATAAATGTTTAAATAAACATGAGAAAAATGTACAAGCGTGAATGTACTGAGTAGTTGGTGTTCTGTTGTTGGTATCGGAATCCTATTTTTCTTTACCCAGTATAATTCAGCTTTTCAATCGATTACTTTCTTATTTATGTAATCTACCCATAAAGTAGCTATTAGTACACTAATTCACTATAATTTGGAGAAGTCAAAGAATATTGAAGTAGGTGATAAAAGGCAGCAAAGCATAGTGGTTAAAAGGCAAGATTTATTAGTTGTGTGACCTCGAATAAATTATTTAACTTTTTTGTGCTTAAGTTTTCTCTTCTGTGAAATACACACTGAACTTACAGTTGTTGTGCAGATAAAATGAGATATACAAAACAGTGGCTGGCCCATAATGAACAATAAGTATTAGCTGGTAGATACTTTGGAATGGCCCTTCCTATTAAAACAAAAAACAAAAAACAACGATTTCTACTTTTTTCCTGAGTACATTTTAAAATCAAAATGTAAATGATGTTAAGACCTTGGAACAAAGGATTGGACTTAATCATTTGATTGGACTCTAATAGTGTAAAATTTCCTAATGAGTATACTTGTGTTCTGGTTAACTTAATTTCTAGATAGCTCATGTTAGGTTTGATAATTGGGTTTATTATGGACTTCAGATCATTGTTTTGAACATCATGCTAATTCAGTTATGAAGGTCTAGAATATTGGATTAACTGTAATCAGCACATTCTCTAAAAACAGTGTTTTGATCACATCTCTGATATGAGTTTGTTTTGATGTCATTTTCTTCTTTTTAAATTGAGATCGGATAAAATCATGTTAGGGGTTTTGGCTTGAGTTCCAGTGAGTTGGTTTAATCACACATGTAATCTCTAATTTAGAAACCTGTCAAGTTATAATAATTTGTAAGTTGTTTTGAATTTGTAATGCATTTTCTCTTATAAACCATGTTTCTAAAGCCTGGCCAGGCGCAGGGTAGCCCCTCGAAGCCTGTCCTGAGATAGAGATCCCCAGACCTACAGGGCCACAGGGCCTAGTCATCATATAAGAATTTTCTGTAGGAAAATGGCTGCTACATGATGGCCGGGGTACAAGATCGCATTTTTCTGTCCTCTCAACCCCTTCCCTAAGCTGTGTGATCTGGCTTCATTATAGCTGGATGTGTGAGTAAAAGCTTTGGACTTCTGGTCAAGATGGAGGCATGGGTAGACATGCTTGTCCTCCTCCCACAACCATAGAAAGAATTACAACTAGATCTCAAAACAAGTAATACTCAGAACCATCAGAAAAGTGAGCTGTATGGAAGACCGACAACTAAGGACTTAAAGAAACCACATTCATCCAGATGGGTAGGACGGGTGTAGTCATGGGAATGGGCGGAGAGCCAGTGATGGCAGCCAAATGGAAGATCCCAGACATTCATGTGTGGTGGATAAAAATTGTGAGGGATACCTTGGGAGTGAGCAATCCCAGCCTCAGGGCAGACCATACAGTCCAGGTCTCCAGTGCTGGGGATGGTAAATCCCCATAACTTCTGGTTGAAAACACTAGAGGGGGTTGGGACAGTGGAATAAACTGCCAGATCTTTAGGAAACTCCATTTAAAGGGCCTGCACAAACTTAGAACTTAGGCAAGCCCACTCACTCTGGGATTCACCACTAGGGCAACAGCTGGAAGGGCACCAGTCATATATGGGAAGTGGGCAAAGTGCCTGGAAAGGGGGCAAGTGCCAGGCAAACCTCCAGAAGCCAGGCAACAACATTGCCTCCACTCTGAGCCCTCCCCCGATACAGAGCTACAAAGCAGTGAAATGGGTTGCCCCGCCCTGATGTTACGTAAGGCTCCGCCCCACACAATTTATAGGTACGTTTTCTACAATAGGCCTTGCTTCTAAGGGAGTCAAAGTAGCTCTACCTTGCACACAGAAACAAACACTGGGAGGATGCCAAATTGAGGAGAAAAAGAAGTATGGTCCAAATGAAAGAACAGAACAAAACCCCAGAAAAAGAACAAAACAAAATGGAGCTGACCAACCTATTGGATTCAGAGTTCAAAACACTGGTTATAAGGATGCTCAAAGAACTCATTGAGTATGGCAACAATATAAAGGAAGAAATGAAGGTTACACTAAGTTAAATAAAGAAAAATCTGTAGGGAACCATCCGTGGATGGGAGGAAGCCAGGATTCAACTTACTGATTTGGAAGATAAGGAAGAAATAAACATTCAACCATAACAGCAAGAAGAAAAAAGAATGAAAAGAAATGAGGATAGTATAAAGGGCCCTCTGGGACATTTCCAAACATACCAACATCCACATCATAAGGATACCAGAAGGAGAAGAGGAAGAGCAAGAAATTGAAAACTTATTTGAAAATATAATGAAAAAAAAACTTACCTAATTTGGTGAAGGAAATAGATATACAAGTCCAGGGAGCACAGAGAGTCCCAAACATGTTGGACCCAAAGAGGACCACACTAAGACACATCATAGTAAAAACCCCAAAGGATATGGATAAAGAAAGAATCTTAAAAGCAGCCAGGAAAAGCAGAGAGTTACCTACAAAGGAGTTGCCATATGGGCTATTTGCTTATTTCTCAAAAGAACTTCACAGGCAAGAAGGGACTGGCAAGAAGTATCCAAAGTGATGAAAAGCAAGGACCTACAACCCAGATTACTCTATCCAGCAAAGCTTTCATTTATAGTGGAAAGGCAGATAAAGTGCTTCTCAGACAAGGTAAAGCTAAAGGAGTTCATCATCACCAAGCCATTATTACATTAAATGTTAAAGGGACTTATTTAAGAAAAAGATCAAAACTGTGAACAGTAAAAGGGCAATAAATTCACAACTATCAACAACTGAATCTTAAAAAAAAAAAACTAAGCAAATAATCAGAACAGGAACAGAATCATAGATATGGAGATCATATGGAGGGTTATCAGCTGGGAGGGGGAAGGGGGAAAATGGGGGAAATGGGATTAAGAAGCATAATTGGTAGGTAGAAAATAGACAGGGATGTTAAGCGTAGTTTGGGAAGTGGAGAAGCCAAAGAACTTATAGGCACTGCCCATGGACATGAACTAAGCGGGGGTGGGGTAGTTGGAGGGAAGGGTAGTACCAGGCAGAGGGGTGCAAAGGGGTAAAAATTGGGACAACTGTAATAGCATAATCAATAAAAATATTTTAAAAATAGCTTTGGAAGCAGGGGATAGGAGAGTGTCCAAGGTGAACGAGATGAAGTTCTTTAGGCCCCACACTCATCAGAATCTTGGCTGTGCATATTCATTCCAGGTGCGAGCTCACGGGAAGGTGAGTGCTCGCAGGTTCCTGTCAGGCAATTTGCAACTATGTGCAGAGCACTTTTATCTGTTGTAGGTAGTGGGCTGCTTACAGTAGTGCCTCTTTTAATTTGTTTTTTCTAGGAGAGTTTACATGGATGAAGGTCAGCAGTTTTGTTGGTTTTAAAAGGCCATATGTGTGTGTATATATATATATATATTTAGCTTTTAGTTACCTCTGTTTTATATGGGCATGCATTTACATTTGATTTTTTTGTTCAAAGATTGTGTTTTTTTTAAACAGTATGCAAAACATTAAAGATCCTTTCACTTCCCCTGTGTATTCTCTGTAAAAAGGATCTGCATTGTTTATAGAATTCAACACGCTTTTGGTCAAGTACATGTTTTTAAATTGTGTTGAACATGCAAAGAAAAGACAGACTTGAGCTTGTTAAAAGTTATTCCTGTCAAGTCCCATGTAGCTTTGCATGTCAAACATGACTTGAAAATGTTTTCCCCAAGTGGCCATGTCTTAACAATTTATGTTCTTGAGGGAGTTCCTTGGAAGGAATTAAATTCTGAGAGGTCACATTTTTCTTTCAAGTTTGATTTCCAAAGTGAAAATGAACTTCTGTTTTTTAACTTGAACTTTGAAAAAAAATCAGTGAAGAGGTTTTAGAATTGTGCAATAATTGAGTTATATGGAACTGGGCTTCCCCATCTCTGTAACCAGAAATGGAGCTTGACAGCTTCCTTTGTAGCTGTAAGAAGGAAAAAAGAATGAGAAGAAGAGGTGAAAAGTGCTGAGTCTGGGAAACTGTTCTAGTCACTTAAATCTTAGTAACATAAATGTCTATTTATATTAATGGAGCAGGACCAAATAACAATAGCTTTATTTTTTTAGTTAAATATTTCCTCCCCTGGGAAATCACTTGCAAGTTCCTCAAGCTTTCTCACTGAAGACATATGAATGGCCAAAATTTAACATTTAGCATAATTAGGAAATACATAGTTTTTACAGTGAAATTCCAAACAAAATGGTGTGTTTGGTTATTCTTTTTTTTTTCTTGATTATTTGGGCTAATGGAGAAGAGGTAATAAGAATACTCTAGAAATATTTTTACTATACTAAGCCTTTGAAAGGAATATATTTCATGTTTGAGTCATAATGTAGTACTTGAAGTTGAACTATGGTGAGTATCTGTTTCAGAAAGCATTGGAAAATGTGTTTTGAATTACCTGTTATGTCCCTTTTGTTCAGATCTATCTTGTGCCCCATTTCATATTAGAAACAGATAGTTTCTTATTAAAAACTATCACCTCTCAGGTGGCACTGTGGATCTGGACCAAGTTGAAATATTCTTTTAATATACCATGGTCTTTATTTTTCTTGGTTAGAGATAGTAACTATGTTAACTGTTATTGTTGAGTGATGGGTGGTCAAAGGAAAAATTGTAAAGGGGAAGGAAAATCAAGGAGGAGGCAGTGATAGAATTCTTTATCTTATGACTATTAGTCATAATGGTCACTGCAACACATTGAAAGTAATGTATTGTCCTTAGCATTCCAAGATGTAACTGCCAGGGGGCTGTCAAACCACCTGCTCTGACTTTTCTTAAATGTCTCTAGAGGATTTATGCTCACTCATTTCATCTGTGTGCGTTTTCCTGCATGAGGAGCTGGCTTCATGGCCTTGGAAATGATCAGTGGGGATTGGCTTATGTCAAAAACCTGTGGACATGGATAGTCATTTAAAAATTTTAGATGGTTTTTTAAGAAATTTGCTTTTATCCCTCTAAACATCATGCTGGTTTTGTTATTCATTTTTTTTTAAGTTTTAAGGTATTATCTATTACCTAAATTCTCAAGTTGAGGCCTTTGCTCTTTCTCCTTCCCTCCATCCACCCCTACCACACACACATACTTGCCACCGCACATTCCCTGTTGACATCATGACAGGGCACCAGTTCAGAGCAGAGCCAGCTGTGACTACTTTCTCTTTACTGTACACCTTTTGTTTTCCCTGACATTATGTATGTTTTTATGGGTCATTATCTCATCTTCCAACTCTGTCCAATTAGTACCTTCTTTTTATCTTAAGGATTCTATCAACTTCATCTTTTTAGAAGAGGTTTCTCCCAGAGCTTTCTGCTCTAATCTAATCTAGATTCCCCCCCCCCCCCCCCCCTTGGCTAGTGTGAGATCTCCTTTATTGTCATCCTGGAGATTTCCTCTCTGCTGGCGTTTGCCTCCTCTAACACCTTCTTGTTGGCACCGTTTGGGTGGAGCTCAGCCTCTGGGCTGATTCTAGGGTCACTGTTGATCCCAGTGTTCTGAAATTTTAAATTTTAAATTATATCATTTGGTGTATATGTGTCTTTTAATTAATATTGTACTTGATGAGCTTTTTGAATGTAGAAACTTTTTGCTTTAGTTCTGAAAAAAAGTTTTTGAATTAATTCTAATTTCCCCTCTTAAGTTTTCTCTTCTTTATAATTTCAGATGTTAGATCTTCTTGACTGAACCTTAAACGTCATGTTTAAACTTCTCTGCTTTTTCATGTCATTGTCTCGTATTACTTTCTGAGATATTTCTCATACTTTTTCTTCCCACCCTTCTATGGAACTTTTCATTTCTGCCATCAGGGTTTTAGTTTCCAAGAGCTCTCTTGTTGTTACTCTGACTGCTTTTTGTGTAACGGCCTGCTCTTACCTCATTGATGTCCTGTCTCCTCTCATCTCTTTGAAAATATTAGTGAGTTTTCTAAGTTGTCTTCACCTTGAATAGTGTTTCTTCCAAGTTGTTTTTCCTGTTCTGGTTTCTGTTTTAGTGATTTTTTTTCCTGAGGTGTCTGGTAGTCTTTGGTTGTGTACTGTTTCCCACGCGGCGGGACAAAAAGGCTGAGGGGGAAGATCCGAGCGGTTTGGACTGAGCTTGTCAGGTGGGTGGGCCATCGTCCGAGGCTGGTCAGATCTTCTGGAGAAAACTGTTGCAGTCCCTTAGTTGGAGGGCAGATCCTGGCTGTCAGCTTTCCAGCGACTGGAAAGAAGGCTGGGGTCTGAGCATTGAGAATGCATTTATTTACTTAATGCCTGTGCTTTTGGTAGGTTTTCGACGGTGCCTTGTATTCCCAAACCAGAAGCCCCATTCGAACCTCTTCTGAGAATTAACCTCCAGTCCTCTGCTGGACAGGCGAGGGATGGTCACGGTGCTTAGGAGAGTGGGGTCAGGGGATGTAGGGTTCAGATTGCCTAGGCAGTTTTCAACCAACCGCTATTGTAGCTGTTCCCTCTTTCCAGGAAAATCAGTTCACCTCCACTCCAGAAGTGCTTCTGGGCACCAGTGCCTGCACGTTGAGAACTCTGCAGTGTAAATTATCTAGGTTCTTAGTTTTCGTTCAAACGGGTTTAGAATTGGTTTCTCAAGTCTCCAGTCCGATACTGCTAATTATTTTCCTATTCTAGCTTCTAAAATTTTTCTTGTTTTTTCTTCTCCCATTCTCTTCATCCTCTTAAAAACAATTCCTTTGTTCCAGTGGGACTTTGCAAGTGTTCTAGATTTGACGCTTGCGTTCAATTCATCCCCTTTGCTTAGAGCCCCTGGACACTTATTTTCCTGTCTTCTGCAACAGAACACCTTTTCTGCCTGCTTCCTCCACCTTCCTATTCTGTTGGGGAGAACACCATCCTTCTAGCCATCAGACCAGAATGTAGGGTCTTGCTTCCCCCATTATATTTCCAACCAGTGAAGAATTCCTTCCGGAACAAAGCATCTCTTATTCTGTAGTCATGTAGGGCCACTATGTTCCTGGAAAGATCATAAAAGTAGCAGAGTGGACAGCAGCTGGATTAATAGCCTGTCCTAGTGAGCCTCAGTCCATTCTTAAAGGAGATACCTTATTGCAGGGGTGTCAAACTCATTTTCACCAGGGGTCATATCAGCCTCACAGTTGCCTTCAAAGGGCCCAATGTAATTTCAACTCCTTAGCTGTTAAGGAGTAGTTACATTTATACAGTCCTAAAATTACATTCCGCCCTTTGAAGGCAACCAGAGGCTGATGTGGCCCCCAGTGAGTTTGATGCTCCTGCCTTATTTGGAGCATCCTGTCTGGTTCCTGGAGGAGAGCTAGAACCTGGGTTTTCAGGTTCTCTCATTTTTTTCTTTCAGGGTTGAATGATGTCTTTACAGTGAAGTGGAGACTTTACTGAGGGCTGATAGAAGCGGGGAAACCCTGTTTTGTTATTTGTTTATTTTTTCGTGCAGTTTTGCCATGGCACTACCAAGACTTGGATACCAGCCATTTCTGACACCAAATGCAGGAGTTCCCCCCTCACATTAGACAATTCAGACACTAACTCCCCGGAGCTAGTGAGGACCCCACGGGTTAAGGGCTTAGTCTTACAAGGCTGCCCCTCTACTTTAGGTGCCGGTGGCAAGTCCCAGGTAATTGCCTATATTTCTGATCACTGGTTATAAATTGGGAGTTCTTACAGCTCCCTCCTGATGTTTTATAATTTGCTATAAGCTCACAGAATTCAGGGAAATGCTTACTTGATTTATGTTGGTCTGTTAGAAAGGACATAATAAAGGATACAGGGGAACAGCCAGATGAAGAGGTACACGTGGCCAGGTCCAGAATAGTCCCGAGCACAGCAGCTTCCGTCTCTGTGGAGCTGGGGTGCACCACCCTGCCATGGATGCAGCCATTAACCAGAATCTCTCTGAACCCCCTCATTTACTGTTTTTAATGGAGGCCTCAGACCTTGGCACAGTTGATTAAATCATTGGCAGTTGTTGACTGAACTCAATTGCTAGTCCCTCTGTCTTCCCCAGAGGGTGGGGTGGGGTAGGGCTGAAAGTTCCAGACCTCAGCTGACGTGGTTGGTTCCTCTAGTAACCGGCCATCTCATCGGGTCACCTCATTAACGTAAACTCAGATATGGTTGAAAGGGGCTTGCTGTGCATAACAAAGGATACTCCTCCCCCCTTTATCAGAGGAAATTCCAAGGGTCCTGGAAGCTCTGTGCTAGAAACCCAAATCCAGTACGTGTGTCCTGGTTTCTTCCTCTGCCACATGGGACGGTTTTGGTGTCCAGATTCCAGCACTGGGTGAGGATCAAATGAGGTAAATCTTGAATGTAACAGTTTTATGAGCTGAACGTCTTACAAAGATCTCACTTTTTAAAAATTTATGTTAATAAACATCCAAGTTTATCTCCTACTTTTCTTTGGCATTAACTTTTTTTCCCCTAGCTAGGTTGGTTTGTAACAGTTCTTTGCATGTAACTTTCTCACTTTTGCCCCTACACTTTTTCCCCTACACTTTTTCTTTATGGCAATATTTAGAATTGATAAACAACTGGATCAGTAATTTACACTGTGTCAAGTAATTTACAGTGTCAGTTTAACACTGACAGCTGCTCTCTTTGGTCAGGGTCCCAAGCGTGGTGTCTGTGCTGAACGTGTTGTTGAAGGTTTCAGTGACCCTCGAGGTTACGTTCTTTCCTGGAAGGATCTGCTCTTTGTACTCTCTGAATCTGCAATGGTACCTGCATTTCTGGGCTGAGTTCAAAATCCCTTCCTTTCCAGATGTCTTTACTACTGAAATCATGACACTTAGAAAATGGTTTGCGGGTCCAGTTAAAATTCCAGCTTCTCCAGAATGGGGGCTGCCTGTGTTTCTCACGATTCTTCATGTGCGCACAGTCAGCGGTATGCAGACAGAGATCCAAGTGCAGTGACAATGGGCGATGCGGAGACGAGTTGGAATTTTGAAGATTTTACCTTCTAGTGTTTGACACTGTAACACTTGGGCAAGTTATGTCCCCTCTCTAGGCCTCTGTTTTCTCATTTGAAGCATAGGTGAATGAGAGGACAAGATCTTTAGGACTGCCCCCCCCCCCAAAAAAAGGTGTTGTGTCTTTTTTTAAATTCCTGAGCAGCTGCTCAGTATGAACTGTGATAGTGTGAACTGATATTGTATAGAATGGATGGGTAGGGTAGGAACTGGATTTCTGGTGATTTCATTCTGTAGCATGGCTTTGGTTACTGAATGCAGCTGACATTTCTCCATTTAGGGTAAGAAAAGGGAGTTATTTTTTCCTTGGTGTCCTGCTTAGAGACTACCTGTGCTTAGTTTAATATCTGGCACATATACGTCCATTTAAGGAGTTCTTTCAGAGTGACCCTAAGTTTTCACACAGTCTGTAACAAAGATAATAGAATTTTTGTTTTCCGACTTCAGAGGAACGGTCCAATATTAACTGTTAAAACTGTAGAACTACATAAGTAAAGAACTTTGTCCAGAGTCCTGTTTCACAGCTGTAACTACTCTTGGCAGATGGTGTATAACAGAAGGATTTGAAAATTACAGATGCTTGCCAGTTATCAATTCCTCGTTTGATATTTTCCTTTCTAAATTAATGTTAATGAGTAGTGGTAAGGATATGAAAGTAGAGAAGATAATGAACAAAATGAAGGCACACACTCCTTGAGCAGGCAATGAAAGGGTCTGAAATTTGTTCTGTTAGCTGTTCTGCATTTTGACTTACTTGGGATTTGGTGAGTGAATGAAATTCTAGACAAGAACTGAAAACATTGTGGTTGACCAAACATTGACATTTTATCTGCCTTTTCTTCTTGTTCTTCAGAATAATGTCTCAAGTATATGCATTTTCATTCAGTCCTTCCTAAAAGAAATCATGTAGTGTTGAGTGATGATCGTGCTAGCCTCTTTAATTTTTATATGCATTCACTTGAATGTTTTTTGCATTTCTCAGATTGACGTAACATGAAAATCCAAAATTTTGGTGTAGACTAGAAGATAGAAGAAGTATTGAAGTTTTCTGCCATTTCAAGCTATTTTTAACAATGCCAAATGCTGCTTCCTTGCTTTTTTTTTTTTTTTTTGGTTTATATTGTTCTTTTACTTCCTATTAACCTATTGTAGAAAGAAATATTCTTTAAGTTCAGTAAAGACATTGTTATATAGCTGAATATACCCTTTTTACTGCCTTAGAAAAAGCCTTTAACGAAAACATTGATGCTGTAAAGTGGTATTGGATTTGAAACACTGAAACAACCCAGGAATAGGCATTTTTAGAATTCTACCTTGTTTTCTCTTGTTATGCTTGTGCTATTAATTAAGTTCAGAGACGGGATTCTGCTTGCCTGTTCCTGCATATTGAGCTCTGATTAGGGCTGTGCTTTGTCGAGGAATTGCCATATTAAAGGGATGTTGACAGCAGTGGTAATGAGGGCCCCAAATTTTCCCATGGGCCACAGTCCGGAACATTAATGATTGCAAATAGACATGATTTGACATTAAAAAAAAAACTGATAAAAATATTATTCTATACATTTTCAGTGAAAGCATTCTTTTCATAATAGTCATGCTGAGAGAGTGTGTGTTTAATCCAGTGTGGCCGATGGTGCTAGAAACATTGTTGGACTAAAAAGAAATTGAACCTGGAATGTGTTAGTGCGTTTAGATTTCTGGCGTGCAATCAATCATGCATTAGCTCTATGATGAAATGCTCCTTCAAAGGAGTCCAGTGCCACAGCGTTTTGTTCCGCGCACTCGCCAGCCCCACTCTCCTCTTCAGAGTTAAACAGTCAACATGTTTGTGTCTGTCCTCACAGCCCCCAACGCACTGTTTCATCCTCCTCCATTGGTAGGCATTTGGGTGGTTTTTCAGTTTTTAGTGGTACCCACCTCACTGTGCAGCAGTACTGGCAGTATCTGGCATTGCTGTAAAGCTGTCCTTTGAAGAGCATGGGTTGGTTTTCACCAAAGTTGTATGGCAAAAATCTAGTGATAAAGTGTGCGCTGAAACTCTTTAGGTATTCTAATTTTAACATAGAGTGAGAGTGTCCAGACTTATTCCTGGAATAAGTGATTCAAGGTCATTAATTTGAGAGCTGATATTGGTCTAGATCAGCGATTTTCAACCTGTGTGCTGCAAGAATTTTAAACATGCAATACCTGACTAATGTAGTCAGGGGCACTGACCTCTTTTCCCTTAGATGGTCAAATTAAAAAAAAAAGAGAGAGAACAGCTAACACAACAATAGCTATCTGGTGTGAATAGATAAAAAATATACCTATTTTTTGTCAGATTGGCAAAAAATATATTTTTTTGGTGTGCCACAGAATTTTAGTAATTAGTTTGTGTGTGCAATGAGATGGAAAAGATTGAAAATCTCTCATCTAGATATATCAACTTCTTATTTTCTAATCAGACAGTTATAGTATATATGGCTTTAGAATTGTGTTTAGTTCTAACAGACAATTTTTCTGAACCTTAAGTGAAAGAGATATATTTTGATTCCTCATTTTCCTCAATGACTTCTCCCCACCTAAACTCTTTCCTACAGTCTGTCATACTGGCTGAATCTACTGAGTCTTTTTAGGAAGTGGCATTTGAGCTATGCTGTGAACTATTATTCCCTGATGCCTCAGTGCCTCCTGTGTTCTCAAGGTCATCTCATACCTACCCGTGTTCTAGCGTCTATACATTACATTGTGTTCATTCTTTACTGTTGTGTCCTTGCAGACCAAGTGTGTTTGAGAGCTGGTGTTGATCATTTCATCCCCAGGTAGACATAGTGTATGTTAAACACATGTCTGAATACAGTAGTGGGAATACCTGAGGAGAGAGCCCGAGGCTTAATTGGAAGCGACCTGGTCAGTGAGTAGAAAAGCCTGGTGCTGAATTCAGTGGGCAATGAGATATTAAAGGTGTTTGAATAGAGGGGTGATAGGGTTATAGCTCTGATTAAGAAGGTTGGTGGTAGTAAAGTAGAGGATGAAATAGAAAATTGAGACAGGAGTTGAAAAACAAGGATATGGTTAAAATGAGCTGGCTTGTATTTGTGTAATAATAATAGAAAACGAAAGGGTAATGTTTGAAATAGAATTTACCACAATTGACAGTTCACTGGGGACAACATTTATTCATTCATTCATCTTCTTTTTACATAGCATGATGTGCCAGGAGCTCTGTTAGTTACTGGTGGTAAGGTGCAGAGGACAGGCACCAGCCTAGGGTGCTGAACATGTTTGGAGAGTAGATGACCTGGAGAATGAAGATGGTGGCTACAGACCATTGGAAAGCCAGGAAAGAGGAAATGGTTTTGTTGGGCAGTTTTGTTAGCTTTTGGCCTTGCAGAGTTTAAGCTGCCAGAGGATATTCAGCAGAATTTTGCACAGTGGAGGTGATAGTTGAAGCCATAGGAACAAAAATTACAAAGCATTAGATTGTGGCCCTGGCTGGCGTAGCTCAGTGGATTGAGTGCGGGCTGCGAACCAAAGTGCCACAGGTTCGATTCCCAGTCAGGCCACATACCTGGACTGCAGGCCACGGCCCCCAGTAACCACACATTGATGTTTCTCTCTCTCTCTTTTTCCCTCCCTTCCCTCTCTAAAAATAAATAAATAAAATCTTTAAACAAAAAAGCATTAGATTGTGAGTCCTAGAAAGTTAAGTTGATCTATGGTATGGTGTGGCTCAGAGGCCAAGATTTCTGAAAGTCCTCCTTTTCTAACAGTAAGGTCAGTAGACACCAGGACTTACAGAGATAAATACGGAATTTGTGTGAGAAAAAGGGAAGATGGAAAATAGACAAAAATGAATTGAAGATGAAAAACTGAAGAGAGCTCCTAATCTTACTGCATCTGTCTCTTATGCTAGTTTTCTGACTTGGCTTTTGTGATGGTTGATTTTATGTGACAACTTGGCTGGGCTGCGGTGCCAGATGTTTGGTCAAACTTCAGTCTGGATATTGCTATGAATTTTTCTTTTTGTTTTTTAGATATGATTAACATTTAGGTAAGTAGACTTTGAGTAAAGCTGGTTATCATCTGTAATGTGGTTGGAAGGTCTCACTCTACCAGGTGAAGTTTTTAAGATAGGAAAAACTGAATTGAGGAAGCAGAAATTCTGCCTTCGGATTTGAGCTGCACCATTACCTCTTATCTGGGTCTCCAGCCTGTCAGCCTGCACGTATTGGACTTGCCAGACCGCCCATTGCATGAGCCAGTTCCTTAAAATAAATGCCTGTCTCGATGGATAGACAACCCCCTCACCGCGTCCCCTACCACACACACACATTCTGTTGGTTCTGTTTCTCTGCAGAACCCTGAGTAATACAGATTTCAACTTAACTGGAATCAAATTGTATTTTCTGTTTACTGAGTTTGTTCTTTAGGACTTAGCTCCATCCAGATTGAGTCTTTTGACAGACAATTGTCTTCCCAGGCAGTTATCTGATTCTACTCTTGCTTCATAAGTACTCTGTATGTAACTCACCTGTGCCATTATATTACCATAATTGTTGGCGTGTGTGCCTGTTTCTCCAGAGGGCTCTGTGAGCTTCTTGCAACCTAAGACTTGCTCCTACTAGCTCGTGTAGCTTGGGTAACCCACCTGGTTAGCATGGAAGAGTTTATCACCATGAGTTTGTTGAGCGAAAGTTCTTCTCTGACCTGACACTAGAAAGAAGCTGAAAGAAGTACTGAAATGGGAAGTGTGACCCCAAAATACCAGGAGAGGTCGGTAGCCTCTTCTGGATAATAGTCTTTTCTTGGTTGGCAGGTGTGAAATGTATTTTGGTGATTGGGTCACCACAGTGGACCATTATCTAATCAATGTTTGTTTACTTTTAAATTTGTGCAATATTTATCCAGATGTGATTTCACCAGTCATGGCCAGATAAAGTTATACTTTAAAATATTTCATGGAGAAGTTTTCAAGGAAACCTGGAAGCATCAAGAAAAAAAAGAAATTAGTGTAACCTTATTACCCACAGTTATCTGAACATTTTTTGTGTAGATCTACCTAGAATTTTTAATATGCTCAGACATAAGCAATGATTGCATATCATTTGTTTTTTTATTTTTTAGAAAAGATTTCATTTATTTATTTTTAGGGAGGGAGACAGAGAGGGAGAGAAACATCAATGTGTGGTTGTCCATACTGAGCAACCCCATAGTGGGGACCTGGCCCGCACCCCATACTGGGAACCTGACCTGCAACCCAGGCATGTGCCTTGACTCGGAATTGAACCGGTTACCCCTTGATTCACAGGCCGTCCCACAATCCACTGAGCCACACCAGCCTGGGCACATCATATATGTTTTGTTACTTTCTTTTTTCAAGTAAACATGTCATGACATCTTTTGCTATTACTCATTACCTGCAGAGTAGGCAATATTTTTAATACCTGCAGACTATTCCATTATAGGGAAATATATATCACTTAATCCCCTTATTATTGGACATTTGATATCTTTTTTTCCTTTTTGCTATTTTAAATATGGGCTCAGTGAACATATTCACACAATGACTCCTGTCTTAGTTACTTGGCTATTGTTTCCTGAGAATAATTGTTAGAAGTAGAATCTCCGGGTCATAGGTAGCCAACTTTATTTATAAAGGAGTTTTTTGCTATGTGTTACCTAAGTACCCTCCAAAAAAGTTTTACCAATATACATTAATGCCAATGGTGTAGAGTGCTGTGAAATGCATTCTTAACACACGTACAAGTATGTGACTGACTGATTTTTCTTTTTTCTTTTAGGCCAACTTGCTTTTTCTTAAATCTTGAATATGCTACATAAGATCTTGCTCAACCTGTTAAGCCTATTAGTGATTCTACCAGGATACATTCATAGTCATCATATATCCATGCTTGTTTGAACAAAACGTTCAAGCATCCAAAATATGAGTAGCCAGTCTTGCAGCATTCATGTGTGACTCACTTGTTTGTTTGAAATGAGAAGATGGGAGGAGGCAGGTCAGATGACTGTGAATCTTCTTTAAAGGACCCATGGTATATATATTATGTAAGAGAAGACTCGCTCCAACCCCAGTCCTTGGGGAAGAGAGTATAGCACATGTAGTCAGGTATATTGTCATAAATTTCCAAATATGACAGGTGATGTAACTACCAGTTACAAAGAATGCTTTCTTAAGGACCAGAATTATTGCATTTTAATTTATACTTTAATGTGTCTTTTGCAAGAAATGTTAAAAGAGTAATATTGTAGCCTCAAACTGAGTCTTTCTCATATAGATTCCAATTAAACTATACTTGTAATGTTACTTAAGGATAATCCAGAAATCTTTTAGAACAGAAAGGAATCAATGAAAGCTATGATACTTATTCCTGTTTTTTTTTGTTTGTTTGCTCATAAAACTGAATTTATTTAACATATAGGATTATCATTTGTTCTCAGATTATTTCATTGGAAAACAGGTTTATTCTAGGAGTAAATTTGTTTCCTTGTTTAGATTATTTAAGACTTTTTTTTAACCTAGATTTCATTCTCCATTTAGTTCAGGGACATTCTAGACACTTCAGATTTCTAGCCTGGAAATGAAGACATGGTTTCATGGGATCAGTCCTGGTTTATTTCTATTTAGTGCTGTTAACTAATGGAATAAAAGGTAAATCTGTAATATGAGAAATGAAATGTAAATTTTCACATGTTTAGCCATTTTAATTTTTGACTAAATTCCACTAAACAATTAGTGGAAGTTTGAAAATGTGTGGTTGAGTTTAAAGTAGTTCCCAAAGCACTTAAAAATTGATGGGGGCACGTGGGAATGACTAAGTCTTCTGGCTTTCTGTGTCTTTGGTCACAGTTGTGTATTTTTCTCAGGGTTCAAGGGAGGAGTAGTTTTATAGAAACATTTTAGTGTAATCCAGTTTGTGAGTTTGACTCCTTAAATATTCAAATGGAAGTACTAAGGCACACGTTAACCTGAATTTTCTGTGCTCCGACTTTCACAGTGTAGATCATTGTCACCTTGGCTGTTCCAGTGCAGCCTCAGTAAGAGGCAGAGGACGTGTAGGAAATGAACAAGTGACTTAAAAACACAGAACTTACAGGTCCTGGCTGTGCTGCCGTGGAAAAGGAGCTTTGTGGGTGCGGTTCCTACTGCTGGTCAGATTAACTGCTTTGTTCAGTTCCCTGGGGCTCCTGGGTCTTCAGTTGTGTGGATTTTTTACAAAAGATGTAGCACTTTGAATCAGCAAAGGCATAAGAGGAATGGGAGGTGTTCTGTGAAGGAAGGACATCATACAAGTTACGTATTTTAGAAAGGGTGTGGTGGGGGAAAGTAATTCTCGCTCTCATAATTATTACTTTATGTTAGTTGCCTGACTTTAGATTATACTTAATTAATGTAATAAGTCAAAATGTCATGAAATGTTTTTACTACCGGGTTTATTTTATAATTCCTGTGCTCTGAAGCCCTCAATGAATCAATTATTAGATGTTAGAACATCATTCTCTTAACTCCAGATCCATAATTTGGTAGGAGATGCCCAGGAGTATTTTGGCTTTTTCCTTGGTGGTAGAGAAATATAAATTCTTTTTCACAACTGCCATGCAGTCAGGAGATGTATGAGAGTAATTTTATAAGATAAAGTTTAAGAATTACATAGTTAAGTGTCTCAAGCATCTTAGGCATATGCTACTTCTCATTCCTTTTCCCTTTGTCAGTACATGTGAGTGTTGAGTATGGGTTCCAGTCCTGTCTCAGTGCAAGTGCAGCTCAGTTGACCAGGCTGTAGATACCATGTGTGTGTAAATTACAAATCCAATAAACACAATTGTATAAACTCTGGTTTCCAACAGAACAAAACCTGCACTGAGTTTTCCTTGATTTAGGTACCTTCCTGTTGTTTCCATAGTACTGGAAATAAATCATGCACCTGTCTCAGAGCAGCTCGTTAGTGGGTGAGATTGACTAATTACTCATGAGCATGGTCAGCATGGAAATGCAGTCCAAATAGTAGAAGGACATCAACTGTGAGTTGCAATGTGTGTGTGACGGGGAGCGAGGGAGTGGGAGAGGGAGAGGGAAATAGTCCATGGTGTAGAGGGTAAGGCATGCAGGTTGAATATCTAGAAATGCAGGCTGAAATCTGCTATAAAATGAGAATTGATTATTGCAGCTGATAAAATGTGGACATGGGTAACGAAAACACAGTATGTGTGGAAATCTGAAGTTTTCTTCATAGATATCTTTTTAGGATAATTTATGATGTTGAGAACATGCCTCAGGTTTCTGAAAAATGTTTTCTTAGGTGGCTAATGAGGATGTGGTACTACTGATGTGATCTAAAAAGCGGTTCTTTTCCAAAAGAGGTTGTCATAAAGTGGGAAGCCTTGGTGTATACAAGTCTGGGAAGAGAGTTTTGATTTTATTTTGGGGTGAATGACAGAAGGTGAGCACTGGTGTGCTTTAAATGTATCATCACAGTGTTCGTTGGCTGCTTTGTCTTCCCTGAGTGTTTATATATGGTTTTATTCCAGGTCTTCTGTGTCCCCATATTATCCTAGGTTCTCTTGCAGTCTCATCAGCAGGATTCAGTGCTGAGTGTGGTGGTAATTTTCCCCCCATAGATAACATACCACTAGCAATGCTTTCATCAGTGACGGAAGACTCTTGCACTGGGGTAAACAGACATTTATTTTTCTCAAGTAGCTGGTCATGCAGGTAGGAAGTCCAGGGTCATGCAGCTACTCAACAATGTTGTTAAGCACCAGGCTCCTCCTATTTTTTGGGGGGGGGGGGTGCTCTTTGTTACAGAGGTTCCTTTTCAAATAGTCGCCAGTTGGCTGTTGCATCTCCAGGACTTATTCACAGCAGAAAGAAGAGGAATGAGGGGAGGGTTTTCTCCTAGTGAGGTTTGGTGAACACTGTGTGTGCCCAGCACTGGCTGCAAGGGTGCCTGTGTATTTGCTTGGGCACATGGCTGTTCTCGGAAGTAACTGGTGTTGTGTTAGAAAGAGGGGGACTGGGCACCAGGTTGCCAATGCACCGAGTACCACAGACGCTGTTGTTATTCCACTGATTTTATTGAGATACAATCCTTTTGAAATAACTGCTCACACAAAATGGTAGTACTTCATGTGGCTTTGCATAATTCTTGTAATAGTTTCAAAGTTATATTAAAAATGTAAAAACCCTTAGTATTCAGTGTGTTTAGAAGGACCAATTGTAATTTCGTAATTGTTTTCAACTAGTGCTATTGAATATGATCCATTTTTTTCTCTGACTCTTCTCATCACTATAAACTAGTTAAAATGTGTGCCAAGTTAGGTATTTGTTTCACAGATTGATAAAAACAAAACATCATTTAATAGCCACTTACTGAACAGCAGCTTTACAGGAAGGGTGGAGAGTGATCAGTGGATGGGCCCCCGGCCTCCAGCCTCCAACCTGCCGTCCACTCTGGTGGGGCAGGCAGGTAGACCAGCTGACCAGAACGCAGGCGAGCATGCAATACAAATTGGACATGGAGGGTAGAGGTAATAATTTTACGTGCACTGTGGAAAGAGGGAACCAATAGGGACTCAAACCATAAGTAGTGTTGCTATCGAGTTCCACATTTTAAATTCTTCTTAGGCATGTTAGTGTATTAAAGAAAGAGTTTATCACTTTTATAGGGAAGGAAAAGAACTTTTATGACTTAAGCAAGTCATTAGAAACATGTCTGTTCCTCTTATTCTCTTTCTTTCTGTGTTTTATAGCTCTTTGAATAGGCACTACTTGATGACAGTTCTCAAAATAACCACTTAAGGTTTGTGAATATATTACAGATTTTAGTTTCCCCAAATAAAATATTGTTAACCTAATGAAATTTAACCACTAGTACAGAAATAATTTTTTTTTTCAATCAAGCAACATACTTCACCGGGCAGGGGAGGTACCATGATCCCGAAGGTGGTTTTCCCAGGGCGAGGCTCACCCACGGCACTCCGGATGTGCTGACCTCTGTGATTTCCCCACATGTGGGAAACTCGACTGCGTGATTTGTGGTAGTGGAGGGCGCTTTGCTCGTGCTCTCCCCCGGGGAGAAAAACAATCAAACAGTATCAGAGCTCACAGAGCAAAACTTGTAAATCTCTCTTCACATGTCTCCAAGTTCACTGCATTTGTGAGCACACACACACACCAGACTGTGGTTGATTTATTTCCTCATAATTACAGGCATACTGCATGTATTGTTCTGCAGCTCGCCTCTTCCCCCGTAACATCTTTTCTTGATTGTTTTCTTCATAGCACACATGGAGTAGTGGTTTTCTCAATCAAGGATGCTACCACGCTACCCCAGGGAGTATTTTTATTTTATTTTATTCTGGTAGTGCTTAGTAAATGCTCTTTAATTACTGCTCCAGATCAAAATAGTGCAATAACCTGGCATTTGTTATGGGCTTGCCTACTGATGCTCATTTCATCAGGTTAAATAGATAGCTTGTTGTATTGATAAGTTTTGTCAAGGGTCCTGTAAAAAAAAAAAGGAATAATTATAAATGCTCTTGTAATGGAACATGGATGAAACTCTTCAGCAGAAAATGGAGAACTCCAAAAGATGTATTTATTTGTCTGTTGGTTGGTTGGTTGTTTTATTTTTGCCAGATTCTTCATATATTGAGGTATATTGACATTAAATTCATACAACAATCAGAAATTACCATGACTGAAAATCCTTTCTTATTTTATAGTTTGGTAAACAGCAACCATGGATGCTTAAATACTGTTTTTCCAAAGGTCCTTCTTTCATGGTGCTTTGGTCAAGAAAAAAGAAAATATTTGAGAAAAGCAATTTTGATCACTTATAGTTTCAGCATTAAGCATATCTTACTAGTTCTTTTTTTTTTTTTTTTTGTCCTGGGAAGTATTTTTAAATATGCAGGGGATTTTATGAAGAAGTCTCCTGCTCAAAATGCCAGCAGCGTCCCACTAAGAAACAGTGCTGTGGAAATACCTGGCCTTTTCAACATTTCTTTATATAACTTTTTAAAAAATGTGATTGTACTGTAAATACATATTTACTCATGGATGGTCAGTCTTTAGCCATATCTCTCTGTGCATCTGTAAAAGCCTAGTATAAATTATTACAAGAATTGCTGGGTTAAAGGGCATGTACATTTAATATTTAGTTACATGCTCCCAAATCCCTCTCCAAACAGGCTGTACAAATTACAGTCCTAATAACATTGCACACATTTTCCCACATCCGCTTCAACACCAGATATTATCAGCTAAAAAAATTCTGCCTACATAATAAGAAAAAATAAAGTCTTGTTTAAATTTCCATTTTCCTGTCCAAAAAAGGCCTGTTATAAAGCACTTTCAGGGTAGCAATAAGGGACTCATTTGCTTCTAGAGCTGCGTTGTCACTGCTCCTCTGCTCTGGGTGTTCTGCTGCCCGTTTCACGCGTGCTCCAGAAACAGGCCTATTTCCACATCAGTCCCTCTTTAGAGTGCCTGCTTAGTCTCATCTGCAGGGAGTGTCTTACCAGCACTGATTGGCTGGAGGGACTTTCTTATAGAGAACTAGGAATTGGTATTTATTTAGAAAGAGCTATGTTTTCCAAACTTTGGTTGCTGCTTAGTTAGTGGGTTGGTGAAACCAAGTTAGGGATTGTCAGAGCATAAAGTAAGAAATAGAATAGAAAATAATGGAGTGTCTCATATTGTTAAAGGTAAGACATAGTTTGTGACCTTTTTCATACTCATTTTTGTGTGTTTGAGAGATGTGTTTATGGATTTGTAGGTATGGATATATGCATAGAATGTCTTGAGTGGTGCATTGTGGTATAAAATATACCTCTTTGCGTTGAGAGGATCACTGGTATGGATAATCTTAGCTTTAAAATTTTATTCGAAGCATAGTTTATTTCTGTCCTAACTGAGGCAGCAGTTTCATACTTGGTTGTGGGATTAAAGTAAGATAAATTTCGCAGCATACCAATATTTTGCAAAAGGTTAAAGGCTAAGGCTTTTAGAGGGGCTGAAATGCTTAAAGACAGATGTCACCTAACTGGACTTGGAGATGTAATGGGTGTGGAAAGGACATTTGGCTTGGGTGCAGGATGAAGAAATGATGTTACACCCCACTAAACATAATTTCACCGAGCAGTGTAATTTATCTGGGCTCCAGTGCTGTCCCCACACTTGACTCTGCAGCAGCCGAGTTGCTGCCCAGGCAGGAGAACGTGGAGGAAATCCTGATTCGCCCTTCGGGCAGGCACAGGTACAACCGATCATCCCAGAGCTGTGGCTTGAACGCATTGCAACGACTTAGCTCCCCTCGGTTCCAGTGCTGATCTCACATTGCTTAGAAAATTACCTGTTGGTGATTATAATAAATGATGGTAATTAAAAAGAAAAGCCATGGAACACTCTGCATGTGGGTGTGTTTAATCACCTGGCAGGTGTTCATATTTCTCGAGTGTGGAACCTATGCGTAAACAATGGCCTTTCTGTTAGAAATTCTGCCCACACTTCTGTGCTTCTCCCCTTTTATAGTCGGGTATTTTCCATCATGTAGGGAGCAATAGTGATGATCACGCCAGCTAATTTGTGTTGTATCGTATGCTTCCCACATTTGTCTTACCTCAACCAATTCTAATTTTCTTACTTCAGGTATTCTTATTTAATAATTGCATCTTCGTAACATATGAATGGAAACTTATAATCTTCTGGATTTGTAAATGATAATGTTGGAAAATTTGTGGTTTTAAAGTTCTGTGGTGTAACCATAAGTTAATATCTTTAACATTTTATAAGGTATTACTGATATATTTTTGGTAGACATAAATACTAAATAATATATATTATTTCATGGACCACAGGTGGCAAACACAAGGCCTGTGGGCCCAATCCAGCCCTCCACCGTGTTTTATCTGGCTCGGAACCTTGTTTCTACCCGGCAGCAGCGCCGAGCTCTTGCTTAACTGTTAAAGAGTAGTTACATTTATACAGTCCTAAAATTACATTCGGCCCTTTGAAGGCAACCATGAGGCTGATGTGGCTGACCGCCAGTGAAAATGAGTGTGACACCCATGTCATAGACCAAAGATAGAAGTGCAAGGTTTTTAAAGACTGTCAAGTACCACAGAACATTATTGGGTACAAATATTCCATATTGTTAATATGAAGTGTAGAGAGGCAGTGTTGACATTGAGTATACTTACTGTTATTACTTTAAACTCAGGTAAAACATTTTCCCCCCCATCCTTCTCCCCCCTCTACAAAGTTTAATTTTATATATTCTCTATTCAGTCTAATTCTATGAGTTGGCATTCTGGAGACAGGGCATGAGTTTCTCTCTTCATCTCAGTGTCTGCTCAGTGGTACCAGGTTATCTGATACTGTGTTGTGATTTTGGATCAACATCTCCTATCCACATAAAAAGTGGGCTTATGCAGGTACTCTGAGCTCTTTGCCCGTGGTGAATATAATGACTGATAATTTTGTGCAGTGTCTTATGGAACTTAGTTATGTAAGCAGTGATCGTTCAGATTTATTGATAATTATCCTCTACATACATGTTATTGCTCTTCTTCCTCCTTGAAAGACACTCTTTTCCATTCACATTTGGTCCAAAGAAGCTGCAGCCTCAGGAGAGAGAAGGCACGGTTTTGGTGGTTTGGTAACAAGAGTGAGTGCTGGAGCTTCATTGCGTCTCCTTCAGCCTTTCTGTTTTGTAACCCTGAGTCATGTTAACATGATGTCATTGCTAGTGCAGCCAATTGGCTTGATGAAAGATTCTTGCATATTGCAGAAAGAAAGTGTTATTAGTACATGCTTAGAAATAGAGAGGAAAGCTAATGGTGTGACACTCAGTGCCCCATATGTTAAATTGAGGAAGACATATTTTGCGAGTTTCTTTGAATGGAATTCTTTGTGTTCTTCAACAACCTTTTTACTTTTCCTCTTCTTTTTCTAAGGTATGCCCTCTCCAAATTGAAATACTTGATTAAAATAAAAGGACTAGTCAACATTTAGAAAAGAACAAAAGCAAACAAAAGCAATGTCAATAAAAGTCAATTTTAACATATATGGTTTAAAAATATTGGATATTACAGTAAGTTGGTTGGCCTGTGTTGTTCAGGATTAATAAATGAGTTTTATGGCATGTTATCAAAATATGAGGCAATTAAAACAACTGTGTTACAAATCTAACTTGTTCTAATTAAGCAAGACCCAGACGAAACCTTTCAGAAATAGAATTACATGGTTGTTTCCATGGCCTTATAGAAGAAAATAATGATCTATATAGGTCTAATTCATGGAAGATCCCCAGAGTATCAGGTTTCAGAATGACTTCATTGACTTGAAGAAGTAAAGCTACTACATAGAAATGGTGTATGGAGTGAGGGCATTCTCCACTTTCCCAGTGAGGGCCTAGAAAAAGTTTGCAGAACCCACACCTCCCAGAGCAGTGGTCAGTGAGTTCTGGATACAAGGTTAAGCTACTGCTTGCTATTTTCTCCCCACTAATTCTGCTTGGTATCCTGACAGTCATTCTAATGACCAAGGAGGAGGGTGTATGTACACACCTTCCTGCAGTAACCTGGTGTATCATTCACCTTGTTCAGCTTCTTGAGGATTACCTACACAGTGTATGATAAATTATGGCTAACCTTCTGTGTAAATCCTCCTTAATTTTACCAATAAACAACTTAACAATTTTAAAACCCAATATATTTAGGTACAGATTTTTTACATCACATCTGTTTAGTTATGTTATTTTGCAGTTTGTTATAGTCATCTTACCAGTGAGGATTTTCTCCTTCCCTTCTACCCCACTATTACCCGTCTATTACCTGTTTGAAGTTTGTTACCTGAAAACTCTTTTTATTCTTGCCAGTTCCTTGGCACTACCCAAAGAAATACAGTGTAAGTTTGGAAGGTAGAATATAAACCTCCATTTTGGTCTGTTACACTGAGGAGCTTCAGCAAACTGCTCCACCCAACATTTGCACCATTGATTGTGTAGGCCCCTCCTTCTGAATGTGGGTTGGATTTGAGAGTTTAATTGACAGAATCAGCAGAAGTGACACTCTGCAAGTTCTAGGCCTAAGCCTTAAGAAATCCAGAGAGAGAGAGAGAGAGAGAGAAGATCGCACGCACGAGCGAGCTCGAGAGCTAGCCAGCTGAGCCTTGCCTAGATTGAAGAATTGTGAACAAATAAAACACTTGTTTTTGAAGCCATTAAGTTTTAGGGTGGTTTGTTATACACGATAAAGGAAACCACCACCAGATTAATAATGTACATTGACAAATACATTTTAATAGCTACCTAGCAATAATTTGTATTTACCAGGGGGACCCAAAAAACCCCAGAATTTATTTATTAAGAATTGTGTATTCTTATATGTTCAAACTTCAGTCACCTTCAAAGTACTCTCCATGGGATGCAGTACACCTGTTGAGACATTTTTTCCACTGCTCAAAACAGTTTTTGAATTCATTGATTTTGATGCCTTTTAGTGCTTTTGTCCCCCCCCCCCCCCAACTCTTCCACATCTGCAAAACGTTTCCCTTTAAGGACTTTTTCATCAGGGAAAACAAAAAGAAGTTGGGGAGGGGGGACAATCAGGTAGATAGGAAGGGTGGGGCATGGGGGTTGAGCTGTTTTTGGTCAAAAGCTGCTGAATACTCAGTGAGGTGTGGGAGGTGTGCTGGTAAATCACCCAGCGTGAAATGGGCAAAGCATTGAGTCTTCAAAAAAAATCACTGACACCAAGTGCAGCCTCTCAGAGCAACACTGACTGGTGCACTGATCCAGATGGGCTCCTGGAACACTCCCCTAGTGGAGGAAGCCTGTACTACAAGGGGCGCGCCCTCCAGAAGAGAATTCCTACTTTTGAGGGTGTCCTGCCTCGTATGTGCTGGAAAAGTAAAATATAAATTATTGCTAATCAGACATTAAAATTGATTTATCAATATATTATGTACTATCTCCCAATGTAGTTATATTGAAAAGGAAAGAAATAAAGTGTAGCCATTGAAGAGATTTTTCTATCACAGTTTCCTAAAGTAGTGATGACTTAATATTCTGGCAACATTTTAGACCCCAACATTGGAAGAGAAATGTATGTAAGAACATAAAAATATTAATTTTTGATGAGATGAGTTTTTAAGTTCCTTATCCTCCCAGAATGTTTTTTTTTTTCCTTTTTCAGTGACATTTCAAGCTAAATGCCTCTGCAGGTTGACTGATTACAAATGTTTTCACTCAAGCACACTCATTTCTAAATCCGTCTGTAAGCTGTTTTCTTAAAAAAAGTGAATAAGCTTAGGAAATAATTATTCCTTAAAGTACACAAAACTCCTGAGCAAACTTTTGTTCTGCAGACGGATCTGATTCATCAAGAAACATCAAGATAATTGTCACGATTTAAATTTTTAAAAGAAACCAAGAAGCCTTTGGCTCAAGAATAAAACTTTCTGCTGCTTTCTTGGCATGCTGCCTTGAGTTGAATATTTTGTGCTGTACGTTGCTCCATTTTTTGTTTTGTATTTTTGCCCCTGGGACAGGAAACTACTGAACAAAATAATTCATTTTGGTAACCAGTGCTGGTCCTTTGGTGACTCACTATTCTTGAGTGATTAGTACAGAAAGGAGAGGCTGACACTTGAATGCTGCTCCCTAGTGGATGCAGATGATGAGCCAAGATTTTATTCTTTCATCGCTGGCATTTTGTAAAACTGAGGGTCACTGTTTTGACACAAGGAGACCCACATTCACATTAACGTATCCTTCTGTCTTGTAAACTGTTTCTTTCAGGCAGTAGAATGCTCTGTTTAGATGAAAGTTCTTAATGGACTCAGACAGTTTGCACAAAAATACACCAGTGTTCCCTCCCTTTTGACATTAATCTGTGTGATTGTGTAAAAGTAATTTTATAGAGACACGTGAACATTTTCTTACATGACTGTGAGCATCACAAGGGCAAAATCATGTCTTACTTGCTCAAGACTACAAAGCCCAGAATCTACGACACATCCTTATATTATGAGTCCACATTCAGATTAATTTTTTAATTAATGATTTTAGCTTTTAATCAACATTATTATTTTCCAAGGCATTGCTGGTTAGCTAGAATGTCAACGGTTTCCAGATTGGCAGATTATATTGAAGGAGTCATGTTTTCTAACATCTTCCTCAATGGATGATAGTTACCGATTATTTTCCTATCCCAGTTACATGAAGTATTGATACTAATTTTTAATTCAGTGACCTATAGTATGCTGGATCTTTTCAATATCTTATTTCTGATTCTTACAACAGTTTGTTTGGAGTTAGTTTAAAATAATGGTATAGTTGATGTTCTTTAATTCCCTATTGAAAACTTGTGTGACAAGGGATTTATGTGGTATGCTAAGAATGTGTAGGTGTTCCTGGGATTACTGAGTTGGAAGATGCTTGAGTGAGAGATGCAGTGGAAGGGCTTTTGTGTTCCTGTGAATGTATGAAAAGAGGAAGTTCTTGGGAACTTTACTAAGATTCTGTGGTGACTGCTCCTATTCAAATTTTTTCCCTCACCTGAAAGAATACAAAGTAATCTTGGATCTAGGTTTATCTTTTTGCTCAAATTATAACACACTCTATTTTATGCATTCCTATGAAACTTGTGTTACAAGCCAAAGTGGCATAAAGAAGCTATTACCATTAATTTGTATGAAAAATCTGAGCATTTCCAGGCACCCCTCAAGTAACCTGTGAAATCATACCAAATAACACATAAGCCTAAAAAAGACACTAACACAGTAAAAGCAGTGCCACTCTCGCTGCTCCAGGCGCCCCTGCCGTTCTAATGGGTCCCTGCAAAACAGACCCTGAAAGCTATTTTTGCAAACGTGAAAATCCTCTTTGGATTTCTTTCAGTTAGCAAAAACAGGTACCCATGTAGGTCTTTTGTAAAAGTGAAGTGGCATAACTCGAACTTTGGAAAAGTTGGGGGGGCACCTCTCATTTATAGTGAACAGTTGTTTTATGCGAGGTACCTCTGAACTGCTTGAGGTACCTCAGGGAACACAAAGAGGCCAAAATTCTAGCTTTGGGAAAGTTTGCCTTGCAGTATAGGGAACAGACAAACAATAAAAGTAATACCAAAAAGTAGGTATTATATATAGTAAGTTACAGGGTGGAAATAATAAAAGAGAGTAATGGAAACCAAAGGTGAGAAAGTGGGTTATCATTTTAAGTAGACCACACAGGCTTCACTAAGACTTTTGGGCAAAACTGGAGGAGGTGAGGAAGTGTCAGGAAGATGCTTGGAAGGAGAACCTTCCTGGCAGAAGGAGGCAGAGGGGCAGGGAAGGGCCAGAGCAGCATCTGTCTGGGTCCTAAGACGCCTGCTACCTCTGAGGAATGCTTTGGTGGTTAAACTTGGTCCAGGTTGCTGCTAAGTCATTGTGATGTTTATGAACTTTATTGGATGATCATTACCTTATTATCAAATCATAAAATAACACCAAAAAGAGAAATTACTAGAGTAGAACCACATAACAAGATGTGACCTTGAAACATTTCTTTTGTCCTTTATGGTTTCAAGGGCCTACATAAATCATACAGGGCCTCAGTGACAGGTCACTGCTGCTCCAGGAGACCCGATCAGGCCTCAGAGGCCTTTCAGACATTGAAGGTTCAAATCTATTGACTTCGTGGTCAGTATTAGAGACCATATAAATCAGATAATTAGAACAAAAAGAAGTGGAGTGTGTAAAATTCCTTAAATCTGTAGGTACTCTACAAATATTAATTTTAATTTTCAATTTAAAAAGTAATCTGTTTTATTATCTCTTATCACCTGTTTCATTATCTTAGTCTCTGCTTCTCCAAATTAAAATCAGAGTTTGAAATAACACAACAATACTTGTGCCTCCTTATTGAAAATACTGTTTTATTTGTGGTACATGTTTTACAGCTTTTCAATACAGATGGATTTTTAAACCGATTACCTGGCGCTTTGGGAGGAATTGGTTTTTACTGAATATTATAAAAGGGAAATAAGTGTTTTTAGAGAATTTTTTTTGTTGTCTTCTTCTGTGATTTCCTCTTTTAAATGACTAATACATACAGGCTTGAAAAGTAGGTTTTATCACTAGTTGAAAGTGTAAATTCTCTGAATCTGTTAAAATGGTATGTAATTATACTATAATTTTGATGACTGAGATAGATTTATTTAGGGCAGACTGTGTGCCAGGTGCTTCCTAGGTGCCAGTACAGGAGTACCTCCCTCTTATGCAACACGTGCAGTTTTTAAAGGTATGTAAATGAGGGTGGGTTTGAATATTGACGCTGCTGGTTTTCAAGAAGTGCCCTTACTCAGGTTAATTGCTTAAGTCAGTGACACGCAGTTTCCCCATTTAAGAAATAGAGCTAATACCTGCATCTTCGGAACTGTGAGGAGTAAAGATGATGGCTGCAGAATGCCAGCGTAGTACTTCATGCCAAGTGAGCCCTCAGTAAAAGGTAGCTGCCGTTCACTTTTAAGCAGATCATCTTGTTCACTTGTGTTTTGGATTGATTTATTTTGGTCCTGGAGATGTTTTCTACCTAAAGTTTTAAGCTTACCTATTCTTACTCAGTTCTTCAGCATTTTGAAAAGAACCACTTCAGTGTTTGATGTGCGTGTTTATGAAGCAGATCCAATACTTTAAAGAATCTGGGAGTAAAATACTTTGAGAACGACTGCCCTTTAATTATAGTGTCTTCTTTGAACTCTTGGGTTCCCTCTTCGTCATCATTTTTCCTGTGACCCACAACGCTTATCTCCTTGTGCTTGGTCTCCTTTTCCCTTTCCCTCCAATTACTGCCTCCCTCCCTCCTTCTAGTCTACCCTCTCCATCGCTGCCAGACTACATTTTCTCAAATGCTGCTGCACCCCTTCTTTTATTTTCTTAAACATTTTTGCATTGGCCGTTTGTATTTCTCCTTTAAGGGAGGATCTGTTCAAGTTTTATGCCCATTTGAATTGGGCCTGTGACTTCTTATTACAAGTGGCAGGAGTTCTTTATATTCTGGGTATAAGTCTTTTGCCAATGGTGTGATTAGGGATATTGGCTTATATTAGCTTTTTGTTCTGAGCAGCTCAGGAGGCACCAATTCTAGAGGGCCCCCGCAGCTTCAGGCATTGCATCTTCACAGGACTGTGTAAGGGCAGGAATTTGGGGGGAGGGGCGGAGGCCAGGCAGCCAGAGAGAACTTCTGTCATTTGTTTTCTCCTTTTCTCTTCTAAGAAATATTTTTCTTTTGCCCAAAGACCCTTGCCCATGGCGCTCCCAGAAGACTTCTGTGTCTTGTTAACAAGTACTGAGTTATTTGGCTATTTCTACCTTCAAGAAAGGCTGGAAAAGTGTCTTTAAAAAAATTCTCTGTGGTGGGAGGTGGATGCGTGAGAAGGGGTTATACTGCTTGTAGTGTGAAATGCTTACATGTCAAGGTCATGGGGTCTCAGGAAAGGACAGCTCACAGAGGCATGCGAGTGTAGCTTACTCAGGGAACCAGTGTTATTTTGAGAGAAACACAAATTCATTTGTTGAGGAAGCTTTGTGAGTATCTATTTGAACGTGTTGGTAGTCAGTAGCCAGAACATCCGAGCTAGGATTTTGATTTGGAATCACTAAGGGAGTAAATGGTACTTGAATCTATGGTGGTGTTGACATTCCTTGGTGACAGCTGATAAAACAACAGAAAAAGGCAGAATGTGGGCCCTGGGAAAGTTACTTTCAGGGACAGTCAGAGGAAATGGGTCTCCAAAAGCAGACCGAGAACATCTAGCAGAAGAGTAGACCAGTGTTCATCTAGCCCTGGGAGGTGTTTCAGGAAAGGGAGAGGGGTCAGCGGAGTGGAAAGTCCCAGAGAAGGACTGCCAAGGCGTAACAGATAGCCATCTGGATCTGGCAGCTTGGAAGATACTATGAGTCTTTTCAAAAGCAGTTATTTGGAAGGAAAGGAGTAGAGGCCAAATTGTAATCAGCTGAGGGAAGTTTGGAGGTGAGAAGGTGATGGGTTACAACTTAGTCAAGGACCTCAGTTGTAATTTCATTAAAAAATATTTTGTATGGAAGCAGCATGAAATGTTTATAGAGGTTTATGATGTGGGAGAAAAGTAGGAGGTGATGGGTGGCCCACCTTCCCTGTGGAGGTGGGAGCAGGGAGAGCGGGATTATCTGTTTTTGGATAGAGGAATTTGACTACTAGTAAGGGACACTTTTTTAAGGGCAGAGGGAAGGATGGGTGAACTTGTTTGGGGGGAGGTGGTGATGGGTGATGCATGGTTTAGCTGGGCCCGGTAGAAGCAGAAGGTGCCCCTCTCCTCTGACTGCCACTGTTTTCTTCCAAATAAGAGGGACAGGAATGGCAGTCAGCTGAGATTGGGGTTGGGACAGATGGGAGAACTGTTTAATTTCCCTTTTGCTTTTCATTTCTGTGTTTGACCAGGTCTACAGTATTTTGGAAACATCACTCATCAGTTAGAAACATTGCCCATTGATGTCAGCATAGCTGATGCTGGGTATTCAGCGAGTTTAGTCTGATGATACCTATGTCATCCCATGAGCTTCAATGTACTTAAGCCTGAAGATGGCTTTGGTATTATCAACCAATAAACGTTTTAAACATGCCTACCATATACCAGGTATTTTGATAGGTGCTATGAAAATATTAAGGAGTACTAAGAAGTTACAGACTAATTCTGTAATTCAGTAATTCTGTATGCTATTCTCTAGCCTACAAGTTCTGAAAATTTCGGTTATTAGCTATGCCACTTTGAAATGTAAGGGAACTTCTGGGCCTCAGAATTTTCTTACCTATGTAATGGCAAGTGTGGACTAGATGAGCACTTAAGATGCCGTAAGTAGTAAAAAAACAAACAACTAATAGCTAGTTAATATAGATAGATAACAAGACCTGTTAAGACAATGACTACTTGATGTGGACAGTAGGAGCTGCAGACTGTAAGAAGGGAAAATGGTTACAAATGTGTATACACTACCAGTCTGCATGATAACGGAAAATGTCAAAGGCAGGGCTGCTTACAGTTCTCCACGAGTTTATGGTCTGTGTAGGACACACAGTGAGTCTTACTGTTGAGAACTTTGGAATGCTGATAGGACTCTGTCAGATATTTATGGTCAAACAGCATTCTGGACAAAAAGCTGAGTTTCTTAAAAATGTATAAAACTCAAAAATTGTGTGTAAGAATAAGAAGATTGTTTACATTAGTGTTTTAAACAGCTGATGAGTAAAAGTTATTATATGGCAATTACCTATTTTATGGTGAATAAAATATACTTATGCCAGATTCTCAAGTTTTTATATAATGTGTTTTATCCTGAAGATATTTTCAGGAAGTATCCTTAACTGCTCCCAGGAGTCAGTGGAGAGAAGAAGTAATTTGACAGTTTCCAGATGTCCATTAAGAAAATAATAAATTTTCTTCAAGTTCCTGATAACTAACCCTATGAATTTTGTTGTATCTCCTCTCCAGACAAATCTGATTGAGTAGGAATCGGCTGTAACCCAGATTTAACTTTATTAAAACAGATGGTCCAAAAGAAGAAGAAAAGTCTTTTACCATCCCCTATGGGCAAGACTCAAACTTATTTATCCTCATTCAAGGGCAGTTTCTCTCTGTTTTGGCCTGACTTCTGGGAGCCCAGAACTCTTAAAGGATGTTTTCTTAAAAATAGTGAGCTCTTTGATTGTCTGTCCTAGTATTCTTGGCTAAGCTTCCTATATTCCGGCTGCTCTTACTCATTAATATTCAGCTTGATCCCTAGTGACTAAGAAGGCAGCAAAGGGCTGGAAGTTAGTGCAATGAAAGGCCTTAGGAGTGCTTTCTGAGGAAAGATGCAAATGTCCCTAGGAATAGTGTAACCAAGTTTCACTTTCTCAAGTAAGTTGAATGGCTTAAGGCTTTCAAATGATTTAAATAGAAAGGTTTTTTTTTTCTCTTTTCCTTTTGATGCAGATTCAATTGGGACTTAACTTTTTTCAGCCTCCTTTACAGTAAGTATGCTTTTTGTGTTGAAAATAAAATAATGAACCAGATTAAGATAAGCATAACACATTTCTTAGCTGAAGCGTACTTATACAGATTGACAGATGTTAAATTGTTTAAGAACTGCTGTCAGCAGTGTGGCTGCGATGAAATTGATTGTAAAAATGGAAAGTGTATAACCTCAGAATGACTTGTTTCCCTTTCAGCATATTGAAAAAACACATAGCTATTCATCCAAAAGTATAATTATTTCTTTCAAAGACAGCTTTGAAAAGAATAATCAACATACATCATTTATAAAGTTTTACAGTGTAGAATCTTTTAATCGAGATTTTGGTTTATTTGTTTTCAGAAGAAAGTGTGTTCTGTTGAAGGAAACCTGAAAAATACATAATTAAAGAGTGTGGTCATTATTTCTCCAGACTACACTACTTTTTGTGAAGTCTGCTTTCATGAAAATCCAATTCTACCTGTTTGCTTATTAAAGTTTGATATTTTGTATCAGATTAGAAGCAAATACTGTTACCACAAATGCTATTGTAACAATTCCCTCTACAGCTAAATGTGTGCCCTTAAAAAAAAATTGGCAATTGCTTCTGTTAAATTTAATGCGATAATGATGTAAAAATTGGGGGACAACAAATAAGTGTGGTACTTTTGAGTCATAATGGGATTGACCTTTTTTGAAATAATTGGGGACGAAGACCTTCTTCCTCATTTATAGTTCAGTTGTCCAGCATGGCGGTAGCTTCCAGGCAGGGAGGATGAGGGGAGGTGGGAGCCATCATCTGCCCCCATGGAGCCTGGCTTTGTTCAGTCATCATGAGGAGGGCATTCGTACAGGTACAGGCCACAGTGCTCCTTAAGATGATTTCAGTAGTGAATGCTTATGTTCAAAGCTTGCTGCCATGGAAGATAACCGTTCATTACAGTTCTGCCAGTGCCTCTCACAGGCTGATGTGGGACCCATGGAAGTGGTTGAGCTCCATAACGATGTGTCTAATGTCTTCTTCTCAAACCTGTCCATCTTTGACAAAATGTTGAGTTCATTTAAAGGATTAATTTGAGCCCCAGCCAAGTGGTTCAGTTGGTTGGAGTGTTATCCCGTACACCAAAAGGTTGTGGGTTCAATTCCTGGTCAGGACACATACCTAGGTTGTGGGTTTGGGCCCTACATGGTGCTTACAGGAGGTAACCGATCAGTGTTCCTCTCATATTGATATCTTTCCCTTTCTCTCTCCCCCCTCCTCTCTCCCTTCTCTCTCCCTAAAATCAATAAGCATGTCCTCTGGCAAGGATTAAGAAAAATAAAAGATTTATTGGACATGATTGCTGAGTGGTAATTTTTAAAGTCATTCCCCACCCCTCCCCCCAGCTATATTGTTACTGTATAAGAATACAGTTGGTCTTTGTGGATTTTTTTCTCTCTCTCAGGAAACATTATAGCTTACTTGTCATTTTAGGGGCAAGCAAAGCACACATCTAGAGAGGAAATTTGGGAAAATGTACTAAAAGGGCTAGGAAAAGCCCAAATAGCTCCACAGGGACAGAAAAGGAATATTTATTACATAGATTTAAATTGCCAAGACTGGAGAGTAGAAGACAGAGCCAGGAATAGGGACACTCCACTGATTTCTGGTTCTCTCTCTCTCTCTCTCTCTCTCTCTCTCTCTCTCTCTCTCTCTCTCTCTCTCGCCAGTGAGCGCGTGCACCCGCGCACACACACACACACAGGCTCTAGGATGGAGAGAGACGTTTTGAGATTGGAAGCAGTGCACTCAACATCTGGCTGCTCCTCGTCCTACCAGGTTGTCAAGTGCAGGAGGGAAAGAGGACTGTTTTACTCAGGAGGCCCCTTTCCTGCCGGGGTCACAGAGAAGGGAAGCTGATGCCGAAACCCTAGAGGACAGCTTGTTACAGAATAGGACCTGGTTTCCCATTTTAACGTGCCCTCAATTCCAAGGGGCCTGGAAAGGTGTTTTTATTTTTAACACCTAGTTAAAGCCTTGCCTTCACAGATGTGTCTGGTATGTCAGAAGCAACCCTTTTACCAAGTCAGTTGTGAGAAAATGACTATAGCTGTTTGTGAGTTTTGCCTTAAGAGGGAAGAGATTCCTGCACTAACATCCTACCTAAACGAGTTGGTTCTGTAAACGTTGAGTCAGGTGTTTACATTAAATTCAGTGGACCCATAAGCAGGACTGGTTGGTTGCTTCAGATGTCTCTTTCTCCAATCAACACTGATTTGTTGGCTAAGAAGTCAAATGGGATAATTTGGACACCTCAGTGCCAGGGATCACTTGATCAATGGAAAGCAGACTGGAAACGGCCTCCCGCCCAACCCCGATTCTAACAGCGGGTTGTGGCAGCCCCAGTGCATCTGCGGGGACAGGAAGTGGAGCGGGTGCCGAAGGCGAGGGAGCCACCCTGGACAGCAATTCTCCATGAAGGTGAGATGAGGAAGCAACACTCATTCATCAAATACTTCTGAGCTCCCACAGTGCCCATGGCACCGCCTTCTCCCAAAAAATAGGGGGACAGAAAGAAAAACCCTTCTCGCAGGAATGTTGTAAGCAATCCCAACCTGAGGGTATACAGAGCGGTTACATGTAAGGCGTGAGAAGTTCTGGACGGAAGTGTGGAAAAGACCTGAGCTCTGAAAAAGAAGTATCAGGCTATTCTTCTGGCCGTTCATTCACACTCATCTGGCAGACCTTTAGGAAAACCCGGAATTCAAAGTAGGAGAGGCAGGTACAGAGATGTTAGAAATTTGGTCCTGATGAGGAATCCGTCCAAGGGCTTGCCAGAGTTTGTGTGAACATCCCTTCTGCTGCCAGGCACGGTGATAAGCTAATTCTGCATTAATTCACTCTGTCCTCCGAACAGCCCCATAAAGTAAGCAATACCATGGACTTCTCCCTTTTCTCTGTTCACGCAGTTTGAAGGCAGCAGTTACTATTAACTAGGAGTGGTGACACTTGGCATCCTCACCTTGCTGTGTGTGTGTGTGTTTTATGGCGTATAGTATTTCCCTAGTAGGCTTGAAGTTGACTCTGGGTTTTAAACATGTGACAGTAGCACCTTTAGATAGACACTTGTGTCACTGCATCACAGTTTTCCTCCACCGGGTGTATATTCTGAACAGCTGATGTTTAGTTTCCTTGTCATCTACTAAGATGCTGTATGATATGGAATCTCTTCTGTATGAGAATTCCTGATTATTATTATCTTTAGATTTTATCTATTTTTAGGGAGAGGGGAAGGGAGGGAGAAAGATAAGGAGAGAAATATCAATGTGTGGCTGCCTCTCACATGCCCCAAGTGGGGACCTGGCCCACAACCCAGGCACATGTCCTGACAGGGAACTGAACCAGTGACCCTTTGGTTTGCAGGCCAGCACTCAATCCACTGAGCTGCATCAGCCAGGGCATGATTATTATTTGTTTGTAAAAGTCATGTTGAGTTTCTAATTCTAAGAGAAAAATTGAATATGGATCATAATTTTTCTTCTAATATTTGGGATCAAAGTAGTATTTTCTCTTAAATTAACATTTCAGCTTTATATTTCATAATAATTTATTTGAAAGGTGAAGTGGTTATATTAAATTAATTAAGTGTAGAATAGGATTTGAAAAAGTGTACTGGTATAATACTAGAGCTGACTATTTGAAATTAAAACTATAAACATCATAGGGGTGATTTGTTTTTTAAAGATTGTCAGGCTTTTTGAGTTGAAATTTTCTTGGGGAATGGGATTTTTCTTAAATTTTAACATTTCTTATTTTTTAATATAGATTTTCTTTTCATTTAATATGTATTTTCAGTTCACATATCTTTAGTTATAGTTTTCTTCCATTTTTTAAAAATTTTATTTTGTTTATTCTTGGTTTGAAAAAAATCTGTTTATTGATTGTTAATTTTCTAAAGAATCATCTACTGTTTTGGGGTGTCAATGGCATTGCATTTTGTTTCTTGCTGTTTGTTTTTTCACTGAGTTTGCCTTTTCTCATTTTATTTGAAAGGCTTGTTACTTTGTTCCTTTTCTAAGTTCTTCATCAAGAGGCTTGCTTTATTATGTCTTTCTTTTTTCTTTTAAGTTTGTTACCAGTATAATCACTTAGCCTTAGAGCAGTGGACTCACCTTGGCACTGCTTAGCAGTTTTTCATGCATTTTGTTGTTATCTCATCTACTAAAAAGTATTCTGTTATATTCTGACTTTTTTCTCAGGTTCAGTCTTTAAGATACTTTGTTTTTAGTTTGCATATATTTGAACATTATTCAAAACTCATTTTAAAAAACTAACTTTGTTATAATAATTGCCAATGTAGGCCACATTTTTCCTTAGTGCATGGTCAGTTTTTATAAATGGTTTGGTTAGAATGAAATAAGGTGTGTTCTTTTGCTTTGCGCATTTATCCCTGTGCAGCAGTTTGGTCATTCAGGGCTAATGTCATTGTCCGGATGAACTATCCTGTGCTGTCTGGGGCCTTTCAGGTCTTGCTCTGCAGTTCTCTGTGGCCCCATCATCCCAGCCCTTCCCCTTTTGTTTACAGCGCTGCTAGCTTTTCATTTGCACATGATTTATTAATTTTCTGATAGACCAGAACATGTAAAAATAGGTGTACTTTAAAACACTTTGATGTTCTTTGCTTGATTCTCTAATAGATAACTGTGTTTTGAGCACACACTTCCCACTGTGGTGTCACTTTTACACGCCTTATCTCATTCAGTCTCCACAGGATCTCCGGCCAGTTGGGTGGTGTGATTGTCAGTTTGCAAAGGAAGAAGCTGAGGCATTCAGAGGCTGGACATGTTTCCTGAGTCACATGCCTCGTGGGAGAAGGACCCAGCAGACACGGGCTGTCTCTGCTGGAGTGAGTCCAAAGCCTGGCCTTGCTGTGAGAAGCGATGGTGTTCCTGTGCTCTAGTTTTTGTGTGCCTGGGGTGTGTCTCGGAATAAATATCACCTCACTCTCAGTCGGCATGCATTTTTTTTGGGGGGGGGGTAATCAATTACATTAAAAAATTTACTAGTACTTTTTAAAAACAGGGAGTTCTTTCTCTCTGTGTTTTCTTTTACATTTGAGGCAGTACATAAGATAAGGTACCAGATGTGATGGAAACGTTTGTGCTACCCTCCACCACTCTTGTACTGCTGAATCCTTCTGGAATGGACTTGAAAAGTTTGTTTTTCCATGGAACTAAATTGGAAGATGGGGATACATGCTTATTAAATATATATGCAGCTCTGAATTTTTTCATATATTTGACTTGCATACCATTTGTAGTGTTGTTAACCCTTCTCAACAAGCTCTTGATTCAAGCAAGATTCAGTCCTCTTCAGATGTCTTGACTCTGACGTTAATATATCAGCAGGGACTTCAGAGGAAAGCTGGGGTGAGGGTGGGGGTGGGCACTCCTGCTGGTGTTGCTGTGGCCTGGTCTGTCCGTCACTCCCCTCCCTGCTCCCTTCTCACCCCAAAGCTAGCTCCTGGGGCCAGTCCAGAAGGGCTGCTCCTGGAGTGGCAGCCCCCTCTCAGCCTGTCTGTCCCCCCCAGCCATGGCTTGTGTGTGGAGCCAGTTCGAATTGTCCTTCGTTCTCTGGTCTCTGCTCCCGACTTCCACCCTAAGTCCCCAGCACAGGAGATGGTGTTTGAGAACTGGAGGCTGGCTCCAGGGCCTTGAAGGGGAGGGCCCTTGTGAGGTCCCCCGTGTCTCTGCAGCTGTCTCTCACCCTGAGGCACTCGTCAGCGTTGTCGTGAATGCCCAGCTGAAGGAGGCTGTGATCGCGGGAATGGTGTTCGGGAAGACTAATACCTGTTTTCTGGTTCTAGAATCCACTCCGCTCACAATTCAAAAGTGTATTTGTTCTAATCTTAGGTGTTTGTGTTTCGGCATGCTTTTAGAATAGCATTATATAAACAGAACAAAACAAAGCAAAAACAGAAAAGAAATGCTTATATGTCCACTTGTCCCATTGGCATTCGTAGTAAAGTTGTTTAAATTAATTCTTATTTTATTAGTAACCAGCATCTTGATCTCTTTTCTGGAATTGATGTAGAGTTTCGCTTTTTGAGTAAGTTATATTCTGTTATTACTGTAATGACTCTTTTGTGAAGTTGGGTTGTAGCCCTTCTGAAAAGTCTGTTGATACTATTAGTAAATACAACATTTTGCTAACATTAAATGCTTTGGCGGGGGGGTGGGGGGCATGAGTGTCTTTCATTAACTCTACTCTATTGCCTTCCATGTGACCTCAGATGTTGGGCTTGTTGATGAATTGTTTCAGATCATTTAGGTCATGAAACAGTCTTCTATTTTTGAAGGAACCCAGGGTTTTGCCTCAGTGCTGGGCCTGTGGTGATTATGTCTTTTGTTCAGATTTTCTTTCAAGCTCTTCTTTCTTTTCACTTAGATCTGAAGGATTCTTTTCTTTGCATCTTAAATGTTATCTCATCTTCTTCCTTGGCAGGTACTAAGGCATATCTTATGTTGTGTGTTTTTTGTTTTTTTTTTAATACAGTTTAAAAACTCAACCATTAGGTTATGGTGGGTTTTGTTTGTTTAGGTGGCTTTAACTTGAAGATTGCATCTTAATAACTTATCTACTAGTCCCCTTCAATTCTTAGAAATTAAAAATAAATATTTCTGCAATTTTGGTTCACATTGTTCTGTATCTCAAACCTTTACAATCTCTGGTTTTCTTGGTCCTTGAATTTGTCTTGCATTGTTATCATTCATTTGTGTACATTGTACTAGTATACTTTCAAATCAGTTCATTCCTTGAAGAGGGATATGGTTTTGACTTTGTCAGATCATTTATACCGTTAGTTTCTTTCTGGAGGAGTAGTTCTTAAACGCTTTGGAATAGTGGACTCCTTTCTGGACTCAAATACAATTACTGACGGGTGTCTTACTGAAAAACTGTGGATTCCTTCCCTAGAAAAAGGGAATATCTAAATTCAGAGCTTCATGGATCCCAAGTTTCTACATGACTCTCCCTCCTTTTAAACAACTTCATGGAGAACATAGTATATATCCACTACCTGAGCTTGCTTTTTCACTTATATATTGTGAATGTCTTTGGAAAGTCCTTCAACTAGGTGGGAATGGTGGATATGAAAAGTAACAGCCAATCGGTCCCTTCCAAGACTGCTGGAGTCAGTGATTTTTGTTGTGCTTCTAATTCAATTAACTTTTAATAATCACATCTTTGTGTTCTCTTCTCTGTAAATATATACTTATGTTGGGAAAACTTGGGTGGACCATTTGGTATCTACATAGTTTTCATTTCTTTTTTTATTTTTAGTTTATTATTAATTATTATTTTAGATTTTATTTATTTATTTTAGAGAGATGGGGAAGGGAGGAAGACAGAGAGGGAGTGAAACATCAATGTGTGGTTGCCTTTAGCACACCCCATACTGGGGATATGGCCTGCAACCCAGGCGTGTGCCTGGACTGGGAATCAAACTGGCGATGCTTTGGTTCACAGGCCTGCGCTCAATCCACTGAGCTATACCAGCCAGGGCCTCTTTTAAAAAAAATAATCTGTATCCTCCTTTCTCAATGCAGAGGAAGTGGGAGGGGCTCCTGAGGCAGGTGCAGGGTGACCCAGGCCCAGGGTCTAAGGCAGGCCACTCCAGAAATTGAGAGGGTCAGAGCCCATGGACACTGGCTTCTTAGGTGAATATTTATATGTATTTTTGTAATTTATTTAAAGAATGCCCTCCAGCTTTGAGATATAATTGGCATGAGAAATTGTGTAAATGTATTGTTAATATCAAGCATTAAAAGTTAGACTTAACACACAGCCAGGTGTCAAATAGGCCTCCTGAATCGTTTACATGTGATTGGAGTGGCACCTCCGTATTGGCAGATCACCCTGAGCAGGTCATTATTTCTTTCCTAAGAAAGTGTCTTAGAAGAGCATAAACTCTGTAGAAGCAGAAGAAAGAAGGAAAATATCTCTATCATAATAGTGTTTCTTCCGTTCTCTTTATATCTTCTTCTTCTGAATATTATAGTTAAATGTGTTATTTTTTATTTAATCTTTAGTGTATTTTTTGCCATTACCATTTAGTGTCCTTATACTTCCCCCACCCCAGCAATCACCACACTGTTGTCCAAGTGTCCTTTTCCCTTTTTGCTCAGTATAGTTATATAGTTAAGTATGCTATTAAAATGATTTCATTTCTTACTGTTAAATATCCTGTATTTTTTTAAGGCATAGTAAGCCGGTGAGTGGTTTTTCTGCAATGATCTAAATGGCTAGTCAGAAGAGAGGTTCAAGAAATGCTTTATTTACTCTTAGTAAAGCATTGGTATGTTTATTATTTGAAAAGTGTTCCCTCTTTTATTTATTTATTTATTTTATTTATTTACTCTTTAGAGAGTGGGGAAGGGAGGGAGAAAGAGAGGGAGAGAGACAGAGACATCAATGTGTGTTTGCCTCTCTCATATCTCCAGCTGGGGAACCTGGGCCACAACCCAGGAATGTGCCCTGACTGGGAATTGAACCTGTGACCTTTTGGTTCTCAGGCTGGCACTCAATCCACTGAGCTACACCAGCCAGGAAGTGTTTCCTCTTTTAAATTGGACAGGATTTGAAGACAACTACTGATGAAGGTCCTACAGATTACCCAAAGTATTGTAAGTCATTCAAGAGCGTCATTTGAAATAAAGATTTTACCTATGTGTTGGAACCAGTGCAAGGAACTTTTTCAAAATGTACATGTCTGAACATCACTCTCATCCCAGTGAATCAGAACCTGGGGGTGGGGCCCGGACATGTCACTCTTAACAAAATCTCTCTGGGTGGCTACTGTATGCCCTTGACTAGGAAATACTTATCTAACAGGTGTTCCTCCTCTGGCACTACCAAGAATGCTTGCGTAGCTTTTCCCTATGGGAAGAAGCTTCTGTTTTAAGTTTCTATAAATTAATGCTTATTCAGTAATGGCATACAAAACCACATCCATCTGAAATTATACATATGCCCCTAATTAATGAACCTGCTAATGGGTGTTTTCTATTGTTGGAACTTCTCCTTTGCTCTGCCTCTGTGTACGTAGAGAGTTTTAGTCAAAACCTGAGAGTGGGCACAAAGCTTTACTAGGAGTGTTTGTTGGTCAGAGTCCAAACTGGTGCAGCAATGACAGCTCAGATGTGAGCATGAAGCTGTCACCTCCTGCAGGTCACTGCGCTCCACCAGGCACTGGGCACCGGGCGGTTTGAACAGCCTTGGCCTAGGCTGAGACCTGACGGGGAGGTGGGTGTATACCTCTCCATGGCACTCGGCCTGTCTGCCCTCCGGGAGGAACGTGGAAGTGATGCCGGCGGTTCTGCAGAGTTCCGGACATACTTGGGAGCTCTGTCAAGCTTAGCTGCTAGCTGCCTTGTATCTTAAAAAAAAATATTTTCATTCTGTTTCTCATTCTCTCTTTGTTTCACCAGCATAACTTTCTCTTCTTAACTGTTCTCAACAGGCAAATCCCTGTGCTAGAAAACAGTGTTTTCTCTATTAACAAATAGTGAAGGGAGGGAGGAATGAATAGATTAATGGATGGATGGGCGAGTGAAAAGTGAACTTGAAGTCTTTCAGTGGAGAAGGGTGGCTTGTTGGGGGACGGGGGGAAGAGAAAAAAAAGAAGGGGCAGTTGACTGACTAACCTCTCCAGTGAGCCTGGGAGGTAAATGGATTTCATCAGGGTGGGGTTTGCACTTTGTCTTGTTTCCTGGGAAGTTCTTGTAGGAAGCCGGGACATGAACTTTACTTCATGTCCGAGTTGCCTGTGCTCCTTTCCACTGCCTGAAAAGATCTCTTTTCCTGCTCTGATTAGGCAACATTTTCCACTGTAGTTAAGTCTCACCATCACCAGGTGACCATCCCTTCTTTAAGACCCCCTAGGGTTCCTCCTCTCCCCTGAGTTACTATAGTATTCGACTTGCCCTTCCCACTTTTGCATTTAATTATAGTCTCCCTTGATTTGCTTCTTGTTTTATGGGAGCGAGGTAATTTATCTTCCCAAACAGAAGGTAACCTCATGAAGAGCAGCGCTGCATTTGGGCCACTTCTGCCTCCCGGTTGCACCTCGGAGAGCAGGGTAACAGACCCTCCGAGGGAGGTCCTGCACGGTCCTGCACAGACCCTCCCCGAGAGCTTGAAGGATCACTTCCTTTCCGCTTGTGGCGTGATGGATGGTGAGGGATGTACCTCTGCCCCCCAGACTGCGTCAACCCTAAGAACAGTGACTTATGTGACTTAAATTCATTGTGCTTCTTTGACCTGGTTCTAGCTGACTAGACTGTTTTCCTAGAGTTTACTCCCTTATTACTAATAGTATTGGTGGGAGGAGGGGGAAATAGAGACTGGTTCCAAAATTCTAGCAAGACCTGTTCTGGGCCCCTCCCCTCGGGTTCAGGTTCTTGTCAAGTGGGCCCTATGGTCTGGTTTGTCCAGACTTGCAGTGGCACCTGTGCACTTGCTCAACATTGACCCAAATACTTGGGGTGGGAAGGGACATGGAGTGAACTTTCCCCGCTCTTCTGCTTTCTCTTTCTGTCTGTCCTTCCCTTATTCCTTCCTTCTGTCCCTCCCTCTTATCCCAATCTCTCTCACTAGAGAAGTTATAATATCAAGAATTGTCCTGGAATGCCCCTACCATACGTTTTGTTACTCTATAGAGCATCCTCATTGACTAGTATGTCGGTGTTCAAGAAAGCTGGTATTGGAGCGAAGTGTCCACTATTTATGAAGTTACGCTGGCAGTTGTTTAACCTGAGGCAGCAACTGTACAGTAGTAGCAACAGTGGTGCCGTGATGTGTAGGGTCTGCCCATGTCTCTTCAGCATGTGTTTCAGAAACAATGGTGATAAATAAAACTTGTGTATGAATTTGATTATTTGTTCTGCTTCAAAAAAATATCAAGTCAGACTTTAGATTTATTATTTCTGGGACTTTGCTAAATTTGATTAGAGCAGATATTTTGAAAGAGAGTCCTAAGTCTGCCTCCACGTCAGTAGAGACAGAACCAAGAGTTGTAGGTATCAGCGTTAGCACAGGCACTGCACTTCAAGTTGGTGGATTTCAATTTGAATTCACATATTCTGTCTCCTCATCCTCTTATTTAAATTTTTAAAAATTTTAGTATTAAGAACCTGGCTTGGTTGTTTCAATTATTGCTATATCAAAGAGTTCTCTTAAATTGGCCACCTCCATTCATGTATAACTTGAATGTCTTTTCATAGCTAAAGGTGATTAGGAATATGTTTATGAACAGAAACATCATTTTCACCAACAAAATAGCTCCATCGACAAGAAGGGACTAGAGGGCGACATTCAACACACGGTGAGAGGACCTCGAACCATGCAGCAACACGGTTTTCTCCAGGTTGCTGCCAGGAGGGCACGGGCTGGAGGGCTGTCCTCCTGAGTGGCCAGAGGGTATGGGCGGATGTCCCTGGCCTGGCCACACCCTGCAGTAGCCGGTGGGCCTCTGCAACTCAGCAGGCTGACATCTGGGGAGGGCTGTGCTTTCTCTGTTTTTCCAGAGCTATTCCTTCCTAACTTGACCCCAGCTTGGCCATTTTTTATGTTTGTGATTAGGGGATACTATTTAAATTCACTGTGTCTCAGTTTCCTCAGCTAGAAATGGGGATGTGGATAGATAGTAGCCACTTTGTCTGGTAATTGAGAGGATTCAGTGAGCAACTCATGTCAGAACCAGCCCTGCTAAATATTAGCAAGTACTCATTTCATTTAGTCACAGTGCAGCTGCAAGTAACAGATCCCAAACAATGGTGATTAACACATGTGAATGTTTATTTTTCTCCTGCGATGAAAGGTCCAGGGCTGGTGTGGTGGTTTTATGAGGCCGTCATCAGACTCCAGGATTTCCACTCTGCTGTCAGTAGTGTGTGTCATTGTCACCTCACAGTCATAAAATGGCTGCTTCATCGCCAGCACCTTTCTTAGGTTCCAACCAAGCAGGAAGAAGGGGAAGGGCAAAGGGCAAAAGGTGAGCACCAGTTCAGCTGCTTCATCTCATTAAAAGATTTCCCAGAAGCCTCACCCACAAGTTCCACTTCTATCCTCTTGGCCAAAATGATATCATGTGGCCTTATCCAGATGGGAGGAAAGGAAATGAAGCTTTTTAAATTGGGCACATTATTATCCCCAACAACATCCAGGTTACTGCGGGTAGGAAGGAAGAAGTGGGATGCGGATATTGGGCAGGGAAACTGGCAGTGCCTGCCACAGCCCTCAAGAAAATGTCCTTGAGTGTGGCTGTCCCCAGGGAAAGGAACTTTGGAGGAAGAGGGGGTCAGGATCCTGCCCGGGAACTGGGGAAACACGCAGACCTTGTGGACTGAGGCAGCAGCACTGGTTTCCAGCCTGTCTTGTGTGTGGTGAGTCTTGCACCGCCCCACCCCACATCTTTCTCCTGCTGCCCTACCTGCACCCCCCCCCCCCTTGTCCACCTCCCTTCCCCACCTCCCTTCCCCGTTACTTCTCCAGGGACTTCATGTCCTTATCAGACACATTCCCTTTCTTCTGTTGCCCACAAGCTCCAGGCTGCTTCAGGGGATCACCTGGAGAGAGTGGCAGTCTGGTGCCCCACCAGCACTGAAGCCAGGATGCAGGGCAGCTGGTCGTCCACAAGGGGTGGGGAGAGGGCAGCAGTGTGCTCTTGGGGGATTTTTCAGTGTCCACCTCTCTGCTTGCTCTGCTCTTTCCTCCTCCCATCGAGTCCATAGGCCTGCGTACTTCCTCGGTTTTACTGGCATTCCATTCCCATGCTAAGTGTTGTTGAAATGGAACAAGAGCCCTTGCCTGAATTTGTCAGCAGGGGAAACCTGGCTCATGCTCTTTGGCCCCGGGACGTGGTGTGGCCCACCTTTGGGGGCTGTCCCCGGAGGGCCGTGCTTACCCGCACACAGCAGTCATGGGTCTGACAACCGGGCAGGACAAGCCACCCGGTGTCACCATGTAAAACGCCACGCCAGTCAGAAATAATACAAGATGTCTTGGCCCTGGGAACAGCGGCCCTGGGAACAGCGATGTCAAACTTAGGCTTGGGCGTTGTTAATGAAACAGGCTGTTCTATTATTCATAGCCAATATTTCGGCCTGCATTTTGTTAAAAGCACAATACCAGCCAACGTTTCAACAGCTTTCCTCACCTGTTTGCAGCACTCTCACTTGCCCTCCAGAACCAGTCAACTTTTCAGTAAAAAAACAGGGTGGTGGGGGAGGGGCGTTTCTGGTGTGGGGTTTTCTAAGGGTTCGCTTTGAATCTACTTCTAATTCCATTAGCTCTCAATAGAGAGCCAATGCAAACACAATTAAGGGCGGCTCATTATGAGGGCATCAACATGCCTTGTAGTCTGGCCAGAACTAAAAGTGGCGTCTCCAGTGACCTCTCCTTTAAATAAGAGATTTTATTTTCTCAGCCAAGTGGCTTGTACATGCAGTGGATCAGCAAGGGAAGGCAGTTTTTTAAAAAGTGTGTGTTTAATTTGTTTAGTGCTATTTAAATTCTGCAAACCAGCTCATGTCGTACAGGGAAGATATATTTAAAATCCATAAGTGGAAGGTAAATGCTTCTGTGTCAGATAGTTAAAAAGGAAGATGATTAAAAGACTAGTAGGTCAATTCAATTAAAAAGACATATTTTTTTGGTATATGGGAACACACAATAAATCATTCAAACATTCATTATAATACGTTACAATTCTCCTTGACTACCCTACCCCAGAGTCCCCTACTCAGAGGTAAACAGTGTCTTCAATGTTTTTCACTGTGCTTTTATATTTACCCATGGAAGTTACCCTTAAAACTACACGTAGTAGTACAGTATACATTATACAACTTTCTGCTTTTATCAGAACAACACATCTTTTTAAATTGAAATATATTTGACATATAACATGTAAATTTGAGGTATAAAACGTGTTAATTTGATATGTTTATGTATATTGTAATATCATAGACACTGTAGTAATCATTAGCAACTCTATCACATCACATAATTATCACTTCTTTTTTTAAAGATTTTATTTATTTTTAGAGGGGAAGGGAGAGAGAAAGAGAGAGAAACTTCAGTGTATGGTTGCCTCTCACACGCCCCCTACTGGGGACCTGGCCCACAACCCAGGCATGTGCCCTGACTGGGAATTGAACTGGCGACCCTTTAGTTCACAGACTGGCACTCAACCCACTGAGCCATACCAACCAGGGCTAATTATCACTTCTTTTTAGTGGTTTAAATATTTAATTTCTAATCTTATAAGTTTGATTAGAATAATATATCTTGAAGATCATTACAAAGCAGCACCTTTATACTTGTATCTTTTTTTTATTGCTACATGGATTCTGTATTTTAGATGAAGCATAGTTTCACTCATTCCCTTGTGGTTGGGCGTTTAGATGGTAGCCAGTGCTTTGTTTTTGGCTTGTTTTGGGGGTATGACAGACTATGATGCAATCATTTGATGTGTCTTGCTATATACATGGGTAAGTGTTTCAGCATGATAGATGGTGAGAAGTAATATTTGAGACATAGAGTGTGCACACAATTTTAATAGCTCCTTCCAAACCACCTTCTAAAGTAGCTGTACTAATGACCCTCCCAGCAGTTTGTGTCAGTTTCAGCATATTTTATTACATGACATTCTTTCTGTGTTTTTAGGCAGCCTTTAAAGTTTAGCTTTTATGTACGTTTTTATTTTATGACATATGTTCTGTGGCTACATTTAGTACATATGTGTATTTAATAATGGTTTGAATTTGAAATGATGGTAAATATGAAATCACTCTTATTCCATTGAAGCAGCAGAAGTACCCTGAGAAATTGTGTCACTCCTAACTCTATTTTAGTGATCTGTTTTATGTAGTAAGAGGCTACCTGTTGATTTTTATGTACAGTTGGCATTGTTTGTGGCCACCAAGCATTTGTCCTTCCTCTACATTTCTTATTAGCAGAGCCTCTTTTTTCTTTTTGTTTTTCAGAAGAGTGACCCTAATTCAGGAGTAACTCATTGAAATTCCCCTCCTTGCCACTTGAGCTAAGTGCAAGCATATGATGCAGTTCTAGCCTACAGGCTAAGACAAGACTCTTGTTGAAGGACTTCTGAGAAGGATTCCCTCTTCTAAAAAAGACACAGGGAGAGAAGAACTCTCCCTTCTCGTGCATCATTTCTCGCTGTGACACCAGTAAGGTGGGTGTCATGCTCTGCTAAGAGCTGCTGTCTGCTGATAGAACAACACGATGAGGCAACAGGGAAAGAAAGATGTTTTGTCCTTGGTCTGCCAGAGCAGTTAGGCATGCTCTCAGCGGCACGGAGCAGAACTTCAGCTGATGCAGCAGCTTCGGCTGGAGTTTTCTTTTCTCATTGATCTTGGCTCAGCTTCTCGGTGACGTCATTGAGGCGGAGACTACGTCCATGTGCTGACTTCTCCTTAGGCCTTTACTCCTGGCCTCAGCTCTGGAGAGGAGCCCCATGCGGAAGGAAGCAGAGGAGCCTCGCGGAGGCTGGCCTCCATCCTCTCATTGCCAGCACTGGGTCAGCAGCGTCTCTGCCCCCAGGCTAACCGGGAAGTCAGATATCAAGTACAGGGGAAGATGGTTTCCAGGACTGGCTTATTACACCGGTCATGATTTATCTCCTCTTGCAGTCTTGGCACTAGTCACATAACAAATTATTTTTCAGCTTGAGCCATTTTGAGTTGGGATTGATTGATTGATTGATTTGCCATTTGTAGCCAATAGAGCTCTGACAGATATATTTAAACAAATAGGAATATGATGACAAAATCACTGGGCTTCTTTAAGGCATGGACTTAGTTATATGTTCTTTTGGTGGCTATGTGCTTTTGCACCTTCCCCAACATTTTTTGTTACTGTATTTTTGGGGGGAGACTTCCTGTCCTAGCTCAGTGTATGTTGCTTTGCAGCAGTGCTGCAAGTGAGGGCACTTACCCAGGCCTGGGGCAGAATTAGCATCTGAGGTTCACTGAACCAGCCGGAACCCACTGTGGGTCTTGGGCTGGAACTGTGAGGAGAGGATGAAACAGAGGAAAGTGGAAAGAGAGAAAGTTTCGTGATCTCATCTTTTGAGCTGTTTCTCTCTGGACACTTTCCTTTTTGCTTATGTCTTTTAAGTTGTGTTTCTAGTATTTGCTACTGAATGCCTAACTCATGCAGCATCCAGGCTGAACTCTTCGTTATTCTCAAGGCCTGGTTGGCTCAAAGCCTTGTTTTGGGCTCTTTGGGAGGATATAGTAGTAGAAACCTATGGGGAAAGGCCCACTTGTCTCTTTTGTCCAAGCTGTGAGTCCTCAGGTCAGACGTAAGGGAGGATGATGGCGTGATGCCAGGAGCCTCAGGTGCATTGTGCAGCTGGGCACGTCTCTCCCTTTCAGCGGACACTCCTGCCGGTGGTGTGGCGCTGGATAGCAATCACGATGCTGGTGAAAACAGTGAGAAGTGCTGAGCATCTCTGTGTGCCAGGTGCTGTACATAGCACTTTGTACTCATCACCTTCATAACAACGTGTGAGGTGGGTGATATCAGTATCACCTTTTTACAGAGGAAAATGAAATTAAGAAACTTGGCCGAGGTCATGCGGTTAATGGCAGTAGTGGGACTTGAGCTCAGGCGGTCTGACCCTTGGATTGTGTGTAACCCTCGTGTATTTCCAGTGGGCCTGAGTGGCCTCTACTGTGTCCTGGGTCCTTCTTGGCATTGATGCGCTGCCACTTTTGGCCCCCAGCTCACCCACCCACCATCCAGAAGTGTACCATTTCTATTAGCATTGGCCTGTGAAACTCTGTCCCCTTTGAGGACAATAGAAAATCCACTTCCTCGTCCGCTTTTCTCAGTCACTTTATTTGGAAGTAACATTTGTTGGGAATTCATCAGCATGTATTGTCTGTATCAGCAATTTTTCATCTTTTTGGGATTGTACACTCTCTGGATAAGTTTTATTTTCCCTATAGAAAAATGCATATAGGCATATAAATTTTCAGTTTCATGGGCTCATAAGTGTTCTGAAAACACTGTTTCTACATGCCCGGCATTTAATGGTCACGGACAGAGCAGATGACAATATTGTGGGGATGAGTGAAATGTTTCTGTCATGTAAATGTCTTTCATGTGTTTAAGGTTTTTTCCTAATCTCCTGGAAGGCACTGATAGTCTATGTATTTGTATATTATGATGTAACTAACACAGTTATTTGTCTTATAAGTTATAGAGCTTTGTTGATGGTGGCAGTTGAAGAAGACCCTTCTGCTTTATTTTTTACCAAATCATCTTGTTTCAAGTAGTAACTGCAGTCTCTAGTTCATAGTAATGGACCAGGAATTTTCTTTCTTTTTTTTTTTAAGATTTTATTTATTTTTAGACAGAGGGGAAAGAAGGTAGAAAGAGAGGGAGAGAAACATCAGTGGGTGGTTGCCTTTCATGTGGCTCCCACTGGGGACCTGGCCTGCAACCCAGGCATGTGCCCTGACTGGGAATTGAACTGGCGACCCTTTGGTTCTCAACCTGCATTCAGTCCATTGAACTATACCAGCCAGGGTCTGGACCAGGAATTTTCTTTAAGGAGAGTTAACTGAAATTAGAAAAGTTATTAGAAATAAAGCTTTCAGTATAGGTAACAAGTTTTATCAAAGCTAATAGACTCAAGAAATGAATTTATCCTGTAGACCTATCACATTATTAACAATGCCTCTTTTACAGAGAAAGTAGGAGTCTTGGATACATGTTGCCTTGAAACTTATATAGAACTTCTCAGTCTACTCTTTTATCAGTTTAAGTTGATTTGCACATACAAAATCTGAAAATGAGCTTTTTTTTTGAAAGACCAACTGCTGAAATTTTGTTGCGTATGTGAATATAGTTTTTGTGTTTGGATTATTAGTGCTAAGACTTAAAAATCTTGAGACTGTTTGCTGTTGAAAACCGACTTCCTTTATCTCAGAAGTTATTTGGTGTGAAAAACATGCTATTCAAAGTAGTTTCCATGATTTTCTGAGACATGTTAGTGCCTTTCAAACAAACTTAAAGCCTTCATTTTAATGATTTTCGCTGTTGTGAACTAAAATATGTGCTTGGACAAAGCAGTACCTTGGTCCAGAATTCTTTTGTTGGGGCTCACTGTTGCAGAACAGACTTCCCTGCTGAGCGGCTGCTTTGCCCTGCGGCTGGATAGTGCATGAGGCTGGCAGGGTCGAAGGTCAGTGTCAGGAGCTGGGGAGGAGGCAGTTGTTTTGTTAGGATGCTTAGGTAGCACCACAGCATCGCTGGGAGGACCTTAAAGGGAATTGCACCTCTGAGGCCCAAAGATGCATACAGTAGTCCCCCATTATCCACGGTCTCCCTTTCTGTGGTTGTGGTTACCTGTGCTCAACCACAGTCTAAAAATATTAAATGGGAACATCCAGAACACAGTCCATGAGTGTGCTGTTGCACGCTGCTCTGAACCTCTGTGATGAGCTCGCTGTCCTGCTCTGTCCTCCCCGGGAGGTGACTCATCCTGTCGTCCAGGGCACACTGTAGATGTCCCGCGAGTTAGTCACTTAGCAGCCCTCTTAGATCTTAGATCGACCGTATCACAGTGCTTGTGTTCAAGGCTCCCTTGTTTTAACCCATAAGGGCCCCAAGCACAAGAGTAGAGATGCTGGTGATTCAGATATGCCAAAGAGAAGCTGCAAAGTGCTTCCTTTAAGGGAAATGTATGTATATATAGGAAGGCACATAGTAAATGGAGGGTTTGGTACTGTCTTCCATGGGCCTTGAAACTGAACCCTGCTGCCTTCTCTTGTAGTCACTTACTGCTAGAGTCTAGACTGTGGAACTTTTTATTTATTTTATAGCACGTATGAGTTTAAAGATATCACAAAGCATCCATTTGGGTCTCCCAAGTATGTCCCTTGAAGTAGCTGTCCTTTGGAAACGGACCTCAGCATTTAACTTGAGAACCATTTGGGATGGAGGGAGGCACAGGGGAACTCCACTGTGGTTGGGACTACTGACTGTCCTCACGTTTATGAGGCATCACCACTGCTTTTGTTGTGTGCAAAGCAACTTGTTTTTCTTGAGTTCCCCAGGCTTTCCTACACTGAGGGAAAACCTAGAGCATCAACATTTTGACCCTGACTAGATTCCATCTCACTTCCGGCTCATTGTCGAAGGCACTTGCATAATTTTAAGGTGTAATAATATGTAGATTGAAAATCATTGCTCTAAGATTGTTTTTTCTTTTTCTGCTTATGGACCAGATGAGATGTTTTTGCCTTCTGATCTGTTTCAGGGCTGATCTGTGTGAACACTTTCTTTTACTTTTGGTTTGTTGTATCAGGTGGTGGTGTATTTAGAGGTGATGTTCACTGCTATAATGTCAAAAACTTAAAAGAGAGACTATGGCAGATTCATCTCTGTTCATAACTAATTAACGCTGTGGCTTGCATTCAGTGAACAGATGCATGAATTGCTTGAGCACTTACCAACTGTCAGGCGTGATGCCAGTTTCTGGAGGTACAAAGTTAAATAAGATACTGTTCTTTACGAGACAACAGTCTCATAGAGAGACTGTTAAACTCTCAAAGAGAGAGCTAAAGAAGAGGAACGAATTCCTGAACAGTGCGGCCCATTACAGGCCCATGTGCAGGGTGCAGGGAAGCACTGCGGCGTATTTTATCCGACCTCAGGGCACCAGGTCTGTGAGGAGGTCCTGTCTCAGATGTTATGGAAGTGGCACAGGTCAGCAGATGAAGGTGCAGTCACTGAACACAGAGGGGCAATAAACAGCATGACTCGTGACAGGGAATACAGGCCCTGGGGACAGGATGCTAGGCCGCTGGTGGCAAGAGTCTGTGAAGAAGATGGGGCACTGATCGTGGAGGATTTGGTCCAGGCCTATAGAATTGACCTGAAGTGGATGAGGTCAATATGCAGAATAAGTAGGTGACTCTGTGGGCATTTGAGTAGACATTTAAAACACCCATTGTGATGGATAGACATTTAAATCACTAGACATTTAAAAACATCCATTGTGATGGACATTGTGGTGGCAAGTATCACTTTGTTGTTTTGAAATTCTGTGATGATGATTGATAACGCAGTTAATCGAGGTCTTAGCAAATGGGAAGGAGGCAGGGGTGACAGCTCCTTCTCTGTGGGAAATGAAGTGGTTTGGTTGCAGGAGGGGAAAGAGGGGGAGGGAAAGGAGGAGGGAAGGTACAGACTGTTTTCTTCCCCAGGCTGAGGGAGGAGGACACGGAGGAACATGCGTGTGTATAGGTTGTGATTTGTAGGCGGGGTTGGGCGGGTGGGAACGGAGGGCTGTGAGAAAGTCACAGGGACTTGCATTCCTGAAGCTCTTTGCTGCTTTGTGCAGCCCCTTAAGCTATGTTACTAATTTTGAGCTTGCCAGATCTCTGTTTAAGAAGCAGAACAGTAATACTTCTCTTTGAGTGCAGAGAAGTTAAGGGAATTGCTTAAAAATATGCAATTAGGAATTGAAAGGTATGGCATAAACCCCAGTTTCTGGCTCCAGAGCTCATGTACTTTCTACATTAATGCACTTCTGTCCTGCTGGGTGGCCGTCCGGAGTCCCGGCCCTTTTCATCCCAGCTTCACGAGCAGCTTCCTTCAGCGGAGGGAGTACTGTGTGGACAGACCCCCCACAGAGCACAAACCTGCCTCCATCCGAGGGGGTGGTGTGGGGCTCATTCTCTGTAAGTAGTCATTTTGGTTACATGATGGAAATTTGGTTTGTGGTTGTGCCTAAGGTCTTAGAAATAGCCTTCCAATCAAGTGATAAAGTCGATGCGGGGTGAGTGTTGCAGGAACGGTGCCTAGAGAACTAACACCTTTGTCTTTTTTTTTCCTGCTCAGTATTTCCTTGCCATATTTAGGGCTGATAAAAATCTGTTCTGTTTTTGGTCACTGTAGTATTTTAATTCTGGAAAACTCTTTTGAGGTGAGAATACAAGTGTTCATATTTTTGTTTATACAAAGGTTATTAGATGAGCATGTGCAAAAAAATGGTAACATCTAAGTTAGGTCTGTGGTCTCGTTAATTGTGCTATGCCCATCAGCTTCCTGCTTCCGATGATGTGCTGTAGATTTGCAAGACCTCATCATGGGGAAGCTGGGCGATGGGTACTCTGATCTCTGTACTATTTTTGCAAGTTCTTGTGGGTCTGTAATTATTTTAAAATAAAAAGTGAAAAAAAAGGTAGAGCAGATGTGTCAGTGAAGTTAATATGAAGAAAATCAGATACTTTTACTACTTTGGAGCAGTTTGCTGTGATTAAATCATAGCACAAACAACTTGCTCCTAGCTCGGAGCTCCTAGCTCCTAGCTCGGAACTGGTCATTTACCAGTTCCTTACTGAGTTCTCAGTGGCAGGCATTGTCCTCGGTGTGGAATAAGGGAGGTGAGCCTTTCTGCATGGGCTTCCCCCGGAAGAGCACCCTGCCCTCACCCCCATCCCATTTGCTCCCACGCTGTAGAGCTGGGGCTCTTCATCCGAGGTCCACGGGTTTCGTGGGTGACGTTTGTGTGTATGTGCTTTCTGTGAAACGTGTCCTTAGTGTTCATCAGATTTTCAGAGGTTAAGGACTGGTGCCTTGGATTATTGCTTCTCTTGTGTAGATTTCGAAACTAAATTTCAGTGTATAGGGACATCCTGGAGGCAGTTAGCGTCCTGCTCAGTCGTCTTTGGGGAACTGTGTAAGATGTCTAGCAAACCTCTCTGTATTTCTCTTTAGTTGACAGAACGGCGGAGGCGTCAGAGTCTTAGACAAAGTTTGACTTGCTACACCGAACTATTTGGTGCTGTTGAGTTGATCAGCACAACTGTGATTTTTGGGCTGGTCAATCATTCAGCAAAGCATACACTGATAGAGAAAGTTGGACAGTGCTTCTGAGGGAGCTCGTGTTCGATGCCCGGTCCTGAACACTGTCGGCCCGGGACAGCTTTTTATTGCCCCGGCTCCAGGCGGCTGACTTGCCTCCATGTCTCTGTTCTTCAGAGTCTGTGTGGTCTTCCAGATGAGTCCCGGGTACAGCTTAGAATTCATGACACGTTTTACACGTTCTCTCTTCTACGTGTGGTTGGTACAGTCGTGCAGTTTTCTCTCAAAGAAAAATTAAAATCGATTTGGAATTCGTATTGAACTGCTCTGCCCCTCAGCCAGCTTTTGCTATGTCCCTTGGTAGCGTTTCGTGTGTATGCCATGTTTCCATTTTAAAGGGGTGTGATGTTCACAGAGACTCAGATTCAAAGTGAGAAAATGGGATTTTGGACTAAAACAGATGTGATTATACCTGTAAGAATTTATAACGATGACTGTTAAGTCGACCTCCAATCTTCAGACTGGGGGCCACCCAAGGGCAGGGGCGCCACACCCGTTCCAGCCTCTTCCTCAGCTGCTCGTGTGGGGTCCGGCACACGGGTGTCCAGTGCCTCTCTGGGAAGAGACCCTCTCACATGAGCACCGTGTCTGCTGTGCAGGTCCCGCCACGCTTCATCTGAACACTGGTCACCGCATCCTGGGGGTCAGAGCACTGAGTGGTGTTTTGTTTTTAAAACGCTCAAAGTCCTCAGATGGTTTCCCCTATACATTATTGTTCTTCTTCCAGCAAAGCATTTCATTTCAAAAGCTTAAAACTAATCATTACATTTTGGCCACTTGCTTAAGTAGCCGATTTTGAGAGTGGAAGGTGTCTTTCCTCTTTTCATCAAAGGAAACAAAGGCCAGCAAATAACACTGTGAGCTGAGTTAATTTTTTGTTCGTGTTGGCAATTTCTTTGTTCTTTTGGAGGGATTTCTCTGTGCTTCACGTGCTTTACCATGATGATGTGCACTGTCTAGGAAGGAATTCTGCTTTAATTTCTCACAGCACAACAGTGTCTTGAATGCATGGATTCTTAACGCATCTGATGAGGAGGGTGCATTCTGAACATTTATGCACACTGGTGATGAAAGGAACAAAGAGCATGCCCTACTCAGTTCAAGTACATTCTCTCTGCTACATTATTCACGGGAAATGATCAGTGCCTCAAATGTTGGAAAAAATCTAAGAGTAGATTAAATAAATATTTTAAAATAATTCAATCAACATGCAGAAATTATTTGCATTTCTATGGAAGCTGAAATTTTAAATGCAATTCCCTTAATTGCTCTGAAGAAAATGAAATGATAAATATAAACATGTATAGGATCTGCGTGATGAAAATTATAAAACACTCATGAAAGAAATCAAAGAAGATCCAAATACCTTCCATGAAACATACTGTGACTTGAGAGACATACCGTGTCTGTGGATTGGAAGATTCACTGCAGTAAAGATGTCAGTTCTCCAAATTGATCTTAGATTTAACATAATTTACATCAAAGTCTCAGCAAATATTTTTATAGAAAAGACACATTCTAAAATTCATATGAAAAGGGAAAGGCCATAGAATAGCCAAAACAACTGTGAAAAATAAAAATAAAATGTGGGAGTAGTCACTCTTCCTGACATTGGGGCCAATATAACTCCAGTATTCAAGACGTTGCGGTACTGGAAATGGATAGACATCGATCAGTGGAACAGGATAGAGCAGTCAGGGGTAGACCCACCAAATACACTTAATTTCTGACAAAGGAGAAGAGCAGTTGAAATCAGAAGAGAACCTTTTCAATAAATGATGATAGAGTAACTGGACATCTATAGGAAAAAAAGAACCAGGCTCTAAACCTTACACCTTATACAAAAATTAGCTCAAAACGCATCATGGACTAAACATAAAACACCAAACTATAAAACTCCTAGGGTAAAGACACAGGAGAAACTCTTCAGGACCTAGGACTAGGTGATGATATGCACAGACACTTCACTAAAGAGGATATACAGAAGCCAAATAGACATATGAAAAGATGTCCATCAGTGTTTACCATTACAGAGATGCAAATGAAAATGTAAGATTTCATCTTACAAATGAAAATATGTAAGAGTTTGCACTCTTACACATATATTCCAGAGAGATGAAAAGTTGCATACAATTGTTAATAGCAGCTTTATTTGTACTAGCCAAAAACTGTAAAGTATCCATATATCCTTCAGTGGTTGAACAAGCGATGGCATATCCATACCGTGGAATAACACTCAGCGATAAAACGAAATGAATTATTGTTACATAAGACAGAAACGAACCTCAAATGAACCTTTGGATGAACCTCAAAGAAATGCTGAGTGAAAAAAAATAATATTCATGAAATAACATAATTACAGAGTTGGGGAACAGATTAGTGGTTGCTGGGTTAGGGATGGGGTGGCTGTGGCTGTAAAGGTCTTGTGGTGACGAAATATTGATTGTGGGGGCGGCTGTACAGAGTGACGTGTGGTGGAGTTGCACAGAACTGCACACGCACAGCAGCTCCATGTATAACTGGCGGAGTCTGAATAAGATGCGTGGACTGTTCCGTCGTCAGTTTCCTGGGTTTGCTGCTGTGCTGTGGTGATGTACGATGTTGATATGGGGAGAAGCTGGGTGAGGGGTGCATGGGACTTCCCCGTACATTTCTTCTCACCTTCTTGTCCATTGATAATGACTTTCAAGAACAAGTTTTTAACAAATAAACCTGGTGCTTGATCTTTACATTTTGGAGAAAATCAGTTCAACTCTCATTTATGTTTCAGTATATGCACGTTGCTATCTCGTGGTCGAAGGAATAATGACACATTTATTGCGCTTTAAGGGTTTGTGATCTAACAGATCTTATGAAAAAGTTAAAGAATACACATTTTCTTCTTTTTAACCTCAGTTTTGTTTGTGTTGTTAAAATAAATGAATTCCAGAGTTTTCATTGTGCTATTGCCTGATTTAAGACAAGCTCTGTGGTCGGCATTAGTCATCAGTTCCTATTTATCAAAGGGTAACATCTTAAAGAACAGTGTTCCTCACGTGCGTTTTCCCGCATGGCAGGTGCACTTGAGCAACAGCAACATGTGTCCAGGGAGGAAGCTGAATGCGTGACAAAAGGTTACAGTGTTTTCCAACAGACTACAAAGAATGTTTTGCATTTCCTTAACGACCCAGGTGTTGGTTTAGCTGGAGACTGGGCATACATAAAGCAAGAGGATGTAACATATTTTTGAAATGACTGTGGATATGGTTGCTGCGTTAGACGGGAGGAGTTAAAATCAGGTGAAAGAATATAATGAAAAGATGCCTAACAATCCTGGTGCAGTTCACTTGAGACCCAAGTTCCAGGATAGGTGGTTTAGATGTATAAAGAAACCAGATTTTATAGTCGCCCCTTTCCAGGTCATTGAAATTCTGTCCTGTACGGGTAATCTCTTGAAAGGTAAATAAAGACACGATGTTGGAATAGAATTCTTTGTCTTCTCTTGAATTTAATGTTTTCCTAATTATCATGCCAAAATACTCTCAGGTGGTTAACAAATGATTTAAAAATGGAGGCTGCTTTTCCCAAAGGTAATTGTATTGTGATATACAGCAGTACCTGCAGCCATACCATGTTATAGAATTACATTGTCTTTTCTTTTTGTGGGATGAATTTTCTAAAAACATTTTAAAATATTGGAGTTTAGGATTATCATAAAACATAATTTTCCCTCTCACAAATTAAAGTTTTTGATCCATATAATTGCCAAATATATGAATTGTAGTGAGGATATTAAGATCTAAGTGTCTGAATTCTGTGTTTACTAAAACCATTAAGATAAGAAAATTTTAATTAAAATTCTGGATTTTTAAAGGCACCAAAAATTATTTTTCCATTTAAATTTACTGTAATTAATAAAAAACAAATGGCCTGAACCCAAGAAAGCATGAATTGCAATTGATTTTGCTTAGCAATATTCCCTTTTGATTACAAAGTAAGAGTTTAAAACCATTGGGAAAAAAGTTCTCAGGATTTTATCTCTGAGCCACCTAGAGTGTAATGACCCTTTATAGTGCTGGTAAGCACTGTTAAATTTTTGCACTAGGCTTTGCTAATTCAAGTTGGAAGAGGGCGGCAAGAGAACATAAAAAAAAAACCCTGTATTACTTCATTTAAAATTTACTGTAGTTTTGTCTGAGTATCCAGAGTATTTTATCTTGAATTCTTTCAGAACCAATCAGTAGGAATGGCATGTAGCTGACATTGGAAAGTTACTTTCTGGTTTCTTCTACAGGTACTACTAACCTGACCCAACCTGAGACCTGCCTTGAGATCAGATTGGACCAAACCGAACCTCTGTCATTTGATAATCTCAAGGTATCTCAAGCACCCGATGAGAAACTGGAGGTTTCTAGGGTATCCGGGTTACACACTTGGTTAGATAAGCCAATTTTAATTTCATTAGCACCATTATCTCTGCATTTATTATAAAAGAAAAAAAAAAACTTTAAAGAGTTCCAAAATCTCTTCCATGTAGTACAGGTTACCATAAAACACCATACTGTGTAGAATTTGTTTTGAAAACAGTATGACAGAATTCAAAACAATTAGGTAGCTCAGAATGTTTTGTTAGGTTATAGCGTGTCCCTGTGTTGAGAGGTAAACAAATCTGATCCTAGTTGTACAGCTGGATAAACTCGAACACACAGAGAGTGGGTGAGCTGCTGCTGATCCAACAGGATGTGATGGGAAAGCTGGGCTCTGAGCTCTGAACTCTGACTCCTGCACCTTTCGCAATCGAGTGATTGAAAACACAAGCATGACCTGAATGTGCAAAAGGTCATTTACTGTAATTTCATCTTCATTATAGTGCTTAGTGTGTGAGGATGCTGCCCTCCTAGCCGGAGAGAGGCAGGCTTTAGCACTGGTGGAGTCCCGTAGTTTCCCCCGCCCTACCCCAAGGAAAAGCTGCCATCCTGAATTTCAGTCTGTTCACGCAAATCTGCATCTGTGAGCATTGTGGAGAAAGGGTCCACGTGCAGGGATTTTTTTTTAGTAGAACTTAGAAAGACAGGTGATCTTTAGCTGGTTTCTCCCTGTACTGGCCATTAGCAATCACCAATAGGTTCGGAAGAGTAGGGCAGGCAGGCAGCTACGCTGAAGGGTTAGAAAAATGAAGAGATGGTCCTCTTTAGAGGATTTGAGGTATGTGATCAATGATTCACTAGCTCAATAAAAGAAACATTATTTTGTTTCTGTATCTGGAGTTGGAAAACAGAGAAATAGGGACTCAAGTTTATATTAGATTTTCATATTATTAGAAATGTTGTCTGTTATCCCTTGGCTTTTGGTTACAAATCTGCATTTCTCTTCATTGTCTTATGTGTGACCCAAGATGACCTATTGGGAAACCTAGTAGATACTTTTATATTTAAGTGTAACTTTGTCAAATTGATACAATGATGTACTGTGTGTTACATAGAGAGCAATTTTATATATCTTTGATTTCTTTTAAACTTTTAATTAAAAAATAACATGCATACAGGGAAGTACACATACTTAATTGCTTTTTAACATATGGATGCCTTTGGTCTTTTGAACAGTTTCATAGTAGACTTGGTTTGTCCAGCTTCTTGCACTGACTTTAATGGATCATCCTGTTCATTTCTGGGTTTCCCTAATGCTCATTTGCTAATGGAAGAGTAAGGAGGTTAATGTTGACATTAAAATGCCAACACACAAAGGAACTGTCATTGACATAGGGCCTTCTAGAAGTGCATATTAATGATGGGGGGTGGAGGGATCCTGTGCACTGGAAACTTTTTTTGAGGGGATTTTATTTTTTATTTTTGAGCCTAACTCATGCAAGGTAGGAATGATTTGCTGCTGCTTCCCCTAGCTAGCTGTTTTAAAGGGTCATCTCATTGACGCTTTGAGAACCTCCTCTTCCCCTGCCACCTTGAATCTGAGACCCTTAGGAGCCGCTCTGCTAACATACATTAATTGCAGCAAACCCTTCGGGATATCCTTTTGTGGCACAGATTCTTTCAAGAGCGTTAGATATTTCGCCAATTGGTATGTCACTCCTTTATGATCACGAGCATTTTAACACATAAAATACTGTGTGGTTTCTTCACTTGCTTTTAAATATGTCATGATAATTCAGCAATCCACTTAGTCCATCAAAATCCTGTTTTTACTTGTCCACATAATCCTTTTAGTCTATTTTTAGATTTATTACTGCTTTTCATTAGTTGATGAAAAAGCTTTCATTTAAAAAATGATTTCCACATGACCCTGGAGGCTTCCCATTATCGTTTAACAAAAGTGGAGATGCTGCATTGTTTATTGAAAGCAAAGCAGAGTCCGTGCTGGCCTGCCAGGGAAGCCTTGACTTGGAGCTGGGGGAGCCTCAGGGGTGGTGATTTAACCTCTTCTTTTTACAGCCAGTGCCCCGAGCAGCTTATCCCTGTTTTCTCCACTGGTCAGATGGTGTCAGTTCTGATTCTCGGTCCTGTACTTTGGCCTTCATCAGATTAACCCTTGAATACCTGAAGACTTCCAGGCCTTTGCCAGAGAAATGGCTTTCTACTTGCTTTCATTAGAGCTGTAAAGGAAGAGGTACTTTTGTCTGAATATTTTTGGTTTGAGCTTTCAAAGAGAAGTATATGACCTTCCGCCCCTCCCTTTTTGGGGAAGAAGGCACTGTTAAAAAAGAAGGAGACCCAGAAACGCCACCATGGTGTCAGTAAGGAGCAGGAAGATGGACCATGCGGGGACCCTGCGTGTCATCGCACAGATCCTGGAGCACGAGTGTGTGCTGAGGTTGGGCGGCAGGCAGTCTGGGATCTTGGCTGCCTCTGTGCTTCGTTTTTCTTGCCTGCCCATTTCTCAGCTGTCTCTTCACGCTGGACTCTTCTTACCCTCTTAATGTGCATGGGCACCTTTTCTGCCGATTAAAGAAATTCAGAAAAGGAAGAGGGAGAGATTCTTTTTATAATCTATTCCAGGGTTTCCTATTATAGTGCAGTTGGCTCTTGAAAACATTAAAAAAAATATGTCTTCAATTTTAGCTCTCTTTTTCCTTCTCCCCTATTCTGACATGCTCTGCTTAAGGCCTGTATGTATGAGATAGGTTGACTAAATATAATTTAGGAAGAGAACTGGTTTTCAAAAATCACTTTTTATCTCACATATGTGATGGACCTACTTACGGGACATCCCCACTCCCCACTGCAGAGGCCTCTGCCCTGTGCTGGGTATTACACAGCAGTCTTGGCTTTAACACAGCGGCATTTCTGGTTTTGACTTTCTCAGGGGACCTCCACAGGGTCAAGACATGTAATGAAACGTCAAGTCCCAAATGAGGGTCACCTGCTGGGTGGGCTATGTGGGGGAACTAAGACTTAGCTCCTGTGTGAACCAGTGGGCACCCAGTCCCGGCCATCTGACCTTGAATGAGGTTTGTGGAATATTCTTTGTTCTAAGCACTGTATTTCTCTCAAAATAATGCATTTTTATTTCTTTGTAAAAATGGCCTATGAGAAGAAAAAAAAAAGGCCACCTGCAAATGCTACTGATCTGCCTGTAAACTTGGGGACTCACGGAAACCTTGCCCTGTAGCCCTTATCTTATTAATGTCAATGTGTCCGATGTACAGGACACACACCATCAATTACTTGTCTGTTGACCTCATCTTCCTCGGAAGCAGAGCAATGGTTATGGGCTCTGGGGGCCGCTCCTTGGGAATCGTGTTGGATTCTGTTGGCCTGGCACGGGGCCCAACATCTGTAGAGTTAAGTGCTCCCTAGGTGATTCTGATGTACAGCCATGGTTAAAAGCCATTGAAACAGACTAGAGCATGTAGATCAAAGAGTTCTGGGGGAAAAACAGAGCTACTCTGATTCATTCTGGAGGAACAGGTACGGGGACTGTTTTTGCTTAGAGCCAGGCAGCCGTCTCAGAAGCCCAGGGGGATTGGCAGTGCTGCTGGCTACAAGAAATTAAATTTTCAGGGCTTTAGCTCTGTTTAGACTTCTTCTCCCAATTCCCATTCGACTTAATAGAGACTTCCTCCTTATCCTGAAACCATTGTGAATGGGAGGCTGACTGTTCGTTCACTGCCGCTGAAGAACAGAAACGCAGGGTGCTTTCAGAAAAGCCTCAGCCCTCCACTCTGTTGCTCAGAAGCTCCTGGACCAGCATAATGTGTTGCTCATATTTATTCCCAACCCCCTTCCAGAAAGTAAATGTGATCAAATACACTGAAATTTCCATCCTTGGAAATTTACCGCCTCATTAGCATATCAAAGGCTGGGAAAGTCCTGTGGTTAACAAAACAAAAAACCTTTTAAAAACTTTGTTTGGGTTAAACAACCTTATTTGCATAGGAAGAGGCTTTTTACTCCCATACCTACAACTGAGCCGTTTTTTCCCCCCCCTCAAGACCATTTTGGGAAAGACTGGCCAAGTCAGTTTTTGATTCAGTAATTTTCTTAGGGTTAATTTCTGACAGCTGAACCTCCTTTTAAATTCCTCTTTGAAGTTGGACTGAATTAACAAATGGAAGGCTTGGCAAAGCAGTTTACTAATTCATAACTACATCCCTCTGCTTTCTTTGTGTTGCTAAGTACCATAATCTTTGACCTGAGAGGAAGAATACTGCTAACAAGTAAATATTTAAAAGGCCCCATGAAGTATAATGTGCGTGAGTTTGTGCCTGGGGAGCCCGTCTGCTGGATGAAAGAAATGACTCACTTTTCATCTCCTAAATGGGCCGTTGTTTTACAGTAGGTTGAAAGGAAGTATTTTAAGTGCTAAGGGTGAGATTTCTTTTTATTTTTAGATTTAGTTAGCCATTGGCCTCGCTGATTTGAAGGTGGCGTGTTAAGTCGTAGTTTCCAAGTGTGTGAGTGCTGTGTGTGAGTGAGTTAGCGGTGCTGTGAATGAATGAACTCTGTGCTAGCAAAGATGACTTGGAACAGTGCGAGGAAACGGAAGCATGACTCACTGATGGACTTGAAGAGTGTCAGGGGGGCCTCACTAACTTCAGAGTCAGCCCCGAAGTGTGGCGGAGGAGGCGGAGTCCGGATGGGGGCCCGGTGCCCAGGGTTCTAGTCCCCAGGGTAGCACTGACCACCTCAGGGATGGTGGTCTCATCACCAAATGTCTGTGCATAATGGGAGGTGCGAGTTATCTGTTGCTAGGATAACTTCCAGCTTGAAGATTAAACGAGTCTTTGAATTCTAATTTTCTGGTTTGTGTGGAAGTGGGTGTGTATTACTTAATGGCCTTCAGATGGGATTTCTCAAGGATCCATGAAAGGAACCTTTATTTTTAAAATTTGAAGTGAACTTCTGTGACAGTTTGGCTGGGGGAATCCATTAACAGAAAGTGAGGAAACAAGCAAACTTGGGTATTTAAAGCTGTGGGGAACTGATTTTGTGTGGCTGAGCCATTTGCTGTATAGAATGATGCATGCATACTTACTGTTGGGGAAAGGTTTGTTATTGTCTGTAGACAAAAGTTTTGCTCTTTGTCTGGATTTCTTTTCAAAAGCTATAAAATAACTCCTAGGTACCCTGTTTGATATGCTCTGCTATCTCTAAAGAAAATACTGAGATCACCCTATTGAAATACCTCCGCAGACATTTTTTCTTGAGAACAGCAACCTGCATACCTGATATCTTCCAATTTTTAGCTTTTGCACAAAACAATTTTAGTTTTGGCACTAAAATAATTTTTAGCTTTTTATTGTATAAGAATAACCTTGTGTTCTAGTATTTTCATTCGGTGACCTTCTTTCACATAGGCTGGATTGACAGGTACCTTGAAGTATCAGTGATCTGCCCATCAGAAACTTCCTATGTATTTTTCAAAAGTGATAATCTGCCTTATTTAGTTTAATGTTTTGGGGAGCGGGGTGGGGGGGTTGCACAATTTTCTTGTGGGTCATGATTAATTTGCTTTAGTTTTATTATGGCTATAGAAACACATTAATTGTCATGAAATAATTGTAGAAAGAGACCAAAATATTTTCAAATGGTAACTTTCAAAGTTAAATCATATATGAACGTGTCTATGATTTTATCCATTTTTCCTGCATCTTAAGCTAGTGTAAGATTTACTACTAGTGTTTTTTTTCTCCTTGAAAAACTGGCAGCAATAGCTTCTTATCTAGTCCTTTTTCTAAGTATGAGGTGTTACAAATTCTCAAGTAAAAAAAAAAGTTTGACAAGAATGATTTCCATTGAGAGCCTCCTACAGTGGTACATGCTTGACTCATCAGCCCACAAGGTGGCAGTATTGCTATTCTTGTTTTGTGTGTGTATGTGTTCTCTCTGTGATTCAGAGAGGCTTGTGCAAGATCAAATTCTCAGTAAATGTGTTGAAATCAAGATTGGAACCCAGCTCTGCCTGATTCAAATATTTGTGTTTCTCTCTCTCTCTTAGCACGTTATTTTTTGGTGGTGGTTGTAGGGAATAATAAAACCTTACTTCTTACATTATCTGTTAAGTAAATATTTAGTGAACACCCAGTCAAAATTTTTCTTCTCAGTGAATTCCTCATCACAGGTGTGCAGAAGGGGTAATCTGGGTGGCTAGACTTCCTAAGTTACCCAAGGCAAACTAGGGAATTCTGTATGACCAGCTTCATGGCGCCATGCAAGTTTTCAGGACAGAGGGAGTAAATATATAAACAAATATATTCGGTTGGCCTCCGCTGTGGGGGCCGGAACTGAAGTCTGGGAGGCCTGGGTTTGATCTGCAGTGGTGGCTGGTGAGCAGGGTGACAGGTCAGGCTGGGGTGGGCGAGGCTGAGGCAGGGCGAGTAGCCAGGATGAGGCACAGAGGGGGATTGCGTGGAGGCCGGCTGCTGCTGGAGCTCTCTTGGGGGAAGGGAGACGTCATGACTGTTCTCAGGTTTGTTCCAAGGGAGGTTATTGTTGAGTTTGAGTGTCAAGGTGGGGAGCAAGGCTCAAAGGATAATCTAAAGGTGTGGGACAGCCAGGACGATGTGAGAGGTGAGAACAGAAGTATGTGGAGAAAACGAGGACCCAGTAGGGGTGCACACTCATACTGTTTGGCTGGCCATTTTCTCCCATTAGCAGGTGGTTAGGGTGGAATAGAAGAATCAGAATGAACGCCAAGTTGCAAGGGGCCAAGGAAGTCAGTGCTGAGCCGGGACTGTCCAAACTCCAGACAGAATTTGTGCTGAAGAGCAGAGACTGGCGGGAGGCATTTTGTTTGAAGTCGAGGGGATCAGAGGAAAAGGAACACCATGTCTAGGGAAAGAGATTGAAAATGCAAAGGGAGCCAGTTCTTTCATGCCGCAGACAGCAGTGGGGGGCAGGGGTGAACCAGGAAGGGGAAGATGGGAGAAATGGGGTTTTCAGAAGAAATGGAGGGTCTGGTGTTGGTTGGGGCACCTTGAGGGCTCCCCAGGTGATGGAAGTCTTTCTGGGCAGTGTGGAGGCCTACCCTATGCGGATCAGCAAGAGGTTAATTAGTGACGTTCAGCTCCTGTTTGCCTACCTGACCAAGACTTGGGAATTGGTTCCTCACCTGTGGGCAGGTAACACCAGTACGCATCTCACGCCACACACTAGGTGGTAGAACCCATGACCTCCAGGTAGTTAATGCACAGCCACTGGGCCCTAATGTTGTCTGACATTTCCTGTCTGACAAACAGGTGACTGCTTCCCTGTTCCTTTCTCTGAGACATTCTGTGTATCTGGGGCGAGGCACTGGTCTCTGTATCTTAATAAGCACCCCCAGATCATGTCACTGATCAGACAAGCTTGGGAACAGGCTGGACAGTGCCCTCTGCAATACTTCTCCTTTGGCTCGTCACCCTTGCTGGCCTTCTGGATTTTACCCTGTAGGCTGTTTTAGGGAGTGGATACTTGACTGTTTGTATTTTGTAAGGTACCTTTCAGGATCCTCACCCAGTCTTGGCCAGTGTTTGAATGTAAGTACTCCTTCTGGTGATTCTCCCAGAGGATGGATTGTTCTGTTCTGCCACCTGCTGGTCAACTACAGGCAAAACTGCGTGTTTGAGGATGGCCCCACGTTTGAGGCAGGATTTCACACACAAGCTTCAGTGGAGCATAGGTGAGGCAAAGCTCTTCCTTCTGATAGAGGCATCTGCTCTGAGTTAAACCTTTTACACTTCATGTTGCAAATCTGACAAAGTTAATTTCCTCCTGTCTGGGGCTTTTTTCCAGTCCAAGTGTGCAAATGTTGATGACATGTTTTGAGAGATCCATTTGCCGTCTTAATCTCTCAGAGGCTGTTTTTTGTGTGCCTCCTGCCCATCCTGTGGACCAACGATGCTGGCGAGTCCAGGCAGCAGTGAGGGCGGGCGGGATTCTGGCTCCAGGGAAGATGTGTGATCTTGGGAAATGGCTTTACCTCTCTCAGGGTCCTTTGATTTTCAGTGCAGTTGCCGCACATCACCACCATTATTTCATACTGTGCATGACTCTGGGTCCTAACTTTGCCAGTGGCCTAGACCTGACATTTCTAAAAATTGTAACAGTACCCATCAGGCCACACAGGGGCAGAGTACTGACGTGGGCTCCGGTAGCCGAGGAGCCCGCAGCAGGAGGAGCGCACGGCCAGCCTCTCGGGCTCTGTTTCCCCAACTGCAGAATGAAAGTGCAGGGCAGGTGGTCTCCAAGATCTCCTTTGGGCCCAGGTTTCTGGAACTTAAACAAACAATCAGCATGAAGTAGGACCTGGTTTTCCCAAGTCCTTACTGTGTGAGTGGAAGGCAGAGTCTGTTTCTGGTCCCTGGGCGGAGTTCCGGGCTTTCAGATCCCGCCTGGTCCCCATTGACGCCCGTGTATGGAAAGCTCCTGAGGAGGCTAATTCCATGCTTTGTATCTGATGATGCTCTTCGAAGCATGTTTTAGGAATTAGAATTGGAAAAATGACAGGCTTCTTTGTTTTCCTTTTTTTCTTACATATACTTGATTGAAACATGGAACTAGCACTTAGCTTTAGCTGTAAACAAAATGTAAACACTCTCAAAGATTCGTGGCTCTTAATTGGGGGGATGGGGCGTACCTTACATAGACCAGTGCCTGAGAAAAAATCAAAACCCGGTCTTCGCATGACTTACTGACTAAGAATCTTTTGTGGAAGATTGGTCCGTGGTCCTCCCATGGGTGAGAATCAGGGTACTGGAGCGTTTTCCACTGGGCCCGACCCATCGTCCTGTTGGGCAGCGCCGGGCCATCGAACCTTTGGGAACCTATGTAAACACACAGTACGGTGCTGTGCCTCGTTGGTAAGCACGCTGCTCTGTCTGTGAGAGAAGTGTGACAGGTGTGTTTGGGAATGATGCGCAGCAAATTCCCAAATAAGGGTTACCACCAGGAGACTGGGACAGAAGGGCAGTTTATCTGTAACATTCTATTTTTTAAAAATGGAAGCCAATATAGCCAAAAGCTAACTATCAGATGTGATGATTTCTCTTCTGTATGTTTAAAATAATTCTGAATGAAAATTAGACATTAAATGGTCAAAAACTTTGGTTTAGGCTTAGGATACATATTATGGAAAAACAAAAGCCAAAATAAAAAATAAAATAATTGTTATATTATACCCTTCTTGCAATATCCACTGATATTTTCAGTATATTATCCCAGTCTGTCCCTGTTCATTTGGTGTTACACAGATACTTGGAGTATAATGTTTGCATTTTTAGTGAAATTATGAGTAGAGATATGAACTCTGTATATTTACTTGAAATTGTAGTATAATGGTGTTGAAACTAGTGATCTTCAAACCTTAACGTACCTAAGGTTCATCTGAAAGTTTGTTTAAATGTGGATTTCTAGGTTTCTCGCCAGAGGTATGTACTAAATAGGATTCTGGAATGAGCATTGTTCATAAGCCCTCCCCCACCCATTCCAAGGAGTTCTGTACAGGTGACCTGTGGGACACGTCTTGGTAGGGACTGGTTTGAACTGCCTGTGCTGTACAGTCCACCAACTCTGCATATGTGTTCACTCTTCCTGACCTAGGCTCAGCGAACTGTGGTCTACAGTCAGTGTACCGCCTGGTGTTGTAAATAAAGTTTTATTGAAACTCAGACCCCCCGATGTGTTTGCATATTGTCTGGCTGCTTCTATGCCACAGTGGCAGGCTGAATATTGGATTACAGACCATAGAGCGGGCAAAGCCTCAAGTGTTTACTGTCTGGCTCTTTCCAAAATGGTTGCTGACCCCTGCATGTAATCCAGCATTTTGTGTGGGAGAAGATCAAGGAAAGCTCAGTGAAGAAACTGGAGTACATTTAACAGGGGAATTGATTGTGGTGGTGAAGGGCATATCGTTGACTGGTTCAGTTTGCCAAGCATTGCTTTAGTCCTTACTGTGTGCCAGCTACCGTGCACACTGTGGCAGAAGCCCCAGTGTCTCCCCTTGGGCAGTTTGCAGTCTTCAATGGCACGTGCATGGCTTCAGATGCGATAAGATCAGGGCAGCATCTCCCTGTTCAGGGCACTCTAGGAACACGCGGCAGGAGCAGCCAACACAGTCTGATTCCTGAGGTCTAACGGAGCCCTGGAGGTCTTTAGTGAAGATATTGCCTTGCCCCATTCATGTTGGGCGTGACCACATGACTTGCTTTGGCCAGTGGAACACTAGTAACTGTAATGCAGAAGAAGCAATCCAGGTGAGCTTTGCTCCTTTACGCCATGGCCATGAGAAAGATAAGCTTGAACTGGCCTGCTGGTGCTGGGGGGTGTGGGGAACAAGGAGCACCTAGAAGTCGCCCTGGTGTGCCCAGGACTGTCCCCAGTTTAAGAAAGTCCCCTCTCCTGGAAAGTGCCTCAGCCTGGGGCAGGGTAGGACAGCCACCTTGGAACAGAGCAATCCTGAGCCAGGTCCAGCCTCGATTGGCTGACCTCCAGACCACCCACAGACTTGTTTTAAGCCACTGAATTTTGGGCTGGCTTGTTATACAGCAATAGTTAAATGATAGAGTTTCCAGTAAACATTTGCTTATTTGAACTAGACAGCTTGTGGTAGTTGTGAAGGGTGATGAAAAGTTAAGAAGATGAGAAGTGTTCAGGCAGGTAGAGTCTAGGGCCAAGGGACTTGAGTGTGGTATGAGCTGACGTGTGGAGGGCAGCTCTGACGGGGGTGCGGCTGAAAGCAAGGGGGCCCATTTCCCAGGGGATTGCAGTTGCCCAGGCAACAAACCCAAAGTCTGTGACTGTCACCATGGACAAGTTTGGGGAGTTGGGCAGACCATTCAAATCTCAGCTGTGTAACTTTAGAACTTGGGGTGCTTAGAAAAGTGCTTTGATCACCTTATCCTCAGCATTTGCAATTGCCAAGTATACAGGATAATATATATGTCACTAGATTTTTTGGTGGAGGTGAGAAACGAACAGGGAAATTTGTGCTTTCTTCATTCTGACTTGACACCAGCCAGCTGACATGGTGGCGATGGTCTGGCTGGACAGCGTATCTAGAAGCAGGTTGGCATTATGACTGTTCACTCACTGGTTTCCAAAATTTTCAGTTTTCTTCCCCTCATTTTTTTTAATGCTTAAATTTCTCATTAATTTTTACTCAGTGGTGCCCCATGGGAAAAGGGATACTTTGAGCTTGAGGAGATAGAATACTTTGAAATAACTAAAGATTACTTATTGCATATATCTACATATGCTCCTCAATAATTAAAAAATTTCTTTTCAAATTAATGCCACTTTGGCAAAAAGAAAAAATGAAGTAGCACTTCTCATCACGTCATGACCCACCTCACACAAAACTAAAAATATTTTTGTGTGTGGGGACAGAGGTATACGGGAAATCTGTAACTTCCTATCGAGTTTGTTTAAATCTAAAACTGTTAATAAAGAAATTCTACAGAAGAGTGGGGGGGAGAGAGAGAGCTGAAAGTAATTTCCAAATTTAAAAAAATTGTTTTTTCCCCAACCAAAGCAAACATGGGCTTAGAATTGGATTTTTATAAAGCAGAACCATGAACCTTCTAATCTTTTTTCTTTTAAAAAATATTTTATTGCTGTTCAATTACATTTGTCTGCTTTTTCCCCCACCACTCCCCTCCACCCTGTGAACCCTCTAATCTTTTGAAGCTTTTTTTCTTATTATGAAAGCAAGGCATGCTAATGACAGAGACTAAATGGTTCAGAAAGTAAGAGCATAAGGTCACACTGTGAGTCACCAATTCAATGTCAACAGTCATGTACTTCCAGATCCTTATTAGGTTTTTTTTTTCTTTTTTGGTCAAATCTTTCAGTGTCATCAATTGTAGGCAATTTGGGGAGCTCCAACTAATCACTGATTAGGCCAAGTTTTTCCAGCTTTTGCTTTCATGAACAACCCAGAATAAATGCCTGAAAAGAAGTTAGAAATTTGGAAAAACGTTAAGATTACAAAAAAAAATCTCAGAAGAATTCTTACAAAATGAACAGAAATGCTTAAAGGTATAACAGATTGCAAACTCCCCTGGGTGTCCCCCTGAATTAATTTCCTATGATACTGGAAAGAACAACCACAAACTTGGGGGCCTAAAGCATTGAAAATTTATCCTCTCACAGACCTGGGCTCTGTGGTCAGAGCTCTGAAGTCAAGGTGCTGGCGGGACTGCAGTCCCCCCAAGACTCCAGGGGAGATCCTGTTCTTTGCCTCTGTCAGCCTCTGATGGCTGCCGGCATTCCTTGGCTTATGGGCGCATCGCTCTGGTCTCCGTCTCTCTGACCATACTCACTTTTCCTCTTCTGTCTGAAACCTCCCCCTGCCTCTCTCTTAACAAAGGACATTTGTGACATGCATTTAGGGTCCACCCAGAATAATCGTCCATCTAGAGATCCTTAGTCACATCTCCATGCCCTTTACCCAGAACATCTACAGGTGTCTCCCTACCCCCATTACTAATACTAAGCAAAGTTAGTGATTACACAGCTATTAATTTCTACCAGGTTATTGTTTTTACCAAATTGTCATGTTGGCCTGATTCAGTGGTATACTGGAGCCAGTGTGTACAGGCTCTGAGAGCCAATTCTTAAAATTTTAGGATTTTAGCAGGCTGCTTGTGGAATTGTTGCTAACTTGGCCTCAGTGGGGAGTCTTTACACCATGGAAATACTACAAAATCATGGCCTCCCTCACCCTGACCCCCACCCCAGGGAGCTGGTTTACCAGGACACCACTGATTGGCCTGATCCCCCAGAACTCAAGGAAACTCACTTTAAGAGTTTTCTCTCCCTGAGGAATCCTCCAGAACCTCAGAGGCTTGGCTGAAGGTCTCTACCTAATGCTTTTCTTTCCTTTTTTGCACTTCCTTAAAAATAAGTCTGTGCATATCTGTGTCCTACAATAAAATTTAAACTCCTCATGGACAGGGTCCTATGTTTTGTGCTTTAGCATCAGCCTGCCTGGCTGATTGCCTGGATCAATAAATGTATACTGATTCCTTTGTCTGGGCACTTTCCCACCTCTGGGGATGCTTGGGGGGAGTTGCAGTGATTCTATCTATCTATATATCTATCAATCATCTATCATCTGTCTTTCCTTGTTTAAGGACATACTTGAATTTGGCTACTAGGTACCACCAATAAATGCATTTTAACTACTTTATGCCCAATTCTGTTTACTCATTTCTTTTAAAAAAATATTTTTTCTTGATTCTAAAAAGAGTGGGAGGGAGAGGGAGAGAAACATCAATGTGAGAGAGAAACATCAATCAGTTGCCTCTTGCATGCACCCCAACTGGGGACCAAACCCACAACCCAGGCATGTGCCCTGACTAGGAATCGAACCCACCGTCTTTCGGTTTGTGGGATGCCCAACCAACTTAGCCACACCAGCCAGGGCTGTTTATTCATATCTTTACTTGTATGATTTGTCTGGTTCAGTGGAATCACTGCAAGTATCTGCAGTTTTAAAAAATTATGTATTGGTTTCAGGTGTACAGCTTAGTAGTTAGACAATTATATACTTTACATGGTGTTCCTCTAGGTATTTCCAGCGTCCCAACTGGTACCACAGTTATCACAGTATTATTGACTATATTTTTCTATGCTTTACTTCCACATGACTACTTTGTAACTACCAATCTGTGCTTCTTTAAGGTATCAGTGATATTTAACACATGTTTAGCATGGAGTGGTGGTGCAATAAAGGTTGGCTGAATTGATACAGTGTCTGCTGAAAAACGTGTATTTGGTGTGCTCTACAGAGCCATAGTGAGTATAGTTTTAAAGAGAGCTATATAGAATAAACCCTGAGGAAGGTCACTTAAGGTTGACTAAAAGAATTTTTGTCTTAAACATGTACCAGGAACAACTGATGTAAGAAATATTTCCCATTGCCACAGAACAACTAAATTCACACGGTGGAACCCAGGAGGTCCCAGCCTGTCTGTGTGGGTGACCAGGTAGAATGTGGGCCACTTCTGAGTTTGGCTTACTGTTGATTGTCCTAGGATCTGAGCTGGATCGTTGGATTCCAGAGGTTTGGGGATGGAAGCAGTATAGGGTGGCCTAACAAATCTTTTTAAAAAACTATACAGCTTAGCAATTAATAACCATCTTCTCTTTCTAAAGTAAAGCAGTACAACTCTATGAATAGTGGAATTTTACGATTAGGTTTTTAATTCAGACTTCATACACATTTTTTTTTTAGTTTACAAATTTTACTTTTCCCTTTTGGAATTTAGCAATGAAGAAATGATTGCTATAAAAGTCTAAGCGTCTCCTTTTTCACAAAAATATTAAGATCAAAAGAAGGAGGTAGCTCTTTCAGCCAACATTTGCTCACAGCGGATTGTGTGGTAAGTAGTGTAAGGGGCTTGAAGGTGACAAGATCCCTGTCCTTGGGGAGCATCACAGTCCAGTGCTGTGCTAACCCAAAGGTGGCCAGTGGACTGGTGTCGTCCGGGTCCTTGGAGGACTTCAGAATTCCAGGGCCTACCGCAGACCTGACTCGGACTCTGCATTTGAATAAGATCTCCTATGATTTATGTGCGTAACAAAGTTTGCAAAGGACTGGTTGAGAAAGTAGAAAAAAAATAATTTTTAAGGATCACTGGAGAGGCCATATGAGAGGCACCAATAGATTTATTCTACTTTATTTTAAATATATTTTATGGATTATGCTATGACATCTGTCCCAATTTTTTCTCTTTGTCCCCCTCCATCCAGCACCCCCATTCCCTCGAGCAGTACCCACCCTTAGTTCATGTCCCTGGGTCATGCATGTAAGTTCCTTGGCGTCTCCTTTTCCTGTACTGTTCTTAACATCCCCCTGTCTATTCTGTGCCTACCACTTTGTGCTTCTTAGTCCCTGTACCTTTCCCCCCATTTTCCTCCTTCCGCCTCCCAGCTGATAACCCTCCATGTGATCTCCATATCTATGATTCTGTTCCTGTTCTGCTTGTTTGCTTAGTTTGTTATTTGGATTCAATTATTGGTAGTTGTGAATTTATTGCCATTTTAATGTTCATAGTTTGATCTTTTTATTATATAATTCTTAGCATTTCATATAATAAGGGCTTGGTGACGATGAACTCCTTTAGTTTTACCTTGTCCGCAAATACTTTATCTGCCCTTCAATTCTAAGTGATGGCTTTTATTTTTTTAATTAGGAATTTTAATTTGAGAGTAAGTTCATTTTGGTCTTCTTATATCAGAAGAATCTCAAAGTCATTGCCCAGTTTTAGGGGACCTTCTCAGCTAAGCCCCTTGGATGGGGACATTTTTATTAAAGGTTGGGACAGAGTTTGGATGCTTGACTGTTAACTACTCACTAAGTCTGTGACGGCCTCTGTACCGGGGCAGCCTTTCTCCCTCCCAGTGTGCCTGCCCCGGGGGACCGAGAGCAGCAGTGCGCTGCCATATTGCTCCTGTATCAGGTGATCCCGCGGGAACCATGCGGCCGGGGCTTCGAGTGTCAGGTCTGTTCCGGAGTCCTTCTCAGATGCAAAGACACTGCATGGTGGAGGTGACGCTTGAATCCTCCATAAATACAAATGTTTGTGCTTCATCTTCCCATTTAGGGAAACACCACTATGAATTCCTTCAAGAGGGACCTCCTCTGGCTCTTAGCACGGAAGCTTAGTGAAAAGGCGTGTTTCCTTTCTTTTGAATGTTGAAGCAGTGGTAGGTGAGGGAGGGGAACCCTGCAAATAGGCCCTGCTCTGAGCAGGTGATAGGTTGTGTCTGTCTTGAGTCAGTCGGTTGTTTAACCCCCTGGGGGCGGGGCAGGCGGTGGATGAGGAAGTAGGATTTAGTGTACTGTGCGAGCTGGCTTGCTGTGGCCTGAGGGTAAAGACATTTTTTTCTTTTTCTTTTTCCCTTTTTTTGTTTTAAATGCCTGGCTCAAACTGTTTACTTCTGGATGTTGAGATAAGCTTTCATTATTAGTATGTACAAATTATCTCTGAGAAGGATTTCCATTTAAATCTACTCTTAAATTATTTATAAGAGATGACAGTTGGAAACCCTACTGCTCCCTGTCCTAGAAGCTGAAGGTCCCTGTGGGTCGTCTGGGTGATTCATAGGGTAACCTGATAGGGTGCACACTTCACTGCCCGGCCCAGGCGGGGTGGCCTTAGAACAGGACACAATTTAGAGGGACTCTCCTCTAACCATATGCAGCAGTTACATGTTTTGGTTTTTGTTTTTTTCCACTTCTGGCTCTGTTCATAAGCGTTCTGTCTGCGGTCCCCACTCCGAGGCCTGCCAGCCAACCCCACCAACTCGGAAGTGTGTGTGTATAACACTGTTCTTCGCTGGTTTCTAACTTCAGGGTTTTGCTTCTCCTAGTCTCCCAGATCTGAAGGGGAGGGTCTGGGCAGAAAAGGCACACATGGAAATTAAAAGCCACAGTGTTCGTTTGTGGCCTTTGAGGCCAAAAAACTGATGGCACTTGAAATTGGTTCCCACTCTTGGCTGGCATTTTACACAGATGGCAGGTGGGCCAATTACATGCCTGAGTGGGCTGAAGGGTTTGTCTGATCCTCTGTCCTGCCATGTTTAACAGTTTTTATTAAATCGAAGACTTCCATTTCAGGTAAACTCCTTTTTTAAGGATGGGTATATATCAAAACATGAAATATTGTGTCTTTTGGCAAAGACCCTCCAAATGAATTCAATCTACCCTTTTGACTCTTGGTAGAAACATAAACAAATCTTTTCATTAATGGGTATTTGACTCAGTAATTCCCAAAGAAGGTGATTCTAGAACTTCCCTTAGTAATATGTTCTGGTGCCTCCCAGTTCTTGTAGTTAACTTTTCTTTAATGTATGACTTAAGTCATTCCTGAAATAATACGGGTTCATTTCTTATGTCATAGAGAAGCGTAAGCTTCTCACCATCTTCAAGTGCTAATAACTTAATCGTAAGCCTGGTATATGGATCCTGCAGCCATTTCCACCCTTGGACTTCATGCCGCAAGGGAAAGGACAAGGGTGCCGGCCCGGAGGCAGCTGCAACAAGCCAGCCCGGCTGCTGAAGCTGTGCCTTTCGTTCGGTGAGCCCTCCTGGCTCCCACTAAACATGTCATGTACGTTGAGGTTATTTGTCTGATTTTCCAGTGCCTGCAGCTCCCCTGTGGCAGAGGGTAGGGAGGGAGCCGTTTCTGGCCTGTAAGGTGACAGTAGAAGTTCCGGTTTGACAGCCTGACAGTGAGGGGGAGGGGAAGGCACTGTGCAGTGAGGGACAAGGGTAGAATCTGTTCCGAGGACCTGTTCAGAAGGTCTGGGGAAAGTGTACTGTAGTGTAGATTTCCATGGGAGACGTGGTTAAACTCAGATGTTGCGTTGCATTGAAGATTATAGCTGAAGCCATTTGAAAAAAAAATAGATTTTATTGTAAAAATCAGGATTTTTCACCGCAGGCCTGTCGTGAACATGAGCTGTAACAATATACACGAAATGCACAGCACAGGTTAGCTGTGACCCGGAAGCTGGGAGGGCCTCTCGGGTTGGTAGTCCAGATAATTAAGATAATTAAGGTGGTTCATTTTAGTTGCCAAATAAATATAGTTTGAATGAATGTAATAGCTTTTCAAGGAGCCCACTTAACAATTTTCTAAACTAATTGGACTATGCTCTAACGTGGGTAGTTAAAATCTCCATTTCCTCCAAAGCTGATTTAAACCACTGTAGTCTGTCTGGTCACATAGGAACTCGGATCCAGTTGGAACAGTGGTTAATTTAGCTGACCTTCTTTTACATTAGCGAAGGTATTAATAATCATGGCCTCGTATAACAGAAACCTGGAAGAGTTAGTGGATGGAGAAGTGGTTATTGTGCAGATGCATTCATGGGTCTCGTGAATGAATGATGGGGAATCCAGGAAGCTTTCAGAAGCTCAGCATCAGTGTGTACCTACTTTGAGGGAGAGTCAGGAGCCTAGTCCCTGAATTGACAGCATCTTCCTCTAGCCTGTCCCTCAGCTCTTTCCCAGGTGTGTGTAGGAACGGGAGGTACCTGAGGAAGCACACCGGTCACTAATGACACCAGTTCATCTCTGCCATTGTATGTGATCGTGAGTACACTTCGATGTGCCTGAGCTGGGAAGAGCATTCCACAGCACTTACTGTGTACAAAGAACACAAAGTTTATTCCAGAGTGTAGATGTTTCTAAATTAATAATGGAGCTGCAGCGTGGAGACTCAAGGAGACAACGGGGTTTCTGGTTTGGGGTCCCTGGACCCTTACTGAGTGTAAACATGGATGCCAAGGTGCCAGAAACCTCTGAAATGGTGAGCAGCATTGGAGAGGAGTATTTTCTGGCATGGCAGTCCTCTTTTGCTTTTTATGTTTTGATTCTCAAATATGTCTTTGACTCAGAAAGAACATTGGATGCTTGAACTTTGATGTTAGCCACTGGTGCTGTATATAATTTATACTGTTTTTGCCCTTATAATGGTGATCAAAGTAGAGAGATCATTCTAGTTTAATAGCTGAAGCAGGTCCAGAGTGTTTGGTGATATAGGCAGCATTGCTTGTAAGTGCTGAAACTTTTAACCCAGTGGTGTCTGGCATGACCTGGTTCCATTACTGACTCCTCTGTGTGACACTGGGTATGTCACATACCTTCTCTGGGCCCGAATTGCCTCATCTGTAAATCGAGGGGTTTAAACATCATCTCTTGAGGGCCCTTTTAGCTTTTAAACTGAGTCCCTATCTGCGCTACCTGGACTGTTTTGTGGCCTCTCACAGGAGTCCTAGCATCTGTCCTCTGTCATGGTTCCCGTGCTAGTGCGAGCTGTCCATCTCAGGAACACTTTGCAGCAGCTCTGTGTTTTTCTACAAGTGTTCCAACCCTGGTCAGCTTGTAGAGCCCTTTTCTTATAAAACCTCAACGAATTCTAGATGTGACACAAAATCCTGCTTTCATAATTTTATATCAAAGCTTATTTTTTATTGCAATTTGTTTTAATATGTTTGCTTAATTCTGAGTTAAGGAAGGTAAGATGGACCCAGTTCTCTACTTGTTGCTTATTAGCCTTACTCTGAATAACATTTTTAAAAAATGCAGTTATTGATTTGGGGGAGAGTGATATGGATTTGTTGTTCCCCTTATTTATGCTTTCACTGGTTGAGTCTTGTATGTGCCCTGACCGAGAATTGAACCTGCAACTTAGCATTGTGGGACAGTGCTCTAACCAACTTGGCTACCCAGGCAGAGCCTGAAGAACATTTTTGCGGGGAAGATGCTAATTCAAGTGTCTATGATGGAAAGTTGCAGGGACTTTTAGCGCTGCTCAGACCATGAAATTATGTTGGCCATGGATGAAATGCTGCACCCAGATGTGGCCCAGCCTGTGGCTGTAGGTATTTCGAATGTCATGATTAAGGGTTTACACCGGAGTCTGGGGACAGAGCCTGCAGCTAATTGCTACTAGCGTGGCTCTCAGATGATGGTTCTCCTTGATAAGATGGTCGTTCAGAGGTGGAGAGGAATGACCTGGGGGTGAGGGCTGCCAGGGGGCAAGCCTAAGGGACTGTCAGCCCCACACTGGCTGCTGGTGGAAGACAGGAGAGGCCATAACAGGTGCAAGAATGGCTGCGTTCCGCCTTCGCAGAAAGCTGGGAGTGAAGTAAGACTGCGTCCGATTTGGAAGCATGTTTCCTTAGATCCTGACTTTCCTAAATCCACCTAGGAAGGCTGGATGTGCCTAATCACTATATACCCTTTGAAAACCCCTTCTCAAAATCCCGCTTTCAGAAGCGTGGTCTGATAACAGTCAAGTTGTTTTCATCCCGAAGTCTGTAGTCTGCGCAGACCTGCATTTCTGTAGGTTTGCTGGAGTTCAGAAGTTTGAGCTGCCACTGAAGAACTGGCTGTGCAGAGGCGGGGTTTTCCGTCTCCAATGAGGCGCCTTCAGTCCCCGGAAAGCCTATCGTCTTTCACAGGGAGTGCTGGCTCTGTAATCCAAGCAATAGCCACGCAGCCCGTTTTATTGTTTGTGGAGTCCTGTGGATCCCAAGCGGCTCCCAGCTGGGAAAGAGGGCAAGTGGGCGGTTTAGGATTCTGCGCTGGGCTGCGGCGGCAAGTGAGCTGAACTCTGATTTCTCCTAAGTCACCTGTTCGGGTGAACTCGAAACTGGGCACCTGCGTCGACGCTGCATCTCTTTATCCAGGCTGAGGAGTTCCTTCTGTCTGCCACAGGCGGCTGGCTCTCTGCCCTCGCGGGGAAAGATGCCTGGGAGAGGAGTAGGATTACAGGTTGGGATGCTAGGTGCACACCAGAGAGTCGGAGTGCCTTGGTTCTGTTCTTCGCAAAGTCCTGACAAGTATTCCTGAAAGGAGCACCCTGCTTGATTTTTAAAATTGCACTTTTATTTATTTTTATTTTGTTTGTGGGAGGGCTGTGGCTACCCTTGATCTAGAAACCAAGTACCACAATGTGGCTGGAGTAAAAAAAAAATTCTTTTTGTTTTTTTAACCCCTCATTTTCCTTTTCTTTGGAATTGGGGTGCATAAAAGCTGTGCCTGACTCTCAACATTGTCTGAATAAGTGGGAAGGAGCAGGCTCGTTAGAAGGACCTGGACCAATTTAAAAACACGAGCTTTTTGTTTGCTGGGCTGTCCTTTGTCTGTAGTGGATTTTGATGTGAAAGAAGATGAAAAAGGAAGGCTCTTCAGGTTCCTTCAGACTCAAGTCAAATTCGGGTTCTCTCTCACGTGCCGTAAGTTGGATAAATTTCTCCTCCTTGTCCAGGCAGACAAAGAGGCTGTTTCGCAGTGACGGAGAGCTCTCGGTCTGCGGGCGGCAGGTGGAAGTGGATGATGAAAACTGGACTTACAGAACCCAGCCCAGAAAAGGTGACTTGGCGCTTTTTTAATTTAAACATTTTTAGAAGTTTGCCGTGTAGAATTCTTTGTTTCTAGCACTGATTTCCCTCTACGATCTTTGGCCTCATTAGGAGTTTTTGGTTGTTTTTGTATTGGGATTCGCTGTCATCCATATGTTTACATATCTAAAATAACAGGGCTCTTCCAAATAGATTCAGCTTGAGGTTGTGTCCTTCGGAGAAGGATAAAGTAGCTCTTATTCGTCCTCAGTGCACTCTGTCCCCCCATCAGATCTGCACACTCCTGTGCCTGGTGAAAAGTTCAGTGGTAAGCCACCGTCGTAGAAGGAATCTTCTGCTCTTACAACAATTTGAGGTTAGGACATGGAGCTCTTTTTTGAAACAGTGCACTGAGAAAACTTTGGCAATCATGGACAGTCCCCTTGCATCTTTTCATAGAAGACTGATGAATTAGATAAATGCTTAAATTAAACAGGTGTTGGGCTGGCAGCAAGGAAAATTAACACACGAAGGAAGGGTTTGGCCAAAAGGAGTTTTTGGATTTCTTTCAAGTTCCTTTTTAGACCAATGTGGGTCTCTGTTTTCAGATTTAACGTGTTTTGTCTTCCTCCAAGTGGAGAAAAATATCAGTCCTGGTGGGAGAGAGGGAAATATTTCGGTGCTTCTTAACACACCCCTATTTTATATTTAGAATTGGAGTTCTTCCTCTTAGAATGTTTGCCATAGACTGGATTGTTAAGCTCTAAAATGGTTTCATCATTCAGTGCTGTGGCAAAGCCCAGCAGGGGGGCGCTATTTAAGTATTACAAAGGGACCTAGTCCAGACATTCCGCATGATTGTGTTTTCTCTGTTTATCACGTTTTCCCCAAGCCTAAAGAAACCACGCTGGAATCTTCCAGGGACCTGCTCTTTCCCTTCTTTGGGGAAACAACACTGCTGGAAATATGAGAGAATAAGCTAAGTTAAATATGTACAGTAATTATACTCCATGGACTGAGACTCAAACCCATCCCTTCTTCCTGGACCATGTGTGCTTAGTCATTTGTCTTGTCTGTTCAACTGTGGTACAAGGGCAACTAGTTAATGTTCTTTGAAGATGACAGTTGTGTGTTGTGTCAAGGAGGTGGTCAACAGTGGGCCGCTGATCCTGAGCCTAAAAGTGCAGGTTCTCAGCTCAGATGCTATGTAATTGCCAGGCGTAGACAAGACATTTGTGCCTTCCATCTGGAGTTATGTAGTTTAGTAAGTCCATGAACTTTACTTTTCTAAATCAGGCATAAGCTGTGGTTTTGGTAAATGGGTGGGTTACACTGTTTGAAGCAAACATGTTTGAAGGGCGGATACAGTAGTGCTGTGGTTGCAAGAGGGTATAGTTTTGATTCCTTTGGACGTTGCCAAAGGTGATTTTTTTCATTACTTGTTTTGTTTTAAATCAGCCTCTGTCAAGGTTTTGTTAAAGATTGGATACAGGAGTATGTGGCTTTGGGATTTCTATCATAGATGCTTTATCTCAGTTAACATTAATGGGGGCAGAGACTGTGAATTTGCATGTGTTCATTTTAGTTGGGAAACGAGACAAATATTGTACAGTTGACTTGTGAAAAATAAAGAAGTTATTGTAGAGAACAGGGGTGACTTGTAGAGGGAAGGGAAGACTTGTTTATGCAATAACACAAAAGATTGTTCCTTTTCTCCCTTAGTGTAACAGGGGACACAGCAGCCTCACGAGGAGAAATGGGAGCACAATACAGTATGGAAATTTATGAGATTCTTAGAAATTATTGGGCAGATAATATTACCATTTTTGATGTATTGAGTTGGGGGAAATTGTTAAAAAACTGCTTGTAGATGAACATTTGATGATTCTGTATTCTATTTTCATGTTTGTCTTACAAAAGAAAATTGACTCCCAACTTTGACATGTTGCCTCAGAGGAATGTTATAACAGTTGATCTTTATTCCACATAATTCTTTCCTTTGGAGAAATACAGAAATGACATTTGTTTATACTTGCAGATCAAAAGAGGAAAAGTCTTTCAGAAAAATTACGCAGGATTGGAGTTTTGTCTTCCCATCAAATGAGCTAAAACTCTAGTAAGGATTAGCAACCAGGGCTCAGAATGCCCAATGGCCATATTAGCGTTTGGTTGCAAATAAATATGCATGGAAAACACATTTATCTGATGAGAATTGTGTAGTATCTTTTCTTCTGCATCTGCACAGACCACATGCATCTGAATCCACTTTCCTTTCAGCCTACTCACCACCCCTGTACCTCATAGGAACATTGTTCCATTCATATAGGTTTCTGAAACCTGCTTTCCCTCCTCCCCTCCCCCACATACACTACCATCAAGCAGTGACAGCTAGAGGAAGGACAGTGTAGCTTAACAAGTCAACCTCACGGCAGCAGTTGGTCTCTCCATGTGTTGTGTCCTCCACCTCCCTTCTCCCACCCCCACAGCAATGGGTTCTTCCTCCCTCCCTCCCTCCCTCCCACCCACCCTCCGGTCCAGCAGCTGCTGCAAGGCCAGAGCACTTGCTTGCTCTCTCCCACTGGGTCCAGGTCACATTGCTTTACACAATTAGCCCACGGAATCTCTGCTCTCAGTGTGGGTGGTATGGTGTGTAAGATTTACAATCATTTTATGAAACAGTTCTGTCAAATTTTGTTAAAACCAAAGAAGTTCTTTTTATAGTGACTCTCCATGCTGGATTGCTCATCAAAAACTTCAGCATAAAATGTTTAGGGAATTACCCTTATGGATAGTTATTAGTACACACACCTATAGCTTTACAATTTAATGTTGTCACTTGTACTCAAGAAGCTAAAGATAACATTACAGTTCTCAAGACTTTTTTGGAGAAACTTTTTAAGAATAACATGCTACTCATATGCATCTTTCCAATTATATTACTTTTCCTGAGCCTCAAAAGTACCATATTTTGCCATGAATAATGCATGCTTTTTGCCCAAATTTTTGAGGGAAAAGTAAGGATGCGTATTGTACATGGGTAGTACTAAGGGTGTGCATTATACATGGGCAGCACTGAAAATGTGGGTGTGCATTATACATGGCAAAATACTAGAAGATACATACTGATGCGTCCAAGCAATTATAAGTAAACACCTGTCTGTTTTCTTTCCATTTCTTGCCATTCCAGCACATGGCAAGTTTCAAAACTCTCTTCCATTGTCATTTGTGCTCAAGAAGGTAAAAATGAATTGGGGTAAACAGCAATGATCAGTTCTTACATTGTTAGTGTGACATGACCCACTATAATAGCAAATGATGTTTTGACTTTATTAGCCATAAAAAACAATGATGTGAATATGTATCCACTTGGGTATTAAATTTAGTGAATCATGAGCTATTTTGTTAGGTGCCTGTGTAGTAAAAAAGCAGAGGTCAGTTGTAGATGAGACAACAGCAGCTTTCCATGTGGAGCTGTGAGAGCAGAGTTCTGAGAATTATGTGTGGGACACAAAGAAATAGAGCATAGAGACTCTGAAATAAATAAGTCCACACTCTAATGGAGAAGACATTTAAGGGGGGATTAAAGAAAAAAATGCAGGATAATTGTGGAGAACGGCAAAAATGAATGGCTTAAGATGAGAAGGTTGAGATAAAGCTATACCAGCTGGAGCATTTTCATGTTTTGCATGGTCTTTTGGCTGTTAGCATTGGTTTAAACAATATTTAAGGAGCTCCTGCTTTGTTTTAACATTGAGGGAGGTTTTCAAGGGAAACTGGTGACTAGTAGTATTTATTCTGTGCTCCCCCTATCTTTCTCACTTTCCCTCTCTTGTTAACTAAAACCAGAAGAGGTGGAATAATAATGGAGCATCCTCCCATTGGGCAGAGCATGTTTTGTTGTGTTCTCAGCCCTGTGTTCAGCTGGGCAGAGGCGTGATTGATGGTGGCAATATTGACAGGTCAGCAGATAGAGAGGGTAATTGACATGCAAAGCCTTGGTTTAAACAATGCTTTCACTCTCTTCTTCTGGACTTTATCATATATATTTATCACATTACCGAATTTGAGTCATTTGAATTTCAGTTCCTTCCCTTCCCACGGACTACAGAAATGGCCAGAATGGCCTTACTGGGACCAAGGGTAATGGATAATCCATACATGAGATAATCAATTATTGAAGGTGGGATTTGGTTATGTTTAAAGTAACTTCATTCCAATGTCCTCCTTAATAAAATTGTGGCAGAAAACAGGATCCATGTGCATAATTAGATTGGCAATGACTTCAGATATTACAATGGAGAAAAATGGTGTGGAAGACCCCACACAGCAAGGTCGGCATCCGGCTGCTTTGTAAATAGCTGGGATTTATTTTTACCACAAAAATCTCTAAAATTATGGGAATTATGAACGCTTTCTTCACAGCATTAAAGAAACCTAACAAATATTGGGAAATAATGTCAAGGCAGCACACCAAATTTGAGAGTAAAACTAGACAAATAAGTAATATTTATTTTGAGGGTTACTACATATGTTGGAAAAAATAGCTAAATGGAGTTTATCTCAGTGTCTTCATAGAAGATGTGAAGAAGAGTATTCTCGTGCAATGAAGGTAATGTTTTCCTGCATCCTTTCTGCTGAGGCTGACACTCTGTGAGAGAGACCTGCAGTGAGCGAGCGAGTGAGTGAGTGAGTGCCGCTTAACAGTTCACCTGGCCCCTGGAGACTGCTCTTTTGACCTTTGAGTATTTTCTCCATTGAAGGTGGGGATCTTATCTCACTGCCTCATTTTGTTGCAAAAAATGATTTCATTTGTTATTAAATTGGTGAAGTTCTGTTGAAATGATGTTTCATGTAATACTCGTTTACTTATTTTAAAAAGCTTGTGGATTTGTTTTGAGAATTAGACATGGATTACTGAAATGTCACAGAGTGATAAAAGAAGTAACTTACTGTCAGAGCTTAATTTTAGAAGTGAGTCACCTGTGCTCTTTTCTATGGCAATGTCTGTGCTGCATTTTGGAAACATTTTTGAAATTGTTCTTTTTAAAAATAATTTAAAAATCCCTGTATATTAATTAGGATTGATTTTCAGAAGTCTCTTGCAAGCTGTTTTATGTGTTACACTTCTGTGTAATTTCAAGGGTTTTTGGTTTAACTATAATATTTTCTATCAAATTAAAGATTTTTAAAGTGCAATATTTTCTTTTTTAAAAAAAGATTTTATTTATTTTTAGAGCAAGGGGGAGGTTGGGAGAAAGAGAGTGAGAGAAACATCCATTGGTCGCCTCTTGCATGCCCCCAACTGCAGCCTGGCCTGTATGTGCTCTGATTGGGAATCAAACCTGCCACCTTTCAGTTTGCTGGATGATACCCAACCCACTGAGCCACACCAGCAGGGCATAAGCTACAATATTTTCTATGAAATACTCCACTTTAGTCTTGTCACTTTTATCTGGGCAAGGTCTGTTGTATCTGCACAGGCTTATCCAGGCCCTCCTCAGATTTACCTTCTGAATACTCTTCTCTCTTTCTTGTTATCTTCCCTCTTGTCTTCCCGTGGAGCTGTCTTTTGAGTCCTCACTGCAGTCAGAGACATCTTCCTAAAATACGAATCCCATAATTGGGTCACTCTTCTGTGGGGCTCCCGTTGCCTACAGAATGAAGCCCTTATCTCTTAACATAGCATGAAACCCTGCCCCATCAGCCTCCTGTCCCCTCTCCTTTTTAACCCTGGAAATAACAAACAGACCCATTGCCCTTTCACAACTCCAGAACTTTCCATTCCCCATCCCCTGCCTTTCTCATTCCCTGTGACAGGATGCTCCAGTCCTCTCCTCTGCCTGTTGACTTCCTGTTTAACCTTCTATACTCCCTGCAAAGCTCTGAAGTCTTCCCTATCCCCTAAGGGCAGAGCTGGTTACTCCCTGCTCTGTGTTATTTCTCTACCTTCTACATACCGCAGTAATTGCTTTTATCATATGCTGGATTATACTTGCTTATTTACTTGTCTGTGTCTCTAGCTAGACTGTGACCTCTTCTAGGATAGAGACCAAGTCTTATTTATCTTTTTTATCCCCCAGGCTAAGTGCTCAATAAATGGTTGCTGACTGGGTGAACGTAATTCATCCGGGACACGGTTAATAGTGCTGTTTGCACAGGCCAATGGGCCAAACAAATACTCTGAATTTGCTTAAAGCCTGTGGGTTCTAGGTAGCGCCCTGTGCTTACTTTGTTGATTACACTGATGAATGTAATCTTACAAGTGCTCCCCACTCTGAACTTTTTTAAGTGTAGCAGAAGAGAGTTTGTGGGCACATAATTTTTTTTATGTGCCCACCCAAGGACATTTTTTTTTTCCATTGCTTTTAGAGAGAGAAGAAGGTTGGGGGAGGGAGAGAAAAACATCAATTGGTTGCCTTCTCATACTTGCCCCAACGGGGGACAAACCTGCAATCTAGGTATGTGCCCTGACTGGGAATTGACGCTCCAACCAACTGAGCCACACCAGCCAGGGCAGGCGCATAATTTTGGTGGCAGTCTGTTGTTTCCTGTTGCTCCACTTAAACTGTGCATGTAGCAAGGACTTTGTAGAAATGTTTGACTGTGGCTGTTTTGACCATTAGTAAAGCTGACTAAGTGAACAGGGATAAGGATGGGGTGGGTGATGCTATGCCTCATACGGGAGGCAGCTCAGTGCTACTGCAGTCTTGTCTTAACCAGTTTCCCTGCTTTGTCCTTTGCCCCCCCCCCCCCTTCACCACCCCCGCAACCCAGTCCCACTGCAAATCAGGCTAAACTTGACACAGGAGCCTCAGTAATCCTGTAAAACAGTAAACATAAAACATCAGTAAAACATCAAACATAAGTCATGTTGTGTAACTTCATTGCCTAAAACCCTTCACTGGCTTTCCTTTTCAGACAGTCTAAACACTGAAGTCTTTATTGTGATGTGTAAGGCCCTACCTGAGCTCCTCTGTCACCCACGGCTTCCCTCACCTTATCACTTTTGCTTTCTTCTCACTGTCCTCTCAGTCTCTTCGCTGCTTTTAGAATATGCCTGGCAACTTGACCTTCCCTCCACCTAGAATCCCAGCTGTGCCCATGTTCCTTCCCTGTCTCACTTTTTTCAGATCTTTGCTCAAGAGCCATCTCAGTGACTCTATTTAAAATGGCCACATCTTGCCCTCATCCTGACCTTCCTACCCCTAACTCTGTTTTTCTCCAAAGTACTGTGCCATCTAAATATGTATAGTATGGTGTATACTTCATATACTGTGTACATTATGTATGTGTTTTTGGTACTGTCTGTCTCCTCAAACTAGAATTTCCTGTCCAAGACAGGAGAGGTACTTTGTATGCGTCAGTAACTGATGCTGTCCCAGGCCTGGCCCGTAGCAGATGTCTAGCAAATTGTAGTTGAAAGAGAGAACGAATGCCACACAGAGCGCTGGGCCAGGAAGTCTGGAAGTTGTGCTTCTGTCACTTGCTAATTGTGTGACCCGGAACAGGTCACATAATCTGCTGAAGCTCTGGTTTTAATTTTTGTAAAATGGGATAATACCTGTTTATCATACATACGGGTAGCAGGTACAGCTTATTTATTGAATAAGTGCGTATGTGTTTTATAGATACTCTGTCAGCCTACCATTGTGTCTGATTGTATTTGATGGAACTGTCTGTGGGGATGGCAGTCTCTTCACGACTGATAATCCATGGAGTGAGGGATATCTTTATTGTAATATAGAACACACTGTTCTGTAGAATTTTCAGTATAGAAGTAAGTGCTTTTGGGCAACCCAAGTGGAAGCTATCACTTCCTTTACATAGTTTCCACTTTATTTTTTTATGTGAAATCTTGAAATGATTAGAATAAACTGAAAATCATGTCTAAGCCAGTCAACTCACCCATGAGCATTAACAGTAGCTAACACTTAACGAGCGCTTGCCATGGTTAAACACTCTTAATGACACATGACATGAATTAACTCGTTTAACAAATACTGTCTGGGTGCCACAATTATTCAGTAAGAACAGTGGTTGGTTTGATGAGTAAGGAAGGGTTAGCTCGGCAGGGAGAACTACAAACTGGGCGGGGAAACTGAGGCGGGGTAAGACAGGGAAGCCAGTGTCATGCTTCAGGAGGAGTTGGTGGCATTGAAAGCACTTTGGGCAATTTAGGGTCTTGGACTCAGCACCTCCTGGCTCTAGGGCAGATGTTCGGCTGTGCAACTGTGTGGGGATGTGCTTCTATCACACCTCACTTCAGTTTTTCTTTGTTTGTTTGTTTTTTGACATGTAGCTTGTGTCTTACCCCGGGTCTCGCACTTTGCAGAGAGGAGGTAAATATTTGTTGTGTGAATGCACGCTGAGGCGATGCTGAAGGAAAGCTGCTCTGGTTATGGCTCACAGAATGGGCTGGAGCATCAGGGACCAGGACCCTGCTGGGCCGCGGTCGTGGAGAAGACGCCAAGGGCTGGGTGAAGCGATTACATAGGCACCTGGAGAAGCAGTTATGAAATTTTCATAACAAATTTTCACTTCAGGCTGCCTTTATTAAGGGAAGTCAGGGGTTTTAATAATTACCTATTCCTGTAGCAACGGCATCTGTAACTTTCAAAGATATCGTTATATTTTTTCTAGCTTTATGAAATGTGAGTAGCCTTCACCTGGCATTTCTAATCTTCCTAATTAAAGATGATATTTATGGTGATCGCTGTCTTAATAAATGCGATTGGAGAACTTGTGTACGATCAACATACATATTGTTTATTCACGAGATGTGTGGTGTGAGGCTGGGGGAGCCACAAGCTGGCCACATTGATGTCTCTGCCACCTGCCCCTCTTCAGCCCTTTTAGAACCTCTTCTCTGTGCCTTTAAACTCAGTGTCACAGTGTTTTCTGAGTGTTCTCTGTCAGTTATGGCTGACTAGTCATCAGAGACATTAAACCAACAGCCATTCACTCAGTTCTTGCTAGAGCCCATCACTCTGCTGGAAGCAACATAATTGTGGCTATTTAAACACGTAGGATACATGGTGAGTGCTTGTCTAGCCGAGCAGTGGTCTGCGGCTCTCTCCCCACGGGCTCTGAGCTGTCTCTCCCCTTGCTGGTACCACCGTTTACTACATTTGTGCCCAGGATCTGGGTGCATGTTGTGGGTTCTTGTGTTCTGTGAGCCCCTGATGTCCAGTAGACTTTATATAAAGCCACACCTCGAGCAAGCCACCAGAAGGAGCAAGCCTCTCTCTGATGTGAGGTGGAAATGGCTTGAACTGGGAGCGACCCAGCACAGAGAGCCTTCCCTAGAGCAGGCGCTCATTAAGGGCGGTGGATTGGAGGGTGACCACCCTGCCATTTTCACGGCCTCCTGTTTTAGAAAAAAGCTATGTTGCAGGCAGCTATGAATGAAAATAATGGATGAAGGTGGCAATCAACTGGAGGAAGAGGAGGGGGTAAGTCCTAAGGGGAGAAGAGATCATGAGTGTCCATGCTTCTCCAGTCTGCATGCTTCTCCAGTCTGCCTCCCCTTGGCTAACAGTTTTCCGATCCTGTCTCCCAACTCAGTAAAGCTGTGGTAGTCTCCTGGGAGGCAAGTTTCTGAACATGCTGCCTGTACAACTAATTGTGCACTTGTAACAATTTAGGTCTGTTTGTTTTTAAGACATAGCTAAATAAAGTTTCTGTATATGGTTGGAAAAAGCATGGGGTAATGGTTAAAATAATTTTAGTGGTACAAGTAAATTGTCAGATCTGGGTTCCATATATATTTTTATCTTTCTCTAAGAAAAGCCCATTTATAAGTGAAACCCACAGGCAGTTGAGATTTTAATGAACTGTGTATCAATCACTTTGTCTCTTGAGTAAAATTTAAAAGAGAGAGTGAGAATAAATATATTTATTGTTGGTACAGTTCCCTTGCCTCTGTATTCCCGAAGGTTCTGTTTCACTTTGTAATTCTAAACGCCTCAGCTAAAGTAGAAACTGGGTATCTGGTGTTTCAGGATTACATTTGGAGATAAACCAGAATTCTTACCTGAACAGGTGTGTATTGCTTAAGTCTGGATTGGTTTGAGATTCTTTTACAAAGCACACAAAAGACAATTTGTGAATTTCTCTTCGTGGGTGGTTGTGGCTGGTACTTGGCATGGTTGCTGTGGTTATCTTGACTGGTAGTTATTTATTTACATAATTTTTTGCCCACAGAAAGTACATAGAGTGCTTTGACTTCCTGGAAAAAGAACTTTGATTGTTACTTTAAGTTAATTTTACTGCAGAGTTAATCAACACACCCTCTCCCTACTATAAAAGATCTTTTAACCACTTTTTTCCCTTTGCTAATTTTCCAAGCCTGATTCTTTTTCCTTAAGTATAAACACCTGAATGTCACTCTGTTGAGACACCTGGTTGCATCCGTGCTGTTCTTGTGTGCTATAGATACTTTATGAGGCTGGAGAGGTTGAGGTTTCTCTTCTACAACATCCCTTTGGATCCTCAGACCTTGAGTACATCCTCCGCACTGGGGGATGTGTGAGCTGATGCAGTCATCTGGGTCCTTATGTCACCGCAGCCAGGGGAAGATTATATTTCAACTCTAATAAAGATTTGAACAAAAATCCAATTAGTAAATTTTCCTTTAGTTTATGAGAAAGTTGACATAGGTTTCTCTACAACAAATGCTTGTTTGGAATGGGAGTAAGAATCTCTTGGAGCAAATCGATAGTATGAATGTTTTGGGTTTTACAGTGCCCAAGAAGTTTAATTATATTTGGTTTGTTTAAGTCAGTGACTTTTGAGAGTTTGCTTGGGTCCAGATTAATAAATATACTACATTTGTTCCTACACACAATGCACACACGCACGCTTATACACACAACACGTACAGTAAGTCCCCATTTAACCTCATTGATTCTTGGAAACTGAGACTTTAAGCAAAACGACATATAAGAGAACCAATTTTACCATAGGGTAATTGATATAAACAAGAGTTCAGTACTGATGGCATATTCCTGTTCATAAAAATACATCACTGAACTTTTAATAAAGACCCCAAACTCTTCTAATTTTAAACATTGACATGTGAGCACTAAATATATCCATATTTAAGAAATATGGATAAAAACAAGGAAGAGAATGATTTTCTAACCTGCTGATCCAGGACAGGGTCATCGTGGTTGGAGCCAGTCCCAGCAGCTCCGGGAGCAAGGCAGGCAGGACGCCCCCTTGTGTCCTCAGATTTGGGTTCCCTATATATTTATCTTTCTCTAAGAAAAGCCCATTTATAAACCCATTTATAAGTTGTTTTCTCTCTCTCTCTCTCTCTCTCTCTCTCTCTCACACACACACACACACACACACACACACACTCCCTCACTCAGGCTGGGATAAGGCTGGCACTCCGTCCAGTTTGCTGCAGGAGCTGCACAGTGGTGGGATGTGAGAGGAAACTGGAGTATGAGAGAAAACCACACACAGATATGGGGAGGACCAGGGAGAACATGCAGACTTCTCACAGATAGCGGTCCTGGACAGGAATTGATTTTTTTCATCAACATTGTAATGAAATGACATTGAATGAAACGAGGTTATTTGAGGAGCTGCTGTGTATAACACAAAGCAAAAGCTTTGTGAAAATACTTCTCTTTACTGAATGTGTACATGTGATACTCTTAATTTTTTCTCCTTTTTAATTTTATTAGACAGACAAGGTCAGTTCTGACCCAAAGTGGTTTTATAGGTAAAACCTGGTAGGTCACAGCCTCCGTTGGCAAAATGGTGCTTTCCATAGACTCCACTCCTTTTGGTAGCGTTTTACTATGCTTGGTGCCAGATGGCTCCTTCACAGTGTTCAGAAGTTACAGAGCTGAGGACCTCTCTGTAGGTAGTCACAGCTCTGACCACTGTCACAGCAGTGCTGTGGAAAGGTCTCACACACCAGGAATATCTTGAGAGGCAGTGCAGATTAGTGGTGCATCTCAGAAAATCATCTGGTCCGAGAACTAAGGACACTAAGTGCCTAAGCACTCATTCACCATGTCAGTCCTCGTCTGGGTTTCTCCCTGCGCTCCCAGCCCAGGACCATGTCCATGGACAAAAGGGGGGGTGTCAGGAAATCCTCAGCGGGACTGAGCGATTTCCAGCACGCGCCGTGCTCCCCTCTGGAGCACAGTGGTGCAGAGCCTCGCTAATGTACTCGGAGGACGGCTTGCACCTGCTGACTAACCCAAGGGAAAGCTTGTGAATAGCACTGTCTGTCGAATTTCTGCCTGATTCTGGAGATTTCTCTGTCATTTTGCTTACTAATCTGCTGTTTATTCCCCAAAGGAGAAAAATTAGTTGAGAAGTTCAGTCCATTTAACTTCGCTTGCACGTTGTTGGACTCTATCCTGTGTGTATCAGAGATCCTATCTGAACTGGAAGAAAAGCTGTGTGTGTGTGTGTGTGTGTTTAAACAAAAAGTTATTTGAAAATGTGATGATTGGTTAGCGATACTTTTCTAAATTGTGATCATATTAGTTTATAGAAAATGTTAGAGGAATATGCCTTTAAAAAATTTTTTAATTGTTGTTCAAGTACAGTTTTCTGTTTTTTATTCCTATCCCAGCACCCCCCCCCCCCAGCCCTTCCCACCTCCCTCCCGTTTCCATCCCCCCTTGTTTTTGTCCATGTGTCCTTTATACTTGTTCCTGCAAACCCTTCTCCTTTTCCCCTGAAATTCCCTCCCCTCTCCCCTCTGGTCACTGTCAACCTGTTTTCTATTTCAATGTCTTTGGTTGTATTTTGCTTGTTTCTTTGTTTTGTTGTTTAGGTTCCTGTTAAAGGTGAGATCATATGGTATTTGTCTTTCACTGCCTGGCTTATTTTGCTTAGCACAATGCTCTCCAGTTGCATCCATGCTGTTGCAAAGGGTAGGAGCTCCTTCTTTCTTTCTGCATAGAAGTCCATTGTGTAAATGGGCCATAGTTTTTTGATCCATTCATTTACTGATGGGCACCTAGGTTGCTTCCAACACTTGAGGAATATGCCTTTTATTTATTTGCATTTCCATGTAATAGAAGCTTGCCTTGTTCATTTTTCAAAATTTTTAAAAATTTCAAAATTTTTTTCTATTTACAAAAAACCTTTCCAAAGCATACTCTGCAGATCGAGTCTTGCTTGCAGATTTTGCTTTCCCCTCTTGCTTTAGCCAGTAGTCACACATGCATGGTCTCATGTCACTGTTATGACAATCCTGTGAGATGGGCAGGACAGGTTCCCTTACCGTATTTTATGGTGTGAAAGCAGCCTCAGAAAGATTAAATAACTTGCCTAAAGCCATATAGATAGTAATGGTACAGATTGGATTTGAATGTACTTTTTGTAACTTAGTCCTACACTCTGTACGATACTTTGCAGCATCTCTGTTCAGTCCTCAGAACACAGTTAAATCTTGTCTTGATACTGTGGTGTCACCACAAATAGTCGTTGAACCTTGTGTTAACCTAGCGATGGCCTGGTGGCTGCTGACGTTCATAAGGATCTCCGCTTTGGTGTGGAGTGGGTCCCCACGGCCTGCCTGTTATTCTGCTTGTGCTGTAGGTTGGGAGCTTTTTCTTTTCACCTGTGTAACTCTGCCTGCCTCCTGTAGTGCCCACCACTCTCTGGTTTGGTGTTTCTAATTTGTTAGGGCTTGTGTGGAAACCCTGGGCAATCCAATTTATGACCACAGTACTGACAGGAGGATTAGAAGGAGATCCTGAGCCCTAACCCTGGGAGCGATGCTGTCTGGTCAGAGACTGTTGTGACTTACTGGCCGTATGTTCAGTGGTTGGTTTGTCAGAAAAGTAGTCTTTCAATAAGTGGAATGATAAGTGGATATTTAATGTTATCCACTTGTGGCTTTTCTTTGTAGTACAGTTAAACAAAGGACATGTTAGCACTAATGTTATAGAATTGTGACTATATTTGGGCATCCCGGTTCTTTCTGTAAATGTTAACTTTTAACACTTGTAACACTCGGAGTTTTCAAGCAGGATTACTGCATTGTTTCACTTATCAAGCATGTATAGCTTTCAAGGTTTGGTCTCACCGAGCACTTTCTTTAATAACTTGTTGAGTTCTCACTCTCTTCTCCCTCCCTTCTCTCCATCTGACATTTGGATAACAAATATATATTCTTGATTTTCATATGGGTGAAATTGCCTCCTTGTATCTTCATATTTTTCTTTACATTATCTGCTTATAGAAAAGTCAAAAAATTGTGAAGACAAGGCATATATTTCTCTGAATAATTTATCTTATCTGAAACCAGTTCTACTCACTAAATATTTTTGGCCAAACACTTTAAATGACTTTTCATCCTCATTGACACAAATTAGAATTATATAAAATGTGACTGAAAAAGCTGATTGAACTCTTTGCCTTTTTTTGTGATTTTTTAAAAATAAGCCACTGTATTTCAAAATTCAGAATTAGCACGATCTTTTAATAGTCTGTGTTGAAATGCTGCAGTCCCCATCTGTACCCTAGGCTTATAGTAGTTGCTCAGTGAATACTTTGATTTACACATAAGAGAGCTGCAAAAATGTTTGCATGCAATTTGAGTAATTGAAAGTAAACATTAAAAATATTAAAATTTTTTTCTTATTGCATTTTTCCATTTCCATTTAGCCCTTTTATACTCCCTCCCCCCATCACCACATTGTTGTCCTTGTCCACGAGCCCTCTTTCCTTTTTGCTAGATCCCTCCACTCCCAGCCTCCCCCGCCCCCATAGTGCCATCTTGCTCTGTTTCAAACATATTTTTTTATGTGACTCAAGAAATGAGGCTCAGAGAAAAGCAATTTCAGAAAGCACTGTTACCCTTTCTCGCCTTCTCCAAACATTAGAGAATTGATAAGAGACGCTCAGTCCCGATATCAAAAGCTTTTGATACCAAGTTTACTCTCTGTTTGGATGTAAAATCGTAGGGATGATGACAGTTGTAAAGATGCCTTTCTTTTCAGATGAAGCACATTTCAAAGAATTCTGTTTTGTGTATTTTTTATCAGAGATACTAACTTTAGTAGTTATATGCAGAGAGAGCTTGTTGAAGCAGTGACCACATATTTTTCTCTCTTGGTGCCATTTGAAAGCACTTGAGTAAATACTTGGATATTTTCCCTAAATGGGAGCTATAAAGGGACCCAAGTCGAGTTTCCTTAACAAAGCAAGGCTAACCTGTTAGGGCTGGAGGGAACCTCAGAGAGAGCCTTGTCCGATGTCTTGTGTGACAGGTGAGAAGCGGAGGTCCAGGGAGGTGTGTTAGCCCGCGTGAGGCCTCCCAGCCGACAGTGGCCCGGTTAGGCTGTGCCCTTACATTCCTTTCTCTTCCCTTATCTGGTATTGAGATTGTGTTCATTTTTATTCGTTCCTTTAATTTGGACATTCCTGACTGCCCTGTGATGGTCAAGTGACAGATTCCTTTGCTGACCTTTCAGAGCAGGTTTGGGAAGCTTTTCGTTCACTCTGTGTCACACAGACGTTTTCTCAATAGATGCGCCCAAGACAAGCAACTTACTAATGAGAGCGTAGGCGAACAGGGACATCAGCCCTGCAAACGGGCTCTCTGGCGTCACTTTGATTCCACTCACAAAGCAAAATTCATTCTGCTTTCAAAGAATTGAAGGGAAAAAAACAAAACCCCCCAAAACAAACAGAAAACCCCAAGGGCTCCAAGCTACAGCCTTTCTTTTGTAGGAACTGAAGTCCTTAGAGACGGTGGAATAACTTAACAGAGCTCTCAAAAGCACACCTGCCTCAAAAGCAGTAAGTGCATTTTCAAACTTTAAACTTAGTGTTCTGTTTTTGACATGAAGCTTTTTTTTTTTTTGGAGGGGCTGTAGATTTATGATCATTAATAGCTGAATTTGCAGAGATGCATTAAATAATAAATTGAACAAAAATGCCAGCCATTATCATTGACAACAGACTTTTGTAGATTTTTATTAGAACTTAACTGATGTAAAACAAGAGTGTATGTGTGTGTGTGTGTGAGAGAGAGAGAGAGAGAGAGGGAGGGAAAGAGAGAGGAGAGAGGGTGAGGGGGAAGGGGAAGGAAGATGGAAGACAGGAAGAGGTAAAACAAAAAGGAAAAAGGAAAAGGCTCAGATCTGTTTGGCATCAAAGCAAAGGATCAGAAAAGAGCTGTTGGGGTGGAGAGCTCTGTCCTCCTTGGCCCTCAAACTCTGTGATTAGCATGCACCGTGGCAAGACGCCTCCCTGAAATTGGTCTGCCAAATTGAAGAATCATTTTCTTGCTTATTTTTAAACTGCTAAGAACAGGGAAAAAGACCGAATGAGCCTAAGTGCTGTGGTTTCCTCAAACCATTATTGTTGTAAATCCTATGGGTCCTGAAATAACTCGCTGTGCCTGGGAAGCTTCAAACTGCCTGGCTGCTCAGAAAGAAGACTTGGCAGTTGAAAGGGAAATGATCAGCTCCTTCCTTTAAACATTGTCACCAAGGTTGAAGTGGGTCAAAAGTTGGAGAATGTGGTGATGTCAGAAATAAACTACCTTTTTATGGAAATTCTCTAGTTCTTTGCAGAGCTTTGTGTTTTTCAAATATAGAGTTGGGTTAAGCATAAAATATTTTAAATGTATAAATGTAATGTAAGTTAAATATTAGAATAATAAACAATCATCAACTTGGGTACTTGTATGTCTTCCTTTTAACCTGTCTTTTTGCTTGATGATTCAAAGTAATTATAGTTCAGTTACTCTCTCTGGTTATGAGCTTAAGTTTTATTCCCAAGTAAATTGTGGGACAATTTGTATTGTTCCTGGTTGGCCGGTTCATGATCTTGAATAATTCTGACCCGTAGACTGACTTCTCTTTAGAATGGTTTAGGGATGGGGATGTGGTGGGTGGAGCAGTTGTACTTGTTTCTATAGTTGAAGGTTGGTTATTATTGAAGTTCCTTAGATTATTCAGATGTTTAGGAGAATATGATACAAATGACCTCTTTATTTTAGGTTAGTTGCTGTTTTTGTTGGAGTAGAGTGCCGCTGATCTGATATATTAGGAGTCAGCTCCTCAAGGAACTCGTTGATGAAAGATATAGCATGAAAGGACAGGAGGTGTTTTTTTTTAAGATGTAAAACTTTCTTTATTCATAGACAATGTGGTGGTATATATTGAAGATAATTCCCCCTAAAAAGTAGGGGTACAGGATATGAGATCAGCATATAAAAATCAAATGTATTTCTCTATATTAACAACAAGTAATTAGAAAATGAAACTTGGATAACTCCATTCACACACAAAAAAATATATTTAGCAATGAACATTCTTCATTTTGTTCAGTAACGAACAATGTGACAACTACAAAATACTAGAAAAGTAAATTATACAAGACCCAAATAAATGTGTGTGTGTGTGTGTGTGTGTGTCTCATTCCAAGAGTAGGAAAACTCAATGTTGTTAAAATAGTAATGGAAATGAGGTTATTTTGATGTGTTTTAACCTGGACTTTCCAAAATATATTATATAAATATATATACACACACATATATACACACATACAGGGTCTGGGAGAATTAACACCTGCTCAAATGTGGTTGGTAGGGTAATATGGGTGTAATAATTTATAGTTTCAATTCGAACATTTCACCTGTAATGTCATATGGTGTGCTCTAGTGTGGTATTGTTATGTTACAGAATTACATGCTTATGATTTTGTAATAAAAAGGGGGTGTTATTTGTGCCGGGCCCTGTGTATTAGGCCTACAGACAATGGCAGAGCTTTAGGAGAATTAAATGCAGGCTCTAGCAGTTTTATAAGGGAAAAACAAAACCACCAGAGGGGATTTAGGGTCATTATTATGACATCTTTGGTATCCTCCCTCCAGCTGGACATACTGATGTCAACATTGTTATATGGATACTTCCAGAAAAATGCTTTCTTCCTGCTTAGGAAAACTACTTTCTGTGTTTGCCCTGGCTGACTTGCCTTGAGAGAGAATGGTACCAGTGTTTGTGGGTTTGAAAATGATGCCTCTTTAGACTATGAATTGTTGTTTTAAAGGTTTTATTTATTTATTTTTAGAGAGTGGGGAAGAGAGGGAGAAAGAGAGGGGGAGAAGCATCAGTGTGTTGTTGCCTTTCGAATGCCCCCCACCGGGGACCTGGCCCACAGCCCAGGCATGTGCCCTGACTGGGAATCGAACCAGTAGCCCTTTGCTTCTCAAGCCGGCACTCAATCCATTAAGCCACACCAGCCAGGGCTAGACTATTAATTGTTTTCATAATGCATTTATTGAGAAATAATTGACACGTAACATTATATTAGTTTCAGAAAAACAGCATAATTCAATGTTTGTGTATATTGGGATAGACTATTAATCTTTACAGAAATTGTTATTTATAAACATTCTATCAAAAGGACAGAAAACTGTACTTGAATGACAATTTAAATAAAATTAAAAAAAACATTCTAATAAGTTTAACTATTAATTGTCAGTAACTATAATCTAATAGAGTTTCAGTACAGTTTTATGTAGGAAAAAATAGTATCTATTTAATTGTAAGTAATATGTTAAATATTTTTATGACTTTTCATAGGAGTCATTATGCTATTAGATATCTCATCCAGGTTTTATACATATTCTTTTAACTATTTGCTTTTGGATGAAATATTAAAGTGATAATAATTCTGGTTTATGCTGAGAATGTTGGCATCTGTTATGTTCCAGGCACCCTGCAGGGCACTGAACGAGCAAGTTCCTACTTTGCAGAGCTCCCACTTTAGGCAGGCAGACGGAATTGTGACACAATGATAGTTGCATCTATAAAGTACCATGGTGACACAGTGCAAAAGAAAGGTTGAGAGGAGCAAGGTCAAAGGAGGCTTAAGAGAAGTAAGAAAAACAAAAACAACCAAAAAAAACAGCCTATGGGGTGGAGGCTGCATTCCTGACGAGGAAATCATAGCCCGATCAAGGACAGTGGAGGTATGAGACCATATGGAAGGAATATGGCCCAAAGCCTCCTGATGGGGCCACTTAACAGGGGATGTGGCCAGAAAATGTTGGGAAAAGAACTGAGTCCAAGTCCAGAAGGGCCTTTATTGCTCGATGGGGACTTTGGGATTCATTCTGACCTTGTGTTTTTTACATAAGTTGGGAACATGATTTTTTTCTTAAGGGAGAGAATAGAGCAATTGGGAGTTTTGTTTTGTTTTTTTGAAAAGCTGTAGAATGTATGAAGATAGATTAAGAGGTCAGTCAGCCTTGGAAAGAAAAAAATTAACAACTCCAAATGTATGAAGGAGTATTGTAGCAGAAAGGAGCATCTCAGCCACAGGCACTACCATTTGAGGCTACATTGGGGCGGGGTGAATGGAGCAAGACTGCAGAGCAGACTCCTGCCTGCTGCTGTTGCTTATGCGGGCCTGGGCTCCCGAGCCAGTGGGAACAGCCCTGGAGCCCAGAGGGCAGCAATGGCGTCCAGGCCCACCTACAAGAGCTGGAAGAGTCTGGGAGGTGATCTAAGCTGTGGGAGCCTTGGAAAGGCGTCGTTGTATTCCCTGAGAAATGGAGCCAGGGTGGCTCTTTAAAAGGCTCTTTTAAAAAATCGGCTCATTTAGGCATGGGGAGAACGAGGGTGCTGTGGGTGAGATTAGGGGCTATCTCGTGATAAGGGGCCACACGAGGTTTGCGTCCTTGGATGTGACGCCAAGAAGTCCAGACTTGGCTGTGAAGAGAAAAAATAAAATGGAAGTAGCCTTAAGAACAGGCTCAGGCGAGCATATTCTAAAGTGGCCAGTTAGAGTAGAACTCCCCTGATTCTAGGAGGAAACACAGTGATATGAATGAAGCTACCTGGAGCCAGGAGCCCGTGAAGGATCGCAGTGAAACAGTTGCCTAGGAGCTCCACACTTGGCCTGTGTTCAGCACAAAATAAACTGCCCCTTTAACAAGCCAGGACTCAGACATCTCCTACAACTGAAGTGAGTGTGACAAGGATGAAGGCTGCCCTTGGGTTCAGAGTGCAGAAAAATGGATCAGGATACAAGGGCAGATGATGACAGGAGGGGGAGGTGTCTAGAGCAAAGGCCTGTATTCCCGATTTTCCTGATGAACTAATGCTGCTTACAGCGTTGGCCAGAGGGGGCACTAGAACCAGGACTTGTTTTAAAGTAGCCAGGGAGAACGTGTAATTAGCTAATGTGAAGTTATAGTGCTGAACTTGATTTCTCCTTTCTCTGTAGTAATAAAAATATATATATAGGAAAACCCAGACAGTCAGTCACTCTCTTTCCTGAGAAATTCAAAATATCAGTGAAAACTGAGTTTTTCTAGAACAGCTTAGAAAACTGAAGTATTCTAAAACTTGAGTAAGGTGTTCAGATGGTGTCAGGCATGAAAGTCACAGGTGTGATTCAGCCTTAGTCACCACCAAGGTGGCTTCTTTTCCAGGGAACTGACTTAACTTGACTTGGTCCTTCTAGTCTTTAAAGTATCGGGGGGTTTCGGCACCTTCAGTCTCCTGCAGTACAGGGGAAATGGAAAGTGGTGATTGGGAATATGTCTCTAGTCCCCTCTGACTCTGAAAGCAGGCCTTGCCTGGTGGAATTCTTTGCTAGTTAATGTGAAACATATTCTTGCCTGATATGGAGAAGGGTCTTTCCATCTTTACCTGACTTTGTTGGTAAGAATCAGGATGCATAGGGAGAAACTATAGTTTCCCTGTTTTCCTTGTGTAATTTTCTTTTGTGGTTTGCCAGGAATAAAGTAGACCCTTGAGCTCTCTAGACTCACTAATACTATGCATTATGCAAATTATTTCCTAATTTACCCACATTCCCACAATTTTATTGAAACCAAAAAAAAAATTTCTTAGTACATAAATTTCACAGCACTGGAGTGATTTGGAGGACTTAGTATCTAAAAACTTCTGGCTAGTTATGTGGCTACCACTCCCTCTGGCTGAGATAATCAAGTTCAGTTTTCACTTGGTGCTGGGTGTTGTAATCCTACAAGGGAGAAAGTGGTTGCTGCTCTAAGGTCATGGTTGGCGAAGACCGGACCTTGGTCCTGTCCCTAGGGGTGTAATTTCTGGGAGCGTCCATCATCCTGGGCGTGCTCCCAGGCTTCCTAGGTTTTTTGTTGTTGTTTTTTTTAAACTCAGTAGCAATGATCTATGGTGGCAGATAATAATAATTTTAATAGATAAATCTTTTTTTCTAGTTTGAAAAAATTTATTACAGTGTGCCTTTTCACAGTTCATTTCTTCAGACTTGTTTGATAGTGCAAATGAGGGATTTAAAAAAGTGATAATCTTATATTTGATATTAGTAAAAGCCTATTCTATTTCCAATTGTCTTGAGTTTAGTGCTGTGAACCTTTTAGATGGTGATACCTATAGTTTCACTAATTTACTAGAAGATGGTATTATGTTTGTTTGGGGGTTTTTTTGATGAGTATTCTAGGAAGATTTTTTTTTCCCCCATTGAAAATTTAGCCACATAGCAGTAGGGAAAAAACAGGTTTTAAGCCTGATTTGAAGTTGGTTTAAAAAGAAAAAAATCATGCCCCGTTTCCTTTAATTGTTACCTTGCGAAATGTATTAGTTTCCTTGGACTGCTGTAACAGATTCCCACAAGTGGGGCAGCTTAAACAACAAAACCTCACTCTCTCACAGTTCAGGAGGCCAGAAGTCTGAATCAAGGAGTGGGCAGGGCCACACTTGCCCCCAAGACCTTGGGGGAGAACCCTTCCTGGCCTCTGGCTGCTTCTCATGGATCCAAGGGCTCCTTGCCTTGTGGCCACAGAACTGCAGTCTCTGCTTCCATGTTCACATGGACTTCTCTCTCTGTGTCCTGTTCTGTCTCGTACAAGGACATCTCCTTTTCTTGACCACTCCCGTAATCCAGGACCACCTCAATGTGATTCTGCCTTAAGGGCATCTGCGAAGACCCTGTTGCCAAATAAGGTCACATCCTGAGGTCCCGGGTAGACAGGGATTTGGGGGGAACTATACAACCTATTATATTAAATTATAGATGTTTCCCCTGGTTAGGAAGAGCAGCTTAATTAGGTGGTAACAGGCAAGAAGCTATTGTTGATCATTATTAGTTTTGTGTTTTCTGTTATATGTTATTACATTGTTTATTCACCCACCTACTTCTTGCACTAAACTGTGACAAGGCAAGGATCGTCTTTTTTCTTGATATAGTAATGCACCTAACAAAATGGTTATATATATTATATCAATATACACATCTGTATGTGTCAAAGCAAAACATTAATGGAGTCAGCTGGAAGGAAAGAGTCTGAGAGTTCATTTAGCCCCCACACCCAGTCCCCACGTTTGCGTCGTGAGGCCAGCTAAGCAGTGCTTACGGATGCAGCTGCAATCACCTTCTCTTCACTTCCCAGCTCGGTGTTCTCTCCAGTGACTAAAGTTGTCTCTACATGAGAAGGTTCAACTGTGAGTAAGCATAGAGAAGCATACAACCCCCCAAACCTTGTATACTAACCTGTGTTCAGAAATCCTAACTCTCCAAGTTGTAGAGTTTCTCTCTGTGTGTGCAATTCCAAAGGTTACACCTAACGCATAAGAATACTTTCAGGAATACCTTTGCAATTCATAAAATTGCATGGAAGACCACCCAAGACAGGAATGCACAGGTATGACTCCAGCCGTCCGTGGAAGGGTCACATGGTGAGATGGAAAAGGCTGAGGGCATCTTTGATCTTGATGTAGCCACTCGCTAGTCGGGCAAATTGTCTCATCTCTGAATTGGTCTACCAAAGAGATGAGCGATAAGCTTCCTTCAAGTTCTTTTCTAAGAGTTAATATCACTGTTATTCATTCCACATGTAAGGTTTTTGTTTTGTTTTTTCATCTCAGTGACCTGCTGGCTAGGAGTCTCTGGTATTTCTTTGTGATCACAGCAACTAGGGCAATGACTTTCTCATGGTAAGAAATGTCCTGAGGCAGCGCTGCTGGGGGAACTGGGAGATGAGGAGCAGACACCCAGCGATGGTCTGCTGCACTGTATGTTGAAATCCAAACACAGAGAGAGAGTGTCCATAGTATGTAGCAAGGGCTGCAGCCAGCCCCCCAGGACACAGACAGACAGATAGATGGGTTCTGTGAGTCAGCTTCCTGCATCCTGTGGAGTCAAAAGGAAGATCTGCTCCCAGCGACGGGCCCTGTGAACAATGGCCACTTCCTGTGACCAGGAGACTCCAGAGGCTGAGGGCCGGGGGCCGTTCACTGTCTGACTGCACTTCCGAGCAGGGTGCTCCCGCGGCCGCATTTGTAGACCGATTCTCTTCAGATCTGCAAAAAAATTTTCTTCTTTTGCCTTTTAACCTTGTTAAAGAGTTTATAAGTAAAGTAGCCCTTAACTTGCCAGAGTGAATTTAGCTTTCCAGGGGAGGGGGAGAATGTCATGATCTGCTATGGCTGCAGTAGAGTGAGAAATTCACGTGCTCTAGTGCCAACTGAAGGATGTGTATTTTTGTTCCCTTGTCTGAAAACTGGCAGGGCCATAGGAGTAAATGTAACATGCTTCACATTTTTATCCTAACGCTCAAGTTCAGTAACGGTAGTAAGAATAGTAACGATTGTCAACGCTTACATAGTGCTTACTATGTGTCCGCATTGCTATGAGCACTTCGCACACATTCACCCACTTATGGAGACCCAGACAGCTGTGCGCAGAGTTTAGCCTCATAATGTTTAGTGCTAATTATGTACCAGCATGAGGGTTGCCCCATAACCAGGAAGAAAAGTTAAAATATGAGTAGCAAAGGAATAATGAAGTCAAAGGATAGTCATAATTAATAGCAAACAGTTAAACCGAATCCAGTGATTTTGTGTGTGTGGGTGTGGGTGTTGTTGATCACATGAGCTGTTCCATCTGCTGCAGTGGAAAAAGCTGATAGCTAGACAGACAAATGGACTTGCCCTTGCACTGTTCTCCACGGGACTCTCTGAACAGTGACTGCTCACCCCTGCGCCCCTCACTTTCCAAGCTGATCCTGGCTGATCCTGTGGTGTGAAACAACCCCTGAGAGATAGGGAGGTGTCAGCAGCTCAGCCCAGAAAGCTGGGGATTGGGCAGTGGCTTCCTGTAATCGCAGGCGCTGGCCGGCTGCCCCGCTCTCTCTGGCAGTGTGCGCTGGGGAGGTGGGCTGGGAGACAGCTGTGCCTAGCACTACGGCTGCATCGGCGGCAGGCAGAGCACCAGCCCCTCCATGGGACTGCTTCAGCATGTTCTGTCTGAAAGGTGAGGGGGCTTTGGGTCCGCTTGGGTGGTGAAGTTCTAGTGACAAAAATGGCCATTTTGCATCAGAGTCTAAATCACATGGCTAGTTCTATTAAAATCAAAGTTTGAGGGAGTTTTGTCAAGTATGAAAGTGAAAAAGTCATTGTTCTTTTTTTGTTGCAAACAGGAAGAAAGACCTCCTGCTGGGGAGATGGAATTTTCTTTTAGATGGAAAGGATAGTTCTCCCTTTGGATGTGTTCCCTCTGTGTGTTTTGTCATACACAAAAGTAGTTAAAAGTTTAAAATTAAAGGGAACTTAATAAAAGTAGGAATAGTTTGCAGCAGTAGTGTGAGTCCTGTTAGAGAAGTTTCTGTGTGGTGAGTTGCTCATGGGAAGGATCAGAAGGCACCGTTCTGTTGCCGTGAGCTTTAATGTGTGAATTGAGGGATGAAATCAGTTTTACTGTGGACACAGTTCCTGCTCTAGGTGTGTATGGATTGCAGTGCTTCTCAAGCACTGGAAGGTGGCGAATACACGAGTACATGCAGTGATTTTCTGATGAACTGTGGAGTCTTTTCTCTTTTTAGGCAATTATTTTTTCTTCAACTCTGTTTTTCTTCCAACTCTTGTCATAATGTAATTAATTTAGGCATTTGAGAGTGTGTTTGTCTATGAGATTGCTGGAGTGAGGGAGTTAAAATGAATTTCCTTGGAACTGAAATAGATTATTTTGTTCATTTCTTTCAGTGTATGTCATTCTGCTGATGTGGAATTCTTGACAGCTTTTCAATTTTTGGGAAAAAAGTGGTCCCGGCTTGCTTTGTTGATTGCTTCTTGGTCCTCAGTCTGTTAATGAGGAATAGACACAGAGTCTCTGGTCTTAACCTTTACAGTGTGAACCTTAATTTGACACCTTAGACACCACCCAAGACTTTAATAGTGCGCTGAGTTCCAGATATTTGTTAATACAGTTGGTACAACGTTGATAAAACGAGAGAGTAAGGACAAAAAAGAACATCCCATTTTCCCTAAGAATTCAATTAACTTATACTACAGAGATCATCTAGATGCAGTGGATCCTAAGGAGAGTATAAGGCTGAAATGACTTGAATATTTCCGAAAATTAATTTTAGATGAAATGAGTTATGAGCTCTCATGTTGCTGGTTCTTAAAAAAGTTGTTGTCTCACAAAAGAATGTAACTGTGACGAGCCAGCGTCCAGTGTTGTTGGACAGGGTGCGTGCTAACCCAGTGCAGTCTCCACAGTGCAGTGGAAATCACCGTCATCTAAGGATAGCGTAAGGCTTAGGGTTTTTAATTGAGTGCAGGTGTGGAGTTGTTGCAGGGTATGACTTTTGCAGCTTCAACATATTTGTCTCCACCCATTCCCATAACAGCAATTTCACTTTATTAAAGAATCTATCAATTTCATGGACTCTTAGTTTCCGTGGTAACTTAGGACATTTCAGAAAGTCAAGTGAATGGCATGTGATGACATCTGAGTGCTTTTATGCTGAAGTGTGTGTTTTAATCAGGAATCCACAATCCCTTTTAAAGCCCACTTCTGATCTCCCAGTGGCCAGGACAAACGGTTGACATTTTGCTCTTTTCCTGTGATTTATAGCCTCTTGATTTACAGTAATGATTTTTAGGTTGCCCTTTGTGCTACCTGTGAGGCAACCCCATGATAAGTAACGGTGAATGAGGTTCAACACAGGACTGTTGCGGGCTCCTTGTAATGCTTTGTGTCCTTACTGTGTGCTCCCCTCTGTTGGAGGCGTTTTCAGAGGCTTTATTAACCGGCCTGTTTCTATGGCTGGCTGGTGTTCTAGGAGCTCTGGGGTCTGTGCTTGTGATTTGCATTGACTTTAAAGGAAGCATGGTTGCCCTACCTTTGGCTTAAATCATGTTCCTGTTGTTTGTTTTAACTGTTAAAAGAAAACACTCACCCCAGGAAGCCTCCCGCATTGATGCGGGGGGTTTTCTTTTCCCCATGCAGGCAATTTTTTTCTGAGGTAATGTCTACTCAGCTTTTGGTTGAGTTGGTGCTAGAAAAAGAAATGACTTCTTGTAAGAGAGATGTCATCTTTGTCATTCTTGTCAGTAATAGCTCATATAGTTACAATCACTCTCTACTATGGCCATTGAAGTAGCTCAGAGATGCCCACTCCACCCAAGTTCGTTTTGTATGAGCAACGCCTGCGCTCCAGTCCTGGGAAGATGTTCTCTCAAGTCCTGCCAAGGTCCCTGTGGTTAGCAGAGCCATGGTGTGTTGTTCCTTCCCTGTGTGCTCAGTATTCCAACGTGGTCTGGGAAGTGAGTTTCTGGCTCATCGGACAATATGTTTAACGGCAGACTGCCATGCCTATATCGCATACCATTCATGGATTGCACTGTTCAAAAAATTAGAGTAAAATATTTTTGCCACTAAAGCTGCATGGAACCTATTTAAGTTTCTTTAAGACCATTCAGAATGCGAATTTCTTAATTGCAGTATACCAGTTCGTCTCTATAAATACTAATTATCTTTGTAGTGCATGTCCAACCGAACACTTTCCTTCTTTTAATTTCTAATCCATCACAGACAGATATATTGTAAGACATAAAATTATGTGCTCTGGGATATCACCACAGTGTCAAACAGCTATAAAAATTCTGAAACATTTAACCTCATTTGCTTTAGTAATCTTCTTGTAGACTGGTAAGCAAAGCATTGGCCAGCTGGCACTGGTTAGTAGATAAACCTGTACTAGCTTCCCAGAGGTGCTGTAACAAATTACCACAAAGTGAGTAGCTTAACACAGCATTTTCTTCTCTCGTAGTTCTAGAGGCTGAAGTCCAAAATCAAGGTGTTGGCCAGGCCGTGCTCCCTCTGAGGTCTTTAGGGGAGAAGCTGTCCTTGCTCTTCCAGTTTTTGTGGCCTCAGGTGTTCCTTGGCTTGTGGCAACATCTCTGGCTCTGTCTTCGCATGGCTGTCCTCCCTGTGTGTCTCCCTGTATCTGTGGCACGTGGCTTGCTGATAAGGACGCATTGGATTTAGGGCCCACCCTAATGTAGTGTATGATCTCATTTTAAGTGATTATATCTGCAAAGACTCTATTTCCAAATAAAGTCACATTCTGAGGTAACTGGTGGGCTTGGATTTTCGGGGGGAACGCTTCACCTCATTAGAATGGGTCATATGTAAAATCACTGACTGAAGTAGCAGGATAGCAGGTGTATTTAATGGACAGCTGTAAGAGTGACTGTTCACAGCCGCTTTGATGATGCATTTGAAGCTTACGGCAATGCAAGTGTAAGACAAGTTTATGTGTGTAGGTACAGGGTCGAAAATACACTCACTTTGATCAGTCATGCATTCAAAAGTAGAAAATGTTGGTGTTCCCCCAGGTCCCCTGCCAATTTTTTATATTGATTTGAGAGAGAGTGAGTCAATAATTTGTTGTTCCACCCATTTATGTGTTCATTGGTTGATTCTTCCATGTGCCCCGACTGGGGACAAACCTGCAGTTGTAGCATATCAGAATGATGCTCTAACCAGCTGAGCTATCCAGGCAGGGGGAAATTGTTGCCTTTTTATTTCCTATAAACAATCCAGTTTCCTTCATGAACTCTTATCCTGCTGAGAAGGGGAAAACAAAAAACAAAATTGAATTCAGTTCACTGCAGTCAACTCAGTGTGAGCCAAAAATTTAAAGTTGCATTAGGTAGCTTGGTCTACTGGATGACTCAGTCTTTCAGAATTCTCCTATGATCCTTCTCTCCAAAGTAGATTCTATTGCTCAGTTTCCCCCTTATTAATAAAACAGAAGTGATGCATGCTAAATTACATCCTTTTGAATCATTGCTTGATCATTACATAGTTTAAAAAAATTGTAAAACAGGATACCTCTGTATAGTTGAGTTTAAAATCATTGCTCCTATGAAAGGATTAATGAATAAATTCTTTTGTGCTCTAAGAATAATTTTAGCATGTTTTATGATTATCATGGACCTTAAGTTTCTGAATTTAATATTGGATTTTACCTGGCCAGCATTCTCCCCAGACATTTAAACCTGGCCTTGGTGTTGGACCAGTCTTTCCCTTTCCTTCTTTATGTGTTATCCAAGATTTAGAAATGTAGTTTCATGGATTGGAAAAGTGGTGAATTGTGTGGAGTGGGTGTACCCCAGCTGCCTGCATGCTCAGTGTGGTAGGGTCCTGTCTCCATCCTTTTCTGCTTCACAAGCAACAGAGTTAAAGGAAAGCCTTTAGGTTGTCTAATAATAGCAGAGTTATGTTTGAGATTACAACTCAGAACTATCTCAGGCATGTGCTTCTGCTCCCGAGAGGGGAGTTCATACTAAAAAACTCAACTCTCCTTCCTTGTTGTGAACCCTGGAGCCCATCACAGGCCTCTTGCCAGTTGTCTCGTGTATGTTGTGTATGTAAAAGAATTCCTTAGATTCTTTTCTTGGCAGCATTTGGAAAATAATGTCTGGAATCAGAAACAGATTTGTTATTTCTGTGCTGAAACAAGTGCATTTTTCAAGTTAGCTAGCAAGCAACCATTTGCTCTGGCAGGTTCCCCACCCCTTCTTAAATCCAGTAATAAACTGTCAAGTAAGCATTGAGCAAAGTTTATGCTATTTTCGTCTTTGATCTGCACATCATTTGAAAAGACTTGAACAACTGAAATGCAAGTGACCCTGAAAATGTTGCATCTGTGTAAATCTGGACATTTTACTACCATACATTTAGATTTTGAGTTTTACTTGAACTAGCAGCAGCTTTAGAACTGTAGTCCTGCAAGTCTTCCCTAATTCTTTCCCCCTCCTTTCATTTAAAAATTGCATACAATTGTTAGTCAATAACTTACCGCTACCAAGGGGAATTCACACTTGCTCAATCTGCAATTTAAAGTAGCACTTTTAATAAACACACTGGTGATATCATGCATTTTTCAAACTGGCAGGCAAAGCCCTTGAAATTTAATAAACCAAACAAAGCTAGCCCTTTATTTCCTTTGTCTTTCCCTTGAAAACTTTGTCATGCCTTCTAGTTCCCTTTCTTCCTTCCACCGCTAATCAAAATCTTGCTTTTAAATATGTTGCAGTAAAAGGCAGATCACCTTGTTGAATAGATGATTTAATATACACTAGGAGATGCTATCCTTAAGGAACGAGAGAGCAGTTAGCAGAGCCCTGCTGCCTGAAGCGCACGGAGCTGGAGGTCTGCTTGTTTCTGGAGCATGCTCCATGCAAGGATAGTGCCCTGGGTTATTTGGCGGGTCTGAATGAAATGAATTATCAAAGCATTGGCAAGGGGTTCAGTTAAATTCTTCGTTTTAATATATCCTGCCGCATATTTTACCCATTTTTGTTTCCTTTGATTTGCTGATTTTCGTGTCTCCCTTTTTTAGTTTTTTTTTTTTTCTTTCCTTCTCCTACCCGCTGGTTGCCCGTTGGGGGAGCTGTGTGATACCTAAACCGGATTGAACTCCCTCTAGTTACAAAGGTGTGATCAGTAGTCTGCACACGCGTCGGTAAACGTGGTGGTTAACAGGCGAAGGCAGATGGATCAGGGGGATCCAGGCAGCTCACCACTCAGGACGGCCTGTCCCCACCGTCAGCCAGGCACAAAGGTGTGCCCGGGTACGTATCTTTCTCTTTTAAATATCAGAAGAAAATACTGCTGAAAACGACCCCAGGGGCTTGAAGCAATTAACTGCTTTTGCATGACTAAACAGCTTGGCAAGATTTTGTATCGGGACTCTGGGTAGGGAGATGGATAGTCTTAAATTTAAAAAAAAAGTCAATTATTTTATAAAAGCATACATAGTGCTTGAGTTTGAAATCAGAAGATTTAATTTGACAGGCAATATAATGACAAACTATTTGGTCCGATGTTGACAGGATTCATCCTTCATCTGCTAATTACATGGCATTTATTGCATTTTGTTAACTTAGATTGGGTTTAGAATTTTTATTGTTATTGTCAAAATGTGGCTAATACTGAGAACCATTGAGACAGATAACCATGCTAACTTGAACTTGGGGTTTAATTTGTTGGGGGGGCTGGGTGCATTGTAAGAGAAATGTGAGCACTCATAGCCACTCTCTCTTCTGAATGTCATATAACCAAAAGGTATAAATAGCATCAAGGGAACTTGAAGAACCATGGGTTGAAATGTGATTTAAGTGAATTTCTATTTAAGTGGAGAATGTTTTTCAAAGGTCGGATTCTATATTATGTTTGTTCTTGAGAAATTTTGTAAGGCAGCATTTGAAAGCTAAGGAGAAAAGTCTCTCTTTCGGGGACCAGAAGAGGATATGTGTGTTCTTTGTTGTTTTATTTTACTGGGTGAAACTGTGCAAGGTTCGTTGTCACTGAAACTTTTAGAAGGAAAGTTGGGACAGTTGCTTACGCTCTCCTAAGGGAGCTGCTGTTCAGAGCAGGGATGAGGGGAGGGTGGACCCTGCCGTCTGAGGGGTGTTCTTAGGACAGGGAGGCAGAGAGCTTTCAGGTTTCAGTTTAGGGCAGCTTCCTGGGAGAGGCAGGAGCCCAGGAGAGTCCGGAGTTGCTGGAAGATCCCCTGGGGAAACTGATTCACACCAGAAGTTAAGAGGAGTTTTCTGTTTTCAGACAGACAAGGTTCCTTGGTGAATAAAAAGGGGGCCTCAGAAAATGCTTGGAGATGAGAGGAGATGAGAAGGGATGAGAGGAGATGGCAGAAGAGAATGAAGCAGGTTGACGCACTTAGCGCCCGTGGTGTTCCATCTCCTCCCTTGGCTGTCTCCTACAGATTTGGGGTTTTGCTTTATCCGTATCATTTTAAGAGGGCAAAGGGAGCTCTAGTCCTTTTTTTCTTGGAAAAGTGTTGCTGTAAGAGAATACCCAAGTTTATGCAAAGAGAAGGCCAATATTATCCTTAATTTATATATCTAGATTTGTGCAAAATTTGTTGATATTACAAAATACTTCTGAAGTTCATGAAATCTGACCAGAATGTTTTGGGCAAATTTTGTGTGTAAGTGTTAATTCACCAGGTATTGGTGGACACCTACCGTGTTTCAGGCCTGGCCCCGACCCTAGGGACGCATCCCTGGGCCGCTGTCCCTGCCCTTCCCTGGGGCCTGGGGTCCTTATGCTCCCAGGACCTCTGCTGCTTTCCTGGCTGCTGGGGCCCACTTCTGTGGGGCTCTCCTTCCCCAAGACCCAGTTTGAGAATAAAGCAAAGCCAAAGACTTTTTAAAGGTTTTCCTACTAATCGTGACCCCAACAACGAAAATAGTTGACAGGTGAGTGAAGTGAAGAAGATTGAGTAAAACCCAACTCTGTCTGTTCATATAAACTTGAGTAAAGACTTCCTTAGCTATGAGAAGAGGATCTACCTGATAAAGTAACTGAGCATTTCATCAACTTTTGTAAGCCTCCGGGCATTTTCTCACAAGTGTGTAGTCATGCTATGTACTTATGTATTAAATTGTATTTTTCAATTACAGTTTACATTCATTATTATTTTGTATTAGTTTCAGGAGCACAACATAGTGGTTAGACAAGCATCTGCTTTACAAAAGCGGCCCCTCTGATGTTTCCAGTGCCCACCTGCCCCACACAGAGCTACCTCAATATCATTGACCATACTCCCTGTGCTGTACTTTTCATCTCGGTGACTGTTTTGTTGCCACCAACCTGTACTTCTCAATCCCTTCACCTTTGTCACCCGTTCCCCCAAACCTCTCCCCTCTGGCAACCCTCAGTCTGTTCTCTGTGTCTGTGTAATACTAATTCAGTTTGACCTAGGTGCTTCCTAAAGTTACTAATTCGACTTACCTCAGGCTTGTGAAAGTGAAGACTAATGTGCACCATAATTTGTTAATGTGGTGTAACTATACAGTGAGAAAGGTAGGTAGACTTCTTGGTTTTTCCTCGCAGTATATTTTTATCCCAACTTCTGTAAAGGTTTCTGGAATCACAGCTGTACGACCACACCCAGATGAATGAAAGGTATAGTAAGTCACGTAAGACTGGCAAATGAGCATTGTAGCAACACAAATATTTCGAAAGGAGTGAAAGCCAGAGAGAGTATCCTGATGTGTTCTCACTGCTCCCGTGCAAGTGTGTGGTGTCACAGCAATTGCAACAAAACCTTTCCTTTTTGGAAATGTTCCTGGCGGAACAAATGCTGGATAAAAATTCAAAACAAGATTTCGACTTCACACATGGTGACTTTTATACAATTGTTTTATTTTCACTAAATCTATCCCTATCTAGGAATGGGAAAATGGATAGTTTTATCCTTGCATAGGTGGAAAAGTCCTTATTTTAAGTTGATTGCTGAGGAATTGGCACCGAGCTCTCCTTGAGTGACTGGGGTATTTCCTTCTCTATCCTGTCTCAGCTACATTCCTCCTTCTGTCAGTACCTGGCAGCCCATTTGTCACTTCCGAGAGAACTGGTTAGTGAGTTTAAGAGCTGTCCAACTGAATTGTAAGTAAATCGCAATGGAAGCTTTTAAAAAAGTAGCACACTCGGAAGATGATGTTATATGTTCATCTCTCCAAAACTACAGATCAGAGTCCATAAATGCTGAAAGGACTTGAATACAGATGAGTGATTTTTTTTCATAGCTATAAGCATGATTTAAATATAAGACATTAGTTTCATATTTACCTTCACTTTTAGGCTTGGGTTTACAAGGCTCCTTCTGTAGAGACTGCTTCTTTTTAGTCACCCACTGCAAACATCTAAAAAGCTTAAGCATCTGGTGCCTTTTTGCTTCCCACAGAAAATTAGTGTTGGTAAGGCAGATATTCTGAATCTTTATTTATATGCTTTTTGGCTTATGGTCAATTTGGCTGAAAATGAGTTTGTCTTAGTTGCCCCTCACCGCTCTCTTACCTTCATGAAGTTGATGAATAGATCCATTGTTGGCGTTATCTGCAAAAGATAACGTATCTGCAAAATGGAGGGGAAAACAGGAGCCCCCCAAATAGATGAGATTCCTTGGGCACACGGCATACCAAAGGGCTCTCCCAGACAGCTACTTTGGACTGTGTTTGACCAGGTTTTCTTTAAATTAAATTCCCTTTCCCTCATTTCACCATTGGAAAGTGACCTTCACGCTCTGCAGGTGAAGAGCAGCTGCCTGTCTCTGTCTCCCGCTCTGTGTGAAGCCTACAATTAGGTCAGAGACTGTATGTATGGGTAACCCTGGAGGGAAGTGAGAGGACGGGCTTCCCTCTGCCGGAGTAGTGCTTCCCTCACCCACGAGGAGAATTGTCACTCGAATGCTAAGAGAATTCTCCTGTGTCAAGAGCCCTTAGCTGAATCTAATCTTTGTGCTATACTGATAATTCTTGAATATCTCTCTCCAGCAGAGACCTCTCCCCTAAGGTCCATATATGAATATCCAGCTGCCTACTCCACATGTCCAACTGGATGTCTGACAGACGTTATGAGCATATCAGAACTCCTTCCCTCCCGCCCCCCTTTGCCTCTGTGTCCTGTCCCACTGTGGTCATCCTCATTTCAGTAGGTGGCAAATCCATCTTTCCAGTTGCTTGGGCCAAAAATCTTGAAGTCATATGACTCATTTTTCTCTCACAACCCTTTTTCGATGTGTTAAAAAATTCTATCAGTTCATTTTTTTAATCTTTTCCAGGATATGACTTCCTCTTACCACCGCCCCTGCTGCCTTCTTGCCTGGGTCTTACCTGGACTGCTCTCATAGCTTACCTATACAGATCTCATAGCTTACCTGTACAGATCTCATAGCTTACCTGTACATAGCTCATAGCTTACCTGTACAGCCTGCTTTCAACCCAGCAGCCAGGGTGAACCTGTAAAAACACAAGTGAGATCATGCCACTGTTTTGCTCAAAACTCTATTTTACTCAGAGTAAAATCTCAACTCTTGGCAATTTATCTTTTATTTGGGGGTGTCTGTCACAGGCCGAAGCTAAACCACACAGGAGAAGGGGTTGTTGTCTGTGCCACAGAACTCAGAGCTTTGTCAAATCCTTGAGTCTGGCAGAAAGCTAAAGGCTTCCCGGTGAAACCCCAGTCCCACGTGAGTCGTGTTCTCATTCAGTGCGCGTAGAAGGTATGGTCTGTAATGAGACTCCTCCATCTTTTGTGCCGTGGGAATGAAGACCGTCCTATCCTATGTCATTTTGCCATTAAAGGTAGCAATCTGCATACTTAACTAGCTACTGTGCTGTACCTTTAGTCTTTATTAAATAATTTTGATAAGAGAGTTTCTGTCGGAATTTTAGGAAATTGATTCCCATGGCTTTTATGATAGGACAAAAACAGTAGGGAGCCTATTCAAATTAGAAAGCTAACTTACATGTTTAATAAGCAGCTCAGTTTTTATTCTTGTGCATACATAGATTTTGCTGAGCTTTGCTGTGTTATAAGGAATAGCAAACAGTTCTCCCCTGAAAAGTGCAGGATATTTTACTTTTTCATAGTACCCTGATGTTTTCTTTCATGGCATTAATGAAATGGATGGCAGGATCTGACCCCACCCGCACCCCTCACTGAGTGGGACTTGAATGTTCTCCATGTACCTCCTATTGTGTGTGGTAGTGATGAGTTCTAGATTCTAAGGTCCTTGACAGCACAGCTCATTGATGCCACCAAGAAGGAATTCTTTAATATTCGTGGATTGAAGGACTAGAATGTAATGTTTAACCTAGTTCATGTGAAAATGACTTTAGCTATCAGTCTCTGTGAAAATAAATAGACTTTTTTGACGACAGCTTAAAATATAAAAGTAAAGTTTTCCACTTTCAATGGAACTGAAAATATGCAGGCAGTAAGCAGAGCAAGAGAGATTTTTAACTTTTGGAGTTTTATTTTCTATGGCAACCAGATAGAAAAATCTAATGCAACAACTTCAATCCTTAATGGCTTGCAAGAGGGGGAAGCTGATCGAAAAGGAGAGGAAGGTGGATGTGCTTTCAGAACTCCAGACATTCAGAACAAGCGAGTCTAGGCTTAGTGGTGACGGGAGGGGCGGGGGAGATGCACTTCTCAGGTACCTTCTTAGTCTTTGAAGTGGCAGGTCACCACCAGGGAAATGGCCAGGTACCCACTGGCTCCTCTCAGCACCTGGCTGGAGTGGTTTTATTTCTCTTGACTAAAGGATTGAGGATTTACTCACCAAGGAGAAACACACTCTTTATGCACTTATTTCCCTCTTGGGTTTTCAATTAAACACACACATGTGCACATACACCCTCCAATGATGAATGGGGAATTGAGCATAGACCAAAAAAAAAATAAAAGTGATAAAATTATCTGTATAAATATGGGATTGTTTTCTCCTAGCAAACCATTATTTAAACATGTGAGTTTTTTTATTTCTATAGAAATTTTATTTCATTTGATCCTCCCATTCCTGGTTCTAAAATTTCAGATCCACTGGATTATTTTCTAAGGTTCTCCTGTATTCGTTTCATTCTGTTTCCATTGCAACTCTTGTTTCCCATTTTCTCTTTAAATATGCTTTCAATTTGGTCTCTGTGTTTTTCTGTGTATTAGGCACTATGAGAACAAACTGGTTATTATTCAGGACCTCATGTCAGAGTATGCCTAGAGGTGCTCTATTAATACCTGTTGAGTGATTGCATGCTTAGCAGCATTAGGGGCTTTATTGTCTCCTTTATCTCTCTGAACTGGTATAGTTATTAAAAGTTACAGGCACTTTGACCTATAGGTTGTCTTTTTCAACTCAGAAATGCAAACGATGGGCCCATCATTTAAAGACCAGTTGAGTTCTTCCTAAAATGCACATTCAGGATGATGAGCCTGAAATCTTCATGATGTGGTTAACTGTGAGTGAAATTTCTGCATGAGAAGCAGAAAGGCCCTTCACCTAAAAATCAAAGTTTCTGCTCCATTTGCTAAGTCGGAGGAAGCCCCTGGACCACTCTGAGCCATTTCCCCATCTAATAAATACAAGTGACTGCCCTGCCTACTAGACGCAGTGCTTTTGTGGGAATCAATGGGGTAAGGTGCTCCAATGTGTCAGGAAGCTGGCGATCCTCTCTGCGGCCTCCTCTCCATTCTCTTACACTTCCTGCCACTTCCACCTCTTTAATAAGTTCAGGGCCCATCTTTCCTCTCCATCTCCTGGGCCAGCACTGCCTTAGGGTGGGGACTAGAAGCATTTTATACTTTTATTGGCTCATCAGCCTCCTCACTCCGTGAATCCAGGCTAATTGCTCTCTAACGCCTTCTCCAAACTCTATCCAGAATGTGAATAACAGACCTCATTGTGTTTCTTCCCAGGTTAACACTCTTCGTTCCCCACCCTCAACCCCCACCATCCCATTACCTTTAGGATCAAGTTAACTTCTTTAATGTAACACAGAGGAGGAGCTTTTGAAAGCATGCCTTCCTGTTTTCCTCTTCAGCCCCAGTTTTCACTAGCCTCTTCCCCATCTGCATTCACTTTTGTTCGTCCTTCTTTGAGTGTGCCAGGACCCTCAGCTTAGATTGAATATCTGTTTCTCCCCTCTTCTACCGAACATTTAGATTTGACCAACACGACTCGGTTCAGATGTTCCCTCCTTTCGGGAGCCCTCCATACCACACATTTCAAAGCCGGTGTCTCACGCCCCCCGTCTCTGCCCCCTCACGGGCCACACAGCTGTCTGTTTTCTCTTGTGCTAGGCGGCGAGAACCTAGAAGGCAGGGAGTGTGTGTTCTGCCTTATCCTGCCAAGAATCACATAAATGTTGGTTGAATTTTTCATTAATATTTGAAAAAAAATATGAGGACAAATTCTGGTGTATCATTCAGCTTAGTTTTGGAGGCAAAAGAAAAGGTATTCAGTGTTACCCTGCCCTTGCGTGAAGTTTTAAAAACTGTTCACACCTGGGAATTCTTTGACTCATGCCAGGTATTCTCACTAAGACCTTTCTGAATAGCTGAAATGCACAATGAATTTCAAGTAAGAGTATTTGTCTTGGAAAAAGTAACTATGCTAAGAAATTCTGGGCTAAGTCAGTTTTATGTGGGGAACTGTGTCTGGGATGCAGTGCCACAACATTCTGTAGGAGTAAATGACGCGGACATTGTCAGCCAAAGCCAGGGATTCAGGACGAGGGCTGGAGTATGCATTGCCTGGAATGGTGGTGCACACTAAAAATATTAATCCATTCAAGAAACGTACAGGTAAACGATTTAGTGATTAATTCATGATCATCAAGGCAAAATGGTCTTTTTGAGGAATTTTGATCACTTTGTAGAATAATGGTCTTTTCTGAATTGAGGAATCCAAAGAATAGAAAACAGCTTCTCCGCTCTACCAACTGCGATAGTCAAAATTTTGGCTTCCGTGACTTTCAGCTCATCATCTCGCCCGTCAATGTGTTGTTACCCTGTGCGCACAAGGACTTTGCAGATGTACTTAAGGTTACTACGCAGTGACTTTAATGACGGGATTAGCCTGGTTTACCCAGGTGGGTTTAATGTGATTACACAGGTCTTTAAGAGCTAAGCTTCCTCCTAGCAGATGGCAAAGGGGAAGCTGGAAAGATTCTAAGTGTGAGAAGGATTCACCGCTGCCTTAAAAATGGAGGGAGCCACTAGGAAACTAAGGAGGCACTGAGTTTTGCCAAAAATCTGGGTACTTGTGGAAGCAAATTTCCCTCCACAGCCTCCAGATAAGAGCCCAGGCCAGCCAGCACCTTGACTGAGGCCCGTGAGACCCTAAGCAGAGAACCCAGCCAAAGCTGCTGGCCTTGAGGCCCAATGAACTGTGAGATGATAAATGGGCACTGTTTTAACACGCTCACTTCATGGTGATTTGTTACAGGAGCAGTAGGAAGCTACTGCACCAACACAACAAAACGAAAAAATGGGATTGGGAAACAGGAATCTTTGGGTTTGGGAACCTTTCTCTTAGGAAGACTTGGCTTCCAGTGTACCTTAATATTGAATGCACTGTGTCTGACAAACACTCAGATTGAATGCCCTTTCCGGCAGTTGTAAGAGGTCTTTATTTCTGGCAGGTCCATGATCTTTCCCTGACCTCTGAAACGTCATAGTTGACCCAAGGCATGCCTCTGAGTGTATCTCAGACTTCTTGGGGCTCCAGTGGAAAAATCAACCGAGGGATCTTTCATTATTATATGACTTTGTGCAGGAAAGATTAACAATAATAAATGGGAGGAATGAAGGTTGTTTTTGGTAGCAGAATATCAAAGGCTCATTCTTGGTTTTTCCAAGTGTTGTGTAAAAGCAGGACATTTGAGATGCTGACTTCTTTTTAGCACTGTTTTTCTAATGTTACCTTTATGAGAGCCATTCTCTCTGTCAAAGGCCTCAAACCCCAAATGCTTGAAATACACTAATCTTTTGTTAATGAAAAGAGGATTTGCTTTTGACTTCATTTAAGAAGTACTGTACTCTCATTGTAGTTTTAAAGCCATTTATTTTAGTTGTGATGTACAGGACAAAGACTTAAGGCGGAGCTGTGCTTTGCCAATGTGGTGAGTTTGGCCATATTAAATATTAAAACAGTTGACTTAGTATCAAACTAGAGAACGGTTTTGTCTGCATAAGGTGATTGATAATAGCAGAGTCAGAAATTAGTGGAGTTGGTAACATACTTAATCACTTACCTTTGTGGAAATTGACTATTGCTGACATCTTTCTAGAGGACAAATCATGAATTACAACATCATTTTTTCTCAAAATGCAAAATAAGAAGCTTATAGGTAACTTTTTGAATGACTAGTCAAAGAATGGAAATTAGGCTACTTGGTGATGCACCATCACTGCTGCCATGAAAATTTAAAAGCCTGGTCCTTTTTTTTTTTTTTTTTTTGCTTGCTTTGGTTATTTTATATGTGTAATTGCATTTGAGATGTAATCCTTATTTTGGAAATGAGAGTTTTATTTGATCCACTGAACACTCATTTCATCATCTAGGTATTGTCTACATTTTCTTGCTTTTCATAGCCAATCTCTTTTCTTTGTCTCAGCATATTTATTTTCTCAAAAGAAGCATTTACTTAGGATGAGCAAACATACCATGGCGTTTGATGGCCAGGGTGGCTGCTGAATTGTCACTGTCCCTTTCCTTTCTTCCTTGCTCCTCACACCTGGCACAACTGTTCATTCAGCTGTGCTTTGTTGTTTTTGTCCTGCAAAACGTGTTCTCATCCCTTCCTTCTGAATGGAAATGGGCTCTTTACGTTTTACCATTCATCTTTACTTCTCTATTCCAGTTTTCTGAGACTATATTTTTGAAGTAATCCAAGAAACAAAATCTTGATATTTTAAGCTTATCATGTAATTATCTGAAGTTATATTTACTTACAAGCCTTATAATTATGCCAAATGACTTGCTTTTTTCTTTATAATCTTATCATCTGCTTAATATGCTCTTTACTAGTTGGTTCCCAGTGAATTACAAAATATGAATTGGAAAATGGCCCGTGTACCTCAGAGGAGGAATAGGAGAGGAGTAAAGAAGAAGGAAGGTTTGGCTTTCAGTTCACAGACTCTCGTGTGGGGCTTGCGAACCACTGATGACTTGGCCTGCCAGGCGGTGCAACTCTGTGCTGATGGGGCGAGTCACTTACCTTCCCTGGGTCTCAGCTCTGTCATCTCTGAAATGCCTAACTTCCAGGGTTTTCATGAACTTTCAGTGGGAGAATGCGCGTAAATCTGGACTGGAACCTGGCTAGACCTGATAACAGCTGACTGCCGGGTTTCTCCCTGTCATTTCTGTGTGTTAAATGCTCCATAGGCTCTGTACCTCTGAAGGGCATTTGGCATACTGCAGCACCCAAGAGGGTCTTTTCACTCTGGGTTTCGGTTCCCTAAGTGGGCGGGGAAGGGCCGCAGTGGGTGCCCACTCTTTCTTCCTGCTCACACGGAAGTGCTGCCAGCCCGTGCCTGCCCACTGCTGGCCCTGCACCGCTCTGACCTGCCCGTTCTCCCAGGCTGGAAGCTCAGCTGCTGTTCATGGATGTAAACGAGGGGATTTGTGTCCATGGCGTCACAAGCCTGATAAACGTTATTACTCTTTTGTCACTTCAGACTAAGATTTAAAGAAAGGAAAGAAACTTTTATTTTGCACTTTCGCCTTTTCAGTGGCAGTATCCCAGATTGCTCTTTGTGTGCAAAATCAGAGTAATCCTCTAAAGGTCAATATGGTCTTTGGGGTTCCATAATTTTTTTTCTGTGCACTTAATTTCAATGTCCAAAATACGTGTTTACAAAGGAAATCGTTACCTGTACAAAATTCAGGGCAGCCCCACGGCGCTGGCTTGGCCTCAGATGTCAGTGAGGATGAAGAGGAGGCAGCGAAGAGAGATGACATGGTTTGTGGGCTGCTTATACAGCTGGCTTGGTTTGCTTTCTTGTCTCAACACGGCAAAGCAAAGACAAGCTAATGTTACCCACGTGACAGGATGCGTTCCCTTTTTAAAGCAGATCCAGGCGGAAAGAACAAGGATAGATTCTGGGAAAATTTCAAAAACGTAACAAGCATGACAGACTTCTTATGGATACTATCAAGATGGGTTTTATTCAACTTAAGACCATGTGTCAGTTGATTCTAAACTTTATTAATTGGTATTGCAGCTAAAAAGACATAGAAGGAAACCATACAAAAGCAGACTCTTTGGAAAACAGTGACACAGAGAAAGTTAAATTTCAAAACTGATGGGATGTAGCCAAAACTACATGAAGAGGAAAATTAGTAAACTTACATATTTTTATTAAAAAGAAAGAATGAAAATCAAGCTCTGACTTAAGAAAACTATGAGGAACGTAGTTATTGAGAAACATAATACAAATAGGAAAGAGACACAGTCACTGGAATGTGTTTCGTACATTAAGGTGTTCTGGCTAAAAGGGAGGGCGGGGAAAGGCACACAGAAGAAGAAAGACAGCGGGGGGCTGTATATGGCAAAGTGTGGCATTTTAACACTGTGACTTGGGAACCCAGGAGAACATTTTAAGTTTTATTTTTAACCTTGGAATCACTTTATTTTTGGATTATACCCCACAACATTCTCCCACACCAGTTGCCCTTACAGCTCCCCTGCATTCCCTCATGCAGCAGCCCAGCTAACCTCAATTTTTATTTTATTTTTTATGTTGTAGCAAAAGTACGGCTATGGTCTTCTATCTTCTCGTTTTGGGTGCATTAAATAGGAAGTGACTAGGACTGAATTCTTGCTGTTTCTGACAGGCCAGCAGCATTCTGTCTTTCATCTATATCACACAATTCTGTACTCAAAATAGCACTTAGAGCTCAGTGGGTGCAAGTCTGCCATTACAAATGGGGAAAGTGGAGCTCCAGGGACATTACGGTTCCAGGTCTCACACAGCAAGGTGAGGACTAGCAATCGCAGTATACGACCGGCGGCTCCTCTGTGTCCGCCTTGGTTTGTAGCCTGCCCAGCTACTTACTGCGTGCACCGATCCTTACAAGACCCTTTCAGTCTGTTTTCTCTTTAGCTCCCATGCCACAAAGTTTGACACGCCTGACTCCCATTATTTAGACAATTTTCCAAGACAAGGACTAACTTTTCAGTGTATTTCTTATATTGAAGAATGACTGTGTGATAATTTTTATGATATATCCTTCAGTATTTTAAAATTCTGTTTTTACCTGAATGCCCATTTGCTGTAGGAGAAAACCTTTCAATCATTCTGTTAGTCTTTTCTCTTTGGAAAACTTCTTGATGTATCCACTACAGCTAAATCTACACGTGTCCTGTGAACCAGCAAGTTCCCCAGCTAGGAAGACACCCAATGTGAAGGCATAAATCTGTTCACCAAATGGCACGGATGAGACTGTTCCTTCCTGTACTCTTCAGAAAGGCCTCCGATTAGGAAAAAAAACAAATGTCCATTAAGAATGCAATGGATAAGTAACTGTATTACCATACAGCAATAGTAAACAAATACTGCTGCCACAGACAGCCACATAGAGACCCCCACAAACATAACGTGGGGTGAAATAAGCCAAATGCAGCAGAGTGGGATTCCAGTCATAGAACTAAAAACCAGACAAAACTAATCTCTGGCGATTGTGTCAGGGGTACTGGTTACCTTTGGGGATGGGGGCACGTGGGGGTTTCTGGGAGCCAGTAACCATCTATATCTTGATCTGGATACTGGTTACATGGGTGTTCGCATTTCACTGAGCTGCACACTTATAATTTGTGCACTTTTCTGTACCCAATAAAAACTGTACTTAAAATCCAGACTTAATTTTAGCTTTTAGTTCTCTTGCTCTGTGTGAGTGTATATGAGGCTCAGCTCTCTCTCTGTCTGCTTCGCTGAGTGCTCAGTCCCTATAGCTGTTCCCAGAGGCCCTATGGAATGCTGGGTAGTTAGGAAGGAGCCTCCCACATCCTAGACTGGGTCTGAATTTACACTTGGCCACTTGGAAACTCATATAGCCTTTGAAAGTTATTTAGATTCATCCTGATCTCCATTTCCTCAGTGTGAAAAATGGGCATAAGAACAGCTCAAACACCTCAGGCCTGTGATGTGAGTTAAATGAGATAGTGGACATGAAATGCTCAGTTCACAGTAAACACTGTGGACACTAGCTATTATTTTTATTTTATTTCCATAAAGACGATTCTGTGCTTATAAAATGCAAAGCAGTCTTGCCATTTGGCACCAGGCTGGACCTACAGCATAGACACGGTTTGGGCTCCCTGTTTGAAATCCTCAGTGAAGTCTCATAGTCTCAGTTACTTCCGGGACTCCCTAGTCATGTGACTCCATGTCAGCAGACCAAGGGAGAACTCTGCTGTCTCAGTCCACGTCTCCTACTCCTGGAGCTACTTGCTCCAGCCTTTTTATCTTGAACCGTTCACATTAATCCATTGCCTCTCCTATCCCCCTCCCCTTGGTTATTGTTTTCTTCATAAATATTAAAAAAAATGCTGGGTGAGCTGCAGGACTCTGTGGGCCTAACTTTCTGTAATGTCTTTGGTGAGGCCAAATGAGTGATTCTTCTCAGGAATGTTCTGGAACCTGAATCTAGTCATTGTGCATTGGTGGGAAGATGATTGTGACAGTTGTACAGAGAGATTATGAAAGGGTGAAGATAGGGCAGGGTTGTTTTGGGTATTTTGTTGTTGTTTTTTTGATTAATGAAACTCATTAATTTAGGAAACAATTCCCAGCCTTTCTGCCTGAAGATTATTGTTATTCATTAACCCAGATTGTTGAATCTTGTTTTGTAATGTGAATCTAAAAAAGGCATTTCAGTAACCTGTGCACTCAGAAACAAATTAAGAGGGCTGGAAGAGGAACAAACCAACATTTTCTGAAAAAGCAAGTTATAATGACTTATTTCAGTTTTTGAAATTATTTTCTTGACCTCACCTATCCTTCAGTGCCCACCCATTTTTCTGTTTATCTATAGGGCAAACTGTTAATCAAGCAGGTGGTCTGCATCCCATCCCCCCACCTGCCCTCCTCCTCTTCATTTTTTCATCTCTCTGAGTCCGTTTCCCGTCCTCCACTGTGCTGTGCATTCTCCTCAGGGACAATAACAGCTCCTGTCTTTGCCTCGTTTAATTTACAAGCCTATTCTGTGGAGTTGACCACTACTCCCCACCCCCAGATATTAAGTTGGCCATAAAGTCCACATAGTAAGAGATACATTTTTCATTTTCACCTATCACTTTACTGATTTGGATATTTTGAGTATGCCAGCTATCTCCTGTGTGGTATAATGTTGGTGGCTCTCAATTAATGTCTCAATTTGATCATTATCAATTTCAACTGGTCCACCCAACCATGGTGCATTGTCCAGCGAGAAATCTCTAGCATGAAACTTCACAACCACTTTTGACATGTTCAATCAGTCACAGCACCTTCTTTGTACACCACACAGATCTTTTTTTTTTGTGTCCAGTTGTAGTTTTACCTTTCATGAAATAATAAAGCATATATGCTGAAAATGTTACATATTTTCTTACACCTTCAATATTAAAATGACTACACAAAAATTCACCAATTTTGATGTTTTTTTTCAATGCACGCTGATGTGACAGCTGTCACAATACAGTCTAATAAGATTGTTTTGAAATAACTAAGTGCTATTAGAGCCTTAGTTGTCTTTTCAGAAAAACTAAATGAACTTTTTGGCTGACCCAGTGTTCCCTCAGTTGCTCTGTCTTTCTAACCCAGAGACTTACTCTTTAGTCCTCTGTTTGTTCTCTTCTCTATCTTCCTTCTTTCTCCAAATGCTCTCATGCAGTGGTTGTGAACTTTCAATATGCTCATTTCCAAGTTGTATTTAATCTCCAGCTCTGGCCTCTCCTCTGAGCTGCAGACTCACCTGCAACTACCCCTGTGAAGTTTTTACTTGCACACCCAACAGATGGCCCCCATGTAACATGTCCTGATTCTTCCCCTCCAAGCATTCCTCCTCCAGGGTTTCCCACTTCAATAAATGGCATCACCAACCTCCATGCAGGCACCTGACGGAAAAAAAAAACTTGAGTTACCTCTTTTTTTTTTTTAAGATTTTATTTATTTATTTTTACAGAGGGGAAGGGAAGGAGGAAGAGAGAGAGAGAAACATCAATGTGTGGTTGCCTCTCGGCGTGGCCCCCACTGTGGACCTGGCCTGCAACCCAGACACGTGCCCTGACTGGGAATCAAACCTGCGACACTTTGGTTCACAGCCCACACCCAAATCCACTGAGCTACGCCAGCCAGGGCTTAGAGTTACCTCTTGATTCCTCCCTTTCTTTCCATCTCACATTTAATCTTTCTGCTAAGTCTTCAAAATATATCCGGAATCTTCCTATTTCTCTTTTTCCACACTAGTTCAAGCACCCATCGCTTCGTGCAAGTTCATGATAACAGCTCCCTACTTCTGTCTGCTCATACACAGTCTGTTCTTTACACAGTGGTCAGAGAGATCTGGTTGAAGCTCATGTATTTGTTTCAAGAAGTTGAACTCAAGGTGGAAATGGCCAACTCTTCACTCAGGCTCTGTCACAGACAGAGGTAGCTCTGACATGTATCTTTTTTAAAGATAGACCGTTTCAGTAGTATCAATTTGAAGCACAGAATTGCTAACCAGCACTCTGAATCCTGAAACGGAGGGCATGGGAAGTAGGCCAGTGTAAGTATTCTGGATCTTCTCTCCAGCTGTGCTGCCAGAGGCCCCCAGCTGTATGTGGAGGAGGCTCCTTTCTGATGCACGAGGAGAAACTAGCACCAGATTACAACCTAGAGACACTGTGCTTGTTTTCAAAGATTGCTTAAGAAGTTTTCTCCTGCACCCCTGCTGATCTTCTGATAGTGTCTATTTATCATGGACAGCAGAAAAAACATCTTGTATAAATGTCATATTTACCTTGCAAAATTAAATTATTTATGTATAGAGATGGCAGCAAATTACTTTTTTCACCCAAAAGGATAGCTCTCTGGGTTTTTTTTTTAAACTGGCTAGGAACATTAATATTCATGCTTTTATTATGATATCTGTATGTTTATGAAGAAATAAATATTTCTTCATAATGAGTGATTTCTTCATTTTAAGTAATGAGATACATAGAAATTCCATTTGATTGCATTTGTTTCTGGATAAAACTTTTAAAGGCCCTCACTTTATCAAAGAAAAATTGGATAGCAGAAGAGAATTTTTGAAGATTCAGTTTCTATTGAACTGTTACCACAAATTATACTTTGAAAAGGTACTCTGAACGTATTATATGCATGGCAAAGCATTCTCTTCCTGCCTCATTCAGAGAAGGTTTGTTTGTGCGGTTGTGCTGAGAAAAATTATATTTTCTCAATAGATGCTTACCTGTGGGATGTTTCATTCTTCAGTGGCATTTTGGAATGTTTAAGTATTGGAGTTACTATATCATTGCCTAGATTATGCACTATCTTCTCCATGAGAACATATTATAGAATAGAGAATTAAGGCCAAACATAAACTCTTCTAGTTTTTTCCCCAATTCTAATTACATAAAATAATTGGAAAAGTAAATTTATTGAATTTTTAAGTCAGGTTGGAGTATTCTGGCTTCCTGAAAATCATTCCTTACTTACCTCTACTTGCCATTATTTTTCTCATGTGAATTTGAGTGTGTCTTTTTAAAAAAACCTGCTATAAATGTTTTAGTTCTCAGGAAGGGGAACCCCATCTATGGAGGGAAGCCACTCCTGGACTGTGTTGAGTTGAAACACTTAGTAGGTGACAGTGTTAAATATTATTTGGCGAGTTCCTGTGGCCCAATGATGCAATTTAAATAAAATAATTATCTTTCTCGGCTTCTAATTCAAGAAGTTCAGATGTATTTCTGGATTTGAATCAAAACAGATAAGATGCTACAAATCCCAATTGATTTTGGACCATATTAGTGATTGTTCTTCCTGAAGAACTTGGCTGCAAATCCTGCAGCAAGTTCTGTCATTGGCTTACTAAACTCCCATCTACTCCCTGTCTAGCCTGACTTCCTCTTAGCTAAGCTAATGCCTTCACTTCTCAGACTCCCTTGCAGCTAGAGTTCAAGCATGTAACCTATGCTCTGTCGCCCAAACCTACCTGTTGAATTTGGATGCCAAACCCGAGGAATGTTAGGCAGTAGCTCATAGGTTGTTTGGATCTACTGCTAAGCCCAGCAGCACTGGCCTCTTGCTTATCTGTCATTGGCTCCTTTAGACACTTGACATCCAGACTTGCACAAGATCAGTGGTGACCAGCAGGTGGCAGCAACAGCAATGTTTCACTGTGACAGCTTGGCTCTGTGGATTGTAAACATACTCTGGCTCTCCTGAAGATTCTGAAAGCTCCTTAATACATCCTCTTTGCTCAATAATATAATGAGTAGACCCTGTTGTTTGCATCTAAGTATTCAGGTGTTGTTTTCACAACTGCTTTAATGAGGTGTTGGTCGTCTTGTTTCAGTTACCTGAGGTTCACTGACTAATGCACAGTTGTTAGATGTTCTTGTGTATCAGAATTTATGTACTATTTCAGAATCATATGTAATGAAGATTGAGGGTGAGATTTTTTTACTTTAAAAAATAAATACAGAGAACATGTTATTTTTCACATGTGGGCTTCGATCATGGCCATACAATGCATGCAAACCCTACTCTTAGAAGAAAAATCAGTCTGTCGAAGTGGGAGATAATCGGGAGCTAAACTATTCACTCAGAAGTCTGACAACATGAAGTCTAATGACTGGTGAGACTAGAGGCCACCCTGAGTCAGCATGTGACTGACCACATCCTACCCCCTGGATAGCTGCTGTCTTACCTGAAATAGACGAAGCATGGAAGAGAGGAGGAAAAGTTGGGGGGGGGAGTAATCATTAACGTAAGGAGGACAGACTGTCTTCATTCCCTCTTTCAACATTAGTTTACCTTGGATTTGTAGAAGTTGCCTACTTTTTCCACTCAGTATCCCTTTGCCTCTACAATTTTTAAAACCAACCACAGATTGCTGTCTCATATGAAAACTTTTGGTGTTTAACTATTGCTGAGTGAGGTCTCACCCCTCGGACTTGATAGGCAGGATTCCTCACAACTGGTCCTGACTGATTCTTCCAGCCCTGTCTCCCAGCACCAGCCTTGCACACCCCATGTTGTCACCCTGTCGGGACAGCTGATGGTCTCAGGCAGGTTCAGCAGCAGGCAGTGATATAAGCAGAATGGGATTTAACACAGGGTGTGTGGGCCTTACAAGATCATTGGAAAAACTTGGGAGATGGGTCAAACTGAACTCCCAGGAATGACTCACAGAACAGCCCCTCAGAACTAGCGCATCAAAGGAGCTGTTATCGATGCTTCAGTCAGCAAGTTGGCTCCCAGTTTTTGACTCCAAGAGCACATTGCTTCAGACATGTACCGGGCCAGCAAAATGATGTCCACCTACCCTGCCTGTCACCCTCACGAGTGTAGGGACTGGACACAGACTTCCGTTGCCACTTCTACTGAAATACCTCATCATTTAGACTCAGCAGCAGGAGTACGAACTCAAGTCCTCAGCCAAGTTCACCAGGTGCGCCAACTTGCAAATCAGAAAGCCCAGGGGTAAGGGAGTCTGGGGAATGTGGTTTCCAGCTAACAGCCACCCGCACGCGGTGCACTCTGCAAGGCTGTTTGACTGGGGCCGTGAGAGGCGACATGAACCATCCGTTACACACGTGACTCAGTATTCCCAGCACACAGAAGACTCGTTCTCTTTTTTACGCCCTTGCTCTTGTTCTTTTATCTAATTGGAATGTGTTTCATATCCTTCTCCATCCAGCAAACGCTTTTTCACCCATCAGGGTCCCCCTCACATGTCACCTCCTTCTTCATGTTTTCTCTGATATTTCCTTCCAGCCTCCATTAGAGAGCACCCTCTGTTTTGAAATGTGTTTTGTCATCAGTTGATTGTATCTCTCTTCTTCCACCCAACGGCATTCCTTACAAGCAAGGGGTAGATTATTTATTCATTCATTTTGTCATTCAACCAGCAAGCTTACTGGCACTTCCAAAGCCAATGAAGGCTGGGTTCCTGTCCTCAAGGAGTGAAGGTCCTAGTAGGGGAGACAGACAAACACAGTTATGGGGTGGATAAGCCACAGTGGAGTGGACAGCACTCTCAGCTGGAAAGGGCATGGGAGACGCAAAGGTCAGGGAAGGCTTTCTAAGAGAAGGTGGTCTTCGTCTCAGCATCTTCAGTGCCTAGAGTAGTGCTTGGTGAGTAGTGTCTTTCACAAACAAGTCAAGGCTGGAAGTAAGTGATTTTTTTTGAATGAACTTTTTTCTCTAGTTAAAAGCTCTCTGCCAGTACTTGTAATGCTTTACCATTACTTAGTTTTTAATACCATTGAACAAAGCGAATTTCTCTAGAGCTCATTTTGTTTAAACTGTTTCTTTTCTTCCTGTAACTCATCCTTTCAATAATATTAATTGCGTGCTTACTGAGTATCAGATCTGGTGCTTAGCCCCTAGACCCTGTGTATCCAGCGAGCCGAGGCCTCAGTCCTGTGGTCCAGATTGCACTTCTAGTGGGAGATAGACACTAAGCAAATAGCTACACAAACACAAGTGGTAGTCTGCGGAGGAAAATGCAGGCCTCAGTGAGAGAAGTAGGAGAGGTGTAAAAGGGGTCAGAGGGCCGGAAGAGGTTGGAATGCCTGAAGACGGGACAGCACTGGGAAGAGAGCAGGTCAGGAGTGGTCTACAGGTTCTCTTGCCGCCCCCTCCCCGCCTTTCAACGTAACAGCTAAAAGTTTTTTCCTTCAACTGTTACTTCCCGCTCTGTCCACCAGCTCCTGTAATCATTTGATTGGCAATACACTTATATTCAAGAAGATAAACTCAGTTTCAACATACAGGGAAGCTTTTCAAAAAAAAAAAAAATGACTTGCATTCATGAGTTTGAAATAGCCATTATCTGTGTGGAAATTTTTGCTTAGTATTTGCAAGTTATATCTTAAGGAAACTTTTTGTAGAGATTAGACAATAAATATTATGTCATCATAAGACAGATGCTTTTAAATGCTCTGGTGTTTCCTGCCCTCATCCATTTCATAAAGGTGGGTGCTAATCCCTTTTCTTTGAAAGTGTCTGTCACTGTCATACAACGTCCCACTGTATCAAATTACAGAGCACCTGACTGTGTGGCCCTGAGGTTGCCACTGTGCAAAGTCAATGCTGGGATTTGGCTCTGGCCCTCAGGTGCTTACAAAAATATCGAGGGGGGCTAGCCATGTGTAAAAGACACAAAGCATTAAGCCAAACAATGAAAAAGAACATTTAAATTAACCTAAGAATGGATAATTGATGCCAGAATATAAATAGATTGGGGATATGTGCATTTTAGTAGGAAAGCAGGAAGAAAATAAGTTTTCTTGTGGTGAGCGGAGGCGACTTTAGGGAAACGCCGTTTAGACAGGGCAGGCTGAGGGCAATGAGCTGACCCTGCTTTGTGATCACTGTGGGAATCTTCTGAGACCGGCCTGTTGCCACCTGCATGGACCTGAGAAGAATTTACAGGCCACTGAGGAAAGCACTTCTCCGCCCCAGGACTTCCAAATGATGCTCTCTGCCACTGTGGTGGTTTTAGGACATGCTACACAGTTTACTTCTCTCTGAATGAAGCATTCACATTGCCATTCAACATGTCTAGTTGGGGGTGCATTTTAAGTCAAATTATACAAGAAGCTGTTTGTGGCATTCAGCAGCTGCAAAGAGAAGGGGCCGTTTGGGGGAAGGGGGTGTTGGCGTTGAACACAATTGAAGTGAAGCTAGAAAGTTCAGAATATAGAGTTAGTCTTCGCTGTTGATGGGTAGTTGTGAGTATTGACAAGAGGAAGAAGGAGGTTACTGAGTGAGGAAGTGAGTTTTCTCCTCCTTCAGCATGGGCTGAAATGAGCTCTCCATTGATGCTCTTGGATTTATTCTGATAATGAATGTAATATATTGTCTGGAGTCTGTGGCTGATTCCTCTCTCTGGTGGGGTGCAGTTGGTGAGTATTTCTCTTTAGAAAACAGTTGTAATAATTAAGTTCTGGTCAGGTTAAAGCTGATTGTGCATGAACATAAGACAGTATGGAAAAGTATAGATCTTTTAGGACTGCCCTTGGTAGCCTCAGTGTACACTTCAGTTTGCTAATGAAAATGGATTGTGGCAGCTTCGTTTGAACTTGTTTTATCTATAATGATGTATATGGAGTGCTGCTCTTGAAGAGATCAGTGCTTCCGATAAGGCGCTAAAAATGGATCTAGCTGACTATACTAAGTCTTGTTAGAAAATTTGAGAGAGTTTTGAGAACATTTTTTGATTTTGTAGGAACCTGTTGGTTTTCTTTTTCTCCTTAGATATCTTACTTTGTATTTTGTGTCAGGAAAACATTGATTGCCTGTCTTCATTGTCAGTAAAATTCCTTTAGTGAATTCTTCCCCCTCCACCTTTTTTTCTTTCGTGAAAAAAGCAAAAATTTAACAAAGAATGAAATATCCACTCCTGTTTTTACAATTCCAAGCTCTGTATTCTTTGGCTGAATGTATTGTCAGGTACATGAAGAATACAGCTGATCTCAATTCTCTCTAATTTTATTTTTTGCTAAGATGTGAAGAATTCCATTATTATTTTTTTGTTCTCTGTTTCAAACTCCCATGATGCAGATGGGGAGGAGCTAAGCATATCAGTTTTACTCAGTGGCCAGCCATTACCTAGGATTGCCATTGTTGTTTTGATTACCATTTGATTTTTCTCGGATTCTGTGAGCCTAATTACGTGGGCTCTGCAATTACCATGCCTCCCTTCCCTTCCAGCTGTGCCCTGGTTGTGTTGCCCTCTGGTACCAGGAAATGCCACGAAGTGTGGTCGCCCCTCTGCCCCATCAGTTCAGAAATCCACACTGTGAAATCCTTGCCCTAGAAATACTGGGTTTCTGGAATTGAGCGATAGTGTACCATATGCCCCCATACAGTGATCGATGTTTTTATTCTTGTTGCTTGTTCTCATTGCTTGTTTACTTATTAAAAATCCCCTTATCTTTCTGAATTGAGAAAGAAAAATCAGTGAAAGAATATGAGAGACTGAGTTTACGGGAAGGTTTTATTGATTTCAGAAGTCTCCAATGACCTGACTTCAACGGAAGTTCTGTCCTCTCTGGACTAATTCTGAATATCGTTTTAGGCCAGGCTGACCCTCCCAGGCTCCTGCTGTGGCACCTCCAGCAGGATGACAAAGCCTGTGCAGCGCTCCTCCTCGATAAGGAGCTAGGGTTCTCTGCTTGAGGGATGTGGCTGTTGTTTATTCAGCCATTTAAGGCAATGTACGATTAAAAAAAACACAGCGCTAATCAGATAAATATGATGCTCGCCTACATCAACCTTTACCATTTCTAGAAGACCAAATACAGTTGGAGACATTTAACTACGGGTGTTGCTGTCAGTGCATCAGCAAACCAAAGCAGTCTGTCTTAATTTCTCTCATTATCATTTTGCATGAGAACCAGCTGGCCTCTTAACAAAAGCAAGGGCTCACACCAGCTTATTAACTAGCACTCGTGTTAGCCATATGTGAAACAATATAAGACATCACAGGAAAGAGAGAAAAGAAGCAGCTAAACAGTTCATGAGCTTGTTCTATAGCTTACAAAATAATTAGCTCAAATGATCCTTTTCTCCAAATCCTTATACTTGTGGATCATTATTTGGAAAAAATTCAGGTGATAATATATTTGATTTCCCTTCTGTCACTTAAAGTATTTTTCATGTTTATAAACAGAGTAGTTTCAGAATCATCTTCTGTCCAAATGAAAAACACTTTCCTCTGGATTCCTTTATTGAAAGATTTTACCTTTTGGTTGTAAGTTGATGGGAACCTCTTTTTTCTTAGTGTAGTTACTCAGATACATGTAGCTGCTCCCTTATTGGTTTGAAAATATTTTATATAACTTAGGGGGTGCTTCCTTAATCTGAGCTTGGTTGCAGATACTAGGTAGTTTATGAATATTTATACATTTTTCTGAAGGTATGAGATCAACTTTATGTAAATTGTGGCTCAAAGAGGGCACAGAGGTTACAGAGCCTTTCTTTGGTAGAACAAGATGAGGACGTTCTTTTGAGGCAAGACCATGAATGGCAGTGTGTTAAACCAGAGCCCTTCCAAGCCCTTCTGCCTGGAGACGTCAGCAGGAATCATTCTCCTGAGCCTGTTTCATTGAGTGTCCAGCGGCCGCTTCCTGTAGGTGGCGCCCTCCTACTTTATTTTCTCAGTTTTCCCCTGGTCGTCTAGATTGGGAAGACTCCTTTGCTTTCCTTTTTTTTTTTCCCTAAGTAAAAAACTCTCCTCAAGTATGGATTCCATGTAGGTTTTGTAACACAATCAATCAAGCAGGTTTTTAATATTGTCCAATTTAAAAAGTACAAGAGAGCCCAGAATATAAAGCACTTTAGCTAATCACAGGACTCTCTTAAATTAGATTTCTAAGATCATCACATTATACTTTGGCTTTTCATTCTACAGTGAGATTTTTTTCCTCTTCCCTGAAGATTTTAGAAGACAGGTTGCATTAATTTTTTTTTTCTTTTCAAATTTTAAGTTTCATTTCCCTTTAAATTATTTTATTATAAAAGGATATGATTATGTTAAATTTAAATGGCACAGAAAATATATTTTTCAAGTGATTGAACGTTATTCTCTTCTGCATGATGTGCTAGATTCTTAATATGCATTCAGAAGATGTGTTTTGAATACCAATTGAATTGGGAAAGGTAAAGTGGGTTAACTTTACAATTGAACTAATTGATATGTAGCTCTACTCATATACATTATTTCTCTCCTGAAACGAGCCTTTTATACCTAATAAAGGCTAAGTGGAATGAAGTAGATGAATCAGTACTACTTAGGTAGATGGAGTAGGGCTCTACAACGTACTACGAAGAATAAAAAGTTCAAGTGTAAGAGGCCTACAGTTAATGAAATTCATTCTCTTTCTGCAAAGCAGATATAGTTCACTTTTGAGGAAGTTGTCCTTGCAGTAAAAATGACATGTACTTTTTGGGGGAAACAGTTACTGCAGCTCTGTCAAGGAATGCTGCTAAAGGAAGTTTAACATTTGACTTACCACTTGAAAAACGAGTAGAGGCATGCCAAGTGGCCGTCAGGGATCAAGTGCAAAGGCTTGGAGGCAGGAATGAGTGTGGACAATTGGAACCCTCACCCCACCAACCCTTTCCCAGTGAAGGCAGAGGTAGCATTGTGTATTAAAAACTTGAGCACAAGATAAATTAGCTCAGATGTTGGGTAACTCTGTAATCTATTGCAAGTCACTTATTTTGTAAAATAAAAGGAGTGGATTTGGCACTCCTTACTACTATTTCAGCTCTAACTTTTAGGAACCTATGAAATCTCCCCTTTCCAGCTTGTCCTTACTGTATCCCTACTCACCATTATGTCCAACCTCAGGGTGCATTGTTACAGAGCTCTCCCCTGTCTGGCCCACCTTGTGTCCATCATCTCCAGGGAGTCTCTGGGCCGTCAGGTTCCCTGCATCCGGGACAGTGCACCCCTCCAAACCTGGAGGCAGGGTGGGACTTGGAATGCTGTGCCAGCAGCAGGCCTCCACTGTAGTTTGCACTATTGGTTGGGGTTTCTCTTTTTCATAGCATGTTTTCTGTCTGCCTCACCTTTCATTTGTTCAACACTTGTCACACGAATATTGTGACTTGACTCACTACAGTGATAGCAGACGTTTTGAAATTGACCGGAGCAGATGGTAGCAATGGTTTTGGATTAAATTATTAACTAGGATCCACAGCAGAAGCCTTTAGCATCAACACATGCAGGGTAATGGGTTTCCTAGCATCAGAATTAACTGGCAGAGTGGGTGTCAGATCGAGTTTCTTCTGAAGAATTGATGCGCATGATCATCTCTTAAGGTTTCCCTTTCTACCCCCACTCCCCCCTCCCCAGATATTGAAGAGAGCAATTTCCATATCACTTGTTTTCAATGTGCCATATGATTCATCATTAAAGATTAATTCAGAAGCAAAAGAAAGACCATTATACCAATGAACTTCTAGAATATTGGTGATTTTCAATGAACTTTTGTGAAATAACATGATTCATGGGACAGTGAAAGTAATTCTCCTTGAGCGCGTGTTGCCAGACATGTTTTCATTCATTAAAACCCCATGTGTGTGTAATTTTAAACTTCATGATGCAGTTGTAAAAAGGGTAAGGTGACACCTATGCATTCAGATTTCCCCACTCATCTAAAAAAGGCTTTTCTTTATACCTGGTTTATTCACAGCTAGGATCCTATCCACAATCATGCATCTGTAAATCTCCTTTAATTTGGCACATTTCTATTATTATTATTATTATTATTATTATTATTTGACTTATTACAGAGACCAGACCAGCAAAATGTTTCACTTTTAGTTAGACTGGTTGTTTTTTGTTTTTTTCTCCTATCTCTTGTATTCTCTGTAAACTAGAAAATTTTAACGTCTCAAGAATGTTTAACTTGAATTTACCGTAGGCAATGTTTATACTTGGTATTCCATCATATGAGGGGCTCATAATACTGATTGTCCCAGTTTTGTCTGCTGGGTTATGGAGAGGGCAGGCTGGTCCTTCCACTGAGCTATGGCTCTAATGTTCATTCCTTTTATATCCATTCCTTCCCAGCTAACTAGGAAGTAAATCAAAGAGAAGTAGAAGTTTTAAATGCTTAGGATCTTAGCTGAGAGATGAATTGTAGTAATTCATTAGAAAAATGCCTGATGTGAAAAATGAGATTGATTCTTCAGTCATAAGTGACCAACTCATCTTTTGGTTTGTTTCTAATCAATTAAATGCCAAACAGCAATAACCTATAGTCAATTCCATTTGTCTTGAATAATATGAAGTATATTTTTTCATATGTTGTATCAAATTGTTAAGGCTATTTTTTAATACTGTAAATTACAATTGTATTAACATGAATTTTACTGTAGATTTTTTTAAGAGAAATTTTAAAAGATTTTATTTATTTATTTCTAGAGACAGGAAGGGAGGGGAACATCAATGTGTGGTTCCTGCTCACACGCCCCCTGCTGGGGACCTGGTCCACAACCCAGGCAGGTGCCCTAGACCAGGAATCAAACTGGTGACCCTTTGATTCGCCGGCACTCTATCACTGAGCCACACCAGCCGGGGCGACTATAGATTTTTAAAAAATTTCTTAATCATGAAATTCTATCTGAAGTTTGGCTTTATCTAAGCAGCCTGTGTTTTATCTGGCAGCCCTATTTTAAAAATTTACTCTCTTATTTATACTTTTATGGATTATATTAATTCGCCTGCTTGTATTATTGATTTGCTTTGTAGCTTCAATAATGGTTGTTATTTTGATAGATATTATAGACTATATATAATTGCTCTCAATGTGAAAGTGTTTATAAAAACATGAAACGTAAACTTTTCCTCTGGAAGTTTGTTATAGGAAGACTTTGTTCCTTAATAAACAGAGGATAAGCCTAAATTATCTGTAAGTTTATCTATTACTGAAGCATTATTGCAAGTTTTATTAAGTAGATTATGTTGCTAGTTAATTTTTAGAGATTTCTACTTACTACTAAGTGTGTATGTTTTATAAGGGCAGGGGCTTATGTTGGATCCTTTCTGCTGTATGTTTTCCAAAGCTCCAGTGAGCCTGAAAAGCACAAGAAACAATGGGTGATTGTGGATTTAAAAATTATATTTCAAGTATTTTAACCATGCATAAAAATAATGAGTATACCTAAATTAACTCAGTCATGCACAATCTTCTATTTCAGATGTTAAGCACTATTTATTGATAAGGTTGGACTGAGAAATTTTCTACTTTTGAAGTTAAAAGTCCATTGAGAAGTGCTTAAAATTATCATTTAGAGACCAGAAAAGAGCTCCATTGTGTCTGATTGTTATTTTCCTTTCCTCTTCTTCCAAAGTAGAAGACCCCAGTGACCTTTATGGATTATATATTCCATTTTCAATTGAGCATGGGTTTGATTTTGTGTAGGTCAAATGTCTATATATATTATATGCTTTCTGTGTACAGTATTTGAAAATGTTCCTTTTTAGTAAACACTGTTTAGCAAAGTTTGTGAAGATTTTTGGACTCAAAATAAAGACTTTTAATATCCTAGCTGCATTTAATGTACCTAGGAGGGCCGGAAAAGAGGGGAGGGTCATAGGGGGATGGAGCCCTCATCTAAGAGTCCTGGGAGCCCTAGATAGCTCTGCTCTTACAAAGGTTTTAGGTCTAAACATGTAATCTTTTGTTTCCAATAATAACAACACTGAATATATTTTAAGTTTGTATAATAGATGAACCCTGAATGGTAACAGTCATTTATAAGTTGGTGGGATTTTAATTTTTAGACTGTTATACCTTAAGTATATAATGGCTCCTGAACTGCAAACTGTTAAATGCAGGCTGATAAGACCAAGGGAGTTGTAGAAAATAACCCTAAATGAGAATTGGTTTTGACCTCCTCACTGGTAGTGTGGATTGCTGGGCCCAGTCGAGCCATTCAGATGTACATGCATATCATGCAACACTGCGTTTTGGTTTTTGCTTTTAAATACAACACTGGCCCTACAGCTTTCCTTCTTAAACTCCTTTGGTGACTCCGTAGCCCACTAACTAAAATCCACCCCCTCATCAAGCAGGGCCTCCAGGGTCTGGCCCCTGCTTCTCTCTCTACCTCTCTTGCCACCCTTTCCCCACACCACCCTCCTGTAAGCTTCCACAGAAGCTTCTGCAGGCTTCCACCTCTGTGTGACCTGTGACTGTGCCTTACCTGAGTCCCCTCTTTGCTTCCGCTCTCTAGCAGCTGTTTGCTTTCTGAATGAGGTGCGTGCCCTTTGTCATCCTCCCCTTTCAGAGCCTGGTCTTATCTCTCTCCCTATGCTTGTTCATTACTTTATTGTATTTGTCCGTTTGGGTGTGTCATCCCTACTGGACTGTGGAACCTTCCCAAGGTCAGAGATCGGGTTGGATTTACTTTTAACCAGATGCCTACCACAAGCCAGCTAATAAGTGCTCAATGTAAAATTGCTGAGTGGCTGAACGTAAATGCATAGTTCAGTCCAACTTTTTTTTAATATGTATTACTTTGCAAAATATTCCTATGCCTCTTTCCCTGTATATTATATACTTACTCCTGGGAAGTAATCGGATAACTGTAGAAATAACCAGGTGATTCCTAGAAGAAAAAAATTGGAATTTGGTTAGAAATAAGATTTAGGGAAAGATTAAGTCAAAATGTTGGAACTTTATGAATAAAGATGCCAATATTTATACAATAATAGTGGTAATAGAATTTCAAAATCCTGGACTAGAGCATATTTTTCTTTGAAATATTTAGAGAAATATGATTTACTTTAAATATTTTTATTATGGTACCTATGTTTTTAAAAGGACTTTTGTGTAAGATATACTACCTTGAATGTACTACCTAAAGATATCTTTTCAAAACCCAGCACTCCTGAAAGGGAGGGCAGGACACCCAGTTCTCATCTTCGCTGTAGATCCCTGTTTTCTTACTTTGACCTGGAGAGGAAATTTACCTGTCTGGTTCCCTGAGAAATTGACCATCACCCTAATAGAAATGTGAACGTTCTTGATAAGCGGAAAGGGTTGGAGGGGGAGGCAGATGGGTATGAACTAGACATCCAGTTTGAGATAATGTGAACATGAGTAGAGGCTGGCAGTGTGGAACTGAGTGGCAGACAAATAAAGGACAGGAGGTGGAGGTGAAGGTTGAGCGGGGTAGTTAAAATCAGAAGCGTCATCCGTGGATTGGCAGTCTCTTCCTGCAAAGGCCCCAGTCAGCACTTTTCAGCCTTGCTCATCTCATGGCACACGTGAACTAATTGCTGAAATTCTGCAGCACACCAGAAATACGGCTTTTGTCTGTCTGACAAAAAATGGGTATAATTTTGATTCCTTCACACCAGGCGGCTATTGTTGTGGTAGCTGTTGTCATTTTTCAGCTGATAGTCTAAGGGAAAAGAGGTCAGTGCCCCGACTAAATAGTCAGGTATTGCATGTTTTAAAAATTCTTGTGGCACACTGGTCAAAGAATCGCTTGTCCAGATAGTCACTGTTTCTCGTTTTAGAGGGCAGACCGTCTCGGCTCTCCTCACGTTCCGTGCGAGAGCTGCCCTAGGTGTTGCACAAACAAGCGGGCACGCGGCCCTGCATTACAACTGCACTGCTGGGTGCTGAAACCTGGATTTCACACAACGTTCGCATCATGAAATGTTCTTCTCTTTTAGTTTGTTACCACAGCATTTACGGATAGGCCAGCTAGGTTGAGCCCAAGGGCTGCGATTTGCAGACTCCCGACTTGCATCAGCAAAGTCATTGAGGCTTCAAGGGGTAGTAAGTAAATAGCACAGGACACAGTTTTAAGGACTGACTCTCTTAAGTTGTTAAGGGTTCGTCAGAATCCAGAGAAGAAACAATCAAATGTAGGAAAGGAACTACAGGTGACCTGGGCATAGGGGTGCTGAGCCCCGCACAGTCAAAAATTCACTTTTGATTCCCCCAAAAGTTAACTACCTACCAATGGCCCGTTGACCAGAAGCCTTACCAATAACATGACAGTCAATAAACACAGATTTTTGTGTTCTATGTAGTATATACTGTATTCTTCCAGTAAAGTAAACTAGAAAAAAGAGAACATTATTAAGAAAACAAAAGGGGAAGGAAAATACGTTTTCAGTGCTTATCGTAAAAAACTGGCATAAATACGCGGGCCTGTGGGGCTTAAACCATGCTGTTCCGGGGCCGCTGGAGTGCGCTGCAGGGGGAGAGAAGGAAGAGCCCCAGCCCTGGGTCATCCGCAGTGTGCGATTGAAAAGGTAAATAGAAGGATGAGGAGAGGAAAAGACCATCAGTACTAGTTAGTTTACTGGTGACCACTGAGGGTTTTTTTTTAATAATAATTAGGGATAGAATTTTAGGCTATTGGAAAAAAGGTACTGTGAGCATGAGTGTCGAAGTGGCAGGTTTGGTGCTGCCCCTGGCGGAGCTGGCAGTGTGACTGGGAGATGAGTCAAAGGACAGCTGAGGTCTGGGTGGTGGCCTTCTGTCTGGTAAAGCACGGCTGACCCTTCCTGAAGCTGAGGGCTGCTTAGCTGTCTCTTAAGACTTTATTCATCTAATAAATGCTCGTATGTGCCTACCACAAACCAGGTACAGTTCTAATGACTTTACCGATAATAACTTTCAGTTCTCCTATTAACCTTCTAGTGTAAACACCGTTATTTACCTCCATTTCACAGATGACAAAGCCAAGGAGCAGAGAGGGCATGCTGGGCGGGTGGCTCTGGCACCGGCCGTCCACTCCCGTACTGAGCTGTCCTGTTTCCACATGTGCGACATTAGGACTTTCGTTTAAGTGTGTCTGCTTCTCCAGGGCTAGCATTGGAATAGGAAGCACCGAGGATGTAAATGTTTTCTGCCGAAAGTATAAATTGAGCAATTAAAAATGACTAGACATTTCCATAAAAATGTGGCTCTTCAATAAACCAGGACATCAAGGCAATGCAAGTTATAAGGTAAAAGCACTCCCCTGTTCTCATGCTTATATCCAAGACAGGAAGAGATGATAAAATTATTGGGGAAATTTTTATGATTAATAATAAGCTCTTTGAAAACACAGCATGGCATGTAACACAACCAAAATCCTAATGTGTTTGGTTGCTACCTGAAGATCTGGACTGAGGGAGCTGGAGTGATGCCCGGAGGACGAAGAGCCTGGGATGCTGGGGTGGAAGCCTGCTTGCGACCCCTAGGCTCACCACCGACCAGTGTTGAACCGCAGAGTGGTGTTATCTTTGCAGAACTGTGGCCCCTGAATGTCAAGCTTCATGTTGAGTGGGAAGGGAGAGTGCTCCATGCGTGACTCTGACTGCTATTCACTGCTGTTCATCTTCTGAGAGCACTTCTCCCCCTAGTCCTGGTGGACAGGAAAAGCCTCACTACCCAATGAACAGATTTGTGTTCTATTTCCATCGCTTTCTTAAACTTTTTACCCAAACCTCACCTTTTCAGGAAGGTCTACCCTGACGCCTATTTAATACTGCATCCTGGCCACCTGCTTGTCCCCAGATCTCCTTTCATCCTGTTCAACTTTTTCTTTTGCCCATTGCACTTACCAGTGTACCGTGTAAATGTAGGTTTTTGTCAAATAATGTAAGCTCCATGAAGGCAGGGACCTCTGATGTGTCCCAGATGAGTGGCCCTTAGTACGTGCTCAACATTTACCTTTTTAATGACTGAATCAGTGTTCAGATGCCATTGTTGTACACATGAAAAGCTACTGCTAAGTGTGGGGAGGGCAGTTAAAGGGGTACAGGGATTGAGCAAAAAGGGAAAAGGACTCATGGACATGGACAAGTGTGGTGATTGCTGGAGGGGGAGAGGGTGTAAATAGTAATGGAAAAAATATACAATAAAAAAACAAGCTACATGCCATTTTCAGTTGCAAGTGTGCCTGGTGGGTGACGTGCAGCCTGTGGGTGTGAATAGGAGTGCTTCTGTCCAGAACACTCTACTGCCCGCCTCTAGTGCGTCGAGGATTGGAGGCAGCTCTTGAAGCAGAGTGAGGTCACTGTTGCTTATAAATTTGTTTTCCTAAGGGGAACTTTGCTCACTAATTCAAGGCAGCTATATAATTTAACTCCTAGTCTCAGTTTCTTATTTGCCATCTGGCCATCTGATTACTTTTAAGTAAAGCTGAAAGAATACAAATTAGCAATCTGTAATAATATGTATGGTAATACGATGTGTGGGTTTTTTTTGTTTGCTTTGCTTTTGTTATTCAAAATTTAAGATTAAGGGGAGAGGAGGAATCATTCCAAAACTTTCCCTAGAGGGAGCCCCTTATATAAATTTTATTCTTTGACTAAGAGCTTTTGTTATAAACTAAACGTTTTGAGTTAGTGGATTATTACATTTTTCCATTCAGTTGTAAGTCTGGCCCAAAGCTATGAAATAAGAGGTTGTCTAACGTGTTTCAGAAACTGTTTTGCCATAAAGTGGAATTGGGGGAAGAAGTGAGGAGCATTATTTTCTTTTGTTTTGATAACATTTCCTGATCTGTGTTCTTTTTCCTTCTTGTCCCTGTTCCTCTACCCAAGAATATATTTTTTCCAGTGCCTGGTTGTACCCCATTTCTGATTCTTCTCTCTGTCTGTGTTCCCTCAGTTCTCTGAGGGTAATTACTAATGGACAAAAGAACCAGAACAGTGTTCTGCTCACAATAAAGAGGAACCCAGATAATGTTTGAAGTTACTCCTCCTCTTCTTCCTCATCGGGGACGGTGTGTGTGCGCACAAATTATTTAGCCAGGTGCTTAGATAATTAAATTTAAAATACCAATTTAAATGATTAGGGTGCTTTATCTAATTTCTCCTTTGGAGTGGGTAAGTTGGGGTTTCGCTTGGAGGAGAGAGTTGCAAAAGCTAGGTGCAAATAAGATCAAACTTTGGAACAATTACAATGCCGATTCTCAATCACTGGCTAAAGGAAAAAACTGGGTGAGAAGACCTGGTGTACTAATTTGCACGAAAATGCAACCAAGTCATCACTTACAGCTCTGTGGAGATTCTATTGTAAAGTTTTACTGCTTGTAAATGCTTCTTTGGTGCGGGAGGCAGAGCCTGGGGGCGTGGTCAGGGAAACAAAAGTTGGGCTCTTTTTCCCCCTAAATCAGTTCCAATGCCTGAATTAACTGGAGAGCCAAAGAATCAACACAGACTTGCTCTAAGACTTGTCGGCTCCAGTAAAAAGATCTGGACATTCATCGTGACCTACTGAAAATTGGGAGCACATTTGCTTCACCTTGACCTTCATAGAGGAAACCTGCACTGGTTTGTGGACTACAGAGCAGAGACACTTCTGATCTGTTGGAGAGAAAACTGAACAAATGAGCCCCGAGGCAGAATGACTGAGGTGGCTATCATGCAAATAAGGATGGTGATTGGCTTTCTCTTTCTGCACACGTTTGTCACTGGCGGCTCTGAGCCTTAAAGATTAGGTTTCAGTGGGAGATTTTCAGGTTCAAGGACTGTTAATGGTTTGTAACTGCCTGACAATAAGCTCAACCTCCAAAGTTACATCAGCCTGGGCAGACGTCTAATGATTGGAGAAGAGAGCGAGAAGTTAGAATCTGGAGCAGAAGGATGCAGCTTGCCACCTGCCCGCTGGACTGAGCTTTGAATGTGATTTAAATTTCTAAGCCCTGTGTAGGCATCCTGGAAATGGTGGTCTTCATTAATGCAAAGCTCAAGTCTTTAATTAAACTTTTTAAGAAGAAAAGTAAGTAGTTTCTTTTCTCCCCACTATGTGTGTGTGTGTTTATGTGCTAGTTCATCCTTTTGAGTGGCAGAATGAGAGTGGAAACAGCATAATTAACACAAGTTAAACTCCATTCTCCACCAGGTTGTTCAAATACGTTCGACTTTTGTAACTTTAGGGCAGAATTATGTGATCTCAGCATGTCTTGTTTATTTATGGTTCAGATTTCAGGTGAATTTACCCCTTTCATGCTTCTCAAAAGAAGCCCTTTGAAGAAAGGGAAGGGGGGAACCTTGTATTTACTTTATGTCCACCCTGATGTATGGTGTTTTGATGCTTTGGCTTACTGTGCAGGGAACCTCTGTGCACTGTGTCACATATTTTCGGTGGAGATGATCCTCTAAACCCCCTGGCACTCTCTGTTTTGTATTTCAGGGCTGGAGGACATATTCTGTCTAGACTGATCCGTCATTGTAAAGTACACAGCTTTTGTGCTGGTGGCTTCATTGTGTACTTACCATTGGTTCACATTTCTTTTATCTAAGTGTTTCTTCATTCGCTGGAAAAGTATAATTTTTAGAAATACGTGGTTTGTTTTTACATAGTTATTGGTTTGTTAGTTTTAGTTTAGTTTGGGGACCAGTGATTTAAACTGGATGAATGTGCATGGGTAGGAGCCATCGGTAAAGAGACACTTAGGAGAAAGCAACAAAGAACTGCACCCTGGGATTGCTCTCTGCGGCTCTTTCACTCAGAAGGCTGTCTTCGGATGAAGTGATTAGAATCTGCCCTCCAGAGAGTGAGCTACACCAGGGAAGAGACAACTGCTCTTTCATAGGAGTCAGTTGGTAGCTTAGAGTAGGGCTAATGGTGTGATTACATAGATTCAAATACCATTACTTGGATTTGATTTGTAATTGCAAATAGGATGAGTTTCAGTTTTCAATATTTTTCAACTAGGAAGGATGGTAATTCAATCTTCCAAATAAGTGGCCATCAGCACAAAACATTGTAATTAACTAGGGCTCCTCTTTGGGGGACATATGGTGAGTTCCGCACTGTGCAAGATTTTCAGCTACGTGAGTAAGACTAAGTCAGGTCTTTGTGGATGATATGTATTAAGATTGACAGCTATAGGCACCATGCAAAACATTTATTCAACAAGAGGATACATGAAATACTAGGTGCCTAATTTACATACTTTTTTGTCAAACATTACAAGCAGAAAGCACACAGGACATTTTTATTTTTAACTTGCCATCTAGTTCTCAGTGTTTACTTTTCCATTTAGCAATTGGTGGAGAAGGCAGGGTCATTTATGAAATGAGTTGTTATTTGGGGGCAAGGCTTGTAGAATTTACTAGCTGTAGGAAAGGTGGCTCGTGGGGTGAGAGCTACCCTGCGACCCAGGTTCCCTGGGTGCTGCGAAAGGCCCACTTCCTCCTTCATGACGGTTCTAAGGTCAGGGGCTCCTTTGGAGTCATTTCACTGCTCCTGCCACAGCCGAGTTTATGTGAGTCATTTTGTGAGCTAAGACTTTGCACATGTTACTTCACTTGATCCTTGTAATAGTTCTGGTAGCTGTGCTGTGGGGTCCACTGTGTTAATTTTAAATATGTTCAGATAGTTCACTAGTTCACGTGTGCTTGTTCATTTTATTTTGAGAATCTGTTCCATGGTCTCGTTACCCACCAGAGACTCATTATTTGTAGAAGTGGATATGCCCAGTGTGCACTCTGTAGCGTGGGTCAGAGTCCGGGAAGCCTCGCCCCTGACTCCCAATTCTAGTACCTACTGATTTTGCAGGTGTTACACTTGTCACCTCCTGTGAGTGACTCAGCACAGGGTCTTTTCCTTGTACTTCTCCAGTATCTCCTACGCTTGGCTTACTGTGGTAGATGCATAGTTGCTGATGAATCCATTTGGTGCTCCAGTGGTATGCCCGTTTAGGTTGTGTTGTCAGGGAACGTGAAATAGAAAAGAAGTGTCAAGCCCTAGAGGGAATAAGGGGGAATGATTGGAGAGATTTAGCATTCTCTCACAATTACCTATCATCCCTTCCCTCTAATGGTTTCATCGTTTTTTTTTGTGCTGGGAAAACTCAGTTGAATTGGATTTTGTTGGGAAAGTAAAGGACATTGGAATTAAAAAAAAACACATTTCAATATAAAAGTATTTCATGAAAGTAAGAAATACAGAGAAAATTTTATAGCACAAATTGATTTGTACTTCTACTAGATATGCTGTTTAAGTGTATTACCTTGAATGTTTATGCTTACTTTTTTAACTTTGAGTTTATAACAGTGATGCTTTAAAATAATGCTTTAGGGAAGAAATATTTGGTCTCAAACTCTCAGTAGGAAATTTGTTTCTGTTTGGACAATCTGACATTTACTGATGCAATGGCATTTTATAATAGAATAACAGGTACCGGTCCTGGTGGACTTAAGTAGGAGTTTGAGGGCTCTATCAGCTTTGTCAATCGTTTTCTAACACTGAATTAGAAAGAGGGCCTCAAAGGCCAGGAAGCAGTTGACTGAGTAAACAGTTCTACCAAAGCATGGTGGACAGCCTCACCAGTTCCTTTAGAGCTGTCTAAAGGAAGGACCCCTGAGTAAGATTAAAGCTCACTCAGAATTCGCGCTATTTCCCTCTTGCTGGCTCTCACCCAGGAAGGTGTTAGGCACCAAGAATCCATCTTGATGTGATCCATTTGGACCCAGTGAAACTTCATTTGACAGCTGAAGTGATTCTGTCTCTTTCCACAGCGGTTTCCAACCTAGACGAGGAGAGCAGATGGACCGTCCACTACACCGCTCCGTGGCACCAGCAGGAGAACGTGTTCCTTCCCAGCACGAGGCCCCCCTGCGTGGAGGACCTGCACCGCCAAGCCAAGCTCAACCTCAAAACAGTGCTGAGGGGTAAGGTGGCGACCTGCACGCTTGTTGTTTTGCATGACTGGCCATTCGAATGGAAAGCATAAATCTGATTGTTACTTGTAAAAGAAGACTTGTTTATAATGAACATAGAGTATGTGGTGTCTTTTTGACCAGAAGCCTTACCAATACTGTAAGGCTTGGTAAGGCCTTTTTGAGATACTGTAATACTCTAATATGCCCTGGTTCTGTAGAAACCTGCCTGTTGACAGACATGTCCTCAGAGAACCCAGATCAGCCTAGGAACCGTTTAGTGAGTTTAAACCACCAGCACTAACTTAGTCCAGTTCAGCCCCTGCTGACATGGGAAATTTTGCCACTGCCTTTTTGAAACTACTGTAAGTATTCAAAGCACATTTGTTAAAGCTAAACTTTCTACAAGTTTGTTCTGTGTAGTTCAAGTTGGGAGGGAAGGGAACCCTCAAGACTTTGAAGGACTGCAGATTGTTTGATTTATCAGAACTTGGGCAGCACCCACTGGGCCCCAGTAAGCGTAGGTTCTGTCAGCTGGTGAACAGCGAATGCTGTGGTCAGTGGCAAATACAGAAGGGTGTCCTCTGTTTTAAGATTCTCACTTTTACTTTGACTGATCGTTGGTGTTAGAGAACATAAATGTGTGACAGGGAGGACTTCCTAGAAGTGATAAAGAAGGGAGGAGTTTCTTTAAAAGAGGAAGGAATGACTTCTAAGAATAAGAGACTTTTTCTCGAAACAGCGAACCAATGTTCTTATTCTCCCAGATGCTGCTTTACCAGTTCCCTCCTGCAATACAATATTGGGACGTGTTTATGCTAAAAGAGTACTTTTTGTTTATCTAAAATTTACTTTAACTGAGTGTCCTGTATTTTTGCAAGATTTAAATCTGAAAGAAATACTGTCAAAACCCAGCACGAGGCCCACCTAATTTTCATGATAGTTTTTACTTGTGTATCAGTCATTTATTCAGTAAATCATTCACTAATGTGCTGTTACTATAACTCCTGATTACTAGTGAACATTCATTAAACACTTAACTATATGCCAAGGGCCATTCTAAGCCCATGGCAGGAATCGTCTCATTTAATCCTCACAGGAATCCTACTGCTTACTATTACTGGGGTGGTTTTACACATGAAAAAAATGGAGACACAGAAATTAGAAACTCTCCTTCCATCTCAAGTTAGTGGTAGGACCAGGAGCTAAACATGGACAGTCTTAGGCTGCAGAGCTCAAAATCTAAACTGCTGCACTATATTGCTTTTCACAACTATTTGTTGGGAATCTTATATCCTGGCAGAAGTGCAGAATACAAAGGCAGGACCTTGGCTCTCAGGAATTTATACTTTTATTTATAGTGTAAATCACAATGTGAAAAATTCTCAAGATGGGCCAAAACTGCTGTATGGGAGTTAGAGAAAGCAGATAATTTCTGCTTAGAGAGAGAAGAAATAGTTATCAAAGGACTCACAATAGACGTGGTATTCTGAACAGAACTGTGCAGACCATAGGTCATAAAGCTCTTTTTTTGTTCCTTGAATCTTTTATGACACTTAGAGTATCTCACATGTGTCTTATTACTCTATCTTGTATCTTACAGTCTTGACATTTAACTGTCCAGAAATGAGGACATTATTTGGTTCTCTTTCTCATTAACCACAGGAACCTACATACTTAGTGACTGCAAGCTTAAATGAGAAGAATGCCATTAGTTGGGCTCTTTCGTATGGTTTTGGAGTTGCACTTTGACCTTTGCCTTCCTGATGTTGGTCACATAATGCACCTAAATCCACCCAAAATGTCTTCTAGATCTCTTCAGTTCCTAGTGATTATCTTTAGTTATTTTGACAAGGAGTTTCTCTACTTGTAGCTCACCTTCCTCCCCCAAATAATCAACAAGAGTTTTAAATGGCACTGTTCCCAGGACAAAGCCCCAAGGCAGGGCCGTTGTTTAGTGTTCCTCAGCCTGGTCTGGCTGGTAGAGGGTGCTTTCAGGAAGGTGTGTGTGAGTTTGAATATTCAGGCCCAGCTTGTTCTGATCACTCTCCAGGAACCCGTGCTTCCCTGTGCCCTTCCTGTGCGTCTGAGGACCAGATCAGAGCTTCTCTTTGCATCCCTCAGACAATTAAACATTTGCATGCAGATTTGTCTGGTTTTATTCTCTTTTGGACTACTCAGTAGGTCCATATGAAATATCATTACCATTGATTTTGCCTTTACTTGGATTTAATTTTGAAAAATAAATGCTTTAGTAATTGCCTTAATGCCCTAAAATGATTCACTGAGGGGTTTGTTATTAACAAAATTAGTAACTTTGGAAAATTTTTGGAGCTCAACTTTTAAAGTCTGGATTTAAATGAAATACTCCTTAAGAGATTGTAGATAATAACTTTGAGAACAGTGGTTGGCAAAGATAAAGTAAGAAAGGGCATCTGAAGTCTTTTCTTCTTCATCTGTTTGCTTTTCCTCACATGTACAGGACTTCACCTTCCTTTCCCCTACACCAGGTTAGCCACTGAGGCAAACAGGAGGTGAGTGCAGGGTTCCTGTTGCCTCATTTCCAGTGAAAGTTAAAAAGAAAAATCCAGCTCCAGAATAGATGGCACTATTGAGGTATGATGGTATATAAGGTTACTAGCCTAGGTTAATTTGACCTCCACGTTCTTTGCTTACAAATCTATTGTAGAAGCATAGCTAATTATTCACAATGGGAAATCTGTTTTCTTCCTTCTGTTCTTACTAAGACCTTGACCCTAATTTTAAGGAAGGAATACTCTGTAATGTTAAACAGGTTGGCACGTTTTCATAGTCATTAAGTGCTCATTGTATGAACTGCTGTGTCCGTTCTTATGGACAGGTCAGCTCTCCTCTTGAGGATCGTAAAATATGGAAGGAAGTGATAAAGTGAGTAATATCAGTTAATAACTAAGCATTATAAACATGTGCTTATTAAAGTAATGCAGAAATGGTCAGTAGAGTGAGTGAGGAAGGCACCAGGTTTACCAAAAATGTTATTAAAAAGCTAAGCTTGAGTTACGACAAACATAAGTGCAATTTAATACATATTTGAGCTTCAACTCCTACCATGACAGGAGTTTTTAAATGAATGATTAAAGCTTGTGGGTCTTTAAGGGGCTGCTCTCGCTGCCTTGTGTCAGGACCGAAGGAAGCAGATAGTGGTGTTCTGGGCTGTGTGTGGGGTGCTCCGGGCACACAGGGAGGGAGAGATCCGTCCACTGGCAGAGATAAGGAGGTACTAGGGGTCCCCGCCCCCGTGGGAGAGGAACTGGGCTTCCATGGCATTGAAAATGGCGTGTGGAGTACCCAGAGTAGGTGTCCTCCATGCGCACTTTTCCCTCTTGTGGTTCAAATAGAGCAGAAACGTTTAGTCTTTGTTATTATTGGCTAGTCTCTGGAGAATTTGATAGACTTTGGTGGCCATGTTCTTGGATCAAATGATTTGGTTTTGTTGATTTGTTACTAGAGATAAATAGGTACAGTAAGTTCTCACTTGCAAGTACAGCATAATGGCGTATAATGCCACCAGTGTAGGCTAACTGATGGAAAGAAGAGGTACTTGTCTACAGTATTTTATGCACACTGTAGTGAAACACTGTTGCATGAAACAGCGCTACTGGGCGACCTGCTGTACCTGGATATAAAAATAGTATTTTGGTGTCAGCTCAGCGGGACATCTGGCTAGCAATGGGGAGCGAATTTCTGAAAATGGATTCCACTATCCATAAAGCATTCACTCAGCTTTTTACTGAATTTCCAGAAGAATTCTATCTTTTTCATCTCCATCGTCGTTTAAGCCCTTCATGAACTTCATCCAAGTTGCGATGATGCGTAACCTTTACCTAACTGATTTTTATCTGGATGACCTTCAGCTTTATTAAGTTGGAAACGGGGAGTTGAGGGGCAGGGTGGGCATGCCCAGGCCCAGTGAGAGGTTTGGATTTTACTTCTTATGACCTAGAGACCTCATCTGAAAATTGAAAGCATATTAAAGGCTGCAATAAAGCCATGCTCTTTTCTCAGGCTCCGCCCCCCAAAAGCCCAGCTTGGGAGAGAGATAAACATACTTTCTCAGTATGTTTAACAGGCAATTTAGTTACAGTGTCTGTGTACACTGCTGCTGCCTGAATTAGTTCCCAGAACATCTGTTGCTGGTATCAGAAATGTTCTTTAGTCACAGCTCCCTTTCCCGAAGAAATCTGTTTTAGCAGGTCAGTCTGCTCTGCGGCTCTGGAACCGCAAGTGTGAGATGGGGGAGGAGTGCTGAACCTGGCCTGCGCTAGCGCACAGTCAGAGCCTTGCATATATTATATCTGCAGATACAGGAGTTGAGGGTTTACAGTGTGAAAAAATGACTGTTCCAACTGATTAAAAACAGTAGTGTGTGTGTGTGTGTGTGTGTGTGAGATGTGTGCACACCAGCCTGCTCCACATTAGAGAACGATACACCTTTCTTAAAACCGTGGGCAAGGTTTCCAGGCAGTGGTCGCCAGGCTGCCCGGACAGTTTCTGACCCACGGACTGTGTCGAAGGCTCGCTGCTCCTACCCTGCATTGTGGGGAGGCCTCCTAGTTCCCCGTTTTTTTATTTCTGTCATTTTTTTTTTGGAAAGTCGATTTCAGTCCCCTGGCATAGATAGATAACATGCTATTAACTAAAATAATCACCATGACACACTTGATACAAAATAAATGTTATTAATAAATATGAGTCAATCCATTTAAAAAAAAGAAGCAGCAGCCTCCTAACTCCCTTCTGTTCTGGATTTGGTGAGGAGCCTTGGCTGTCCTATCTCCCTTCCTTGGGTCCCTGGGTCCCTGGGGGATCCCGGATGTCCTGTGGTTTTGGCTATTCCTCTCTTGGGGGCCCTGTGGCACTTCTCAGAGGACCGTCTGGGAGACGCCTTCCTGTGTGGGGCCTGTGGCTGTTGACTGAGAGCTTTCTGTCCTGGATGGATGCGTCTGCTCACCCCTTCACACAGACTCCAGATGAGTAACTGCTTGACTGACCTTGTGCCAACAACATTGAATTCTTCATCTTTTTCCCCCTGTCATTTTATAAAAATATGACACATAACACAGACAAATACATAAAGCAGGTATAGTTTAACAGATAACTATAAAGCAAACACCTATGTAATCATTACCATTACTGGTCAGAAAGTAGAATGTGACTGTGGTGATCACTTCACAAGGTATGGCAACATCTGATCACTGGCTGTCCACCTGAAACTAATGCAATATTGTGTGTCAACTGCAGTTGGAAAATACATTTGAAAAAATAGGCTTTGACCTAAACTCCAGCAGCCTCCTGCTGTCCTCACTGTGTAACAGGAAAAGGCACATGTAGGTTCAAGTCCCGACTCAGTTCTGTGCTCGGGATGTGTGGTTTGAGCTTACTCTTGAGTTGTTCTTTCCACCATTTGACCTTTTCTCATCTGTAAAATAAAGATCAGAATATCTGTTTACATGGGAATAAAATGAACTTTTATGTACAGTATCTCAAAGTGGAAGCAGTTTGTGGAGGGAAGGAAAGGGTGCATTTTAATTTAAGTGCAATGGAGTACAAATGAAATATTTTATCAGTGTCCGCCCTCCTTCCCAGATGGCTGTCCTGGTTTAGCTGGTGCTTCCTCTCGCACCCCTCACACTGCAGAGGTGTGCGTGGGGCAGAGGGATGGAGGAAGACAAGGCACATCATCAATGACAGGGACGGCCATAGACGGTCAGCACCAAGATTCATTTCCACCACATGAGCAAGGTGTCTTTCTCCCCACTCACTGCCCACCCCCGGAAGGTGCCTGGAATGCTGGTGCCGGAAGGGACTTTCCAGGTCCTCCGATGAGTAAACCCCCTTTTCATTTGGCGGGTGAGTAAACAAGGCTTATCGGAGTTACAGGATTAGTTTATGGCCACTGTGCAGTTCACAGATGACCGAGCCAGGATGACATCAGGGTTCTAGCTTCAGCCCATGCTGGCCTTTTGTGGTCTCAGGCCCTGAGGACCTGTCCCTTTGATGCCTCTTCAGTGCCCTCAGCTTTCCAAAGGTCACGGGCACAGGGCTCACTCTCTGAATGGAAAGGCCCAAGGAAGATTTGGTTTCTTCAGGCAATTAATGTAGGGAATGCAGAATAGCTCATGGATGTCTTAAAGGTGGTGGCTTCACTCTCTCCTGATTTCATTAACATTCAGTTAAGTTTAAGAGAAATAAAGAAAGGAAGCTTCACCATGAGACATCATACCTTACTAATACCTATAACCATGTTTCAGTTGAATGACATTTAGTGCTTACTATTAGGGTTATAATAGGTCATTAGTACATCAGTGGATTAAAAACAAGAGGCCACCAGTTATAGAAGGGATAAGCAAAAGAAAGATGAGGGTTTGGAAATAGTAAACACACCCAATGACTTAATTCTTACAGCTGAGTTTATTCTTTGTCTAGTTCATTACTTGTGTTCTTCCTGAAGAATCCTTCTATAAAATTGATTTAGAAAAGGAGAAGGTGAGCTTAAATTATTTTCTAGTTTAAACAAAGATAGGCCTCGAATTGGGTTGGGGTGGGGGGTGGTTCGTTGTTCAGAAAAGCCACTGAATGAGTTAGGAAATACAGCGTCTGATCCTTCCTAAACCACGGCAGCACCGACACCTCATCCTGTTGTCACTGCCTGTCCCGGAGGACGCGACCCCAGCGCTGCCTGTGGGCTGCTGGAAGACCACACCCCACCTCTGTGCTCCCTTCCTCTTTTGGAAAACAATTTATGATCTCTGAGTTTCCGTCTAAGGTCTAACATTCTGATTGGCCCCGGTGCTTAACTGCTTAAGGGTGCTATGTGTGCACTTTATTGACACAAAGATATAATTTACTGCTGGGCATAAGTCCTGACAAATGTGTTGACATGAAAATTTCCTAAGCGATTCCTACAAGAGAGGCACGGGGCTGGATGTTGTAGGTGAGTCAAAGATGAAGGATGTTGCCACTTTCTGCCAGAGGCTTACAGCCGGCCAGGGAGATAGGATACGTGGATGAGTTACTCACTGTGAGGTTCACGACAGTGGTATCATTGAGCCTCACCCTTGTCCCTGGGTGTTGTCCTTAAAACCTAAGTCTGATCATGTCTCTCCTCTGTTAGAAATTCTCCACCAGCCTCCTTCATAACTTCCTCAGCATCTGATAGCCTTTATGATCTGACCCGTGTTAGCCTGCCTCCATCTGCCAACTCCCTCTCCCTCCCCATGCTTCTCAACCCCTTCAACCAAGTTCTGAACCCTGTGCCTTCGCATGTAAAGATAAGGTCCAGCTGGAATGCTGGCTTGTCTGGTCCACGCTTTCTCTCCATGGCACGTCACAGTCCATTCCTCCTCCCTTCCGAACCACAGCCGCTCACACCTGGCCAACTCCTCTTCGTCCTTTAAGAAGCCTGGGGGTGCCCGGGTCCCCACAGAGCTTTCCCGAACTCCCCTGGGCAGACTGTGGCATTGCTTCTACACTTTCCCACACATTTCCATGGAACCCTGTATCCCTCCATTAAACTGCTTATACTGAGGTACATAATTGTATTTTCATGTATGTCTCCCCATCTGGTGATAGCGAGATCCTTGGGAACAGGACCTTTGCTTGTCATTTGTGTGACCCAACACAGAGCCCCATGCGTGGCACTGTCAATACTGCTGGGTTTGTGCAGGTCCTGGAGAGGTCATCCAGGACTTAGGGGAGACCTGAGAGCCGAAGCCACAGAACAGCTGGTGAAATGCAGGAGTGAGATGAGGGATGGAGGGGGGGGGTGGGGGGCTGGGTCAGGAAGGCTTTAGTTGAGGGGGTGGGACGGAGTAGGTAGAAGGAGCCGGGAAGAGAAAGAGGAGAATGAGGATATCATGGTACTCACGGACAGGGAGAACCTGAAGGGAAGGCTCCTGAATGGATCGTTCGTTGGAGCAGTTTCAAGGAAGTCTTTGGGTTTAAGAAGTCAGATTTTGTGAGATAACAATTATTTTTATTTATTTATTTATTTATTTATTTATTTATTTATTTATTAGAGAGGGGAAGGGAGGGAGAAAGAGAGAGAAAATCAATATGTGGTTGCCTCTCACATGGCCCCCACTGGGGACCTGGCCTGCAACCCAGGCTTGTACCCTGCCTGGGAACTGAACCAGCGATGCTTTGGTTCATAGCCCGTGCTCAATCCACTGAGCTATGCCAGCCAGGGCAGATAACAATGATTTTTATAAGCAGAAGTATAATACAAATAACTTTTAAGAAATAAAGCAAAAACTGTCAAACAAAGAAAAAAGGGACAGTATTTTGAGGTGGTGGCAGGGTAGAGGTAATGTTATTGCTTGGTTCAAAACTATGCCGATTACAACACAGTTGTAATCAAAGGGAGCCCTCGCAGGGGCAGAGATTTTGGATACAGAGAGAGAATGGGAGGATGCTCCCTGAGGAGGTGCCAGGCGATGGACTCTGGGGCACAGGCCGGGGTGGGTTTCAACTTCCGTCTCCTAAACTGAGAACTGGAGAAAGCACTTTTTGAGATGGAGCAAAAGAATGTTGACGTTCACTGGGCGGCATTGGAGGCTCGAAGGGCATGGGGCCCCCACCGGATTACTAAACCTTTGGTAAAAAGGATGACTTCATCTGGTGCTCTCTTGTTCAGTGCTTGTGAATTTCATTAGGTTGACTTTTCAAAGACAAATGATAATGCTTTCAGAGACTTTATACAAGAAATATAGGGATTTCTTTTGGAATTTATGTCCTTAGGGAAAGCCGCCCAACCTGATGAAACAATGGATTAAATTCTCTGTTGAGAAAAGAGAAGAGCAAAGACAAAAATGAGGACTTGACAGATTGGGAATGCCACCCACAGCAGGCAGTTTAACTTCGCATGTCGGACTCGATGGCTCACCAGTTTTTTTGTGATACTTGCTACTGAGCATGGTAACCCTGGAAGGGTAGTTAATAACCTATGAGAGAGGAAGTCAGATGCAGGAGCAAAGGAAAAATGAACACTCATTGCTTTTACCGGAGGTAAAGAGGCATGTTGTCTTTTTCTAATGGTAAGCAACACACAAAAGATAGAATAGCGAGGACAGTCATTTAAATGATCCAGGTCTTAACAAAGCACTCTGGATTGTTTAAACAAAGGCTTTTTGTTTTGTTTTGTTGTGTGTGTGCCTGTAGCCAGTCTGCTGTTTCAGCAATTCTATTTTAATTCCTGATAAAGGGAGTAACTTGAGTGGCCTCTATATTTCACTCAGTGCAGCATAAAAATGCTACATTGAAGGTACTGTGGATAAGGTTTGTTATCATTCACTGTACAACTGAAGTCTCTAGTGTTGGTTTAGAATCTCTGCAGGCTATTTGATATTGAGTAACCTTGGTGATGCTCCACCACTGCCAGTGATAGGGCTTTTTCATTCAGAAGTGAAATGAGAGCGCCTCCAATTTGGCTTCCCTGGGATGTGCTCAGCCAGCACTGGCACACCCTTAGCGCACTCGCGTTAGTCACGGGCATCAGACAGCTCTCAGCTTAATTTCAGTCCCACCTACTTCTGTACATCTCCTTAAGTTAATGTGTGTATGTGAAGAGAAGAAATGTTCAACTTTAGTTTAATGCATGGCAAATAACATTTTAAGAGTCATTCTTTTCCATCGTTTGCAATGAAAAATAAAGCTAACAGTTTTATCCAGCCCCTTAAGTTTTAATATTTAATTCTTAACTTCTGGGAGAGGTTTTTATTCCACTCTATTAAGGAATTAGCCATAGAGGGAGACTATTAATCAAAATGACTATTTTTTTGCTCTTCTACATAAAATGAGATTGCCTGACAGTATTTAATACTGATGTCACTGGTCCCAGGCTAATGGGGGAGGGGGGGGCAACTCTTTCCAGCGTGTTAATACGTTAGTCAGCAAATTCATTTCCTGTTTATTGAGCCAATGACACAAGTAATGTGTATTTTTTTTTCCTCTAATACTCCACCTTCTCCATCCTGATCACTTCATTTTGCCAAACGCACTGTGTAAACTGAATGAGAAGTCGTTGGAATTGTGTTAATAACTTCTGGGCATGTGAATTTGGCAGTCTCCTTATTGTTCTTTTTTCCCCTTTTGGCAAAGAAACCCATTTATGCCAAAGGTGGCATTCCATCACCATCTCCACTTTTCTGCCTTACTCCTCCCCAAAACTTTTCTGGCAGGTTTCTGTGTAACTGAAGCCTTCCTGTGACATCTGCTCCACCTGAACAGAAATCTTCTGGGAGTCGCCTATCGTGTAGTTCGTTTTTCCATGCTGGATTTGGTCAGTTTTCCTAAAATCCTACTAAGACTAAACTGCCTTGGATACATAACCCTGGTAGAGCACTAAAAATTATCTTCCCTATTTCACACTCTTCCACCTGCTCTTTCCTCATCCTCTTATTTCTTGATTGGGCTCCTCTCCCGTTAAATTCTGTGTTGATGCTGGTCCCAACCCCTGCTCTCCAGTTTTGCTTAATTAACACTGATGACATGGCTGGTGTGGTTTGGAGAACCACTGCTCCGTAAATTGTCACGTGAACTTCTTTATCCATCATCTGAACTGGAAGCACTTTGAAGGTTGGAATGTATCCATTAAGCATGACTAGCTCAATACAAGCTAGGAGTTGAACACACAGCTATCAACTTTCAGAGTTTGAGCTCTCGACGGCTGCTGTTCATTACCTGGCTGTTAGCGGGTTTCTTGAGCAAATTGAGACTCCTTCCCTTTGGAGGAACCCCTTTTCCTCGACACTTGGGTGATAGTTGGCCCTGGCTGGCCCTCTTTTTCTTCCCCACAGTTAAGCAAATTATACTCTAGCAGCCGGAACATTTTGTTTTATATGCACCATTAAGAGAGGAGATATTTACTTTTAGAACTTTTAGAGAGACTTGGGCTTAATCATTAAAGCCATACATTTTCTCCTCATCCTTTTATGTTTTATGGTGCTTTGGGTGCTACGTGTCATTGAAACGATGATTGATGAAGAAGTGGTTTTATGGACTCAAATATGCATTTATTGGGAGATAAATTTGGATTTAATACTTCATATATAATAATGTTCTTTTATGTCATTGCTCTTACCCTAAAGGGGAGAGGAGAGAATAGAATGACTCATTAATATAATAATCAAAAGGGCATATTTATTTGGAATCCTTCATTTAAAATTGTTATTGAATTATCTACAAAAATATCCCCTGAAAAGATGTATATTAAATCCATGATGTCTTTAGAATTTAACATAGCTTTTCACCTCACTTGATATGCTACAAATAACTAAGTTACTTAAACATTTGATCACTTATAGTCTCTTAATTATGTTCTGATTTGTTGATTCTTAAAGACAATGTAAGTACATTGATGTTCAACTGTTATGAAGAATTTAGGGAAAATATAGATGTAATTTTAGAAAATTCAGTGTGTAACTAGCAAGGCAGAATCTTACATACAGTATCAGTATGGTTTCTTTTTCTCTTCTATATTGCCAAACTCAATCAAATAATGAACTAAAAGGTAAATCCCTTCTATTTTAAAATGCATTTTGGTTTGATTTTCCTTAAGGAAATAAGTTCTCTAATATTTGCAAAGCATAGTATTTGAGTGCAGTAAATTTTTCCCATGTGCTTTCTTAAAAGCTTAAACTAGATTCTTTAGCTGTGTGATAGCTGATACAGCTGTTGAACAAGAATTGATTTTCTTCCAAACATATACGACTGTAGTCTTATGTGCTCTTAGCCCTCTGATCCTGGATAAAGATATGTAATAGAACTGGTCTTCAACCGTTCTAGATAATCTGATGAATAAATAACTGGGATGGAAGTTTGGAAACCTGGATCTACCAGAAACTTGTAGACACCTGGGTTTCATAATCCATAGACAAATACAGATCTGCTTTCCTGCCAAAGGTTAGAGCATTGTGGAAAGAAACTGCTACAGGGATTGGGCATCAACAGATGCCCCTGTGGCTATTGAAAAGCTGTGCAACCCTGGAGAAGACACATATCCTTCAGCCTCAGGGACAAATCTCCGAGGTCCCGAGAAAAGTTACCCTTTGTAGTGGGGAAAGATGAGATGTGGTAACAACTCTCTGCAGACATGACAGTAACTACTGCATATTAATAATATTGAGGGGAGCCCTCAGTAACTTGGATTGAGGGTCCCCCTCGAATAAGCCACTGTTCTAAGCACTTTGCGTGCAGAAAATTATTTACTCTTCACAATGACTCGAAGAGTTGGGGATTATAATTATCCACATTTTACATACGAAAACCCTGAGACACAAAAAGAAACTTGCTCCTAGTGGTGGAGCCAAAATTAGAATCCAGGCATTCTGGCCCCAGAGCTGGTGTTCTTTCCTGAGGGTGAACTGCAGACAATTGCAGTGCTTGTGAGGAAAAGCTGCCCTCCGCCCATCTCCCCTCTCCTACCACACTGACCGATGTCTCTAATTAAACACCAGCCTTTATCTAGCAAATGAATACATTCAGTTGGGGGGTTTACCGCTCTTGAACTCCTTCCTAGAAAGAAAAGATATTAACCTAGTTCTACTATAGTTTTTTCCTACGTATACATTTTTATAACCAAAAAATGTGAATACAAAATGAAATAATTAAGTGAATGTTCACCTTAAGGAATGTTGGTATTTAACGTCTTATTGCACAGGTGGCAAATACAGGCCTGCAGGCCAAATCCAGCCCCCCACCTTGTTTTATCCCGCCTGGCACCTTATTTCTACCTGGCAGCAGCACCGAGCTCTTGCTTAACTATTGAAACTCAGATTAGAGAAGGACTCACCTCCTCCTCAATATGGAGTAATGAAAGTAGACTCAGCATTTTAACATAGAAAAGAAAATCCTTCAATCCCTTCTGGAAATTATTTCATAAATTCCCAAATTTATACTAATTATACATAATAATATATAATGCGTATTGCCATCACCCGTTCCCAAGCACTCTTACAGGTGATGGCAGTACAGGCTCCACTGACCCTCGGGCGCCGTGGCCGCCACTGTGCTAGCCGGGAACCACCTCACTGCTGTTTCGAGACAGCTTAATCAAAATGCCACCCTCCTTTAAGGTTTACCTCAAATCCTCTCTTCTACAAAGCCTTCCCTAGTCACTCAAACCTTCCATGCTGCCTGAACTCTTTAGCATTAGAAACCACATCACACACTTTTTCCTCAGTTCCTCTTCTGTGCCTCTCACAGTGAAGGGGTTCGGTGGGTGTATTTAAGGAAAGACTTGCGAAGTAAAGCAGTAAGGAGGCACAGTAGCGGCTGCTGCCAGAGAGGCGGGAACACAGTCATGAGACATCATTAGCCCCTTCTAAGACACTTCTCTTTCCTCAGCGGCTCACACATTGGGACTCCAGAGCAGAGCTTCCCACCCCACATTCACCCATTGGTTCACAACCACGCACCGCATGCTGTTAGAGGCACAGGAGATTCCACAGCGGACAGAGCAGACAGAAATGCCTGTCTCCGTAGAGCTTACGTCTTAAAGAGGGCACAGATCACAAACAGGAAAATGTTAAATGCATCCATGTTAGAAGGACCTGAGTGCCGAGAGGAAAACAGAGCAGGGAAGGGACTGGGGAGTGGCGGTGTCACAGGCCTCACCGAGTGGTGGTGGCATCTGAGAGAGACGGAGGAGTGTGGTTCGGGCAGAGTGAAGGGGGAGAACAGGAGGAGGTGTGGTTAGACAGGCAAAGGGGGGCCAGTCAGTGAGGGTCTGGTAGCTTGCTGAGTGGACTCTGGTTTCTGCCAGGAGGCTGGGCGGCCAGGAGTAGCTGCTGACGACTTTGACCAGAAAGGTGACATAATCTCCCTTCCGTTTCTTACCATGTTCCTGTTCACCTGCTTCCCTGAGATGCTAGGACTCAGCTCAGAACTGCTCAGATATGGAATGGACGTGTTCTGATCCTTGAATGTAGGCTACCTCTTCATTTATTCAGATCTTTTAAAACTTTCTGTTTTCAGGTTTTGAGTGGACAAGTCTTATACATCCTTTGTCAGATATATCCCTAGGTACTTCATATTTTTGATACCATTGTAAATGATACTACTTTTTAAATTTTAATTTCCAATTCATCGCTGAAATATAAAAATACATTTGATTTTTATATATTGATCTTCTATCAAGCTTTATATTATTATATCAAGCTGTATATATTCCATACAATTAAAACTATTTCTGTGGGAATCGAAAATCCTTATGAAATTTTTCCACATCTTAGCATCTTCTGATTCCGTACTATGCTAATTTCTATGGCTCATGACAAAGTACCACACACTGGGTGGCTTAACACAACAGAAATGTATTGTCTCACAGTTCTGGAGGCCGGAAGTCCCAAATCAAGGTGTTGGCAGGGCCAGGCCCCTCCAGCCTCGAGGGGAGAACCTCTCCTTGCCTCTTCCAGCTTCTGATGGTCCCAGGTACTCTTTGGTTTATGACGACGTGACTCCAGCCCCTCCATCTTCTCATGGCCCACTGCCTTCATGTCTGTGTATCTCGGTTGCTTTGGAGGTGGCAGAGAGAAATGTGTGGGTAATGGCAAAGCTTAACATGCTTGAGTGCCAGTGTGGCTTGGGGTCGAAGCCTCTGGGACAGATAGGTGACCCCTGCCAGGCATCCCATGGCAAAGAGGGAGAGGAAAGGGGCCATCAGACAGAAGAGCTCAGAGTGGCAAAGAGAAGACTGCAGCTGGGGACAGGGGTCTTCACGTCGTCCTGGCGTCTGTGTTTTCTAAGGGCATCAGCCACGTGGGAGTAGAGCCCATCCTCATGGCCCCACTGTACCAGGGTTCCATCTGGGAAGACCCTACTTCCAAATTAGGTCACATTTGCAGACCCCAGGGGTCAGGACTTGGGGCTCTTTCAGCTCCTGTCATGTACTTTCAGATCAAAGAACCTGTCTTCCCTTGCTTTTGCAGTTATGGTAGATTAATATAATAAACACATGTACCAAGCACCTGGCTGGTTCTCTTCCAATGTAAAATATCCCTACGTAGGAGGCTTTGAGTTAGGTAAAACTAATTAAGTAGTAACTTTATAAATTCTGCAGCTACATCAGTGAAAATATTTTAGCTTTATTTTGGATGGAGAGGAGTTAGCAATAAATTTTCAGGCCACTGACAATAAGAGAATCTCAGTGTGATGTATTGCACATACATAGGGAAAAAAAATACAGCCTCATGATGTTTTGGTAAATATGGAACCAGCAGCTTTGTAAAATGGTAGTATCTTAAAGAATTGTGCAGCCAAGCCAACCTTGTGGAATTGCTTATTGGCTTTTCAAAGTGGCGGCGTGTGAAGTGGTTGTGGTTTCTGTGGTCGATTCTACCAGCGAAGGCCAATTTGTGAGCAGCCGCCGCGTGGAAGGTTCTGCGCACAGTTCCGGCGCGGCCCTAGCCAGTCTCTCCGCGGAGCTCTGAGCGCTCGGCCACATCTGTTGATGACTGTCATGAAAGCTTCCCAGAAGGAGTTGCAGAGGTGGACCCTGGGTTTCCAGGAGGTTAAAATGCTGTCCCTGAGGTCTCACAGGTAGTAAGTGGTGCCAGATCGGTCTGGGTCCCAGACAGTCAGCTGCTCCTGCATGCAACGTCCCCCCCACGTCAACTCCTGTTACTGAAAGGCAGAGGGGGAGCTTTCATTGCTGTTACAATGTTCACATCAAAAGCCTCTCAACCTTATTCGGGGGTTGGAGATAAACATTGAGTAAGTGTTGGGAGAATGGTAACAGGAGTCTGGAAAATCTTAGGTTCAGGGTTATCCCTCTGTTTGGCAGAGTCATTAGAGCTGTTTTTGCATATTCTCATTTTCTCCCTTGCTTATGAGGTAGGATTGCCCTTTCTTGTCCCCTTTGAAGTTAGGTAGGGCCATGTGGCTTGTTTTGTCTAACGAAATAGTAGCGGAAGTAACCGCTGGCAGAAGTTCCAGGCACCGGTGTGAAATGCACCACATTCTGATGCACTGCCTTTTGATTGTCCAAGTACAAGTCCAGTTGGACCGCCCCACTGTCTGGGCCCCAGTCTCCGAGTGACCTTGGGGAGCAGAGCCCCTGCTAGCTCAGCAAGGATGAGGAGGATGCGCAGCAAAGGACCTTCTGGTTGTGTTAAGCCACAGGGATTTTGGAACTCCTTGTACCTGCTGTGTACTTTAGCTCACTGTGACCGATTCAACACATAGAAAGAATGAAACATAGAAAGTAGAAATTCATCCTAGATTTCCAGTAGAGAAAATTATTTTGAAAATAACTCTTTAAAGCTTCTTGTAGGAGGCTCTTGTAACATGTCTCAGATATTAATACGGAAAGCCTAAAGAAAAGCTTTAATGCATAAAGCTTTGGAGGCCAAAGCAGTATTAAATTCACAAGATGATTAGATAACCATCTAGTACTATGGCATTATTTTTTCTTCTATATTTAAAACTTTGGCCTGCCAACAAATGTTTGTTCATGGTTCTTGCACTAAAGAAAACAGCTTGACATGTAAGGAAGGAGGAGGAAGCTGGTGGTGGGGAAACCAGAGGACACATGAACAGGGTCACCTTTATCCGGGCAGCACTGCAGGAACAATAGCGGGGTTTCACTCTTCATTTCTGTTGCAAGGGGACTGTGTGTTAAAGACAGATCTTCAGTTACATCGAGGATCTGGTTTCAAGCCTGTAGCTGCTGGCTTCACCGGCTCTAAACTCTGCTGTGCCTTGCAGTTGGTCACTCAGTGCGGTGTCTGAAGTCTTTGTTTGTGGGTGATGGCTCACACCCCTGGCTCACTCTATGGAGGGTCCACTCGTGTGTGACGAACGGAGCCGTGGTTGCAGAAGCTAAGAGCTGTTGCAGCCCGACTGGAGGACATTTCCTCCCGTTCCCCTCGAGCTGGAATAAGATAAACGGCAGTGGACATTGAGGAGTTTATGAGATCTCAGAAAATTTGTAAGAGTCACAAAGAAATTGGTCATCTGCCAAAAATTTATACTGCCTCGTTTAATCTTAGATGTGGCATCATCTTTCATTTGATATGCTACTCTTTGTTTTGTTACTGTTTAAACATTTCTGTGTTATAAACTTCATTGAGGAAAAAAGAGGCATTTTCTTTTAAATGAGGGTCAAATGGTGATACACCATTTATTATTTGAATCACTAATAATTGCAAGACTTTTGTGCTTTTAATATTGAATAGTAATTTTCCAATATTTCAGTCTTTTAAGATTTAACATGTCTCAAATCATGTATCAAGAATATCAAAACTGCCCTCCCTGGCTGGTGTGGCTCAGTGGATTAAGTGGGGGCCTGTGAACAGAAAGGTTGCTGGTTCGATTCCCAGTCAGGGAACATGCCTGGGTTGCAGGCCAGGTCCCCCAGTTGAAGGTGTGCGAGAGGCATGTGATCAATATATCTCTCAATGTTTCTCTCCCTCTCTTTCTCCCTCCCTTCTCCTCTCTAAAAGTAAGTAAATATAATCTTTCTTTTTTTTATATTTTTATTTTTTTAAAATATTTTATTTATTTATTTTTAGAGAGGGAAAGGAGAGAGAGAGAGAGAGAGAGAGAGAGAGAGAGAGAGGGAGAGAGAGAGAGAGAAACATCAATGTGCGGTTGCTGGGGGTTATGGCCTGCAACCCAGGAATGTACCCTGGCTGGGAATGGAACCTGGGACACTTTGGTTCCCAGCCTGCGCTCAATCCACTGAGCTACACCAGCCAGGACAATATAATCTTTCTTTTTAAAAAAGAGTATCAAAGCTGCCCTTGCTGGTGTGGCTCAGTGGATTGAGCACTAGACTATGAACCAAAGGGTCGCCAGTTCAATTCCCAGTCAGGGCACATGCCTGGGTTGTGGGCCAGGTCCCTGGTGGGGGGCATGCGAGAGACAACCACACATTGATGTTTCTCTCTCTCTTTCTCCCTCCCTTTCTCTCTCTAAAAATAAATAAATAAAATCTTTAAATAAAAAAGAACACCAAAACTAATATCGACTTTAGAGATGATCTAGTTCAGGAATCCTTATGTCCTTGGAGAGGAATCTTTTTCAAACATTATCTGACAGTGTATCCAATACATAATGCAGATTCTTAACATTATAAAATTTTATAATTTCAAACATACTTATTATAGGGTCAATTAGTGAGGGGGGAAATACTATTTTGAACAATATAAAGACTTCATTTAAAAGGGCCTTGGCCTTCACTTTATAAGTACTTTGTTTCATTTGGCAAGTATTTGAAAATACCGAATTACATGGTAAGTAGCTGCAAGTGGTAACAGTTTTTATTAGTTTGTTTTACAAGGTTCACTCTGAATCCTTGGGAGACTTCAGTTTTACAGGACCACAGAAAAGTTAATGTAGCAGCACAAGTTAATGAAATGTAAAACTGTTGAGCTTGACTGTTATTTTTTTAAAATCTAGCTTTAAGGTAATTAAAGAAAATCAAATAAAAATGTACTGAATCCCAAAACCGCATAGAACAGCATTTGAAAACTACTAATTATGCTTTATGTAACAATATCTCTGTGGAGTGACAGTATAGATTCTGTTCATACTATTTTTTTAAGAAATTGTCAAATATGGTAGAAAATGTGAAAACAGCTCTCACCAAGAAGAGTTAGGTTAGTGTGAGTAAATCTTCATTAAAAAATAAGTTGTGTTGTGGAAGTTTCAGAAATTTTTTTTAAATTTCCATTTTACACAATATTGAGTGGTTGCCAGCCCAGCCCACAAATTATTTATCCCATAAGTGACTGAGGTAATAATATTTAGCTATCTTTTTTTTATGTATGCACTTTTAAGTTAGTTGGTATTCTAAAAGATCCTCATGGCAATTTCCGTGGGATTTTTAAAAATCTGATTTGTAGCTGTGGCTGGGTACTCCTTTGTATAAAATACACCCACGTTTTGGGCCTGAACTTTCAGGAAAAAAATCTTTCATTTTAATTTTTGAACCCAATTATTTATTTTTTTTTTGTATTTAGAAACAAAAGTGGTTATCATATTCCCTGGTATTATTTTGCATACAGATATCGCTGTTGCTTTCTAGAGTTATACCTTTAACACATAAGCATAAATAAAAGAATTAAAAACATTTATATAGATATGGGATTAGTACCAACCTATGTATAATGTGCATCTTTATTTTTTCTTCAGAAGTTTGGGCAAAAAAGTGTAGATTATACACAGCAAAATACAGTAGTTGGTTAGAGTATTCTCCAGATATGCCAAGGTTGTGGGTCTGATCCCTGGTCAGGGCACATACAAGAACCAACCAATGCATGCATGCATGAATAGGTGGAGCAACCAATCAGAGTTTCCATCTCTCTCTCCCCAAACCCCTTCTAAAAAAATCAGTTAAAAAAATCTGATTTGCAGCCCTGGGTTGGAAACTTTCTCTATCCAGTCCCACTGTGTGGTAGCAGAGAGAGTGAGGGACTTTTATTCCCTGGTTGGGGAATTTTTATCCCTGCACAAAAGCAACTGCTGCCTCCTCTTTGAAGAAGAATCATAGATCCTGGTGTTAGAGAGGAAATTTGAAGATGCCCTACTTAGTTCTGTGCCTTCATGGGCATGGTTTTGTAAAGCTGTCAAAGAGGAAACTTTTACAGAAGCAAACGTACTCTGTGCTACTTTAGCATGCTGGATATTTAAAGGAGCTCTGTGGCAAACGCTTTGCAAGGCAAATGCTCCTCTAAGATGGCATCTGGGTAAAGGAAAAGCTCCTGGAGCTTTGAAAAGCCTCAAGAAGTCAGCTGCACTCCCCACACTGATGAGAGTGATCAGTGCAATGGGTCCTCCTTGAAGACAATCCCAGTCTCTGCACAGCCAGTGGCCCCAGCCCCCTATGACCCTGGGCACCACCATGTGCCCTGATTACCTTCCACTTGGTGGTGCCAGGCATTCCTCTGTGGACTGGCAGGCCTCTCAGAGTGCTGCCGGCTTCATATGAAATTCCCTACAGTGATTAGAGGCTGTTGGGCACCGAAGTTAAATTGCGAACTAAAAATGTGAGCACACTGGCCTGTGGTTTTCTCATGCCACTTCCAACTGATGAGTCTAGGAAACAAGTGCAGCATGATGATTGCTTGTGAGTTTTGATGTGGAATTACATAAGCAATTGTTATGTAAAAAAATACAGTAAATAAGACCCTGGGTTCAGGGTGAACCCGCTGTATGCTTGCATGCACAATGCTATGGAGAGACTGAATTAATTGATTACCCTAAGCTCGACTCTGAAGGTTGCTGGGAGGTGTGAAGGTAACCCCTTCAAAGTGTGTTACCGTAGCATGCAGTGTGTAGTGGGTGCTTAGTCATTTTTATAATTTTCATTTTTAATATTACTATTGTTTTGAAGTCTTATTATGCCTAGGGGGGTAAGGGGGAGTAAAAAAATTCTGGCTTCCAATGCCCTTTCTCCACCCGTGTCCTGTCCCCTCTGCAGAATGTGACAAACTGCGGCGGGATGGCTGCCGGAGCTCCCAGTACTACTCCCAGGGCCCCACCTTCGCCACCCCCTCGAGCGCACTCTGTGATGAGGACCAGGATGAGGATGAAGAAGCAGATCAGAAGGTAAGGCTTCTCAGCTCAACGCAGGATCCTGGATTGGATCCTAGGACATAAAAAGGGCATAAGTGGGGAAACTCATGAAATCAGAACAAAGCCCATTTTGCTTTTTTTTGTTTTGTTTTGTTTTGTTTTTGATTTCTTAGTTTTGACAAATGTACCATGATGATGCAACACACCCCCAGTTCCCCCGACACCAGGGGAAACTGGGTGAAGGATGCACGAGAAGCTCTCACTCTCTGTGACCTTCACCACCATTCACTGTGTCACGATGTGACGCTGAGGCTTCCAGGATGGGCAGCCGTCAGTGGTCATTGTGTGGGACCAGGCACGTCCCTTTATCCTTCCTCCATGTGTTCTTCAACAGAGCTACTTTAAGCCCAGGAGTATAATCCATTTTTAAAACAAGTATTTATTAAGCATTTCCTATATGCCAGGAACTATTTGAGGTGTTTGGTGAGACACCAAGGCATCACTGAGGCAGACACCGAGGTGTTTGGTGAGGCATCATTGCTTCTTTGTTAGAAGCATTAGAAAGTGACATGTGCTCTGCAGTAAAATCAAGCAGAATAAGACAGAGGGGAGGCTGCGACTTTAAGTGAAGAGGGTGGGCCTTCCTGAGCCAAGAGGTGGTTGGGATTGAAAGGGTGAGCCATGCAGAAGTCTTGGAGAAGACCATTCCAGGATGAAGAAGCAATAAATGCAATAGAGTCAGTGCAATAAATGTTTCATAAGGATATATGCTACGTATTGGATTCTGCAACGTGCAAACATTAATGTCTGTAGTTGCCTCAAGGAACTTAACAGCTCTTGTGTAGGGACAACTTACCAGAATAAAAAGTTTTTATTGTGCCTTGCAGATATGCTTTTTCTTTAAAAAAAAACACAACTTTTAAATTAAAGGTTTCTGGCAACCCTGCCTCAAGCAAATCTGTTGGCATCATTTTTTAAACAGCATTTGCTTACTTTGTGTCTCTGTGTCACATTTTGGCAACTGCTGCAATATTGCAAACTTTTTAATTATTACTGTATGACTCGTTATCAGTGATCTTTGATATTACCAGGGCAAGACCCTCTACCAACAAAAAGATCCCAACTCACTGAAGGTTCAGGTGATGGCTAGCACTTTTTAGCAGAAAGTATTTTTAAATTAAGCTATGTGCATTGTTTTTTATAGAAATAATGCTACTGCACACTCAATAGACTGTAATATAGTATCAACATAACCTTTATTTGTACCAGGAAAGCAAAAAAAATAGTGTGACTTTCTTTATCGTGGTATTCACTTTATTTTTGTGGTCTGGAACCGAACCTTCTCCATCCCTCACGTATGACCGTGTGTTGTATGCAACAACAAGCAGTCGTCAATAGTGACGTGTGGAAGAGAAATTCTTCTGACTCGAGCAGTCAGGAAATGGAGGGAGGTTTGAAGAGGGCAGGGTAGTTAAGAAGAGGAGTTAGAGGGCTATTGCAACAGGCAAGACATAATGGGAACCTAGGCCAAAAGAGTGGCTGTGTGAATGGTGAGGAGGGGGAAGCTGAGAGCTGATGGTGGAGTTTTCGCAGTTAGGAGACAAATTTCAAGTCTCAGCCTGCCACTTGCTTTCTTTGGATGTATCACTTGGCCCCTCAAGGCATTCATCTCCTTATCTAGAAAGAGGGGAGTGGAATAAGATCTCTCTCTCTGAGATCTTTTCAAACAGGCTGTTGATTCATTCATTTATTCAATAAATATTTATTTAGCATTTCCAATATGCCAAGCATCACTGTAAGTCCTGAGAACCCATCAAGTGAAAAAAAACAAGGTCCCTGCCACCAGGGGGAAATGATGGTAAACAGACGAGTACACTGTAACACCACGGGGTGACGTGACGAGTGTTACGGAGAAAAAACAGAGCAGCAGTAAGGAGAGTTAGAGAGTGACAGGGCTGCTCTTCTAGACTGAGCGTTGGGGAAGGACCCTGTGGGGGCGCCATCTGGGCAGACCTCAGAAGGAAGGGGAGGAAACCATACATGAATATCTTTGGGAAGAGTTTTCTCGGGGGAAGGAGAGATAGTGAGTGCCAAGGCCTGGAGGCGCAGTATGGCTGTCCTGTGGGAGGAATAGCCAGGGACCCGAGAGGCAGGTGGTGAACTAGGGGAAAAGAGGCGGTAATGACTTTGGAGAAAGAACCAAGGGCCAGATCCACGGGACCTAATCAGGCACAGTAAAGACTTTAGATTCATTGTTCCTGGATGAGACGGGGAGGCACCGGAAGACTTGAGGTGGAAGCGGCTTGCTCTGATTTACCATTGAATGCACTTAGTCTGCCTGAGGACGCACTGGATGGAGACCAGCCTGGAGAGAGTTGAAGATGGAAGCTGAGGCAGGTCAACAGGTTACGGCAGTAGTCCAGGCAAGACGCAGATGGCAGGGGCTGGGGCCCAGGCAGCAGTCACAGAGAGTCTAGCTTTCTTTTAACAGCACATTCTACAGAGCTTACCAAAGTTATGAGAAAAAAGCTGAGTCAAGGATGATTTCATTGATCCTTCCAGCTTAATTCCTCTAGAATCCCATTACAGAGATTGTTTGACCCCACGAGGAATTCAGGCCCATTGGCCCCACCCTCTTCATGCCCACAGTCGTCCTTCCCCAGCCTGTACTGCGTGGCCCACCGTTTGTCCCCTTCTTTGTACACACAGTCAGCTCTGCTGGCCCCTCTCTCCTTCTGCCATTTTCCTGGAGAAATCCCAACCCCAGTTTGGTCCAGCTCTCCCCCTGCTCTGCCCGAAAGCCTTACTTAACTAAAGAGGGCTAGAGAAAAACACCAGGCTATGTTAGCTAGTCTCACTGTAAATCTCGAACCTCGAACCTGAACTGCTCCCCATGAATCCCATGGTATTAACGCATCAACTTACTCTTCCACTTTCCCAAATTAGTTGTGTACCTCCTTCCTAAATCTTCAAACACGAATTATTTGCTTCCCTCTCAGTACTGTCTTAGATATTGCACTGGGGTGAGAGCGGGGAACAATCAGAAGCCATATTCTTTCGCAATCAAACCTATTAAACTGCTTGCGTCTGTCTCTGTGTCTTTTCACCTTTTCCTGCCATTGCCATGGGTGAACAATCCTCACTTATTTTCTGCCCTGTTGTATCCCAAGTGCCTAGATTAGGACCTGGCACACAGTAGGTCCTTAATATTTTTTCAGTGAAGTGATTAAGCCAACAATTTCATACCTACAATTTACCTCTCTGTCTCTTTTGCCCGATCATTTTTTCTTTGTTGTATCCTAACAATCATTATATAAACAGGCTGTATTGTCCCTCAGCTTGAAGAGACCCTCCTTTGACCTTTTATCCCCCCTAAATTCTGCCACATTTTTTAATGCCTCTTTTTAATAGAACTTCTCCAAAGAACTCTCTAGACTTGCTGTCAACACTGCCTTTCCTCACAATCTCCTTTGAACCCCCATCAAACACACTTTTATCCCCAGCACGCTACTGAAACTACTCTTGTTAAGTTCACCCATCACCTCTCCCTCGCCAAATCTAATAGTTAATTCTCAGGCCGCTTGTTACTCAACCTCTCAGCAGTATTTGACATAGTTTATTATTCTTTTCTGCTTAAAATACTTTCTTTACTTGGCTTTCACGAGACCACACACTCCGGGTTTTCTCCCTTCCTCACTCCTCACTGGCCAACCATGCGCTTTTCTGTCACTTGCTGGTGGCTGTCCTTCCATGTCTCAGACACCGGTGTAGCATTGCTACACTGCTCTGCTGCTCTGGAACAGACTCACTCCCTCCGTGATGTCATTGCGTCTCATGACTTTAAATTCCATGTATTGAAGTTTCCTAAATTTCTGTCTCTGACCCAGACTCATGCACTTGTCTGTTCGCTGTCCATCTCTACCTAAATGTCATATGGGTATCTTAAAGTCATCCACACTCAAATATGTGGCATCCTTCTTCACAAAAACTCTATACAGCCCTGGCTGGTGTGGCTCAGTGGACTGAGCACCAGCCTACTAACCGAAGGTTCGATTCCCAGTCAGGACACATGCCTGGGTTCTGGGCCAGGTCCCCACTTGGGGACATGTGAAAAGCAACCACACACTGATGTTTTTCTCCCTCTCTTTCTCCTTCCCTTCCCCTTTCTTTAAAAATAAATAAATAAAATCTTTAAAAAAAAACACTGTACATATCCGCTCCTTTTATACTGTTTCCCACCTCAGTAAACCACAACTTCATTCTACCAGATGCTTCAGTCAAAAACTTGGGTGCATTCTTGATCCCTTGCTTTTTCTCGTACCTTCAGCAAATTCTGTAGGGTTACTAATGATTGAACCACTTCTAAAACCTCAATCCAGGCATCATGTAATGATTAAGGTCAGCATCCGTCCCTGAGAGCGGGTGGCGGGGGCTTGCTGGAAGTGAGGGTGAGAAGGGTTGGAGCAAGTGTTGGACGGAACACCTCCGCGGCCGCTGAGTTCTCCAAGAGTTTGTTTAACAGCAGTCGAAGTGAAGGGTCACTGCAGTAGGATCACAGTGGGGCTAAGGGAACGAGTTAGCTTTTATTGCACAGCTAACAGGAAGTCACTTGACGCATTTTTTAAGTAGAGGATTTTACGATTAGGAATAAATACTGTATATATCATCTTTTGTTAAATGGAGATATATAGATAATGTTAAAACTGATTTTCTAAATTGTATAACATGTCAAACTTGACTCTGGAACTTTTAGCAAGGGAATATTTTTTTTTTATTATTTATTTTTAGAGAGGGAAGGGAGGGAGAGAGAGAGAGAGGGAGAGAGAGAGGGAGAGAGAGAGAGAGAGAAACATCAATGTGCAGTTGCTGGGGGTTATGGCCTGCAACCCAGGCATGTACCCTGGCTGGGAATCGAACCTGGGACACTTTGGTTCCCAGCCTGCGCTCAGTCCACTGAGCTATGCCAGCCAGGGCTCAAAGGAATATTTTAACAGACTGTTAGAATTCTATTTAAACAAATGGAGAAATCTTATTAAAAATTACACCACATAGATTTTTTTAAAAATGGTAACTGTGTGAGGCGATGCATGTGTTAACTAACCTTATTGTGCTAATCATTTCACAGTATTCACATATAACAAATCATCACATTGTGTGCCTTAAACGTACACATGTATGTCAATTATATCTCAGTAAAGCTGGGGAAAAAGTGGAACATTAAAAAATATACATTGAGCCAAATTGAAAAAAAATAGCAACCCCAGATGGTTTCATAGAGAGAGGGAGTTTTACTAAAGCTTTTAAAGAGTAGGTTGATCCAATGCCTAACTCCTGGGGCGGGGCAGGGGGGAAGGAAAAGGTGTGATTTCTTTTTTATTAAATTAGTTTAACGCTGATGCCAGAACTTGACAAGACTGTACAAACAGATCAATCTCACTCATGAATATTGGCATTAGAAGTCATAAATGAAACATTAGGAAACATGGTCTAGCAGCTCATTCCAAGATGAATACTCCACATCCACCTGGATTTATTCCAACAGTAATGAAAGGATGTTCAGTTTTAGGTAATTCGGTCACCTTTGATCATGTTAATTTTTTTTTATCATCACCTGAGGACATTTTTCCATTGCTTTTTTCAAAAGAGGGGAAGGGGGAAAGAGAGAGACAGGCAGACAGACATCTGTCAGTTGCCTTCTCATACACACCCCAGCCAGGGATTGAACCTGCAACCTGGGTATGTGCCCTGACTGGGAATCAAACCCACAGCCCTCTGGTCTATGAGGCAATGCTCCAACTACACTAGCCATGTTAATTCTTTTGAGGTGGAAAATCAGATCAAAACCATAGATATTGACAAGATATTTGATACAATTTAAGTCATTCTTTTCTTTCTTGGCCCAGAAGGTAAAAAAAAATTTTTTTTTTCAATTACAGTTTACATTCAGTATTTTATATTAGTTTCAGGTTTACAGCATATTGGTTAGACAATCACATACTTTAAACAGTGATCCCCCTGATATTTCCAATACCCACCTGGCACTATACATAGTTACTACAACATTATTGACTATATTTCCTGTGTTGTGCTTTCTTTTCTCTTGACTGTTTTGTAACTATCCATCTGTACTTCTCAATCCCTTCACCTTTCCCTCCCAGTTCCCCATCCCCCCCTCTTCCGGCAGCCATCCGTCTGTCCTCTGTGTCTGTGAGTCTTCAACAGTCATTCCTCACACTAACACTCAATTATGTGGGAACAAGTGGATACTGATAACTTAACAAAATTTATTTCTTGCCACCAAATCTGACATAATTTTTAAGGGGCCATTCTCATTAGATGAGGCATAAAACAGGGACGTTCACTGTTACTGTTACTATATTTATGGGAAGAACTAGCTGGCATAGTTAGAAAAGCTACAGAATGAGAGGTTCAAAAATAGCAAAGGCTGAGATTATATTATCATTCTGTGTACGTGGTAAGCTTGTATGCTTGGTGACTCCAGGAAAATAAAAATATAAAACTACCATCAATAGGGGAAGTCAATGATACAGTAAGGTATAAAATTAAGATAGAGAAATCAATAATTTTCATATCTACAAAGGCAAGTTAGAAGATATAATAGAAAACTATGGTTAAAATATTTATAGTTGACAAAGTAACTAGGCATAAATTTAATAAGGAAAGTATAAGATGTATGTGAAAAAAATTTAAATACTATAGAAAACTACAAATAAGAGTTGAATAAACAGCAAAAAATATGTGCTCTGAGGTTAGAGGACTCAGTAACAAAAAGCTCTCAATTCTGCCCAAGTTAATTTATAAAATTAACACAATACAAATAAAAACTCATAGTTGTTTTGTTTTGGTCTGGAGTCCATCGGGATGGGAGGAGCAGGGAGAGGTCTGGAGAAGCTGGGTCCGAGGTTCGTACCTGGACAAGCCGTGACATAACAGAGCAGTGAGGAAGGAAAAGTGGCCAGGAGCCAAATACTCCAGGGCGGCCCCTGAATGTATAGATGGTGTGGCTCAGTGGGTTGAGTGCTGGCCTGTGAACCAAAGGGTCGCCAGTTCGATTCCCAGTCAGGGCACATGCCTGGGTTGTGGGCCTGGTCCCCAACTGGGGGTATGCGAGATGCACCCCCTCATTGATGTTTCTCTCCCTCTCTTTATTCCTCCCTTCTCCTCTCTCTAAAAATCAATAAATAAAGTAAAATAAATTTAAAAATAAATAAAAACAGTAAATAAAGTTCAGAATTAGACCTAAATCTTTGTAGGATTTAGTGTGTGAAATCAGGTGCGAATCCAGCAACTGTCAAGGGCTCCCAGCCAGCAGTTGACGGTCTCCATGTTCAGGCTCAGCCCTCCAGCTACAGTCCATGTTCTTAGTAGTCGCCCTCGCACTTGGGGACATTTTAAACCCCAAAGCAGATTCGAGGGACAATTCTATTGGCAAGACCCTTTTCTTTGTACTTCCTAGGTAGGTGGTAGGGGTGGAGGTGACTGGTGGGGAGACCAGTGGACTATGCAGAATGGACACCTGAGCTGAATGTTCGGGCTGTAACTGCTCTGATATCAAAAGCGGTGTTAGATAAAAGCATTATTTGCATTCAACAAATGTTGTGTCTATTATGTACCCAGGATAGAAGCACTTCCCTAAAACGAGAGTTGCGAATAAGGCAAAGGTTAAGAACAGATAAATAGAACAGAGAACCTAGGGAATATCTGTTCTGGTTATTTATTCTGCGTAATTACTCTACAATAAGTGTTAAACATTTACTAGGTAAAACTCAAGTTTATGGTATGAAGAAAAGTATTTTGCTAATGATATCCACATATATCTTCCAAAGTGCTGATGTAGTGTGACAAGAAAAAAACTGTTTGAAACATTTCCAACTATATGTTTTGTACATCATGTAAATATTAAACATGCTGCATGAGAAATACTGTCTGCAAAGGGATTTAGACATCCACAAAATACCTTTTCATTCATCTGCAAAATCAAAGAGCAAGTCATTGCTTTAGTATTGTTCCCAGCTTGACATTTCGTTTTTGTTGTTTCAGTTTTCATTGTGTACCAGTACTACCAAAGCGGTTATTCAGGTATTTGAAGGAAGTTCAGTTATAGATGGCAAAATACATACATCCTGTGAGTTGACAGGGCATTTCTCCAGCTGCCATTGTAGGAGGTGACATTAGATGATATGTTCACCGAATCATAGAAGCGTTCATAGAGGCCCCATTGTCTCAGCAGAAAGCATGTCAATCATGAGTTACTCAATCTGTAGGGTAAATTCACCCCCAAACAGGCTAATGAGGCTGGGATTATGGCAGTAAAACGTTTGGCTTTAATGGTATTGATAGAAACCAAAGTTTTCTTTCCTATTTCCTGTTTTTCTTTGAACTGGCATCTCAGGTTCTGTTTTGGTCTTCGTTGCTAAGAGATATTTAAATCAAGGAGGACTTTGAAGAAGACAAAAGGATAGCAGCCTTGCCCAGTAACTGCAAATGTCGGAGGCTTATATATCAGGACTCCTGAGAGCACCAGTTTTGGGACAGCTTGCCCACCTGTCGCTGCTGGTGGCCTTGGGTAGATTGCTTCCCTCTGAGAGCTTCAGTTTCCTCAGCTGTAAAGAGTTAGAAACCACGTGGTCTGGTTTGCTCAGGACAACCTGGTTTACAGCTGCTGTCCTGTGTAATTATTAATAGCACCCCTTCATTCTCAGAGGCATTCTGGTTTTGATAATAAATTGCATGACTTACGTTACCTACCTTAGAGGGATGCCGTGAATTGAAGTGAATTAAAGTTTGTAAAATCCTTAGCGTGATGCCCGGCACATAGTATATGCTCAAATAATGATGAATAGTATCATTAAAACGCTTGGTTTTTCAAACCAGGCTTCAAGGAAAATGACTCGATGGGCAGTTTCTATTTTTTAATGAAAATTTGGCCTCTCTTTCATTCATTTAAGTCTTTTATTCCACCCCCATAGAATTTCCTGCCTAAAGCAATGAATTTGAGAGGTTTTAGCAACTGTTCAAAATTTTCCTTATTGTTGTGTTTTCGCAGGTTATATACATGTAGAACTCCAAGCAGTTATACTAGTACTAACTTTATAATAGTAGAACACTTAAGAGTATTTTCGGAACGCTTTTATAAATTGTATCTCATTTCCCACTAGAATTCCCATGAAATAGGTATGATGATATTATTACTACCATTTTAATGATCTGGAAACTGACCATTGGAATTAAGAAATTGCTTGCCAAAGGTCACATGCCTCGAATGCATCAGGGAGGGTGCGGACACAGGGCTTCTCACTTTGCATTTTGTTTTGTTTCATTATTCCATGTTGGTTAAATAAAAGAGCAAGCTTGCCAAATTATCCAAATTCCTTCTCATTGTGCCTGCTGTTGTCATTTTCATTGCACCTCTGACTTGTCTGATACTCATTCATTTGTGCTTTTTTTTTTTATGGCCTCGTTGTACAGACACAGTCCCCGACATAGGGTCGCCGATGGTCTAGAAGACATTTACGATGACTCTAGATGGAGTCTTCTGTCACTAGGTTCTGAGTAATCTCAGGACCAGCGGAAACATGGAGGAGTCAAAACTGCTCTGTACGACTGCAGGCGAGGGTGAGAGAATTGGGGTCTGTCGTTTCCAGGCCTTTATGCATTCAGGCCACTGCGTGCCTCAAGTACTGGTGACTTGTTCCACCTCTCCTTGTCTCAGACATCCCGTTACAGGCAGTAAGGCTCCACTCATGTCTGCCTTCCCTTCTAACTGGGCGACAGCTCTCCTGTCATGTTGATCTCTGTATTCCCACATGGAGACGAGCACCTGGCGCTTGGGAAAGTGCAGGAGCTGAAGTCTGGGCTCCGTGCTGCATGTGAATCTACGTGATGCTTCTTGCAACCGTGCAAGGTAGCTTGGGTTGTGCTCATATCACAGATGAGGAAACTGTGTCTTAGAGAGAGTGTGCCACTTAAACAAGTAATATCCCACAGCTTTTAAATACTGAGGTTGAGATCTTTCTCTGTTTTAGAACAGTGTTCTTCAGGTATAATTTACGTAAAATAAACTCCACATATGTAAATTTTATAATTTAATGGCTTTTGTCATATGTTCACACACAACATCCCATAACCAGAATCAAGATAGTGAACCGTCCATCACCCCAAACATGAGCCAGGATTTAAATCCAGAGCTGACTCCAGGGCCCTGTTTACCCTCCAACAATCAGAGTATAGAGAGCTGCTCCCTTATGGGAAGCTAGATAATGTAAAAAACATCTTTTACAACCCAATTTGTCTGTCAGTAAGAGAATGGATGAGTAACTGCGGTGCTGGAGTGGAGTGTGCACCGCCATGAAACCAAGGACTTACAGGATCACTCAATGACGAGTATGTCTTAGAAACATAATAGTGAGTAAATAAGTAACACTGTGAAGAGAATGACACCATTTCTACAAAAGTCAAAATAAATGTAAACATGTAATTTAGGCATATTTATACACACTTGTAATAGAAGTAGGGGAATAACTAACAGTCAATTCAGGAGCGTGGGTCCCCGGGGGAAGCCGCGGGGGCAGCGTGAGGGTCGATGCAGGTATTGGTGGTATTTTAAACATGGGTTGGGTAGTGAGTACTTACGCAGTCATTATGTTCTAATACATACTTTGTATCTACAGTTTATTCTAATCAAAAGATCACTAAAAATAAGAGATTACTGTATCAGTTTAAAAATGTATGCTCTAATTACCTATTTTCATTATTTTGAGGAAAAGATCACTTAATATGGGGTAGTTCAGATCCAAACTATTTTAATTCAACACATGGTAAGGAAGTTTAGGGCCCTTGATAAAGGGTCTAGGTTTTGTGATAAACTAATACACTAAGAGAGAAGGAACAATTAGTTACTTAATAATGTGGCTATAAAAACCACCCCCCAGCCATCCTCACGGAGGTGCTGGAGGGACCGAGAACTGGGGGCTTTTGTGCGGATGCACTTCCACCACTCCTGGTTTTCTTGGTGGCTGCCATTGGGTTGGGGGTGGTAGGGAGGAGCAGGAGAGAACGAAGTAAGTCCGGATCTGTCGGGTCTAAGTGTACCGGAGGTAGAAGCAGCATCTAACCAAGGAAGACTGCAATAGTTTTGATGCCTAATAAAACTCTCTAGAATCTTGAAAACCAAGAGTCAACCCAAGAGATTTAATTCTGGAAGAAAAGTCAGCAAAGACTGGGTAAGTGACCTGCAGAAGGGACTAGAATGTGTGTTGGTATCCTCTTCAATAGTGCTCTGTGTGGTTTCATCTGTTCTCCGCCCATTTTTATGTAATACTTGCCGAATGAATTCTAAGTTTTTAGCTGTCTGCACTTATATTTTCTAATTTTTGAAAGCTTGTCAGGTTTTTTTGAGCCTGAACTAATCTGTATTTCATAGCTAAGCTCACCTTTTGGTAACTTGGCCCTTTGCTGAAGAGACTGAGTTCCAGGCCCCACTGTCCATCTGGTGGGAGGCTGCGGGTTTTTCAGACCGGACCTAGTAGTCTCCGAAGTGCAGGTCTTACAGCGCCCAAATCAGAAAGTAGTCATGGTGTAGCAGGTGGTCTCCCTGCCTAAATTAAGTAATTTGACACAAGGAATTGCGGTCCCTTAGGTTTCATTTGTGACTCTGTGTTCCTCGCAGGACCAGAGTATGGGCTATGGATGAACACTATTAACCATGTAACAGCTTTAAAAACTGCATTTAAGGTCTGAAGACAAGGCAACCTTAAACTCAATGTTTAAAAAAATATCCACCTTATAGTGAGGGTTCCCATTAACATGTAGCATGACTGTGCTATTGGAGTCACTTTGTTGTCAACACAGGGAGCCTGAATTGCTCGGAACCTATGGCCACTAGTAAGTGGCAGGGCGCGGACGCTGGGCCTTCAGGTTTCTCCTCCTGATTAGATTAGAGTGTCCCGTCCACTGCACTGCACTGCTGCTGGCGTTCGTAGGTTTCCCAGAGGTTTTGTTCTTTTTCTTTATTTTTCAATTACGGTTGACGTATAAGCACAATACTATATTAGTTTCAGGTGTAGGTTTTGTCCTTATTTAGAGATATAAATGAAGGTTTTTTAGATTGCAAAACCTAATTTATTGCAAATATCGTCTAGGTATAGTTTTATACTGTTTAACAGAGAGACTTTGGAGTCAGGTCTGGATTCTAATTCCAGTTGCCCACTTGTGAACTTTCCAAAAGTGAAGTTACTTTAATCTATTTTCTTATGTATGAAGTGAGGCTAATGCTATGAAAATTAAATAAGGTACCAGTTCCTTTAAAGCCTGTCACCCAGGGAAAGGCATGTAGAACTCACTAGATGGTGACCCCTTTTTCAGCCAAAATTCTGAAATAGCTCTCTGGAGCTTACATTCTCATGGGAGAGACAAACAAGATAAACAACTAAAATATGAGAGATAGTAATATGTGTGGCAGTAATACGTACTAAGGAGAAAATAGAAAGCAGAGAAGGGGGATGTAAAATCTTGGAAAGAAGTTAAAATTTTAGGTGGGGTGAAGACCTGAGACCTCAACAGGAAGGGGACTGTTGACTAAGCGAAGCACCTGAAGAATAAGAAGGTTCTACTCGTGTGGATGTGTAAGGGAAGCACATTGCCTTTCAGGTGGTGAGAGCAGCAAGTGCAAAGGCCCTGAGGCAGAATTGCACATGATAGGTGTAAGGAACTTCATGGGGGATGATATGGCTGGAGTAGAATAAACGAGGGACAAACTAGTTGGAGATGAGGGCATTGTTAGCAGTGGGCCAGTTCGCAGGTCATGTAGGGTTTTGTAAGTCACAGTAAGGACGTTGGAGGGTTTGAGAAGAGGAGTAACATGGTCTGACTTACATTTTAAAAGCACCTCTCTGGCTGCTGTGTTGAGAAATGCACTGTGGGAGGGGGAGGAGTAAGGGAGGTAGTCAGCAAGGACGGAAGCATGGAGACCAGCAAAGAGGCTGACGTAATAGTCCAGAGCACTGCAGTGTCCGTCTTCAGAGAGTACCCATAATGTGTTCTGCCATTGAGATGTTCCTGTGCTCGCGCTGTATTCATAAATACCAGGAAGGATTGGAAATCATGCCATCCTGGCTTTTAAATTTCCTTTAGTAGATTGTGACACAGTATAAATGCCACTTTGCATATAACTTTAGCATGCCCCGCTTGCTTGGGAAATTTTCTTGCAAATGAAGGGAGCACTTTGTAAAATACGTGATCTTTGTCAGTTGTCATAGTGGCGCGGTCCCTGGTGATTGCCCCATGGCAACGAGGCTAACCGAAGTACCATTTCATTGTCGTAGTTATCGATTCTGACATCTGAAAGGAAAGTAGGTTACTAGGGCTGATGAGCACCACGGAGACGCATGCAGACCACAGAACACCTCCTCCGCCTCCCTGGGCAGGCGCCACACGGAAAACGGGAACCCTCTCTGCAGGATGTCACCGTGCTGTTTATTCTCCCGCCAGCTGAAGCTGTACTTTTCTTCCATTTAAACCTGTTCTGTTAGGATTTGCTTCTTACGGCCTTTGAAATTTGTGTTATATTTCAAGGTTGCCTGAAAAACTATTTCTATGTGAATATAACAGAAAATTGGAGTGACCTTTTAATTTACTGGATTAAGATTCAACTTCAAATATTCGACCTTTACATAAATTGTCATGAAATTCTCAAATGAAATTAGGGTTAATTTATGTGTGTGTGTATCTGCACTGTAAGAGTAGAGAATTTGTACAATATTATAAATCAAACTTAACAAGAGTGTCACAACCACACAAGGGGCAGAAATAATTGATTTATGTCAGCCTGGCTTAGCTGCTGCAGCTGACTCAAAAATCCTTTTGTCTTTCAAGGATCTGTAGGAGTTAGAACCAGCATCAGATCACACATGAATGGATATGGTGTAATTTACTATCAATTAAGATGTCAGTAACATATGCTCAAATTGAGTATGTTTATCAGTTTAATTACAAACTTTTTATATGTTCCTTAGGTGAAAAAGGAAACTAGAGTATCATTTTACATGTTCTATATATTAAGAAGATAAAATAAAAAAACTGATCTGTCTAGTTACATAATTTATATTTTTACTCCTGCAGTGCCTTTATTAAGAACCTCTTTGCAGTAAAAGAAAAAATGAGTACTTGTCAATTCATGACTTTGTTTTTGTAAAGGCACCTTTGTGTGACCACCACCTTTACATCCATGGCATTTACCAGTGGTAGACATTTCCACAGCTATCATCTCGTTAGGTTCTAAGGGGGACCCCCCCGTGGGATGTGGAAGGTAGGCAGGATACTCCCATTTTACAGCAAGGGACTTCAACACCTAGGAACTGCCTCGGGGTCACTTGATTATAAGGTATAAAATGAATAGACTCTGGTCTTTGGATTCTTGTCCTAGGACCCTGTCCCTCACACCAAACCATTTCATCTTCTTTGTGTAGCTTTTTTCAGATCTGTGGAGTACTGGTACTTGTAGAATGAATGTAGATATTTTGCAGCAAGACTAATTCAGGAGCAGTGAAGAGCGATAACAGTGTTACTCTGTGTTTGAGATTTCTAAATGATGGGTTTCTGTAGATTTCTTACCGGGCTGTCCTCTTAGGAACTTGCATTAAACCCAAAAAGGCATCAACACAAATGTAATGTTCAATGAAAAAAGTAAAACCCTCACAAATGTAATATTCAATGAAAAAACTCACAGTAGAAACCTGCAGTATGGTTCCTCTTACAGAAAGTTCCAGTACAGGCCAACAAAGCTGTGATGTTAGAAGTCAGGGCCACAGTTCCCTTTTTGGGGGGCTTGGGGGAGTGTTGAATTGACCTGGGTCCTGTTATACAGGGATTCCCTTGGGAAGGTTCATTTGATATTTTATTCTTAAGTAAAACTCTTTTAAATGCCTAGTTTCATAGGTGGTAGTTCATTTAAATGCCTTTGACTTGAGTAACAGTTCTTACATGTTTATTCTAGTTGTAAAACGCCATTTCCCAACAAAAGTCAATTAGCCCTTTTCACTGTCATTCCTGAGCATGGTGCATTTCTTTCTTGGGGCTTCCTTGTCACAAAATCAGTTGCTATGGAGCCATCATAAGATGATTGCCAAAACATGCCCTGGCCGGTGTAGCTCAGTTGATTGGAGCATCATCCTGTGAACCAAAAGGTCACAGGTTCAATTCCCAGTCAGGGCACATGGCCTAGGTTGCAGGTTTGGTCCCCTCATTGGGTCGTATACAAGAGGCAACCTATCCTCTCTCTCTCCCTTTCTCTCTCCCGTCTGTCCCTTTAAAATCAATAAGTGTGTCCTTAAATGAGAGTTTAAAAAGAAAAGATGCTTTCCAAAACAACTTTCTTGCTTACATTTTTAAAGATGTTATGGGAAGAAAGGTATTAAAGAAGGTCCCCAGTTAGGATGTTAATCTGTATCAAAACAGACACTGCTAGAAGTGTTTTCATGGAATTCTGATAAGGCTCAAAGCAGAGCTTTAGTCAGCTGCTTATAATTTAATAATTTCACACTGATTTTTTCCCATATAAATGTCTTCAGAAGAGCACACATAGTTGAACAACAATAGCTCTGTCATTTTTGAAATGTTCCTTGACGTCAGAGCCTAAAGGAAATGAGATTGAAGCTAGAAATTATTTTGAACCAAACTAAATTTTAATAAAAATGGAAACTAATGGTCACAGCCGTGATGTTTCTCTGGGCTTCTGATGTTAAACTAAATTCACAAGCTTTCTGACCACAGTTAACAGGAAGAACTTAAGATTCTGTGGGTCAGCAAAACCTTTGCAGCCATGGTTTAGCGAGTCGTAGATATTATGTATGGGTCATGCTCTGGATGAGGGGCAGTGTTTGTGCAAACCATTGCTTCTGTTCCTAATGTGACCAGTTTTGTGTTTTGTTTTGTGGGGGAGCTTGCTTTAAATTAGTTTAAAGTTTTTTTAAAAGATTATATTTTTAAATGTTTCTGTCAGCTCTTTACACACTATGGTTTCTTCTTCGTTATTTCCCCTGCAGTGTTCTATCTCTTCGTTGGAAGAGGAAAGACTTATTTCCATCAGGAGATCTAAACCGCCAACCTCAAGCGACTTTCCTGATCTTAATACTCAAACGAACTGGGCCAAGTCACTTCCCTTGCCAACGCCGGAGGAGAAGATGCGACAGCATGCTCAAACAGTCCAGGCTGATGTGGTTCCTATTAACATAACCGGTATGCTTTGCAGACAAGGTTCAGAATGTCCTCAGGGAGAATGACGGTGGCTTCTTGTGGTGGTGGTTGTATGTTCTTCGAGTTTCATTTACACAGTGCAGGTAATGGCTGTGGTCTGGCAGCCTGGTCTTTGTTTAATGAAGGGAATGCTCAAACATATGTGCGTGTGTACATGTAAAATAGCTCTTGCTTTTAAATTAAAAGACTGTGTCCCCAAAGGTTAATGTCAAAGAACTCAGTGGTCTGTCCAGCCATTCATTTAAATTGTGTCTTTGTACATTTATTTTTAAGATTTATTTATTTATTTTTAGAGAAAGGGGAAAGGAGGGAGAAAGAGAGGGAGAGAAACATCACTGTTTGGTTGCTTCTCACCCACCCCCACTGGGGACCTGACTGGCAACCAAGCATGTGCTATGACTGGGAATTGAACCTGTGACCCTTTGCTTCACAGGTCAGCACTCAATTGAACGAACCACACCAGCCAGGGCTAAAATGTGTCTTTTTTAATCAATTTGCTTTTTGAAAATATTTTGATTATATGGGGACATCTTTTTAATGTGATCTTGGTAAAGAAAAAAAATTATGTTTATGTTCTAAAGGGCTGTTTTAAGTAAGAAATAACAATTTTGTGATATCTCTTAATAGATTTTCTAAAGGGCATTTTAAATAATATTTATATAAGTAAAGAAATAACAATTTTGTGATATTTCTTAATGACAGATTTTATCTTCTTGTTTTCTCAGGTGAAAAAAAGGAAAAATTACTTGAAATAAGAATATCAAGTGAATTAACAATAATAACTATAAAATTTATTTTTAAGAAAACTCAATAGGATGGTAAAGTTATATTTTGATCTCTATAATTTGAATTCTACAATATTCAAATAAAAGTTCATTTCTTCTTAATATAAAATTTTAAAATATGAACATTAGAAGCCAGATGTAAAATCCCAGTTCTGTCAGAATATCATACTCAAGTTGTAACCACCTGTGCTAATTAAAGGTGACAAATAACAAGGTACATGAGGCTCAAAGGCAGAATTTCACAAACTTAGATGGGTTGTTAAAAAATATCAGAATGTTCCTGGTTTGTCACTGTGGTAGCCTGCCAACAGGACAGGTCAGTGCTTTGGGACATGTACACGGTGCAAAGTAGACATGTTAGAAGTGACTAGCTTCCACCACTGGACGGTGTGTGTGAAAGAAACAGATTACTGATTGTCTCCATTGATAATCAGTCCATATGAAGCTGGCCTGTGGGGTAACCTAAGAGAAATCAGGTGACCAGTAAGGACGAATATTTATGGAAGAAACAGACAATAAAGATTAAATAAAGTTAAATAAATAAATAAAACAGTGAACTCTGCAAAATAAATAAACAAAAGCTACCTGTCTTAAAAAGAGAGAGAGAGCCCACAGCCCACTTGCCGTGCTTCTGAGGCTGCTGCTGGTGACTGCTGCTAGAAAGCTTTTTGCTGTGGCATTGGTTAACTTTTAAGGGGTTGATGATATTTTGATAGTTTTTGGAGAATTTTTGAAAACTTTATAGGACATTTAAAAACTACACTAAGAACTCTATTTTGAGTTCCAGAGAAGTTTAATAAATAAGTACATGGATTATTTTAAATTCCATGTGCATTTTTCCACATTTATTGTACTCACGCCTTAAGAGAGGACAGTCATGCCATTTCAACCCACTTACTTTGCAGGTAACATCATTGATCTCTCAAATGTGATTCTTATTCACCTAGATCATGATTTTTTAAAGATTCTTTTTACAAGTAGCTGTGTTTCAAAAACAAAGTATAATGTTTATTGCTAAATGAAATACATAGGTGCATATTTTCTATAAGAATGTATTACATTATTTGGTGGCTCAAATGCAGCAGAAATGTAATTATATATCATTAAATGCCTCAGGAATAATATTATGAAAAGATTGTGATATGAAACATGATAATCCTTAATGTAATTAGGATAAAATGCATTATCACAAGATTAGTAAATTGAAAACAGTAACTAGAATTTTAGGAGTAATGAGTTACTTGCAACAAAGTACATTCTCAAAAACATAGTGTCCTTTTTTTGAGCTTTACTGTTTGATGAGTGAGTGAACATGAATTACACAAAGTTTAAAAGGAGACCTTCAAAATGCCACTCAGGAAAAGTGAATGACAATAAAGAAATGAGCAATATGAGTTGTATTCAAATGCAATTGATGTTTAATTGAGTTAAAATTTTTAGAAATGTAGAAATTAAATATACTACCTAATTACATATTTATTGATCTATTTTCTGGACAGGTGTGTTTACATACACATATTTCATAAAATAAGTAGTTTTTCTAATATTCTGGTATAAAAAAGCATTAAATGATAATTTTTCACTTTTAGTGGCCGAATTGATGTAGGTTAGACAGCTTCCTGCTACTGAAATGACATTTCCTAAAACCTAGAAGACTTCTGAGATAGAAATGTAGCAGCCTGTAGGGAATGGTCATGTGCTCATTTATTGGGGTAAACACTGACCTTATAGTTTGATTTTCAGTAAGTTGCAGCTGAGGGAAAAGTGCCGACAAATATATTATTTCTCATCCAAAGTGCAGCCCACCTGGCATAGAAATAGAACATTAGCACTGTTAAAATCGATTTAATCCCTTTAGTCATAGTTCTGCGGGGACTCAACATGTTCAAAATGTTGAAGAGAAAAAAGTGTTTAAAATGAAACATGTATGTGAGTATGTTCCACAATCTGCAGTGTAGGATAACAAGTCTTCCCCCTGGAAGACAAGCATGGGTAAACACACTTAAACAAGTTTTACACACCGACTCCATGTTGGTGTTTGAGCCAGCTACACTTACTTCTAAGTAGTAACCGTGACTGACTAATGCCATTTTTCAGTGAAAGAGAATGATTCAGTTCCTCTCGATTCCACAGATACTTACTGAATAGCTACTTGGTGGCAGGCATCGAGCTGGATGCCACAGGGATGCTAAGTCCAGGGGACGCAGACCTTTCAGGTCACAGTGCAAAACAAGGAAAGTTTGGCCCCTTTAATGGTGATGTCCTTCCTCATGATTTGCTTCTTAATTTCCTTGGAGCTTGAAGGGTTTCTCTTGTTTTTGTTTAGGAAACAAAACTGGAGACTAAGCAACTATCTGTTAATGTTTTGTTCACTCTCAGTGCCTTGATACCAGGAAGCTTTTTCCCTTGCTTCAGGGAACTCATGGACCGCCGGAGTCGGGGCCTGCTGCCTACAGGCGCCGTGCACAGACGCTAGGGTTGCACATGGCGGCCCCTTCGTTACCGGGAGGGTGCCCTTGGGGGTTCAGGGTCTCCTCTCCATTATTTCTGTTCTCCTCCTCCATGGGAACAAGGTTTCAAGCATTTTCAAGTTGTGAGCATTTAAGTTTGTGAAGTGTATTTTGATCATCCAGATCTTTTATCCTCTGTTTTGATTAGGTAAGGTTCTATTTACAACTAACTTATTGAAATAGAAAGTACATTGTTCACAAAATACTCATGTTGAATGTGTGCAATATTGCTAAAAAGTGAATTTTTTTTTACTTTTCTTACAACGTAAGAATGACGGAAGTATATAATGTGCGTGTATATATGTATATAACTTCTCTTTGAAGAGATAACCATTTGACAAGGTCGGTGCTATAAAACTCTCTTTAGTGAAACTGACATGTAATTTAAAGCAGATCAATCGAAAGCAGATATTTTATTTTTCAGTGTTTTCCCATTGTGTGTCAGTCACACAAGCTCACACACTAGAATGAAAAAGAGTCCTCTGGATCTGACCTTTGGGGCTTGATTGCAGCCTGACCGGAAAGGGCTGCACCCGGACCGACTTTTACCAGCGGTCATGACATGAAGAAGCAGTCCAGCTTTAACAGCAGCAGTGCTCCTGGGTCTCGTCGTGATGAAAGTACTTTATCATTATAAGGCTTTTTAGTCTCACACCGCGGCAGTTTCCACTGTCCGTACAAATTGTTGGCCTCCTTGACTGGAAGAAAAAAGCTCTTCATCCAAAACTTCTTGGTCACTTGTTCCACCCCGTAGAACAAGACACTGCAGTGGCCTCTGGAGCGGACTAAATGACCGAGAGACATTTGTCGCTCCCCTCACATACACACTGACGTCAAGAGTGATTTCGGTGACCAGAGGACCTACGTGAAATGCTTCCAAATGACTCATTTTTAAAATAATGCAGAATCACTCTTCTGGTGTGCTATGAACAAATTTGCATTTTCCACTCCAGCTCATTTGAAAATGAGATCCAGGTGCTTCCTTTGGAAGGACACACACATAGAAATTGGAAAAGAGCCTTATGATGATAATGTGCTTTCCTTCCTATTTTGCCCTTAAGCATTCATTCATCATCATGTGACTGGCTAACATCATTATTAATACCTTCTTATCATTTTATGACAAGCTTCTGGAAGAAAGTGCATGGTGTCAGCTTGCTTGAAAATAACATTGCTTTGCTTGTTCTACTGCTCTACATTAGGGGAGAATTTCGATCGCCAGGCCAGCCTTCGGCGGTCTCTAATTTACACAGACACTCTGATAAGACGACCGAAGAAAGTCAAAAGGAGAAAGACTATTACAGGAGTCCCTGACAACATACAGAAGGAGCTAGGTATGGCTCATCAGAACTGTATTCTGTTGCCCCTCGTTGCTGTTCAGCATTCCTATGCTAACCTCATCTGTGGTGCTTATGGAATCGATACATTCTGATAGCCATTTGGTGCCCCGAAGGCCCAGCTTCCTTTCTGAAGGAGGCACTGCGCACAGATCTTAATACTCCAAGCAGATGATGTATTGAATTTTGGTGAGAAGATAAGAGGAGAAGTTGCTGTGAAAACTAAGTGGGATGATAGAAATTCACAGTTAGGTCATTATCTCTATGTACTTTGAACAGTGGGGAATTTCCACAATTAAATTGACTTTTCAGTTAGAGTTTAAGTTTTTGTAAAACTTATTCTAGAGCTTCAAGTTATGGTTTATGGACTTCATTAGTTATGCTGACAGTATTGATGGCCTTTGCCATCAAAGAGTGTGGTATAACTAGTAAATACAAGCATGATAGAAAATAGTCTTTATGTTGGCTAGTGCATTTATGTACTTCCAGTGAAACAACTTCATAGCTTTTTGAGTCAGTAGTTTTCAACCTGTGATAAAAACAGGAAACAAAAAAAATTTTTTTTGGCTAGGGGAAGAAAGGCTTCATTATTCACTTACCCATTTGTTTCTGCTTATCTTCATATAAACTGTGAATAATCTCTTCATTCTCTTCTTAATGCCTTCCCTCCTTCTCTCTGGGTTTTAATGGGTCCATCAGGAGTGTCTGCAGAGGCAGCACAGCAAACTGGGTCAGGAGCCGGGACCCTGGGGCCAGGCTGCTTGGATTCACATCTTAGCTCTGCCACTAACTCTCTGGGCGACCTCCAGCTGGTTACTTCACCTGAGTCTGTTTCCTCATTTATGGGAGGGTTGTCTAGCATTTAATGAACTAATACAGGTGAAGTACTTGGTGCCTGCGACTACTACGAACATAACGCTGCTATTGTAATCATTGGAGGGAACTTAATACTCCCTTTCTTGGAATTTGTCTTTCTCTTCAGCTAACCTATGGACTTCTTTCACAGTAGTTACTTTCACCTGATGTTTACACTTTTATTTACTATTAAAGGTTTTGCTCTAGAAACTGAGAATCCTTATTTCTAAACTTTACTATTAGTCTTTTAGTTAAAATGAGTTTATCCTAGCAATAGTGATACACGTATTATAGTACTTTGAGGTCGCATTTCAGCTTCCAGGTGCTATAGACACTGTTCCTATGTGTGTTTTTCCGACACCTCTGCTCACGCTTCTTTGCCTTGCATTTCCTCTCTAACTGCCATTCAGTTCTACAGTTTGTATGCTCTGCCTTCCCAACTGTATCGACGTGAGACGAGAAGAGCAATGCTCTGCTTCTGCTCTAGGTAGCTCCAGCGACCCAGATGGCATGCAGGTGCTCGTCTTATCCCCTAACAGAAGGGCTTACTACAGACACAGGCAAGATTCCACCCACAGGATTTGTGAAGCCTGTCCTTCGTTTATGCCCCCACATGTTGCTTTTTGTAGTGGGCCGGTCCTCCTGCATCCCATTCTTTCAGACCCTTTCATTCCCCCTCCTTTGGGCAACAGCTGACTAAACTGAGGAACTAATATGTACATGTACGTTCAATGGATGCTTAATGGGCTAGTCTCCTCCGGCACTCAGGTGACATTTGTCTTTGAACTGATCTTTTAGGAGATGGCCTTAATCAAAAGGAGTGACTTTAAAGACAGGCCCTTTGTAAGACAGCAAGGTTGATGTTTCAGGGTAAGCTGCACTTTTTAAGTGGCTTTCTGACCAAAATAGGTAGGTTTTGGATGGCTTTATGCAAACAGTATAAAAATTGTTTGGCCCAGATAAAGATACACATAAGTATTCAACACCAATTATCTATATATGTGCATAACAGGAGCTCTAGAACCTCCGAATTCTGAGTTTTTATCACTTATCACCGAGCCAAGCAGTATGGAGCCAGTCACTCAGCTGCCTCCTTGACCTTACTGAATGATCTGGCCAGCCTGGTAAATCGTATCTCCTGTAATTTTAACATTTTTAAATGAGTGTTTGGGCCCCTGGAGCTCATGCTTATTTCTCTTTGGCACGTGACATGGAACCACTACTGAAGCTTGAGGAAAGAAAAGAGCTTTTCCCATAGCATCTGCGTTGTGATCGTTGCCAGATGTGAGGCAGTCGATGTCACTGTGCAGTGACAGGGCCTGGATCGGAGCTGGAGGTCAGCTGAGACAGCTGTGTCAGAGCGCCAGCTTGGCTGGGGAAAAAAGGGCCGTTAGACAGCCGCTCTCATTTTATGGATAGACTCGTTGGAAGGATTGGTGCATAGGATAAGGGAAAATAACATTAAAATACTGAAAAGTTTAAGGAAAAAACTTTGATCATCATTTTCTCTCATTCATTTTAGGACTTCAGGTTGACTTTTCTCCCAGTATTTTGTGCTCGTAAGTTATCTAGTTTGGAAACTCTGTGCTACCTAACAGTTGAGTGCCAAAAATAGAAATGTGTCATATTACCTGCAAAAGAAGTCTTCTCTAGACATAAAGCGTAGGGTTTTATGGCTGAGTCAAGTAAACTAGATTTTAAAAAGGAAATGATTATCTAAAGGAAAAAGCATTCTCTGGATGCGCCCTGCCCGCTAACACTGCCCGAATTGCCAGGGCTTGGGTTTTTAGAAATCTAACCAGATGTGTTTCCAGAATTAGTGTTATATTATGCTTAATTATATGCAGCTTTTACTTCAAAACCCCTAAGTAGTAGACTCTAGAGACTAGCTAACAAACACTTTAAAATCAAGGTTATGCTATTTTCTGTTTACTTCCAAAGTATATTTGATGACTGATAACTTGTTTTCTTCCATTGAAATGAGTCAGATAAAATTTTGATTTTTAATCTTATTATCTTTAACATACAGAGAAACCTCTTTGAACACCCTGTTGCCCTTTTGTGAGGTTTCATTTTTTTAGACTCAGATAGGGTTATTTTGTTGGTATATGATTATATTTGGCTGCATCTGGAACTTATCTCAGTATGTTTCCCAAGCAGAAAAGCCTCATTTAAAGGAATCCCCTTCTGAATAATTTTGATAGTTTGTACAAAGACCTGAATTACTTTTTTAAATTTATTTTTCAATTATAATTGACATACAATATTAGTTACAGGTGTTGTTAAGACTTTCAGAAAATCCTATATAAACCTTAAATAAATTAACTTGTAGATTTCTCTTCTTTTTTTTTCACGTATTTAAAAAAAATCCTTACCTAAGGATATATTAAGTTCAGAGACAGAGAGAGAAAACATTGGTTGAGTGCCTCCTATAAGTGCCCTGACTGAGGATCAAACCCACAACCTACCGTATTTTTGGACTATAAGATGCATTCCTCCCACCAATTTGGGGGGAATAATGGTTGTTCATGCTGCTGTTGAGTTCTGTTTACATTTATATTGGTGAAATATTATGTTATTTATGTTATGAAATATTTACCACATTTTTCGGTTCAAAATTTTTTTTTCCTATTTTCCTCCTCTAAAACCTAGGTGTGTCTTATGGTCTGAATAATCCATGGCATGTATATGCCCTGACCAGGGATCGAACCTGCAACCTTTTGGTTATGGGATGATTCTCCAAACAACTGAGCCACTCGGCCAGGGCTCGATTTCTGTCTTTGACTATGTGTTGTCTAAAAGCTGAAAATCTCTTGTAAAAGAAATATATGTATAATTATTTCTTTACATTAGATTTTAAAGTCAGATAAATCTCATCAAAAGTTTTAGCAGCGTCTGAGTGGTTTATATTTGTTTATACTTCTCTTTTTGTAGTCTGTTTTTTTTCTTCAATTCTAATCAATATAGCATCTGTATCTGTAATATTGTGACACTTTTTGTACTGTGAAAATATTGGAAGATCTGTTTGAATTTTGGTGGTCCCTGTGTGAAACATGTTTTCCCATTTTTAAAGGTCTTTAGCCCTGACTGGTGGGGCTCAGTGGATTGAGCACCAGCTTGTGAACCAAAGGGTCCCTGTTTCAATTCCCAGTCAGGGCACATGCCTGAGTTGTGGGCCAGGTCCCCAGTAGGGGGCATGCAGGAGGCAACAACACATTGATGTTTCTCCCTCTCTTTCTCCCTCCTTTCCCCCTCTAAAAATAAATAAATAAAAATCTTAAAAATTAGAACATTACCAATTTTTTAAAAATCTTTAGAAAAATACTGTTATTTTAGTAAGAAATTTGTGCTGGCCTGTAGATGGTGGAAAAGTGGCTATATTTCCCATTTTCAGAAGCCCGAAATGGTTTCACATTCAAAATTGTTACCTGAAAGAATCAGGACATTGTTTTCGGCCCTCAGAGACAGTTAAAAATCTACCATGGACTCCATGCAAAAGCTACCACAGTTCTGAAAGAAAAAGATAAAAACCCAGTGTCGAGTGGAATGATGCATCTTGAATGTTTGGAATCAAACTGGTACAAACTGATACAGCCACAAAGTCAGCCTCTCGCCTTCTAAACTACCAAATGGCAAAATGAGTACCTTTTGTGTTTTCTTTCCTCAGAGTGGATTTTTCTTCTACTCTTGTCCTTTTGCCTACTGCCCCTCTCTCTGAGGGAGAACTTCGTGTGTATGTGTGTGTAGGGGGTGTCTTTAGTGAGTGGCTCCTTGGCTGAGGGGAAGGGGGAGGAAATAGGTTCTGTTGGATAGGAATACAAGTACAGCGAAGGAAAGGGCTCACTAGGCCTCCCCCTGCCCCCACCCCAGGGTGACGTCTCCTTGCGGTTTATACCAAGAACATGTTCGCTATTTGGATGAGCACGAGGCTTTAGATCCAGCCAGGGATTGCGTGGGGTATGGAGGGAGTTCTCCAGAATCCGCTGCCCACCAGTGTCACCAGGGGCCTGGGCAGGTGCCCAGTGACGCTGGTGGGTCGCCCAGCCAAGCCCACGCTGTGGTTTCGCTACTAGTTTTCAAGACTTAATTTGTCCTGATGATGGCTATGCATGAACTGATTTTTTTCTCTGTACATTTTGAGTAGGTTCTTGACCTCGTGATTTTGTTTAAAGCTTCTGTTCTTTCTTAGGTGAGCTTGAAATCTGCTGTCAACACTTAAGGTGTTTTCTTACCAACTTCTTTGCTGTTTGGCTTTCCTCGTGCTTTATTCTTTTTTAAACACAGTATTCTCGGTTTAGCTGTAAGGCTCTAAGAAACGAATAGCCCTAATTTGAGAAAACGTTCACTGGATCAGTCCCTGCTGCTTTTCCCTACCAGAACACAACAGATTGCCGTTGAATTTTGAATGTCACTGACAGACAGATGATGATGGCTTGAGATGGATAATGAAATGTTTGAGACACAGATGGGCCTGTAAATCACTTTTCTTAGGATTTCCTTCCGACATAGAAATTAATGTAATGAGCACTGTGTTGTACCGATATCCTTCATAAATGCTGCCTTTGTGGCCCTGTTATTGAACTACCACATGCATCTGTCTTCGGGGAAGGCAGTCCCTGCTTGACAGGTTCTCTCTGCAGGCACCTGGTTGGTAGGTGACAGGCCGCCCCGAAATCTTCACTGAAAGGAGGTGGCCTGAAAGTACACCTTCCACAGAGCGCTCTGCCTTGATCGTGGAGGGAGTACTTGAGAATTCCATATGCAGCACTTAGTCTATAGGAGGATTTGAAGACCAATTAAGAGAAGTACATGAAATTCATAGAGTTTTTACTTTGGGAGCTATTGCTGGCTATTTAAACTCTTACTTATGTGCCTACAGGAGAAAAAAAACTACTTTAAATAGAAAAGTGTTTTTTGTTTTGTTTTGTTTTGTTTTGAAGCCCGGCAGAGCCAGGAAGAGGTGAGGGCACAGGTGATCGATCGACTAAGGTACTGATCTTCAGGTAACAAGCCTCTTTCTGCTTCATCTCCAGCCGCGGGCACTGGCCACGACGATGGTGGTGGTCACTCAGTGTACGCTCCAGACCGCTACTCGACACTAGGAAGGCTCGACAGCCATCGGTCTGCCGGGCAGCGCTCCGAAACCAGGGACTGCAGCTGTCAGACCGAGGAAGTCAAGGTTGTGCCCCCTTCGATGAGAAGAATCAGGGCACAGAAGGGACAAGGCATTGCTGCCCAGATGAGCCACCTCTCGGGCTCCTCGGGGAACATGTCCGTGCTGAGCGATTCTGCGGGCATCGTGTTCCCCTCCCGCCTCGGCAGCGACGCTGGCTTCCACAGCCTCCCGCGTTCCGGCGCGAGGGCCAGCGTGCAGTTTCTGGAGCCCCAGTTCGCGGAAGACCTGGACGGCGTGTTCCCCTACCAGAGGGCTAACCTCCAAGCAGATGAAAACGGAGGACGGTTAGCAGGTGCCTCTAGGACCGGAACCCTCTTGAGGCCCAAGTCCCAGGAGCTGAGACACTTGGAGAGTGAAAACAGGACAGGCCCGGCATGTGTGGTGTCCCCTCATGGGACCTGCTCCACCAGCATCATCCCCAATGCCACCCTCTCCTCCTCGTCGGAAGTGATTGTCATCCACACCGCTCAGAGTTCAGGGCAGCTGGACAGTAAAATGACCAGCTCCCCGACATACATGAAGATAAAATCCAGGGACCGCCTCCTCCCCAGGCACTCTGGTACAGACGACCGGTGGTCTTCCAGTGGCAACTGGAATGAAGGTCACTCCACCGTTGTTTCACAGGCCCTGGGCCCCCGTTCCCCCAGGAGAGCCCCACTGTTGTCCCTCTGTGATTCGGCAGTCTCTCTGAATACCCCAGCGAATCAGGAGAATGGGCCCCAAGCCATGGCCTATAACTGTAGGAAGAGCCTGAGCTTCCCAGCGGCCCCGCAGGAGGATGTGGATGGCAAGAGTGAGTCCAGTTATTCAGGAGGCCGGGGGCCGGGCGTGGAGCCCTGGGAATACAGCGCCTCAGGGAGTGGGCGGGCCTCCCCACTGAAGCCTCACCTGGCCACTCCTGGTGACTGCACTCCTGTGAGCAACATGAGCAGCTGCAGTTTGGACCAGACGTCCAACAGAGATGACGCCAGGTCCCTGTACTCAGAGGACCACGATGGCTACTACGCGTCTGTGCACAGCGACACTGCCCCTGGGGCTGGGAGTCTGGGCGGTAGCAGCAATGGCTTTGGGAACCCCAGGCACAGCGTGGTCAATGTGTTTGAAGGAAGAACTCAGAAGAACCAAGGGGACCGGTCAAATTGCCATGACAGATCTCTCTCTCGAAACATCTCTTTGAAGAAAGCAAAGAAGCCTCCTCTGCCACCCTCTCGGACGGACTCCCTGCGCAGGATCCCCAAGAAGAGTGCCCAGACCAACGGGCAGGTGCTCAACGAGAGCCTGATTGCCTCACTGCACTACTCGCTGCAGCTGAACCTCCCGGGCAAGGGCGGCCTGTCGCCCTCCCAGAGCCCCTGCAGTGACCTGGAGGAGCCCTGGCTGCCCCGCTCCCGCAGCCAGAGCACGGTGAGCGCGGGCAGCAGCATGACTTCCGCCACCACGCCCAACGTCTCCTCCCTGTGCGGGGTCACCCCGTCCCCGAGCGACACGAGCAGTGTCAAGTCCGAGTACACGGACCCCTGGGGTTACTACATTGACTGCACGGGCCTGCAAGAAGACTCTGGGAACCCCGGCGGGGGCTGGCCAGCCTGCAGTGGGGCGCCAACTGGCAATGGGCCAGTCCGCCACGTCCCAGAGGGCTCCAGGGCCGCCGTGCCCCCGGGGCCCGGTGGCTCCGTCAAACCAAAGATCACGTCACCGGAGAAGTCGCATCGAGTCACTTCTCCGTCCAGTGGGTATTCCAGCCAGTCGAATACACCCACGACACTCACCCCTGTGCCTGTGTTTTTGAAATCAATGTCACCAGCCAACGGGAAGGGAAAGACCAAGCCCAAGGTGCCGGAAAGGAAGTCCTCTCTGGTGTCTTCCGTGTCCATCTCCTCATCGTCCACGTCCCTCTCTTCTAACACGTCCACAGAAGGAAGTGGGACCGTGAGGAAGCTGGACGCGGTGCCGGCCTCTCTCCCTGCCGTTCCTCCTCTCCCGCCTCTTCCGTCTCCTTGTCCTGCCGACAGGTCTCCTCCTCTCCCTCCTCCCCCGCCTTCCGCAGAGTCCCCCGAGGGCTCTCCTCTGCCTCAGTCTCCCCTTTTCCCCCCTCCACCACCAGAAGTTCTTATTCCCTTCTGTCCTTCTACTGACGCGTGCTTTTCTCCCCCCTCCCCAGCCTGTAGCCCCCCTCTGGGCCATGCCCCTGTGCTGTCCCCTCCACAGTCTTTACCCTCCTTGGTTCCCCCGCCTGCCCCACCCCTGGACCCTAGCCTGATGAAAGATGCTAGGCCTTCTTTCAAAAAGTCTAGCCAGCCAGACTCCTCCCAGGAGGCCTTTAGACAGCCTGGGACCAAGCAGGAGGGCGGCAGACCCCCCGGGCCCCTCATCACCACGGAAGCATTGCAGATGGTGCAGTTGAGGCCGGTGAAGAAGAACTCGGGAACCGAGGGAGCACTGTTTCATGAACAAGCGTCTCAGGAAAAACGAACTCCAGTTGTGCCCCAGTATCATTTAAAGCCATCTGCTCTCCTGAAATCCCGAAATAGCATAAATGAAATGGAGAGTGAAAGCCAGTCTGCCTCCGTAACAAGCTCGCTGCCGACTCCCGCCAAGATCATGAGCCAGGGTCACCAGGACAGAGCGGCCGAGCGTGGCTGCAGCCCGGGCGGCCCTGGGGCGGCAGAGGCTGGACCCGGGCCCACCCCGCAGCAGACGGCCCCTGGACCTTCGCCCAGCAGGAAGCCGCCCCCCATTTCCAAGAAGCCCAAACTGTTCCTGGTGGTGCCACCTCCGCAGAGAGATTTCACGGCGGAGCCAGCAGAGAACGTGAGCGAAGCAGCGCCCAGCCCCACGAAGGGAGAGGCCGGAGAGAGTTGTGCATCCGGGGCCGGTTCTGATGAGACCGGCTCCGGCAGCTCGGTTCTTGAGGGAGGAGCTGCAGGATCCACATCCCCAGGCAGAGTGGACGCCAGTGTCCCCGTGGTGCAGCCTGATGCCTCGCCAGCCCCCGAGCAGGAGGAGCCAGGCACCGAGCCCAGCGGGGACAGCGTGGAGAGCTGTCGGACTCTGCAGGACCCAGGGCGTGAGTGTGCCTTGCTCTCTCGTTCCCCTCCGACCCCATCCACGCGGCTGAGGCAAACAGGGCTGGTACGCGCTCATGGGAAAGCCAGTGGTCCGTGGGTTTCCTGCGCTGCCTCACATCTAGGCTACCAACTTGGCATTTCATGAAAAATTGTTTAAAAATCTAGATCTAAGGGTAGAGCTTACAGAAGGGCAGAAAATAGAGGGGTGGGGGTGGGGTCTGCAGCAAGCTGGGTATTAAATAGCAATGAATAATCTCCCTTCTGGAGAGCGGCAGGGAAATGTTAGAACACAATTTAAGAGCTTCCTTAGAGTTCCAGACCTGAACGGAAAGAATGAGCTTTGGCTATCATGCTCCCCCATCTTTGTGAAATATCGAACTACAGACCCGACTGCCTGTCCCTGTGGGTGTCACGTTGTCAGGAATGACAGCAAAGACCTGGGAGCTTGGCAAAAGGCTGAAATTCAAGTCGCTTGTGAAATCGTGTGTTTGCTTGCTTGCTTCTCCATAGCTCCGGAGACCGACTCAGCCCTCTCTTCCACAGAGGACTTCCTTAAGGAAGAAGGGAGTGATGAGGCGATGACCCCCAGCAGACCCCGGACCACGGAAGACCTCTTCGCAGCTATTCACAGGTATCTAAAACTCCTCCTGTTTTCACCTGCTGTAGGCGTCCCCCTTTCCCAGTGGTTCCTCGAATTTTCTTTTCTTTCTTGAGGTTTCTTTGGCCACCCAGTTAGGTTTCACGAACTTGATTATCGATCTGTTTTAGAGTATTCCTATATTTTTACTTCCTCTGATTCCCAGTTTCTGTTTTGCTTTGTTCCACTGATTTTTATGACGACGTGGGGAGCAGAGGCTCAGTGCGGTGCCTTCTGGTCGGCACCGCTCCTGCTGGCGAGAAGTGCCGAGTGTCCATCCTGTCACAGGGTGTTTAAGGAGTAGGGTCAGAGCAGCCCCCCGTCCAGGGCGAGGATGCTGTGGTCTGTAGCTGCAGACTAGCTCTACAGGAGAGGACCTTTCCTAAAGGCATATTATTATTTTACAGAAAACCCAGGATTTTATAGTGCATTTTTTTTGGCTACTTCAGTGTTTCAATAAATCTTTTTGAAGCCGGAGCGAAAGGAGTTAAATCCTCTTGTTACCGTATGCTGCTAGTGCCATCTAGTGGCAGCAGAAGTTATTGGTGTACAACAACAAAGAATAAAATGTTCAGAGTAACTGCCAGTGAACTGATGTACTTTTTACTTGTGGTCACCTTGAGGGAATAGGATTTAACACTGAAGCTTCATTTTTGCCTCACTTTTTTCTGGTTGTGGATAGCCCTGCACCCTCGCAACAGTGACATGGTGAGAGCTGATCAGACCGTGTGTGTGCAAGTGCTTTCTATACAAACCTTCGCTTCCTTCTGGACGTCTCTACCACAGTATTTGCAGATAACTCTTACAGATGCCCTAATGCTCCCAAAGTCTTCTGCTGCCCTGAACCAAAGTTCCCCTTCTCCCCTTCTGAAGCAAAAAACCCTGTAAAATCATTTGATTGTGTAAATAACCTTGTGTCGTGACTGTTTTCCCAGTTCTTGGAATATAACAAAAACCGTTCGTTGCGTGACACGAAAAGCATGCGCTCTCCCCTCCTGAAATTCCTCATGCAACCCACCAGCGTGTCTCGGGGGGAAAAAACCAAGCTGGCAGATTCAGGTGTTTGTGAAGAATGGTATTTCTTACCTCTTAGCTCTAGTATTGGTATACTATCCCAAAAGACACGCAAAACACTGCCCCTTTAATATTGCCTGTTTTACTTGATCTCATTAGGAATAAAAAGGTAGCTAGTTAATCAAATTATATCTCGAAACAGGGAGACAAAAAATGCCGTATCCTTTGAAACCAACTTCAGTGGCATTTCTACAGGTTTATACAGCTGTTTCTAACGCTAAACATTCTAGACAGGCAGGCACGCAATAAATATTTTCCGAGTTAAATGAAACCAATTGGTATTTAACTGTTCGGAAATTCTTCCCAGTCTCGACGTCTCCCATGCAGCACGGAGCACACTGGATGGCCAAGCGTGCCGGCGCGCACGCTTATGCGGCAGTGCCCCGGGAGGGCGCGCCGCCTGGTCGCTCTGTGCTCAGAACTCTTGGTCTCGGTGAGAAGCCCAAGTGCTGTGGCCCGAATTACTACGTGCTTTTCCTAAAATGTGCCCCAGGTCGCTTCTGTAGTTTATTTTAGCAACCCTCTTAAGGCACTGAGAAATGTGTGGTTTCTCCTACTAGAGAATTCTATCTAGAGCATAATTATAATTACATCTACAGCAGATGCAGAAAGGGGCCAGCCTGTGTTACCGGGTGTGCGCCTGGTGGCAGCGCAGGCTGAGTAGGACCAGGCTGCAGACCGGGAGCCAGGGTGCGTGCCGGCGTTAATTCTGGCACTGATAACTTTGCAGACGTAATGAAAATCCACCTGAAGTTTGGGATTTCTAGGGCTTTGTTTCATGTCCCCTTCCGTACCTAAGCTAATACTATAAAATAAAGAATATCTAAATTGAAACAGAGCTTTCAAATTTTATAATGCAAATTAATTCACTTCGGATTCAAAGCCAGATGGAAAATGTAGAACACCAGTTGAGGTGTGAAGTTTTTATATTTATTGAAGTAATTAGTTTTCAGGCCAGAGTTAACTGTTTAAGTCCTTTTTACAGCCATCTCCTTTAAACACACACACGGTGCGTGTGCGTGTGTGCATGCACACACATACAAACATACATGCACACAAAGAATTCAAATGTTTAGATTTCATTCTTGTGTTAGGGGCAGCTGCTCTTGAAAAACAATAATAGCTTTATGAATTCCCACCTCTCCTCTTAATTCTAAGTCGACAATAAAAGGCCGTGGCTTCGATCGGGCGGAGCTGTGGCCTGCTGAGTGGCAGTCAGCACGCCTTCCCCTTGGAAAACCAGACAGAAACTGTGCCATGGACGAGCGCTGCAGAAGTAAGATGAGCAGCTGCGCGAGGCCCTGTGTTGTGAATGGGGGACGCTCCATCGGGTCCCCGTTCTTGTGTTCAGCTGTGTGGCTTCACACTCCACTCGGGTCCCTTCTCTGCTCAGACCCACCCGCCTGAAGTCTTTTCCAGCTCAGAAGTCGGCAGGGTGGTTATTTCTGTGGTTTCTGGCCGTCACTCAGCTACTTGCAGCATGGTGTTTACTGACAGCTGGGCAGGACCACTGGACCAAACTGTCCCAGGCCAGGCTCTGTACTCCCAAAGGGGCTGCTGCTGCGTCGGGTCTGGCCGCCCTTCAGCCTCTGAATTGGGTCCTTACTTTCTGTCTTTGGCTTTGGTGGCTTCTTGTTGGCCAGCAGCCGGGAGAGGTCCCTGGGAGCACTGAGCCCAGGACAGCCATCGTGGCCCACCCTTCCCTGTGCCTTGCTGGGCGGGCACAGAAAAACTGCACTGAAGCCTGGCCTGGTGGCAAGAAGGGAAAATTATATTTTCCTAAATGGCACTCAGAGGGTTACTCAGCACCTGCTCTGTGTCTGACAGAGCAAGGAACCGCAGCAGGGGGCAGGGGGGTGGAACCCAGGTCCATGTGGATCCCGGGGCTCTTGATCACACTGAATCCTCACAAACCTGGGAGACTCGTATCACCACCCCCATCTTACAAGCATGGAGCCCGAGGCGCGGCAGAGATGAAGAATGGTCCAGGGTCGCTCAGCCCCGAGTTGGGAGTGCTCAGATTCCACATTTACGCTGTGTGTGCAGGTAGCGCCCTCCCAGCCTTTCCCTGCTGCGTGTTCTAGAATCATACAGCAGAAAGAGAGGCACACCACAGCTTCACGTTGTCAGATGTGCTGGGTTTGTAGGGCAAGGCCACCTGCCCTTCGCCAAGGGGTTCCTCACACACTGCGTGGTTGTTATGAGAAGACCAGCGAGGGGCCGCTCGGCTCATCTGCTTCATTATCTCTGGTTCACGCTCAGCTGCAACCACACAGAACAGGCAGGTTCTCAGAGACTGGAATCGAGAAGCAGCAACCACACAGAACAGGCAGGTTCTCGGAGATCCGACCAAGAAACGCCCCCCCCCCCCCCGCCCCCGCAGGAAACCAGGAAGCATTTCACTTCCCCCGAAGGCCCGTCCTCTTTCACCCTCCGCCCGTGTCCCTCACATGTGCGTGATCAGCTGGAGGGTCTCCGAGGTCAGTCAGGAAGGAGGCCTGGTGTGGGAGGCTCACCTCTGTCTTCTGCACCGTGGGACTTCTGGGAGTCCACGAACGGCCCAGTAAGAGCCAAGGAAGCCTGGTTTTATGTCACGCTCTTGTGCGGTTGTTCTAGAACCCGGGTGGGGCCTCTCTCGGCAGAGGGGCCGTTGGCTTGTCTGTTAGGCCGGTTCACGCCAGGACCAAACGAAAAGGAGAAGTGGGAAGGCAGGCGGGCCAGCACCGTGCAGTGCACTCGCGACCAGTCCGCTGTCGGAGACTTGATAAAAATGGCAGTTATTAAGAGCTTTAGAGATGGCCCTACCCTAAATAAGTTAGTATGACAACTGGGATTTGTTTCAAAATAACCCAGGAAGGGTGGCGCTGAAAGAAGAGTGGCCGCAGGTAATAATTACCGATGGGCCCGGGGGCACGGGGCAGTCGGACGAACTGCCTTTGCACGAACGTTCGGAGGTTCACGTGGTAAAAATAATGCGCGGGGACCCGAATGGGCGGTGAGATAAGCGGGTGGCTGCGACTGAAACCCAGTGGCCCACGGGGAATTAACCTTTCTCTCAATGTTACTAAATCTCAGATCCAAGAGGAAAGTCCTCGGCCGCAAAGATTCGGATGACGACCACGCCCGAAACCATTCTCCCTCCCCGCCGGTGACGCCCACCAGTGCCGCCCCCAGCCTGGCCTCCCCGAAGCAGGTGGGATCGATCCAGAGAAGCGTGCGCAAGAGCAGCACCAGCAGCGACAACTTCAAAGCTCTGCTGCTGAAGAAGGGCAGTCGCTCAGACGCCAGTGCCCGCATGTCCGCCGCGGAGATGCTCAAGAACACAGACCCCAGGTTCCAGAGGTCGAGGTCGGAGCCTTCTCCGGACACTCCCGACAGCCCGTCCAGCTGTTCCCCAAACAAGAACCGAAGGGCCCAGGAGGAATGGGCTAAGAACGAAGGCTTGATGCCTCGGAGTCTGTCCTTTTCCGGCCCCAGGTACGGCCGCAGCCGAACGCCGCCCTCTGCCGCCAGCAGCAGGTACAGCATGCGGAACCGCATCCAGAGCAGCCCGATGACCGTCATCTCGGAAGGCGAAGGGGAGGCCTTGGAGCCCGCGGACGGCAGGGCGCGCCACGCCCTGGGCGCTGCGAGGGGCTGTTCGCTGGGTGGGCTCGAGGGGGACGAAATGGACGAGGGCAGCCTGCTCTGTGGCGTGGAGCCCACCGCCTTGCTGCGGGCACAGGCTTCCGGCCCCGCAGATGGGACGGCCAGTGCCGAGGGCAGGGATCCGTCGGAACCGCGGGAGGTGCTCTGAGGGCAGAGAGTTGGGGGCAAGAACCGGGTCTCCCAGGTGATGGGGGGCGGGTGCACAATACTTGGCTCTAGGAGGCCAGAGGGGGCCCTTCACTGCCTGCCCCAGGCTCCCACTCCGTGTCTGTGCTGTGGGCCCGGGCCCTCCATGCCCACAGTGGGTGAGGGCTGCTTAGGACTCACTTGGCACTTGCCCTGTGGCTTAAGAGCAAGTAGAAGCTTAACTTCTGAAAGTGCTTCCTGGGGAAGATTTTTTTTTCTAAATGTTGGGGGGTGGGGGGCAGTGAACAGGGGTGTGTGTGCGCATTTTGAATACTCTTTATGTTAAAAAATACACACACACACACACACACACACAACAGATATGTGAGGAAAAAAGAGTTAAGCTAGGTGGAGTAATGGAGGTTCTGGACTAGGAGGTGATGGCTTTAAAGGTCTGTTGGTGGAGATGAGTGTGTTCCAGAAGGAAGGAGAAGACCGTTGCTTCTGAGAACCAGGTGCTAGATTGGCTGGTCTGAGTGCACAGCACACTCACCGGTGTGCTTTCTGGTGAGCCCAGAAGGCAGGGGAAGGGCTGAGTGACTAACCGGTTCAGGTACTTTTTTCTGGGGAAAAAGGCTTTGCTCCTTTTTTGTAAAAATGACACGTGGATGTGGTGACGCTGTCACCGGGAGCCTGCGGCTGTGCCGCCACAGGCACGCAGCTTGTAGCCCGGGTTTTGGAACGGTGGGTCATTTTTCACGTGGGTCTCCTCCTGGAGCGAGGGGGCCTCTGAGAACCCAGCTGAACTTGTGCACACTCAGAGGGGGCGGGGGAGGGGAGAAGGCGGAGGGGAAGGTGATACACTGCTGGGATTTGTTTCCTGCTTAGTAAATGAAATTATTTTTTAGAATTAAAATTGAAAACTTGCACTATAGAACTGTGGGCGGAGCGTTTCCTTTTATAACTGTGTTTTTTTTTAACCAGAGTTTAAATTTCCATTTGGCAATTTCTTATCACTTGAAATGTCAACATTTGCTAACTTTTGGATATCCTTTTGGTGACACCAAAGAGAAAGTTCTGGCTGTTTCTCCTTGAACCGCCTGCAGGATCGTGTCTTCGCCGAGAAGGGATATCAGAATCTCGGATATCACCCGACTTTGACGAAAATGCTGAAAAGTTCTTTAGTTTCATAAACTGGTAAACATTGGCAGGGCTTGGCTACGAGTTAGCCCTGGGAAATGAGTTTTTTAGATTTAAAAGATTTTTTGCATCATTTGGTTTGTGTGTTTTTATATTTTTTATAATTATAATTGAGTTAGGTAATTACCTTCTAATCTTCTTTGGTTAGAATGTTAACACTTTTAGACATGGGAAAAAGCGTGTGTAAAGTATTTATTTTTATGTCATATTCTGGTGACCCCTTCCCCCACCCCCTCCCAACGGCCACGTCCTTGATTTACTGGTGAGTAAAGCCCGAGTCGTCCTCGTCGGAAGGACCCGAGACGGCAGTCCTGAGGTTCTCGGGTCACATCCCTGCCTTGCCGTCGTCTTTTCCGGCGTGAAAATCTCACCTAAAAGTCGGACTGCACAGGCCGAGTCATGATGAGGTTTGTGCAGTAAAACTTCAGATATCCATTTCAGGCACATCTTTAAGACAAAAAGCAAATCTAAAGAATTAAGGCTCCTTCTGTTCTCTTAAGAAAACAAAACAGTTCTTTTCACACAACCAGAAATCAACCTGACATTTGGCCACAAGCAAAGGACTTTTTTTTTTTTTTTTTACTTTTTTGGAGCAAGTGTCTACTACGTTGGGAACGAGGATTTTTTTTTTCTTCTAAATTTTAGAAAAGTGGTGTTGGCTTTTGAATATGAAATCTCATAGCTACCTAGAAAATACTAGAATGTACATGGCTGTCAGAAAACTTTAACATAATGTACAAATTATATATGTCGAAGGTAAAATAAGCAATGTCAAAACTAATGATAAAACTATTTTTAAAAAAAACATTTTTAAAGGAAAAATATATTAGGTTTTTCAATTTGCTTTGAATAAAAACAATTGTAAAGTAAATGTTTGAGCGTTATTTCTTTCTGTTTGTACGTGCACTTTTGAACAAGGAGGTAGGTCTCCTGGCACGGAGCTGTTGAGTGCGTTGCCGGGTGTAGACGAACAGCGGTGGGGGCCAGAAGGTCTGTGGGAGGTGGGGCCCCAGGGAGGAGCCGGCCCGTCACGGGCACCGAGGATGGCGCCATCTAAGAGGATGTCCGGAAAACAACTTGACATACCGCCCTTACGGACTTCCAAATAAAATACAGATAATGTATTGACCGATAGTTTAAATGACGTCATTTGGAGAGATGCAGGAATTTTCCCAGGCATGGATGGAGTGCGGGGAGATGAGAGTAGACTCACTCCTGCCCCGCACGGCATCTTTCGCTCTGTGGCCGTATTCCCCTGTGTGGGGCTAGCCACTGTTACCATCGTAGGATATTTAAAAACTCCGTGAGGGTAGACTTCGAGACCCTTCCATATACCCGGAGACTAGAAGTGCCAGATAGTCCTAGACAGAAGCCCGGGGCCTAAGGGATTTCCACTTTATTTTTTTTGTAAACGTTGGGAGAGAAACGTGCCCGTTTGGTCTGCCCACTGGGAGCAGCCTCAGCTTGGGTCTGACTTCTGCCCTCCTGTTTCTGAAGAGTGTTGGCTGAAACCATTGCGTCTCGTGTGGGGATGAGGATGTGTGTTGGGAGAGTCACAATGAGAAGAAGGGAAGGAGGGTGTCTCTGTATCTCCGTCTTACCCCTGCACCCCCCGCCCCGCACCCCACCAGCATCACACACAGCTCTGGTGGGCACCGGAGAGGGCGGGTGAAGCCGGGCATCGGCTTCCCTGGTTCTGTCCCAGGGTGTTTCCAGTACATTAAAGGAATGGGAGTAATTATTTATATTGCTGAGATTCTGCTGTGAAATGAGCACAACAGGGTCATATACTTGGGCAGACATTAGGATTTTTTTTGGGGGGGGGAGTGGTTTTAAATAAAATGTGGTCCTGATTCTTGAGGTCTGTTTCTCTGTAATAAGCGGCTCACACTCACTGTGATGCAGCCTCTTTCAGTGCGCTGCTTAAACCGCCTCCCGCACAGGCCGGCCTGTGTGCCCAGAGCCAGGACTAGAGCAGTCTGTAGTCCTTAGGTCAGCAATGAAGAAAAAATCTCTTTATTAAAGACTTCTCGTGTCCTAGGTTAGGATGCAGGAGTTCTTAGGTCAAAACACGTGGATGAGATCCCACTAAGGAACTTCACACCCGGTGGAAAGACACACCAACAGGGACTTATCCAATAAAACTTACCGGTGTCAGGGAAGAGGAAAAGGAAGAACATTCCAGGCAAACCCTGCTGGGCCGGGACCCCACCCGATGTGTTTTCTTTGCCAGCAGAACACCCGGAACAGGTTCAGGCCAGCGAAGCCCCCAAACCGAACGCTAGACCTTGCCCGGGAAAGTTGCGTTCCTCCGGTGGGTGCCCCTGCTCCGCTGCGGCTTCCTGTCCCCCTTTCTCCCTAGAACGATGGAGGTTGGAATGATGGGACAGTACTCTTGTAACCTTGGAAACACCAAGAAGGATGGAAGCCTCATGGTGTGGAAGGCAGGGGATAAGGGAGCCCGGTCCCTGGAGAACACCTAGAGGTGCTGCCCCAGCGGGGGGCTGTCCTCTCCCAGGCTCCCTGGGGGAGCCATTCTCCACGGGCTTTGCAGGCGAGTGGTGCGGTTCTCAGGGCAAGACGGCACTGCCCCTGACTAGATCGATGGGGGCAGCCGTGGCCCTGGGGAACCTGAGCTAAGACTTCACAGGGAGGAGGGCTTCACCAAGCACAGGCAGCTGGCCGAAGAAAGTCATTCCAGAAGGAGGAAGTAGCATGAGCTACGGCACAGAGGCTAAGTGGTTAGAGGAAACCAAGTAACTAAAAGAAGTTTCTAGTAAAACACAGTGGGCGTGGGACTGGAATGGTCTCCTGGAGCAGGGATGCATAGGGCCTGGGGTGTCATTCTGAAACCTGGGGTTTGGTTTTGCAGTACTGGGGAGTCACGGTGTTTAAGAAGGGGGGTGGTGTGACTTGGCTTGGTTCTGGCCTTCTTGACAAGCTACACTCGCCCTTGGTGAGTCCATCGAATCCTACAGCATTAGACAAACACGATACGTGCTGGTAACTGCGAGTATCTCCTCTCCTGACTTCTGCCGTGAGCATTGGGTTAGTATACCAACTGCCTCCTCAAAGCCGGCCTTTAGAGGTGTTTTAACCTTAACATATTTAAACTTTTCCCCAAGTCTCCACGTTACCAACTAATGGCGTCACCACTGACAAGTGGCTCAGGCCTAGAATCTACGCTCCACCTGCAGCCTCTTTTTCACCCCATATCTAAACCATAAGCAAGTCATTCCAACGTTATCGCCAAAATATTTCACAGATCCAGTCACGTCTCACCGGTGTCCCTTCTCATCGGGTCCGAACTGTCATCTGACCAGACTATTATAAAGCCTCCCAACTGGCATTCTTCTCGTTACGGTGCACCTTCAACCACTCTCAGTTCACCCCCCCCCCCCCAGAGTGAGCTTTGAAACACGGCTCCCAGCACGCCCCCACCGAATCTGCTGGATGGGGTTCTAAACTGGCTCTCAAGGCCTGCAAGGCCTCCCACCAGGCCCCTCCCTCAAAAGATTGGGCCTCATTCCCTTCTCTGTCCTTCCACAGAAGCCACTTGCTGTGTCAGAGCCTGTTTTAGACCAGAAAAGGCCCTGTATTTTTACGCCCGTTTCATCTCAGGAAGAGGAGACACAGACAGGATGGTCAAAGGCTTTGTGGGAGTGTGGCACCTCTGAGAGGAGAGGGGAGGAAGGAGGCGGCGGGAGAGCTATTGGGCTGCGGTCCTGAGCTCGTCAGGCTGTGGTGGGATGGGGACCCTGGGGGAGGACCCTCCTTGGAGGAGTTGTCTGTGTTGGATGGCCGCAGCTGGGTCCTTCGCCACTGCCTTGCTTGGGCTCTGCCAAGAGGTTACCCGGAGAAAAATGTGCCCCCAACTTCCACAGCTTAGTGGAACCGTTGGCTACCAACCCTTGCTGCCTTGAGGATAGCATGAGCTCGGCTTGAACGCTAAGGTGGGCCCTGATGAAGCCAACAGTTGGAGCTAAACAGCTGTTCGGCTGACCACCCTTTCTGTAGCTGGACGGCAAGCCTGTGCTTGAAAGGGGACCTAAGGGGCACATCTCAAAGCCTGTCCCTTCTACCAGGTAGATTCACTTCCTCTGTAAACTCTCCCAGGGCCCTGGTGGACCTCTGTCCCTGGGATCACGTTTATAAAGAACAGCTCGGCGGGACCATCTGTGGCACCCTCCTGCCCTTTGCTGGTGGTCTCCAGGCCACAGCTGGTACTCATCATCCCCTCCCTCACTCCAACTACCTTTTGCCCTCAGATGTCCCCTCTGCTGCTCTCGGTGGCTTTCCTGATGGTGTGAACCAAGCTCATTCCCAGGGGTTCAGAAATCCTGGAGGGCAAACCCTTCTCAGACTGGGGTTGCTGCTCTTGTCCATTCATAGTGACAGGTAGGTAAGGGTGCCTGCCCCAAGGGGGCTCCCTGACTCCTCACATCATGTAACAGCAGGCTCACCCTTCTCTCAGTTCAGGGTTGATTATCCCTGATGTTATGGTGACTGTTCTTGCCTGCTGGTCCCTGGACACCAGGAGACCGAAGTGTCCGAGTGACAGCGGTAGGCTGAAGTTCAACAGGACTTCGCTGTGTTGCCTGGGGAGGGTATACCCCTTAAAAACAAGGGCCTCTGGCTCTGCAGAGCCCAGAGTTGTGGGGTGGAAAGTCGTACATCCCTTCGTGGTTCATTGGGAGTGATGGTAAGTGGAGTCCCTCCTCCTCTACCTCTTCTTTCCCAGATCCCTGTGACCTTCCCATTGTGGACACAGCTCGACATGGGGGCTCTGATTTAGTAGGTACACTGTGTCCACTAGAGGGCGCTGCATCTTGACACAGTATTGTCTCCAACCAGGCGCTAAAGCCAGTCATTTCAATGCTCGGTCCGGCCAGCCGCTTCTAGGTGGTACAGTGAGTGGGAGGGCCAGTGGATCCCATGGCCATGAGCTAACTCTTCCTCATTCGACATTATGATGTATAGATCATACTGCAGCGAACCTACGCCAGCGGGTCAGAGATTTTGTAAGTCTCTAGACTGTGGTGCTGGTCAAAGCCCCTTAAGCAGGAGAGAAAACTGCACACCTAGAGTAGGTGTCTCTCCTTGTGCAAAGAAACTGCTGGCTCTTACAGGAAAGAATGGACCTAATATAGTCAATTTGGCATCAAATGGCTACTTGGTCTTCTTACAGCCTCAGCAGGGTTTTGGCACTAGTCTCTATTTCTGGCAGGTTGGACATTCAAAGTTAGCAGTATCTAGGTCAGCCTTGGCAAGTGGGAGTCTGTGTTTTGGGGGGACCATGCACAACCCCCCTCTTCACCACCACTGCCACTATATCTGTGTGCACACTGTACCAGCCCCAGGTGAGGACCACAAAGGCTAACACCAACAGGCTAAGTCACTTTGTCCACTTAGTCGTTTAGTGTTCCTTCTGGTGGGTGCTTCCTGGGGCACATGGACACGTGATACAAGGTTTTGCAAGCTCTATGTCTGCTCCCATATATCCGTCCACACGCCTCTAACTCATGACCTGCTTGTCTCAATCCTCCATTGTTTGTCTTTGCTCAATTCATTCCAAACTCCTGGCCAGTTAGCCAGGCCATTTGGCAGTGCCGAAATTCCAAATGCAGGGGCAGGCACAAATAACGCCCCTTTTAATTACAAAATCACAAGTATGTGATTCTGTAACAAAACAACATCACACTCAAGCACACCATATGGCATTTTAGGTGAAATGTTCAAATTAAAACTAAATTATTACACCCATATTATTCTCCGACCAACCATACTCAAGCAGGCCTTACTTCTGCCGGACCCTGTATATTTTACCTTCCCGCCCTCACAAACTGAATCATCAGTCCATCGGCCGAAATTCTGCCCCCTTTTTGTGGAAAAAAGGAAGTGTTTTGCTTGCAGCTGTCTTTCCGTGTCATCCTGAGTGAGGAGGTAATGACGATGCTGTCCAGTTTCAGCTTGCACCCACAGAGTGAGCCAGCTCATCGGTACATCAAGCTTTCCCGCCTTCCTTCAGCATATAGGTCCTCCGCACAATCTCAGGGAGTGGGTATGGGGTGTGGGTGCAACCACGATGCCGTGGGGCGTGGGCTGCCTGCTCATGCAGCTTGCTTATGTGTTCTGGTCCTGCTTGTGATTGCTCCTGCAGGTGTCATTTCCATCTCAGGATGGACTGCTGCTGGTTCTACCACCTTTATGACTCAAAGGCCCTGGCCAGGATGGACGGTTCTAGATATATCATCATTTGGTGTCTCATGGCTCCATGTCCCACTGGGGCCTGGTAGCATACCTGAAGCTATTTTTCAAAAAGCATGTCATTCTCTCCTGTAGTTAATATAGCCTCACATCAAGCTCCCAGGGACCTGCACTGTGGTTCTCCCGTTGGGTCTTGTTGAAAACTCCACACTGCACTCTTTTCCACCACCGACACCTCCAGTACCACAGGGGCTGCCAGATCTTATGGTCCAAGTTGCTAATTCCTTCACATCTGTCACATCTGGATCTGCGTCTAGTGATCAGTTTTTCCTCCACTTTATGGGTCATGTTTTTATGTTTCTTTACATATTTTTCTAGTAACTTTTTATTGGATGTTGGGAATTGTGAAGGTTAGGTTGTTTGTTGCTGGATTTTGTTGTATTCCTCTAAATAGTACTGGGCCCCACTCTGGTGCACAGCCAGATTTCTCGGAATTCGTTTGGTCAAGGCTTACTTTTAAGCTCTATCCGGGGAGGTCCAGAGAAGACTTTGGTTTAGAGACAGTTGAGCCTCACTACTTTGGAGGAAACACCCATTCGAGGAATCTGCCTGATACCCACACACTATGAGTTATTTCCACTCTTGCCAGTGGGAACAAAAACTACTCCCAGTCCCAAACATAATCTGGGAATCACTTGTTCTACTACTTTCCAGTTGTTCATTTCTTGGCTTGGGTGGTTTCTCTTTAACACCTTCAGGGGATCAGTGATTAGCCAAGGACCCAGGAGGACCCACTAAAGATCTACAGGATGCTCTCTGTGATGGTTCTTCCTCCTCTCCTTCACTCTGCGCAGCAAATTCTACCCACCTTGACCTCCTGAACACTGACCTCTGTCTCTTCCACTCCCTGTGGAGTAATGTAAGAGCATCACTCCCTGTTTGGCTCCCCCACCACCCTGTCTGTACTTTGCTGCCTGGAAACTGGCTCCAAGCCATGATCTTGAACAATGGGTGAACTACATTTTTTTCTCTTCAATATCTGGTCCCTGTTTTACCATCACAGCTGGCAGTGCACTGCCCTCCACCAGTATGCTGTTCCATCTAAAGTTTCAATAACCAGATGGCCTCCTGGTGCTGGGAGCTGTCTAGGCCCCGTCTCCCCACCAGGGATGGGGGCCTCATACCTGGCCAGGCAGCACGTGCCCCAGGCTCAGAATGAGGTCTCACAGCCTGTGATTTCGGGCCACTCTGATCCCAATTGCTCCAGTCTGATGCTGGGAGGGGCTCAGGAGCACAAAGGATGTGTGGCAAAGGTGTACCTCTAAAAGGGAGAGGAAAACACAGGATTGGGCTTTTCCCACTAGATCTGCAATACAGATCTGATCATGTCTCTGCTCCAGAGAAGACTCTTTGTTAGAAGGGTCCTGAGTTGGGCTGAAACAGCTGGGTCCTTGTACCACTGCCTTGCTCAGTCTTTGGCTGGAAGATGTCAGGAGAAATAAAAAGTATCGCTGTCAGCTCTCACTGCCTTGCTCCATCATAGCCGAGGCCTCCCACCCCCAGAACAGTGTGCTCTCATCTTGAAGTCTGCGGTGGACCCTGAAAAAAGTAACAGGGTACGTGCCTGGGTTGCAGGCCATGGTCCCCAGCAACCACACATTGATGTTTCTCTCTCTCTTTCTTTCTCCCTCCCTTCCCTCTCTAAAAATAAATAAATAAAATCTTTAAAAAAAAAAAAAAAGTAACAGCAGGAGACACCAGCAAGCCCTGGCCCTTGCAGCAGGTCTGCGGGTCCTTTTTTGAAAGTGGATGTGAATGGCGCACCTCCGCATGCTTGTCTGTCACAACTGCAGATCCCAGAAAAGAAATGACCGTTCTCTGGCCACAAGACAAATAAATGCCAGCAACAATCAGTGATTAGGCTCCTAAATCGCACAGGTGCACAGAAGCCACGCTCGGGTAACTGTGCCTCCACAACTATAGCTCGAAATCTATCCCTCCGAGCTTCTAAACGTCCATAATCCTTGAACTCAATGCTTCCTAAGCCCCATCCAAGGTCAGCAGTTTTCTTTGTCCAGGAAGAGTGTGTTCTGCCAGCACAGCTCTCTCTTGCTCAGCAAGCAGTACATGCAGTTTCTGTTCTGGGTGCTGACCATGGCCTTTTCCTCTGACATGGTCACCTCGGCCCAAGATGCTGGCCCCTGTCCCCCAGGCTCTCGTCTGGCTGGCCCCCTCTCAGCGTTCACCTTTCAAAATCCTCCGTGAGGCCTTGCCTGACCCTTGCACGTGACACCCTCCATGCTCTGCCCGGCCACACCCTGCCCCATGGCCCCATCTCACTCGTATCAACATTTGAGCTCTCTCTGGAATGGGAACGCCATGAAAACAGGGGCCCTGTCTGTCCCGCGCACGGCTGTATTCTCAGCGGAAGGTGGACTGAACAGAAGAGTGAAACACGTCGGATTTGATGGCTTCAAAGTCACTGACCAGGGAGCATTTCTGCTCACCACCGTATTCCTGGAACACAGAGAGGGCTCCCTAATGACTTATTTAAGAATGAGTTTAAAAATAAATGACATTTCAAATGAAATGCTATGGGGGGAAATGAGATTTGGGGGACGTTAAGTAATGACTAGAAAGAAATATATGAATGCACCGAGTTTAAATGAATTGTTTTCAGACAGACGCATATAGCCTTATGAAAAATTGGCACATGGATAGACAAATGCGGCGGCCCTGTGGGGAAGCACAGAGGTGGGGGGACACCTTGCTCCTCTGTCATGGTCCCTGGGTGCCTCCTCACTCAAAGGGCTGCAGGGAAGCCCTTAGACGACTCTTTCCAGAGAAACTGGAAAGTCACACAAGGGAGGGGGCGTGGGTCTGGGGGTGACTGGGGTTTCATATTGGGGGGTGGTTTGCGGTCAGGCAGAGTGGACTGAAGCCTGTGGAGAGGGAGAGCCGGGAGGAAGGGCAAGGGGCTGGTGGGTGGAGCAAGAGTTAGACCCACAGCGAAGGTGGAAGGCGTAGCCTAAGAAAAAGTCTAGGCATGCATTTGCCATAGACAAGAGAAGGAAAATCTCAAGAGAAATGTTGACGTAAGGGATATTTTGTAACTGGTGCCAGCCACATAATTAAAACAACTGATTCTCTACTGTGAGAAATACTCTCTGGATTGATCAGTTCAGAGCTGGAAAATGTTCTAGTTCATGACTTATGGACGAGGAGGGGAAAGGGACACCCTGGACTTGAATAGCACACAATTGATTTTTTTATTGCACATGTTTCAGATTCCTGCTAAATCTTGGTAATCAGAAATATGCTTCTCTTACTTGAAGTGGGATTTATTGCATAAGAGATGCCTGTTTGACATAGGACTGCACAGGAGGTTGGAAATCTTTACCTCCTGCCAGGAGAGGCCGGCGCCGTGGACAGTTATCGGGAGAGTGGGGTGGGGGGTGTGCTCCAGCTGGGGTGGCAAAGGAGCTCAAAAAGAAAGGCAGCATCTTTGGCAAGCGGCGAAAGGTGAAGAATCAGTACATAGTCCATGCAAGCAGATACTTTTGGAAAATAATTACCTGGGATTTTAAGATTATGTCCATAATAATTTCAGAACCAGAAATCTAGCTTGTTTTCTATCAAAAATTACAGTCTAAAGGTACCTCTGGGGTTATAATCACGTTGATTATGTGCCTGTGCTATGTGAGAACGGCCCCAGACAGCCCTGGCCCACTGGATAGCCATCTGCCAGTGGCGCATCGTGGGGAACAGTGTGGGCCGAGGAGTCCGACTGCCTGGGCTCGAATTAGCCTCTCTCCTTCACTTCACCTGGGGCCGGTGACCTAGCATCTCTGTGCCCAGTGTCCTCATCAGTAGATGGAGAGGGTTCAGCACGGCACAGGGAGCTGTTCTGAGGGCTGTATGTGGCAGTTCAGGTGAAGCCCCTGGGATGGCACACCCAGAAGGCTGTCCGTAATTGTTAGCTTTGGAAACCATTCACCACAGGAATGTTAGTCCATTGGATCCGGGTTAGAAAGGTTAATTTCAAGAGCTATTACATGATGTTGGGGTTGAAGGGATCGCAAGCACCCTGTGGCCCCATCTTCTCTCATCCACTGGATTGTCAGATCTCCTATCTGAGAGATCAGGTGGTCCCCCTTCAACCACACCACGCTGGGAACTGGAAGAAGGGTCACTCATGGGCAGCTCTAAGCGTTGGACAGTGACCGAGCCCCAGCCTGCATTCTCCCCAACTCCTACAACTGCCACCCTCTCGGAACCCACAGCCAAGCCGATGCCCATCCCCGAGGCTGGCCTTTAGTATCAGAAAGTGTCTGTCTTCTCTGGTTAGTTTCCAACAGAAATGAAAATTTCAACCTCCTTGATTTTGTGCCACCTACTTTTTTATTAGTTAGTCATTTTATACAACCTCCAGAAATACTACATGAAATTACTTAAAAATTCACTTGAATTTTTATATTTTATACATTTTCAGGAAGAGCACACCTTTACTGAATATCAAAATAGGATGGGAATTTCCTACTTATATGAATTCATCAAAAAATATTATAGATACTTTAAGGTACCATGAGAACTATTTTTGGGGGGCGGGGAAGAGGACTCAACAGGCTGTAACCGTGGCTGCTAAAGACACTTGGTTTCTGTGTGCAGCCCTGACCTCACCCCTCCAGGCCCGACAGCCTCGCAGTTCCGCACAGGAAACCGCTAACGTTTTACTGATAACATCCGGAGGGGATAACACCCAACTGAAGCAAACCCAGGTAGAAAAAGGCAACATGATTGTGATACAGGGAAGAAGGGGCAGTAACCTGACATTTCCCTGGAGCCTCATAGAACCAAAGACCACCAGGGGTATGACCAATGTCCATGTGTACAAAAGATTGTCCCCTCTCATCTGTGTATCTCAATACAGCTTCAAGCATTTAAAAGGCACATTGGAAATAAGCTCCATTCGTACTAGCACTCTCAGGGAGAAGATCCTAGGCCTACATTTTACTTAGAGGTGTGCTGCTGTCTGTGTTCAACAGTTTAGCCCCTGGCGATGCTGCTTCGCTTCATTTTCTCATTCGTTTTCTTTGGATGGCTCATTTTTCTGAATCAACCACACTTCATTATTTCTATCAAGCAGATTGAAAGGGCTGTTGTAGCCTGCAGTGTAGTACACCTTTTCATCGAAAACTTTTCCTTCTTCCCTCAAAATGCTTGCTAACGTCAAAAGTTGTTCTTGATTCTTTTGGGCACTAGAGAATCCGCCGAAAGACCTACAAAGGAGAACGTAAATAACCGTGAATGATTTTACTACTGGCACCAAAGTCAGTCTGAAAGGCAAAGCTGCAGCTGATACAGTGAAGCTGGAGAAAGCTCAGTTTCGGAGCTCCACCTGCTCAGCCCCCGAGCCCGCTCGGCCCTGAGCTGAGCACCGCCTCCCTCTGGTACTCAGTCTCGGTGTGGCCTCAGCACACTGAGGGCCCAGCTGTTGGCAGGTAGATTTGGAATTTACATCATCTCGTCCTCTAACTCCGTGCTTCTCAGACTTTAATGTGCCTATGAACCCTGCTGACGTGCAGGTTCAGGAAGTCTGGGATGGGGCCTGAAAGTCTGTATTTTAACAAGCTCCCAGTAATGCCGATGCTGCTGGTCAGAGGACCACACTGAAACCCACTTAGAAGCCTCCCTTCCAGAGTTCCAATGTTCTATTGAACATTTCCCCTTTCTTCCTCTCTTTGGGCAAAGGATAGGCACTGATTTATGATGAAAATAATATAGTTTTGACCCTATGAACTTACAGTCTAAAGCAAGAGTCAAACATCTTGGCAGCTCTCTCTAGAACCCGAGACGAGGTTTAACAGAGACAGGATGGAAGTGCTTAGGAACGCTGAGGGTATGATTAAATCAAAACCAGGGGTGTGGCCTGAGCTAGGTGTGGATGGAGGGTGTTTTTGCTGGGCAGAGAAAGGGTGAGGAGAAGAAAAAGAACAGAAGTCCAAAAATGCAAAGCATCTTCACAGCGAGGCACAAAGGGAATGCAGGGAGGGAGTCCACGTCAGAAGGACGAACATTGCACAGCATCATCCTCAGACCTTCGGGGGCTATTCTCTAAGTGTCTCAAATGGATGCTGAGCAGAAATGGAACTTGGTCAGATCTTGGTGAGATACAGGGGAGCTTTGGAGATGGGAAAGGAAAGACAGTCAACAGTTTCATATTAGCCACGATGGTGTGCTCCATGGGTTGGGCATCATCCTGCAAATTCAAAGGCCACTCCTTCAGTTCCTGTTCCGGGGGCATGCCTGGGGCATGGGCCAGGCACCCCATCAGGAATGTGTGACAGGCAGCCAATTGATGTTTTCTCCCTCCCTGCCCTTCTCTCTAAAAAGACATAAATAAAACCTATTGTTTAAAAAGATTTAAATTAAAAGTGGGGAAAAAGAATAAAAATTTAAGCACAAATTTTACAATATCCTGACCTTAAATCATAACAAGGCTCAGACTCAGCTGACTGGCTGGTGTGTGAACGTGCTGGATTTGATTTCGAAGGCTAAGAGTAGGAAACACCGAAAACCAAGAACATTCCTGGTGTGCCTTCTCTAGCATGAGCTTTATTATCAAGAAAGGGCCAGTCCACCCTTCAGATAAAGATGGAAGCTCTCAAGGGTCCAGGCCACGCCACGTCTATTCTACTCGACAGTCTGTCGAGCACCTGGAATCATTCCTGGCACGTAGACTTGCTCAAATCCTTGTCGAGTGAGTGTAAGACTAGTTCTGTAATTTTCAGCATGTTGACTGATAACAATTGTGAACTACATGTTAAGCAATACTTTGTCTCTTGAATTTATTATCTATTTCCTTAATAATAGCCAAATCTGGGTGCGTTCTGCCAAAAGGGAATTTGTTTGCAGATCCTACTTCTTCCTTGAAATCACATCCTGAAGCCCCTCATTAGAGATCACCTTCTGTTCTGTGAACACATGCTGTTCTGCAGGGATCCACCCGTGCTTCTTCAGTCACAAACACCCTGAGCCTCCCCACACACACCTGCTGTGCTTGGAGCTGAAGGGCACGGACAGAGCAATGTGCTGCTGTGTTCCTGGGGAAGTTACTGGCTGTCAATGGGTCATTATACTTTCGAATAGCAGAAGGACAGAGTGTGAGCTGACTGGAGACACCGAGGAAGTCATCACAGACGAGGTGTCATTCTAAGCCCTAGGGGACGAAAGCAGGCTCTCTAGAAAGAGAAGAAAGAGGAAGCTAGAACTAGCACTGGGTGAAATGGTGTGTTCAGGTTCTAAGTATTTTATGTACATTAACTCATTCGGTCACGGCAACCCCATGACACAGGCAGCTACTGTGATTACACACATGGTCCAGATGTAGAGATTTCGGCAAGGGGAGTCTAGCGGCTCGCCTGCTGTCAGAGGCAGAGATGTGGAAGGATGTGTCCTGCTCCGAGAGCTCCGTAAAGGAGGGGACGGTCAGTGGCACACCGCCAGTGGGGCAGACAGGGTCGGGCCGTGTCACAGCAGGCGTGTGTACAGTGTGAATGAGCCACCTGAACTTCACCCAGAAGCAAGAAGAAGCTGACAAGCTGGGGCTTTGTTGCTGTGGTACAGAAGGCACAGTTCCAGCACAGAGGAAGGGAGGAAGAGACGGGTGGGCAGAGGGGAGTTGGGAGGCTACTGAAGCGGAACAGTCAGGGTCAGAGATCAATAGACATGGGTATCATGGCCCCCCCTTGGGGTAGACAAAGATGACTTCAGTGTGGTCCCCATAAGAGGAAGAAACACTGAGGCTGGAGGGAAGGGAGCAGACTTACGATCATTCAAGCACATGAGCTGGATCTGGAGACCAGCTGTCAGAGAACAATGACATGGCCTTAGAGGTCCTTGCCAGGAAGGCCAATAGGCTGATGAGGCCCTTTACTGAGACAGGGGCCACGTAACATCACCAACCATGGAAATTGGGAACGGGTGAATGGCATGTTTTTGGAGCTGTTGTGTTTGATCTCCACCCCTGCCCCATGTGGAAATGCCCAGCGAGTAGGGATATCGGGGCTGGAGACACTAAATCTGAGAGTCATTAGAAACAGGTATTTGAAGCACTGTGAACAGATCACCCGGAGCAAGTCTGCTGGGACGTGAGGGCGGATAACAGGCATCAGCAGGGACTGTTGGGCTGAGGAGCTGGGGAGGAGGAGAGGAATGACGAGGGGGTTACAGGATGGACAGGTGTCAGGGAACAGACTGGTCCACACGAGAAGGCCGCAGGGGCCCCTGGGAAGGGGCTGTTGTTATGTAACAAACTGAGTGCACTGTGGACAGCCACAAGAGCAGTTCCACGGAGATGGTGTTGCTGTGCCAGGCCGTGGCGGATTGCGGAGTGTGTGGGAGGTGAGGAAGCAGAGACGGATTCCTTAACAGGTGGGTGGGGATGGGAGGGAGCGAAAGGGAGTAATAAAGGGAGTCGGGTGTGAGACTATTATTATCATGTACTGTGTGTGTTTTCAATTTCAACAGAGCATTTAATATAAGGAATCAGGGAAACAGGCATTAGAAGTCGGAGAAAGTAAAAAGAAACCAGCAATACCCTCAGGAACCAGCAGCCATCCCTTGGGCAGGGGAACAAAAGGGACGAGTTTGGGGCTCTCAGCACCTAGAAGTGGGAAGTTAAGGTATTCTTATTGAGGCTTAGCTAGATGGCGGGTAAGGGCAGTGCTTTTGGAGGCAATAATTTGCATTGTGCCTGATTTGTAGAAGGCATGCGACAGACTTCATTAAATGAATAATCGATTGTATTGCAACAGACCCTTGGTAACATACAGAGCTAAGCTGGTAAGAAAACGCTGCAAATGTGCGTTAGACCTGTTTGTATGGAACGGGAAAAAGCCTACTGAAATTGCATAGGAGCGACACAGTGAGCGCAGGCCAGTGACACGAGCAGTCGGCCGGGCTATCAGTTCTCCACCACTCACCGTACAAACACGGTCATCTCGGCTCTGTCTTCAATGAAGACATCCGACTCTGAGGGCCTGGGCGGATCTGGTTGCTGCTCGGAGGGGACGTACAGGGAAATGGTAACGGTAGACGCGCTGAAAGGGCCTGACCCCGGCTCCACGTAGCTCACCACGGGGGCTGTCATCTTTATTTTCATCTCTGGGCCACAAAGATATTTTTTAAGCACAAAGGGGACCGCGAAAGCAAATGCAGGGGTGTTGGTCACTGCTTTTAACTCAGCCTATTGTTTCGGGATCTGTGTTTCATGATTCACTTTATGCTATTGGCATAAACACAGGGAGGGCAAAAGTAGTTCACCATTGTGAGTAGGCAAAACAGTTTATTCTTGTATGATCATTTTTTAAAAGATTTTATTCATTTATTTTTAGTCAGAGGGGAAAGGAGGGAGAAGAGAGGGAGAGAAACATCAATGTGTGGTTGCCTCTAGCATACCCCCACTGGGGACCTGGCCTGCAACCCAGGCATGTGCCCTGACTGGGAAGTGAACCAGTGACCCTTCGGTTCGCAGGCCTGTGCTCAATCCACTGCGCCACACCAGCCAGGGCTCATTTACTAATTATTGTATTATTTTCCATACGAACAACTGTAAACCTATGTTTGCCCCACCCTGTATTTACCTTTTAGATGATTTTCATCTTTAAAAAATAAGGCCAAAATGACTCAGTTATCCACTGCCCATATTAAACACTTACTTCTTTTGGTTACTAAATTCTAAAGGTTTAGTGATAGCAGGGAAGATCAGAAATCACATGGCCCCGTCCTTTATTTTTACGATTCGGAAACTGAAGTCCCACTGGCAAAGCAGCCTTCTAAATATAAATACTATCAGGGCCAGAACCGGAACTTGGGTCTTGAGACTCTGGATCCCGTGTTCTCTGTGCCCATCTGCCTCCTGGCCTCTCTCAGCCTACTGGTCACCAAATATAATCCGGAAGCGTTGCCATAAGGAGGTCCGAACACTAGTTACAGAGGCCCCCGGTCCAGCAGAAACACGGTCGGGGAGCGGAGGCTGAGAAACCCTCCCCAACACCCCGTCTTCTAGACGCTGTGGGGGATCCTGAGCAAGACCTAAGTCATTGTTGATCCGGGTACTTTTCTGTTCTAAAGTCTAAAACTCAAGAATAAGCCAGGGGGCCCGACCATGATCTCTATAATTCCAAAGTAAATTGCCTTCACCTTTCTCGTTTTTGCCTTCGATGTAGCTGTTCAGCCTGGCGAACCCGGTCTGGATGGCGGAGTCCCAGTCGATGGACTCCACGCAGGTGCTGACCCACTTGGCCGGCCCGTAGTGTCGGATCTCGTAGCTTCCGGGCTGCAGGGGGACAGAAAACTTGGGGGAGCGCTGCTAGCAAGGCAGGACGCGAGATGCAACCGTTGGGGTGCCTTGATTTCGGGCCCCCATGAGACGTCCCGCCGGGGGGCTGCGCCCCACTTGGGTCCGGCCCCAGGTTCTGGCTCCGGCCCCAGGTTCTGGCTCTTAGTGCCGGGCGGGGTCCGGAGCCGCCCCAACCCGCCACCCGGCGCCCCCGCGGCTCTTGGCCCTCCTCAGCCCTGACCCCAAGTGTGGGGCTGCAGGGCGGCTGGGGAGGGGGCATCAGGGGGGCGTTGATGGTGAGGCGGGGCGGGGGGGGGGGGCGGAGGAATCAGCCAATTCTTGTTAAGGAAAAGTTGCTGTTACGTCCCCTCCGCCCTGAGGGTTCCACCGCGTGTTCTAGGACAAGATCGGTTCCACCACCCTAACCCACCCCCCACCCTCGGCAAAGAAAAACTGAGATGTGGCCGGCACCTGGGGTTGTGGCTAACCGACAGAATTTTCCCGTTTTTGTAGGAGTGGAGCTAGGGGCTCAGGCCATTTTAAAACTGTAATTTTCACTTAAACCTGCGGGACCCTCCGGCCTCACTACAAAGCCTCCCCAAGAAGGCCTCCCCCGACCCCAGCCCACACCTTTCTCGCCCCCCGGGAGGCTCCTACCTGGGCATCTGCATCCTCCGGGGCCTTCCAGTCCGGCGTCTCCACCTCCTGGGCCGCCGCAGTCTCGGGCTCTGGCTCTAGCACCTCGGCCATGGGCACGCCGGCGATCCAGGGAAGACCCTGGCGATCGGCCTCCGGAAGGTCGCCCCCGGGCCACTCGTGGCCTCCCTGCCTGCGTGTGTGCGAGCCCTTCGGCCCGCTGAGGTCCCCAAGTCCCCGCCCCGGTTTTGCCCAGTGGGGGCCGGCTGCCCCTAGTCCCTCTCACCCGCAGTGCGGGAGTACTCCGGGCATTGCCCCGCCCTGGGCGGGAGGAGGGGCTGTGACCCAGAGGGACCCTGAGTCCAACCCCTGGCAACTGCAGCCCGGGCCGCGCCCCCTGCCGGGTCCCCTCTGCAGAGGTGAGGGCGGGGGACTGGACTGCAGGGCCCGCTCGGGTTCGGATTTCTTTGGCGGTCCCTCCCACTTCCACCCCTGTGCCCTTGTTTTTAACGCAGAGGTGTCTGCTGCGGGAGCCGGGGCGGGAGGGGGAGCAGGACAGAGCAGCTGGCTGGCGGAGTTTCTGGTGCAACCGGTTCTTCGGTAACCCGTCCTGCGGCCCCACCCGCACTTGGAGCCCGCTCTGCTGACGGGTGCACTCTTGGGAGGGGTGAGCTTGGGCTTGCACCGGGAGGGTGCACCCAGTGGAAGGCAGGAGGGGGCCTCTTCTCCCAGCAAGAGGGTGGGCACGCACTGGCGACCCTGAACTTGGCGGTCCTTGCTGGCACCCCTGTGGGCCCAGGGCTCCAAGCGGGATTGGATCCAGGAGTCCAGCCGGGTGTGAGTAGCTTTCCACCTAGGAGGCGGCCTAGGCGCCCCGCCGCCCCCCCCCCCCCCCCCCCCCCCGCAGAAGGTGGATGGACCACAGTCACCCTTGAAGAGCATCTTAAACTGTCCTCTGTCTTGACCCCCCTCCCCCAATGACCCCCAGACCTCTGAGTCCTCCCACCAGGTCTAACAGGCTGGGGGGAGGGGCGTAGTAGAAGGGGAAGGGAGAGGGTTGAGCGGAGGGAGAGAAGGAGCCGGCCCCCTGGTGCTTTTTAAGTTTCTTGGCTGGATTTATTCTGTATTTTTTCTAAAAGATTTATTGAGATATAATTCACGTGCCATATAGTTCACCCACTTGATGTGCACCTCTCACTGGGGTCTCATATATTCGCCTCTGTGCAACAGTCACAACAATCAATTCTTAGAATGTTGTCATGGCCACCCGCTCCCACACCCTTTAGCCCTCAGTCCCTAACTCCCCACCCCCAGCCCCAGGCAACTGTCTGCCCTCTGTCTCTGGACATTTCCTGTAAGTGAAATTACACAGTGTCTTAATCCATCAGCGCTGCTGTAACAAAGTACCACAAACTAGTAGCTACCAGCAGAACAACCACAATGGCTTTCTCACAGTTCGAAGGCTGGAAGTCTGAGAGCAGGGTGGCGGCCAAGTCAGCTGAGACCCTCTTCCTGGTGGCAGGCTGCTGGTGGCAGCCTCACATGGTGGGAAGAACAAGGGAGCTTCGTCTGGTCTCCTTCATAGGGCACACATCCCCTTCACGAGGAAGACTTCGCCCGTGACCTGCTCACCCCCCAAAGGCCCCACCTCTTCACATCATTGAAGTGGGCACTAGGTTTGCAACATGTGAGTGTTGGGGGCAGCACAGACATGCAGACTGTAGCACACAGCATGTGGTCCTTTATTACCGGCTTCTTTCACTAAGCAAAGTACTTCAAGCTTCATTCATGTTGCAGCATATGTTAGTATTTTATTCCTTTTTATGGCTAAACGATATTCTATTGGATAAATGTTTTATTTATCCATTCATCGGTGAATGGACATATGAGTTGTTCCAAAGTTTTGGCTGCATTGCATAATGCTGCTGTAAACATTCATGTACAGTTTCTGTATGGACTTGTGTGTTCATTTCTCTTGGGTAAATACCCAGGAGCAGAATTGCTGGGTCAGATGGTAACTCAATCTTCAACTTCATGAGGAACTGCCAAACTGTTCATGTGGCTGTACCATTTTACATCTTCACGAGCAGCATATGAGCATTGTGCCTAGTACTTTTTTTTTTTGAGCTATAATTCACGTAACACAAAAGTCACCGTTTTAAAGAGTACAGTTCAGTGGTTTGCAGGACAGTCCCTGCGTGTTGCACACTCCCAATCCCTAACACCCCTCAGACCCTGGGAATCACTAATCTACTCTCTGTTTCTGTGGATTTGCCTATTCTGGACATTTCATATGAATGAAATCATATCATATGTGATCTTTTGTGGCTGTTTTTTTCACTGAGTATAATGCAAGAGTCACCCGTGTTGTGGCGTACGTCAGTACATGTGTCATTCCTTTTCGCAGACAAATAATATTCCACTGGATGGCCTATGACTTTTCAAGCAATTGGTGTTCTCTCTTTCCCTGCCCCTTCCCTGCCCACACCAGGGTGTGGTGGCCTGCAGACACTTGGCGCTTTCTAGGGTTTCTATCGAATCAATTATTGTGCAGAGCTGACTTCGAATTATTTAGTGAAGGATAAACAGTGAATTTTGATTCAAAAAATCGCCTGCTATTTTAACTTAAATAACAGATGTGATTCATTACTTAGTTGCCTGCAAAACTAAAAATATAATTTTACTTTACAGAGTGTTTTTTAAGAGGAAAAGGAAATAATTCACATTTTTGTTGAAGAAATCTATTTTTTTTTTCATTTGCAGAGTACAGTTTACAGTTATCAGTGCCTTTGGGGGCATTTTACTTATAGAAAAACAGGCTAAATTTGATGGCATTCATTTTAAAAGGTGCGGAATACAGAACGAATGAAGATAATAACAGGTGACTAAGATAAACTGTCTGCATTGTAAGGTGATAATCAGTCATATGAAAGAACAAAAAGAAGGAAAGGAAGGGATTCATTTCAAAATAATAGAAGTTGCATTAGAACAAATGTAATGAAATTTAGAAGGCTCAAATTTTATCCCCATATGTTAAGACAATCTAGCTAGTTTTCTTGTTGACTGTGGTAAAATTGTTCTTTCTATTAGCGCCTATTTAATCCGCATTTACATGACGCTATGAAGAGATATTTTATTCAAGCTCTGCAGCGCAGGGGATGGTGCGTCGAGGCACTTGAATAACCAGCGGGGGGAGAGCCCGAGAGTCCTGCAGCAGGAACTGGGCCCGTTCTCACTACCTGCAGCAGCCATGCCCCGTTAAGTCACCGCGAACATTCGATTAGTGAGCACTGAACCCTGGCTTCTGGGAGAATTACAGAGTTAGATTCCTGCGGGCCTCAGCATTTTGGTCTACCAGTCGATGCATAAGCTTGTGTTATGTGTGTTATTGGACAAAGATACCTCATTTTATATACATCGTTGCATCATTAACAGTGAACTCACAACCCACCACACCATAACTCATGCCTTAATAAAGCTTACCTAACACACCTCACTTCTCCAAAAGGCACATCACGGCCTTCCTGTGCTTAACCACACTAGACAGCACTTTGGCACTGTGCCTGGGGCCATCTTAAATGGCAAAGTCACCAACAAAAAGCACAATGCCAAAACCATGGCACTAAGGAGACTTCTAAAAGGACAACTTTTTTTACTCCATGAGCGCAGAAGCTATTGGGTTAGCCAAAAAGTTCATTTGTTTTTTTTTCTGTAAAATGGCTCTAGTTGTCTTCAACTTCATTTGTAACAATTTGTTAGATTGTATTGTGACAGCTGTCATATCAGTGTGCTTTTAAACAAACATCAAAATTTGTGAATTTTTGTGCAGCCATTTTAATATTGAAGATGGGAGGAAATATGCAACATTTTGGCATATTGTGCTTTATTACTTTGAAAAAGGTAAAATTGCAGGTGAAACACGAAAGATCTGTGCAGCATATAGAGAAGGTGCTGTGACTGATCAAATGTGTCAAAAATGGTTTGGGAAGTTTTGTGCTGGAGATTTCTTGCTGGACGAAGCTCCACATTCGGGTAGGCCAGTTGAAATTGATAGTAATCAAATTGAGACATTAATTGAGAACGTATACCATGTGGGAAGATAGCCAACATAGTCAAAATATCCAAATCAACAAAGTGATTAATGAAAATGAAAATTGTGTCTTATTTCACAGAAAAAAATAACCCATATGGATTTTTTGACCAACCCGATAGAAGGCAGAACTTTGTCTTGTTTAACCTCAGCTGGGAATATGTGCTCCCAGTGGCTCGAATTTTTCAATGCTCTTTGCATGCCCTTGTCCACCAGTGATCGAGAAAGTGCGGTGAGGGTTGCTTCTGGAATGATAAATACATACGAGCAAGCTGGCGAATTTGCAAATGCAAAATCTAGGAATAGTGAGGATTGGCCTCGGGGGTGGGAAAGGGCAGCAATCACGCTGGGTTCTTGCAGTCAACTGAAGGAGACACTCAAGTTTAACATACTTGGGGTATGTTAAGTACTTGGGGTACTTGGGGATACTTGGGGTCTTTAATCAAGGCTGTGTCTATTAATTTTAGAGAGAGAAGAGAGAGAGCAAGAGCGAGAGTGAGAGGGAGAGAGAGAGAGAGAGAAACATCACTCAAGGATCGAACCACAACCTAGTTTGTGCCCTGACCAGGAATGGAAGCTGCAACTGTTTTGGTACAGGAGATGATGCTCCAACTAAGGAAGCCACTGGGCCAAGCCTGAAGTGCTGACTCTTAAAAACCCAACAACCATGCTGAGGGGAAGCCCAGGCAGCTTCGTGGAGAGCCCTGTGTGGGTTCCTAGCTGAGGTCCTGGCTGGCAGCCGCATCGACCACCACCCACGTGAGTGACCGAGGGTTCAGACGGCTCCAGCCCTCCACAGGTGTGTCCCCTTTGGACATCCTCAATCCTTCCGGGCAGAGGTCTCAGGGCTCCTGGAGCAGACACGAGCTAACCCCGCAGAAACCACAGGATCTGTAACTGGAAGGAATAGTAACTGGAAGAGTATCTTCTATGTATAGTGCTGTAGTAGGAGCTGGTGGATAAAATTTGGTCCCGGTCTTCACACACTTTTCTATCAAATCATTGTTTACTCTGGGCTCCTTCTTGTGTCCACCATGTAATTAACTATTTGGTCTTATTGTCACCGCTATCTCAAATATGGCAACTGTACTGTTGGTAACTACTTGGAATTCTAACAGGAAATATAATCTTTCCCTGGCCTGGCTTCTCCTTTAGTGTTTTTTTTTTTAAGTGAGAATTATAATACTCATTCATTATTGAGACACAGAACGGCCCACGAAGCCCCCTCTGTATTAAGCTGCGTTTTGCTCAGTGCCTGGCACGTAATTGCCTGATGAATGTTGGATGAGGGCCGGTCAGAATCCATCAGACACACAGATGCGACAGTGTCTTTAGGAGCACTGTGGACCACGTGGGCCACAGAAAATGAAGAGACATTTATTGAACGTGGGGTTGAGGGCAAGAAAGGTACAGTCTAATGCTGGGAATGTCTTTAAAAATTAAAAAAGTCCATTCTAATTCATACAGGACTTGATATAACTTCTGAGACTACAGAGAGTGTTTATGGAAGAGGAGAGGCTAGTCATATGATTTTAAAAGGTTCATGCTTTTGAAGTAAAAGGAGACAGACAACCCCATGCCCCACAACTAGACAGCTCAAATTCTCAAAAAGTTCTAAGAAGAAATGATATCCCTGATGCAGCTAAGCGGAAATGTTTCTAATAGTTCACTTGATTAAGGACCATTTTTTAAAAAATGCTGTCCCCTTAAGCCCTTATGTATGGGGCTTTTGCTGTTGCCATACATCATTGCATTATTTCTCGATTAGGACAGATTAAAGAATTGGTAGGAAATGGACTTGACTACCTAATGACTTTTTTAGAACAGAGGTGTTACAGTGTTTCAGTGTCCGCCTTCTAAGAAGAGGATCCGCGTGGCCCTGAGCTGTGAGCCAGTCAGTTCTCAGCCTACTCAAGGGTCCCACGCTGTGGTTTTCTAAGGCCGTTCTACAGCTGAGTTTGTGTGAGTCTTATGTCCATAGTAAGTTCCAGGAATGGGAGAGGTCAGTGGAGGATTAAGAACTGATTCCAAGATGGAGCAAGTTCAGCAGTAATGCCTGTGACATCTCATCTTCTAGGTCAGTGCTTCTCAAGCTATCAGTAACAAAGGATGCTATAAAAAAATGTAGCTTATCATAAACCAACTTATTTCTCTACTGCACAAGACTGTCAGCAGCTCAGTACGCGTTTCTTAACTCACAGTCAACAACAGATTAATTGCTCTGTATCATGCTCAGTGAAGTGAGTCTGCTGATGATGCACGTGATTTTGTAAACTGTTAAATGTCTATGCAGTCTCTGCATACTCGCTGTCAGCTTCTCTCACTGCCTTATCTGGGACTGGTGACCAATAGCCTGCACCATTTCAGGGACCCTGCTCTGAAGAGCATCGACAGAACGGACCCACCCAGCCACCCCCGCCAGTGGGAGCTCGAGTCACGGCCTCCCACTCATTCTGCCTTGTGGTGCCTCTGGGGTCGACTCTGGATAGCTGGCTTGCGTTTAGACTTGGGAAGGTTATTTGCATATTATTTTTATTCTATATTCATAAATCCATACAAATATAGGTTTTACATGAATATAAATTCATATTTAAGTGATATCAATTTGTGTTAGGTTTTTATTATTTGTTGAATGTTTAGGAACGTGGAGAATTTTTCCAGGTTCATATTTACTGGACACATTGGATATCCCATAATGAGTTGACAGTAGTTTCCCCAGGCATGAGAACCCGATGGGTGAGGTACAGAGAGGTTGCTTTATGAGAAGCCATCCACGTGGCCTTCACAGCTGGAGTTCTGGTAAACCTTCACAGGACAGTCCTAGCACTCTGTCTGTGGCCAGGACATAACCCATGCTGCTTGTGAGAGTGTCTGGGCATTAGTTTCCGGGCCTACCATAGTTTCTTTCCCGCCACAGACACGATGAATTCTGGAGCCTCTGCCCTTCACCGTGCAAAGGCACCCCTACTCCAGATCAGGAGAAGGTGCCTCCTTCGAGGCATAAACCCATGTTTGAGTCTGGCTTTGCAACCCAGCTCTGTACTTTCTGGTTTTGTGATCACAGACATGTGATTCAGCCCCACTGAATCTGTTTCTTCATTTGTACAAATGGGTGGTGTTCACCTCAAATGATTTTGAGGATTCCGAGAAGTAACACCAAGTTGTCTTTCAGCCCACTGCCTTACGTGTCCTATCCTGATACACGGAAGCTATTATTACCGTCTTTTGTGAAAATAAAAACAACTCTGGGCCATTTCATTAAGAACTGAAATCTGTTCTGCGAACACACCTGGTCCCCTGCCATTGAACTCATGAGTTATATTCTTGCACTTTTCACTACAGGGGAAAGCTTATTAAGGTCACTTGATAACTTACTGTGATGATGGCATCAGCAAAATGACAGGAAGGGAGGGAGGGAGAGCGTGGCTAGGACCAGTGTAGGGAAAGAGAGAGAGAAATCAGTTCTTACTTCCCCTGGAAAAAATTCAGATTTTTCCTCTTGTTTTTTTGCCAAAAGCCGGCTTGCCCTGGACTGGATGGCCTCTCTCCCAGGCTGCATTGTGACAGTGGTGGGCTCAAGGCGTTTTGCCTTGGTGGGTCCCTTTCCCTTTCAAAAACAACAAAAATTATATTTAATGATGGTGTTTGTGTAAAGATAATTATAATGTTAATTGTTTAAAGTCTGTTAATGTTTAAAATTCTGATTTTAAAAGAAACTAAGACATTTTCACGAGCCCCTAATGTATGCTAGCTCTAGGCACAGCGCCTGGTGTAGCTGACGGGCAGGTGGGCTCTGGCCCCGCCCCCAGCAATTTAGGTGTTTCGGTTTTGCTACAAGAGAGTGGGACACATGATGCGTTATATGGGACGATAAATACAGAAAAGGCCTAACACTTACTGTGCCCTGAGGACAGACATGCATTTTAACATTGGATCCTTCCAACAACCCTCTGAGGTGGGTCTTATTAGTGTGATAAAGCAGTGAGTAATGAATAATTCAGGACCGAGGAGATCCAGTGCTGAACGTCATTCAGATGGAGAAGATGGATGCTCACATTTGTCCTTCAGAACACCCAGCCACGTGTGTTGTCTGAACTGGAGAGGAGGGGGGAGGCTCTGACTCCGTGCTGCCGAGTCCTGCACTGGGCTGAGGAGCAGCTCTGGGCTCCAGAGGTTGTCGGTGCTTATAGTGCCTGATTCTAATCAAGAGAGTGAAAAATAAGTACCACGAGTGGGGTATCTGGAGTAGTCTGAGAACACACTCAGTTCTTGATACAAACTTCTTGCTTTTTAAAGTCTCTGATTGTGTGCGTATGTTTATACGTGAAATGCTTTTGCTGCATCCCACAACATTCGAGAACTTGTTTTTCCTTTGAATTTAGTTCAAAGTATTTTAAAACTTCTCTTGAAATTTGAGATTTCTTCTCTGAGCCATGAGTTATTCAGAAATGTGCTGTTCAAGCTCCAAGCATTTGGGGATTTTCTAGCTGTTTTTGTTACTGATTTTTGTTTTAATCCCACTGTGCTCTTAGAGCACACATCGTGTGATTTCTGTCCTTTTAAATATATCCCAGCGTGTTTTATGGACAAGAGTGTGCTCTCTCTCGGTGAATGTTTCATACACTGAGTTTGAGAAGAGTGTATTTTCTGCTGCCGTTGGATGAAGCAATCCACAGAAGTCCATTTTATCCAGCTGATGGATGGCATTCTTGAACCCGGCTATGTTCTTACTGGTTTTCCGCCTGCCAGGTCTGTCTGTTTCTGAAAGAGGGGTGTCGAGGTCTCCAATGAGAATGGTGTGTTCGCTTATTTTCCTCGGGGCTCTCTCAGTTTTTGCCTCACGTATTTTGGCACCCTGTGGTTAGATGTGTAAACGTTAAGGGTCGTTATTTCTTCCTGGGGAACTGAGCTCTTTCTCGTTCTGTGAGCTCCTCTTTTTCCTTGATAAAGACTTTCCTTGCTCTCAAGTCTGTTGTGTCTGAAATTAATGTAGCTACTAGTTTTTGGATTGGTGTTAGCATAATATATTTTTCTCCATGCTTTTATTTTAATTTATATGTATCTTTGTATTTATAGTGGTTTCTTGTAGACAAAATGTAAGTAGGTCTTGTTTCTTAATCCACCCTGACAAAATCTGTCTTATAATTAGTATACTTAGGCCATTGAAGTTTAAAGTGATTAATGATATAGTTGGGTTAGTATCTGTCATATTGGTTACTGTTTTCTATTCATGGCCTTTGTTCTTTGTGTTTATTTCTGTCTTCCACTTTTTTCCTACCTTTTGTGGCTTTAAGTGAGCATTTTGCTTATTGTTTTAAGATTTTATTTATTTACTTTTAGAGAGATGGGAAGGAAGGGAGAAAAACATCAATGCGCGATAGAAACATTGATCAGTTGCCTCTCACACATACCCTGACCAGGGACCGAACCTGTAGCCCAGGCATGTGCCCTGCCCAGGAGTTCAGCCGGTGACCTTTTGGTGTGGGGGACGACGTTTGACCAGCGGGGCCACACTGGTCAGGGCTAAGTGAGCATTTAATAGGATTACATTTTCTTTCATTTCTTACATATCAATTATACTTCTTTTTTAAAAAACTTTTTCAGTGGTTGCCCTAAAGTTATAATGTACATTTATAACTAATCGAAGTCCATTTTTCAAGTGACATTTCTGCTGCTTCATGGGAAAGTATTTTATAATAATGAATTATTTCTAATTCTCTCTCCTGACCCTGTATTGTTGCTCTCACCCTGTCCACTTGTGCATAAGCTTTTTATCTGAGAGGTCAATTAAGAATAAGGAAAATATAAATGTTTGTTTTACCTTCACTTATTCTTTCCTTTTTCTTTATCAGAGTTTCTGACCTATATCATTTTCTTTCTCTTTGAACAGCTTGACATTTCTTACAGGATAGGTAGGTCTATTGGCAACAAATTTCCTCATTTTTGTTTGTCTGAGAAAGTCTATTTTTCCTTCACTTTTGAAGAATAATTTTTCCAGGTACAGCATTTAGGCTGGTGGTTTTTCCCTCTCGACACTTCAGATATTTCACGCCACTTGCTTGCAGGGCTCTGAGGAGAAGTCAGGTGTAATTCTTTTCTTTGCTCTTCAGTGGGTAAGATTTGCCCTCCTCCTTCCCCCACCCCACCCATCTATCCCCACCCACCGCCGGGCCGCACGGCTTCTTTCAACATTTTCTCTTTATATTTGATTTTCTGCAGTTTGAATATATGCCCAGGTGTAGGGTTTTGTTTTGTTTTGTATTATTCCTGCTTGATGTTCTCTGAGCTTTCTGGATGTGTGGTTTGATATAATTTGGCAAAATTTGCTGTCATTATTGCTTCAAATATTTCTTTTTAAATTTTTAATTATATTTTATTGATTATGCTATTACAATTGTCCTGATTTACCCCTTTTACCCCCCTCCACCCAGCACCCCCTCTCCCATGACTCCCATGGGTCATGTGTTAAGTATGAGTTCTTTGGCTGCTCCATTTCCTACACTGTACTGTACATCCCCATGGCTATTCTGTAACTGCCTATTTGTACTTCTTAATCCCCTCACCTCCTCACCCATTCCCTCACACTCCCCTCCCATCTGGCAACCGTCAGAATGCTCTCCATATCCATGATTCTGTTTCTGTTCTTCTTGTTTGCTTAGTTTGTTTTTTTAGGTTCAATTGTTGTTAGATATGTATTTTTGCCATTTTATTGTTCATAGTTTTGATCTTCTTTTTCTTTTAAAGATATTATTTATTTATCTTTAGAGAGGGGAAGGGAGGGAGAAAGAGAGGGAGAGAAACATCAGTGCGTGGTTGCCTTTCATGTGGCCCCTACTGGGGGCCTGGCCTGCAACCCAGGCGCATGCCCTGACTGGGAATCGAACTGGTGACCGTTTGGTTTGCAAGCTGGCACTCAGCCCACTGAACCACACCAGCTAGGGCTGATCTTCTTCTTTTTCTTAGATAAGTCCCTTTAATATTTCATATAATAAGGGTTTGGTGATGCTGAGCTCCTTTAGTTTTTTCTTGTCTGGGAAGCTCTTTATCTTCCCTTTAATTCCAAATGATAACCTTGCTGGGTCGAGCAATCTTGGCTGTAGGTCCCTGCTTTTCATGACTTTGACTATTTCTTGTCTCTCAGTTCTTGGATATTCTGTTTTTTGTTGTTTTTTTTTAATTACTTTTCTGTTTTGGAAGTTCCTATTAACATATACCTAAGCTCAGAGATTCTTTCTCAACTGTGTCCAGCTTTTTAATAAGCCCATCAAAGGCCTTCTTCATTTCTGTTACAGTGTTTTTGACCTCAAGCATTTTTTCTTTGGTTCTTTCTTAGAATTCCATCTTTCTGCTAGCATCGCATATTGTTCTAGTAAGTTGTTTACGTTCCCATTAGAGCCCTTTGCCTATTAATCACAGTTCTTTTACATTTCTGGTCTGACACTTCCAACAGCATCCTGGCCCCATCTGAGTCTGATTCAGAGGCTTGCTCTGTCTCTTTAAACTGTGTTTTTGGCCTTTTAACATGCCTTGGAATTTTGTCGTGAAAGGCTGACTTAATGTACCTTTAGTAATGGGGTGGTTAGGGGTGTGTTGGGAGAGTGCTCGTAGTCCTTTGATTAGGTGTCTGCTAGGCCTGTGCCCTTGGGATGTGAACCTCACAAGTGCTTCTCTTTGTTTTTCTCTTTGCTCCCATCCCCTTAAGTGGAACCAGATGGCTAGCGGGCCTGGAGTTGGGTCTTTCCTGCCTGGTGTGTGGCTAGAGCCAGCTGGGGCTGGGTGGTTCGCTCCCCCCAGATCGCGTGGGCTCTGATCCAACCCAGGCCAGCTGGGCGCTGCTCAAGCAGCTTCTTCTGAGGGCAGGCCTTGTTGAGAAGAACAGAGTGCTCTGGTGGGCTTCAAAACGGTTGCTCTCCCCACTCCTCTTGCTAGAAGCGCCAGGGGGGTTTCTCAGGCCTTCACTGTGAGAACCTGGGAGGGGTCCTGGAGGCAGAACTCACGGAGTGTGGGGCCTTCTGGGACATTTCATCTGAGGTTTGTCCTCTCTGAGCCTCCAGTGGTCCGTCAATTACGGTTCAAGTTCCCCTGCCTGGCCCTGGGCCCTGAGCAGGTTTCTGCCTGCGGATTCCTGCTCCGGTGAGTGCTGATCCTCCGCATCCGCCTGTCTGTCTCTCCGGTGTGGGGGCAGTGGTTAGTGACTTCAGTCCTCTGCTGGAGCCAAGGCGAGTTGTTGAGTTTTGCCTTGTTCAGCTTTTCCCTGTTGTTAGGCTGGAGTGGTGACTTCCAAGCGTCTTACACGCCGAGCCGGGAACGGGAGTCCTTTTCCTTCCTATAAAATGATGCCTGAGTGACATTTTCTCGTCCAGGGTAGAGTTCAGTGAAAACACGCGCATTCTAGTCCCTGTGTCCGTTATACTCCCTCCCATTTGGAATCTTTTCTGGCTACAATTATTTCTCCCAAAATACTTCTTAGCTGTTAACAATCTAGTTCTTTCATTTGTGGATTTTCTGCAGTTCTGCTCAGCCCCTTTTGGGTCGCTAACAACCGGGACTCCCCGCGTCTGCCGGTTGTCAGCATTCAGACGGGCACGTGTCGTTCCCACGGTTGTCCCCACTGTGGTGCCGGCTGGTCCTCCTGGGAGAACGCAGCCGAGTGAGGATGCACGTTGGCTGATGGCGTCAGGAACGAGTTTATGGTTGGGTTATAAAACAGCGGCTCAAAGCTGGATTTATAAATCTGGCTTTCTCTAAGCCTGTTACAGTACGTCTGCCTACACTGGAGCTCACCTGCATTTGGGGGCCCACTCCCATGACCTAGCATGACGACCTTCAGCCTTGCCTTCCTATTGGAATCACTGGATGTATTTCTATTTACTTGGTTCAAGTAGGTCCTGGCGTCAGTATTTCTAAAAGTTTCTTGAGTTTTTCTGACCTACATCTAGGGTCAAAATCTACTGGTCTATACCAGGGGGCGGCAAACTGTTTCCTTAAAGAACCAGGGAGTAAATGTCTTGGGCTCTGAAAGTCATACAGTGTCTGCTGTGATAACGCACCTGGGCGGGAACAGCCACAGGCATGTGGACACAGCTCTGCTCCAGTAACTCTATTTATAGCTGCCAAAGTTTTAATTCATTTAACTTTCATGTGTCATGAAATATTCTTCTTTGAGGTTTTTCAATTATTTAACAATGTGGAACCGTTCTTGTCTCCCAGGATGTACAATAACAGGTTGCACGTGGGACCTGGCCTGTGGGCTGCGGGTGGCAGCCCTGGTAATGGTTTATCTGCTCCACTGCTTCAGTTCAGTTCCATAGGAGAAAACGTTTCCTTCCCTAGGTCACGGATGACATCATAAGTGGGCCCTAGCCTTGACTACTTGTTTTAAATAAGTCTCATCAGCACATTTTAAAACATGGCAGTGCTTTTCCTTAATAGCCTTGGAAATTGGAGGAGTTGACATGCTTTTTTTCTATAAGTAACATGCTTGGCCTAAATGCCTTAAAGCAGTAGGAAAGGTATTCTCTCGTTAATATACAGATAGTTGCAGGGTTAATTCAGCTTCCCTACAGGGCCATCCACCCCGGGGTTTTCCATCTTTCTTCTTTACTATGTTCAATATTAGTCCTGGCTGTTGCCTACTCATGGTCGCAAGATGGCTGCAGCAGCCCGGGTGTCACTTGCAGACACATAACATCCAGCAAAGAGCCAAAGTGTGTCCTTTCATGTACGTATTTTTAATATTAGGCAACCTCTTTTAGAACAAGCCTCTCCTCCCATATAGGTCCCCCCTTAGTCCCCCAAACCAAATCAGTCCCGGGTGAAGGCGAGATCACCATGATTAACCGTCACAATGTATCAGTATAATCCCTGGTGTTGGGGGTCTGGTCTGCCTGACATAGGCAGCGTCAGGATCCCAGAGCCGAATCAGGGTTCTGTGAACAAGGGGCAGGAAGAAATGGCGGTTGGGAGAGAATCAACAGAGTTCCACACACAACCAGAGTTTTGGGATTAAAAAAACAAACAAACCTGAAGAAAGCCGTCTGCTGAGCCTCTCATTTTTATTTATTCATTCACTCCTTTGAAAGACCACTAGGGAATTGTTCAGTGAAATTTTCCTGACAGAACTCAATAATTTTCAGTCGAATAAGTTATATATTGCTTCAGTCTTCAGATCTACTATTATTTCTATCAGATTACATATAAAAAAGAAGTGTATCCTATTTTAGATTATTTTATTTTCCTAAAACTGTACCCCATTGTATATCTAGCATAAAAATGTTCACATAAAATAATGATTTAAAAAGCCACCATTTTTTTTTGTTCATTTTAAACCATCAAAAGGTTGTCTCATTTTGCATTTTGTACTTTGGCAGAAGGAAAACTATTTTCCCAGGAAGTTATGTCATGGAATAAGAGGTTAAGGACCATGCACGTCACCCTGCTGCTGCCTTCCCGGCCTCATGGGTATTTGCTTGGTCTCCCATGTGGCAGGTGACCCACCTCCACCCCCCAGGTGAAAATCAGAAAGGGAGATTTGTATCCAGTCCAGACTCAGTGTGTTCATCTCACTGAGAGGCCTGACCCTCAGTTGGGAGCATGGACGGGAAGTCCACATTCGCAGTTTTCTTGAAGGACGTCAGACACCACGGAAGGTGCCGCAGCCCAGGACAGAGAGGCCAGGCTTCTGGTCCCAGCGCTGCCTCCTCCGAGGTATTGAACTTCGGACAAGTCACGTAGCCTCTGAACTCTAGTTTTGACACCTGTGAAACAACAGTTTGAACTCTGTGATTTATAAGGTTAGAGCTAATTGATGTTTCTCAGGAGATCCTAAATTTGGACTTTTCCTTTCCAAAGTTAAGCTGATTCCTGCTGTCCCTGCTGCGTGGTGAAGGGGCTCAGTCACAGTGGCCCCTCAGATGAGGCGTCAGAGCGGCAGCTTCCGACCGCAGCCGTGCTGCCCCCCAGCCCTGGGGTTCCAGCACCAGGCGTGCCCACGGCACTAAGCCAGATCCTCTCCCATGCTAGGAAGCAAGAGCCACACGAAAAAGATAATTTTGGAGAACTTTATTTTTTTTTAATTAAAATGTATGCAAATGTCTGTAATTTTCCTACTAACAGGGAAACCTATTTTGCCATTATTTACAACATAGTTGACCATGGCAGCTCCTTCTAGAACTCTCTAGCCATCTTGAAGCCTCATGCAGAAGAAAGACCATGAGTTCCTGAAACACCTGTGTAGGAAGGAAAGTTTTATTTGGTGGCACAAGCAACTACCTTTGGCTTATCGGCGTTTTTCTGTCGTCTTTCTCTTCCAAGCTAGTTCTTCTGCTCTCCAGTAATTCTAACCTTCTGTTGTCAGCTCACATAGAACTTCCCTTTCTTCCGCATCAGGGGTGTCGTACATTTCAGAAGAGCCCAGTCATCTTTAGAACCACCTGGGGACATCTTAAGGAACGTGATGGGTTCCCTGGACCAACCTTGTCCAGCCTTTCCCCATTCGTCCAGCAGTCTGCTCTCGGGCCAGGTGCCCTTCCCTGTTGGCCTCTCCCTTGGGCTCCAGTAAGGGTGGAGAGCTGGGTTTAAATGGCTTCCAAGAGCGGTTTATACTGGCACATCCAGTCCAGGTGAGCCCTCTGCATACTGAAGGCCCGCCTCCCGGGCCTCTCCGCCAGGGGGATTCCTGGTGGCCTCCTCGTAGGAGGGTGGTAAACACTCGGAGTGGGGGGCTGCCTCCCTGGGCAGAGGAGAGTAGGGGAAGTCCTGCTCACCTCCCCAGGGTAAGCCGGGCAGGAAGTCGGTCTCCTCGCCCCCAGGTGGGTGCTCTGAGAGGTCGATGCTGAACACCTGGCCCTGGGGCCGCCGGGCCTTGCAGAGGCGGTACAGGAAGAGCAGCAGAAAGGCCAGGAAGAGCACGATGGTGGCTGGAAGGAGGATGCACAGGAAGGGCTCCACATCGTCTTTGGCGGAATTTAGCTGCTGGGTGCCCTGGAGTCAGGGAATGGCATTGAGTTAGATGGCAAAAGACGTCCCCTGCATTTCTCTCATCTTTTATTCCTCCTGTCACTCAAACAAATGCCTTATTTATTTATGCCAGTAAGCTTGAGCCTACGTGAAATGGAGTGAATTGACAAGATAAAGTATGAATTTAGAATGTCCAGAATACACATCGATGACATCCTGCAATACTGTCACTAAAGCATAGATAGTAGAGTGAATTTTCAATGGTAGGTCCACCATGCATCTTTTGATAACTTGTACTATTTATGTATTTTATTTAGAAGTAAACCCATAATGTTTTATTGCCACAAAAAATAATCATATGGCACTTAATTTCTTTAATTGTGGAACAAAATCTGACATTATGTGGTCATATCACATGTAAAGAACATTTTGAATCTGATTTGATAGCTGATTCTTATGATGATTGAGATTTTAAGATTTCTTCCATTTGTTTTTGCATTATTTGTACAATAAATATGAAAAAGTTTGAACTCTTTAAAGGAGAACAATTGCACATAAATTCTTAAGCTGCCAAGAAGATGTTGACTTTGCAGTATTAGCTCAGAAGATAGTGATGAGTTCTGATGGGGCAAATACTATAATAAACGTGAAATGACGCTTCAACAGCAAGACAGAAAAGTAATACAAAAAATAAATGCTGTTCCAAATTGCAATGATGTTGCTTTAAATAAAGTTGCTATAAACACTAGAAACACTAAAATATTAAAAATGTTATTATATAAAGCATACAGCAACAAATGTAGATGTTCGTATCCACCACTAAGAGGAAAAGAAAAACATTAAAGCCTTATTATTGTGTTTAAAACAAACAAAATCTTATTTAAATAAAACTGGGAGCTGTGGTTCTCCTGTTTTTGGAAAGCACAGTAGTTTTTCTGGTGACGACCTGTGTAAGAACTGGCTTAGCCAGTGTTGACAGTATAATCATTTTTACTCCTTAAAGAATTTTCCATTAAGGGGGGTGGGGGTGTGGGGAGGGAGTGGACTGAATGTGGGAGGTGGGGGTGAGTAGGGCAGGGCGAGAGTAAAGGGGGGAAAATGGGGACAACTGTAACTGAATAACACTAAAAAAATTTTAAAAATAAGAATTTTCAATTATGTGTGTTATTTTGACTGAAATTTAACTGGCATATTTAATATTTGTACTGCCAGATATTTTGTCTTCAGTAAGATGTGAGTGAAGATATTTTAGATTAAAGTGCATACAAATTAAATGCTTGGTTGAGAAGCAGGGTGTCATCTTTGGGTCTGAGGACTCTGGCTGCAAAGTCCAGTGTACCTGCTAATACCCCGTGACCACGCACCATTCCCTCATGCCCTCTGAGCCTGAGTTTTCTTCTCTATGAAATGAAAATAACATATTTTTTTAAAGCATTGGCATGAGAATTTAATGAATCAATATGTATAAAGCGGTGGGTGAATAATAGGTATTTATATATTTGTGTCTTGGTGTCTCAAATAGTCAAATAATCTAGAAAATTAATTACTGAAAACAACCAGAAGTCATCTAGAAATTTATTGATAAGTCTATAGAAATAGTGAAGGAAAAATTGGACATTCCTAAGTTTATATTTTAATAGCTATATCTTTTCAGAGAAAATATTTTAGCAACATTAATATTTTTATGTGAAAAAATATTTTTATCTGTGTGGTTACTGAACTATGGATTCCTTCTTTTGTCTTACACATAATCCAGTTTATTATCCGAACTATTCATTTAAAATCTTTTGTGACTTAATAAGGGACTTTGACTCCAAAAGCTATAAGAGTAGATGGACTCATAAATAATTTACTTCTTAATAACATTATTAAGAAATCAAGGTGGACTCAAAAAGCCACTTAACTGTGTTTATTTTCTCCCTCTAGATGAATCATTAAAAACTTTAAAGCTATTATCTCTTAGTACTTAAAGCAGTCACTCTTCAATATTGATAACATGGGCCATTTCAAATGACTTTATTCTCCACCAGTTACAGGAATGACAATGGCTCCTGACCAGTCACCAGCTTCAGCATCGAAATATTCTATTACACCCTGCAGGTTCACTATGCATGAAATGTAAAGATTCTTAATGTTTCACTTAAAAGGCTTGATGTAATAAACCCTATTGTTCACGATTATGCCACTTTTGGCATTTTGATACTAGTTGCAAAAACCTGTGGAAGGAGAAGCACCACAGAGCCCTCCTGTAATCCGTACTCCGATCGGCCGAATTAAATTTGTCCAAATACTGAGCGTCACTGCTTAGCTAATATAGCACATCTGGGCAGTATCTTGAGATAAAGAATTCTTGTTTTTTTAGAGCTGTAAGACAAATTTATGGTACCCTTAATTTACATATTTACTGATTCATGATACATGGGTTCAAATTGTCCTACTTTTCTAAAATGCAGAATGGATGTCTTTCCTTTTTCAGTCAAATGTCCTAATTTGTTCAGTTCTTTCAAAGTGGTTTCTTAACATTTAATATACCTCTGATATGTATATTGATACAAATGCTTTGTTGTTCAGGGAATGGTTTAAAGAAATATCTAGTTAAAGGTGTAACCGCTGAAAAATCTATCATTATGTATATATGTATAATGTTTTTCAGTACAAGGTGGTTTTGCAGAACCTGATAATCTGATGAGTTGATTTGTCCAGAACACAAGAAAACAGGTTCATTTCTCTTTTTCTTATGGGATAGCTGTTATCACGCATTTCCCTCCTGAGGATAAAGTGAATTGAGTTCTACCAATATTTTTCCTCAAAGCTGTCTCAGATCAAGGCTTCTTTGGTGATTTCCTAGACAGAGCGAAGCAGCTGCTGCATTTCTTAGTAGAGACAGAACCTCCTTAACCCACTGCTACCCTTTCAGAAGTGAGATGCTTGACTTCCACCGCCTCTTAGAAACAGAGAGCGTTACACAGCCGGAGAGCCACGGGGGTTTATGTTGTGTGTGTAGACGTGGCTTACTGAGCAAAGAGCGAAGTTGTAAAACCACAGAATAACATTTTGTTGACTCTTAACTTCAGGTGTCCTTGGACATATTTGGTATACCAGGTATTCTGAGAATATATTTGAGGCAAGTTTTACTTGGATTTAACATTGTCAAAAGAATACAACTTTCAAAGTTCTTCCTTAGACCACACCGATCAGTGAAATCACAATTTTTGTGTTCCTCATGATGCCAAATGTTGCCACTAAGTTTTACGATCCTAAACATACAGGCATTGTTGGTTTAAAAGCTGACCTACTCTGGGGAAGAAAAGGCAGAAGTCATAGGTACAGACCTGCAGCTGGGTCTCCTGAGGAGGCAGGCTTGGTTCGCTAGTTAACCACTCGTATGTGCCCCTGCCGGCGTGTCCGAACTTCCTCCAGCTGCTGCCCCACAGTCCTTGCATGCTTTCCTCCAAGCGGTGCGCTGCGCCGCACCCTTCCACCCCGCTGCCCAGATTTCAACAGCGCTGCTTGCTCTTGGCCTGGATCCAGCTTGGGTGTGCGGGGCTGCTGGCTGCTGGTAAATGCGTTTTCTAATGAGTGACTACAGGGAACAAGAGACCAACCAGAGGGACCTCTCAGGACTGACTGTATTTAAATTCGGTGCCTCTGGCTCTGCGTCGGTGGCCTTTATCGCGGTAAGGATTGGCATCAAATGTCAATAGATTTCAGACGGCGGAGTTCTGTGCATTAGCATTACCCCAGTGCAACGGATGGTGGCAGCGAATAGGAACTGTTTATATTTAGATGTAAACAAGACCCTCTCCCTTCCCTGCCCACATCCCTCTCCAGGGATGTGGCGAGCAAGAAAAACTATCCAGGCTGAATTTCCTTTAATTATTTCTGGATTCTCTGGTACACAGAGAAGGGGTATTTGGTAGAGAAGCAAGGCTCATTAATAACATTTCAGTGAATTATTTAGATGAAAGATGCTAATGATAAAGTTGTACAGAAGCCAGACAGACAATAGCTCAGACTATTTGGCTGGAATGTTTGCTGGTTTCAAATAAAAAAAAAATCAAGTTACGGATACCTAAATAGTCTTCCTTCTGATTATCTTTTGAACTTTATAAAATTATCTGTATCAACCTTAAAATAAGAAACTTTCAATTTGAAGCTTCACTAAGGTAACTTTGGGATGTTTAACTGTATTTGAGACAATTTGAGAAAACATTTAAGGCACGGTGGTTGAATTCTCTTTCCTTAAGGAACGTAAACTTAAGCTTCAAATATTTACCCAAACTGTTACAGCTCAGTATTGCGACCACCCATGTCCTTCCTTGAGCATTATTCCATCCAAGTGATGGCCATGATGCTGAAATAATATTTCTTAATTGGGACTTTTTAAAAAGATTTTATTTATTATTTTTTAGAGAGAGGGGAAAGGAAGGAGAAAGAGAGGGAGAGAAACATCATTGTGTGGTTATCCCTTGAGTGTTTCCAATTGGAGACCTGGCCCACAACCCAGGCATGTGCCCTGACTGGGAATTGAACCAGCGACCCTTTGGTTCACAGGCCCATGCTCAATCCACTGAGCTACACCAGCCAGGGCAATTGGGACTTTTCTTAATTAGCATTCTCAACCACTGGCCCATAGTCGTCTATGCCATAGGTTTCAGGGGCGGTGAACTCCGGACTTTGCAGATACATCCAGTTTTCTTGGAGGGATCCATAGTTTTCATCACCTTTTCAAAAAACAGCTGCTCACCCCAATACAATTTGGCACCTTGCCAAACTTCTTATTTATGCTAAAAGTTTTCACTGAGTTTCCCAGTGCCTTGATCAGCATCCTGTTGTAGAACTAACTCTGTTGTCATTTCATCCTTTTATTTCTTCCCGTGGAGTTAGTTGATTTTGTGCTTTCAGTTAATGTGTTGCCTCGTACCATTGATGTGTCTCTGCTTTATGTCAATCAGTCCTGTATTCTCACGGGGACACACTGGAAGCACCTGGTGACCAGGGCACTCTTTTCCGCATGTCAGGGGCTTTGCCAATACTGTGTCCTCAACAGGGACCATCCTTCTGCACCTCACCTACTTACTTAAATGTCTTTGAATCGGAGGTCTGGATCGGAAGCACTGAATATACATCTGTAACGTTGGCTCTCCTCCAGCACCAAATAAAAAGATGAAAATTGTTGCTTTCATGGATATGTTTTTGGGGGCCAAGAGAAACAAATTATACAAATAAAAAATATATATCAGAAGGCGGTTGATGCTATAGAGAAAAAGCAGAGAAGAAGTATAAAGTAAATGCTGAAGGGAGGGGGCACCTTTAGTGGAGAAACCCATTTAGGACCTCACATGGAAAGTGATCGCCAAAAGCTATCACTGCAGGGGATTGAGCAAAGAAGATAGGAGGGAAGAGTGTTACAGACTAAGGGAACAGTCAGTGCAAAGTCCCGGAGGCACTCCCATGTCTGGTAAGTTCTCAGAATGGCTAGTAGGTCTGGATGGCTGGAGCCGCAAGCCAGGAAGGAAGTGGGAGATACGGTTGGAAAGGGTGTGTGGGGGTGGTAGGGCAGCACAGAGGGCAGGGCTGATGGAGCGCTGCGGAGTGATGAGATCTGACTTCCACTTTAAAAGGATGACTCATGCCTCTGTGTGAAACAGAAAGAGTGATTAAGGGCAAATTCAGGGAGACCAGTTAGGGGATTTTAATAATTCAGGGGAGAAATAACAGACCCAGAGTAGTAGCAATAGAGGTGGTGAGATTCTAGATATATTTTAAGGACAGAACCAAGATTTCTTAAACAGAACACAGTGTAGGATGAAAAAAGATCAAGAAGAATTCTGTTTTAGGCTTCATCAATGGAAAGGATAACTATTGTCACTTACAAAGACGAGGAAAAACAGGAAGGGGCAGTTCTTATTTTTTTAAAGATTGGGAGTTGAGTTTTGGACCTGGTAAGTTTTCAATGAGTTCGGATATTTGAATTTAGCATTTAGTAGTGAGGACAAAACCATCGAGAATAGTTGAGGCTCACTGGCAGGGAGATGGTATTTAAACTATGAGACTTAATTTGCAATAGCATGGATGGGCCTACTAGGTTTTGTTCTAGGTGAAATAAGTCATACAGAGAAAGACGAATACCATATGATTTCTCTTATATGTGGAATCTAGAGAACAAAATAAATGAACAAACCAAACAGAAAGAGACTCATAGATTCAGAGAACAAACTGACAGTTGTCAGATGAGAGCGGGTTGAAGGGGGTTGGGTGGAAAAGGTGAAGTACAAATTGGCAATTACAAAATGCTCCCAGGGATATAAAGTACAGCGTAGGGAATATAGTCAATAATTTCACAATAAATATGGTTCCAGATGGGTACTAAATTTATGGGGGAAATCACTCCGTAAATTATACAAATGCCAACCACTATGATATACACCGGAAACTAATATAAAATAATACTGAATATCAATTGTAATGGAAAAAATAGAAACAAAAATTTAAAAACAAGGAGACTTACTGAGATCACCAAGAGAATGAGTCTCAGCAGAATGGGAAGACAGAGTAAATGGCCAGTGAAGTAGATGAGAAACCAAGAGTGTGTGGTGGTGCCCAGGAATTGAAGGGAATGATCTCTGTCTCAAAAGCTACTGTGTGATCAAGTACGATGACAAATAAAATTTACTATTGGATTTAAGCAAATGTGGAGAAGGCATGTCATTTATTATTTGGGCAAGAGTAATTTTGGTGGCGTGGTTGGGAAACAGCCTTTCCGAGATGGTTATAAGAGAAAGGGAGAAGAATTGGAGACAGTGAATGCAAACAACTCTCGTTATTTTGCTGGAAAGGGGAGAAGAGAAATGATGCTGAGTAGCTGGACAGAGGAATGGAGGGGCGAGAGCTCTATACCAAAACAGCATGTTCATAGATTATAGAGGGAAGAGAATGTTGGCACATGTCAACTCTCAGCCACTTCCCTTCTAGGGATTCCTCCTGAGGAAGTAATCTGATGGGTACTCAGAGATACACGTTGTTGAAAGATGGTTTAGCACATTTTAAATGTCTGTCATAACAAAGAACTAGATATTTAAAAAATCCACAAAATAATTGCTTAATGAGTTCAGATATTGACATATAAAGACATTATCATCTGAAAATAAATACCAGAAAGATGTACACATACCACATTGAGAGGAACTTGTCAGAAAACTGCATGTTTATTATAAACACAATAAATTTATATGTCTCTGCATATAGAAACGAGTTGATGCTAATGGTGGCTAAGTGATGGGATTGAGTTGTTTTTTATGGGACTGCAGTTCTTTTTACTGATGAACATTGTGTTTTAAATCCTCACCTGAGGACCTTGTTATTGATCTTAGAGAGTGGGGAAGGGCTGGAGAGAGAGAGGAAGAGAAACATCAAATGTGAGAGAGAAACATCAATCAGTTGCCTATTCTATGTGCCCTGACCAGGACCCAACTTGCAACCCAGGCATGTGTCCTGACTGGGAATCGAACCCATGTCCTTTTGGTTTATAGGATGATGCTCCAACCAACTGAGCCACACCAGCCAGGGCTGATCAACATTTTATAATTGTTCTATGAATATGTATCATATAAACAAGACATAATAACTTCCAAGATTTGCCCATTCTTGGAGGCCCACATAAATGCCATGTTGTTACAATAATTCTGTAATTTCCTGCCCTTCACTAAAATTAGGAATGAATCACAATTTGCTCTGGATTCCCACATCATGTTAGGTATTCCAATATTGTAGCACTTATTTGAGCCAGCTTTGACTTATTTAAAAAATCAGTTAGGGGATGGTTTGTTGACTTAGAAAAGGACTTACTACTGAAGAGTTGCATGAAATAACGATCTCTGGCATGCCTTCTGACACAAGGAAGCCTGAATGTGCTATAACTACGTACAGAAATGCTGTAGTATTTCAACTCCAGAAACTTATACCTGTGCAGATAACCAAAGTTTAATATGCAAAGGTTTTTTTATAAAGGCCTCCATGGTGTATCTGCATCATTTCAGAACTTTTTCCCACATATTTGTTACTTCCACGGGCTTTTTAGCTGTTGGAGAGTCTCCTGTTAGTAAAACACCAGCTACAATTAGTCTAAAAGTTTGATCAGCTACTGCTAAGACTTGTCTAAGTATTTCAGAACTGAGAGAAGAGTTTTTCTGTGTTCTACTTAATTCTTCTCCTTCTCTCATTTTAAAAAAATACATCGATTTGTCTTCACACATTTGATTGCTCTGTTTTTTCTTACTTCCCTTGAACTTCAACACTGTCAGTTTGCTACTAAAATTTCAGGAATTACCAAGACTTCTAGGTTCTCTGATTCTACCAGTTTGAGGATCACTTGGGCAGAGGGGAGTTTTATTTCTGCTGTGTTCAATATTCCATCTGAGAGGATAATGGAGAAAAGTCCCTGACAACTAATGGTCAGGAAGATCAAAATAAAGATGTTGATAAAATAGTTATTTTTTACATTTAATTTCTAAATTAGTAGATACATTTGAATTTTAGCAAACTGGTCAGTGTACTTTCTCAAGATGCTATTATAAGAATTAAATAAGCTTAGATTTGATTAGGATGACTGAAAAACTAATCAGTGGCCTGCAGGAAGCACTGTGACAAATGTCTCTGCCGGAATCAGAGCTCCCTGGAGACCTGGGGGTTCATGGAAGGGTCGGCAGACCTGGCCTTGGTTTTTGTTCAGCTTGGGCCCCGATAATCTGGAAGCAAAGAAACAAACAGTTTGACTAAATTCACTAGCAATATGGCCAGAAAAAAGGAGATACCCCATAATGATTTTTTAAAACTAACCAAAAATGACAATAAAAAAATAAAAATGATTGATGTGGAGTTTATTTTGGAAAAATGTGAATACTTATGGAACTGGAGGTTTGAAAAGAAAATTGAAAATAAACATTTCCATCACCCCAGAAATTTCCTTTCTTTTTTAGTTGACTACTTTAAAAAATTTTTAGCTACAATGGAGGAGGATTTTTAAAAATCTTAATTCTTCAGAAAAATCAGGGAGCAGGATATGAATTGATAAGTTTATGATGTTCTCTGATTGAGAATTTAGGTATTTTCAAACATTTGGTCTTTAGTTTTCTAAACCCAGAATCAAGGAAAATCTAGGCATATTTAAAATAAAATAGGATAATGATCACAAATGTTTGGAAATCAAACTTATTGGTAATCTTGAATTTAAAGTGGGAACTAGTAGGCAAATATATTTAAGTTAAAAATTCTCATGTGATTTGGTTATGTATTTTTTTATTCATGTGTGACAGGAAGTGGGTCAGGTGGAGTGGAAGAACATCATTATTTATTTAAGAGCTAAATCAGCACGTATTACTTTATAATTTATTTTACAACAATTCTGAGTTATAACAGTTATTCCTAATTTGCAGATTAGGAAGTTAAGATGCATTAGACACTCTTGGGGGAAACAGTTCCAAAGTTTTCCAAGGTTATACCATGTAAGGAGGCAAGTCTGGATGTACCTATACCTAACTGTGAAACAAAGAAGTTTTGATGACAAAAAAAAAAAAGCTGTTCCTCTTTTTACAGGAGCCTGATGCTTGGTGCAGAAATCTAGAGCAGACGAATGGCACATGACTATAAATATGAAGCCTTGTAGGGAAGAATTAAGCTGCCTAAGAACTCCTATTTTCCCACCAGCATTATTTATCTTGCGACACCTCCCTTGATTTTCTCTCCGCCCACATCCAGTCCACTACCAGCTGCGGTGTGCACCTGTGCCAAGCACGTGCTTTCATTAGCTCACGTGTTATATTTTGTGTAGATATTATCTGAGAGTCTTTCTTTACCCCACTAATAGAAGACCAAGAGTTGACTTTTAAATGACATCCTCTGACATCTAGCAGGCACCCTGAATCTCCCAGCAGGCTGAGGGCAGTGCTGGAGTCCCTGCGCACTACTGTTAAACACCATCAGGAGGGCGACCTCAGCGGAGGCTCTCCCTGGGCTGGTGTACCCGAAGCCCGCCAGGTGGCCCCGTGGATTGTGGCCCCGCGGATTGTCCTACCAGCTGCCGGAACCCCACCCACCCCTGGGCTCGTCCTCTGCTCGGCGGAGGTCTCTGCTCATTCAAGCTCAGTCGTGGCTAGAATTTGAGCAGCTGCTTGTACCCTGTGCTGCCACTAACTCGAGCTCATCAGAACCCCCCAAAAGATGTTCCCAATAAAATACATTTAAGGGATGTTCCTTAAAAGATCCCAAATGCTTCTGGGAAGATTTTAATCTGAATGAGAAATTCATTTACTTCATTTATTCTCACTTGAGGATATGCTCCGTGATTTTTTAGACAGAAGAAGGATGGGAGGGAGGAGAGAGAGACAGACAGACATGGATGTGAGAAGATAAGGACAGACGGAGGGACTGGAACGTGGCCACCGGGATGGGAGGCAGCAATTCTTCTCTGTTCATACCTTTGTGTGCAGCTCTGACCTGAGAGTGAAGGGAATTTTCACATATCCAACGTTTTATCTTTTTATAAATTGGTCAATTTTACATTTTTAAGTTTATTGGCCCTATGGATATTACTTTTCATCTCACCTGTATATATGGTTATATCCTTTTTTCCATCTCCAATTTAAATTTTTGAGCTTTCTAACGTGTATCTTCTTTGAACAAGACTATAGATTTTTTTCAATTCCATTAATCTTTTTGAAAGACCATATTGGGTTTCTTGGTTCTTTGTTTTAAATTTTATCAATTTCCACTTTCATATGAGAGTTATAGTTCATATAACCTCATTTGGATGTTATTTCATATAACTTCATTTCTTTATCTGATCATTTAAATATGAGTCCTTAGCCCTGGCTGGTGTAGCTCAGTGGATTGAGCGCGGGCTGGGAACTAAAGTGTCCCAGGTTCGATTCCCAGCCAGGGTACATTCCTGGGTTGCAGGCCAGAACCCCCAGCAATTGCACATTGATGCCTCTCTCTCTCTCTCTCTCTCTCTCTCTCTCTCTCTCTCCCCCCCCCTCTCTCCCCCCTCCCCCCTTCCCTTCCCTCCCAAAAAATAAATAAATAAATAAAATCTTTTATAAATAAATAAATAAATATGAGTCCTTTAGAGTTAAAGGCTATTTATTTTTGCTTAATCTCCCTCAGGAGGGTGAGAGTAGATCCCCTCCACCCTCAGTGTGTTTGGTAACTTAAAAAATTGAGAGCTCACGTTTAGTTGAATCTGACCTGTGGGAACACTAGACTGAAGATGATTCCCTGGAGAGGATTCGCAGTCAGGACTGCTGGGGCTACCCAACACCAACCTAGGATCACTTGGGTCAGGAATTCAGGAATTCTGGATTCAATGTGGGAGTTGCAGACTCAGCTTGTGCACCTCGTCGGAAACCTCCGCCCCCCCCCCCCCCCCCCCCCCCCCCCCCCCCGGTCTTCAGAGGCTGCCCCACCGCACTGCGCTCCCTGCCCTGTGCTCTGCTCTGGTTCTGGTTTCAGCTCTGCCTCACCCGGCTGGTCAGGTCCTTAAGTGTCATACTGTGCATTGCTAACAAATAGAGCATTTTTTAAATCTGATTTGATTATAGTTGCTTATCTTTTGATGACTAACTTCAAGATCTAGTTTTCCAACAAACATTGGTTGGGCCATCCTATCCTACTTCAGCCTCTTCACTTTAGAGGCGAGAACACTGAAGCGATGTGACCGGTGCAGCATTTCAGGAGGAGCCCGTGTCAGAGTCAGGGAAAAATCTTTACGTCATAAAACCAGTGTGCTTTCTAACCCTGGAAAGTTCCGTAAGTGGAACATCCGCTTCTTCCCTGGAGAAATGTTCCTGTATGTGATGTGTCTCAGCACTGGACACGTTTCTAAGATATTTGTTCAAATATATAAGTAAAATCTTAGATTTTTTTTGTGTGTGTGTGGGTCAGGGAGAAGTGAGATGGATGTTATCCACAATACAAGGTATGGATATTGTTCTTAGTTGGGGATGAGTGCTTGTAGTTTCTCAATAGGTAGGCTAGGTGTCTTAGGAGGATACTTGTATACTCTTGGGTATTGCTGTTGAAATACAGAGCGGCAAGTCATTAATAGTAAGTTGTTGGCCTAATTTATCCAGATGAAAGCTTTTGAATTGAAATGTGCATTATTTAATGGTCCTATTCTTTGACATGCAGTTGGGATACTGGTAATTTCACTTGGGGACATTGTAGGTGAAATGCCAACTTTAATCTGCATTCCTGTTTTAAGCCTTAAAAAACAGTATTTACAACTCAAAATTTCGCTTAATCTTATATTTTTTGCCTTTATATGTTTTGCTTATACTCTCTACACACTTTTAAGACTTCTGCTGAAGTAGATAAGACCTGCAAACAGATGTTTCTTGTCACTGTTATAAGCAGTTAGTATTGAAATTTGAAACTCTATTCTTCACTGAATTATAGAATATGGAGTTTGGAGGATTGTTAGCTTGTGGAGTCTAAGTTCAAGGTCTCAAATTCTAAAATAACAACAAAGCAAGTAGTATAGATCCCTTACAACTTGGCAATACTTTCACCATTTGTTGAGCAAGCATTGCTCCTGGGTGTCTGTGACGTGCCAGGCATTGTCATGGGTGCATGTAAAACAGTCCCTGCCCAAAGAAGCTTGTCATTGTGCATCGGACAGACCAGCAAGTGAACAGTTAAAGGTCAACATGAAGCATTCAGTCTGCAGCTTGCTCAGAGAACACGTGAAACCCTTAAAGAGAGCATCTAAGACCTGAGAGACGTGAAGAACCGTCTTCCAGAATGATGATACAATCAGCTCCTTCTCACTCCTGCCACAGGGTCAGCACTCCCTCTCACTTCTTTGCCAACCGCCCTTCTCTCCCCCGGGCTCAGGTTTCTCCTTGAAACAGCTATTAAGAAGACTTAAAAATGGAGAGATATTCTATATTTATGGGTCAGAAGTGTTAAGATGTAAATTATACCCAAAATCGATTTATACATTCAATGCAATCCCAACTTAAACCCCAGCAAGTTTCTTGAGGAAACTGCTAATATTTTCTAAAATTGATATGGAGATAAAAAAGACTCGCAACAGTCAAAGAAATTTTGGAAGAACAGTGGGTTGGAGGATTTACACTATGTGATTTCAATGCTCACTCTAAGGGTGCAATAACCATGGTGGTGTGGTACAGTGTGAGCATGCAGATCACTTGAAGAAAATGGGATCCAGAAATAAGCCCATAATCAATGGTCTGCTTATTTTTTTAAATATACCAAGGCAAATCCACAGAGAAATGATAATCTTTCCAACAAATGGTACTGGAACATTTTGTTACCCATACGCAACGAAATTAAACTCAAAAGTTTATACTATATGGAAAAAGTAACTAAAAGTATATCATTAACTTAAACTAAGAGCAAGAGTAAAAAAAAAAACACTGCTAGGAAAAACACAGGCAAAGAGTTGTTAGGTAAGATAAAAATCATGAACCATAAACAATTAAAAGTGATAATTCTGATTTCATCAAATTTAAAACTTTCCCCCCCTAAATTTCCTGTTCAGAAAATGAGAGGACGAGGCACAGACCTACATCTGGTAAAGAACTATATCCACAGTGTAAAAAGAACTCTTACAACACAATAATAAAAAAAACCCCAAATAACTCAATTTTAAAATGAGGAGAAGATTCAAACAGTGATTTTAGCAAAAAAAAAAAAAAAAAGATAAAAATGGAAAATAAACAGATGAAAAAATTCACAACACTATTAGTAAGCAGGAAAATGCAAATTAAAATGAAAAGAATGTCACCATATACCTCCTTTATGAGATTCAAAAGATTGCAATCTCCCTGACAGTGCAGATGTTGGCAGGGATATGGAGCAACTTCAGGCTGGTGGGCACACAAAATACTATTGACACTTTGGGAAAAGGTTTCACAGTGTTTTTAAACATGTAAAACCTACATTTACCCTAAGATAGAAAGGCCACTGCTGGGTATTTACCCAAGAGATCAAATACATTTAAAATATACCATATTTTTTGGACTATAAGATGCACTTTTTCCACCCCAAATTTGGGAGGAAAGTGGGGGGTGTGTCTTATAGTCTGAATATAGCTTTACTTTTACATTGGTGAAATATGTTATTTATGTTATTAAATATTTTACAGTTTTTGCTTCAAAAATTTTTTCCTATTTTCTTCCTCTAAAACCTAGGTGTGTCTTATGGTCTGAAAAATATGATATTTATAGGACGTGATTGTGTCCATAACAGTTGAATTCATGAGCATCCCCGCGTTCACACAAAGTCATAAACGGTTAGTCATAGCAGTTTTATTAATAAAAGTTCCCAATTGGAAACAAGTTGTACATCAACTGATAAATGGCAAACATATTGTAGAGGATCCATAGAATGAAATACTATGCAATTTAAAGAAATAAATTATACACAGCATGGATGAATCTCCAAAGCATTATGCTTAGTATGAGAAGCCAGATAAAAAAAAAATGATTACGTACTGCATGATGCTATTTATAAATTTCTAGAAAAAGAAAAGTCCAGAGACAAAAAAACGAAACAGTGGTTGCCAAGGACTGGGTGAGAGGGGGATGGCTGGCTGCTCAGTGGCTGGAGGAAATGGTTGAGTAATGCGAGTCCTATGTCTTGATGGAGGTGTTGGCTCTACAGTTTTGTACTTGCCACACTTACCAAGTTTTACCCTAAAAAGTGGTATATTTTACTATATGTAATTTAGACCTCTATAAAACTGGTTGTTGAAAAAATGCTGTGTGAATGCATGGTAGCTGCAATGGTGTTGGTAGGCTGGGAGACTTAAAGGTTGAAGGAACTGCTGAATCATGAAAAGCAGTCACCCGGGAGCTCCATGAGGACGGGACAGTGTCTGTCTTGGGCACCGCTCTGTATCCAGGCTGTATTGTGGTGCTCAGCACATGGCACGTGTCCAGTAGAAAATGACTGATTACGTAAAGAGCGATAGTCTTTCCAAGTATCATAGAGGACCCAAGAAAGGGGCATTGCAAATTTCAGGAGACGGGCAGGTCAAGGCCGGGGAAGAGAATGGACTGACTGTTCGGAGCCCTCTGTGCTACAGTCAGCAGGCTAACTTGACCCTAATGGCAGCAATGTTAGAGCTGGTGCTGTCCAAAAGAACAGGTGAATGCACAATGTTACTTTAAAGGAGACAAACGCAATGCTCTGGTGTCAGTGTGCAGGGGGCACTGAGAGGGCAGTGTGGACTCCCAGGGGCATCCAGCCTTATGGCGTCTCGGGGCCACACTGTAAGAAGAGTTGTTTTGGGCCACACATTAAATACACAAACACTAACGAAAACTGTGAGCAAAACAAAGGTTTTAAGCAAATTTACAACTTTGTGTTGGGTGTATTCATAGCCATCCTGGGCTGCATGCGGCCCACAGGCCACGGGTTGGGCACCCCTGGGAGGGACAGCCTCTGAGAGGCTATTGGGACGCACTGGGGTGAAGGGAGCAGGAACGCAGTGGAAATAAATGTAGTGAAGGCCTTGAAGACATGCTATCTTTTCTTTTCATGGACTTCTTACTTCTGTACCATTGTTTCTTTTTAAAAACATTTTTTGTGGATTATCAGGGTAATCAGTGCAGGAGAATTAGAAAATTAAACATAGGAGAAAATGAATGCAATTCTATCAACTTTGAAATTTTACTGTACACAGGATGGGTCAAAAATTGTTTTACAGTTGTGAGTATGCAAAACAGATTATTCTTGCATTATTATTTATTAATTATTGTTATTTTCCATACAAACAGAGTTGTAAACCTTCTCTTGCCCCACCCCATCTACTTCTGATTGTGTGTGAGTTTGTGTGTGTATATTTTAAGCAAACATGAAGGTTGGATTTATACATTTTTAAAATTAGAAAATGGCAGTTTGGGAATTTTCAAGTAGTTTCTGCTTCTAGGCTAGACCCTCCCTGTGTGAGAAGAGGTGTCTTTCATTCTGGTGAAAGTCCTGAATTGTAAGGAATTAACCCAAGTGCAGAAATTTTAGGCTAAGATGTTGTGTTCTTTGCAGTAAAAAATTAGTAAGTGGTGTTAGTATAATTTGTCCCTTTGTACTTCAAGATATTTTCTGTACATAATTAGAAATTTAAGCTTCTTATGCCCGAATGGGATTGGGGGACGGTCAATCTTTGGGCATAGGCAAGGACATTTGTCTAAGGACTTGACTTCAGGTAGGTGGGAGATAGTGACTGCTTACCATGTGTGTGACCTGAACTGAAACAGACCTTGGGAAATGTTCTCTGGATTCTTGTAATTGCCGTGCTTTAGACCATGAGGATGAGACCACGACCTAGTTGCTGTTCACCTCATCCTGGGACAGAAAATGAGATAAATAATAAATAAGGGGAGAGAAAGATGGCCGCAGCCTGGAGAACAAAGTGGGTCAATGGTTTCAAAGGAGAGGGTTGATAAGTGATGGTAATTGGTGGTCTGCGGACAGACAGTGGGGAACCTGGAGGCATGCTGTACTTCTGGGCTGACTCTCCACGTCAATGATGTGGAATCACTGAGGAAAAACCAGTTGCCTTATCAGGTGAGAGGTGGAGAAAGGTGTCTAGAAAAAGTTGGTCAGGAAGGGGAGTTTATCAATAACAGAGCTGTTATTGATTACCACTGTAACTGAACCAAAAACAACGTAAGTACAACTCTAGAGGGCGTCTTAGTGCCATTTGGGCTGCTGTACAGAATACCTTAGTCTAGGTCAGTGATCTGCAACCTTTTTTATCTCATGGCACACATACACTAATTACTAAAATTCTGTGTCACGTCAAAAAAACACAAAACACTGTATTTTTGCCAATCTGACACACACACAAAAAGCAAGTATAATTTTGATTCATTCACAGTGGATGGCTATTGTTGTATTGGCTGTTGTCAAATTTTTTTTTTTAAATTTGACGATCTAAGGGAAAAGAGGTCAGTGTGCTGGACTAAATAGCCAGGTGTTGCATGTTTTAAAAAGCCTTGCAGCACACCGGTTGAAAATTGCTGGCTGAGGTCAACAGAAACTCTGTCTCTCACAGTTCTGGAGGCCAGGAAGTCCAAGACCAAGGACCCCGACAGACTCAGTGTTCAGTGAGAAATTGCTTCCTGGTTCACAGACAGATGTCACCTGGCTGTGTCCCCACAGAGTAGAAGGGGCAAGGGAGCTCTCTGGGGTCTCCTTTATCTCGACACCAATCCCATTCATGAGGCCTCCACCCTCATGACCTGACCACCTCCCAAAGGTCTCACCTCCTAATACCATCCCACTGGGAGTTAGGTTTCAACATATGAATCTTGGGGGAACACAGACATTCAGTATGTAATAATAACTCAAGTTTTTAAATTAGATTTTGGGCCTAAGTATAAAATAGACTGTTTAGCAGAAAAGTTTAATTTGTTGCTATTTGGAAAGTATTTAGATCATCTAGTGTCATGAAAATTAAATATTCAGTTATACCCAACTGAATTTTACCTATTGTAAATTAATATCAATTAAAAAAATTTACACATGAATTCTATCTCTCTTTCGGTGTAATTGTTTACAAGCTTTATGATTTTTCAGGTTATTTTGCTCTGATGAGTTTATACATACACAGACCAGTGGTAAGGGGCATAGGATCTGCGACCAGGTTGGTTTGAATCCTACTTCCACCATGTCAACATAAATGACTTTGGGTGAGTTAGGTAATTTCTTGAAGCTTCAGGTTCTCCCTCTGTAAAATAGGGATAATACTCAGCTCAGAGCCATCCCAAGGATTACTGTATTGTGCTGTGTATAATGCACACCCACATTTTTGTGCACCTTATACATGGGATTATTATACCCATGGTATGTAATCATTATACCCATATATAAGGGACATCCTTATGTTTCCCTAAAACTATTGGGCAAAAAGTGTGCATTATATATGGCAAAATACGGTATTTTAAACAATCCATATAAAATGCTTCATACTTAGTAAGTGCTCAATAGTAGCAGCTGTGATGGTAGCAAAAGCTATTTCTATTATTAAAGAAGAACTGGCATATTTAACAGAAATTTAACTCCAAGAGCTCTTGGTCACAATCCTCTTGTTGTTGTTGGCCTCAGCTCTTCAGAGAAGGATATGTTTGAAAGAAACTGGAAACCCCAGGACCCCATAGTCCTTCTCCCTTTCTGAGAGCACTGACAGGCCCATGTGGACTAAGTGCACTTGCTTTAGACTCTGTGGGTCATGGCACTGAATGGTATATGGCTGGCAGGGGCCTGAAACTCAGCACGAGAGAACCTGTAGATATGTACACTAGTTAGACCATAGAATTAGGTAGGTCCCATCTTTCTTGAGGAAATATTTTGTTTACACGTGATTTATAAATTATGCACTCACAGAAAGGCTTTAAGGTTGTTTATAAAGAGAAACGATCTGAACTAAAGTGCAGGGGGATGGGTGCTCCCAAGGAGTGAGGCTGAAACAATTCTTTCCGTGTGGTTGGAAGACTTGAACTTGGAATCAGCCTGAGCTTGAATGCTGACTGGTTTCTAGCTGGGCAGCCTTGTGAAAGTTATCTCAGTACAATTCCTTGCCATAAGATGATGTGAATTGAAATAGCCTTGTTGAACTATTGTGACAAGAAGGCAAGTTACAAAATGCGGTGAATAGCTTGGTGCCTTAGTCCGCAACACTCGTCTCTACGCAAGCCTGAATTTAGCTCTCCGTTTCCTGGAAGCCTCAGCAGAAACAACAAGTACCCACTTTTTAAAAAGTCAATATCTGATACAAGATCAAATGCCCTGGCTTTGAATTTCTGGAAAAACTGGCCTTGTGGTTCTTTAGACAAGAAAACAAATGGGTAATGTAACGGGCACCTACTCCTAATATAGATTTATGGAAGACAGATTTGGCAATTTCTTACATCGACCCTTTTTAAAAGCTGAGGACATAACATTAAATCTTAATTCTGTGAGGGCATTTCTAAAGGAAGCTGAGATAATTTGCTCTGAATACGTTGCTCCTCAACGGCATAACCTAATATGGCAATAAAATTAGAAATTCTGAAAATTGTGGATATTTAAAATGACCTTGAAGTTTGCCTTGATTATTAGCTCTTCCAACTCATTCTTTGGCAAATGTTAGATAGTTGAATTCCGTGCTGCTTATTTTTACAGTAGATGGATTCATTCTGGATTTTCCATGGTCGTTCATGCCACCAAACTTTGTTTTATTGTGTGCAGTAGTGTAACACAATTGTTTTGAAAATACAGATTTAAAAAGAGGTTTGAATTTGAGTTTGTGGGTGATTTCCACTGATTGAGGTTGGGGGTGTTGGACTGGGCAAGGTTCCATCCAGGCTGTTCATTTCATTTTAATTTTTTCCCCCCAGCTATCCCGTTACCGTGGAGAGAGCAGGGCTTTGTGGTTAGACTGATGAGGGTTTGAGTTACGGCCCTGCCAGCTGCCAGCCATGTGACCTTCAGCACCTTATTTCCCCTTTCACCTCTCGGAGGCTTGGCTCCCTCCATCTGTAAAATGCGATCTGAGAAACTTACCCTGCAGAGAGAGTGCTGGGGAGAATAGGAGGACAGACTTTGGAGAAGCCGTTGAGCGCAGCTCCGAGCGTCAAGAGAGTGAAGATGTGGACTGGGGGCTCGTTTAGGTTCTTTGCCCTCTAATGCTCCATCCAGACAAGAAATATTCTTTCTGTGACAGTTTTCACGTGGAGGGGCAGAGACTCCTGTTTCTTTCTTTTTTTAAAGATTTTATTTATTTATTTATTTATTCATTTTTTTAGAGAGGGAAGGGAGAGAGAGAGAGAGAGAGAGAGAAAGAAACATCAATGTGAGGTTGCTGGGGGCCATGGCCTGCAACCCAAGCATGTGCCCTGACTGGGAATCGAACCTGCGATGCTTTGGTTCGCAGCCCAAGCTCAATCCACTGAGCTACGCCAGCCAGGGTGAGGCTCCTGTTTCTTTAGAAAGTTCTGTCCTCTGTCTTGGATTTAAGAAAATGCTTTCCTCAGTGGCTTATAAATTCATTTTAAAAATGAAAATAGTGAATGAAAAAATGACTAAATAGTTAATAGTGGTTGCCATATTGTCGCTATAATTGGTGAAATTCCCCTAGATTTATTTCATAGTTTGTTGGCTAATAGTGTGGGGTTGCGGTAATAAATGTTTGACTGTTTATCCATTAGGTTTTCTTAGTAAAATCATTGCCAGTATTAGTTATGAATATTTTAGAATATTAGCTTAGTAATTAGCAGTCGCATTGCTTCCATATATCTGAAGGGTTGGTATATTCATTAAATGGGGAGCTGAATCTGGATATGAATTTAAAATTAACTTTGATTTGTACTTCACCAGTTTTATCTTTAAATGTTTTTTATTTTTGAAATATTCCTAATTCAAAGCAATTTTTAAAATTCGCATGAGAATTACTCTTTTTTTTTTTTAATTTAAAGAACCATCCTGACATAAAAAACATTTAACTTCCTCATTTTGAAAAATAAGAGAGGAGGAAATTTTAGGCTATTCTATTTTTTCTTACAGTGCTTAGAAAACCCCATACCAACTGGAATCTTAAAAACTGTATGAAACTCATGAATACATACAGAAATATATTTTTAGTAAGCTTTACTCTACAGCAGGGAGACATGTCTTCGCAGTAGGAAAAAGGCTGTGCGCTGCCTCCCCTTCGAATGCCTCCAGAGCCGGCGCCTTCCTGGGGATTCACAACTGCCGCTTGGCTGCCAGCACGCTGGTCAGGGAAACGCAGCGGTTTCTGTTTCAAGAGACATGAGCAATCGTTTGACCAACTTGTGCCATGGCAGATGAGGGAATGAGACAGAGAGGGAAAGTCTGTTTAGTTTTCTCCGTAAAAGAAAAGATGCATTTTTCATTTTCACCAATCACTTTACTGATTTGGATATTTTGAGTATGTTGTCTATGTCTGATGTGGCATAATGTTGATTGTTCTTAATTAATGTCTTGATTTGATTGCTATCAACTTCAACTGGTCTACCCAACCATGGAACATCATCCAGTGAGAAATCTCCAGCATGAAACTTTGCAAACCAGTTTTGACTTGTTTGATCAGGCACAGCACCTTCACAGGCACATGCACAAATTTGTGCATATACTGCACAAATTTTTTTGCATTTCATTGTATTTGTATCTTTCTTGAAATAAAAAAGCATCATATGCTGAAATGTTGCGTATTTTCTTCCCTCTTCAATATGTCTACAGCCCCACTTGCTGCAGATAAACCCAGTGTGTCCCGACCTGATTCCGAGGCCTCCCCTCTACTTGCTTCTGGGTGAACTTAGGCACCTCCCCTCCCCTCTGTCACAGCTGCTATCACCCCACTTCATGTTTGAGCTAACCAGCCCAAAGCACCTCCCACTCCATGCGGACTGTAGCCAAATGCAGCCTTGCAACTACACGTAGTTTCTACACATGATCTTCAGAAAGCACACGACAGGACAATAGCTCCCCGAGTGACTCATCCTCTATGAAAAACACACCTCCCCTCCTCCTACCCGAAGTTCAATTATGCACCTAACTAGCTCTGCTCCCTAGACAGGCTCAGATTGTCATGTACACAAGAACCATTTGATTGATTGTTAAACTTGCAGGTGTCCAGGTCTTGCTTCAAAAATTATGACCAGTCACAGTGATTCAGGACTCAGGAATCTGAATCTGACAAGTTTTCAGAGGGATGGTGATTCAGAGAGCTTATGGATTTCTCTTTGAAAATGATTCAAAGAAGCTAAGTCACACTCTTATTCTAAGAATCTAGTTCTAAGAATCTGATGTACAATCTGACCAAAAATCAAAGGGCCGTAAGTTTGGTCCCTAAGTAGTAGAAGAGTTCAGGCGGAGCCTCGGAAACAGGCAGCGGCTGTTCAAGCATTCAGCCCTCCGGGCAGCTTCCCTTTGGAGCGCAGGTTTGTAGCTTGAGGTACGGGGCGAAATGAGGGGTCCGTGGACAAGGAAGGGAAAATGGACAGCCTTATTTTTACTGACTTTCAGCTGCAATTTAACGTCCTTCAATTTTGAACAGAGGCAACAAACCGATGTGATAATGGCAGTTCCTGTGGCCTGATTCCATGGAAGTCATTGACCTTTCCCCATTACAGTGCCCTCAAAATTCTCGCATGCCTAGAAGTTGCTATGAGAACCACGGCTAGGCCTCGTTACTTAATGTGTTTGTGAGAAAGACTACATAGATATTATGGTTTCAAAGGATGAGTGTTTTGAACACTACATTAGTGTCCTTTGTAATAAAATATATTTTACCACATGCATTTAAAGTTATTTAAAACAGTTAAAGTCATTTTGAAAGGGGACTCATAGACCTCCCCAGACTACAAAGGAGTCCACGATGCAATAACCAGGTAAAAGCATCCTGTCCTCGAATCCTCACAAGGAAGGGTGGCTGTGAATCTGGGCTTAACTCATCAATGTACAAGGGAAACAAGTGCACTTTGTCTCTGATGTCAGCTCTGTTCTTCTGTGGTCGCCCTGGAACCAGGAGCCCCAACTCCCAGTCCTAGACTGACACACTGTGTTTGTGAGCATATTATTAGGCTGGTCAGGGGTTCTTTTTTTTTTCTGTAAGATGGCTCTAGGAGCACTTAGTTGTCCTTAATTTCATTCATAACAATTTCATTAGATTGTATTGTGACAGCTGTCATATCCAAGTGCTTTTAAACAAACATCAAAATTGGTGATTTTTTGTGCAGCCATTTTAATATAGAAGATGGGAGGAAATACGCAATGTTTTGGCATATTATGCTTTATTATTTCAAGAAAGGTAAAAACGCAACTGAAATGTACAAAAGGATTTGTGCAGTGTATGGAGAAGGTGCTGTGACTGATCAAATGTGTCAAAAGTGGTTTGCAAAGTTTCTTGGTACTACTATTGACGCTTTGGCCAAATATAAAACAGATGTCATTGTTCCCTGTGCTCCAATTCCCTGAAGGTTTTATAGGCTCTCCCACCCAAAAGGATACAAGCTACTTAAATTACATTTACCAATTTAACAATGTAGAATTTAACTCTGTAAGTCTCAACTAATGTAAAAATACTGTCTGTGTCTCCAGTTGGTAGGGTTTCAAACGGATACCAAATATGCTCACTTAGAAATATGCTCAGTTTTCCAAGAAGCCCATTTGTAAATGGTTTTGATCTGAGAGGTCTGTGATAAAATCTATTCCTCCTATTTGAAAAGTAAATCTATTTGCAGCTTTAAAGGAATGTCATTTTTATAACCCATTGTTATATTAGAACATCCATCAAGATTTACCGAGCTGATGGCTGTCCTAGGGGCAGACTGAAACAGACAGTGGAATACTGAACTTTTAACTTTTTAACATAGTATGGCCAACAGTATCTTTTCCTTTGTAAGTGGTAAATTCACTTCAATACTCATTTTTTTTCAAGTTGAGTTATAATGGAGGTTGTTGTATCACATTTAAAATTTATTTTCCTGAAGGTTATTCTCAGCTAGAGATACTGGCAAAGAACATTGTTTTACTTCCTTACGTCATTTGTACCATTTACAATAGTTCAATATAGCAATTAATTAATACACAGGCATACCTGGGAGGCATTGTGCGTTCAGTTACAAACCACTGCAATAAAGCAAATACTGTCAACATAAAGTGAGTTGAAATCCTTTTGCTGGTGGAGGGTCTTGCCTTCAGTTTGTGAAAATGCAACATCTGTGAAGCTGAGTAAAGGGAAATGCAATACATCGGGGCAGCGATGGAGGGAGGACTAGGAAACGACATAGCCAACTGAAGTTCAGTATTTCAGTTCTCGGCTCTAAACTGTTGTGAATTCAGTCCCTTCATGTTGAAATGGTACATTTTTTTTTAGTGGAAACTGCTTATGAACTTCTCTGGGATTTAATTATGTTGTTGCCTCTGAGTTCCGATGAGATCATTAAACTGGAGAGTTTGTTTCTCCAGATTAAGTTAACAGGGCAGACTCGGGGCACCAGTGACTGGCTGTTGTAACTAGGAATCTATAAATAAACACAAAGAAGGAAGAGATAAAAGGCAGGCTTAGAGTGCCCTTTCAAAGGCTCAGATAACGGGAATGCTGGTCAATATGTGAAAGCCACAATATTGCATTATGCTTCAATTTTATTTTCACTTGCTTATTGAACCTAGCTTTAAGCCGGATGGGAAAGTAAATTTTCTAGTGAGTGGTATGAAATATTTATCAAACCTGAACTATAATACAAGTTTTGATCATAAGCCAAACAGTTGGAGTATATCAAGTCTCTTCTTTATAGAAATACATACAGGTTTCGGCCCATGTTGTATTCATTGCTGGATGTTAATAATGGGAGAATTGGCTATTGATGTCGAGTTTATGCCCAGAATGTTTGATTAAACTGATCTGTATGAGCTGCTGATCTCCTCATATAGACTGGCATAAAATGCTAAGCTTTCTATGTCACAGTGTACCCATGGATATGAATGTCAAGGATTTGTATGCATTAGATCTTAAGTATGAATCATCTTGCACAATAGTGGGGCTGTTTATGAGATGGGTTATCCTCTAACACATAGAAGTTAGCATGTAGCATGTACAAAGCACTGTAACGCTGGGGCTCTCATGTTATCTTGAAATAGCCCTTTCAGTTACGAGTTTGTATTCATTTTGCAGAGCAGGAACCTTGAGCTCTGTTCACAAGGATTGTCTGGTTTCCTCACTCCCAGGATGGGGCAAAGCCTAGGATGCTCTGCCACAGCTGTCCCCACCCATGAACGTGGCCGTGATGTCCTTGTGCAAAGTATATCAATGCCTATTGTAGCTTCATTTTGTCCGCAAGATGGAAGTGACCAAGTCTTAGTAATACAACTCGAAGGTTACCAGTGTGATAGAGGGATAGAATCATGACCAAAGGTCATACACACAGAATCCATGTGTATAGGATGTTTTGTGTGTCTTTTTATGGTGTTTTGTGTGTCTTTTAGCCTTCTGGTGACCAAAGAGCAGTTTTCCACGATTTGGGTATGAGGATTCCTAGACCTATACTATTAATAGGCTTTTGAGACAGTTACTTTTAAAACTGCAATGCAATAAGATCATGAAGTTAAAAGTGGCTGTATTATATTCTGAATATTCTATTTTAATAATCATGTTCCTATGAAGAGAATTAGTCATTTGTGAACAAAAGATAACACTTAGTTTTTTGAATGAATAGATTATATCAGTATCTACTAATGTGGATTTTATTCTTATGAAGAAAAACCCAAAACAATATTGTAAAATAAGCCCTTTAAAAAAAGAAAAAGGAAACGATGGTGTGTCCACACACACACACACACACACACTTCTTCAAATGCATTTTCTAGGCATGCACCAAATTTTCACCAGTGGCTGTCTCTGTTACGGAACTGGAAAGGGGGCTCTCTTCATTCAGAATTATGAAATATCTCGATACGTATATTTACTTGGTAAAACAAATTGTTCCACAGATCTGATTTTTTTAGTGCATTTGAATCTTTATTCTACAACACAAGCAACATAAATACAATATCTTTTAAAATATTTTCTCTTTAGAATTTTCATTTTCACCTTGGATAAAATGTACACAAAACACACTGGCGAACTTGCTCACAGAGACCTGTTAAACAACACGTAGATTGTATCAAATCAAACAGTTATACCAACATAGAAAGGGGGGTGGTTTTCAGTTCTTCTTTTTTTTTTTAATAAATGTGACCAAACTGACTAAATGGTAAGGCAAAACAAAACTGTACTTCCGTGACAAGTCCTTTGGAGTACACGAAACGCTTCAAGGCTCCTGGTGAATGGGGTGGCAATGAGACATTGGCATTGTGCAGATGGAATGGTACACTGACTCAAATCATTATGGCTATACCAAGCATCATTCATTTATACTTTTCAGCGAAAACAAGTCGGTTCTTTGGCATAATACAAGGAAGGATAAAAAGGACCCTTACCACCCACTGGCTTTATTTAGAGCAGGGACATGGTAGTAGGGGAACTGTTTAGAATTTAATTTATTTAAATGTATTCTTCTTAGAAAAGCACAAAAATAATCTTGAATAATAATTGTTTGGCATGATTAGGGCAATGCATTGTTTATTCTTACCTCCCTCCAACCCACCAAAAATCAAACCAAGCAACATAAACAGACACAGTCAGCCTTCCCCTCCAGGCACCGTCTCCTGCCCCATCACGCCATACCCGTATATTCTACCACGAGGTTTCAACTGAGGTGAAACCAAAATATCAGACGCATTCCTCTTTGTCCACTTTTGCCTCTTCAGTGGGAAACTTATTTTGACCAGCGAGAACTACTTCCAACAAAAATCAGAAGAACAGACAGTAGAGGGAGGGATGCGAAGTAGCTTGCACGTAGCCATGAGGTAGCCATGGACGACCATGGGTGGCTGGTGCCGTCAGGGACCAGAGCCTCCCCGACTTTCAGAGAAAACATAATATTTATGTGGTAGTTCAAAAGATTGGCTTTTAGGTCCCCCTCCCTTGTTTTTGGCACCAGTTGGTAAAATAAATTGAAAATAAATTATTCTTAGAGATTAATTTTAAAATCTAATTTGAAAATAAATTATTCTTAAAAGAATGAAATGCATATATAACTTCCAAAAAAGGTTATGGAAAACAAAAGTAGTATGAAAAACTTCATTTCCATCCACAGAGGCAAGGATTTGAATTCTTGATACCATTAACACTTTGATATACTTTCTGATCTCATTAATTCCAGTAAATGTAGTCATTACTTTCTATTCATGCAAGAGAATAAAGTAATTTAAATGATGTCAGGGTATTTAAGAAGTATTTAGGGAAACTATTAAATCAATAAGAATTATGTGTAATATAGTTTACACATGGGTGATGATTTTAAGGTACTTTTTTTTCTCTTGAATTATTTGCTCTGTGTTTGTTATTTTTTTCCACATAAAAAGAATTTCCAAAGCTAATTAACTGAATAGAGAGTGAATAACTAAACCAAGGCTCCAGCCATCTTTGAGTTAACATGATTCCACTGTACTCCCAAAACATGCTGATGCTCTTGTATGGTTCTCCCGTCATCCGGAAGATGAGAAAACGAACATGGTCTCTCTTGTGCAGATGAGAGCACCAACCCGACACATCTACTGGGAAGTCTTTAAAACAGGCACATTTACTGCTCAGAAGGGAGTGGTTATGTTTGCAAATTTCCATGAAGCCATTTGGGAGACTGTTTGCAGGTCTACAGGAAATTAAAATATTAATTTACACTAGACAATTAAGAGAAAAAGGAAGATACATCAAGCAGTGTAATGTCATCTTGAAGTGCTGACATTGTGGTGACTAATAAGAGAGATAAAATTATTGGCAAGCAAGCAACTACTCAAAAACATCTGGAAGCCAGGAGCCAAGGTTATGATGGAGTCCGCATGGAAACATCTCATTAAAACTATAAGAACAGAAGAAATGCAGACACCACATACTTGAACTTGAAATCACCTCAGTACAAGTCAAAGGGCCACCAGGACACAAATGGTTATCCACAGAATCAATGTTTCTAAATACAAAGACGAGAAGCTTGCACTGATCTCACTGCTCCATAGAACTTACACATTCATTGTCCTCGAGCTTGTAAAAAAAACAATTGTTGGTGTAATAAACACAGAAACTGGGAAGATTGAGCAGGAATGCTATAGAGAAATCCAATCCCAAGCTGTCTGCCCAAGGTCAAGTTCAGTTTTTCTTGAGTGCTTGATGAGCCAAGCTGATCTTAAAGGTAAGAGTTGGAAATGTTCTCAAGACAGTGGTTCTCCAAGTGTGGTCTCCAGACCCGGAGCATGGGTGCCCCCTGGGAACTCGTTAGGAATGCAGATTTCCAGACCTACTGTGTCAGAAAGCCTGGGCCTGGCGACCTGTGTTTTAGCCAGCGCTCCCGGTGATTCTGATGTGAGCTGATATCCGAGGACCGCTATTCTAAAGTCAGGAGACATTAGACAACCATGATTTATACCTTCTGGAGAGGCACTGACCGTACAAACAATTCCTGGTGGTTGAAGAGGCGGGAAGGACCACACCTGGAGGGATTCGCCAGCAGTCGGCTGCAGCTCTGTCACTAAGACGGTCAGCCAGTCTGTCCTCCCCGGAGCCCCCTTGCATCAGGACGCAGAGGGGGGATGTTTTGTACAGTGCTAGTGGTGTGCTAGTGGCATTTCTTCAGCCCAGAAGTGGTGCTGCTGTTTGTAAGAAAATTGAGCATTGTTCTCAACTGAGTTTCTCTTAGACTATCCCAGGACATGATTTTTTCTTTCTTTTTTGGTCTGTCTTTTCTGAAGTTATCATTGTGGTTTGGAAAGCTATATGGTGTATTAGTCCAAAATTTTAATTATTAGTTCCTTCCACATCACGTACAAACATTACAATACAAGCACAGGAAGAGAATCTCAGTTTTCTACATTGGTCTACTAATCAATGAGGGGAACATAGGTTTTTTTTTTAATGAAGCATAGAAATAAATGAGTTCTTTACCAATTTCATAAATCTTGCCCACAACAAGCTCATATTTCCAATAAAAAGTGCATAAAAGTAGTCTCTTGCTTTTCAAAGGCCGTGCTGACTTTCACTAGGATCACCTGAGTGGCGCCCAGACACGTGCTGAGTTCGGGGTTTTCCTTCTGCCTGTTTCCTGGTCTGCAACGTGCTCAGGGATATGTGGGCGTCATGGCACATGGTTACTGTGGATATTGACCTGATGCCCTCAGTAGCTGGATCTTCAAACAATTTTGTGTAATGGGGATTTTCTCTCCAGAGTATGCATTTGAAAATGGTTATTTATTTCGCATATTCCCAAACTCAGATGCTGACCTACAAATTTAGTACAAAATACTTCCCAAGGAAGCAGGTTAAGAGGCACTGCTGGCTACAGGGCACTTTGTTCTGAGTGACTAAGTGGTCATTGGAAAAGGTTCCCAATTTGCGCACGTCATCCCAGACGCAGACCGCCCCATCTTCCCTGTGTAGCAGCTGGCCACGCACCCTCTTATTCTGTCATTTCCGTCTAATTGGCAGGCTTTCTAAATGACCACTGGAGGCCTGCTTGGAGATTAAAATTTAGATTTTTCTTATAGTTGGACACTCAAAATATTGTTATACATGATCTTTCCCTACACAAACACTATCCTTAAAAAAAAAAAACACCCTATTAAAAAATCCCCGTAACGTTATGGAGCTAGGACATCAATCAAGTATTTTTAACTCATTTTAGCTGTGTAATTCCTTGAGAGACTCTGGTGTTTACTCCACATTCACAGCAAGGTGTAGTGGAGATAACATGGCCTTGGAATTCAGGAACACCTCTTTGGCAACCACCTTTGCCACTTACTGGGTATCTTGGGCAAATTTCTCAACCTCCCTGGGTCTCTGTCCTCATCTAAAAAAACAAGGAAAGCAACACCTGTTTCACAAGGTTACTGTGACAGTAACTTACAGTAGTGTAGGTGAGGACCTACATGCACGTGGCATTCAACAAATGTCACCTCCTCCCGGCCATCTGTGACTCTTCCGCTATTGTTTTCAGCTCCAAGCAAAGGCCTGTTTAGTTTGAAGGGACTGACATGAATGATTTTCCTTATTAAGAAGACTTTCCTCCACAAGCAGTAGTGTGATGTATTTGAGGGGAGTCGGAGACATCTAGTCTGTAATGCAGTTGAGGCTCTGTCACTCTTTCCACTGACTCCGTCTAAGCCTTAAAACAACAAGAAGCCTCGGGATATTGTTATAAAGAAGTTTCCATTTAAAGGGACTTTTGAATTATGTTACCATTTTGTCGTGTCTGATGGAAAGCACTTTAACTCGAGCTGTTATGTATGTGAGCAGCAGCCTTGGCCAGCCATTAAATAGCCTAAAAGTGGTAAAAGGTGCCTCGTCTTGCATTGATGGAGAAGGCTAGCGAACAATCTTAGAGAGAGAATAAGATGGTATAAGGAGTTAGCCCGAGCATCTTTATAGGCTGCTCAGGAGAGGCACCCTAGAGCGACCTATCGGCCCCCTTGAATCAGTGCCCTCACGGCCAGGAGGAATGTGATGGAGAGTGTGATGTCCTCGGCTGAGCTGTCCAGTCAGGGATTCTTTTACACTCTGGGTTTTCCAGGTGCTCGTGGTGTGCACTGTATGCAAGTATTAGAAAAAGAGAGGACATCTCACCCTGAGGGCAACAGGCTTTTGACAGTAAATACCAGCCTGTGCAAACTCTCATTCTGCTTAGATGTGTAAATATATGGTAATAACTGTTTTAACTACAAAGGCTGGCCCCACCCTGGTCTTTCAGAGACCTGGGGGTGGGGAAAGGCAGAAACTGAGACGCCAGGGGAGTGGGAGGGGCTCACTGGCCCGTCTGCCTCTCTCTAGCCAGGGTTCCTGCTTCTCCCCCTTTCCTCCCCACCCCTGGAAGGATTCACCAGACTTCACTGTGACCTGAAGTCCTGTTCATCGGAGACTATTTGTGTTAGGCAATGTCCTTTTTGAAGACTGCAAATACCTCTGGGAAGTACTGCTGTGACAGTTAGTTTTCTGGTTGAACTCTGGATGCAGAGTGCAGGGTACGTTGGGAATGAGGGTGGGCTGAAGACCAGTGTGGGTCGGGGTGGGGTGGGGTGGGGGGGCTATAGCAAAGGTGTGGGAAGGCACGAAAACCCTCTTACAACACTATAGGCAAAGAGCTATGTGTGTTCTCTTGTCTTTTTACTCTCGGTACCCACAGTCAGATTAGTGCCGGAGCAGTGTTTGGAAAGAGTACGCGGTACTCTTCTTTGCATAAACTAGCCCAGGACCCCAGAATAGGGATCGGTGGGAAAACGGATTCGGATTTCTAAATAATTAGCAAACATACTCTGGGACATGACATTCATAAATTGGGCCTGGCTTCCTTCGAATTTTTATACTGTATAAAAAGTTGCTATGTATAAACATTCTGTAATTACTAGGGTTTAATACTCTCCAGAAGCTTCCCCCACCTCCCCGGTACATTTTGTAGCACTCACAGGCTCACAAAGGAGAACTGCACTTAAGAGAAGCCATAACCAAAACAAAAAACAAAACCGAACACCTGTGGCATACTGCTTTTGTTTTAAAAAAAGTACCTACCTGACTTACAAGACATAAAAGTTCAAAACCACGAACACAGCTCATTGCTATCCCAACAATTCATTGCTGGTTACGATCAAATAGTTGATCTGTTTCTAAACTCAAATTATTATCTAATGAATAAAATCTGAAGGCAAAGAGTGCTTCATGGAAGTGAAAAAATGTCTTCTGGATTCTGTAGTGACCTTTACTTGAGGGCATACCGCAAGATAAAGTTCCTTCTTTGAGATTGCCCAAGTGCATTGGCTCAGTCTTCCCCTTAACCTTGCAGATTAGTTCACCTGTTTTTCAAGGAAGACAAAGTTTGCAAATACCAGCACTAAGCACAGTTGTCAACTTCAAATCCTTACTTCAATATCAAAGGGTTGATGTTCTATTTTTAAAAGATGACTTATTCAATTATGAATGTATTTTTAGGGGCTGGGAAATTATAATGTATGTCATAGCAACTAACTGTAGAATATATATGAATGAACTTGACTGAGGAGTTTTAATCATTATTATTTAAGAAATATTAAATAGACTGTACATAGTAAGAGAAAGGTTCCAGATTAACTTTTCCAGCAAAATTTAAGAAAAGGAATATCCACTTAAAATACTGGCCTGAATAAATGGACTTCAGACATGGGGTAAGTAGACTTCCCAGACAGCAAAGATAATTTAAACTGAAACCTGCATTTCCTAGACTTCATTCTGTGTCTCCTCCTCTAATTTCCTTCCATGACTAGAGCTTGTGTAACAGGCACCATAATTTCACATGGTTGTTGTGTAACATTTGAAGATTAAAAGGATTTCATTATAATCCTCCTTCCCACCCCATCCAGCTGTCTCCCTGCCGCACACTCCCAGCCCCCTTCCCTGAGAAGTCTGCTCACTGAATGGAGAACTCACTTCCTTTCCTCCGAGGGTGTGGCTATCAAATGAGTTGCATTTTAATGTTTTGTTTTCTTAAAAACCAAATGTTAAACCTTATGTTCAGATAACTGTGGAACATAGAAATATCTGTAAAACAAGGGACTAAGGCACCATTTTTTCTTTCCCTTTTTTTTTTTTTTGCTTTGAAAGCAAAAGCAGAGACTAGTGGGACTGCCAGGGTAGCTGGTTAGTCTTCTGTCTCTTGGCAAACATCTGTGTCAGCAAATATCAGTGGGTACCGTGTGTCAGAGGCTGCCACGATGTGGGCTGGACATTCTGCTAGGAAAGAAGTTTCTTCCATTACAAATAGGGAAACAAAGGCACAACAGTACCTTAAACGAGAAAGTTGGTGAGTGCCAACCAGAAAATCTTGACAACTTAGGACAATTTTTAAATGTTCTGGAATATTTTACCGAGAAAGTCACCCTTTTGTTGATTATGACATCCAAGAACATGTCTCTCTAGCTGTTTTCTGCCCCACCAAATGCACAGTCATGATATAAATCTTTCTCTGATGAATAATGTTTGGTACTGGATGTCTGACTTTATATATCAGCTTGACTTACCAGCAGATATTTCCTTAGCAATTGCATTAAAAAAAAAAAAAGATCAATACAGTGTTCAGAGGAGTGGTCCTTGAACGTGACCCATTTGGCAATAACATGGCAGGTAAAAGCACTGGGAAAAAAACTTCAAGATTTAGAAATGTGTCAAGGAACGGGAGGAGACTCTTCTGAAATGATGTGCAAAATCAGAGTGTACTTTGTGTCACCTGGATGCAGCCTTGTGTCCAGAATGGCCCCTAATGCTGATTAGTGAGGGAGCAGCTGACTTTTCTTCAAGACACTGGTTTCCGTGGGGCTGGTGGTGGGGAAGATGCTAGGCAGACTCTCACCCTCGCTCCCGAACTTCTTCGCTGTGAGTCATCTACACGATAATGTCATAGACACGGCCTACCCGGCCAAGCCACTCCCTCACAGCCTGGCGCACTCTGATGTCAGTCACATGGCAGGTCAGCTGGCTGATGCACGGGAACACTGCAGGCTGGAGGGCCGTGAAGGTCGGGTCTGGGAGGATCTGAATCTGATTGAGGACGGTTAGCACCATGTTGGTCCATGCCTGAGAGAAAGGATTGAAGAGAATTGTGAGCTTGCTCCCGGGGGTCGGGGGTGGGGGGTGGGGTGGGGGGTGGGGGGTTCAGCTGAACTCTCAGGTGTGGCTAAGCCCTGCCAATTTGCAAATGAGTTTTCTCAGGCTTTCAGTCTGTAACAAATTAGTCTTTACTGGTAGGTTGGCATTTTAACTTCATATTACAGAGACTTGTCTAACATGACAAATACCTTATTTTCAGCTTTCACAACTACAAAACTCTTATTGACTCCTCAGTTTTATACCTCTCTTGCTTTTTCATAATGAGATTTCCATAGGACATACAACACTTCTAATCAGCAGCCACTATAGTAATGCCTAGAAAACTTGAAATAGCCTACTTTAAGTTATGAGAAATTTTAAAATCATGAGCAAGTCTCCAGCACATGAAAAACAATTATTAAGATACGCTATTTGTCAGGAGGGTCATCTGTTAAAGAATAATCACATTACAGCTTGACTAGACTTCTGCAAATCTGGTCCATGATTTTTATGGATTCTGAATTATGATGCTGAGTTGTAGGCTCAAAATACTTTGTTTTTTAAAGATTTTATGTATTAATTTTTAGAGGGGAAGGGAAAGGAAGGAGAGAGGGGAAGGGAAGGCGAGAGGGAAACATTAATGTGTGGTTGCCTCTTGCTTGACCCCTGCTGGGAACTGGCCTGCAACCTAGACATGTGCCCTGACTGGGAATCAAACCACAATCCTTTGGTTTGTAGGCCCATGCTCAATCCACTGAGCTACACCATCCAGGGCTTGCTCAAGGTACGTTAGAGGAAAATAATGCATCTTGCAAGAAATTCCAACCATTTCTAACTTTATGTTCATTCGAAGGATACATTTCTGTACAGGTCCATAGAAGCTGAGGGCTTGAGATCGTCTAACTCATTATGCCTGCGGCAGGAGCCCACAGTTTAAGGTGAATACCAGATTATTTTTAAAGGGCCCGCTCTGACTCCAGATCCCTCTATTGGTTTTTTCCCATCTCTCTATTCTTAAATCGAACAAAACAGCTGCAACACTGTTTTCTTCTCAAGCTCATTTTTGATATATGATGGAATTACAAATATTGAATACAGGAAGGAACAGGAATACTCAGAGCCCTCTGAAGAATGAGAATTTTCATGTGCTCTGGGTGGGTTAGCAAAACTTGAGATGAAAACAATTCATTGGTATAACCATCTAATACTATGCACTTTGCCCTTCCCCTTTTTACAGTTCTTCACAACGAGAGAATTTTCTTCAATGCGTCTTCAAGCGATAAACTCAGGGCTCCATGCCAGTTAAAGCACATCCATTTTATAAGAGGTACCTTTATCTTGTTTCTCAATATCTGCTATAACCCATGAAAACAGTTCCTGAAATCACCTGATAATAAAATGCCTGTCCCCCACTGACAGATGGATACAGACTCGCCATGCCTTAGTCTCAGGCGCCTCTTTGACTGGGGACGGCCCGCAGGGACCCACCCACCTGGATCTGTGCTTCGGCGTCCCTCACGGACACGCTCAGGGAGCTCCCCGTGGAGCCCGAGCGGGGCCTCTTCTCCTGCTGCAGCAGCTCGGGGCCTGCGCTGAAGGAATGCCGCATCTGCCCTTGGTCCATCAAGTGCTGGGGACGCTGAAGCAGCGGGGATCCTTGGCCCCTCGGACCCAGGGGCTCTCCCTTCTTCTCCACTTTGACCTCTTTGGGGAACGTGGGCAGGTTATGCTGCTGTTTCCTCTTTTTGTATTCCGTCATCAGCTTCGAAATGGTTTTGTCAGCCGCCATGGTGTAGATTTTGTTACCCGCATTCTCCCACCACTCCTTCTTCCTGCCGGGGTCCTTCTTCTCCACCTTGGGGCTCGGGGGCAGCATCAGTGTTTCCCCGCTGCCCACCCGCAGGCTCAGGGACTCGCCCAGGTGATCCCGAGTCTGGCTGCGGTCATCCTCGGAAGGCGTGTCTTTCCCCGAGAACCCCCCGGTGGACGGGGTGGATGACTCGGACTGGAAGGAGGGCAGGATGAAGAATGGGTCGCTCTTGAAGACGGGCGCTTCCTCCATGCTGTTTTCCAGGTCCAAGTGCATCTGGATGTAGTTATTGCACAGCTCCATGCACAGCTTGTGAAGCCTCTTGACCAGCCACACCCAGTCTGCGTTGCTGATGGGCTGGACACTTAGAGACGGCATCCGAGCCCTCCACTGCCTCTTCTCCTTGCCTCTCGGGGGGCTCACCTGGGCAGTCTCCTCAAAAATGTCTTCATCTTCGGATGAACACTGCTGCGACGAGTCTGTGCTTCTCTCATCGTCCTCGAAAAGGATCTTCTTCACCTGCTCGGCCGTGATGGTTTCCTGGTTGGTGAGGACGGCACAGACCAGCGCGTGGAAGTAGATGTTGAAGCTCATCGCCGACTGGCGGTAGAGGTTGGCGGCCCCTCCAATGCCGGACACTTTCTTCAGCAGGCACTTCAGCCCAGGGCTCGTGTCAAACTCTCGGGCTGTCCTGTAGGAGTCCAGCAGCAGGTCAAAGATGACGGCCAGGTTCTGCATGGAGATGTATCTGAGGAAGCCGGCCAGCTTGGCTTCTGGCACTTGGACAGCCTTCTCCTCTCCTGGAGAGGGGCCTTTGACGAACTCTTCTAACAGGATATCATACAAGTTCTGGAGCAACACTTGATGAGAGAGTAAGCTCACCACAATCTCCCTGAAAGAAACACTTCAAGTGGAAAGGAAGGGATTGATTAGTAAGCTTTTGCCTTATATGAGATATTTTAAAACTGTTTTAAAACTGTTGTTTTAAAACAACTCACAGTGACATACGCAAAATTACACACTAAATTATTTGTATTTGAATGCCTTCCTTAAAAAGGGCATTACACACTGACCATTTAAATCATAATAAATGGAATTCTTGACATTTTTTAAAGTCTAGGAGCTACAGAATTATTACAGTACTGATTAACGATGATCTATAAGCCTTAGGAAAATAATAGCAGAGTTTTATGACAACTGTTTTATATAAGTACAATTTTGGGATAGGACACATTTTTATTTCCTGTTATAGTTATGAGTAATAAATTCACACATCAAATAAAAAGTAACAATTTCTGTTGTGTTTTGTTAATTTTAACTGGATTTTTTCTTAAACCCGAAGTATTTCACAATCTTATTGAAGTCTAGCTTTCTAGGGACCAAAATCATTTGCCAGGATTAACCGTTGCAGGGGTGTCCAACCTTTGGGCGTCTCTGGGCCGCACTGGAAGAAGAGTTGTCTTGGGCCACACATTAAATACACAAACACTAATGAAAACAAAAAATAATCTCATAGTGTTTTAAGTAAATTTACAATTTTGTGTTGGGCTGCATTCATAGCCATCCTGGGCTGCAGGTTGGACACTCCTACATGCATCAGGATCCGGCACAAATAATGCCCCTTTTTAAAATTACAAAATCTTTTATTACAAAATCATAAGCATGTCATTCTGTAACATAACAACATCACACTCAGGCACACCATATGACATATTAGGTGAAATGTTCACATTGAGGTCCGTCTGGTGCAAGACATTCACGTACCCTATCAACCACTCACGTGGGCGTTACTTCTGCTGGATCCTGTATATAAAAGGTTTGGTGCTTCCAGCATGTGACACGAAGGAGAGCCAAACATTTTTGTTCTATGTCTGTGAAAAATACCACTGGCTTTCTAATAGGGATTGCGCTGAATCTGCAGATTGCTTTAGATAATGCGAACATATTTATTCCTCCAACCCGAGAACATGGAATATATTCATGTTCCTTTGGGTCTTCAATTTTTTTCAATACTCTCTTACAGTTTTCAGTGTACAGGTCTTTTACCTCCTTTGCTAAGTTTATTCCTAGGTATTTTATTCTCTTTGTTGCTATTGTAAATGGGATTGTTCATTTCTTTCTGATAGTTCTTTATTAGTTTGTAAAGACATAACAGATTTCTGTATATTGATTTTGTATCCTGCAATCTCATTGCATTTGTTTATTATTTTTTAAGGTTGTTTTTGATGGAATCCTTAAGGTTTTCTGTATATAAAATCATGTTGTCTGCAAATAGTGACAGTTTTATTTTTTTTCTTTCTAATTTAGGTGTCTTTTATTTCTCTTACTTGCCTGATTGCTGTGGCTAGGACTTCCAGCTCTATGTTGAACAGAGTGGTGGGAGTGGGCATCCTTGTCTTCTTCCTGTTCTCAGAGCAAAAGCTTTTAGTTTTGCATCACTGAGTATGATGTTAGCTGTGGATTTGTTATATATGGACTTTATTATGTTGAGGTACTTTCCTTCTATACCCATTTTATTGAGAGTTCTTATAAATGGATATTGTATCATGTGAAATATTTTTTCTGAATCTATTGGACAGATGATCGTTCCCTTCATTCTGTGTGTTGCATTGATTTGCGGATGGATGTTCAGCCACCCTCACACATCCCTGAAATGAATCCTGCCTGATCGGGGCGTATGATCCGTTTAGCATATTGTTGTATTTGATTTGCTAGTATTTTGTTAAGAATTTTTGCATCTGTGTTCATCAGAGATAGAGGCATATAACTTTTTCTGAGGCATCCTTAACTGGTTTTGGTATCAGGGTAACATTGGCCTCATAAAACGAGTTAGGAAGCATTCCCTCCTCTTTAATCTTTTGGAAGACATTGGGAAGAACATGTATTAAATCTTCCTTGAAAGATGATAGAATTCACCAGTGAAGCCATCTGGTCCTGCACTTTTGTTTTTGGGAGATTTTGATTACTGTTTCCGTTTCCTTACCAGTGATTGGTTTAACTTGGATTTTTTTATTTTTTCATGACTCACTCTAGGAAGGCTGTATGATTCTAACAATTTATGTGTTTCTTCTAGGTTATCCAATTTGGTGGCATATAGCTTCTCATAATATTCCTTTATGATTCTTTGTATTTCTGAGACATTGCCGTAACCTTTCTCCTTGCTGATTTTGAGTCCTCTCTCTTCCCTCATGAGTCTGGCTAAAGGTTTGTCAATTTTGTTTATCTTTTCAAAAAGCTAGCTCTTCGTTTCATTAATGTTTTCTATTGTTGTTAGTCTCTCATTTATTTCTGCAGATACTATTTCCTTCCTTCTACAGATTTTGGGTTTGCTTTATTCTTTTTTTTTCCTACTTTTTTAAGGTATAGTGTTAGATTGTTGGAGAATTTTCTTGTTTCTTGACATAGTCCTGTATTGCTATAAACTTCCTTCTTAGTACCACTCTTGCTGCAACACAAAGGTTTCAATATGCTGTATTTTCATTTGTCTCTATGTATCTCTTGCTTTCCCTTATTTCTTCACTGATCCCAGAGTTGTTTGGTAGCATGTTTAATATCCAAATACTTGTAATTTTTCCAGCTTTCTTATTGTAGTTGATTTCAAGTTTTGTACATTGATCTGAAAAGATGCTTGAGATGATTTTGATCTTTTTAGATTTGCTGTCTAGATGATCTGTCCACTGGTATGTTGAAGTCTCCTACTAATGCGTTGGCCAAAAAGTATGGTGCACTTTTTCCATGTGATGGTTCTAGTAATGCTTAGTTGTCTTTAACTTCATTTGAAACAATTTAGTTAGATTGTATTGTGATAGCATTAAAAAAAACCACCAAAATTGGTGAATTTTTGTGCAGCCATTTTAAATTGAAGATCGGAAGAAGATATGCAACATTTTTGGCATATTATGCTTTATTATTTCAAGAAGGGTAAAAACATAACTGAAATGCAAAAAGATTTGTGCGGTGTATGAAGGTGCTGTGATTGATCGAACGTGTTAGGAGTGGTTTGCAAAGTTTCTCGGTACTATTGACATTTTGGCCAAATAATTCTTTGCTGTGGTTTGTCTTATGCACTGGAAGGTGTTTAGCAGCACCCCTGGCCTCTACCCACTAAAGCCAATAGTGGAAGATGGCTAACATACTCAAATATCCAAATCAATAAGGTTATGGCTAAAAATAAAAAATGTGTCTTTTATTTTATGGAAAAACTAAATGGACTTTCTGGCCAACCCAATAGTTGGGTCTTGTTTTATAGACCATCCCACTACTCCGTGCCTTTTGATCGGTGAATTCAGTCTATTTACATTTAGGGCAATTATTGGTATATTAGGACTTACTACTGCCATTTTATCTTGTGTTTTCTGATTGCTCTGTATCTCCATGGTTTTTCTATTGTGTTTCTGTCTGCTATTGTAGTTTAGTGGTTTTCTATGCTGACTTTCTCCTTTTTTTTTCACTGTTTCATATCTCAGTTCCGTGATTACCATGAAGCTTGTATAAAATATACCATAGATACGATAGTCCTTTTCCTTCTCATAGCGTGTTACCTTCATTTGTCTCTACAAGGTCCCTCCTTGTACTCCTCCCCTTGTATGTTTTTGTTGTCACAAGCTGTGCCTTTTTGTGTTGCACCTTCATCACCAAACTGAAGAAACTCTAATTACTTTTTATGCCTTTTCCTCTTTAACTTTTGTATTCTAATTAAGTGTTTAACACCCTATCTAAAACAGAGGGGCAGTTTTCTGCTTCTCTCTGTCACCTTACTCAAAGTTTTGTGTGCTGCTGTCTTTCTGTTTCAGGTAGAAGAGCTCCTCCCAGCACTGCTTGTAAGGTAGGCCCTGTGGTGCCCCGTCCCCTCAGCTTCCGTTGGTCTGGGAAAGCCTTTATTTCTCGTCATATCTGAAGGATAACTTTGCTGGATAGAGAATTCTTGGCTGGTGGTTTCTGTCTTTCAGCATTTTGAATACATCACTCATTCTCTCCTTGCCTGTGGAGTTCCTGCCAAGAAATCAGATGATAGCCTGGTGGATTTCCTTTGCAGGTTACTGTGTTTTTCTTCCTGGCTGCCTTGGGAATTCTCTTTATCCCTAACTCTTGACAGTTTTAATATAAAGTATGTCTTAGAGCCCTGGCTGGTGTGGCTCAGTGGAATGAGTGCCCACCTGTAAACCAAAGGGTTGCTGGTTCGATTCCCAGTCAGGGCACATGCCTGGGCTGCCAGTCAGGTCCCTGGTAGGGGTGCATGCAAGGCAGCTGCACATTGAGGTTTCTCTCCCTTTCTTTCTCTCTCCTTTCCCCTCTGTCTAAAAATAAATAAAAAATTTTAAAAATAAAATATGTCTTGAAGTAGGTCTTTTTGCTTTAGATAATTAGGGCTTTTTTGTTAGCTTCTTGCTCTTGTATGTTCTTTAAATAGGCTCTCTGTCCTCTCCTCCAATTCTAGGACACCTGTTATCCTTCTGTTTTCCTTCTAATGTAGTCAGGTAGTTCTCATACAGTTCTTTCATTTTTAAAAAATTTTATTTTAATCATTGTTCAAATACAGTTTTCTCCTTTTTACTCCCACCCTCCCCACTTCCCTCCCATTACCACCCTCCCCCTAGTTTTTGACCATGTGTTCTTTAAGTTCATTTTTTAAAAAAAAAACCTTACTTTTCTTTCCTTTTCCTCCTGAATCATTTCTAGATTCCTGTCTTTGAGCTTGCTAATCCTCTTCCACCTGGTCACATTCTTCATCTCATTTACTGGGTTCTTCAGCTCCAGAATTTGTTTCTTTTTCAGAGTGTCAATTTCTTTGGTAAAATACTCCTTCTCTTCATTAATTTTATTTCTGAGCTCACTGAACTGACTGCTATTTTAAATTCTCAATCATTTAGGTCACATTCTTCCATGACTTTGGTCCCTGGAGACTTGGTATTTTCTTTTTGGGTTATTTGTGTGAGCTGGGCCGTTCCTCTGTAGGGGCATTTGAAGTAGTGACCATCTTTGTTATTTAGGTACTTTTTGATTTTAGTAAGTCATCAGGTTCCAAGGCTGTTGTGGGAGCCATCGTCTATGTGACCAGGGTGATGGGTACCCTCACTGTGCTCTGGTCACCAGGGTCTCTGGGTACCACTGTGATGAGGGGATGAGGCAGACTAGGGGAGCAGCGGATTCTCAAGCCCATTTGGCTTCTGCCTGTTTCCCTGTGGCTAGTGGTGCTGCTGTGCTGTGGCCAGGAGGTCCTAGATGTGTCTTCTCTGTGGCTACTGGTCTCTCTGGAGCTGTGAGCACCACAATGGGGAGGGGAGCTGGATTCTCAGACGCTGACCCTCCTGCCCTCTGCCAAGCTGTGGGGGGCTGCACCCTATCTCCTCCAACGCGTTTGCTGGGGCAGTGGGCTCAGCTGCGGCAGCCAGGTCTGCAGGGCCGCCCCTGTCTGTCCCCCCGTTCTGCCTCCTCTAATCATTCCAACCTGCCCACTTTCAAAGGTACTGACTCGTGGCTCTCTCTGGCATCCTTGCGTGTTGAGTGGAGGAGGCTTTGCAGGGTTACAGGTGTCCGACCAGTTGAGATTGGAAAAGAGACACAAAGGGGTAGTGTCACTCTATCCTGGCACTGACATCCCTGAGAAAGTTCTTTTTTTTTTAACCAGCAGAAAAGAACAGAAATCCTTCCCTGCATTTAAGGGCTCACCTTGCTCCTCCTGCAGCAGTTCCCTGGGAAAAACAGTACGCTTGGCAAAGATGGAATGAGAAAGCAGCGAAGAACTGTCATCACACCCCAGAGCCTTTCTAGCGCACCATGTAAGGAACTTTGTTATTTTTTGTGTAAGACATACATGAGAAAGTTACTATTTTAACCAGTTTAAAAAGTACAATTCAGTGGCATTCAGTGGTACATATACCATGTCGGGTAACTGTTGCCACTCCTTATTTCTAGTACTTTTTTCACCCCAATCAGAACTTCTATTCCGTCAAACACTAACTCTCTCTCCCTACCCCTCGGCCCCTATGTAAGTCATGTCTGGTAAGTTACTTGAGGCATTAGGGGCCCCGAGTGTGCACTCTTCTGAAGCAGAGGGCTCTCGAAGGTGCCAGGCTGGTCCAGGGCTTCGTGTGCACAACTGTAGGGTAACGAAGAGGGCAAATCCCCCTGTTCCTGTGTCTGTCTCCCTCACTGCACCGTCAAGTCCCCATGGGCCTGGGAGAAAGTCTGGTGAGAGCAGTGGTAGGCCTCAAACAAAACAACACTGGTCATCTGTGCAGGCGCCTGAACAGACCACCGCCTGGAAGGAATGCTGTCCGTGAGAAATGGTTCCTACATGTCATCGTCATCCCCACCGCCCTGGCAGCCCGGACCCCTGATGTAGGAAGCACAGCCAGAGGGGTGAGTTTGATCAGTCTTCTGAAGGAATAAGCACCGTAGACCCCAGGGCATTTTCTGGTACCGTCCCTGAGAAACGGGAAGCCCTGTGCCAGCAAACATTTAAAAAGAGGGCTGATGCAAGGCCATGTCTGAGTAATGGACCATCTCTATCAACCAAGACACTCCCTTTGACGGTTTAGGATGTAAAACGGCTGACTGTGCCTGCGAAAAAGGACAGGAAATCCCCTTACTTTAGGTTCACGCTAAGTGATGCAGTAGTAAGAAAACAGTGGATGAATAAGCAATAGTGAAGAGATCAAAATTTTAGAAAGGTATCCAAAAAATAAAATAATGGCTTACAGACATGCAACTCGTAAGAAAGATCTGAAGCAAACAAAAATCGATACGTAATCTTTCAATCTGTGGCATCCAAGTGTTTCAACCTTGTTCTCAGCCCACCCTTCACGAAGGGGACTGTGACGTGCTGAAACTCACACCTTCCCGTTCCGCTTCTGCTGCAAAGCGCAAAGGGAAGCAGGTGCCCAGACGGGACAACTGAGAATGAGCTGCGTAAGAAGTGGCTGGCTTGTGAGATAGTGGGTTTGGAGTGCACATGGGTTTTTTTCCAATAAATATTGTGAATATATTTTCTCTATGATGATTTTCCCAATAATATTTCCTTTTCTTCAGCTTACTTTAGTGTAAGAATACATATATAAAATATGTGTTAATCAACTATTCATATTATCAGTAAGGTTTCTGGTCAAGAGTAAGCTACAAGTAGTTTAATTTGGGGGAATCAAATGTGGAGTTTTTGACTGTGTGGGAGGTTGGCACCCCTAACCCATGTTGCTCAGGGTCAGTGGTACAACCTAAAGCTCCATTAAGATGATGTGAATTGTGTAAAGCTTAAGGTTATCAATGTCAAACTGACTTAAAAACAAAACCCAGCTTTCTCTTTAAGAGTTGCAATCTGGGTTTAATTTAGACGTATTTTTTTCTCTATGGGGTGATTTCCATACGGACCTTTGAGGATGCAGCTGACTAGCATACACAAACTTCTCTTGGGTCTAACTCATCTTCTACTGCAGCCTGTGCGGACTTCACCTGCATCAAACCCAAGAATGTGAAATGCTCAAGGAATGCTTGGGAATGCTCTAGGCACAATGGCCTCTGCTAAAAATGTTCATGTTTTTGTGTGCATGCTTTACTTTATTTCATTGAGGGGCTAAGTATTCGTTAAAAATACCAAGTAAGCCAATGACCTGTGTTGATAAATTTAAAATCTTAATGTCTGAAAACTTTTAAGCCAAAGGCATAGAAATAGTAGACTATTTTCCTGTTTGACTTATAATGTGAATTCAGTATATTACTCCTTTCCCCCACTTTTACTTCAAAAACTATTTTCAGCAAGAATAATTGAGTGGAAGGGAGCTAGAAATAAAAAAAAGAAAACAGGTAGGAAAAAATGGAAAGTCTGAACTAGACCATTGCTTCAAGGATATGAAAAGGAACATGCAACATTTGGTACTCAAAACACAGAGAAATGATACGCCTACAAAAACGCGTGACTGGCAGGAGAGGGGCCGACGGGATAGAACGGGGAGGGGCACGCGGGACATCGGTAAAGTTCTATTTCTGAAGGGGGGGTGACAGGTTCATAGTTATTTTAGTTTTCATTTATTCTTTCTCACTTTTGAACTTTCCACATACTCTTTTGCATGCACCACACACCTGACTAGCACAACCACTTCAGTGCAATTTCCAGGTAGAGTTTTTAAACCACACTGCTGTACTAAGCCGCTGACTTTTGGAAAAATCACACACTCTCCCTAGCATGGAAACAGTTTTGATTCTGGCTCCACCACTTCCCAGCTGTGTACCCCTGGGCAAGGGGCTCAGCCTCTCTGCATGTTTCCTCAGAGCTAAGCGGGAGTGGACATACCTGGTCCCTAGACTTCACAGATTGTGTTCAAATCGTTACCATCATTATGATTTGTTTGTTGGAAGTCTAAACATGGAAAACTTCATTCCTTCACCTTCGAGGCCAGGAGTTCTTAGGCAGGAAGCCAGTGCAGGCCCATCTCGTTTTTCTGCACTTCACAGATGCTGCAATCTTTAACAATTAAAGGCAAGACTCTCTACCAGCAAAAAAAACCTACGCCTTGCTTTGTTGTGCTACTTGCTTTATTGCCACGGTGCTGAGGAGCCGAACCTGCCAGATGCCTGGGTCTGCCTGTATCGAAGAAGGACAGGTTTCTGGTGGCAGGGCACAGATCTTCTCTTGTCTCCTGACAGCTGTTTTGCTCATGAGAACTTTATGTATTTCTCAATGATGCAATACGGATCACATCTCAAATTACAATTATTAAAAAAATACCATGTGTATGATGCCATGGACACATTGAGATGTACCCCTAACCCACAGTACCTCAGAATGGGCGACTTCTGGAGAACAGTCTCCATAGAAACAATTAGATTAAGAAAAGGTCTTTGGGGTGGACTCCAATCCGATATGACCGGTGCCCTTATAAAAGAGGAGTGAGGACACAGACAGGCACGGAGGGAGGCCCCTGTGCAGGCGCCGGGAGGAAACACTCATCTGGAAACCCAGAAGAAACCAACCCTGGCTGCACCTCACTCTCTGCTGCCAGCCTCCAGAACTGGGAGAAAGTAAACTTGTTCAAGCCACCCAGTCTGTGGTACTTTTCTGTGGCAGCCCTACAAATGAATACATCTGAAACGTGGGAAATATGGTTAACAAGCTAACAATTTCCTATGAAAACCTTTGCTACATGACACTGCAGATTTCGGTATTCTTAGGGAAAGCTTGGACTACAATGAGCAAGAACTGGGAAGAAGCAGACTTTCCTATTTGTGAACACGCTACAGGTGGACGCTTCGCTCTTACCTTTTCTTGGTGTGTCCGTTCGGCTTTTCATCGGGAGGCAGTTCAATGATGAGCTGACAGGACTGCGCATGGTCGAAGTTGTTCGGAGTCTTTGGTGAGCACTGGGTGTCCAGCATAAACACCTGCAAGGGTACACGGAGGGACAGTTCAGGGCTCCGCCACCGCCCGCCGGACTCGGGGATTAGCTGGGTAGCTGAGGCAAGTTGCTTACTCTCTCTCCTCATTTTCCCACCTATAGAAATGAGGTTGATAATGGTTTCCTACCTCGGATATTTGTCGAGAGAATTAAATGAATGATTCATGTATTATGTAGGCAAAGCATTAGAACAGAAGAGCAAATATGCAATAAATGTTGGCTGCTGACACTAACAATACCACTACATCTAGCGCATGATAATGCATTACACTCCAAACAGCAGGCACTGATGTTTAATATTAATTAAAAGTAAATAAAGAGGGGCTGGGTTTGTAAAAGAAATTCTCTGATTATGACATATAAAAAAATAAAAAGTTAATCAGGACTCTGCCCACTGTCCGGAGAGTAGGTGGGCTGCATCAGCAGTCCTGACAGGAGAAGTGACAAAGAGTAACCACTTCCCGCCTTCTGACCCGAAAGATTTCATTGTACGTGATTTAACCTACCTTCACTACTTCCCTTTGGAAATAGGAGTATTTTTAAGGAAATTTTTCTGTCCAAATTTTGTAGATTATGGAATACTGGGTCACGTGCAGAGTAAATATAGGAGGGAGGTATTAGGGAGTGGAAGGCTCGCTGAAGGGTCTCCACTGTTCTTCCCCATCAATGGTCTGTTTCCAAACAGAGTCCACTGGCTTTGCTCATCCCCACTGAGTGGTCGGGTGTGGTTGGAAGACCACTGCATGCTCATGGGAACGTGCTTTACCTAGCCGGGTGTCATAGCTTCTTTTTCGAGAAGCCACCCCCTTGGAGGACCACCTTTCACTTCTCTACAAATGATTATCATCACTCCTGGCCAGACACATTATGACTTCCGACATGTGCCAGAAGAATGCACGGTGAGCCTGCATGGGGAAGTACATTTTCATTTTACTGATCAGCTACATTGAACTCAGACTCATTAAGACACTTGTCAATGTTAAGCTCCGTACTCTGACTGGGAGAAGAGAAAAACAGCAAGTAAGTTTGCCATCCTTAGACATTCATAGTCTAGCAGTAACAATAATAGCTAAGCAAGTACTTATAAGCAGTCCAGGCAAACCGAGCTAGGTATGAAGTGGAAAGAGGACTGATTTGATCTGGGCTCTGGAGGACACAACAAACAAGTGATGGGGGAAGGACCATAACGCTGCTGATTGGGCTCAAGTCATTTCTGGCAAAGAAGGGTACTGGCAGGAGGTCGGAGGCAGGAGGTATAGGCCCCTACAGGAATGAAAGACAGCCTGGTGACAGAGGACCTTCAGGAGGGACTCCCAGCAGCATGCCGAGCTTCTAGAGCCCCTGGGATCAAAAGCCCTTACCTGCTGAGCCATGGCTCGGATGCGCCAGTACTCGGCCTCGGCACTGGGGGAGGAGGAGGGGGCCGCCACCCTCACCTGGCAGCCTTCCCCACTGAAGCTCTCGCTGCCACTGTGGAAGCAGCCCAGCAGGTCCTGGGGAGAAACACAGTCATTCACTGGGTGCATCTGGGTTCGTGGCTCCCGGCTCTGTCTCGAGTCTGACAGTGCCACTGTGTCTGGGACAAAAGTACTGACTCCACTGCTGCTTCCTCTCCCTCTGCAAGGTTTCAAGTGACACTGCCTGCTAGGAGGAGCAAGGCAGAGTCCCGGTGGGGGAGCTGAGGAGGACTGGACCCTGCTCGAAGGGGGCGCTCTCCGAGCACTTTACCTTCACAGGCTTGAGCGTGGCGGAGAACGCATCCTGCAGAGCGCAGCAGGCCAGCCTCCACATCTCTTCCGTGAACACCGGGCCCGCCGTCACGAGGACGTACCTGCCAGATGAAACTAGAGGTCTGAAAGCCATACATTTTACTGCCACAGACTTAAGTCTTTACAGGCACATACACATATTTATTCCAGTTTCCCTGTAAGTCTTGCTGTCTCTCATCAGTCTTGCCTCTGGGCCATCTGGTTTTTTGTTGTCATACTACTACTTCCTAACCCATTTTCATGTAAAAGTGTCAACAGGTCAATGTTTAGACATAGGCTTGCATGCAACACTGTGTATATTCCGTATTCATTTTTCTATTCTAGCCCCATTGTCCACAACTCCTCTACAAACAACAGACCAAACAATGAACCCCCTGCTGTCACTTGTAATTCTTATCTCCATGTACTTATGCTATTCGCCTGCTTGCAAAGTCCCCGCTTGTCAAAGAGCTTCCCTGGGGAGATCTGATCGGGTGTCATTACTACAAAAAGCCCTGGTGACCACCCTATTCCCCTCCTGTCATCGCTTGGCATTCACAGCTGCTCCTGACTATTGTGACTTTTCACATGACTGTCCCTTTTATGTCCTTTAGAATAGGCTGCTCCCTGAGGGTAGGGACCTTGGCTTCTATCTCTCTGTGCTGCAGAGTACCGTGTACAATGCCCACACAATCTGTATGTGGCAACCGAACACTGAAATGAAGATGTAAGCGCATAGTCATTTTTATAAAAAATAATCTGAAGAGTAGATTGTTTCCACAAAAGATAATTTAACTCCCTGGGATTTTACAACAACAACTCCAATTTCGCAGAGAGCCAAGAGGCTTCCTCTCACCGGATACAGGAGCAGCCCACTCTGGAGATGGTTTCCGTGGGCTTGGCCACGCAGGCGACCAGCAGCTCGAAGAGGTCCTTCAGCATGGTGTTGATCATGCTCTCGTACCTGATGTCTGCAGGGGGGAGCAAAGCAGGGTGTCACTCCTCGCCACGCTACATGAATGGCTGGAAATGGCGACTACAGCAAAAGGGGAAAGTCTGAGGGATTAAAAATATACCTGAGTGATAAAATAGGTATATCCATTTTTGCCATATCAAGATGAAATATGTGGTTCACTTTATGTGTTCATGTACATTTTTCAAAGTTAAGTATATAATTTATGTAGAATAGAACATGATTATTATGTAGCCTGAAAACTAGCTAGTAAAAAATTGAGATTCTTATAAAAAGGAGGGAAAAATAAAACATGCTTCCTATACTGCTGATAGTCGAATTAAATTGGATTAAATGCTGTTGGAAAACAAACAAACAAAATTCTCTCTTGTTCTACCACAGTCCAAACCCCCTCAGGCTGGCCTCAGTCTCCACACTCTCCCCAGGCTAAAGAAAATGAGACTTCCAAAGATCACATTCCGTTTGCCCAATTCAAGGAATACACCAGTGTTCTTTCCCTCCAAGTCCTTGTGATGCCACAGAAGCAAATTTCGGAAGAATCCTCAAGGGTCCTGGTTGTGCAAAGCAATGACCTGGTCAAGAATACCTACCCCCAGGGACACAGTGATCACCCACACATGGAAACACCCATGTCTCTTCTTTCTCGGGTTTCCTGGAGCCCCTTCCCTCCCCTTCCTTCCTCCAGCCCCCAAATCATTTTACTAAGCTTAGTAGAGACACCGCTTCCTCTCTTTGCTTTTGACTTTCACCGGGGGTCCAGTTCTCATTAATTTCTCTAACCCCTCCAACAAGGGAGGCTCCCACCGCCCCCATACTTTACAGTTCTGTGTACCTTTCCCTTTCGTTGGTAACCTCGAGCCAGCAGCAATATTCCTCCTGCTCCCAAAGTTCCAGATCTTCCCACAGCAAACTCGTGAGCTGGATGGAGCCTGTATCTCACTAATGTTGCTCCACCGGTACCGGAGTGGTCATATTGCCCTGGTGTCTGGCTTCAACACACTGTCCACTCCACACTTTCAAATCTTTTTTTCGAAGTGCCGCAGATATTAAAAGAAACTCCTAACCTGTTAATTAACTTCTTGCCCATAACGTCAGCCTTTTCTAAAAAGCTGCCTCCTCCATTTAGCCCCCACCTCCAGATGAAGCAGGACAATAGGATATACCCCTCCCTGAGCCCCAGGCCACAGGGATATTTGTTCTTTTAAAATGCATTATATAACTGAATTTGCCTTGCCTCTCCTAATGCACTGATATCCTAGACCTTATCAGGCATTTTATTTTTGGCTGCATATGCATTTTAAATATTCCATTGGATCACTGTGTACAGGACATGTAGGTACCAATTTTCATTTTGAAAACCTGCTATCAGAAGGCTGGCATTGACTACGTGATTCTATTTTAATAATTTCCTGACAAAAATCACTCACTGGTGAGCATTAGGGATTTACTAAGCACTTTTAGACAGTGTGGCTGCCCACTAAATAAATATTCCATGCCAACTGCACTACAGGTACCTGAGTGTATGAAGCTCTGAATGTGCTCCACCACCAGCTCACAGGACAGACCGATGGCGTGCTTGAAGTTGGCGGAGGCCACGTCCCAGTACGAATGGTCCTTATGGCTACGACGGAGCCAGAGGGACATCACAGGAAGGAGAAGATGAACAACTGCGTAGATCCCAAACCCTGGCCCTGAAAAAGAAAAGTCAGCATCAGAATTGTGACCTCGGCGACTCTCCTGAGATACCAGGGAAGCTCTTGGTTGGTCTCTTGGCAATGCCAATCTCTTCTGAAGGAGCGCCCCGCTCTCTGAGAAGGTGCAAGGAAAAACCACTTACTGCTGATTGCGGAATATAGGTTTCCAACAGCAATTTTCTGATTTGTTTCTGCATTATTTTAGTTATCTAGTGCTATATGAATGCATTCATAAAAATTCAAATAGTACTAATAAAGCTTAAGTGTCTTGATCTACTACTTAGTTGCCAGATATAAACATACAGCTACATGTGTGCATTTAAGAAAATACCCTTAAAACGTAAGTATATGTTTTTATGTGAAATGGAAAGATAGAGTTTTGTTTTTATTACTTTTATATAAATGGGATAATATAAATCTTGGTCTATATGTTGATATTTTGCTCTTAACAGGGTGTGCTAGAGATTATTCCCTGTCAGAAAATTTAGAGACTCCTAATTTTTAATGCCAATATTATTCCATTGTATGTTTACACAACAGTTTACTTATCCATTCCTTTGTGGTGGGCATTTAAGGGGTTTCTCTCTTTTGCTTTATACACAGTGCCACAGTGAAAACCTCTGTGAGAAAGATAAACTTTTAAAATTCTTATTACAAACCATTTAACTTTTTAACATATGAGAGTAGCTATGATGATTTTCCTGAAAAAAAAATCCGATATAAACTTTGCAATAGATTTTAAAACAGTACCAATTATCAAGTCTTCATTAGTTTATTTTAAACACAAATCCCTTCTTATTACTATAAACTACTGGTTTCTTTTGTGGTTCTGATTCTGTTAGTGAAAACTAAAATTTCTATAAAAATTCCCTTAGTCTTGGGAAAATTTAGATGAGAAAGTGTGCATACAAACCTCAATTTGGAACAAGAAATAACTTTCTAAGGGATGCTCTCTTCCTGCACTATCAGGGTACTAGGTAATCACTAAATGTCTTTTCCCAAATCCACTCACCTGAGACCTTCATGCAGTCATGGTGTTGCTGGATTAATACTGCATGTAGATTTGAGTGGTTTATGTCAGTAGGAGATATGGTGAGCCCTACTGACAGCTCTATGGCCAAGAGCCTATGGGGTCCAGCCAAAGAAGAAGGTTGTATTTATGGAACAGAGAAAAGCCACTGCTCATGAAGGGACTGATACTACAGCCTTGGCCTGATTTTTATGGGGCTCCAACACACTCAACTAACTGGCCACCATTATTTGTAAATGGACTGTGGGAAGACTTGTAAATAATCATAGGGCATACCTTAAACATCACTGCATCACAGTCAACACATATTTATTCGAGCACCTACTGTGCTGTCTAGGGTACAGCAGTGAAACAGGTAGGCACTCGCAGAAATACCTTCCTGAAAAACATTGTATGTATAACACCCGCCCCAAATGACAGACACAGAAACATTCACCAGGTGTTTTGGTAACATCTCTCAACAGCTCGAAGAGTAAGTCCAAGGTTGGCGGTTGGTGCTGCCGCGGACAGTTGGACACCGCCGCTGTTAGCTGCTCCAGCAGGATGATCCAGACTTCTATGAGACCTGGGAAGCAGAAACCAGACCTCTGTGAATTTTGGTGAAACATAATACAGAATCATGGCGAGGTCAAGTGTAAAAGAGGTCTGTAAACTGCCACACGCTCTCTGCAAGGGAGGCATCCCCCTGTAAGGCCGCCCTCAGGGCCTATAAATGGGCTGGTTGTGATTTACCTGTTCTGACAAAGTCAAAGGGGAAAAAAAAAACACGCAAATTTCTTCCTTATTCCTTTTCAGGAAGAAGGTAATATGGTTTGAAAATTCTACGTGAAATGATTGTCAGATTTCTTGGGAGGTGATGATAGCAAAACAACATAATGTCCTTTAAGCTCTATCACCTTAGTCAATCCTTTAAGAATATTACCTTATTATACACATAACAAAGCGCCATTCTCACCATTTTCATGTGGGCAGGTGGGTGCTACTAATTACATGCAGTGTTGCACAACCATCATGGCCATCCATTTTCAAAACTTCCCATCCCCTCAAACAGAATTCTCTACAACAGTGAAGCAGTAATTCTCCCCTCACTCCAGCCCCTCTGGTAACCTCTAAATCTACTTTGTCTCTATCTGATTTTATCCATTCTAGATATTTTATGTGAGTGGGATAATAAATGATTTGGTTTTTTGTATGTCTGGCTTATTTCACTTAGCATAACACTTTCAAGGTACGCCCATGTTGTAGCATGTATCAGCATTTCATTCCTTTTTATGGCCATGTGCACACCACATTTTGTCCATTCAGCTGCTAGACACCTGTGTTGGTCCCACATTCTGGCTGATGTGAGTAAGAGTGCAGTGAACACTGGAGCATGCGCTGAGTCGCTCCTTCCAGTTCCCTTGGGTGTACACCTGCGAGTGCCGTCACTGGGTTACATGGCAATTGTTTAGCTTTCTGGAGACCCACCAAATGGTTTTCCCTAAAAGCTGCATCATTTTATATTCCCATGAATGTTCCAATTTCTCCACATCCTTGCCAACACTTATTTTCTGTTTTTTTTTTAAACTATCATCATCCTAGTATGTGTGCACTAGTACTTCATCATGCCTTTGATTGACATTTTCCCAATGACTGATGATATTGAGCATCTTTTCATCCACTTATAGGCCATCTGTATATCTTTTTTTGACAAATATCTGCTCATGTTCTTTGCATACTTTAAATTTTTTCATTGATTTTAGAGAGAGAGAGAAGAAGGGAGAGAGAGAAAAATTGATTTGTTGTTTCACTTATTTATGCATTCATTGTTTGAGTCTGGTATGTACCCTGACCAAGGACCAAACCCACAACCCTGGTGCATTGGTATAGACTCTAACCAACTGAAACACCCAGCCAGGGCCTCCTTGCCTGTTTTTACAGTGGGCTGTTTGTCTCCTTGTTGTTGAGTTTTAGGAATTCTTTATATATTCTGGATATTAAAACTGTACCAGATATATGATTTTAAAACATGCTCCTCTGTTCTTTAGGTTGTCTTTTCACTTTCTTATAACACCCTTTGATGTATAAAAGTTTTTAATTTGAAGTCTAAGTTACCTGTTTTTTATCTTTTGTTGCTTGTGCTCATCTATTTTCTTTGCCCTTTCTAAAAAAATTTGCTCTGTCCCATTTTCTCCAAGGGTCATTCACCTGGTTTCTACAAATTAATTTAAATTCACCTGCCCCCATGGTAGGTCGCAATTCCGGTGCCCTCTCAGTCCCGTGTACGTACAGGTCACAGGGTCCACGACTCACAGGCGGGGAGATGACGCTCACGGTGTCGACAGGTTCATCTGCCCCGAGCAGCACACCCCTCCGTGCACCCTCTCCCCTTTCTTCTAAGAGTTTCATTTTCAAAAAAACATACTAACTTTTAGTGCTCTTCATTACTAGGTGAGGGGGAAAGTATGAAATTAGTTAGATCCAAATAGTTTCAATTTTGCCACTTATGTAAGTACTTATATGAGCCAACACTTTGGCACATCAACTGTCTTTGGAAATATCTGAACCTACAGCTCAGAAAGCTGTGCAGAAAAAGGACTCAATTTCCCTAGCTTCACACAAAAGGATGACAGACACATAAGAAATAGCCCACTCTACAGTTTAATTCTAATTCTAATTTTCCTGAAAAATAAAATTGTATCAGAAGACTGCATTTAAAAATATTTCCATAAAAACTACTTCCCCAATATTAAATGTCCCCATTAATAGGGGGCAAAACCAAAGTCATGGACAATAAATATAATAAAAGTAGATGATATGAAATTCTTATGAACCTTAAAAATACAGGGTGGGACAAAAGCAGACTTACAGTTGTGAGTATGTGAAACATGGAGTTTATTTGTATGTTATTATTTATGAAAGGCTGTATTATTGGAACAGCCATGTGAACAACTGCAAGCCTCCGGCTGCCCCACCCTATACGCAGGTGCAGACAAGCTAATTTACAGAAAATTCAGAGGACAGAGAAACAGGTTACATGCCACCATGATGGGGAGGGCAACCAATAAAGTCCAAATGGAAAACTCTACAGGACAAAGCACCTCCCTTCTTCAGCAAATAAATTGCAAAGGAGTAAAAAAGAATTGGAGAGGAAAACCTATAGATTGAAAAGAATTTAAGAGACATATCACCCAAACATATAGTGTAGATCTTATATGAATACTGACATACGTAAGAAAATTGGAAAACTTAACATAATAGATATCTGATGTTATGAAAGAGTTATTGTTAATTTTTAGGTGTGATAATACATGGTCATCTGTCATCCTTAAAGAATACATACTAATGTCTGACATACGGATGGCCCAAAGATATGAAAAATGCTCAGCATCACTGGCCATCAGAGAGATGCAAATTAAAACCACAATGGGATACCACCTCACACCTGTCAGAATGACCATCATTAACAAATCAATAAACCACAAGTGCTGGCGAAGATATGGAGAAAAGGGAACCCCAGTACACGGTTGGTGGGAATGCAGACTGGCACAGCCACTGTGGAAAAGAGATGGAAATTCCTCAAAAAATTAAAAATGGAAATACCTTTCAACCCACTGATTCCACTGCTGGGAATATACCCCAAGAATCCTGAAATACCAATTCAAAAGAGCTTAGACACCCCGGTGTTCATAGCAGCACTATTTATAATAGCCAAGCGATGGAAACAGCCTAAGTGCCCATCAGTAAATGAGTGGATCAAAAAACTGTGGTGCATTTACACAACAAAATAAGCAGCAGAAAAAAAGAAGGAATGCCAACATTTTGCAACAGCATGGATGGCACTGGAGACTATTATGCTAAGTGAAGTAAGCCAGGAGGTGAAAGACAAATACCGTATGACCTCACCTATAAGAGGAATCCAATGAACAAAATAAACTAATGAGCAAAGTAAAACCAGACACATAAAATCATGGAATGGATGAGGAGGGAGGTGGAGACTGTTTGAAAGAGGAGAAGAGATTAGTCAAAGAACATGTGTGAAGGACCCAGGGACATGGACAACAGTGTGGGGACCGGCTATGGGCGTAGGGGGTGGGCTGGATGGAGGGCGGTGGGGAGGGAGAAGGACTGGGACAACTGTAACAGCATAAACAATAGCAAAAAATAAAAACAAAAACAAAAAGTAAAAAAAGAACACATACTAAAGTCGGTGATTTGCTTTAAGATAATGTGAGAAGGAGGAAGTGGTGGGTGAGGGACATGGGGAGTGAGCGTGTGTGCAGATGCACATTACCTGAGGGTGGCTGTAAGTTCATACTATTTGAAGCTGGGTGACGGGCACATGATGATTCACTGTAACATTCTGTCTAGTTTTATTTCCATAGGAAGGAAAGGCAATTTGACTTTTCTTTGGGAACCAGAAAAATGCTATCTCAGAATGTATCAATGGTGAGAATTAATTGTAAATAGTAACTTAAAGCTTTTACTTTTATTCTTTTCTCTGACTTAGCTATGTTTCCTATATAATTATACCTTTAAGGCCCTCAGTGAATTTATGCTGTGGGAAACTTATAAGTGTTTGGCTGAACTATAGTCACAAGAAGATGGGCTACCTAGAAAAAATGGTCTAATGGTTTACATAAATGGGAAGGGAACGCTGTTACATACATACAAACCATTTACAACTATTTTAAAGACTGTATTATATAGATAAGCAACATTAGCTTCTGCTTATAATTGTCTGGGTTAGAGATTTAAAAATTATTCCTATCTAATCATTAGAATGAAACCTATATTAGGCAATATCCAGCCAATTTCCAACATTTTAATTATTCTCTACATTAGGTTTTCCTATAGTGCTTCCTCATAACTCGTCTGAACTAATGAGGCTTTCTTGTTTATAATCTCCATGTAAAACTGTAAATCTTTTAGCCACCCGCATAAGTGAATTTGTAATAGAACAATAAAATAGGAGAGAAATGAAACACAAACATGAAAGCAAATTTAAGAGGCCCCACCTAAACAGTCTTTTCCTGACACTTGAAACAACCCCTTCCCAGATACGAGACCCCTTTTAGGGTGTCATTTCTATTTCTACATCTAGGAACAAGACAGAGTCCTTGAGAAGACAGCGAGCAGGAGCATGAGTTAACTGACCTAAGAATTAGCCTAAGTTACTGAGTGAACTCCAATGCACAGGAAGTTACATGGGAACTAATTTGAAACACATTCTTTAAAATTATTCTTTTAATGAGTCTTCAGCTTCACCAGTCACAGATAGATTCTTTCTTCAGTAATGGTTTAATTTCCCCAGTCTCTAACCAAATAGTCCTGCGGGAAGTAATTATGCAATGATTGTGTTTTCTAGAAGGAATTAGAGACAATTACCAGCCAATTTAAGTACCAATGCACCAATGCAACCACATTCCAATTTGCTAAATTCAAGAGAATTCCGACTTAGAAATTATATTTACCAGAATGTGCAGACCTGCACTGGTTGTAGAAGGAAGTTTCCCTCTAAAAAGAAGAGGTTCGGAGGCATCAATTGTAAAATGTTTTTGGAGCAACCATGGACACTTTGGGTAGACTTGTGCTCTTAGAACCATAAACAGTAACAACATAAATGGACCATTCATGATCTAGAAGCTATTTACTTCACGGCTTCAGCCTCTGAGAATGCATACACAGCGAGCAACCTGGCTTCGTCCAACCCATTGACTCACCGGTGTCATCGTCGAAATCAGACAGGACCGACTCCATGCCATCCTCACTGCTCGCTGACTGCTCCTGGAGCCTGCGAGGCAAGCTGGCCAGGCGCCCGCTAAGGAATATGGGCTTCATGGGCATTTTGTAGATTTTGGCCAATAACTACATAGAAAAAAGCAGATTTCAATTACGTATGGGAAGAAACTACACTCTGGGTGTTAAAGAACACTAAAATTATATACCAGTAACTGAAAGGGGAGAGAAAAGCACAAAAGCTGCTGTTGTATTGAAAGTTGGTTGATTGTGATTTGGCTTCACGAAGCAGCTCACAGGGGGCATCTGTCCCAGGAAGCGGATGAAACAGTGTTCAATGGCAACAAAAAGGTGGAGGGAAAAAACACAATGAGTACTTTTTCAGCATCTCCCTTGCCTATGAGTTTTGTAGATTTTTATAAACCCACCCAGGGAGCTGTGACACGTCCAGAGCTTCTGTCTGTGGGAGAAAGGTCTCCGAGGGTCACTGAGAAGAGAGACTGCTGGCCAGTCAGATGGCAGGCTCCCTTTTCCCCTTCACGTGAGCCCACATCAAAGAAGCAGGGTGGGGGATGGGCAGTGCGGAAAGGGGGGCTCTGTGGATGAGGCCCGAGAGGAAGTATGGGGAGCAGAGCTAACACATTGCCCTGGGCTCTTTATTCCCCTTTGTCCCCTGGAGGCCAGCCCCCTGGGATCTCTGTCACTGAAACAAGCTCCCAGGATCCTTATCTTCACAAATTACAACTCAGCTTGCTGTGCCCACACTGTCCTAGAAACCAGGGAAACAGCTGTGAGCAAGACAGACAAAATTCCTGTCCTGTGGGTTTTGCAGATGATAATCCTTTATGATAAATAAAATTTCTGAGATCAATGGTATAGAAAAAGTTAGACAGGTGGTACTATGGAGAGTGACTGAGGTGTGTGCAGAATGCCAGCAGGGAGCTGGTGGATGCCGAAGCCCTCATCTCTCTGACAGGTGATGTTTCAGGTGAGATTTGGAAGAGAAGGAGTATCATACAGACACCTGAGGAGGACAAATCACAGGCAGAGAGAACAGCAGGGACCCTGGGTGCAGTGAGCTGGGTGCGTGTCAGGGGCAGAAGGGGAGTGTGGCTGGAGCACCGTGACTGAGAGGAGAGGATCTGAGGTGGGAAGGGAGCTGCAGTCCTGTCTTGTGAGGCCCTGTGGGAGAAGTCCCACCCATGCATCCTTTCTAAAGCCATGCGCTCAGCACTGTCACTGAGGGGTGAGAAGAGCCCGGGGCATACCACCTGAGAAGACAGCAGAAAAACTAGCTGCGAGAGGGTGTCATTGAAGCCTAGAGGAGAAAGGGCTTCAAGGAAAGAGTATTGCCTTGTTCTACTGGCGTTTGATGTGGGTGAGGATGGAGCATTATTGAACGGAGCATACTTAAGGTTACTGTCCATGTGGATTTCTCTACTAGCTCTTGATTGAATATATCCCTCCTATAATTCTTTGTCTCTCTTCGCTGTCTGCATCCCCACCGTCCATGTTTTGGTACATCAGGAAATCTCCCACGACTTCACGACTCCACCCTCCACAGCCTGGCACAAATGGCAGCGATCGTGGTAGTTCAACTGAGAATAACTGAGAAGTTCTGGGGATCTCAGGACCCAACTGCGTGTTCTAGTATACCGTTACTAGTTTCTCTCTCTCCTTCATGGAAGGGGTGGGGACAAAAAATGTGCACTCCCAATCTAGGTCCCAGTCACCTCAGAGACAGCAGACAGTGTTTCTTTCGGGCCTCAGCCAAAGACACCCGCAGGTGTTCTGCAAGCCTGTCCTGAGGCAGGATCAGGGCCTGGGCTCCGAGAGAGCATCCCCTACCTGAGAGCAGCGCCGGAGGTAATCCAGGGCAGGGAGGCACAGGTCTGGGGACGTGGCTCCGGGTCCCGGGACGCAGTCTCCGATCTCCTTACAGTCCACCTCCCCTGGGGGCAGCGCAGAGGAACAGGGACAGTGTTATCCTTGTTTGTGCCCTTACCACAGACGACCTATTCATTCATACAGCATCAGTTCACCCAACCTCTACTAAAGCAGAGAAAAAACCCTTTCAGTCAGTTTGTCTCCCTGTGTGTGTACACGCTAACACAGTCAGGGTCCTCCTGTACATCTTATTTGGTTGAGATCATTTTGTCTTGCCACTTCTTTTTAGCGACCAATGAGCATTTTTTCTCTATTCTGCTACAGAATTTGCTCCTGGGCACGCTCATTCACTTTCCTAGGCCTGCTGTTGATGGTGTGACTTTAAAAAAAAAAAAAAACTATTGATTTGAGAGTGAGAGAGACATCGATTTGTTGTTCCACTCATTCATGTGTTTATTTGTTGCTTCTTGTTTGTGCCCTGACTGGAGATCGAACTCGCAGCCTTGGCTGGCAATCTGGACAGCTCTCTAACCAACTGAGCTACCCGGCCTGGGCCGATGCTGTGACTTCTGAAGCTCTGATGAGGATGTTCCCGCAGGTCATCCAAGCGCTGGGCTGGAAGGAAGCCCCAAGACTCTCCATCTGGAAAAGGACCTAATTTGCTGCCAGTGCTCAGCACTAAATAGTGATGATAAAGGAAGGCTCTGGGAAGATTCTAAACATCTGGGGTTTGGGGATGGAGACTACATAATTGAATTGAAATTCTTTCCTTTAAAAAATTCTATCTAGAGAGTTAACAGATCTGTAGAGGGCTTCTGAATTTTCTATAGGTAAACAGTAGTTGAGAATTATCATTTTTCTTCTCATGCAAAGAACCTATTTTCAACTTTTAATACAATCATTGCACAAGACTGTAATTGTTTCTAATTATCTATAATTGTAGCAACTAGCACCCTCCCCTGTGTATAAACAGACATAATTACTAAGCATTAGTTAAAATTCAGAAGCAGACAAAGGGGCATTTTCGCCTTAAAAATGAAAAGATAAACATTTCTTATGTTTTAGGTCAGAGATTGGCAAACTTTTTTGGACAGGGCCAGAAGGACAATACTCCAGGCTTTGCAGGTAATACTGTCTTTGTTGCAGCTTCTCAACCCTGTCCCTGGACCATGAAAACAGCCACAGACAAATGACCATGGTTTTGTTCCAATAAAACTTTATTTATAGAAACTATCAGTGACTGGATTTGGCCATAGTTTGCAAACTCCTGGTTCAGATGCTCACACCTTACAGTATAAAAACACAGACTGGGGCAAATTCATGTTGAAATAACCAAGTGGGAATTAAAAATAAACTCATTCTCTAGCTTGTTGATCAAAGTGAGCGCTTCAAAGTTTATTACTGAGGCTGCCGTGGTGCATGTATAAGTCTCTGCAAGTGGCGCCCCCTGGAGCTGGGGCAGCGCCCAGCCAGCACAGCTCTCCTGGGGGCTGGGACAGTCCACTCCCCGCAGCCCCACACAAATAATTCCACCTTGTAACTCACAGAAAAAAAAAAAAGGACTTACCTGTTTTAAATATTCTCCATGCGCACACTGATAACTCTACATCTTTATTTTCAGGTCTCAACTCCCTCAGATAAAATCTCTGATTTCTAACCTGCAGAGAAGCATCTCCACTTGAATGGTTCACTGGGACTCAACACGTCCACACGCCCCAAGAGGGAACTCAGGACTTTTTCTTACCCGCCACCGCTGACCTGCCCTGTGTTTGCATCCCCCAGGTCTGGGTAACATCAGTCCTCACAGGGAACTTGGGGAACGGGAGTCGGCCTCGGTTCTGCCTCTCAGCTGCCTGTTCATTTCAGCCTAAATAGCTTTTTTTAAAAACTAGCCTCCCTGACAGTATTCATCTTATTAAACTGCACTGATTGATTTATGTGTCTGTTTCCCAGAGTAGGCCATGAGCCTCTCCCAGGCGGGAAGCATGTTTTATTCATCTTCACATCCCAACGCATGCACAGGCCGCAGGTGCTCCACTCCTCACTGGACAGCGTGCCAACAACAATGCTTCCTACGTGGAGTACGGGTCTGTGAAACAATAGAAGGGGCAGGTGCGTGCTGGTCTCTGTGGCCGGCTCCTGGCACAGGGCTCCTCAAACCCTTGCATGTCCTCGGTGAGAAGAGCACTAGGAGCATCCTTCCTTCTGTTGTGTGGTCTTTGAACCATGCTCCTGGCCTAAACTGCTCAGCGTTTCCTGATAGGAGAGTTTTTTTTGTTTTAATGAGGCGACCCTCGTGGGCTCCTGGATGGGGGCTGGTCAGCAGAAAAACCAAGTCATGATTAGAAGCCTGGACCTTTCAGCCCCTCCCCTCATCCTCCAGGGAGGAGAAAGGGGCTGGACATTTAGCCAGTGATCTATCAGGCTGACACAATGAAGCCTCCATAAAAGGTCCAAAATGACAGGGTTCAGACAGCTTCTGGGTTGGTAAGCACAGCTCCAGGCTGGGACGGTGGCATTCCCCCACCGCTATGGGGGCAGAGTGTCCTGCGCTTGGGATCCTCCACCTATGTCTCTTTCTGTTTGGTTGTCCCTCTGCATCCTTTAGCATGTCCCTTGTTATAAAATATACTGGCAGATGGAAGTGTGTCCCTGAGTTCTGTGAGCTGCTCTATTGAAAAAGAGAATCCAAGAAAGTGGGAGTCATGGGCAGCTACAATTTTTAGCCAGGTGGAGCGGGAGTCACGGGTAACCTAGAGACCAGCGACTTGCATCTGAAGTAGGGCACAGCCTCATGGGACTGAGCCCTTCACCTGTGCGGTCTGAGCTACCTCTGGACAGTGTCAGAATTGAATTGAGGGGCACCCAGCTGGTGGCCCAGAGAACTGCTTGGTGTGGAGAAGACCCACACATCTGGCGTCGGAAGGGTTGTGAGCATGGCAGCAGTGCGAGAGGAAAGGCGACACGCAGGAGAATGAGTTTGTTCCTAAACGAGAACTGAGTTTTCCCCTATTCAATGCAAAGATCCATACTTTAAGGTGTTCTTATAATCAGGACACTAAATTATCTGGCTTCTATGTAACACAGAACAGCATTTTAAAAAGTCTTTCTTTGTTATTCAAAGAAACCTTCCTTGAAGCCCCACATGTAAAGTGAATAAGCGAGCGCCTGCCGTGGCTGCCCTCCGCTCCGTCTCCGTTTCTCAGGGTGAACATAGAAACAGGACAGGACACGTGATCACAGGATATAACGAGGCCGGTCTGCAGGTCAGACCTGGGGCCTCCAGCCTGTCTCCTGAAACTTGTGCATTGTTCCTGCTCCCCAGAAGAGGGGAATATGGTGAAGTCACCTAGCTTCCTTGTGTTCAGCTTTCTTTTGCAAAAGAATTTGTTGGTTATTTAACGAGAACATAAAAAAATATGAACCTGTAATTTTTCTTACTTAAAATGCTTTCAGGCCCTGGCCAGAGTGGCTCAGTTGGTTGGCTGTCATCCTGCAAAGTGACAGGTCGCAGGTTTGATTCCCAGGCAGGCACATGCCTGGGTTGCCGGCCCAGTCCCTAGTTAGGGCGCATGAGAGAGGTGACCAACTGATGTTTCTCACATCGATGTTTCTCTCCCTCTCTTTCTCCCTCCCTTTTCCTCTCTCTAAAAATAAACAAATAAAATCTTAAATAAATAAATAAATAAATAGATAGATAAAGGGCTCTTGGTCTCCACATCTGAGAACACTCCATGGTGAAATCCTCCAACTTGAAAACTTAAGTTTCCCCTAAATCTCTGGTTTTGTGAACACCCCTCCCTTCCACTTCAGGGATGGACTCGGCTGCAGAAGGTCACGTCGTGTCTCAAGAAGACTCTACTTCATGAGAGCGTTCCCAAGTCAGGCACGAATCAGTCAGGTAGCTCCTGAAACACAGGAGGCCTCCGAAGAAGGGGACTTTTACACTCCAGAAGGTTTTATGATTAATAAGGCCTGGGGGAGACATTTTTAATTTCTGTTTAGGAGCTGGGAACTCAAACTCTAATTATGTGACATTGAGGAGAATAGTTTCCTGCCTATGGGCGACTACTGAATATAATACTAAATATTTTAAGGTTCGAAAAGAAGTTGAAGTAAAATAACATACAGATTGAAAACATGCTGGATTACAATATTATTCCATGAACACAATGAAGAATATCAACCTTGGACAGAACTCCAAGCTGCTTTCCCAGCGAGCTCTCTGTTTCTGAGTACATACCATCTGCTTCCATCCCAGGATGCTCAACGGGCCTGTCTCCAGGGCTTTCCACACAAAGCCATCCGGGAACATGTACCCAGCTGTCACAAGGCATGAGAAGACGACTCCACTTACCCAGTCCTTTGACAAACTTCATAAGGCACATGATGTAACTAGTGGCTGCATTAGCAAAGACCTGGATGTTGTCGGTATTGAGAAAAGCTTCAAATACATCAAACACTGGAGCTTGGCCTTTTCCTGAGGGGGGAATATTATAGAATTGTAAGGAAGTTAAGTCTCTATCCTTCAGGTTGCCCAAACTCCCAGCACCTTCCACAGGGCCTGGGAAAAATCTGGAGCAAAGCCAGGGTCTTTTGAATGGACAACTGGCCTGGCTCCCATGCTGTACTTTTTAGCTTTGCCTGCAGGGGGAGCTGTAGGAAGGCTACGAAGAGCTCAGTGGGGAAACAGAGTGAATCTGGCTGAATGCAGGGCTGAAGCAATGTGCAAGCTACAGGGCGGTGAACCGTGGGCCTCTGAATTCTTCTGCACACATAATTATAGGGAAGGGAAGGTTTGAATAAATCCTTGATGGAATATACTAATTTATTCACACCTGTGCAGAAAAGAGTTAGCATCAAAGGCCTGAGACTGCTGTCCTTAGAAAGGTTTGCTTGCAAGGTTGGCCTTTGGCTGGAGTCTGGGAACATGGCTCCCAGAATATTTCTGGGCAATAGTTAATCAACAAGGGTAGTTCACTGTACCTGGACTGTGTAAATAATGTGGTTTATTCTGAACGCCTGTGTTCCTTCAGGGAGCCTGAAATTTTGGTATATGCTAGACAGAAGGTGCCTCTGGGACCCCCACTCCCTGCTGTCAGCTGGGTGCTTTCCTGGGCTAAAACATTACTCTTACATTGCTGCATTTTTCACTGCTGGGGGGAAGTGTGCTCCGTGGGATGCCCCCCATGCAAAGGTGAGAGCACAAGGAAGCTTGTACAGGGGTTCCCCCAGATTTTGACTGCCTCATCCATACTATGTTGCCATACTACATCTCAGCAGTGAGCAAGGTAATAAATCTGGGCCATGTAATAAATCTTAGCATAATTATAGGCTGAGTCCTGAGCCCTTCTGGTGGGTGTCTGAACATTGGCACCCCTGACACAACTCCCCTGGTTGTGGGCATGCTTTATGGATGCTCAGCCATGTCCAGCCAGACCCCAGCCAGATCCTGAATTTAGAATCCCCAGTGTTAAGATAGTTCTCTGCTTCTTTCTAGCAAGTGGATAACATTTTTCATTTTGGCCTTAGGAATCAGCCTGATACAGATAAGTGTAAGTGAAACAAGAGAAATCTTAGCCTTTTATCCAAACTGACAGTAAGAGCAGGGCCTGATAGTGCTCAGGGCTCTCGCCTGCTGGCAAAACTCAGAACTCCTGTCCCTGCAGCACCAGCTTATTTCCTGCTGATAAAGCACCGCTGAGTGTCACTGTCCCCTGTTGTTCAATTTCCTCTGATAGCAAAGAACTTGGCATGAAGAGCTAATGCCCTACAGCAAAACCAACCATGTATCCTTCCCATTATTGTCACTCCTATTCAAGTCCCTTCCAGAGCAATCAGGCAAGAAGAAGAAATAAAGGGCATCCAAATTGGAAAGGAAGAGGTAAAATTCTGTCTGCAGATGTCATGATCTTATATACAGAAAACCTTAAAAGACTCTAACAAAAGTTGTTTAGAACTAATAAACCAATTCAGTCACGTTTCAGGATATAACACCAACACACAATCTTACCCATGGAGTAATCACCAACGAGGTAGTCCTTCACCTCAGACTTGTCCCCGCTGTGCACCGTTTCCAGGGCACTGAACAAGGGCCTCCAGCCCGACTGGATTTGGGAGGAACACACTTCAACCAGCTCACCAATGGATGTGACGACCTGGCAGAGGCAAAGGAGGTGGCAGTTAACACCCTCTTCTTAAAAGATGCAGGAGAGTTTAAGGGACAGGCGATATATTTCTCTGTGCCCTATTTCTGGGTTAATTTTAGTGAAAGAGAACGAACAGAACCCAGAGAAGCTTACACAAAAATCTAAATAAGTGCTCATATTGCATTAATTGGTATTTTACTAAGGACGAATGTCGGACAACTTTTCACAAGCTCATTATTAGCTATTTGTAAATATCTTGCTCTTTTTTAGACTGGGTTTTGGTCTTCTCTCTACTGTCTTTTTATTATTTTAGAGTTATCTATGTATTTTAGATGCAAATCCTTCCTGAGATCTATAATTTGCAAATATTTTTTTCATAACCTTGGGCTTGTCTTTATTTTTTAATGGTGTTAAAAGAGCAAAAGCTTTACATTTTAATGAAATCCAATTCATTGACTTTTTTTGCATGTGTATTTGCATTAATGAGCAAAGGGTGGCAGAGTGCTCGGGAACGGCACAGAGTGTGGACAGTCTCATGAACCTGCGTGTCATCCTTGCGCAGGGGTCGTGCTCATCTTCTCTGTGTTGTCCCAATTTCCGCACGTGCTGCTAACCTGGGCACCATCAAATTTTCTTTTTATGGATCACGCTGATGTCATTTTTAAGAAATCTCTGCCTCACTCAAGGTCTCAATGACCGTCTCCTATACTTTCTCCTGGAAATAGAGTTTTTCTCTTACAGTTAAGGTGATCATCCATATTGAGTTATTTTCATATATACTGAGAGGTAAAAGTATAGGCCATTTTTATCGCATATGTTCAAGCACTGTTCCCTGAAAATAATATCCTCTCCTTCTGTTGAATTCCAGCGGCTTCCTTGTCAAAAATTAATTGAACCTGCGGGCTGGGAACCAAAGTGTCCCAGGTTCGATTCCCAGCCAGGGTACATTCCTGGGTTGCAGGCCATAACCCCCAGCAACCGCACATTGATGTTTCTCTCTCTCTCTCTCCCTTTCTCTCTCTCTCTCTTTCTCTCTCTCCCCCTCCCTCCCTCCCTCCCTTCCCTCTCTAAAAATAAATAAAAACAAATAAAATCTTTTAAAAAAAATTAATTGAACCTAAACATGAGAATTTATTTCTGTACTCTATTTAGTTCCATGGAGCTATAAGTGTACCTGTGCATCAATATCACACTATGTGGATTACTGAAGTTTTGAAATCAAGTAATATAAATTCTCCAAATTTGTTCTTTTTTCTAATTTGTGTTCTCTATTCTCAATCCCTTGCATTTGCATATAAATTTGAGAGTCATCTTGCCAACATCTTTAAAAACTCTGCTTGGATTTTGATGGGAATTGCACTGAATATATCAATTTGGAGGAATTTTCTCATTTAAAAATACTGTGTCTTTCAATCCATGAATAGACTATATGTCATAATTTATTTAAATCTTCTTTAATTTTTCTTAGCAATGTTTTATAGTTCTCAGTGTATAGGTCTTGAACCTCTTTTGCTAAATTTATTCCTATTTTTATTATTTTAATGATCTTGTGAATGGAACTGTTCTCTTTATTTCAATTTTTGATCATTTATTTCTCAGATATAAGAACTCAATTGATTTTAGTATGTTAATCTTATATCCAGTGACCTTATTTAATTCACTAATAATTTTAATAATTTTTTGTAAATCCCTTAGGATTTTTTACATACAAGGCCATATTATTTGTGCATTAAGAAAAGTTTTGCTTTTCTTCTCAAGCCTAGATGCCTTTCTTATACAATGCATAAAAGTTATAATATTAAATAGAAATAGTGAAGATGGAAATCCTTGCCTGGTGCTGATCATAGGGAAAAAGCACCCAGTCCTTCCCCACCAAGTGTGGCATTAGGTGTAGCTTCTCAAAGATGCTCTTTATCCAACTGAGGAAATTCCTTCTACTCCTCATTTCTGTAAAGTTTTTTGTTTAAATTAAAAATGGATGTTAAAATTTGTTAATTTCCAAAACTATATGATCATGTGGTTTCAATCCTTTATTCTACTAATATGATATGTTATGTTGATTGATTTTGAGCTGTTAAACCAACCTTACACTCCTGGGATAAATTCCATATGTAACAGTGTTTAATCTTTATATATTGCGGGTTTAGCCTCTAATAATTTTTAGTGTTTTAATCCTTACCTGAGAATGTTTATTGATTTTAGAGAGAGAGGAAATGGAAAGGAGAGGGGTGAGAGAGAGACAGAGACAGAGAGAGACAGAGAGAGAGAGAGAGATCAATTGGTTGCCTCCCATCCATGCTCTGACTGGATATCCAACCCATAAGCTAGGTATGTGCCCTGACTGGGGATTAAACCCGCCACCTTTCAGTATACAAGATGATGCTCCAACCAGCTGAGCCACCCAGCCAGAGCTCTAACAATTTTTAAAGAATTTTTTAGGTTTAATTTCGTGAAGAATATTGGTCAATAGTTTTCTTGTGGCTTTAGTATCAGAATAATATTGGTCTCATAAAATGTGTTTGGTAGTATTCCTTCCTTCTCTATTATCTGATAAGAGTTTGTGTGCAGCTGGTGTTATTTCTTTCCTGAACAGTTTATAGATTTTTTACTGAAACCAACAAGGTGTAGATAGTCTTTGTGGCAAGATTTTAAATGACTAATTCAATTTCTTTACTTGATATAGATTTAACTGGATTTTCTATTTCTTATTGAAAAAGTTTAGGTTATTTGTACCTTTCTAGGAATTTTTCCTTTTGGTTTAAGTTGTTTTACTTTGTTGACATAAAATTGCTGATAATATTCTCATAATTCTTTTGATTTCTCTAGTGTCTTTAGGACTGTTTCCTCTTTCATTCTTGACTTTGGTAGTTTGCAGTTTCATTGATATTCCCGTTTTTTGTTTCCCTATTTCATTGGTTTCTGTTCCGGTCATTATTTCCTTTTAGCTTCCTTAGATAAGCTCTTCTAGGGTCTTGGGGTGAAAACTTAATGATTTCAGATCTTTCTTCCTTTCTAATGTGAGCATTTGCAGGTATAATTTCTCCTACATTCCATAACTTTTGATATGTTATACTTTCATTTTCATTCATTTGCGATATTTTCTAATTTTTCTTGTGACTTCTCCTTTGACCCATGAACTCTTTAGAATTTTACATAGTTTCTTTGGTTTCCAAATATTTGGGCATTTTCCAAATTTCTTTCTGTTGTTTATTTTGAATTTAATTCCATTGTGGCTGGAAAACATACTTCATATAATTTTAATTCTATGAAAGGTACTGAGGCTAGCATAGCATCTATCTTGGAGAAAATTCCATGTGCACTTAAAAAGAATCTATATTCTTTTGTTATGTAGAGTGTTCCAGATCCATAGTAATCTACTGTCGAGTTGCTCTACCACTTACTTAGAGAGGAGTGCTGCGATGTTCCCCACAATTTTTGTATTATGGTAAAACTATGCATAACATAAAATTACAATTTTAACCATGTTTAAATATATAGTTTAATGGCACTAAGTACATTCACCTTGTTGTGCAACTATCACCACCATCCATCTCCAGAATACTTTCCTCCTTCCAAAATGAAACTCCATACCTATTTGACAGTAACTCCCCACTCCCCTGCACTGAAGCTCTTACGTTGTCTATTTCTCCTTTCGATTCTGTATTTGCTTCATGCACTTTTAAGGCTTTATTTTTCGGTACATAGACATTCATAATTGATGTGACATCCTAATACATTGACCCTTTTCTAATTATGAAATATCTCTCTCTGTTTCTAGTAATATCTCTTGTATTAAAGTATATTTTGCCTGACATTGATAGAGTGACCGCAGCTCTTTCGTGGTTAGTGTTCCCATGGAAAATCATGGTTAGTCCTCTTACTTTCAATCTACTTGGGTTTTTTAATCTAAAAGTCTGTCTCCTGCAGGCTGTGTATTGTAGTATCTGATTGTTTTATCCTGTATTATATACTCTCTGACTTTTAATAGAAGTTTTACCAATTGATGTTTTTTAACAGATTTACTGAGAGAGAAATCATATATGATAAAATTTACCCATTTATAGAGAATAATTCAGTACTTTTTAAGTGTATTCAGAGTTGTACAAGCATCACCACAGTTTGATTTGAGCACATTTTCAGAAGTCCCATCCCCCAAACTCAGCACCTGTTACCAGGCACTCCCCACCCAGCACTCTGCCCTCGGCCCCTAGGCATTCACTCATCTACTGTCTCCACAGATCTGCCTGTTTTGGACATTTCATATAAATGCCATCTTATGACATATGGCCTTACACTGTCTTCTGGCCTTCATTCTTTCCAGAGAAGTCAGCAGCTGTGGTCCCTGTGTAGTACCAAACTGTTCTCTTGTTACTCTGATGATTTTGCCTTTGTCTTTGAGCACTTTGACTATAATGCATCTTCCAAGGATTATCTTTGTGTTGGTGTTAATTGAGGTTCCTTTATTTCTCTAAATATACGTACTCCCCCTGTCTATTTCCTCTTCTTCTGGACTCCTTTTACACGTACACCTGACATTGTCCTGCAGGTCTCTAAGGCTTTATTTATTTTTCATCAAAATTGATTCTCTCCGATGTTCAGAATGGATACTTTATATTAATCTACTTTGAATTTCACTGATTTTTTTTTCTTCTGCCATCTCCCATCTTGCCAGTAAGCCCTTCTAGTACATTTTTCGTTTAGTTACTGCCTTTTTGAACAGTAGAATTCACGTTTCATTTTCTGATTTCTCTGTTCACATTTCCATTTCTGAGTCCCTATCACCATCTACCGTTAACTCCTCGAACACACTGATGATAGCGAAGTCTCTGTCCCCCACCTTCAATACGGGCACCCCTCTGCGGCGGGCGGTTCATGTTTACTGTTCTTCCCCTGAGTATGTGTCACTCTTGTTTCTTTGTAGGTCTCATAACTTCTTTTCACTGAAAATTTGACATATTAGACAATATAGTACAACACTGGTGGATTTTGATTCCTTTTTCTGAGTTTTCTTTAAAAAAAAAACAACTACTAAGTTGCTTGGACATAAACTGTGGAATCTGTCTCTTCCTGTAGTGTCAGGCAACAATGTCTCTGCTCAGTTTCTTTATTGGTTTTTAGCCCAACTTTCTAGCGTTTGTCCCCATGTCAACACGGGTTAGTTAGTGGTCACGGATGAGGTGGGCAGAGACTGTGCTCAAACACACATCTTGGGCCTTGAAGGCTTCCGCCTTTCTCCAACCAGTCTGCGTGTGTAGGCTGGGGAGAACATTCACAGTGCAACCGATACTTCGGTCTCCCTTGTCTTTTACTTTCCTATGGGATTTGCATGGTCTACCCTGTGTGCGTCCATGTTTCAACCATTTGGATGTGTGAGGAACTTACCTAGTTCTTCTAAGAATCTCTGGTTTCTAGGTTCTCATGATACATTTCTTACTGGTTCACTGCTCACTGCAATGGCAGGTTAGCAAGGCTGCAGGATTTTCCCATTCATTTCCTAATGACTCCACCACTTTGAGCTGAGAGATCAATGATCTTTTTTCCTTTTCTCCAGATCAAGTGTGTCCCTCACAGCAGGAAGGCTGACTTGCCCAGTCAGCCCCACACTGGTCAAACTATTATTCTCATCAAAAGCTTGGCAGTAAGGGAGACAGTGCAGTCTTCAGCTAGACGGTCACAGTCTCCCACTGCGCTTCACCAAAATTCTAGCAAGAACTATTTTTAAGCATAAATGCTACTCAATTTGTTGTCTGCCCTCGGTCAATTTCCAAGAGCTCTGAAATGGTTGCTCTGGACAATTTTGTCCCCTCTAATCCTTGATTCTTGTGAGGAGAATTCACCAACTTCTTTAAGCCATTATAGCTGAAGCCCCTTCTTGTTCTGTATCTTTCTGACAATATTTCAGTACGGTTATTTTAAAGTCGGTCTCTGATAACTCTGGAATTATCTGGATCCCTGGAGGGGTGTGTAAGTGTCTATGTTTACTGACTTTTTGTTTTCAGTGGTATGTTATTTCCTAATGCGCCTGATTAGTTTTGATGGAATGCAGACATTGTACCTGAAGCATTAAGAAATAATGATGTCATGTTCTCGTTAGGGATTATTTGAAGCTGGGGATTATTTTCTGCTAGGACTAGTCTATTTAAGTTTCACCCTTCCTCCTAGGAGATCCCATTCTCTTCATGATTCTGACCCAAGACGTCAAGAAGTTACCAGACTGGCAGGTCCCAGGCTTCAGTTTGTCTTAGCTGCTTAGTCCTCCAGCTTCTGAAATGAATTGATTCCATGTTAGGAAAAGCAACCCCGAATACTAGGCTCAGTGCCTGGGTATTCTTTTTCTCCTAGATCATGGCCTCCAAGTTATTCAATCTGGTTGTAATATTTCAATGCTTTCCAATGATTAAAAAAATTTTTTTCCAGCTCTTTCTAGTTGTTACCATGGAAGCTGATCTGAATTACTTACTTCACTATTACTGGAATTCCTCAACATAGCCTTTAGGTATGAACTCATATCTTCATTCTTCTTTTGTTTCATTAAAAGTTATTTCAATATTTTGCATTGAAGATACCAATATTTCTATTTCTAGGTCAGGACTGTACCATATTTAGTTTCAGTAGCTCCCTGTGACCTTGTTTCCCCATATGTTTTGTGATATTTTTTAAACACTGTGAACTCACATCTCTTGGAACTTCATTTGCAGGATTATTTTTTGTGGCCTGAGTTGGAATTCCAGGGGGAATTTTGCTGCTCTGTATGATGCCTGTGTAAAGTTCCTAGACGACCAAGGTGGTGCATTTTCATTTACTGACTCCACAGAAGGGCTAGCTTATAATTTATATCCTGGGAAGTTATTCTTTTTATCTTTACTAAGAGCCAAAGTTAGAAACAGTCTGATCATATTCTCAGAGATAGTGGTACTTGAGTTCATTTCTAATTCAACCTTGGCCCAACTGAACAACAATTTTAAAGATTTGTGTTGAAATTTGTTCCTATTCTTGTGGCCTCAAGAATGTGATAGCAGCCATGACTGGTGTGGCTCAGTGGGCTGGGCATCGCCCCTGCAAACTGAAAGGTCGCTGATTGGATTCATAGTCAGGGCACATGCCTGGGTTGTGGGCCAGACCACTGGTTGGAGACGTGTGAGAGGCAAACTGATCAAAGTTTCTCTCCCTTTTTCTCTCTCCCTTCCTCTCTCTCTAAACATAAAACAAATAAAGTCTTTAAAAAGAATGTGATAACAGAACCCAGTTTCACCTGATGGCAAATTCCACCGCAGCCAAAGCAGTCTCAGAGCGCTGCTTACTTCTGTGTCTCCACCCTGCTACTTAGTTGTGGGCATCTTAGTATCCTCACTTTCTTGTGCCAATGTATTTAAAAAGAATTTTTAAGCCTTTATTTGACATTTTTAGATTTCAGAGAGAGAATCTGTGTTTCCTAGATTACTGTCACGCTGGTTATGGCGTCTCCACTTAGTTTCTATCACATCTGTGTACCAGTTGAGGTAGGTTAAGAGTACAGACCAGTAAAGCCCGACTGCCTAGGTTCAAATCCCAGTTCCCCTAACCACTGTATCCTCAGCTAAATTGGTTCACTTTTCTTTTTTGTTTTTACTTTATTTATTTATTTTTAGAGAGGGAAGAAAGGGAGAAAGAGAGAGAGAGAGAGAGAGAAACATCAATGTGCAGTTGCTGGGAGCCGTGGCCTGCAACCCAGGCATGTGCCCTGACTGGGAATCGAACCTGCGACACTTTGGTTCGCAGCCTGTGCTAAATCCACTGAGCTATGCCAGCCAGGGCGGCTTGCCTTTCTTTGTCATAGATTCCACATAGAGAATTATTGGGAAGGTGAAATATGCAAAGTTCACAAAACAGCACCAGCTTGTGCACTCCATAAGAGCTAGCTGTGACGATGACAATGCTGGTTACCATGACACACTGACCTGGTCTTGAACATCCTCATCACATAACTCTAGCTGCATAATACGCTCAAAGGGTCGGAAGAGTGCTTCGTTAAAGTGGAAGTGAGGTGGCTCATTCCAGTCGGTGAGAACCTCTGTCAGTATGTCATGGATGAAGGAAACAGCCTTCTGAGACACATGTCTTTCCTTATGGCAGGCAGCCTGCAAGATTCATGAGAGAACAGAACACCATTGGAACTTCAGGCAAGTCAGAGTCTGGTTTCTGAAGGCTTTCCTAACCCACCTCGTTGCAGGGAGGTGGATGCGGCAATGCTGTTAAAGAATTCTTCAATGCATACATACAGATGAACAACACACTAAATTGCATATTTAATAATCTAACAAACTGATTAGACACAACTCCAATTAAATGTTTCTAGAAAAATCACAGTGTCTAGTAATTTCTTCTTCTTCTTAAGAATATAACATGACAGTTTTCTTGGATGGCATAGCGCATGCTGACTATACAGACATCAGAACTGCCCACAGTCTTGTCCTTCTTAGCTGTGCCCCAGACACACATAAGTCAGAGGAGTCTTCGGTCCCTCAGGGAGGTGGGCCAGCTGCACCAACCAAGCTCTGACGGGTTGAGGGCCCCTGCATCCAGCCCCATCAGTAGTCCCCTCCCGTCCTGACTCTGGGCTTGGATGTGTGGCTTGCTTTGGACAATAGCAAATATTATATAAGTAGGGAATTGCAAAGTTGTTGTGATTTGGGGTTGGTTCTCTTGCTTTCCTTTGGAATTCTAAAAATGCCATGAGAACGAGCTGGGGCTAATCTGCTGGGGGCTGAGAGAGCCCGTGTGTCCAGCCTCCCCAGTCAAGGCCATCATGACCCAGCTGACCCCAGGTGACACATAAGGCCAGCTGAGGTCAGCCAAGGCCGGCTGAGACTGGAAGTAGAGCCAGCTGAGCCTAGCTCACGTTTCTGACCCAGGTGTCCATGAGGTAAATAAATGGTGGTTGTTTTAAATCCTAGGTCTTTGAGATGGTGAGTTACAATGTAATAGATAATCGATATACTGTTTCTCCATAACTAAGTTATTATTCTCTATTCCTTTTCCTTACTAGAATGTTCTCAAGTTAGTGAATTAAGTTCCCACGAAATACTTTATGACCTATCTCTACTAGAGAAGCACTAGAGAGCTAGTAAGAATAGTTATCCCTGCAATACAAGGCAACAATTTTCCCACCAACTTAGAAGTGGCCACTCAGCATCACTGAGCTGTGGAGGCGGAGAGTTACCCTATGATTTACCATATGAACTGCTTTTCCCAGCATTCACTTTGTTGGGAAAACCAGGCTGTATGGTTCTCCTACCCAGAGGGTACTGCCCAGACTGCAGTCAGCCGTTAGAAAAGGGAGACTGGCGGGAGCAAAAGGCACTGTTGGAGTCACGGATAGAAGCAGAGCTCCAGGCTCAGGTTGACACCAGGTCATAAAGAATGAAAACTGCCCAACTTGTAAAGGAAGAGGGTCAGAATGAGACCAGGGCAGTGCTGCCCTTTGGGGTGCTTCTTTAGATGCTATGAGGTAAAATCAGCTATGGTGAACTGTGGCTGGGTGATGGGAACTTTCTCATTGCCTGTGGCCACACAGTGCTTGTGTCCCCACACAGACTGGGGAGCCCTGGGCTGGCTGTGCTGGTGGAGTTCCCTGAGCTTGCCCCTCCCCCAGCATTCACCTCCACCAGGTGCGGGGCCACGAGGCTCCAGCAGCGCATGACGTGGAGCAGCGGCCTTGATCTGCTGCGCACGATCCTCAGCATGGCGTCCCCGAGGCGGAACAGGTGAAGGGCACTTTTCGGTCTTGGGTGGACTTCACTTCTCCTACAGGGAGAGACCATGAAAGCCATCAGGCCCAAACTCAGAAATGGTTTGACCTGTTCAAGCACAGAGAGAGGATGGAAATCGAAGAACTGCACTCAGACCAGAAGGATTATTGGGTGAGTGCTAACCAAGGCAGGAGAGGAGCCTGGATTCGAGAGACTTAGGTGGTTCACTCAACATGGCCTGGCCCACCTCTTCTCATTACCACGACATTCCCAGTGGCTGCTGTGACAAGTGTGAGCCATGCTTGTTGATAAGGGAAGATGGCGTAGTGGCTACACAGGTGGGCTAGGGAGTCAGGCTGCCTGGGCTCAAATCCTGTCTTCACCATTACAGCAGGGTTACAGCAGGCCAGAGGTTTACATCTGATCCGCAGTTTCTCATTGTAAAAGTGGGGATGACAAGACCCATTTCTTAAAGTTACTTTAGGGATTAAATGTAATAATACTCATAAAGTGCTTAACACAGGCACATACTACCTGGCCCACGCTCTTAGCAGTCATCATGACTATTGTCACCATCATCTTGCACGGTCACTGTCCACTCTGCCAATCCTTAGTGGCCCCTGTGAAGCCCTTCCAAGCAAGCTGGGCCCCTCTGCTACCTGATAACATGCTATCTAGCCTGTTCTGCTTTGCTCAGTACAGTCCTTGCCCACTCTGATCTCGTATTCTTTCTTTTTAATAAGCAGAAGTATATATTCTCTCACAGAGCCTACAATACACAAATAAGCAGAGGTGTGAATCCACATTCTTTTTATATACTATGTTAGCTTACAAAAGATAGAGATTTCATGGAGGGTGTTTATTCAAGAGATACTATTCCTTTCTTGAACTGACAACTAATTACATAGAAATTCAAATATATTTTAACTTGATAAAAGCCATTAACATGTATTTTTTTATTGTTCCAGTACAGTTGTCTCCACTTTCACTCATCTCAGCCCCCTGTCCCACCCGACCCCGCCTCCCACCCTCGAACCTACCCTCTTAGGCTTTGGCTTTGCCAGGGTCCCCTTAGTCTTCCCCACTCCCTGCCGACCCATGGCCTGTTGCTTCCCCTTCACCTCATACCTACAAAATGCTGATCATTAGCAGGCTCTTCCAACCACAATGCTTCTAATTAGCCTTACCATAGCAAGTAAACTTCAAAATGATAGTAGTAATAACCAGCAACATTTACTGAATGTTCACTCTGCATCGGACATTGTGTTGGTTCTTTGCCTCTTTAATCATTTTAATTTTTAAAGCAAACCTTAAGAAGTATAATTACTGCCATTTTATAGATTCATAAATCGAATGCTGGAGAGGTAAACTGACTTGTGCATCTGGTAAATGGTGAAGGCAGCATTTTGACTCATGTCTGATTGACTTCTAAGCCAGCGCTTCCTCTCCTGGGTCTGCTGCCTCCTCCTGACCCTGCTCATTGCTTTGTGTGAGCTCAGAGCCTGGTGAATTCTCCAATGCAAAAGGCGCGGGAGGTGGCCCTGGGCTCAGAGGTGCTCCAGAAGTCTGATGGTTCTGGAAGGTCGGCCTTATATTAACTAAGGTTTTAAAGTCCATTGAACACTTGTAGGGAAAAGACAGTGGTTCTCAAATTAGAACATGCACTGAGGATCAAAAGGCCAAAAATATTACACTTAGAACTTCAGATCCTAAAGATGGGAGGGACCCAGAGGTTGTGCAGTCCAACCTGCCACACAGCTCTGCGCCCCTGTCGGAATTCATCGGGACGAGGTACTCGCTGTTCTAGCACCACCGCCCCCTGGCGATGGACAGGTGCATTTCTGAGCAGCCTGCCACCCATTTGGGACCACAGGACAATTCAGCACAACTCTATACCCTCTTTCAGAGGTGGGCCTTCAAGAGGGCCTTCATCTGGCCTCGTGCATGAAGACAGTCATACTGACCCATCACTGAAGGGTATGCATGAGAGCGGTTTTTCTAGGAGTGGCACGAGGCTTCTCTCACCCTTCCACTTCTCTCTCCCACCCTCATTCTGGAATCAGTAGGTGCTTCTGCAAGTTGTCTGGAGTGAGGCGAGTACTACGGTCTGTGATATGGAGACAGGTTCCCACCCTCACGAGAGCTATCTGCACCCTGAGTAGCCACACAACTTCTATGTCACGAGCCCAAACCTTAGTAGAACCACCTAGCCCAGCTCCAGTGGTAACACCTGTAACAGTGGCAGCGGCGACACTTCCACTCACAAAAAGTCATCCCACCCCTCACCCAAAGACACACACCATGCCCTAAAACTAGAGGACAAATTAGCCAGGGTGACCGTGTGCACGGGGAACGTGGACTCCAGTCTTGGGCAGGCTGACGATATCGCAGATCGGGGCTGATTCCTGCCAACCTCACGGCACGGCTTCTTCCGGGAAGGAATTACCTGGCATGGCCAGCGAGTAGTCCACTGTGTCAGTAACAGAATGGAAAAGCTGGGACTGCGACGCTTTCTTCAGCTGGTAAAGAAAACCTCCCAAAGCCATGAGGTTCAACTTATCTGTAGCATCTTCAAAGAGCCTGGATGAGACAAAAAGATGTGTTTCTTGGAAACAATTCAGCAAAGCCTCTATGGCAGAATGATTATGGTAATTTTGTTGGATGTGATTAATGAGAATGTTGTGGAAACATTGTAAGGAAATATATGGTATCATTATATCTAGTGTGATTGTGTACAAGTATGCTCTGACTCTGAGAGTTTAATCTGAAGGGCACAGGCTATAGTTAAAAATAAAATCCTTGTATCCCAGGGCATAGCTCAGCCATTGGAGGCACTCAAGTAAAAATTTGCTAAGAAGTTGAAAGATGGCAGAGCATTACTCCCAGGAACTGAATAAATGGGAACAGAATCCTTCAAATTAGCTGCATTCTCATGAGCTACATTAAAGAAAACCCCAGTAAGTTAATTAAGGCTTCTGTTGGGCCACAGTTGATGAGCATAACACTGGGTGTGGCTCTGAGGACACCAAACCCATCCTGGAAGCTCCCTGGGGCAGGGGTGACCGTCTTCATCCCCTCCGACTCAGGCACCTGCAGCCCAGGACATGGCGGAAGCTCCCGCATCTACTGGAATAATGAATATTCCTTCACTTAACGGGCCTTGCAGGTTCTCTTGTTTCCCACTCGGCCAGGCACACGCATTCCAGCAGGAGTGAGGGAGGAGGAGCTGAGCACAGGTAGCAGGGCTTAGAGGAGGGTCCAGGCTCGCTGGCATTCAGAACGCTGGGCTCAGGTGTGGGTTTACGTGGCACACCAGGAATGAGGCAAGCCGGCCTTCCCCTGGACTTGGGTCATCCGAGGCCTGCCCTCCAATCCTGTGGTGACACCAGAAGCGCAAGCAGCCCCTGGGTGCCACGTGCTGGGTAAGGGAGAGTGTCTCTAATAGACACTGAATAACAAGTCCCTTTTGAAGGAGTAATCTGAGACACAAATCGGGGAATTAATCACTCATAAATTATTGTAACGGACGCATTTTTCTTGCTGTACTGTAATTCCAATTTTAACACCATTTGGTGTCTGGATCTCATGAACCATTTCTTTTCCTTCTTTCCTAGTAAGAAGAAAACAGTGGTGAGTGTTATATCCCACCTGACACCTGTATCCAGATTCCACAGTGCTTTCCCAGCCACCTTATTGGATAAACGGGAAAAAAGAGATCATTGCACTGAGTTAGTTCATATACTGGGTTAGCAGATGAAGGGGAAACTGAGTCTCAGAGCAACTGCTTATACACATGACTTTGCAGGTGGTTGGGGTCAAGGCCAGGAAAGAAGCGGTGTCCTGAGTTCCAGCCAGTGAGTGCGCTTCCCACTTCTCCACCCCCTGCTGTCCGTCCTCACCCTAGGAACTTCCCTGAGCCTGTGCAGGGCAGTCTGGGAGACAACAGCAAAGTCTGGAGAGTAAGTGAGGTGGTCTAACATGCAACGGGTGACCAAAAGCACTTTCAACATCAAGACTGTCACCAAACGGTTGGAGTTATTGTTGATTTCCCCCCCTCTCAAACTTAATGTGGTTTGGGGCGTCATTTAGCAACATATCACACTCTGGGGTGTGGGATTTTAAAATATGAATTATCACAAAAATAGTGGATTTTTACTATTGGCCAAGCTCTGTCCTCAGAGCTTCAAGTGCACTCATTCACTTAACCTCACGGCTACCCTGTGGGAGAGCCACTTCCTGAGCCGATTTCACGATAAAGAAAAGAGGGGAAGCTGCCTGAAGTCAGGGAGCAAGGCGCCCTGCCCCCAGAGCCTCCAGTCCAGTCACTGGACAACAGCTCATTCTAAGGGTGGGGCGTGGCAGGAGACAGAAATTAGCTTTGAACAAAACGAAGAGAGGTTTCCATGGCGAACACATCAGGTTGGCCCAGCAGTGCTTTTGAGACTGGAGGAGACAGATGGAGGTGTAGCCAACAGGTGAGGGGTGCCGTATGGTGAGCAGCCCCGCTGGGGTGCAGTAGTGGGAGGGGGTGCGTGCACACACACCTGTCGGCCTGCGTGGACAGCGTGAGCACGGCCTTGGCGGCGCTGCTCCCGGTCATGAGGCTGCCCCCGCGGAAGTCGCAGGCCCGGCCTCGGCCGCCTTCCCTGATGAGCTCTTGGATGGAGAGGGGCTGGATGACGGGGGCCATGCTCAGCGAGCTCTCCTGCTCCGGGCTCTGCTCCAGGGGTGAGCCCTCACCCTCCAGGTCCCCGAGCAGTCCAGGGCCGCCGGGTGCCTTCTGGGGCTGGCTGATGGTCAGCGCGGGCTGGGAGGTGCCGTCGCTGAAGTGGGTGTGCTCCAGCGTGCCCACGTACTCACACACCCTGGAGAGAGTCACAAGCGAGCAGCTGTTGAAAGTTGCAGCTCAATCAACTGGACCAACTCTGTAAATCCCACAGTGAGAGAGAAAGGAGATGCAGCTAGCTCTACAGTGCTCCCCAAATTCTCTGCTTCCTCTGGTGGGTGCCACCTCTCCCCCGCTGCCCTCCCTCACTCTACATACTTCTGAGTTGGACCAGACAGCCTGGCAGTGGGGTAAGGATTCCTCAACCTCCCCCGCCCCTTACTGGGAGAAAGGTGGGCAACAACGCTCTGTTCACCCCTTCCGTCCTGGCCAGCGACGGCTTTTCTGGAGTTGGGCTGTGTGAGTGGATTTCCCCAAGGGGTCCTCCTCCCCCATCCCTACGGCTCTGGTTAGGACTTGGCAAGTATTTCCTTGCTTTGGGGGGCCTAGGAAGTGTGCGCATGGCTGATAGGCCCTATGACCACTCTGGGCCTCTCTCAGGGGTCCTGCCTCACCGTGGCCCCCCTGCTCCTGACAGCTCCACAACTGTCATGGTAAACACGGAGAAAAGTCACAACCTGCGGCACAGCTACCAACTTCCACACTGTTTGCTCCCAACAGAACCCGGGACTGAGATGGTTCATACGAGGCCCCTCACCCCAGAATAAGTCCAGTCATGGTCAGGAGCATCCTGGAGAATCCACTGTGATATTCTACAGACAATTTTATTTCATATAAATTACCTGGGTATAGTCTACATCTTTCTCTTCTTCCTGTTTTGCTTGTGAGAGCAACAAAGAGGGGACCAGCCTTCACCCTGGCTCCTTCTCATCGTGCTCCTCTCAAGATGGGGTTTTCAAGCCCTGAGTGATCTGCGAGTGCTTCTCTCTTTCAAACTGGACAACACTCATGACTGTATTTGCCTTTAGGATATTAAACTGAACCCAGATCTGGCCTGTGCCCTGGGCGAGTTCAGGGTAATTGCGCCCAGTGGGAGGCGTCAGGGCGCACCACACCTGCTGAGGAGGATAAGGAGCAGCGAGTGCAGCACCGGGCCTGGGCCTGCGTGGGGGCGGGCAGGGCTCCCTGCACTGTCCCGGGCCTGCGCAGTGAGTGCCAGTGCCCGGGGAGGCGCACTCTGTCTCAGCTGCAGGAGGACGACTCCCTGCTGTCGTTTTACAGGGGCTGTGAGCTGTGCACCCGGTGCCGGGTGGAGGGGTCTTTTCCCTTCCATACTACAAATCTTGGAAACAAATGTTCAGTCTGTCTTTAGCACAATCTACTATTCTATTTTTTCCTTTCTCTTACTACATTAAAAGTAGGCATCTTGTACTTCCTGTGTCCATGTAAAAATCCTATCCTTTTTTTAAATGAAGAGGGCATTAATAAACATAATAGCAAAGTTATATGGTTGACACATGACCTGCTTTTAGATCTGCATAGTATTCACTTAACTTACATGGCTTTTATCCTCCGCTATTTAAGAAATTGTGTTTTTTTTTTCCCTTTGTATAATACATCTGCCTCTCACAGCCAATGTTAATAATCTGTTCATAATCCCCCAAATCAAATTCTGCCACTCTGTGCTCTAAGACACACATTCAGTTGGGCCCCTATTCCCTCTTCTCTTTTTAATCCCTCATTTGGGACTGATCCAAACTCTGGGGGTTATCGCCATCTGCTCAAGTGCTGGCAGACCCCGGACCCGGCCCTTCCATCGCCCCCAGGCTCCCGAGGCAGGGTGGGTGCCACGTGGGGCGGTGGTCCCGTCATGCACCTGAACACGTGTGGCCAGCAGTCCGGGTTGTGGCTTCCCATCTCCAGGCCGACGCTGAGGATGGCATCCATGCACAGAACGTGGGCCGTGTGCAGTGACACCCCGTGCAGCTTCCCGATCTGCTCCAGCTTCTGCTCCACTTTCAGTTTCACTGTGCCAGGGAGACATTCGTGAAAGTAACATTCCGAGAGAGGGAGACAGGAAGGATGGAAAGGAGAGAACGTGCTCCTGTGCAAGGGCAGAGGGACACAGTGGACATCACTGGCAGCAAGGTCCCCAGGGGCAGGTCCCTGTGGTTCATCACACACACTCCCCGGCCCTCAGGCGCCATGGACACTGGAGAGGCCAGCTCAGTGGCTTCAGAAGTTGGATGGAACCTGAGCTGGTGGGTGCACGTCCTGCAGCCCCCGCACCATGCTGAGCTGGGGTCAGGCAGGGCACTGTGGATGGGCTCCACATGCGGACCTCAGCTACAGCCATCTGTGCCCAGACCCCTCCCCTGCCCAGGTACTCAAACTGATAATATGGAAGAATCTCTGATGTTCTGCAAGTTCTCTCAGAGATTTGATGTCACCCAGTCATGCTGATATCACCTAAAAAAGCATGTGCATTACACTCTGAATGCCACGGTGCCTGTGTTATAACTGGGAATTGCCCTGCCATCACTCCCTGAGATTACATTTATCCTTATGACCTTCAAATAATACATGTTTATGGTAGAATACTAATGAGAGAGGATTTAGAAGGAGACTTAAGATGTCAATTATGCATGGCAAGGCCAAAGGACACTATCCTCGATGGATAACAGTGTCAAGTTTCTGGAATTCAGCCCTGGTGGGACACCTGGGCCACGGGCCGGAGCCCAGAAATAAAAATGGCACGCTCGCCTCAGAGGGAGCCAAGTGGTGCTGCAGCTGCCTAGGGCAGATTGACGCACAGCAAAGCATTTGTCCCATGAATGCAACATTGACTTTATGTTTTATTTGAGTGTAATTCGAATATTAGTTTTGGTTAGAATTTTAAAAACTTTCAACGTAAGGCTTTTTATGTCATTTGTGGTCATACATCTTAACTAAAATTGGGATACCTTTTCCTCAGTTAACACTGGGGGGTGGGGGCTGGGGGCACTGCTCTGCCTTCACAGGGGTCTGTACCTATTACTCAGGCCTGAGGACCACTGGCCTAGCCTGGCTTTCCCAGCCTTTGAAAATGTGCCCAGGGTTCCTGCTGCTAGCTGTTTCATATACCTGATACAAAATATTAGGGTGAGCTGGGCCAGGCCTCCCATTTTTCCTTCTGTTTGCTGCCCGCCATTTATCTTCCTTATTAGGAAGGCCATTGTCCTTCCTTATACTTAGATAATCCTCCACTTCATTGATTAACTGATTTTCACAAGTGAAAATCAACTCCTGCCTGCATTCACAAAGCTTGAGTTTTTCTCCAACAGGAATAAAGTCTTCCTGAGCCTCAGCTCAGGGATTTCCTCCACCTGTTTGATTTCCCTTCAGGGAAATGGCCATTCTGCCTCCCCTGCTGTGACCTGTGATGTCCTCAAAGGTGCACCCTGTCCAATGCCAAAGCCAGTGGCCAGATGATGACAGAGGTGTCCCTAGAAAGCCAGGTGGACCTCTGGTGTCCCACACCATGCCTGTTAGCAGCCACGTGGAGTTTCCTAGTCTCCAGAGGTCAGCACGTCTCCGGTGGCCAGCACGTTCCCTGTAAGCAGTCTGTTGGGTCATCTGTGTAAAACACACCCAAGCCTGTGAGCCAGTGGGATCTCCTGATCAGTGGGAGACACATGCTGTGTATCACACATGGCTGGAGACGAGTGTCTGCTCTTGCACACGCAGGTGTGTGCACACCGCACATAAGACACCAGGTGGATTCTGACCCTTTGGCTGTTACCTTGTGCTATGGTATCGCTGGGTTCTTGGACTTCCTTGTCCTCTTTCTCTTCCTGGACACAGGACGCAGCTGCCATTTGGGCAAGGGCCGAGGCGCAGTTAGCCGCAACTCCTTCAGAGGAAACAAACAAGTTACCCCTTAAACTGAGTCTATTCTCCACCCATTCACTTGTCTGAACTCTCCCAAAAGACTGGTTTCCCGATAGGGCCATTCCTGGTACATTCTCCAGGGACCCGCCTCAGGCCACGGTCAGAACATCTACTCGCCCCGATACCTAGAGCACAGCTCAGCCGCGCCGCTTTCCGCAGCCCATCCAGGCTCATGCAGATGGCGTCGCGTTCCTTCTGGTTCTGCTCTTTGATGCCTTCAGCTCCCAGGATGAAGGCCAGCCCTTTGGAGCTCCCTGCCATGCGGCCAGTCAGGGGGGTTGATAAAGTGTCAATCAAGTTCTTCCAGCAGCCAACCAGAATGTAGCGAGCAATGCCACACCTAGAATGTGAAAGGGCATGGGTCACTTCCCGAGACAGAAACCACCTGGCAATGAATGATAGCATGAGATTTCTTTCGCCACTGAATAGCAATACTGAGCTGTGTGCAATTCTACTACAGGCAATATAATTTAATGGCATTTCACTTTAAGCTTATAAATAATGAATGTCCACGATCAACTGGATGATGCTAAGTAACTCCCACCAGGCACTTGTCCTGTAATGACAAAACCTTAATTCATTGATGTCAGTACTAGAAACTGCCAATGATTTAACTGCCAGTGCCACGTATAATATATGTATAATTTATATGTATATTCTAAACTCGTGTCCCTTACCTGCCACTGTGGAGTCATCAATTCTCCTGCCCTGGGTGAAGGGAGACTCTGTGGATGCCGAGGCCATCAGCTGGCCCCCGATTGCACTGCTCTCTAAGCCATCGATATCTGCCAAGCAAAGGAGCAGAGTTTTCCTGGATTAGCGCAGTCCAGTCAAAGCAAACAGCCACCATGATACTCGTTTTTCCCAAAGAATACCCCTTGCGTCTGTTAGTAATAAGTATGTAGCAACCTGTTTATTGAGATATTAAAAATTTGTCTCATTATTCTTTCTTTCATGTCAGAGCATTCTTCTGTTAGGGCTGCTGTATATTTTTGAGTTAAAAATATAACTCTTGTCTTCATTAGAAAATTTGCTGTTTTAGAGTATTATCCTTGAATACTTTAATTCAAACAGTGGCATTATTCTCAAATTTATGTATACAGATACCTCAAGATGGATTTGACTAGAATAAGGCCTCTTTGGTCCAATAACTATAAAACCTAATTCCAAAGTACTATAATAATAACTTAATACTAACAACACTTTACAATTTTCAGTGTTTTCACATAATGTTCTTTTCATTAGCTCTTCCCAACAACTCCAGGTGGATAGGCACAGCAGGTATTAGTTTTCCTGTTTCGCAGAGGGGGAAATAAATACTCAGAGGAGGTAAGTCACCCCAGGCCATGAGGCTGGTGCAGGAGGGAACGAGATTTAGCAGTCCTGCTTTCCTACTCCAACCTCGGCCTCTTCCCATGACGCCAAACTCCAGCCCAATACAGGATCCTAATTCACCTTGTTTAAATTTTTGTTAAACTCTCATCCACCGAATCAGCTCAACGAACCAATCCCTAACGTGCTGGCAAGGAGAAACCGGCTTGGGGTTGAGACAACCAGGCTTCAGCCTTGGCTCTGAACGGAGCAGCCGGGTGGCCCTGAGTCAGGTTCTCCACTCTCTGGGCCCCTTTCCCCAGCAGGAAGGAAGCAACCGTTGGGGGAGTGGCCATGGAGTGGAAGCATCTGAACCTGGATGCAGCTAACACAGCTGAGTGCAACTCAGAGGGGAAGGGGGAGAGGGCAGCGCAAGTTGACGCCTTGACTTTAGAACTTCACCCGCAGCCCAGCAGGATGGTATTTGAAAACTATTTCACTATATCTTTGATTCTTACACTGACTCTAAGAAGCCTAGAGACTTCCGGCAACACATCTCTTTGAAAGTTGCTAAGAGGGCAGATCTTAAGAGTTCTCATCACAGGAAAAAAATTGTAACTACGTGTGGTGATTGATGTTAACCTAAATTCACTACGGTGATCGTTTTGCCATATACACACATATCAAATTATTATGGGTACACCTTGGACTAAAACAGTAACATACATCAATTATACCCCAATAAAACCAGGGGGTAAGAGCAGAGGAAGATATATATTACTACCAAAGTGGGAACGGATCAGTTTCATGAAATTAATATGACTTATGGTCAAACAGTATAATGAGGGTTATCAGATATTGCCATTTATCAAAGTTATAATGTTGTCAGTGTGCCAGGTAAAGGACTGACAAATCCAAGTGATGCAAAGTTTATCGGATCACTGAGACTCTGCAATTCTACAGGACACTCTGACAAGACATCGGGGACGGCCACAGTAAGGACGGTGTTAAAGGTTGGATGGCTGCTCTAGCTTTTCCTCGCACACAATGCAAAGACGTGAGGGAGGTCTCCAAGCTCTAGGTTAACTGCTGCTCAGATGCACTCGTCACTTCGTAATTGGAATTTGCTGCAAAAAATCATAAGGATTAATTTTGTCTCATTCTTATGAAAAGCCTATCTGTCTGCCATTGATCTAAGTTTGACAACTTCCCGACGGACGCGGCAGTGGAGCTCACTGTCCCGTTAGAGAGGAGACGGCTGATGAGCCGAGACGGCTGATGAGCCGAGACGCTGATGAAGCGGTGACAAGGGGCAGCTTGTTGCTCGTCCCTTCTCACACCTGCCGAGTGATGCCTCTTCTCCAGGTTCAAGCAAGGGATTAATTTGGGCACAGACTTTGGTATTTTAAAATTAATATCAAACCTGGAATATTTGGATCTTCGCCCAAATTCCAAGGCATTTCTAAGCCCTGGACAAGTACCTTTGATCCCTGCTGAAGGGAGCTGATGAAGACAGATGGAAACCAAGGACTGCTTATAGGTAGAATGAATAAATGCCTCACAGTGAAGAACTCATACTTTTCAAACAAGATGTAAATGTTACCATGATTAACAAAATGTAAATCGGTCACTTGTCTAGTGATTCTGATCCCCATGGCCCAGGACCCAGCCTTGCTTCTCCCAAATTCCATCCTAGCTCTGGAATCAAGGACTCCGCTTGCTGTGGAGAGACTTTGCTCTACGTCCTGATTCCCTGTCTCACTCCTGAACAGCCTCGAACTCCTCATTGTTGGGTTTCCCTGCCAGTCGTCCCCTCAGCTGCCTTTGTAAGAGCCCCCAATGGCAACCACAAGCAACATAACATACCCTCCAGACAGCTGATCCGGCCTCCTTGCTAGGCTGTGCTGCCCCAGGCCAGTCCTGCCCCCTCCTGTCAGTGTGCCCTGCCCGGTGCAGAGCCATGCGGAGCTGTGTGAGGACAGGTGGCACTGCAGAGAGGGCAGGGAAGGCATCAATGTAGGACCATAGTCCACATATTCGGTCAGCTGGAGCCAGTGACAACACTGCTCAGATCAGTTCCGGGTCTGGGAACTCAGACTGAATACAGGACAAGCCTGGAGAGCCCCTATTAAAGCTACTGACGACCAGACCAAACTTTTGAGCACTCCTTGATCATTACCTGACATCACGGTTAAGCCGTGCAAAGTTGTGTGTGAATGGCTGCTTTCACCAAAAATGTGCTTAATGCCCACACCCTACAATGCTCTCTGTGGTCTCATGTGGCATTTCTGATAATTAGGTAGGATTTTAAAAACTCTGGACACTGAAGACTAATATGCTGGGTAACTACTTGATATTATTATTATTATTTAATCCTCACCCAAGGATATGGTTTTTTAAAAACTGATTTTATGGAGGGAGACAGGGAGAGAGAAAGAGAGAAAACTGATGTGATAGTGAATCATCGACCAGTTGCCTCCCATATGAGTCCTGCCTGAGGATCAAATGCACAACCATTTTTCAGGTGTACGGGCAACTCTCCAACCAACTGAGCCACCTGGCCAGGGCTACTTGACATTATTTTAAGTTCCAATGTAGCTGGGAAGGGAAGGGAAGACCTCTGATATGGACAAGAAGTGGGAATGAAGCCAAGTTTAAAATCATATCATTTCACATTATTGGCAGATTTCTAGTGGCACTGAATGGTAGAGCATCATATAGATAATAGTATCTATTAGTACATGAGAGTTCTCAGGAACAATTCTGGGCTTTGTGCCCAGAAAGTACTTCATGTCCCAGAAAAGGCTAACAGTCATCCACCAACAGCTGTAAGTGCTAAGTAACTGCTAATCTAATGGGGCACAGTGGGCTCCGCAGAGTCCCACACGGAAAAAGGACAGAAAACTCTTGTGAGGTGAGTTCATGACAACTTTTCCGAAATTGCCACCAACTTCCAGGGCAGTTTCATGGGTGCTGTTTTAACCAAACACCACTGCTTCCCTGAAAGGGGGTTGGAAGGCAAGCCGTCCACCCCACGAAGTGGCACGGAGCTGTGTAAGGAGCCACTGACCGGTCAGCATGGTGATGAGCGGAAGGCTGTTGTCCTCCGGGCTGCCCCAGTAGCCAGCTTCTCCCAGCATGTTTCTGTCGAGCACCTGATGGTAGAGTTCCTCGATCCAGGCCTGGGAGAAGACCATCACCACCCCGCTGTTGTGCACCTGCTTCATGAACTCTTTCTGCAGAGAAGATCACAAGACAAGGTGACCAAATTTGGTCCCCTGCAGACAAAGAGCTTCCTACACTCTGCCAGTGCCTCTTCCCTCCAACCAACGTCCCCTAAGTCAGTGCCAACGAGAAAACCAAAACCTTATTGACTGAGGAAAGGAGGAAACTGAGATGGAGAAGTCCCCAAACTTCATGAAGTTTCTTTTATGTACGACATCTTGCTAAGAAGCCCTGTTGAAGGATTAGGGATGCCGAATTTTGTATTTGTTGCTCTTTGACGTGTGGGAGGATTAGAATCTGCACAGAAACACTGAAGAAGCCTCCTTCTCACTGCCCAGCAGCAGCAGAAATGGAATGTGCTCCCTGAAACAATGTGGGTGTTTCAAGAGATACTCATGCTCACGAAGCCACCACTGACCGGGGAGAACTTACACTTTATCAAGCACGTATGTGATGACTGATACCCTTTACGCATGCCATGGATTAGGCTCATGAGCTGATGACTAGGTTACACCAGCAAGTGGCTTGTTCTGGCAGGGGAGCCGACTGCAGGACAAGCACCATGCTTCTCACCCCATACCTTACAGGAGTGCTTTGTTGTTGACAATGAATAAACTTAGCTCTGGGTGATGAGCAGGTCTGGGTACATTTCGGAAGACAATGACAAGTTTTTGTAAAAGACACCTTCATTTTCAGCAAAGGGGACCATTCTCTGCACCTCTGCTGCTACTTAACATGCTGACCATGTGTTTTTGAACGTGTCTCGTGTGTGAGTTTAATATTGCTGCCAGATGAAATCACTGGGCCATTGGCAGGCAGCTGTTTCCAGGCACCCTGGGTGCTGCCCTCTCGGAGCAGGGTGTGGCTCCGCGGCTCAGTGTGTACACGTTGCGTCACGTCTCCTCCCACCCTTCACAGCGCCATCCTTCACCCGGCACTGATGCTCAGCTTTCCAGCCCAGGGGCCACAGCCCCGGGTGGGTGCAGAGCTGAGCTCACACTCACCAGCATGCCCGGCGCCAGGGCAGGCCGCTTCCGGTAGTAGTCCCCGTGCGAGAGCTTCAGGTTCAGGAGCAGAGCGCAGTGCGCAGCCGCGTACAGGCTGTCCGCGTTCATCAGCATCTGCAGGCTGAGGCTTCCGTTCCCATCGAAGCCCGGGGAGTGCATCATGCCTGAGGGAAAGCACCAAGAGACTTCAGAGGCTGCCAAGGGGGCGTTTGGCAAGACGGACTTACGGAGAGCCACGAAGCAATCCTAGTGAGAGGAACATGCATGGCGTAGGACATTTCTGTACAGCAATGACAGCCAGCAAGGCCTATCTCTGGGGACAGCCACATACCCCAGATTGATGGGGCAGAGCATACACTCGGGAGTCCATCTGCCTGGACAACTCTTGATGCCACTCACCAGCTACGTTGGTGAAATCACTGAAATCCTCTAAGTCAGCTTCCTTAGCCAGAAGGGAGCAGAATATTTGACTACGTGTATCTCCTGCTCAAACTCTTCCATGGCTTCCTATCACAATAAAATAAACCCCAGCTTCCCCCTTCGCTCTCCTTCCACTCCCTGGAGCCACGCTGACCTGTGCTCCTTTACCTCACCAAGCCAGGCCTGCCTCCGGGCCTTGGCGTCGGTTTCCCCCACTTCCCAGAATGGTCTCTGCAGGTCTCTAGATGACTGGCCACTCAGTTCTTTCCCTCTGAAGTGTCAGCTACTCAGAGGCCTTCCCTTTCAGCTCCATCTAAAATAATGACCCCGCCTACTTTCCCCTTACCCTGATTTTTTCATCGCCTCGATGGCATTTATTGTACCCAGCATTATATTCTTATATATATATATTTTTGGAAGTTTTAAAAAAGATTTTATTTATTTATTTTTAGAGAGGGAAGGGAGGGAGAAAGAGAGAGAGAGAGAAACATCAATGTGTGGTTGCTGGGGGCCATGGTCTGCAACTCAGGCATGTGCCTTGACTGGAAATAGAACCTGTGACACTTTGGTTCGCAACCTGCGCTCAATCTGCTGAGCTATGCCAGCCAGGGAAATATATATATTAAAAATATATATAATATATATGTATTTTATATAAAATATATATATTAAAATATATAAATATAATAAATATATATTTATATTTAATAATAAATAAATATATCTTATATATTAATATATAATAATAAATATATATATTTTATTTTCTGCCACCACTACTATTATCTACTGTTATCTAAGATCTGTGAGAGGGTGGTACTTTGTTAGTCTCGTTCATGAGAGAATCCCCAGTGCCTAGAATAGCGCTTGGTATACTGCAGACCCTCAAAACAATATTCGCTGAATGAATGAATAAGAATCAATGAACTAGGTGCAATTATGCTGTAGGATATTTAGTACAGTAACTCTTTCTAAAAGTAATAGCATTCTTCAAATTTGGGGTAACAAACTATAGGAACTACAGCCTTTGACATATTCTGGCAATTTGTTTTCTTCCCTCAGTGGTTTATGAAGTTCATTTTCTCCCTCTGTTACCAAGGTGGTCTTTACAAAACAAGCTGAAAGGATGCAGTAACTTTTAGGACTTCTGCAAGTGTATCTGTGGAATAAATTCCTAAGAGCAGAATGAAGACATATATTAAATTTGATCGATACAACCAAAATATCTTCCAAACAGTTTTATACGAAACCTTGCTCCTACCAACTATGCGTAAGTAAGAACAATCTTCTACTCACCCAGAGTACTGGACGCCATCAACTTTTTAAAACTTTGTAATTAGATTATATGATTTTCTGGATAACGAATTTCTTTAAGTCTATGCTACTAATTTTCTGATGGTAGAAGTTACAAGAAACTTTTCTTAGTGATTTGGAAAAAGGCACAAAGAAAATGAAAATAATCTATAATCATACTATTCTGAGATAAGTATTAATATTTTGATGTTAATTTTGACTCTTTTAAAAATTATATTATGACCATTATCCATATCATTAAATATTATTTCAAAATATCATTTAAAGGGCAACATAAAATCACAAATGGATATATGATAACTCATTTAACTTTTCCTTTATTTGGGGGTATTTAGGACATTTCTAATATATTTTGCTGTGAAATAATACCTTTTGGTATACAAACCCCTACTTGAGTTTCTGTTTCCTTGGTATAGGTTTCCAGGAGTCCATGAGGAACCAGCTTTCTATGAGTATCTACCTGTCAGGACCTGGAAAACTGTCCCACAATTGCTGAGCTTCAGTTTTCCCGTCTGAGATTGGTTTCTCACCAGGGCAAACTGACTCCAGAGGTTTTTGTGCTCTTCAACAGCATCTTTGATTTTCCAAGCCATTCGTCCACCCCTCCGCCAGCCCACGCTCCCTGGTATGGTACAGGGTGATGCTAAGAGCATGGTGTCTGGAGCCAGGCTGTTCATATTCTGGCATCGCCACTTCACAGCTGTGTACCTTGGGTGATTAGTACTTAACCTCCCTGTGCCTCAGTTTTCCCATCTGTAAAATGAGGATGATAGTACTGCCTACCCTATGGAGCTATTATAAGCATTTAAGTGAATCAATACATGTAAAACTCTTAAACAATGCAGGGCATACTGGAAGTGCTATGTTACTGTAAGCTACTATTATTATTGCAAATACATATATACATGCTGAAAAATGACTCTAAAACATGGCACCAGGATATTTCAGAGACAACCTCTGGGTGTGTATTTTTTTGTTTTTATTTTGTATTTATATTACCATATTCTCCAAACTTCACATTCCATAAATGCCAGAGTGTTGGAGGAAAATTTTGTTAAATTTTCCTGCATACAAAATACCCTCGTCCTTTATTAAAGCAAACGTACAAACCCTCATCCCTTGAGGCTCATGACTGAGCACCACTGATCTAAGAAACTGCAATCTCAAAGTACAGTGCTCATGCCCCTCCATCAATGGCTGTGTGAGGTTAGCTCTTGTTTTTAGTCCCCAAGGAGCCACCATACACAGATGCCAATTTGTTCTATGCAGGACCAGGGAGGCATTTCAGCAGCTACCACAGCTCACATCCACTACCATCTTTATAAAACCCACGTGTGTCTGAATGTTGTCAAACTCCCCCACCATAAGAAACTGTAGCTGCTTTAAAAGAAAAGGCTCCCGTGAATTGCATGGAAATAAGGAGGTTCGTTTCAGCTGTGTGTTAGCTGTCTGAGAACAGGGGTCCCTGAGAAACGCCAAGCGAGTCTGGTCTCAGCCAGGAGAGCAGACCCTGGTGACAAGTCAGGGAAAAAGGCTTGGTGGCAGTTTTGGGCAAAACAAGGTTTAATGCTTTTGACATAGAGTAAGTAATGAGTAAAATATCTAAATTATGACTTAAGGAGACTCTTTGCCTCCTCCCCTTCTCCTGTTTTCACTTTTGTAAATTCCCCTTGAGGAAACAAAGAAAACCTGCCATCTTCTCATCTCAGATGGGTACAGATGTTTCTCTTTACTGATCTTTCATCTTGAGAGAGGGTACTTGCCTCTGTGCCGAGGTGGACCGGGCCAGCACCCAGTGGCTTTGGCTAAACCATGGGTGGCAGTCAATGTGATCCACTCAGCCACAACAGGAATGAGGAGAATGAGCCATTAGTGACAGGACCACAGAGTGATGGGTCTGTAATTTGGAAAGAGACCACTGCTGATTAGGTAAAAGCACTTGTGGATGTTGACCACAATGAAAACAAATGACTAACAGTTACAATCACTAAAAAGTAGTACTTGGAAACAACCAAAAGATTCTGACATCTCTTTTCAATGTATTGATTTCTACGTGTAAAAATTATGTCACAACATACTGGGTTTGATGGGATATTTATAGACCTCTAAAATATGAACAGTTGCAACATTTATGGGACCACATAAAACATTTTCTCAAGCTCTGTATTTTGCATGTACTATAACGAATTGATTTAAAAGGAATAAGAACACAAATGTGAAGACTTACTTTAGCTTCAAATTTTATTAAAAAACTTAGGATTATGTTATACTTTCTCCTAGGAAATGAAGAAGGGGCCTTTGGAAGTCAGTTACACTGGGCACCTGCTGGTGTCAGAAATTTGCTTGTCATTACAGGGAAAAACCTCCGCATGGTTGTGACCAGAAGCGTCTACAGGGAATGATGTCGGTGGGACTAAGCAAAGGAGACACACAGGGAAGAGCACAGAGTAGAAAAGAACTGGGTCTTCCCTACGTATAAAGGAAAAAGCTGGGTTTTGCATTTACAAGCACCTTGCAAGAAAATTATCTTTAAATTCATCACTCACAGTGTGAGAGTCTATGTCCCTATACTATTTTTTTCCTTCCTCCAACAAAATTCTAGGAGGCTGTCTTCTGCCCTTCACTAGAACTGGCATTACTCTCCCGTGTACTCTGGCTGATATTCCCCAGCTCTCCTGTTCAAGTGTGGTCTGGGTCACAATGTTCGCACCTGACAGGGAGAAAGGGTCTGAGGTTGGAGAAGGCAATGTTACCAAAGTACACTGGAGTGTCACCCAGTTTGGAAGTTCGGAGCACACTGGGGAATTCAGAACACATTGGGAAATTCAGAACCTGCTGGGAGGGCAACCTGCATCTGATCCAACCCCCCACCTGACCCCAGAGACCTTATTTAGAACATTTGCACACTGATATACCAAACGTGTGTTCAGCATGATTTTTAGACACTGAGACCTAGAAGCATTTTAAGAATTCAGTGTTCTGAGAATCACAGATTTCCATTTTGTTTCAGTCAGCCGTAACTTTCTAGAATGCAGTTGCCTCTTATTCTTTATTTCACACAATATACATTTATCACCCTCCAAATATATATTCCAGCCATCAACTGCCTACAATTCAAACAAACCACCACCAGTAAGTTTTACATTCCTTCACACTCTTTATATATAAGAAACCTAAAGACTCACTAAGTTGCTTGGAGGACTTCAAACAAGTACGACAGTCATTGCCCATTCAGGCAAAAGGATCTAAACATTCCTGATGACTACAGAGGAAAAACCGTGCACCAACCTGAGCAGAAGGTGGAGGCGAAGCTCTGGAGGGCCGCGTCCACCTCTTCCACGCTGGGCAGGGCCAGGAGGCGAGGCAGGAGGCTTTCGAGGGACTGCACAAACAGCCGGGCGCTGTGCTGGTCGGCCTCCTGGTTCTTCAACAGTTTGAGAGACAGAGCCGCCGTCCGCAGGGACCTGTGGCCCAGGCAGTCCCGAGGGGTCTGCTCCTCATCGGCCAGCGAACAGTTGTCCGACCCGATGTCCGACACGTCGGACCTCCCCGAGTCCTTCTCTGCTGCCATCGAGTACTGGTCGCAGGAGTCAAACTCTGTCCTAGAGAGGTCCTGGTCGTCCACGCTGAAGTTGCTCTCGCTGTACCTGGACCCGTAGGACCTCATCCTGCAGTCCACCGACAGGAAGTTAGTTATGTCGGGGTAGGCGACGGTGTGGCTCCTCTGAACGACGTCGGGCTGGTCCACTGCTTCTGGTTCTGTCGCTTTGCTCAGCGTCTCCTTGCTCTCCTGGATGGCTGGGGACTTGAGGCTGTTCTTGGGGTTTTCGCAGTGGTCCTCAGGTGTGGTCTGACCCAACTCTCCCTCCAAAGTGGTCTGGCCCGTGTCTGTGGTCACACTAATGCTGATGTCAGGGCTCCTCTCGTTCCCCGACTCCCACGGCGTGTGCTCTGAGGACAGGACGCGCCGCTGCCAGCGGAAGTCAGCCTCATTGATCTCCATGGAGTCCCTGCTGGACTCGGCCCCGTCCTTCAGCTCCTCCAGGCGCAGAAGCAGCAGCTGCACCTGACCTTCGCTCAAGCCCTTGCCCTGGCTGAGCTCGTCTAAGGCCCCAAGCAAGGTGCAGACGCAGGACACGGAGGCATAGCAAGCTTCAATGCCACCCTTGATGCACGCTTCGGTCATACCATCCATGATGCTGAAAGTGTTCACAGGAGAAAATGGCATTGATACACAAGACATGGAAAAATGCTCCAAAAATGAGCAAGTATTGTTAGACTGGTGAACAGTATAGTATGCAAAACGTATACTCTGATTTACCTGAAATTAAATGGCCTGGGCAAACAGTCACGGAAACAAATGCATGCAGGCGGGCAGAGGACAACCTCTGGGCAAAGCAGCCCACCCTGAACCACGCTCTTGGGGCTGGCTGCTTTACCAGGGTACAAACAAAATTCCATGTGGGAATTTATAATCTTCACAAGGACAGGCAGTGAGTAACCTCACTGTTGTGCTATGTTTGGTTTTCAAACTGAAAATAGTTAATGGCTATGAGTATGGGAAAGTGTACATCTTCTATAAGATAAATATATTCCTGAATAGATGCATGTGAATACAGCTGTTACAAATCAGATAATATTTAATTTTCTAGGGGGAAAAGGAAATCCTACAGCTGAAAGGTATCCTATAACTAAAGGAGGATTCCTATAGCTACTGTAATTAATTTGGAAAGTTTTTCCCTAAAATAACCACAATAAATAATTTTTGTACATTTTATTTTATACATTGGGTTTTCTTCAATGTAAAAAATTGTATGAGTATAATAAATTGGGATACGACTTCTCATATGGTCTGTGGGTACATTATTAAATAGTCACATTTCATATAGTATAGATTGATAACATTTCAGGGATTTCAAAACAAGGTCAAGAGTATTCGAAGAAGCAGTCTTTGTCAAGCAATATAAACCTAAAAATGAGAATGCATCATACAGTTTGAGAAGATCCAGATGAGACTTTCTTTTTGAAATTGATCTTTTTCTGGTTTCGGGTTCAGTGGAGCTGGGTCCTGCCAAATCACAGAGACGCTGTGGGCTCCCGAGTAGCTATAATAAAAAGTGGGGGAGATAACGGAAAAGTATCACAAAGCACAAGGTTTTAAAACTGTGAGATCCTATGAGCCTGTACTTTCTATGGAGTGATACAGCCTAAGGAGAGGCATTAGCAGTAGGAAACCAAATCTTAGTAAAACTGATCTGAGTGTTCTTTTTTTCTTTTTTTTTTTAAGATTTTATTTATTTATTTTTAGAGAGGGAAGGGAGGGAGATAGAGAGAGAGAGAGAAACATCAATGTGCGGTTGCTGGGGGTCATTGCCTGCAACCCAGGCATGTACCCTGACTGGGAATTGAACCTGCGACACTTTGGTTCGCAGCCCGTGCTCAATCCACTGAACTACGCCAGCCAGGGCTGGGTGTTCTTCTTGACACAGAGTACACATGGGGTTCCCAGCTTCCCATTTCAGGGCTGGCTTAGACCAAGAAAATGCCCAAGGCTTGTTTCACAATTTTTATAGCACAGGAGGAGAAAGGACTCGCAGCAGTGTTCTCCAGTGAGGCTGACCTCTGATTTAACTGTCCTGTACTATACTCTCTCAGTCTTATTTTGCTATCATGTTGGCTAGCTTTAAAAAATGGGTTGACAAGTATTCCCTCTTCCTACTCTCTGGAAAAGTTCATGTATCAGAATTACTCATTCTTTGAATGTTGGTATAACTTGTTTCTAAATCTATATGGGATCAGTAACTTTTTTCTAATGGAAAGATTTTAACCACTGATTCAATTTCTTTGAAGTTAAGGGGACCATTTAAGTGCTCAATTTCTTCATGAGCCAACTTTTTAAAGGTTGTGTTGTTTCTTAAGGTTTTATAAATTTTATCTAAATTATCAAGTTTCCTGGCCTAAGGTTGTCTTAATACCTTCTTTAATGTTTATAACATCCATAGTTATGTATATTTTTTCATTTTTATTTTGTTTGTTTTTATTCATTCTAAACTATTTGATTGCTTTTGCCAGGAGATTTTAAATTTTCTTAGTCTTTTCAGAGTCCTGGTATTTTTCACTTTATTGATTTACTACATTATATTTGTTTTTTTATCACATAACTTTCTGCTCTTATCCTTATTTTTCCTCCTTTCTGCTTTCTTTTAATTTAGTCTGTTCTTCTTTATCCAACTACCTAAGTTAGAGAGTTAGGACATTAATTTAAGGCTATTTTTTTAATAAAAGCAACTAAAGCTATAAATATCTTTCTATGTACTGCTTTGGCCACATCCTACAAGTTCTCATGCATACAATTTTCATAATTGTTCAGTATTAATTTTTATTCCTACATGGTAGAAGTCTTTAAGGAAAATTTCTATTTGAGGCTAAATCAAGAAAAGACTGGTTAATTAGGTATATTGGAACAGGTGCCTATCCCTATGTCTGTTATTTTCAAAGTGAATTGTATTTGTTTGGAAAGGTATTTTAAGTTAAAAAAGTCATATCTGAAGGGACACTCTTTCTTTCCTATTTCCCTATTTCTTTTTACCCCAGAAACTGGGAACTTCTATTCTCTTGGAGGCATAGAACTGAAGCTTCCACTTTTTCCTTCACATTCTATTTCTTTGACATTGAACACCCCCCCCACCCCCCCCCACCCCCCACAGACTGCCAGGCTGGCATCCAAGCAAAGTGGCTGGGCCTGTGGGCCTCTAGCCACCCCAGCTCTTGCTAGAAGGGTAAGTGCATTTCAGAGGGAGCGGAGGGGAAAGTATCACTTTCTTAGAATCCATTACACTCTCTAATCTAGCTTTACCAGTAATAAATTAGATTATATACATTCCCACATTAGTCTTGTACTTATTACTCAGTCGTTTCCAAATCTGGAGGGAAGTAGGACTGAATAGTTAGGCTTCTGAAGAACCCTCAACAAATACCTAAAGAGAAGGATGACGTGTTTAATGTCAGCTTCTTCGGTAGGAATGAGGGATACGCGATCAGTGGTCGGGTGTCACAGGTCTGATAAAGGTTAGAGAACTCCTAAAGCTGAACCATGGGAGAGAGAAAAGGAAGCCAGGTGTGCTTTTTGATTACTGTTCATTTTTTTTTTTTTGCAAAAGCGAGAACAGAAAAGAAAATACCCCTTGAAAAAAATAACTGTCCTGTGTGTCTTTGATTAATAGGCACCCAGTGAACGTGGCAGAAGGACAAATTACAAAGAGAACAGGAAGTAACACACCAAGCGTCCAAAAGGCTAAACAAACATCCTGGGTGCCCAGTGGTTTCCTTTGTGTGCAGAAGCCCAGCCCACTTTGGTTCCTAGGTTACCAATCTTCCCGAATTGCTAGTGCTGGCACTGTAAGTGGAGGCACTGCATTTCAGAACCACCTGGCCCACGTCAGTCTGCTGTGCTCACCGGGTAGCACTACTTGGACACGCTGCTCAGGTGCTGGCGTCTAATTCCAGCCTTGCCCTGCAAAATAACCCTGGGAAGGTAGAACATCTACGGAAAGGGGGAAAACACAACTACTTTCCTCTGAGTAGTAATAGAGTCATTTAAAATGCATCTAGATGCCTACATACCCTGTAGGCAAAGTATTTACTTAGCACGCAGGTATCAGGTGGCTTTACTGTGGGCAGCAACAACTCCAGTGCCCGTCAGCGTCGAGGGGGGAAGAAAGGTCGCTGCTGCTTACTAAACACCCTCTTTGCAGATAGGTTGTTCTCAGCCCTGCCACAGTCAAAATATATTAAATGCTTACTCTGATTCAAGCATGGCCATGCCAGGTACCCGGGGAAACATACAAAAGCAACATATGCAAAAATATATTTAGGAGATGAGACGTTTGGTCCACACTGAACTGTGAAACAATCAGTGTGTTGCCACATATAATCAATTGTACGTGGGGGAATGGGCTTTTAAGCAGAGCAAAATCAGTGGTCTGAGGCAGTGGAGCCATGAAGGAGGAGGATTTTGACAGCAAAGAGGCAGCTGTATTTAGAACACCAGAGTTCCCGTTTTAACTACTACTCACAAGGACTTGGTGCTAGTAACAACCTCTCATGGAGCCTTAGTTCTCCATCTGGAAACTGGGCAGATTACCTTCCTAAGGGACATTGTGAATGAGCTAATGAGAGGTGCCAGCCATGTCTAGCCTGCTGTAATCAACCACCCAGCTTTGGTAAGTGGAAGAGGATAAGAGGACCCGGGGAGGGGGAGTCCGAATAGAGGCAGGACAAGTGGGGATTGAGAAGAGCAGGCTTGGTCAGATGGAATAAGACTGATCCCGGTAAAAGACGGGAAATGAGAAGAAGACAGAACAGTCTAGAAAATGAGCAGAGTCATTCAGACTTGAGAGGCAATAAGGAGCCATTAGAGAGTGGCAAAATTGTGGAAAGTAGTGATTTCTGAACCTGAGTCCGGAAAGACAAAAGGAAGACGGCAAGCAGGAGACAGTCAAGCTGGATCCGGTCACTGCTCTGGGCAGGCGGGAACGAGGGCCGGCTACTTCCAGCCTCCATGCTTTGTTTTTCTCCTCCTTAGGGCAGCAATAAGTGCACCAGATATTTGTTTAGCACGTTATACTTACAATGTACTTATTCAAACTTTATCACATTTTGAACTTGAACCCTTTGGAATATTACTACAATGTACAGATGAAAAAAAATTGTAAGTTCAGAGTTAAATAATTTAGCTACTATAATGTAGGTGGTGAGTTACAGAGAGAGAATTTGAACCCTGGCTCTTAAACTTGGGCTTATGAAAGGGGTCACTGAGCTGGCCCCAGCAAAGGAGGTCCTAGAATAATTTGCATTGTCAAAGTCAAGTCCAGTATTAAGTGTGGTGGAGAAAATGACCATAGGTTAGGGTCAGAAAGACTAGGGTTTGAATTATTTCTGTCCCTCTTTGTGACCTTGGGAAAATCCTTTGACTCTTTGAAGATGTAGTTTCTTTGCAGGAGGGAAAATTATTTTTTCCTGACATCATGTTTCTACTGGGAGGGACATCCCGTGGAATAAAATTCTGGGCCTCTCTTCTCTCTTTCTCTCACTCCTTGCCAGTAGAGGGGTAGTCTCTGATCTGACTGGTGAATTCAACAGGAGGAGCTGAGCACGTGCAGCCAGCTTCCTCCTCTCCCCTTTTCTTGCCTATTCAGAAGAAGTCCACTTCTACTCCCCAGGTTACAAGCTTAACAGGCAGGGCCAGGTACCCAGGGGAGGGCCACTGCTGTCTGGATGGTGACAAAGTAGCCTAGTCTCACTCACTTCCCAAACTATATTGTGTTCACCAACGTAGTATTTATCAGTTACTAAACCTGACCCTTTGATCTCCATTGCCTGAAACGATGATGCTCAACGTTGCAAAGTTATCTTGAATATTAAAGTGAATGTACTTGAAGTGCCTGGCATATAGTAGGTAAGAAACAAAAAATGGTTATCATTGTATGCCCACAGATTTTCTTAACCAGCAGTTAACTAGGGCTTGCTTTTTCATTTTTAGAAACGTTGGGTCAGAACTTCCTGTTATTCATTGCTGTCAAATCTCATTACAACGACACCAAGAGGCATTTCAAATTAAGCTTTCTAGAAATGGTGAGTAGCAAAGGTTGCTTCAAATAAGAGAGTAATCAACAAGGGAATTGTGTCACTCTCTCATTTCTGGGTTAGGTACCAAGAGCAAACACAATTTGACTTTCACAAACAAGTTTGCAAATACAAAAATGTTGATCACTTTTTTTTAGTAGTTGAGAGAAAGCAGATAAATCCCCATTTGAAGCACCTTCAAAATAACCCCAATTCCTCTTCAAAGCCATGAAGAAGCACACTGGGATGATTTGTATAGGCTGGGCAACCTTCACATTCTCGCGGGGGTCCTGATGTTTGGGAGATAGGAGGCCTAAGAAGGGATGGGGCAAGGAGCTCTCTTTCACTAACCAGAGATTAGTAACGCTCTTTTTTGGATAATGTACCACCTGGGTGTAAAATTTTGAAATCCAGTTTTGGCAAAGTGAATAAATGTATGTATCTGCACAAAACAGCACTTAATGGAGCAGAATGAAATCTAGCCCAGGGCTCAGTTAGATGCATGCAGTTTAAATTATTGAATGGCTTTGTATCAGTAAGCACTTACTTACCACTGCCCCTGATGCTGGCTCCCAACACATGCACACAGGCACGCATGTGCCTATATGTGCACACACACACACACACACACACCACTCAACCCTAGAGAGACTACCTGTTACGAGATACAGTGTGGGAGCAATTAAGTTCTAGCAGGTGAATGGCAAGCACTTTCTGAGTGCCTCCTGCTTGCAGAACACTGTGCTCAGACGCCTGGGCAGTCACCCTGGCATTCTTCAGTGCATCCCTACCTCCTTCATTACTTTGATGGCTTCCACTCGGTGCTGCGGTGGGGGGTAGAGCAGCATGCGGTGATAGAGGGACTGGAGCACCGGCTTCATGGAGTCCACCGACCCCACCAGCCGCACCAACTCAGCTGCAATGTAGTAGATGGTCCGAGCCACAGGCCCGCTCAGCGCAGGTGCGGTGGAGGAGCAGCCCGAGCCCCGGCCATGGTCAGAAACTCCAGGAGACGTGGAGTCCGAGTCCACGCTGGCACTTGCGCTGCTATGAGCGGAGGTGATGGTTTTGTCATGAATTGGATTCCCCAGGATCACAATGAGAGCAGGGCAAAGGTTTTTCCTGGGAAGAGATGGGGAGAAAAATAAGTTTCACTCCAAGCCAAAGGATCAAATGTGAATACTACTGAGTGCAAATACCAGACGCCACGCAAATAACCGTGAGTTGGGTTCTTTACTGCCCCTGGTTTTGGCTACGTCCTGCCCCAGTTTCCCATGTCTCTCCATCAGTGCTGGGCACACGAACAAAATACTTCATCTCATAAGTCAAGCTAGGGTTAACTAAAGAAAATATCCTGAGAAGCATCAAGAAACCATCTCACATAAAGAAATAGACTCAAAATGTGAAATGGCTCAGTTAGAAAGTTTCACTTCACTGTAAGTAACAGAATTATTTTGAGAAGTGAATTTAAAATTCTGACACATGTCATTCACATTCCTCCCTGTGGATAATAAGCCCAGGAACCCAGAGCCGCCAGCTGGCTGCCTGCAGGCCCCGTCACTCGTGTGAATCTCTGACTGTGACTAAGTGACTGGTATGCAGGTTGAAACGGAGAATGTACCAAGAATAACGTTCAGAATCTCTTGCCCACCCACTGCATAACTTTCTGGAGCCTCGATATGCTTTTAGAACAAATAAATGACTTACAAAACAATCTCCTAGTTTCTGAGTCTTATGCTCCTAGGATGTAAACAAAATGCAAGAGGGCCTTGGAGGGCTATTTTGTTACTGTAATCATCAGTTTCTCTCTGGTGCATGTAAGCAAAGCAACTTCCCTACTTCCCCTTGAAAATTTCCGCCTCCCCCTGAAACCAGTGGAGCGGTCATGGACGCTGTGGGAAGGGACCCTCGGACACAGCTGGGAGGAGAGAGCCCCTCGGGTTGGCGTGGGGGCCGTGAGGGCGGGCGCTCACCAGATCAGGTCGGTGAAGCCTCTGTGCAGGTGCATGCAGGAGGAGGAGCTGCTGAGCACGGACAGGATGCACTCCAGGTACAGAAGCTGCAGCTGCTGGTTGTCACTGCAGAAGAACACCGGCACGAAAAGGCAAGATTACGGAGGCGGTATGGAAACATTTGGCAAATGTTAGGCATTACAGAAATGTTCATTTTGGGGGAGGGGGACTGTTAGTGTTATGGGTTGAATTATGTCCCCCCTCAGAATGTGACCGTATTTGGAGACAGGGTCTTTACATAGGTAATCGAGTTAAAGTGAGGTCACTAGAGTGAGTCCAAATCCTGTATGACTGGTGTCCTTATAAAATGAAGGAATTTGGAGACAGAGGAATATAATGTGAAGAGTTGTAAGAAGAAGGAGGCCCTCTACAAGCTAAGAAGAGGGGCTTGGAATAGATCCTTCCTTCCCCGCTCAGAAGGAACCAGCTCTGCTGACAGCTTCATCTCAGACTTCCAGCCTCCAGAACTGTGAGACAATAAATCTCTGTTTTCTTAAGCCACGCAGCCTGTGGTACTTTGTTATGACGGCCCTAGCAAACTAGCACAGTCAGGGTGTTTTTTTTCATTATTGAACTTACTTTTTAGAATAGTTTTGGATTTATAGAAACACTGAACATGAACAAAGTTACCATATCTCATTCACCCCTACACATGGTTTATCCTCTTACTAACACCTTACATTTGTATGGCACATTTGCTGCCAGTAATGAACAAATATTGATATGTTATTAATTAAGTTGCACAGTTTATTCCAGAAATGTTAATTCTTATATGTTCAATTATGTAAATGTTTCAATGGTCAATGCTTAACTAACTTGCGTGTGACTCTTCTTCTTTCTTTTTGAGGGTAGCGTGGTTTTTCAATGCACACATTATTTTTCTCAAAATTACTATTATGGTCCTACTTAATAGGTCTATATAAAAAAAACAGAGAACTTTAAGAGATGCACATTCTTATACCCAGATTAAGTTGGTTGCCTAACCCACCAGAATTAAGGAAGAATTTAATGTTCAAGGACACGTTTACTACAAATATATAATAAAATACTTTTAAGAGCTTTCATTCAGAAATCCTGAATAGGATGGAAATGTTCAGAAAAAGGAGAAACTTATTTTAAAAAGTAATTTTGGTTGTCTCTCCTTTCTCCTGATTTGCAGTAAATAAGTGCCAAAAGGAAGCTTAATGCCTTTAACAGTTCAAGTAAGTCCCAGGAGAAGGCGGCAAAAGGGGAAGGCAAGACCAGTGACATTCAGACTAGAAACTTAAGGAGACAGGAAGGGAGCAAGGCTAATACCAGACTGTCCCGAAGCCCAGAAGATTCCATCCATACAGCTGCCAAACTGGGGAAGGCTGTGCAGCTGTCAGACAAAGGGTCATCAGGCGGGGATGGGGACCCCTTGTTTAGGTGCTATCCTAAATTCCTTGATGGGACAGCTTTGTAAAAATGACATTATGCTTTAAAACCAGTTGGCAAGCTAGTTGACAAGCTATAGCCCAAGGGCAAAATCCCGCCATAGCCTGTGAACTGAAAAAGATTTTTACATTTTTAAAGGGTTGTGAAACCAAACCAAACCAGAAAAACCGAACAGGAAACAAAGACATCGTGTGGGCCTTTACAGGGAATGTTTGCCGACCCACAGACCTCCCTTGTCCAGAGAGAACTGTGCAATAATGAAAACAATGCCATTATTTTGAAAAATAGAATTCCACTTCAGTGGAATGTACAGTTTGGATGTACTCCACAGCACCCTTTGAAGGTGGAAGAAGAGAGGGGTCAAGGCTGGGTCTCCAGAGAAACTCTTATTCTTTGGCAAGAGGAAGGTGGTGGCTGGGGAAGAGAAGAAAGACAAGACATGAATAGCCGCTCCTGGGCCAGGTATGGACTTTGCACGTCTATACACCTGCATGGCAAACTTCCCCGCACTTTTGAACAAAACAGTTCCGGATGGAAAAACTGCATGTTCTTCATTCTTGTGGGGCCAGAGAGAAACGCACATAAAGCACTGCACAGGAAGTGCCCTAAATGAGTAACCGAACACGAGGCAGTATGAGAGCTCTAGGAGCAGCATCTGACCCTCCTTAGAAAGATCCAAAGAGAATTTCCAAAGGACAAGTACCTCAGAAGAGACCTGTAGTTCATGGAGGTGCTGGGGAGAGGGTGTGCAAAGTGTGGCGGCGGTGGCGGGGGTGGGGACGGGGTGGTCGTGGGTGGAGCACAGTGCATGAGGATGTCGCCAGCTGGATGTGGGGCTGGAGAGTTGGGCAGGGGACAGATCAGAGAGGCTTTTGTAGGCTGTGCTAAGATGCCTGGACTTTGTTCTGCAAGTGGGAGAGTGAATGACAAGATTCCTATCTCAAAATAATCATTCTGGATGCTGTACAAATGAACAGATTGAAGATGGCAACGCAGAAGGGCCCTAACATCAATGGTAAGCCACATTTTGAAAATCAGTTCTGAAAAGATTGCTTCTGCTATAGTCCCAGGCTAATCTTTCCGACCCATTTCTTGACTCAGTATTAAGAAAATAATTATGAAATGCCCCAATTCAAAAGGGTCTCTTTATCTCTTAACTGTCAGACTAGCATCACAAAACTAAAATAATTATAGACAATAAAGATTGTCAGTTTCTGGAATCACTAGGAATAAACCTATAGAAAACCTCTGAGCTGTCAGGGTTCCTATGAGTATCTGCTAAGTGACAATATGAGTATCTACAAAGTGTGGCGCAGCAACCCCAAGGCCTCAGACTGGATGACAGGGAGAATGCACTGCCAAGGTAACTGGTCCGGGAGTCTCCGTGGAGACCGAATGTGCTGGCTTTTCTGTGGGTTGCAGCAGTCTGGCAAAATGGGTGCTTATGACCTTATATGAGTCATGTCCGTAGAGGAGCTGTTTGAAACGTAAGCACCATCTGCGCACGCCCCTCACCAAACACAAAAAGGCACATGCCCAGTGTGTGCGTGTGTGTTGCATGTTTGTCTGGCCACAGACAAACAAACATGGGATTCACAAGGCAGAAAGGAGACTAGAAACCAGTCAACTCTTTCAAAGCACACTAGGGAAAAACCTGTCTGTTTAAAGAGAGTGTGAGTTACGTTGCCTGGTCTTCTGTTTGAGTGATTCGTGGCTGGCAGGCTGAGTATCTGCTGGTCTCACTTTCTGCTCATCTCTGAACTTCCTCGCAGGCACACAGTCCATGGAGAACAATTCTCACGAGTGGACCAGGGGACGTGAGGGCAGAGCAGCAGCCTCTCCCGGCAAGGCTTCTGCCAGGCAATCGGGTGGCACGCTCTGGATCTCTGGAGTTCTTAGAGCTTTGTCTCATCTTGAACCGTTCTGACTTGGCTTCCCTTAGAAACAGTTCAGATGGAGGTAGAAATGGGGAGGGAGGGGACAAAGTCACCATGTGAGCAGAAGAGTGGAATGAGAACACACAGGCGAACACTTCACCTTGCCTCACCGATCCCAAGACCGGCGGGGTACAGACCCTCTCTGACGTTCTGTGCTGGGAGGAGTGGGTGGTGGGGGATGAACAGAGAGAGAATGAATAAATCTCTTCCTAAGCCCAATTATCCTTCCAAAAATTCTTAGATTTAAACCTCGTGCAACTCAACTTGCCTAATATAGAATTCTATTAATACCGTATCTGTAAGGCATGTGAGTTATTCCGAGTACCTGAATGCAGTTTCCAGGATCCCCCTGACAGACTGAACATATCATGAATACATTCCCCTGCAGAGCTAAAGCCCTGTGAGGAATCTGAGCTTCGATTTTAGAAATGGTTGTTGAGGGGAAGTACTGACTGTAGCATGATTTCAGAGGAAGAAGATATTTAGGCGGTAAGGGACGTGTGAAGTTTAGCTAGTGGAAATACAAGGAGTTGAAGAAGTAGAAATCAGAAGAAATTGTACGAGGAGTGAAAACTTAATGAGGAGAACTAAGAGAACCAGCCGAGTGGCAGCAGTCAGGAACACGGTGCTACCTGGCCAGGTGGACTTAAAGGTCTCCTGTTTAAACTGTACTAAGTGGGCTGCACCCCCAGCTTCTCCGGCAATAGGACCCCCACCTTAGGGTAATGGAATCGTGATGGAAAACACCAGACTCAAACAAGGCGAACAGTAGCCAGAGGCAGAATTACTGGAGAAGTGCATTGGAAAACTAAGCAAGATGACGAGAACCCTGTAAAAACTATTAAGCTCTATATAACGATACGCTTAAAGTCTCTGTGATCCAATGTCTCATCAGAGACCCTTGAAAAACACATACGTGCCACATGAGTTATTTTCCCCATGTAAAGCCAATTCTCAAGTCACATGGTTCAGAAATGTTTTCTTTCTTTTTTCAGTAACCGATAGAAATCCATGACTTTTAATTTCTAATTGGTGTAAGTGTGTATTGCAATGTCTGTACAATGTGTTTTCCTAATGATCCACTGTCAAATTTATGATGTGAGAAGCTCAGTGTTCCTAACTGCATCATGAACTAGAATTAGCACTGGCTATGCTGAAAGTAAACAAACCATTTTAGGGAAAATACTTACCGAGTCGTTATTACACGCTAGGCATTATGCAGTGAAAAAAATGCCACTTACACCAACCAATACCTTTCAGAAAATATCAATGATAAATGTTTATAATAATTACAATAGGCATAGCCTTGGACTGTCCCAGGTAAACCAGGTCACGTGGTCACTGCACGGATGGGGGTGTCTGTAGCTGATATCAGAGCCACCCAGGTTTTAAAGAATCATGAACTTAAAGCCCTTACTGGATCTGGCTGAAGACTTGTTCCTAAGCAATCAACAAAGATACATTTTAAATCTATTATTTGTAGACCTGTAGACTCATTCTGACTTAGTCTGATGGCTGGTTTTGAATTAATAATGGCATAGTCACCATGAGCTCCCCAACTTTTCTAGTACTTAAAAACGTTAAAGTTTTCCTTGAGTGTATTCTGGAAAATAGTTTATATAGTTTTCCCTATGTTCACAACTCAGGAAAAATAAAATGTTTAGCTTATTGGTTTTCCCTCACCTGCAAAGTAGTGAACATAAACTTTATATTTTTCAAAGTTTTAGTGGTCTTTGTTCTATCCCCTCATAATATTAAGACCTGAGGGGTGGGGCAGGGTGGGGAAGAAGCATCCTCGGCCACTGCCAACTGCCTCAGACTTCAGCCCGCTGTGGTGTTGCACTGGTGAGCGTAAACCATTTTGCAGAATGTTGCATCAAATGTTGCTGGCCACAATGGGGGTGGAACAAGATGAGAGCCAGTCAGTAATCATGTCAGAACAGAGGTTTTAAACAATTCTGTACAACCACAAAAACGGCCAAATGTAATTTTCCCCTGCGAGTGACTCCTGCTTCTTCCCCAGCGACAACTCTATCCCCCTTCTGTTCCTCCATCAGCCAGAGAAAACCTAAGATGCCCAGAGCTAGGGCTGTCTCCCCTTTCCAACAGCAACCAATCCCTTCTGGGTGGCCAGACTCTCCCTTCTTTAACGGCCCCTACGTCACCTAACTCAGGTTCAAGTCCTACAACAAGCCCTCCTAGCTCTCTTTTACTGGGTGTCCCGTGGCACTCTGTGGTGCACGGGTTCCGTCACTGCGGATTAATAAACCTGAGTCTGTCGGCCTCAGGGGTTCCTGGTGACCTCTGGCTGCTGGGATCATCAGTTATTCAAGTGAATTTTCTCATCCAATGCTTACAAAAACCCTAATATATTTTATATGACTGTATTATATTACATAAAATATTATATAATAATTATACTAATGTGAATTACTTTATAACGGACGTAAGCTTAGGGTAGTTGAGATCTTTGCCCAAGGTCAAGAACTAGTAAAGGGCAGAACAGGGCTCTTACCCAACTAAGTCAACAAAGACGATTCAATTGAGCCAAGAGTCATTAACACCACACATGATTATACCTTAGGAGGAAATAAGCCAATAAGAATACATTCCAGCTCTGGGGTAACAGCTGGCTCTGCTAGGACAGAGAGGAACTGGGCAGGTGTGGGAAGGAGATAGCGTTAGAAGAGATCCAAACCCTGGTGACGGATGGGTAAAGTACATGTACACCTATCCCAGCCAGGACACTGTTGAGAGTGGAGGAGGGTGATTATAATTGTGCACAACAGGCACAACTTGAGACTGTCCCAAAAAAATCAGGTCACGTCAGAACCCTATAGATGGGGTTGCTACAATTGGTGTTAGCACCTTCACATTAGGACAATAATCTGAGCCCCACCCTACTGCTCCAGCTCTCCATGGTCAGAAAAGATGGGAACCTGAGCAGGGTATGGGAGGATCCATTTACATCCCAGCCTCTGTTAGATGCATCCCTCCCGAGGTCAAACCTTGCCCAGACTCAAGGCCTGCCTAGGATCCAGGGGTGGGAGCAACCTGTGGGCAGGGGTGTGGAAGAAGATAGTGCTATTTCTTTTTTTGTTTATACTACCTACATATTAAATAGGCCTCTTCATTTTGTTAAGTGCCTGATACTAAGAGAGCTTGATTTGATTAAAATATACAGGTGACCCAGAGCAATGATAGATCAGCTGATGTAGAAACCATTTGGCAACAACTTTTAAGACTAATTCTAAACTAAGCTTAAAAATAATCCTGAGTTTATGAAGAAAACGAAACCAAAACCAAACATTAACAAAAGCAACTTTCTGCAATGTTTCCAGCAAAGTGAGAGATCTCACTCACTCACATTTGCAACCAGAGCACTTTTCCCGTTACTGCAAATAAAATTCTGCAAATAGAAGCTTTCTGAATTATCAACTGTTCTAGCTGTCAGTAATCAGTAGTTTAATGTCCTTCATACTGAAGGAGCACTTCATAATCTCACTGTGTTGTAGAATTTTGCAATTAACTATGTATGTAGTTGGAAGTGACTTTTCATCTCATTTGGAAAGTGGCCTTTTTATATTTGGCTTTACTATAGATGCGTAGGTTATCTTATTAACTTATTGCATGGAGATTTAAACCAGTGACACCATTGATTAAAGTGCCATAAAAAACAATAAGTACATAAAAGTTGAAGTAACATGTCCTCTTTTAAAATATGTATGGGAGCTCAGAGGCTCAGGAAATGAAAAAAAAAAAGAAAGAAAGAAAGAATGAAAGAAAGAAAAAGACCACACAGTCCAACTCTGCTATTGAACGGAGGAGAAAGGTGCAACGCCCGGATGAGAAGACTCAGAGTCACAGCCGACACGTCCGGATTAGGACTAGCCTTCACATCAACTAGCCCTTAGCCAACATTCATTCCACTCAGATCCATGCACGAGGGAATGAACTCTTCTTTGCAATGTATTGTTTTCCCATCTTCTCATCAGAAAATTATGTCCATCAGGAAGAGTACTGGGTAATGTAGGCTTGCCCAGGTCACTGAATATTTTTCTCAGAAGTGAATACCAATGGGAGGAACCACTGTCCCTCTACTCTGCTATTTCACATGATGTCACGGATGTTACCGATGCTTCGGTAATTGACAGTCAGTGAACAGGAGCATGAATGCGGAAGGCTCTTACTTGATGGCAGCTTGTAGTTTCTCGCACAGAACAGTGAGCACAGACACAAGGTCATCACAGAGGGCCTCGACAGTTGACCCTTTGAACAGAGGAGGTCATAGGCATTAGACATCGGCAGGGGACTGGGAGCTCCCCCAACAGCCCTTCCCATCCTCCACTGTGGATGTTTTCAGGACTGAAAAGATGACTGTCAGATGCTGAGCCTTCCTTAGGCCACCAAAATGCAATGTATTATAAATATAATAATAATTCCTTTCCAAAATAAAGCACTCAAAAGATAGTCCAGAAAGAAAATAGACTATTTCCTATAAAAATTCATTCTCACTTAATGAAAGGATATTTGGTTAAACACAACACAATTGACAATGATTTTTCTCAATATTTAGGCCAGTGACTATACACGTATCCCTTATTCTGAATTCTTGATTTTCTGGGTGTTCTGAGAATTGTATCCCAAAGAGATAAAATAGGGCAGCGTGGGAGAAAGGGAAGTTTTTCGAACCAGGAAGCTAGACAAAGAGGGCAAAACGACGTGGTCACGCCCTTCACCCGCTTCAGCTATCTGTCCAGCATCCTCAGAGCATGTGGTCTTAATGGAGCAACAGCCAATGTCAGAAAGGAAAAAAAATAACCAAACATGTTCACACCCAGAAGCTGGCAATGAAACTTCCACAGGAGCAGTGGAGTGGTGTACTAGAAAGAGGCTGAAATCTGGATTCTGCCTACTACTGGTCCACAACTTGCGGGACTGCACAAGCTTGGGTAAGGATCAATTTTCCTTTTGGCAAAACAAGGTAAACCATACCAATGACCCAGACTAACGGGTCAAGTGAGGTAACAAGTGGAGGCATTTGCTCTTCTATTAATAAAAACCTATAAAGATCTATACAAATGTGGCTAGCTATTTAATGAATGTATAAATGAATGAACGAATGACCATGAAGTCACGGAAAAGGGAGGGAAAATGGCAAGAGTGTGAGAGAGGAAATAAAAGTAAAGTTGGAAGAGGGCAGATGAATGAGAAATGGCCGATCTTCAGCATTTATGATCTTAAATTGAGAGGGAAAAATGAAACGGTAAGGTGCAATGATAAATGTAGTTTAAAATAAATAAAACCTATAAAGAGTCCTGAAACTGAATTTTAGATAAATTTCAAATGAGCCCATCCATTTCCTACTAATACATTTTTTAAAGGCATATCTTTGACCAAGAGGACTTTGACCTCCTTTTTGGTTTATACAATCATTCTGTATCAATGAAGATTTTATGGGCACTGCAACTGACAGAAGAAAAGAGGGGCAGAAGAGGCTGGGCCTTTTCACTGGGAGCATTACAAGGTGAAAGGTTCTGTAGCGCTTCTGGTCCACGGCCCAAGAATATAGCAAGATGTGACTAAAACTATACACTGAAGCAATGCTTTAAAAAAATGACTTAAGATACTTTGCTTTCTCATATCTTTCATGTACTCTTTTTCTCCTAATTGTGGCTGCCTGTATCTCTCACCTTTTCATTCCTTCTCTTTTTCATCTTCTCTCCACTCCACCCCTTCTCCCTGTTGTTAACTGGCAAAAATATCTAAAAAAACCCCCCAGTTTTTCCAATATTTTTAAATGACTGAATGAAGTCTGAAATAAAATTACATTTTTAATCAGATGATTTGAATTTTTCATCTCTTTCAGAAAACAAATACTACCAAACATTTTTAAAAAATCAAACTGCTTATCAATTACATGTGGACTTTTTTTTTCTTTTCCCATGCATCAGAATGAAAGTTCCTTACCTTGATTTCTGTCTTTCTGCAAGATTCCTTGTGAGGTAACTCATTTTTCATATTAAAAAACTGGTACTTCACAAACATACTTCGAGAGCAATAGCACTTTGTACCAGTCAGTTTCTGTAACCTTCCATCCATTCCATTTTAACGATTAATAAACCTGATTTCACTAAGAACGAGGAAGGCCTGTGAAGAGTTCACTTCCCTCACACAGTTGGAGCAGGAACAGGTGTGGTTGGCGCGAACAGAAGGAAGAAGACACCGCTCGTTCAATCGTACCAAGTTGGTTCTTAGGTACCAGTCGTAAGGCCAAGCTAAGCAGAAGCTCCAAGGGAGTGGCGAACTACCCTGAGAGCATCCTCCTCCCCACATCCCCAACCCCAAGCACACAGGAGGCATTCCGATACCTGCTTTTTACACTGAACTAGTAAAAATCAAATTCAATACCTGGATTCCTGAATTCCTGTGGGACATCTGGGTTTTCAATTATCTAGTAAGGGAGACACACACAGGACGATTAGTAGATTCAGGCAAGAAGAATCCTGACTCTTAAACAATGGAAAATTCTCAGAAACAAAATGTCATCTTGAGCTCTAAGAGCTCAGCTAGCTCACCTAAGCTCACCCTCCAGGTCCTGATAGCATTTCATTATTCCTGGTATTTATGAAAAGATATGCCTGGAACTGAGCTCGTCAGTTGCAAATATAATTCATTCAAGAGTCCAGAAACTTCCTGGGAGTTTAAGCCCTGTGGTACACTTTATCGTTCCAGGGTGCTGAGCTGTGGCTGGGGGCAATGACCTAAATAGCTGAGTTATCTCTGCACAGAGAGGAGTATTTCCGAGGGTCACAGGCCACACTCTGATGGGCACCTAAAGAATACAGACTCTTAGTCACAGTGATCAGGTTGCTGGACTTCAAAATCCAGGTGCAAAGATGATGGCTGGTCAGAAGCACCAGCTTTGTGTTTGATAGGGGGAGAACATTAACTTTTGACTCTCTGACCAGACCAACCCCTGTAGACTGCTGCTTGGTAGACCCAGAACTATCAAAGGAAAGACAGAACCTTGAAGGTAAGGGGAACAGGAAGGGAAAGATATTTACCAACAGTTAGATGGACTTCCCATTGCGGGGAGAATTCAGTGACTACAGAGACTCCCACCTCTTAGCACTGGGAGGTAGTAAGAGGGCATTTTCATGCTAATTTCCTACCAGACATTTGGCACTGTTTTTTTTAATTTGTTTATAGGCACATATTTCTACTCTTCTCTGTTCATTAATTTGCAAGCTCAGCTGCTTCCACACATTCCTTGTGAAATGCTACGTCAGTGTCTGCAGCTCAGTACATGGCAAAATGCAAGTTAAAAACAACATTCTCTGGAAGAAACACATCTAAATCATTTTTAAGGACAGGAGAACCAACACCACCTACCCACCCCCACACCCGAGCAGCATTTTTTTCTTTTCAAAGTGAGTGAATTTCAATTTAACAATGGCTTTTGTATTTAAATAATTCAATGATAAAGCTTGATAATAACTTGGGGCTTCTGAGGATGCAAAATCAAGTTGCATAATCTGTACTTGGAAGTGGGCTGGGATGTCAGTAGACAGTAGGTTGAAGGTACAGTTCATGCGAATGTTTTTGGCATTCTAGATTAATTTTCTTTCCATTATACTCAAGCCTTCCTGATGCTGAGATGGCCTGCAATGTCTTTTCCAGCGATGGGTCATGCTACACACCTCACATCGTCCCCACTTAAAGGTAAGTGTCCCTCTATGGGAGAACACATAGTCCCTTTGGGGGGGACCTCACCATTCCTGTGGACCATTTCCCTCTAATAGCTTTTTAAAAATAGTCATTCTTAGGTGGCAAAACTTAGTCTTTCTAGCAGACATCACAAGTACTCAAATATTAGCATACTGTGAACTGTGTCTTTCTGGGACATGGAAACATCTCCAGGGACTGCATGAGTAATAGAAAGGAAATAACAGCAAACACTAATTTTCCACGTAGCTTGGGATCTTGCTTCCGGCTGGGTGAGTCCAGATGGTCAGTGATGAGCAGGACCGGAAGGCTGATTAGCCACACAGTACACAGGTCAGAGGCAGGTAGCCCCTGGGTCTGATGCTGCCCTCTGCAACTACACCTGCTATCACTCTTACAAAAGGGCAGCGTGAGCTGAAAGGCTGAGCCATTTGAAACCTGACACTCTCCCACTTAAAAATTTAGACATAAGATTAAATGACTGATGTAATTGAAATCACTCTGAAACTACAAAGTTTTATTTAAATATTTCCTCTGAAAACATTAAGATATCATTACCATTACAATATTTCATCATGTTGCCATTTAGCAAAGATTAAAGATGACTGTATATTAAACACAAAGATTCTCAACATCTTAGGTTCATTTTCATTAAGAACATTTCTTTCCCTTACATGTCTTCTACTTACAGATCTGAATATCTTTTAAACTAATATTGCCACACCACAATATTCAAATGCTAGCATAAATAATTTTAGCAAAGGTTATTGCTAATATAATAAAACTACCTAAAAATTTAAATAATTACTTTTTAATAGAAAGTTGGACTTTGGATATAGCAAACACAAAAGAAAAAAATCATTATTGATTTTTATCTGATTAGTGTTGTCATTTTTTCAACAGTAGCTTCCAGAACTCATATTAGTAACCTAGGCTGGGATTCAGGAGACCGGGGATTTAGTTCTGGCCGGTTCACTGATAAGCTCATTAGTTTCAGATTTCAGATTCGCTCTTGTCTGTTTTTACGAGGAATAAAAGAATTTGACCAGATAATCTCAAAAGTTCCACTCAACTCCATGTTTTTCTAAAAATTACATACTTATTGAAGTTAAAAATTAGAAATATTAAAAGTTAAACATGGAATCTTAATTTCTGTAAAATTAATTTCTGAGTTATTTCAGACTGCCACTGAGATTTCCTATTCTAAAAAACAATATAGGGTTCACTCCAGAATATTTCTTGCAGATTTCAAAAGATCTTTAAACTGAATTATTACAGAGGCTGATCTAAAAAAAAATCAGTTTTGAAGAGGAATCATCTCCTCATTAACATTCCCAGGCGATAATTTATACAAGAAAACAATTACATTTACATTTTCCCAGGAACAATCTGTTCGAGTTTAGAGCGAAAGCTCCCATAGGCTTTGATGCCAGAAAGACCAGCCCCGCCTCACCCTGACAGCACCGTAAGCGGAAGGAGACCTTCCCCTTTAGCCACAGTCTTTTAGTTAGCAAAACCCCCCATATACACCCAACCTCAAAGCATGTAATTATTTTGAATTTACTTCTGGTATTTGTTAATATGTCACAATGCATTTATATAATTTATTTAATCTGAGGATTTTTAAAAATGATTTCCCAAAAAATGTTTTACAAAGGCTTTTTAAAATAACTTAAAAAATCACAGGAACTGTAAGGAAAACACAACTCTCAAAGCTTTGGCGTGAAACACATAAATATATATTTAAAGAGCTTAATTTATATCAATAAATGTTCTTCCAAACCAGCCCTTCCTATTGTTTCAGTAGGGAGCAGCCCTGGCAGGGGGTGGGGGAGGGGGACATGTGGTGTGGAGGGACACGTAGGATGTGGGACACGCGACATGCAGTGACACACAGGGACAATGGCAAGACCGTGATGAATGTGTGGATATCGCAAGGCTCACCGTATTCTCCTGCCTTTGTCGCAACTGCAAAGTCAAGTCACTCAGCATTTGACTGAGAGTGGCCCGCACAGCAGTGTTTATACTACGCTGGTGACAGCTACATGTGTATGTCTCAATGCACACCTGGTAAAGAAATAAGATAGCAACATACACACTCCGTACACAGCAGTTTATTACCGACATGCTTTGGGATTGACCGGGGAGGATATGAAATCCCTCTTAAGTGGAAAGTCAGCCTGATTTAGAACGAGTTATCCACGAGTCCTACATGTATTTAAAATCCCCAGGCATTTATGTTTTGACCATGTAGGAAACGTATTATTTCCCTAAAGATGATCCCTCTTAGAAGCTTATTCTTCTGAGCACCAGAGGAGAATGCAACCTAGTAGTTTTTCGATACACCAAATAATTTATTAGCCCCTGAGTTCTGAGGTATGGGGAGGGGGTTAATGAAGTCCTGTTTTCTGCTCTATCAGCAGATTTGACCTCGGATTAACTCTCTCTCTCACTGTTCTCCTGTAAACTTGATAAAGGTGGATGTCAGCGGTGCTACTGGGCAGCATGGCTTCCAGGAAAAAACGTCCCCTGATTACTAAGCTGTATCTGAGCTGGGAAAGCTGTGAATGAACTTTAAAACCTGGTGAGGAGTCACAGGTCTGAGGTTCCCTGAGTGACTCTTGCCTTTGGTCACGTCCTCTGAGGGAGCTCTGCAAGCTCTGCTTGTGGAGTCATAGAGATACTGGTTCCCATACACAGAGACCCTTGACTAACACAGGTTTGAATTTCTTGGGTGCACTTCCATATGATTTTTTTTTAAACTGACAGTATTGATAAATATAGTACAGTACTATAAATGTATTTTCTCTTCCTTATGATTTTTATTATCATTTTATTTGTCTGGCTTACTCTATTGTAAGAATATAGTATATAATACATATAACACAGAAAATATGTGTTCACCAATGTTTACCTTATTGGTAAGGCTTCCGGTCAAGAGTAGGCTGTTAGTAGGTAAGGTTTGGGGGAGTCAAAAGTTTATACGTGGATTTCCTATCGCAGGAGGGGGCAGCGCCCTTAACTTGCGTGCTGTTTGAGGGTCAACTGTAGGTGAAACGTGATTCCTAAGCCAAGGTGACTGCCCTCATCTTTTTGCTCCTAAGCTGACATCTGAGAGCAAGAAACTACCCTCAGGACTGGCGTGAGGCCCCCTGGGAATGACAAATGCCTGCCGTTGACCTGTGTCTGCTTCCTGCCGAGGGCACATAATGCCAGTTGTGGTCTGGTTGGGTCTGAACGTCCGGTGGGACCTGAGGAGGCCCCCTGATGGCCGCAGCCTGGAGAAATGCCAACCTGAGGGGGAAAGAGCCCTCAGTTGAAGACAACGATGCTCAGTGACATGATTTCCCAGATTTTATTGCCTCTAACTTCTCTGAAAGGTGAGGGATGGGCCTGACAACAAACACATGCTTTAGCCTGGCCCACTTTTTTCTCCATTAGGAATGCTGTCTTCCCACATTACCAAGCATATTTAGACCTATGAAAAGAAAAGAAGGGGTGCAGGTACCTACGTTATTTTCCTAGGAATAACTCCAAGATTATCTACGTTGAAGATACTGGTCCTCACCCAAATGGCAAATGGAATTTGATGACTGATAACTGAGATGGGAGACAGACTAAATGGTAACCTTTGTTGCTGCTAATGCTTAAGCTCGAGTTTCCACCAGGCCTTGCTATAATCACCTTTTTGGTAAAATTAACTAGGTAAAAGTAAATATTTTCCAACAGTTTAATTTATCTCCCATTGAATGCTTACTATTCTAAAAGAGTACTTAAAACTTAAAAGTTTATTGGAAGTTGGTTTGGATTTATTCATTTTATGTGAAAAAAGTCAGAGCAAGTTCCAAAATATTTATTTTTCAAACTACCATTTAGGGCATGTTAATTGCAAATTCATTTTCTCAAGTGATCATGGATTTTAATGTACTTGAAGGCACCATTTACACATACTTAGAAAAAAAGTGTTTTAATCCGGAAAGGCCTTTACTTTTTGCATGTGATAAAACAGTTTAAAAGCCTTGAAAGTATGTCTAAATGAGTGCAGTGTCTCACTTTGATGAGACCAAATTCTCTACAGTTTAATTAGGCACTCTAATTATATCAAAATGCAAGTTTTCTTTAAATTTTACATTTTCCAAGAAATCTTTATAACTGTTGATCTTTCAAGTGTCTGAGCTTAAATTTCAGGAGAAACGTGAAGTCTATAAGTATTAAGGATAAAAGAGTAGCTATCTTGAGAGCTGAACTACATACTTTATATTAATATAAACACAATTCTGCTGAACACTAAGGGCCATAGCTGCTACAAAACCTTCCTTTAAAAATCACATCAGTCACTTTCAACCCATGAAAGACAGCACACATGAGGGACTGGATTTTAAGTAGCATGAACAGTGTGCTGTATACAGACAACTTCCTGAGTACCAACTGGACTTCAACTTTGAATGTCCCCACCACTCTCAGTGGTTAGAGGTATAACAGTGGAAATGACTTATTGCAGTAGGCATTTTATTAAGGGAAAGGGTAAACATGTTTACTCTGCTTTTTAAAAAAAGGATTAATCTAAAAAGCTCATCCTGCCAAAGTTGGGAGTATAAATACTGCATGTAAAAAAAGGTATCTTTTTAAATATAAAAATGAGCATGTGTGTGATAATCTTGCTACCCAGAAGAAATGCTTTCAGCTATCCTAACATCTTCTAAAGAAAAGTTTCTTACACTTACTATAACAATAAAAAAAATGATAAAATGGTAAGGTTCATAGAACTAGGGATTTGATGATAAACCTGGCCACTGTATTAAAGGCCAATAATTTTTTTACTTTATGAATGTTCTTCTTTTGTTACTATGGGGCAGTGCTAAAATGAGCACATTGAATCAGAGAAGCCAAGAGAATACCAAGTCCAAATGCAGGCTGAGTTTCTGGAAAAGGGCTCATCAATTTCTTCCATATCTCCAAGGTCACTTCTACATCCCATGCCCTTTGCTTTCGTAGTGTAGAATTGACATTAAAAAGCCTCAGTCCTGGACCTCTGCCTGAGGCTCATAGGACCAAGTCCAATACCTTGTGAAAAGCCACAGGCCCCTGATCGTCAGGGAATGCACGAAGACACAGGGCAGTGAGGACTTTCGTAATGGACATTTTGATCATTTCATGCATTTGTGGACATCCAGCTTTACGGCATGCTAAACACAACTGAGAGCAAAAACAAACTGTTACTGAAGCAAAACAAACCCAACGGCAGAATGAAAAGAACAAAAAAACCCAAGTCTGCAAGCCATTCATAGCAATAAAAGCTTTATGTCATCGAGGAAGTAGACTGATAAATAACAGTACTAGGTTATACCCAGGGCGGAATCACTATGATTACATATGAAGGAGCAAAGTGAAAGGTAGCAGATAGTCAATATTGGTCAAAGTGATAAATTTTAAAACAGCTTCCACAATAGCAATTTGCTTAACTTTGCAAAATGAGTATGAGCTTCACTTTGTTAAACTGTGCATTTCCCTTCTCTTTCCTATCTGAATGGGGTTAGTGGCACATCTGAATGATGCTGAGTAGTAAGTTCCATAAAGAGAAGACTTAGCAGGTTTCCAGTTGGAACATTTTTATGGAGATAAAAATAATTTATCTTCACAAAAAGAAAAAGGATTTGAGATTAAGTTACAAGAAAACAGAGCTGTCTTTTATACAGGGAAGACTATGAATGCTTATCGATCACATGCGAACCAAGGGAAATTTTGATTAACATTACAAGTCTAAACAAGATGTTGAGTCACAACGAGCACTCAGTGACCGGGCTGATTCCAGGTGAGCAGCAGTAACAGGTGGGTGTGGAACAGCAGGCACTTCAGGAAACGGGTCCTGCTGATGCAAACACACAGGTGCACACACACAGGATGAGCTCAAAGTCTGAGCACCATGCTCAGGTAGGGACATTTGCTGGTTTTCCTTTTGGATCTCACTCAAAACGAAATTTTTAAAACACCAGGGCATACATGGAAAACTCTGATTGTCACTTCCCTCTTTCTTGTCCAGGTTCTCCTTGGCTTCACTGACATTAAATTGGATTGAGACACCTCAACCCATCAACTCCTGCACCTTCTCAGGCACAGCCTTCTGCTGGGCCTACACAGGTTCTACTGGACTCCAGCGCCTGCCCTCTGAACCAGCCCAAAAGGAAGTAGAGAGGGCGTCTGCATTATTCTGTGTGTCTTCCAACTCCAAATAAGTTCTTCAAGAGCCATGCTAGTCAGAGACTAAAGGGAAGTATAGACATTTCTTGCAAAACAACTAGGTTGCTCAAAGCCCATCTGCCAGTAAACAGCCAAACAAAAGAAATGTCAGAGGAGTCAAACCAGTCAGTAAAGAGACTGGCCCACAAAGAAGAAAAGAAAGGGTTTCCACAAGGAAAAGTGGAGAAAGAAAAGTGGGATTTCCTTACTCCAGTGGCCTTGACTAGTTTGAGACCATGGCCTGGCCTCTTCTGGCCACTTCTCCTGCCAGGGGGTAGGGTGACTCCCCCAGCCTTACAGAGAACTTAACAAATAAGATGCTTCTAAGAAAAACGGTTCAGGCCATCCACACACTTTGTTTCTGGATTATATCTGGAGGCCATCTGCTCCTACACTGTAGAATACTTTATTTGAGGTATGTCTCAGAAATAATTGAACTAAAAAAAGGTGCCATTGAACATTTCAAGAGTTGTAAGACATCTCAATTTAAAAAATACTTTAATGACAACTAGAATTATTAACTGAAATCTTTGACAGCAGGTCTTGACCTCATTGTTTTTGAAGCTCCGTGGGGTAACAAGTGGAACTAAATGAAACTGAACTCCAGATCCCCTGATGGTAACATAATGCTTGGAAAAGATAAACTCAGCATTGATATAGAAAAATACCCAAGAAAGTGGAATATGCCTAATGGTCACTTGAATCTACAGTCACAAAAAAAGGTAAAATTCATCAATACTTCTTCTTCATGTATAAAAACACCATAGAGCCATTATCAATTAAATGCCTTGGTAAAGGTCCCAGGTGGGTGAGGCTCCTAAGAATTTCAGCCCGTCGCCAACATTATTACAAGGTTCTACTGACATTGTCTAAGATGGCGGTTGCCAGGGAGCAATAGAGCACCGTGGTCAACAGCACATATTTGAGGTGTGAAGAGTCTGGATTTGAATGTCTAGCCACAGAGCCTTGGATAAGCAAATCAACCTCACTTTCCTTGGGATTCTTTTTTTTTTTTTTTAAAGAACAGTGTTTTCTTTTTTTTTTTCTTTTTTAATTTATTTTTAGAGAGGGAAGGGAGGGAGAAAGAGAGAGAGAGAGAGAAACATGAATGTGCGGTTGCTAGGGGCCATGGCCTGCAACCCAGGCATGTGCCCTGACTGGGAATCGAACCTGCAACACTTTGGTTTGCAGCCCGTGCTCAATCCACTGAGCTACACCAGCCAGGGCTCCTTGGGATTCTTTACCTAGTTTGGTGGTGGTAAAGATTAAAAGACGCTGTATGAGAAATGCTGCTATTGATACACCTTAAGGACTCAACTCTTAGTAGCTACTATTATTAACCAGTGTTTTGGAACTGAGCAGTGGGTGGATTGATGACATGCAAGAGGAAGGTCCCTGAAAGAGTCCCAAAGAATGAAAAATGGTCTTTGAGACGGACTTTGCTTAACCTGACAGCATGCCACGGAATCAACAAGTAGATCAAACCAGAACACACACATTTACAAAGTAGACTTCCTCACTTTGAGAAAATCCCATAAGGGAATCTTTAGCAGGCATGAGAATATGCCCCAAATCCTTCTAATGAAACGACATCATTAAACATCTTCAGATCAGCTTCACAGAGCTTCTGGGTACAGTACCACCTCTTCCTTAACCCTAAGACCTGGGCAATTGTTATTCCCACAGCTTTTCCTCTATTAAGATAACTAACCTTGGAAAACTCAACATATCTGCCTATTTGGGCATTGTAGGAAGAGAAATCTTGGGCCCAGCTCTCAATCAATAAAGAGAAGAATTATGCATCCATAATGGAGTTTTAGAAATGACAATTCTTTCCCAGCCAGGGTACATTCCTGGGTTGCAGGCCATAACCCCCAGCAACCGCACATTGATGTTTCTCTCTCTCTCTCTCTATCTCCCTCCCTTCCCTCTCTAAAAATAAATATAAATAAATAAAATCTTTAAAAAAAAAAAAAAAAGAAATGACAATTCATAAAACTAGACAGAAACACATTGAATATTTCATAATTCTCCATTTCTAAATTTGGTGATATTTCTAATTCCTCCTGTATCGCGGAAGACCCTGTACTGAAAAACTTTCATTATTGCAGTTTAATTAAGCAAGTTCAGTTAGACACACACAAATGAAGGCTGCTGCCCTCTTATTTACATTTTAAATGCTTAATGATCCTTGTTCAGTTTCAGCCGTACCTTGGGGAAAATAGCCTCATTTTTCATACTTAAGTACACATCCCATTTCCTGATCAACAGATTTCGGGCTAAGCATTATTGCTGAGCAACAGTCAATGCAGATCAGAGCATGAGAGAAAAGGTGTGTCTGGATTCTTCCCTAATGTTTCCACAGCAGTTTTAAATGGTTTATTTTACGGTGTGTGTTTTTTAAATAAATCATTTCCCTAGCTATATTAAAGGTGACAAGAGGAGAAAAGGTCATTTTTTTTAAGTGAAAGACTTATCTTTATGAAAAGTTCAGATACAACCAAGAAAGCTTCCTGGACTAAGGGGTAGTTTGAGGCTGAGATGTCCTGCTTCAAACATCGAGATGCAGATTTCCAAAGGCTAACCTAGCAGGTGAAAAGCACCTCAGAGAGAGCAAAAATCACTGAGTGTCCGTAAGTCTACAGAACACTACTATTTTTTGTGGCAGTATAACTCTCTTTTTGGTGACGAAAAAGCTTTTCTTAAGTGATTTCTGTGATGAAAACCCACAGGCTGTAAGTTATTTTGCAAATTCAGAAAGATACATAAAATGAAGGTCTGTATAAGAGAGATGTTCACTCCTATCTCCTGTATCTGATGTAAACAATGATTTCAGATGATTCTACTATTATCCTTTCTTAAACTACCTATACATCATTCATTTAATAATCTAATATTTATAACTACTGACCCATATACTTACATTTATAAGTTGTTGTTATGCTATTCATATAAATAAATCCACTCCATGGTCTTATGCCAGATTACATAAATATGGATTGAGTGGGGGGGCATTTCCCCTCTTTTTTAAAGGCTGACCCTGTGTCTTATTGGTGCAAACACATACTCAAAGGAACAGTGCAATAGCCCTGTAGCAGAATCAGCTTTTAAAGCACTTGAGAAACACGTTTGATATGTATCAAGTACTGACAAATGGGAAGGAGAAAGTGTGAAAGCAATTTGGCAGGAGAAGAAGATGAAAGGCAAGGGGGATTAGAAGAATCAAAAGCTTGTACTTATTGGGGGGTCACCATCAAGAAGATGCTGCTGCCGGGTGGGGACTCCATGCTTTCTGGGGAGGTCTGATTAGCCACAGCACAGGCAAGGCAGCTGTCGCCTGGGTGTTAGCCACATGTGATCTTTAGATCTCATTTTAATGAGATGCCATATTTGCTTGTGGCAGTGCTTCTAAAACTTTAATATGCACATGACTCATAAGAGGAATGTGATAAGACAGATCCTTCTTCATCAGTCTGGGTTGGGGCCTGAGGGGCTGCTCATGCATTTGGTGGGTGGGCTGCACTTGAGGTCTCAGAGCACAACAGCGGATTTCAACATGGCTTTACAATGAAGCTTGGCTGCATGGAACAGTAGCTACCAGAGCAGTGATTCTCAACTTGACTTCTACTGTAGAATCATAGTGGGTAGGCGGGCTTTTACACAATTTGCATTCCTAGATCCCTCCAAGACCAAAAACTCAGAAATGCTGGGACGGCCCTAGGCTTCTTACCTGTGCTAACACTTCCTAGGTGATTATAGTGTGCAGACTTCGATGCGAACCACTGACTTAGAAGTAAGGACTCCGAAGCTTTGCCACTGTAAGTATCCCAGAGGACAGGAGAGTAAAGAGGAAAGGTCAAAGTTTAATCAAGTAACTACTAAAACTAGTCAACCTTCTATAGGAACCTAGGCAACCTTTGGTTAAGCTTGTCTGCTGTTCTGATCTTCAATCACTGTCACTTGTAAACTGGGGCATATTACTCTCTTAATAAAGAGATGTATTTTAAAGGTGAAAGGCAAGATGAGTTTCATTTCAGCACTGCGTCTGCAGGGTATACGTGCCTGAACATGGTTTGTGATGAGGGGAGGGCGGCCCCCAAGGGGGGCCGTCCAGTCCAAGCAAGCTGATGACAGCACACGCAGCAGGTGTCCTGACCGGAAGCTTGGTCACCCACTGCTCTGGCATCTGATTCGACCACTTCCTAAAGCCTGACTTCTAGAAAGTTAGTGAACCTCTCTTCGTGTCACCTTGCTTCCCTGTCAAATGTGGATAACAATATTCCTGCTTCCCAGTGTTGTTATGTGGCTTATAGATTTAACACAGTTAATGTTCTTAGAACAGTGCCTGGCAGAGAGTGAATGCTAAGCACATATTAGGTGTAGCTAAAGGACATGCTCTCTGAGTGTAAATATCGTCTCTTGCTAGAGAAGTGATGTCATATGTTGTTGAGGCTCCTCAGAGTTACTGACTCTGAGAGGGAATGGCCGCACAGAGCCTGGAGCGAGAGCTAAGCCTGGTAGAACTGTGTTGAGGTGCAGCCTCATCTGATGAATAAAGACTCTCTGTTCTCATCAGCAGGAGGAACATTCTCCAGGGTGTGTCTCTTGGTGCCTTCTTGATTGGTGCTGGATAGAGTGACCTCCTAGCCGGGGCACCTCCAGTGCTCACCATGCTCACGGATCACTTGGCCTCCCTCAGTCGACTGGCACGTGAATGTCCTTACCCACGGACTGGCCAGGCAGGAGAGCGGGGTTCTTCCTCTTTGGAAGGTGATGTCCATGCCAGGTCCAGAGGGGCCATTCTGTACATTGCCCTTTATCAAAATCGCTTTGAAGTGGTGACTCCTGTGCTCATTAAAAAGCAGTTTCCCTATCCCCACTGTACTGGAGAATCTTCCAGAATGTCCAGTCACCAGAGCAGAGTGGTGGATCTCAAAGAGGCTCGGGAGAGGGGAAGCCTAAGTCGCAAGTCCTGCCACAGACAGGGAGGTGGAAGGATCTTCTTGTGAGCCTAAAAATATCTTCTGGGAGCCTGCACACTGCAAAGGAAAGGCCACCACTCTCAAACTTATATTTAAGATCTTTACCAAGTTCTTCTTCCTTCAGAGAAACAGAGTTCCGGGCCTTTCTCATGAACAGTAAGTAAAAGCTACCACTGGAAGTAACAGATTTTCTTGTGATGGTCTGACCCCTGCTTCGTTACCTACACGCGGACAAACTCTTTTCCAACCAGGAAATCTCAGAGGGCTCAGGCAGGGTGAGAAGGGGGAGTGAGCTTGTTATTGTTCTCTCGGGAAGCTGGCCCATCGATGACCCATTGTTTCAGGGTCGTGGCCATAACATTACTGCGTGGTAACTTGGATGCTACCATCAGTCTGGAGTTCCATAATAGCACTGACGAAGCATTTTCTGTGTGGCCAGACCTGCACAGAAAGCTATTTACATGGTTTCTATTTTTCTTGTCCAATTGGCACAACCACGCCGTGGGATTGGCTCTGTTAGCATTGCTTTTACAGAGAACTGCCAGAAGCCAGGGCAGTATCCAAGGCAACACGCTGGGGGCAGCTGAGCTGCACTTACACCTGAACATGCACTCCAGAGTCCCTGCTTTTACCTCCAAGCTGCAGGCCTTTATCTTTGCATCTCTCCTGGGCTGAGATTTTCTTCAAAAACAAAAAAGTTTTCTTTTTCCTTTCTAGGTTTCGGTAGAGATGACCCTGCTTTGCTATTTCACTCTTTCCAGACAGGCCTGCTGAGTCCTTACTCTGGCACCCCAATACCCTCAGGGAACACCCTTGACTTGGATTGTCCACGGCAGCACGTGTCCAGTGTTCAAGAATTACATCCCCAATCTTTCAAGTTCTTATTCAAACATTGGTTCCTGTGAGGATGATAAAGGCAATCTACTCCATCTCTCCAGGGACAGCCAGGGCTTCCTGGTGGCCCTCCACACGGCTTAGGTTCTGCAACAACCTGTGGCTTCTGCCCCCAGCCCCCAGGGGCACCTGCCGGACAGTCACATGCTGCACTTCCCTTCTCGTCCTTCACACAGCAAAGGACTAAAGAGTCTGCCTCTTACACGTCATCCTTGTTTCTTGTTGTGATCAAAAACTACACTTGTCATTTTAAAAGCAATGGGGCACCTAAAATAGTCAAATTCTGAGAAACAGAGAGCAGAATGGTGATTGCCAAGGGCCAGAAGGGTAACCAGAGAGATGCTACTATTCAATGGGTGTGCAGTTTCAGCTACATAAGACAAGAGAGTTCTAGAGATCTGCTAGAGTTCCAGAGGCAGGCCACAACATTGTGCCTGCAGGCGGCATTACCGTATTGCACACTTACATTTTGTTAAGAAGGTAGATCTCATTCTAAGTGTTCTGACCACAAGGAAAAAAAGTGAGCTTGCAAATAATAAGAGTATTCATAGGTAGCGCTTAATATTCAATTTAAAATATAGTGATAGCTACTCTTTTTCTTTACCTATACAGAGTAAAACATATAAGTATATTAAAGAAAAGTGTCCTTTCCACATATATAAATACACATTTGAGAGTTGATTTACCTTGTAGTGAGAGGTCAGCTAATTATCTGCTTTTTATTTTGATAGACACATAAAAACGTTTTGCGTGCTCAATAATTCTTTCTTAATTTTCACCTTTTAATAGCACACAATTCTGTAAAAGCTCATGAACTGGCCAATATAAACACTACCCATGTGAGGTGATGGGTATGTTAATTAGCTTGATTGTGGTGACTATTTCACAGTGTATACATATATCAAAACACTGAGTTGCATAGCTTAAATATACACATTTATTTGTCCATTATACTTCAGTAATGATGAGAAAAAAGGATGAAAAAAGAAAACCTACCCAAAGTGCTTAGCATCGACCTGGTATCCTCAATAATAGTGATCATTCTTGTAAAAACAAAAACTCGTGAGCACTAAGAGGCTTTCTTTTTCTCCATAATTTCAGAATGCAGAATGCCACTGCCTTGGGAAGGTCTGAATGTGCACTCTTGTCAAAATATACAAACCCTAAAGACATTCTTTTAAAGAAATGGAAGAAAAGGTACTCTAAGTATATGAAAGTACAGTTTTGGAATAATGAGGTTTCCAGAAACCAAAGGTTTATGCCAGACAGTCAAGAGGCCAAGTTTTCTGTTAGACACACTCTTGGAGTGAAGGAAGGTACTGTTACCCTGGGCTGCAGTACAGGTGGGAAGGGAAGGCTCTCCAGTGAGAGCTACGAAATGCATTCATCGGGGCTTAGGAGACAGGAATGGAATTTCATCAGTAAACATCTCTCTAAATCCATACTTGGGTTTTTAAAAAAACTTAAAAAAAAGAGTCAAATACTTTTCAGTCAAACTTAGGGAAAACAGACTAAGAACGTAATCTGAGATGCAATGTGGAAAAGTCGGGAGAACCAGTACTGTTATTTCCAGGGTTAAAGCCCAAAGTGAAGCAACACAAAGCATGCAGAGCACCATGACTCAGGACGATGGACCACACAGCCTGCTTCCCACAGATCCAGTCCGTAGTGGAAATTCCCCACAATCATGATCAGGGAAGGGCTCACCCCACTGCTGGGCTCTGCTCCACCCCAATATCTACGCCAGCTGGGATAAAGCAGCTGTAAGCAAGCAGCACAAACGCGGGTGCACTTAGGGCTGGGGGAGCCATGGACACTCACCTCCGCGATCTTCAGCACAGCACTGCCATTCAGGTCAAATGTCGGGGTGTAGGTTATGCAGAGTAAAACCTTTATAAACAAGGAGGTGAGGGAAGGAGGAAGAGAGAAGGGGTTAAAAATTTAGAAAGGAATTTTTTATTCCACATGGCCTCTGTGCAGTCTTGTTTATGACTCCTTTGTTCATTGCTTTATCGAGTATGTGGCTATTCCACCCACTGCTCTCTAATTAGTGGTCACACATTGTCCAATAAAACAGACAGATACTTTAAAAGTAAAGGCTGCTACCCTCACCCCAGGGACGGACCACTGCAAGACAGGCCAGAAATAGCATTCCTCAACAACTCTAGGAGGTCTCTTTAATATCGAAAACCAAATGGCCAGTCTCAGTGCTGGGCACAATAGGGAATGACCTAGATTGCTTTTTAAATATGTGTCATCATTATTGTCCTTATTTTACTGATAAGGAAACTGATGCTCAGAACAATTAAATCAGCCACCTGAGATCACTCAGGCAACAAGTTGTAGAGCTGAGCTTTGAACCAAAGAATCTGACTCCGTGCCTTGAACCCCTTTGCAATACTCTCTCTACTTCTTCCTCGACTCAAGCATTACTGTACGTTTCTGTTCCTGTCCTCTTCCCAAATCCACAAGGGATCAGAAATTCTTTAACAGGCACTGTCCCCTTCCCTCCCCGAATTTCCCTCAGGATGCTGCCCAGGATTCCCTTATTCTCCAAGATCTCTGGACAGCAACTCAGTGACATTTACAAGATCTTTAATGACCATTAAAAATCTCACTTTCTATTTGTAGAGCTATTAGAGAACAGATCAATGAAAGCCTGTGTGTGGCATTTTAAGAATTGCTTCTAATTTCAGAGCTAAGACACCAGACTCTCCCCCATCCATTTGACTCCTGATGCTGCAACTTTGCTTGTTGGTAGCCTCACACATCAAAGTGCCAGTTTCTGTTCCTTGGTCCCAAACACAACAGCAATGTCCTGCCCGCAGCTTGGCCTGTTGGTATAAGCCTTCAGAAAGTGTGTTTCATCTGGTCCTGCCCAATTCATGCAAGAGCACTGAAGCCTAGTAAATTTACCAAACACAGGCTATACCCCTCATCAGCACATCAAAAAGTGCAATTGTGGATGGGACAAGGAATCTCTCTAGTATCTCTTTCTGAGTCACCAGCCAGGCCAGTCCTAGGAGAGCAAGTACAAGGTCTGTCCAGAAGGTATCCAGCCATGTAATATGAAAGATAGAGACATTTATTAAAGAAGATACAAGATACAAGAAACATTGTACACAGGACAATGACACCTCAGTCCCCATCCAAGTAGGCACCTTGGGACCTCACACAGTTCTCCCAGTCGCTATCAGCTGCCCCATTGTATTTTGCTGAATCTCATCAATGATCTGAAATCTCTTCCCTTTCAAAGGAGATTTTAGTTTTGGGAAAAGCCAGAAGTCACAGGGTGCCAAAACTGGGCTGTAGGGGAGTTGAGTCACCTTGGGTGATTTGAGGTTTTGCCAAAAAAACTCTGCCTGAGATGCGATGCATGAGTGGGTACATGGCATCATGATGAAGCTGCCAGTCACCAGTTGCCCATAGTGGAAGCCATTTTTGTTGTTTTGTATCTCTGCACTCATTGAATCATCCCCAAAAGACTTCTGAACCATCTGAATAGTTTCCACGAAGGAATAGTCAAGCTCAATGCAAAATTTAATGCAGATTCATTGCTCTACTTCCTCAGTCATTTTTTAATGTGGTGGCCACACAGTCCACATGCTCACTCAATGGTGTCTACCGCCCCCACTGACTAGCACAGTGAAGGCATCATTGTTCAAGCATGCGCATTCCAGTCCACTCTCCTTGGCTGCCAGATTACATCACTGTTGGCAAACTGTTCTCATTATATTAACAATGGCTGGTGTCTTTCTGGACAGACCTCATATGTACGTAATTAAAAAAGGAAATGAGGGGAAGGGTCTGCCAAGGTTAGATAAGTTAATTGTAGGTCTGCTCCTTAGTTCAATGTGCCAATACCCAAGAATCAACACCTGGTAAAAATCATCTCAAAGCCATGCAGGCTGGAAGAGAGGGGTAATGAGAGCAACTGCTCCATGGCCTCATGGGAAAAGGCTTTCTTCTGTTTAATGACTGTCTCTGCAGGGTTGGGGTTTGATATGCAAGAAAACCGCTGACAGCAGAGTCGCCAGGAATGGCCTGGGGAGAATCACATCTTGTAATGCCGCTGTATTGGTTGTACCTTTGCCGGAAACCCTCCTGTCCTTGACTCCTCCTATGCTTGTTCCTCATGTCACTCATGTAGTTGGCTCCTTTCAGGTCTCAACTCAAATGTCACCCCCTCAGAGGCAAACCACTTTCCCATCACCCTCTCTGACATGACCTCTATCACAGCTCTTTGTTTCATTTACTTCAGAGCATGTACCAGCCTCATAAACTCATAGTTTGTTTACTCATTTATAATCTTCCCATTAGACTGTAACATCCATTGAGCATCTGAAAGGCCCTCAGCCTTTCTCATATGATGCTTTCTTACTACAGGTTTTTGCTGCTTCACACAGCTTCTCTTTCTTGAGTGGAATTTTTTCTCCCCCACCCCCATGTTTATGGCAGGCGGGTGGGAGGGAAGGAGAAAATGGCTGGTGGAGGTGGTGGTCTGTGGGCGTGGGGAAGTACATGGGTCCACTTGGGTTCTTGGCTTAATGGGTATTCACAGGACTGACAACTGGCAATTCTTTACAGTATGAAAATAATGACAGTTAATGATATTCCTTATAGGACTGACACCGACTTTCTGCCTTCCTTCCTGTGTACATTCATACCAAATGCACAAAAGTAGGTTTGAAACGAAACAATAAAAAACCCCACCCAGCTTTCGGTGAGCAAGAGCTGCTTTTTGACAGCCACGGCTGGAGGAAGCAGGAGCAGTGCCCACGGTCAAGTCTTCGGGAAGGGTGCTGAGTGGGCAGCATTTGGTGACCAGGACTCTCAGGGAACAGGGGAGGCTCCCCTCCCTCTGCTGCAGGGAAGCTGGGAAGTGTACAGGGAGGCCATGCGGCAAGAGTCCACAGTAAATGGGCTCCCTGCACCCACCCAATGCTGATTTTGTTCAAAAGATCTCTGAGGAAAGGCTTTCCACACCTGAGACCTGGCCACCTAAAGACTCAAGTACCTAAAGACTCACTGAGCTCTATGCAAAAACAAAGCACAGCAAACAATGATGGAAGGAAAGTGAAGCACACTAACGAAACCAGCTCCTTAGACCCACAGTTTGTTGTGTTGTTAGCACAGCAGGCTTTAATTACAGGCTGACGGTGCCCACGGCCCCCCAGGACTCACAGATATAAAAGGGCACAGAGTGTCTAGCAAGGATGATGCAGCGGACAGAAATGACTTACCAAAAATGCTAAATGGAAAACAGTTCATGTGCCTGGGACCTCGCAAGCATTAATTCACTGGATTAAAACCCAGCCTGGATGAAAGGAAACTTAGAGTGACAGCAAATTAATTTACAGTGTCTGACTTCCACTGCACGTTGAGAGGGCAAAAATTATAAATTCACATTCTGAGCACGCTGGCCTCCAGGCAAACAGGAACACCTAAATATCAAGGGCAATTCTATTAAAAACACACTCCTCACGGGATCCTGAAATCACACTGACTACATTATCACTGAACAGCAGGGACGTGAGTGATGGATAGGCAGCATCTTGTAGGCTAGCTTGGCAGCCCTGCCGCTATAAATGAGCTACGAGGACAGGGGAGAAAAAGGCCCAGCGTCTTCGATTAAAGGGAAAAATCATTACAAAGGCTACGCAATTCCCAATCGCTCAAAAACAAAACAATAATCGAAGAGCTACTGTGTGCAAGAAGCAACACCACAATGTAAACTGTATATAGAAAACCTGGATAAAACAAATGAGATGGGAAAGGAGAAAATGAAGCTGATTTATTTTAAGAATTGGCACAAGTGGGAAGAATCTGGCAATTCAGCTATGCCAAAGAGAAGCCATAAAGTGCTTATTCTTAGCAAAAAGTTATTTACATGTAGGAAAAACAACATAGTCTATATAGGGTTTGGTACTGTCCAAGGCTGCAGGCATCCCCCAGAGATGCTGGAACATATTTCCCATGTACAAGCGGTGGTGGGTCCTACTGTGTATAATAACTTTGAAGGTTCAAAGGCATCGTGACTGGAGAAGGGAGACTTTGCAGACGAGATGACGTGTGAGCAAGGCTAGAGAGCGGGCTGGAACCTTACTGCACATCAGTGCAAATGCCCTGTGGTAAGTGTTTTGTGTGCACTGTCTTAGGGCTGGTCAGGCCAACAGATCACAGCTAAAACTAATTGGCCTGAGGCAAATTTGAAATTGAAGTGATAAAGCAGACACTTTGTAAGACGTCGATGCAGTTGAAGACAGATTCCAGTCATTCCAGTGGAAATGGACTGACTGGGGTGCGTTTGGCAAAGGGGTGCAGGGAATTCCCTAAGCAGAAGGCAATGGCCCCTGCACTTGAAACCGGGGTATCATCCTACCACGGCTCTCCCCACCTGCTCTCGCATGTTCTAGTCGGTCTGGCTAAAATCTCCCCTACCTCCTCCATCGCTGTGTTTCACAAAGTTTTATATTAGCTGTTAATAAAGTAACATATTTTGAAGAACAATGCTATCCCTTGTTCAAAATGCATAGTACAGATAATTACTGCTACAGATGTGACAATCACAGAACGAGCAGAAAATGTAAAAGGCTTTTCCTACAGCATTTATTTGGAGCAGTTTAGATATAATACTTAAATCTGTGCACCCTCTCCATCCCCTTTGGATTCACAAGTTCCTTAGTATTGTAGTTGGGTCCGACTTGTTGATGCGCACCGCATTTACAGTGCCTTGCTGGGCCCTGGGGAATCTGGTGAGTCCAGGCTCCATCCCTCCCCCTAAGCACTGCCCGCATGAGGAGTCAGCCTCAGGGAATGTCCGCAGTCAGGGCTCAGTGGGACCATGCTCCTATGTGCTTAGTTGTTATTGTAAAATGTGTAGACAATGTGATAAGTGCGCCCAGTTGAAAACTGTCCTGGGAATCTGAATGTCAGATCTAGGTGACATGACTGGCTAAAGGCCATTTTTGCAACCACACACTGAAGCTTCAGATGACCTGGTGAGAGCAATCAGAATTTAGCAAGTCTCCTTTCAGGATGTCCAGCCATCTGGTTGGACCTCACTCTGGACAGTGAGAAAACCACCTCCACTAAGCACAGGGCATCTCTCATGAGACTTATGGGACATTTTCCTTGCCCAACATCTTCTGCTCTGCTCTGCTGAGAACTATCTTTGGCATTTAACATAATAAATGGTAACTTGCCTAACATGTTTCAAAGATTTCATTTCTGCCAAAGTTCCACATGAGTCCTTAGCGGGAACATTTCCAGGGAGTAAATAAGTGATCCTTGAACTTACTGGACAGCAGCGGCATGTCCACTTTCTATCTCTACCTGTGCGCTGCATTACTCAGGCTTCCCTTCGTCCATGCAACAGGTATCCACTGAGGTGTTCCCGGGGTCAGGTCTGGTACTAGGTGTTGGGCATGGAGTGACCAGAAAAGACCCTGATTCCCAATCTTGCAGGGCTAACATATGGTTTTGAAGACAGCCACAACATGAGGGATTATAACAAGTTGTTATGAGCATTATGATTGCAAAAATACACTGTGCTCTGGGAAAGCTTACCAGGGTCCAGGGCGCAGCAATGCTAGTTGCGATGCTGTTTTTGTCTTTTCATGGAAGTCTTAATTTAATGTTGTGTAACACATATAATTAATAAATTCAACTCAGGAAAGAAGACACGGGTTCCATCAAGAAGCAGGTTGATTTGGGGGAGTCACCTACCCAAAGACACATCGAGGACATGGGGGGCACATTGAACAAGTAAGGAATTCTTTTCCTCTTTCTTAAACTATTAAAATTATGTTTATACATGAGTGCTCCTGAGGTGACTGTAGTTTCATTTTTCCAAATATCAGATGTTATTTATAAGTCAAAACAAACACAATAATCTACTAGATCTCAGAAAAGTATCTAAAAACAGGAGTACAGCCCACCGAAGGCCTCGTCTTTCCCTGCATGGAGAGGAGCAGACTCTTGAACTCCTTAGCGCCAGGCTCCTTTCAGACCCCAGCTCCGGTTCTGGCTGGAAGTTCAGCTTTGTTACTTAATGCGCATTTCCTTCTGGTCTCTCATGCATATTGGCTGGAAACTTCACAAAAAGAAAAGTAACTGCATAATTCATTCTCTTTAGAAATATTCTGATTCTTTTTTTCACTTTGTCAAGGTCAGCAGAAACCATGACAAAATGCAGTGACAAGCCCTTCGTCTCTCAGGTGCCGGGCACGGCCCACTCCTGTTCATACAGGCTTGCAGAGCGAATGGTTGAAAATGTACCTGGGCCATGAAACAGAAGCAGATGCCTTCCCTCCCAGTCCACGCACAAGCAAGAAAGCAGGCTCAGTCTGCTGCAGAATGCCAGGATGTATATTTTTAGAGTGGGGGCGGGGAAGTGTTACAAAGTACACATCTACAGTTTCAAAAAACATTCTTATCATGTATTTTTAAAATGGGAATGCCCAAGATAAGCATTTGTTTCCACAAAGTCCCTGTGTCTCAACACTACAGACCTTTTGGGTCAAATAAGTCTTTTTGTGGGGGACGGTCCCACGCACTGTAGGACGTCTGGCAGCATCTCCAGCTTCCACCGTGGAGATGGCAGTGGCAGCCGCTGGTCCTTTGCCATGCTCCAGAGATCTCAGACTGACGGTAGCAATAGGTAGTTAAGCTACAACCCAATCTTTATTAGATCCAAAATCACTTCATCTGGCTCAAATTGCCCAAATTCTAGCAAACAGCTATTCTGAGAAACATTCTTAGTCAATAGAAGATTTGCCAGGGTTCCTGAGTACTAAGTTTGGAAAACATTTCAAATTACTCTTTGGTTTGCGGTCATGTCTCGGGTTCCATGGAATGAATCTGGGTGGATAACTGATATGTGATAATTTACAAAATTCTTTTAAGCTACAATTCAACAGCAGTGATTATGATGAGGTCTTTTTTTAGGAATCAGAAATACGGTGAAATATGCACTCTTCCATTACTATAGAAGAGAATTACACTGTTAAGGGCTGTATAGAGGGAGGCAATAGAGGAATAAAAAGATAAGATGAAGAAACTCATAAAGCAATGTTCTGGTCCATATTTTGAGTCCTAGGCATCCATTTTATCATTATGCTACATATACCCTTTTCTAATAACTGTAATGGAAATGAGAGCTAGCCCCGACCATGTGCCATGTATGACTGTAAGCACTTCTTCCATGTTAACTCATTTAAAAATCCCTACAATGCTAGGAGGTATGCATCATTATTATTCACATTTTACAGATCAGATAACTGAGGCACAGCTAAATTAAGTAACTTTCCTACAGTCAGCATGCATTCTAGCTCCAGAAGCTGTGCTTTTACTACTCTGCTGCCACGTATTTTGAAAAGAAGAAAAAGGACAAAGAAACTCTGATAGAGTCAAAGAAGTCTTTGATAGAGAAGCTTTAAAATGACAGAGTCTAATGATTATTTCTTAGGACACTTACACCATGCCATTCTGCCACTCGTGCAGACACACTTGGCCACTTAAAGGTTCCTCAATAAATTCCTGTCTTCTGTAAGACATTTCTACTATCTCATTAGGTTTCATTATTTTTCAGAAGCCATTATTACTCACATTGATCTTGCCGTTAACTCAAACACAAGTCTAGAAAGTTTTCTTCTCCACCTGTCCAAGACCACACATCCAAAGACCAGATCAACTCCTTGTTTTGCCACAAAGCCTTTCCAGAGACATTTAAATAGTTGAAAAAGCAATTCTACCAACAACTGTGCAAGTCTTGCCAAATAACTGAACCACTCCAACTTCCATTTTCCTGTAAAAAGAGGGATCTGATGACTCACAAGATTGCTTCGGTTCTAAAGTCCAAATCCATGCTGGTCTTTCTTAATTCTGAACTCATGCAGATTTTTATCTATAATCACAACTTGAGCTTCCTTTGTTTGCCATTTATCCTGGTGGCCCACTGAAAACTACCACATGTGCTTCCTTCTCCTCTCCAATTAGTCAATAACTGAATTAACAAGCAATTAGTAAGCCATATGCCAGATGCTGTGCCAGGCACCAAAGGGATAAACACAATACTAACAGCATGTAATTGGTTTTCACTTACTACCTAGAGAAATCCTGTAGTCATGACTGAATCAAGAGTTTAGGACTAACTAGTTGGAGAGATTACAAGGTGGTTGGTTCCCCCCAAAATAGGCCATCACAATAGATATCTGTAGAATAAAGGACTGAAAAAAATTGGAGGCTCTCCTCACTCTACTAAAAACTCCAAAATACCCACAGTAAATATGGAAGACCTCTGCATCTGTACGCGCTGCACAGAAACCATGGGGAAAAGTTTTAAAACACTTAGTAGAGTTGTTCTCAAATGTACTGAAATGGTATGGCACTTGGAAATGATAGTACATTAAAAAAGAGATTAATAGATAATGTGAAAATATCTTCATCTCAGAGTAATGTATAAACTATTTAAAGGGAAATCACACTCCTAAATTTCCATTTGTTTCTTCTCATGTTTTCACACATTTTATTATCTAACACAGTCACACTAAAGAGTAAATAAGCTTTGGGAGAAGCAGTAAGAATTTTATCAGTGCGTATACAAAGTAGAAAAACACCATCTTCAATCTTCGCTGCAACAAGAGGGAGGGCTGCTCTATGAGAACCGTTTTCTTAGCAGAACCACATATTTTAGACACTTCCCTGCATGAACTGTGGAAACAGTATGTTTGTAATCATGACAGATCAACCGCCAACAACTGCTCATTTGAAATGAAACACTTTTGAAACACTGGATTTTCCCTTAATCCTAGAGAGGGCTGCAAATCTTTAACATGTCTTGGTAGCTTTAGACTAAGAAGGGATTTCATCTTGTTATGAGAAGGCAGGACAACTTAGCCATTTCACCCTCAAACGTTGCTAATGATCATTCCTCCCAGAAATGGCCAAAATATGAGACTCTGCCATCAAAATATTATCGAGAAGGGATTTAGGAACCGTCCTTCCATTTGGCCTATTTCTTACTCGCAGACCAAGGCATGGGCTGCAATACTGGTGCACGATTTAAAAGTACTCTCTGCTCTGCACAGTAAGACCAGAGTTCTAAATGAACATCTGGGATAATGGGGGGAAGGAGGGAGGGTTTTGAGGAACAACTATAAAGGGCCCATGGAGAAAACCAAGGGGGGGTGGAATCAGGGGAGGGAGGTGGGGAGGGCTGGGGCAGGGGGACGTGGTGAGGGGTAAATGCAGAAAACTGTACTGGAATAACAATAAAATAATTTTTAAAAATAAAAATAAAGAAATAAATGAACATCCTGAAGCTTGCTTAGGTCTACCAGCTCTGCCGACAGTAAGTCTTTCTCTCATGGGTCGTTCATCTTTGTATTTTTTGTAGACGTTCGGTCGGCTTTTGTTATGAAATATAAAAATATCTCAACAATAAATGACATTTTCCCCTTCCCCCAACTTACACTATTTCTGTCTCTCTCTCTCTCTCTCTCTCTCTCTCTCTCTCACACACACACACACACACACACACACACACACACCAGAGCCATTAGCTAATTTGGTGGGAAAATGTCTCTGAGTCTTTCTTCATATCTGAATCTAGTTCATTGAACTAGTGAAGAAATCCAATGTCAAGGAAAGGTACAAAAACACACACGACTCAAGCCACTTCCAGCCCTGCCCCTTGTTGCACCATCTTATATTTTCTGTTCAGTCACCTTTAAAATGTCTTTCAGGACAGACTTAGAAGACAACATAACCCACTGTTTAATAATATAGGCTTGGCCTCAATACTGACCCCACCGTTTAAGTAGGTGTGTGATCTGAGTGTGAATGTCAAGTACTTACCAGACTGTCTGATGCACAATAAATGTTAAAGAATTATCTCCTGTCATTTCTCCTTTGAAAACTGTAAAGCCCTCCACCCATCCTCATTTCTATTGCCTGAAGATGCACATAAAATAAGACGCCTGATAACAGAACATTCATCAAACGCTTTCTCAGTATCCAGTATCACATCCTGCCTTAGCTACAAAGATGGCCCCCTCCCCCACCCGGATAGACTGCTCTCATCTCCGACACACTTGCAGAGGCAGAAGGCCAGCCCTTGTTCCCTGCAGTCTTTGAAGGCGCAGCCAGCTGTATCAGTGAATAACCCCACTGAAGGTCACCCATCAGAAGGGGGAGTCCTAGTCGCTGTAGTCAGAGATGTCATTCGTCATGTACCTGGCGCCTACTAAGTCTGCACAGCATTCCTGGAAGTGGGCACGCCATGGGAAAATATTACCAAAGCAGACCAGTATTTAACCTAACTATTAACTAGCTCCCTGCTGTCTACTAATTCATTTCAAAGGTAATCTATCTTCAGAGGAACCCACAATTCTGACACTTTATTTGCTCAGGCTATAAAATATTTATTTGGATTCCATGGCCATTTTAATAAACCAGAGTTCCCTTCTCTCCCCATCATGTTAGATAGTAAAACCACGTAGAACAGTGCCTAGACTAAGTGATCTAATTTCATTCCCAGTAAATTTGCCAGAAGCAAGCAGCTTTGTTTTTTTTCACCCTCCCATGGAAAGCCCAGGGCCTTCCAATGAAAACACCACCATCGGAATCTTGGGTTTCATTATTGGTTTCTGTTTAATCTTATGGAAATCTTTAAAAGAGGAAACCATATTTTTTTTTCTCCAGGAATTTAATACAATTGCTACCCACTCTAGAGAGTGGGACATGGTTCAATTTCTCATGTTTATAAACACAAGTAGATAGTAATAGATGAGTAAAATGTATCATACATTGTATCAAATCCTAGGTACTATTTTCTAAAAAATAGTACCTAGGATTTGTTAAAAATATATACTATGCTGTGGTTAGACAGACATAAACAAAAACTGCATAGTGTGGCTTTCTCTCTTCTGAATAGTATACTCAGAAAAACATTTGAAAATGTTTATTGTACCTCATTTTAAAAGACTTTCTACACTGTAGTCCCTGTTTATCTGCATGGGACATGTTTGAAGACCCCCGAGAGATACCTGAAACTGCCAATAGTACTGAACCCTACATATAATTATTTTTTTTCCCGTGTGTGCATACCTTTTCACTTAAAGGAGGCACTTATTGGCTTCTCTTTGGCATACCTGAGTTGCCAGCATCACTACTCTTGTGCTCCGGGGCCATTATTAACTGAAATAGGGGTGACTTGAACACAATCACTGTGATACCATGACAGTTGATCAGATAACAACGATGGCTGCTTAAGTGATGGGCAGGGCACACGTTCTGAGTGAATCTACTGAACAAAGGGATGATTCACATCCCAGGAGGGATGGAGTGGGATGTTTAGAGATTTCATCATGCTATTTAAAGTGACACGCAATTTAAAATGTATTAATTTTTTATTTCCAGAATTTTCCATTTAATATTTTTGGACTGTGGTTGACTGTGGGTAACTAAAACCACAGAAAGTGAAACTATGGGTAAGGAGGGACTACTTTCCTACAAAATATTTATATAAAATAAGGGGAGGATTTTTATAAGAAATATCTAGTTTCAATAATTTATCATAGGAATGAGTTATGTAGAAGCACCAAGAATAAGTTAATGTACTCCTCATATGTAATGGGAATCCAGTCTTTCCTCTGAGGACTCCTCCAATTCTTTCTTTTTTAAATATAATTTTTTGGAGAGCAAGTGATAAAAACATTTTAATGTGGTAATAATATCAGTAGAACAAGGACTTAAGGAAGAGTTTTTACTTGGGTCATTAAAAGTATTACAGAATTTAAAAAAATTCTTTGTGAATAAGAGCAAAATAAGAAACTTTATCAAAACATTTTCTGTGAACATCCTCCCAAATTAGAACTTTAATAACGGATGGAGGAAATAATATAGAAGAAGCAAAAACTCTTGATTTCAGTGTGCAAAGGGCATGGGCCAACGGGCAGTGCCCTGCGTGTGCTGCCTGCGAAAACCTGGGCCTTAAATTTCATGTAAATAACAGTGCTGTGTTCACACCCCTCTTCTGCCGACTACAGTTGTCTTTATTAATCTATGTTGCACCAAATTTTGCTCATAAGTATTAAAAAATTAAAACAATAAAGGTATTACAGAATTACAAGACAAAGGAGGGCACACTTCTGCAGAGGACTATAGTAAGTGTAGAGATTCTTCCTGCAGAGAGACAGGTGGAACTTGTTATTTTTCAGCCAGAAAGGCTATACTTTGAATATATCTTCACACCCAGCTGAGTAGCCTAAACCTCAGAACCTGGACAGGCCTTGGAGCACTCCCTCGTGGGCAGTCACAGTCAGGCCACCATCTCCAGAGTTTCCTCTGACGCTAATACTCGTATCACTCTAAAGGATAGGCATCTCCGCATTAATTTTTTAGTTCTTGGCTAAAAATATTTGTCTAAAATAAGGTATACTACAACAAATCAGCTTAAGGCTAGTCTGTTGTGACTTGACCTTGTGCACTGTTCATGGGGCTGCAAACTGGCGCAGACAGAATGGAAAACAGTTTGAAGATCCTTCAAAAAACTAAAATAAATGTACTATATGACCCAGCAGTTCCACCTGTGTGTATTTCTCCAAAACAATAAAAACACTAATTTGAAAAGATATATGCACCCCTGTGTTCACGGCCACATTATTTACAATAGCTAAGATAAGGAAGCAACCTAGGTGTCCATCCACAGATGAGTGGATAAAGATGTGGTATATATACATACAATGGGATATTACTCAGCAACAAAAAAGAATGAAATCTTGCTGTCTGTGACAACATGGATAGAGCCAGGGGGTATCATGCTAAATGAAAAAAGACAGACAGAGAAAGACAAATCCTGTATGATGTCACTCATCCGTGGAATCCAAAAAAATGTGAACAAAACAAAACAAAAACAGAACCACAGAAGCAGAGACTAAACTGATGGTTGTCAGAGCAAAGGGAATGGGTAAAAAATATGAAAGAGAATACAACCAATAATATTATGAAAGTTTGCACGGTGACAGATGAGTACTAGAATTAGTGGGGAGATCATACTATAAGGTATAGAAATGTCTCATCACTATATTGTACACCTGAAAATAAGATAACTAATATAGTATTGTATATCAACTACACCTAAGTAAAAAATATTTTTTCCAATTCCAATGTTGAACTAGTTAAAAATAATAGCATGCAACAAAAGCCCTTATGTTCTTAAGCGTTTTGGGAATCTAATCGTAAAGAATGGCAGCCCAGATTGCTGTTTTTCTGTTTTCTGACAATGTCTGATTTCTTTCTAGACATTAACCGCAAGCACCATGGTCTATTATGGTGTCATTAAAAAGTCCATTAAGATGGCTTTTCAAGAGTTCCAGTAGAGCTAACATGTGTCAACTCCTGTCTTCAGCAAAGCTAGCAGAAGGGACCGCTGGGCTGTTATTTTTTAAAGCAAGTATGTGTTTCAAAACAGGTGTTACTGTTGACACGACCATCAAACATGCTGCTTCTCCACAGCTCCTAGGAAAACAGGTACTTTCTCATTTTAATTCTTAATACAAATTCCTGTACTCTGCAAAAAGCTGTATGCCTAGGGAAATGTTCTACTAGTAAGTCTCCAAACAGTGGGTGAGCTCTGGTGTCATACTGAGAGACACACCTCACAGATCTCCTATTATTCTGAACATTTCTGAACGTGAGCTCAGTACGACAGCAGAGCTCACCCACTGTTTGGAGACTTACTAGTAGAAGGACTCAGCACACTAGACTCGGAAATCACAAATGCAGTTAATATGGGAGCTGGACTTGCCTCTCTCACAACAGTGGCCAGGAGGTAGTGGAGAAGTAGGACAAGTCTAGAGGTGGGTATTCCCCAGTTGCTATTATTACACACCTGACAAACAGATGTCAAAGGGCAGAGCAAACCTGTATATTCCAGGGTCAAAGAGAGTTAAAGACAAATGGATCTTCAAAATCAGCCCTTTCAGGGATCCTAGATGTTCACTGTGTATAGGAATAGTCACAGTCCCACCCCTGAGATTCTGGCTGCAAGAGGAGGCTGCAGTTGCAGAAGGAGGAGGAGTCCTGGTAACAGGTAGCACTTTGAAAGCACTTGCTTTGTGCCAAATGAGGTGCTGAGTTCCTTACAAATACCACTGTATTTAATCCTCACGACAATCCTATTGGGTAGGTGCTACTATTAGCCCCATTTTTCTGATGAGAAGATCAAGCCAGAGAGGTTAGGGAATCTGTCCAAGGAAATGAATCTGCTAGGAAGTGAATAAGGATTCAAACCCAGAGGAACCGGCTTCAGAGTCTGAGCTCCTCAGTAATCACTACCCTACTCTACCCACCAACAGGGTCAGGGTGGTCCCAGGGCATTAAGAAACTGTCATGACTCAAGTCCATCTTCTCTTTCTCGAGTGGAGACAATGAAGCCCAGGGAAGGGAAGTCTCTAGTCTAGGACAAAAGTCCTTCATGGCCCTTCCAGGAAGAAATCCACCATTCTGTGATACTAGCTGTGCTTTTTTCTTTTTACTCCTCACCTAAGGACATTTTTTTCATTGGTTTTTAGAGAGAGAGAGAGAAAGGAAGAGAGAACATCAATTGTCTGCCTTCTAGTACATGCCCTGGCAGGGGGCGAGGGAACCTGCAGGCTAGGTACGTGCCCTGACCAGGAATTGAACCTGCAGCTGGGACAGCGCTCCAACCAACTGAGTCACACTGGCCAGGGCGACATCAGCTGTTCTTAACCTTCCTCCAGAGAGAAAACGAACAGATGGCATTAGTAAAGGCCAGTCTGCTGGTCCTAGCTACATCACTCTGACCAAGGTGCTGTTCTGGGCAGGGATTCCATTCTTTTCTGCCCAACTCACTCTTCATGCATAGGATACAACACACTCCAGAGTCAGTGTAAGGGGCTCCCAATCCTGTGATTCTTAAGGGAGGGAAAAGGGAAGGGGTGGGAGAGATGCCACCCCCGAAAGGGGGATGGTAACTGGAATGTGGGAGATCAGGGTCACAGAATTTGACCACAGGAAACAAAAGATGTGATTCTGATATGGCTCCCAATTATGGTCTTCCTTCCCCTAAAGCGACTACTCTAAAACCTTAGCGTGTGTTGAAACATCACTAGGTCTCTGCTTTATTTTAATATATGCAGGCAGGCAGAATACCCAGAATGACCGGATTTATCTCAAGCTAGAGCTTACCCACATACATTCTCTGAAAAAGCAATCAATACTTTCTCCAGTATTTGATATGCATGATTGGGCCAAAAATCTGACAGATGTACTGAAATTGTACCTTTTTGCTTAGTTGTCCTTTCTGTTCAATGAGCAGGATTACTCTGGGGGCCCACAATAACGGAGGATGAGCTAGCATGAGCACTGTGCAGAGGCATTTTCCAGACAACAATGGGAGCTGGGGGCGTGGGGGGGGGGGGGCCAGACTTTGTTCCTGGGCCAATGCTGCAGACTGGCAGCCCCGTCAACCGACCTTCATCACTTCCACCTGCAGGTCTTCGTTGAGGGACGGCGTCACTTTCACAGCGTTCAGGACCTGATTGAGCAGCTGCTTCTCGTCAGAGTCCGTTTCCATGGATACAAACCTCTCTTCTGACAGAAGCTTCTGTAAAGAGGCACAAGGCAGTGATCACAGATAGGCCTTCCCCTGCTGCCTGATTCTGTTGTATCTTAGTATGGCCTGAGGATAGTTTTTCTTAGGAGACATGGAGCTGGAGGCCTTTAGAAAAGAACTCCTGCCATGTGCCATTAAAAAGAGAGAAAAAAACATCAATCTTTGGTAGGCAGTTTTTTTTTTTTTGGCAAAGTCTTTTTCCTGGTATTAGATAATTCATTATAAATTTTATCAAGTGAAATTCTAAACGGCGGGCATACAGGTGATCTGGGTGATGGAGGTGGAGCGTGAATGTGCCAAGGTGAGCCTACCCCTCACGACAGTCATGCTCACGCATGCTCTTTCTGAATGGAGCTTTGTCACAGGGGAGCAGTCTCGTGGACACGTTCCTTTTCTCAGACGCGTACTTTTTTCCTTACTACTGTGAACTGTCATTTACCCAGGGATTCTCCATGAATCCACAAATTGTACCGTACTTTCATTAGAAAATGAATCTTACAAAAACCTAACCAAGAAGATAATCACGCCTTGACTGGTGTGGCTTAGTTGGTTGGGTGTTGTTTCACGAAATGAAAGGTCGCCAGTTGGATTCCCAGCCAGGCACATGCCTGGGTGGTACCCAGCTCCCTGGTCAGTGTGCGTATGAGAGGAAACCAATCGGTGTTTCTCTCTCGCATCGATGTTTCCCTCCTTCTCTTTCTCCCTCCCTTACCTTCTCTCTAAAAATAAATAAATAAAATCTTAAAAATAAATAAAAAGTGAAGATGGCAATGACATTCACTTGCATGAGGTTTCCCAGGGGTCATCACCCCTCACAGGACAGCCCTTTCCCCTTTCAGGACAACTCTTGCTTTTCATGAAATTCTTAGAGTGTACCCAACCCGCCTGCTTACAACTCCCTCATCATTCCCTGGGGCCACATGGACTACACCTCTAAAATATCTGAAGTCAGCTAAGTCTTTTCTTCTCCATACTAAACCTCGTCCGGCACCTTCACTGACACAGTTTCACAGACGCTGTGTTTTTTAGGCAATAAACACATTTAATAATTTTACAGAACTTGAATCCTAGAGGTACCCAGTTTTACGTTTGGTGAAGTAGCTCAGGGGTACCACTGAAAACCCCATTTCCCCTGTGGTCTCCAGAGGGAATGTGACACTTCAAGGGTGGCCTGACATTAAAGAGTAGTGCACCCTAAGGTAAACTATGGGCTGTAGGTGAGTATGACATGTCAGTGTAGGCTCCTCCTGTGTTAAAGAAGAGGAGGAGAGAGGAGGGAAGGGGAGGGGAGGGGAGGGGAGGGAAAACCCCCCTACCATTCTGGTGGTGACATTGACGACCAGGAGGCTGTGCACGTGTGGGGGCAGGGGTACGTGGGAAATCTCTGCACCTTCCTCTCAATTTTCTTGTAAACCTAAATCTGCTCTAAAATAATCAAGCCTTGAAAAATGATAAAAAATAAAAAGATGGCAGAGAGGAACAACAGAAAGAAATGGGGTCTTCGGTGATACCCCTGAGCTACTTCACCAAACGTGAAACTGGGTACCTCTAGGATTCAAGTTCTGTAAAATAATTAAATGTGTTTGTTGCCTAAAAAACAAGCAGTGGTTCATAGCTTTAATCACATTCTCGGATCACATTAGTCATGGTGCGTGAGGTGCTGACTTACGCAGAAACTCCTAACTCACATGCACAAGGGCTGGAATGAAGCTGTTCTCCCCCGATTCTGTCCTGGACAGTTGATCTGTGAGACCCCAGTGAAGGATGTTCTATGAATCTCTCTCCAGTCTGTCCTTGGCCAATCCAGTGCAGAGTTACTGCTGTGAAGAACTTTCAGTGTCTGATTCATCCAGAATAACTGAATCCCTCTTTTAGCTGACCAGGAGAACAAGGATGGCCAACCTCCTTCTCAGGGCTCTGACATTTTGCCTGTCTTCTCCAAAGAGCTTTTCCACTATCCTCTAGTGCCTGCAGGGCAGCCCACACTCAAAGTTAATAGACAAACCTCTTATTAATTACAGTGATAAAGACTGGGAAGCCCTAAAAAAAGCCCATTTATCTGAAGTTAATGGGAAGTAACAAGAAATGATATGAGAAAGCTCATTGCCCTCCAGGTCATGGATGTCACCATAATTAAGCAAGCCCTTGAAATCACAGTACCCTAACTTAGAGCATCGAAGGGTTAAAAAAAAGGAACTAAGTAGAAAATCTATACCACACTGGAGAGCAAGGACATCAGTGGCAGGTCAGAACAACCTCCCTTTCATTTTTATGGTTGGCCCAATTCCCTTGGAGAAAAGCAAAAAGTTTTAATAACATTATGGACAATAATTTAAAAATTTCTAAAGCCCTTGCATATTACAATACACTTTATCTAATTTCAATCCAGTGCAGAAGAAAAAGTCTACTTTTCTTACTTTTTCAAATGTGTTAACTCAAAAGGTATTAGGGACCCCTCAGAACCTAGCAAGCAGACAATGAAATTGTGCTTGCTGGTGTGAAAAGACGTCCCACAATGCTGCCAATCCATGGCCATGCTGATAACCCCCCGCAGGCTTGAACTTCACAGTGCCTGTTGCTCAGAAACCAAACCACTTACAAAAGTCACTGCCAATGCAGCCACCCCCTTGGCACTGCTGGAATGAGGTCTATCGTGTAATGTGTAAAACACAAGTGAACAAATGCTCAGAGAAAGAAATGTGCTCAAGCATCTAACTTTTCTTATCAGACCAATTTTCTTTATTTCTTTCCAATCCTGCTCTGAAAACAGAACACACTGAGTCATTTGCCAACCTAACTGTAGAGTAGGAAAAAAAATCCTTCAGGTTTACCATCAATTTTCATGACACAGAACCACAGATGCTGAGTGATAAAAGATTTGAGTGGGTATGGAACTTGAGGTGTCTCTTTTGAAATCCCTTCTTCTCCTGAAAGTTGGACACCACATAAAATATGTAACGTCTTGTGGGCTGAGCTCGGTGGCCATGAATCAGTATGTGAAGACAAATGCTCAACAAGATAATGCTGGGCACAGAGAAATGCTGAGAAATATTTTTTAAAAATCTTGTTATTCTCTATGGCTATTACCGAGTTCAATCAAATTTCTGCCTGGGTCTTTAAACAGCTACCATTTAATATATTAACTGTTTGTTCTTTCCACGCCAAAGCAGGCTGTGAATTTCTGTCCCTCCCCCCGCTGACCCTGTACGCTCAGTGAGAGACATACCTGTATCCCTGCCAAGGCGTGCTGGGCCAGCTTCATATTCTTGGACTCCAAAGCCAACTGGAGAGGCAGCAGGCATTTCTCCCTGGCAAACACGTAAGGAAGGATATTGTGTGAGCTCAGCAAAGTTGGCAGCCAAGTGATAGAAGCCTTATGCACCCACCCCCCAAATGCTGCCACACATATACAATACAAACACTATAACCAGTTGTGAAAGTGCACATGAGCTTAAAAAACCACCCAGCAAAAAACAAAAGTTGTGCAGAAATGACAGCATTGCAGCAGCTCACTCTCTTAGTATGGCTCCAGGAAGAACAAACACGAAGACTCTCAAAGGGCTGTTTTGGGGCACCGATTACTACGTGATGGGACGCTGACCGGTCCATGAACATGCCCTGCTCTTTCCCAGATTAACAGAACTGCTCGTACCCACACACCTGGGATGGGCACCTCCAGGGCGCGCCGTTTAGACAGATTTCCATGCCTCGCTCATTCCTCTCCCTCACCTAGGAAGCGACCCCACCACCTTGCCTCATCGACACAAACAGAAATTCTAGTAACTGCCCATTTCTCTCCAAGTCAAAGTGCTCCACAGTCCTTTATAATTTTTAAAATGTTCTCTTCAGTCTCCAGTAACAGGTCTATCTGAATTTTCAGATGGATTCTTTTTTATTATTTACTATTTATATTTATTTTTTTATTGTTGTTCAAGTACATTTGTCTCCATTTCCCACCCCCCAACCCCAGCCATCCCCATCTCCCTCCCCGGAGCCCACCGCCCCCCACCCCATGGTTTTGTCCATGTGTCCTTCATAGTTGTTCCTAAAACCCTTCCCTCTTTTCCCCCCGTTATCTCCTCCCACAATTTTTGGATGGATTCTTAATAAACACATTTTCAAGACAGAAATACAAATGATTCATCCATAGCTTTGACCAATGACAAATACCTGGTGTCATGGCAGAAACAAACAAAATGCATGGAGAGCTACTGGGCTATTTTAAACCTTAAAGAAAATAACCGGACACTAAAGCAGGTGAACAATAAACCAAAAGGACTATAAAAACAAACAAATCTGTTGGAAGCATTCGCTCTAAATAATTAAACAACAAATCAAGAATTTTAATCATTCATTATTTCCCCATGGAGTAGCACTGGCACAACAAATGAAATGTTACTTAATTCTACCGGGTTCTTCCATCCCCACTGAAGCCAGAGCAGCTGCATTGTTATCTGTTTCATATTTTCACCATCACTGAGAGAGTCATGACCTTAGAGGGTGTGAAAGCCACAGGGTAAGGCGACAGAATCTCATCTTTGGAGAAATAAGGGTCGCTGGTGCAGAGCACACAAGTTAATTATAGCCCTGACTCCTTCCTGTCCACCCTGCAGCCCTGCCGCTTTTCCACGGACTCCTCTGTCGGCAGCTCAGGGGAGATGAAGTGAGAATCACAGACACTCCCTAATGCTGCTCACAAAGGACAAAAACAGACTCACTGGCAAAGAGCATTCGCCTTCGCCTTCCTAACCCTTCCCACCTCTCCCCTCACTAACCGGTTGTTACAGCACCCACTGTTATATGACAACTGATTAACACTAAAGCTGTTTTTTTCATTAGATACACCCTTTGACCAATGAATAAATTACCCAACTGTGTTACTGGCACTTGGGTGGTGGTTATCTGAGTTGCTGTTATTACCATCAGCTTGTAACATTTACAAGGCAAACACTACTCTGCAGTCAATCCCAGCAGGAATAGCTGATTTTTCCAGTGTTACTTCTTTTATTTAATTGTAAACAGTTTATAAGCTTGAAAAACTCATTGGAAGGATGAAGTAGGGTGAGAAGTGGGAATAATGGGCAGAAGGAGTACTAACAGAAGAACCACAGAACTTCATCTGCAAACACTCGAAACGGTCCAATTTCCACCAGGATTCATCCACTGTGAGAGAACTTCCATCTCCAATTTAGATAGAGTCACACCTGCCAATGCGGGCACAGTACCAGTGAGCAAGTGTGGAGGTCCAAACCTCCTGTGGTCTCATAGCCAGGAGCAGGGAAAATATCTGTTGAGTGGCTATGTGCTGAAAATGCATGACTAGTACATATCACTCACCAAGGGGCATCCAACAAGAGGAGAAACCATGTTCAGTGGCAACAAGAACACCCCTGGAAATGCTGAGCCTCCCTAACCCTTGGAAAGCGTCACAATGTCTGCATATAAACAGGTGCAAACCCACGTCACTGCCATCTGCAACGTTAGTCGTTGAAACCCTCATTCCATTCTCTCACCAGTTTGTTTGTACATTCACACGATTTATACTGCAGACCTGCGCCAGGTTGTGGACCAATGCCAGGACCGCCAGGTTGCACCATGATTCCAGGGCACATCACTGAATTGCTCCCCGTGCCAGCCATGGTCACCAGGCGGGACTGGAAGATGTACTGGATTCAACTAGGCACTGGCTGAGTTAAAAGGTATGGGTGTTTAGTGGAAAAAAACAGGGGCTATAGAATCACGCAGACCTGAATTCAAATCCTTACCATTTACAAATTATGCAATCTCAGTCACCATCTTTAACTCTTTGGTCTTAGCGTTTCAATCCACAGAAAGGACATCTTACGGCCAACCCTGCAGTTGTAGTAAAGAGTACGGATAATATATATCCAGGGTTGGCAAACTTTTTCCACAAAGAGGCAGATAATAAATATTGGGTTGGCCAAACAGTTTGTTTGGTTTATTCCATAAGATGACTCTAGTAGCACTTAGTTTTCTTTAACTTCATTTGAAACAACTGCTAGATTGTATTGCAACAGCTGTCATATCAGCATGCATTTCAAAAACCTTATCAAAACTGGTGAATTTTTGTGTAGTCATTTTAATACTAAAGGTGGGAGAAAATTTCCAACATTTTTGTCATATAATGTTTTATTATTTCAAGACAGGTGAAAACGCAACTGAAACACATAAAAAATGTGTGTGCTGTGCGGAGAAGGTGCTATGACTGACTGCATGTGCCAAAAGTGGTTTGTGAAGTTTTGTGCTGATGATTTCTTGCTGGACATTTCTCCACGGTTGGGTAGACCAGTTGAAGTTGACAGTGATCAAATCAACACATTAATTGAGAATAATCAATGTTATACCATGCAGGAGACACACTCTAACTATCCAAATCAATAAAGATACTGGTGAAAATGAAAATGTGTCTTTTAATTTATGGAAAAAATGAAACAGACTTGCCATGGTATCCAGAAAGGATGTGGGGCTAACCCTCCTGGAAGGGCTGTCTTAGCAAAACCAGCCATAGCACCTAGCTTTCCCTCAGGAAATAAGTGCTTTGAAGAAGCAGGCGGAGAGGTTCCTTCTGGGCACTGCACTAAGGCACCCGCTCCACCACCCAGCCAGCCATTCAGCCAACATTTGAGTGCCTACTGTGGGCAATGCATGATAGGTGCTCAAGGAGATCTGGCAAGGAATAAGACAGAACAGACAGTTGCTTTCATTTTATTCATGAGATAAAAGAGAGAAAAAGAAAACTAACATTTAGCATTTCTTTTTTTTAGTCTACCTATCAATATAACCTTAACATAGGCATTTTTAACCTTGTTTTACATTTGAGAAAACGGAGGCTCAGAAAGGTTCCATAAACTGTCTGGTCATGTCAAGGCCACACAGCTAAAAACCTGCTGGAGACCATTCAAACCCAAATCCATCTGACTCCCAAGACCAAAGCCCTTCCACCACTCTTTGGTCTCAAAGGGTCAGAGCAAAGCTAGAACAGATTGGTTTCTTAACCTTTTCTGGACCATAAACACACAAAAATGTGGCCAAAGACCCTCTTCCTCGAAAATAATTTTAGGGGATTCACAGCCCCACCCCAAACTCCAATTCCACATGGATCCCATGTTAATATCCCCTGCTCACAGGGGAAAGGACCCTGCCCAACGTAGCAGAAACTTCAGTGTCTGCCTCAGAAAAGAAGGCCACGTTCCCTAGCGGGGCTTAGGGTTCAGCTAGGACGGGCGGTAGCTGCATGCGTGCGCGCGCGCAGCGCGTGCGTGCATGTGTGCATAGGAGGTGAGGGAGATAACTAACTCTCCGCAGCACCCAGGCCTCCCATCCCCTCAGACCCAAAAGTCCTAGATCAGCATCACAAAGCTCAGATTCTGACCTCGACAGGAAAGGAACACATGCAGGAAATGAACGTAGCTCCTGGGGCACAGGCGATTTCACAGTATGCTCTGTGACACCATAAAACCCTGCTGCCTGATTTTTTAAAGACGATTTTAATAGAAGAGAATAACAGGGCCTGTGAACTGGGTCTAAGAATGCAACTTATAATGTAGAAGCAGCATGGCACACACTCTGTGCCCTCTTGCACATGCTGTACTAGAATAAACCATTTTTGATCTTTCTAGATGTTGCCTCATTGGGAGAAGGGAATGCTAAGAACCAATATTCAATTACATGAAGCGATTATTTTTTATGCACAGGCACGTGCAAATCCACTCTTGCCTAATTAAATAAAGGCAGCAGCCCCAGGTTTCGTGTCCTGACATGCCGCATTATTTCTTAAAGCGAATGATTAGCAGCACTGCTTATGCACGAGGGAGACACCGCCTGTGACACAGCGCCTGGGCACGTCAAGGAGACAGAGCTGATTTCCGTAACTGCACTGTCGGGTTCACAGACCAGCTTTATTGGGCTGGAAGATAACAATGGAAAAGGGGAAATGAAAATAGGTGAATAGGGAAAAAGTTGGAATTTACCAAAAATTACCTTTCGGTATGTGCACCAACATGAACTTCAAGTAAAACCAAATGCAGTCCTGAATGTTAGGCTGATTCCCCTTTGATGATCCCCATGGGAAGGAGCACAAAGGTACTTTAGATTTCTAAGGTCTGCTGTAACCTAGGCCATTTACTCAATAACTGGTTTCCTTTGCATGGTAACCATGACTCTGGTTGAAAATCAGTGGTTTCTATGTGCAAAGTACCATGCTACACACGTCTATTTACTATTTACTATTTTATTTCATTATAATGTTTGAAAGTAGAAATTTGTTAACCAAACAAAGAGATTAGATTTACCTGCCCAAGGTCACATATTTGTAATGACAAAGCTGTGATTTAAACTTCGACCACCGGTCTTTACAACCCATGTCCTTAGGTCTCCACCACAATGTCTATACCAGCAGACAGCTGCCCCTGGCCCCCCCACCTCTGGTCTATAGCACACTGCTTTAAAAAGAGTAATCCAAAGTGCAGCATAGGGAATATAGTCAATAATACTGTAAAAACTGTGTAGTTATACCACATGCATATTAGCCTTATTGGGGTGACCACTTTGCAAGGTATGCAAATGTCTAAACACTATGTTGTATACCCCAAACTAATATAATACTGTATGTCAACTGTAATTGAAAAATAAATTCTAAAAATATGTAAATAATAGCAACCCAAATGTCCACAAGGTGAAAAGACTGGGGACAGGCATCAAACAAGTCGTAAATTATCTTATTTTGAGTGGTCCTCCATGAAGCACTGCATTACTTGGACAGCAGGTATGCAGCTGAGAACCTACAGGGAGGTTGGATGGGTGAAAAGAGTGTGGCTCTGGAGTGAGGTGCTGGGTTTGAGCTACAGCCATCACTTTTCCTAGTAGCCATGACCTTTCTTAATTTGACTATGGGCTTTTCACCCCCTTGTGTGACACCACAGATGTTAGTACGCTTCTGAATACTGAGGCTTTACACAGTTTGTGTCCACATGGATGGATTTTCACTAAGCTCTGTCAGAGCCATTCCACTGAGGTGATTTGAACTGAATTGGTTCCTTTTTCTTTTCCATTTTTTATGGCATTTTAAAAATTTTTGTTCAAGTATAGATGTCTTCATTTTCCACCCACCACTTCCCCCCACCCTCCCCCATCCCCACCTCCCACCCTTGATCCTACACCTGTTGGGCTTTGTCCATGTGTCCTTTATACATGTTCCTTTATGACCTTTCCCCTTTTTCCTCCCATTATCCCCTTCCCACTCCCCTCTGGTTACTGTCAGTTTGTTCTTTATTTCAGTGTCTCTGGTTAGGTTTTGTTTGCTCATGCCCTTAAATGTAAATGGGTTAAATGTCCCAATCAGAAGACATAGGGCAGCTGAATGGATAAGAAAGCATGACCCACACATATGCTGACTACAGGAGACCCACCTCAGAACAAAAGACCTACACAGACTGGAAGTGAAGGGTTGGAAAAAATATTCCAAGCAAATGGACAGAGAAAAAAAGCTGGGATAGCAATACTTATATCAGACAAAATAGACTTCAAAACAAAGGTCATAAAAAGAGACACAGAAGGATACTTCATAATACTCAAGGGAAGAATCCACCAAAAAGGTATAAATATAAATGTACCCAACATAGGAGCACCCAAATATATAAGGGAAATCTTGGAGGACTTCAAGAAAAATATAGACAGTAACACAATTATAGTAGGGGATTTTAACACCCCACTGTCAAAAATGGATAGATCTTCCAAACAAAATATCAACAAGGATATTATAGCATTGAACAATGCCCTTTACCAACTAGACTTAACTGATATATATAGAACTTTTCATCCCAAAGAAGCAAAATACACATTCTTTTCAAATGCACATGGAACATTTTTGAATTGGTTCCTTAATTGATTTTCTCTGCAATACAATTAAAATGTTTTGATTTCATTTCTATTTCCATTTCTAATGTAATAAAATTGTCTTCATCAGTACCAATGCTTTTATAGTTCATAACAAAGATTAGAGTCATCTTTCAGGAACTGTGTTAGGCCCTGGAGATACAGCTGTGGACAGCACAAAATCCCTATTCTCCTCCAGGCCTTTAGGGCTTCTTAGCAAGCCTATTAAAATTATTAAGTTGAGTGAATGAAACTGACATTTTTGTGGATTCGAAAGACTTTTATATGATATGAAATTTTACATGATTCAATGTATTGAAAAGAATCCTAAATAATAAAACTTTGGTTTTACTCACCCTCAAGATATAAACTGATTATCTATCATTGTATTATAAAAGGCATATGTATACATTAAAAAATCCCAACAGTACAAAGGGACACACAGCAATGAAAATCAACTAGGGCAGTAGGAAAGAGCTGGGTTGAATGTTGACAGTGGGTATTTCTGGACAGTGGTATGAGAGAGCTTTCAGTTTCTTGTTTTATACTTTCTATTTGTGTCAATTTTTATAAAACTCCAGAGTATACCAGCATAATCTGAAGAAAATATGTTGAAAGCTACAAAGCCGCTGGCTTCTCACAAAAACAGCTCTCCATTGTGTTTCCTTCTCCTGGTCAGCTCAAAAAGGTGAGTAAATTTTCATGCACCCAGACAAAATATTAAATATGGAACTCATTCCTTCCATTTCTTTCTGGTACATACATTGCTATCCATGCATTCTTTGTTGCTATTATACCCACTGTTCTTGTCCATTAAGAAAACCAACCTTAAATTACTGCATGGACCTCACTAGTCTAATAGATTTGTTTTTGTAACAGAAGGGCAACTGTTGGCAACAAGGTAGGCTTATCAATCACTTGAAAATGTTTAACTACTATGTAGATTTTCTTTTCTATTTGATATGTCTTATTATAAAAATAAGCAGCAAAAGAAAAGAAAATAAACAAAAATATTATCATAAGAGAATGGTTTTTTATTTGAAGTTTTCTCCTAATATTCTTACAATATTTTAAAAATATAAAATACTATGGTCAATAAAATGTATGAGAGTAAATTTTTACTTATTTTATAAAAAATGTTTCCAGTTGTATTGTGATATAACTGACATATAATATTGTATAAGTTTAAGGTATACAACAAAATGATTTCATATATGTATATATTGCAAAATGAGTACTACAATAAGCTTAGTTAATATCCATCACCTCACAGAGTTATAATTATTTCTCTCCTGATGAGAACTTTTAAGATCAACTCTCTTAGTTACTTTCAAACACACAATATAGTATTGTTAACTATAGTTACCAGGTTGTACATTATATCCCCAGAATTTATTTATCCTTGAAAAAAATAAAGGTGGATTGCAACTTGATATTTTACCTGAAAATGTAAGCTAAAGTTCTATGATCAGGGGGAAAACATTCTAATTTCTTTTTTTTATTTCTAGAGGGGAAAAAGGATACATGAAATCCATAATAATCATAAGGGAGATGGTTCTGGAATTTGTTTTTTTCTACAACTACTGAACATCTATTATGTTCATGGTACTGTACTTGGCACTGACTATAAAACAGAGGAAAACAGACATCATTTCTCTCCAAGTCAGGGGCAAGTGTAAATTCACCTTCTGATTATCAAAAAACAGGAAAATACATAAGAAGTGTGAACATGAAGGCCATCTGAACATTGGATGAATCTATAAACAGGATCAAATACAGTAAGAAAGAGGCCAAAGCAAACAACCTTCTCCTTCCATTGGAAACAAATACTTTGTGTCGTACACAACATATATTGGCCTTTTTCTTTGGCTAGAGTGTTCTGGCATCTTCAACTAAAGGATTCGTAATCGATACAAGGGAGAGTGGCTGCAGAAGTCACACACCAGGCTAAAGGCTTCCAGATGTTCTCTCATTTCATTCTCACCCCAACCCGATGAGGAAGGACAAACATCATTGACATTTACTGATAGGGAAGTGAGGAGAAGAGAGGAAAATTTACTCCTGGACAGGAGGTGAAGCAGCAACTGGACCCCTGAACTCCAGCTCCTTGGCAGCGCGTGACCTTAATGCTTCCCATTTGTCACTCTCCAACCGTGTTCCAAGAACTGGGTTAAGCATTTAAGACTGTGAAGGACCTTTCGTAAATTACTCTTTTCTTTTTGACCATTGCCAATCCAGCCTTACATTTTTCTCATATTATCTCCACGATGATGATTTTACACATTGACTTTTACTTTTTTCCAATTTGAAACACTGTAAACCACTCCTCACCTCCATTGACACACGTAATTCCTCAAATAGCCACTTCCTGTGGCACCATGGAAAGTTTTTGATCTTTAAGACTCTCATAAAAAAACAGTTTTGCAATAATGACATCAAAAGCTTAAAAACATTAATATGCTTTGACCTAGGGTTTTCTATTCTATGAACCTTTTCTAAAGAAACCATCCCAGATGTAGCAAAGTTTCAGATGCAAAAATCTTTACTGAAGTTTTATTTATAATGTAAATAAGGTTAAACTGTGGTACATTTATAGAATGGAATAATATACAATAATTAAAAGTATTCTGAAAAGTTTTCATTAACACAGAAAAAAGCTTTGAAAATCTGAGGCCAAGAAGTAAAAAAAAAAAAAGAGAGAGAGAGAGAAAACAATTTAGAATATCTACCATACCATGGTTCCATTCTTGGATAAAAAAAAATTACATATACACACAGAGTGAGCGGAGGAGGGAGAGAGAAGGAGGTAATTCCTCAAAATGCCTCCAAAATGTACTCTCTGTCTTTTGGGAATATGTATGATTATTGTTTTATTATTTATGCTTTATTCTTGAAAAACATTTTAAATGTAGATTATATAATACCTTCAGCAGTAGAGAAAAAGGGAAGTTAGCCCATCCCACACGCACATAAGTACACTCTCCCTTTCCTTCAAAGTGTTTGGCCTGGAACCCTGAATGGTCGCCTTCCGGTAACAGCTTCCATCTAATCCTTCCTGTAGTTCCCCTGTGCTAGCCTCATCTCCTCTAACAAGGCACCACACGGCCCCCACACGCCACCCCCCATCCCCTTTATCAAAAACTGGGCCGTGTTCCTGGGATGGTTCCCCTTTTCCCTAAGACATTTCCTTACCATCTTTCAAATTCTTTCTTCATCTTCTCTTGAAAGTCTTTTCGACTGAAAACAGGCTTGCTTTTGACCTTATAATTACCTTAATCATATATATAATCTAAAGTCAGCATGCTTAATTTAACTTTGTTTCTTTCTGTGATATGTTTTCCTACAATCGAGCTTTTCTGCTTAGAGTGTGAATATACTAACAGCAAGAAACGTGCCTGGGGAAATGGCTCCTCCCTGCCCTGTAACACAGAACCACATGCAGTTTGCTACTTAATGATTTTTTTTTCACGATGAAAATGCTCCATCTGGCAATCGAGAAGTAGGACTTGGCCCCAAATCTCTGCCATGGAGCGGCAAGTGGAAATAAACCACAAAAATGAAAAAGATTTCTAACTCAGATACTCAAATCTTATGGGAGAAGAGAAAATTAGCTAGATAATACCATAATATAATCTTTTTTGTGTGCCATTAACTTTATGCAAACGTGTATCTGCACCTTAAAAAGTAGCAACACATAAATATCTTTCAAGAAAGTCTATATAACCAAAGGCAGGTAACTTAAAAGCAAAACTGAACCCTTTGAGCAAATAAGTGTAGTTTTTTTTTTATGTTCTACTCAGAACTCACTGGTCTATTAAAGCTAAAAAATAATATACATATACATTTATCATACTGATTTCTCACCAGTTAAATGCCACGACAACTAAATGGTAGAACTGAATGTAAAGTAAAATTTTTCTGTGTAATAGAGATTTCCAGTTATGACATCAAAAATGCCTCGTAAGGTCTTCCAGCCAAGATGGAGGCATAGGTGGACACACTGTGCCTCCTCGCACAACCAAAATTAAGGACTACAAAAATTTAGAAACAAAGAAACAACCAGAACAGACAGAAAATTGAAGTGTATGGAGGTCCCAACAACCATTCATCGAGACCGGTAAGAGGGGCGGAGTTGGCGGCCTGTGGAGAGGGGTTGCAACAGGAAAAAGCAGTGACTGGCAGACCCGGGTGCACAGGGCACAGGCGGAGGCTAGCAGATGCCCATGGTACACCTCAGGCATGGGGAGGCAATGAGCAGACCCAGTGAGGCGTGCAAGGCAGCTGGCTGTCTGCAGTTACACATTCACGCACAGATAAACCAGGTGAAAACAGACAGTGAGACAGACTGCGCAACCCAGGGCACCAGCTCCGGGAAATAAAGCCTAAAAGCACTGATTGAAAATACTTGTGGAGGTTGAGGTGCTGGGAGAGACTCCCAGCCTCATGGGAGAGTTTGTTGGAGAGACCCACAGGGTCCTAGAATGTACACAAGCCCACCTACCTGGGAACCAGCACCAGAAGGGCCCAAATTGCTTGTGGGAAGTGACAGAGGGGGCTGAAATCCAACAGAGAGCTGAGCAAGCGCCATTGTTCCCTCTCTGACCCCGCCCCCACATCCAGCATCAAAACCCAGCAACTGGGTTGCCCCGCCCTGGTGAACACCTAAGGCAACACCCCTCACTACACAACAGGTGCTACCAGACCCCCCCCTCCAAAAAAAAACGCTCAAACAGAAGAACAAATCAAAGCCCCAGAGCCAATACTTTTAAGTGACCAAGAGATAGCCAACCTATCAGATGCACAGTTCAAAGCACTGGTGACCAGGATGCTCACAGAATTGGTTGATTTTGGTCACAAATTAGATGAAAAAATGAAGGCTACAATAAGTGAAATGAAGAAAAATGCACACGGAACCAATAGTGATGGAAAGAAAACTGGGTCTCAAATCAATGGAGTGGATCAGAAGGAAGAAAAAAACATACAATCAGAAAAGAATGAAGAAACAAGAATTCAAAAAAATGAGGAGAGGCTAAGAAACCTCCAGGACATCTTTAAATGTTCCAACATCCGAATTATAGGGGTATCAGAAGGAGAAGAGGAAGAGCAACCAGTGGAATAATAAAGGAGAACTTTCCCAATCTGGCAAAGGAAATAGACTTCCAGGAGGTCCAGGAAGCTCAGAGAGTCCCAAAGAATTTGGACCCAAGGAGGAACATGCCAAGGCACATCATAATTACATTACCCAAGATTAAAATGAAGGAGAGAATTCTAAAAGCAGCAAGAGATAAGGGGATAGTCACCTACAAAGGAGTTTCCATCAGACTGTCAGCTGATTTCTCAAAAGAGACCTTACAGGCAAGAAGGGGCTGGAAAGAAGTATTCCAAGTCATGGAAGGCAAGGACCTATATCCAAGATTGCTCTATCCAGCTAAGCTTTCATTTAGAATGAAAGGGCAGATAAAGTGCTTCTCTGATAAGGTCAAGTTAAAGGAGTTCCTTATCACCAAGCCCTTATTATATGAAATGTTCAAGGGACTTATCTGAGAAAAAGAAGATAAAAAATATGAACAGTAAAAAGACAGCAAACTCACAGTTATTAACAACCACACCTAAAACAAAAACAAACTAAGTAAACAAATAGAATAGGAGCAGAACCACAGAAATGGAGATCACATGGAGGGATAGCAACAGGGGAGTGGGAGGAAGAGAGAGGGGTAAAAGGTACAGAGAATAAGTAGCATAGACAGTAGGGAGAAAATAGACAGGGGGAGGGCAAGAATAATATGGGAAACGTAGAAGCTAAAGAACTTATGACACATGGACATGAACTAAAAGGGGGGAATGTGGGTGGGAGAGGGTGTGCAGGGTGGAGGGGAGTGAAGGGGGGGAAATGGGACAACTGTAATAGCATAATCAATAAAATATATTTTAAAATGCCTTGTAAAAGCAGTCCATTAACAGATCAATATAACTGTCAGAACTAAAATTTGTATGAATGGCTAATAATCTATTTGTGAGAAGTACTAAGACTTTTAGTAATAAAAAGATCTTTAATTTTTTAAAAATAAAAATTGATCTAGCCTACCATGTGTCCAGGCTCTGTATGAAATGGTAGGCATGTAATGATGAACAAAATACATGGAACCCCACAGTCTAGGGAAGGTAACAAGAGATAATATACAAACATAATACAAGGTAAGAAGCACTTGGATTAAGGTATACACAACCAACTACAACAGTGTAACAGGGGTGGGAGAGATGCTGTCTGGAAAAATGCAAGTGTCTTCATACAAGGTAACATTTATTTGGCCTATTAAAATGGAGAGGACAGTATGCGACTGGGTCAGCCAGGCGAAGAAGAGCAAAAGGACAAACACAGCTGAAGCTGTGAGTGCAAAGGCACAGAGTCGGTCCATGGAACAACCGGATACCACTGCGACCCAATAACCCATGGTGGAAAGATTGGTGGGAAGTAAGTTTGACAGGGTAGATTCAAGCCACATTTCGAAGGGTCTTGTGTACAGGCCAGAGAAACTGGCCTTCAGCCATTTGAAAATAAGGAGCTAGTGGGAGAATTTAATCAAGGGAATGATTTTCTACAAAATGGAACTCTGGCTACAATGTAGAAAATGGATAAAAAGAACATATGGAAAAAATTTTGGAGTCAAACTAATCTGGGTAAACTTCAGGCTTTGCCAATTACAACCTGTGCACTAGGTATTTAAGCTCCTCAGCTCTCACTTTTATTCACCTAAAAATATGGAACTAATATTACCTGTCTTGAGAAGTATAACAATGACTAGATAAGAAGCCACATTAGAAAAATTCTGAATTGTCTATGGCCATTCTGACATTTATAGTTTGTTTCAAGGCCTTTGGCCCAACCCCCTTTTCTTCCCATCCCTGGCTCTATCCTGCCCCACTGGGGATCTCATGGGCACAGGTATGGACACTGCATCCTGCAGGCTACCCTCCAGCCACAGCCCATGCAAATAACTGCTCTGTGGCCAGGCCTTGGGCTTAGAAATGCACACACCTGTGGTACCGCCTGCATTCTGAAAGGCAGAGCTGGGGGAAGGGCCTACATGCAGTTTCTAATAGGAGGCTCAGCATAATCAATGCAGGGAATTCTGAGGTTTCAAGTAGCCAGAACATGAACTTAGGGTGCTGGATGGTCTCTGGGTGGGAAAGTTGGGGTCTCTATAACATGGGCCCAGGCAGGGTCCCACCTTGCCTAGCACTTAGGGTGGTATGAGAGTGCCCAGCAAGTTGTATACACTCAACAAATGGCTGTTGTCACGGTACCTTTTTCTTACTGTTGCCAGTGTCTTGTTATTACAGTTCTGTTGTTGTCATCATTATTCACTGGCAGCAGGAAAGCCTAGAAGGGACTACATTCTGTTGAGAGGGTCTAGAGCTGAAAGAAGAACAGTTAGGCCTGTATTCAGGAATAGAAAGAATGAAACAGAACCAGAGATAGCACAGAAGAATAGAGAACCTACTGGGAGAACAGTTTTGAGGAAGTGGGAAGGGTAATAACTTTTGGCATCCAATTACCAGCAGGTAGAAAATTAGATGGAATGGCCTAGAGCTCAGGAAAAATTTAGACATTATCTATGTAAAAGTGAGAGCTAAAGCCATGGACATGGATGAAACTTCTAAGGAAAGCTACAGGTTCAAAGCAGAAGGGCGGAGCTTAGAAAAATCTCTCCAGCAGGTGAGTAAAGAGAAGAAAGGACACCAGCAAAGGAAAGGTCAGAGGAGACTGTGATGCTCAGGAAGACGGCAAGAGGGAGGCTCTCCTTCAAAGACATGTCTATTCAGTAGCAGTGCCTACCATTCACTGAGTTGCCCACTCTGTACTTGGCACTAGACCTTGACCTACATACATGATCATGGTCTCTGGGTGGGAAAGTTGGGGAAAGTTGGGTTTCGTTTAGTACTTACAACCCTATGCAACAGGTAATTACTTCCATGTTGTCAATGAGCTACCAGGCTAAGAGACAGTAAGTACTTTCCCCATGTCACCTAACTACTATAAAGCCTTAGGTCCTGTTAGAAGTTTAACCCCACTGTTAAACCTTAGGAAAAAGTAGGAACACTTTGTTCACTGCTCTAGAGGAGGAGGTAACGATACAAAGAGAAGTGATGAGCACATCAGAAGAGGCTGTGAGCTAACAACTTTCTCATTATTTTATTTCATCTAATCCTCACAAGAACTGGGGCAGTAGACATTAACATGTTCATTTTAAAATACAAGAAACTTCCTGGGCTGCTGTGGCTTAATGCTGGCCTGCAAACCAACGGGTCGCCTGTTCGATTCCCAGTCAGGGTACATGCCTGGGTTGCGGGCCAGGTTCTCCAGTGTGGGGCACATGAGAGGTAACCACACACTGATGTTTCTCTTCCTCTCTTTCTCCCTCCCTTCCTCTCTCCCTATAAACAAACAAACAAACAAACAAACAAATACATAAAATACAAGAGACTCCCAGAGTCATGTACCCATGGACACAGCTGGTAAGTGGATGGGTCTGGATTCAAATGTAAGGACTATATGATACAAAGCCCACACTCTTTCCATAGCAAAATGTTACCTCTTCCTTACAAGAAGCTAAAATGGAAGGGAAAGGTATCTACAACCTGAAAATAAGCACAGGCATCCCTGCATATTAGCACAAAATTTCTATCTTCCATCTGGCTTATGTTCTCCCCAAAACAACCCAGCACAGGAAAGCCACTGCAAACCCCCCACTTCTCTCAGGACAAGTACAGTCAAGACCTACTTCTGTCTGAATAGCAAACTCAGATATAATATGTGCAGGCCCACAGGTCCCAAAAGAGTCTGTATCTTTCACTCTTTTATTGATTTTTTATCTACAGCAGCAAAGCATCAAGCATTAAATTGTCAAGTTTAGCCCAAGATATAAAAGCTAAGCATCAGGATAGTCTGAATACATGGAAAGGGGAATGATAGTACCTTAAAGCTTAATCCTCAGTGCCAAGGTAGACTACCACTCAACACTAACAATCAATAATCAAACACATGCTCATGTTCTCTCTATTTACAGGTCCATCCATCTTTACAAATACCACCCGCCTTCATGCTTGTGCTCGGCCCTACTAGCCTTTCTAGAACCCCTCCTGGCAGGGTAGTGTCTCCCCCACCCTCACAGCACAGAATACAGTGGCTAGTTATATAGGTGGTTTGGAATATTGATAAATATCTGTGTAGGAAAATTTACTAACCTTCTTTGGCTCACAATCAGCTGGTAATGAACATGCTTGTGAAATCCTCTACTAAGCAAGTGAACTACCTTTAGTATTACGATCACTAAATTTAAAAACCTAGACCATACCTTCAAAGAGATCCCCAGGATTTTGTGTCAATTTCTGACAATCTGGTAGGGTCATAACTGTAAAGAGGAAAATATTAACATGACCTTTTCCCCCCATGGTACATCAATTTGATGGAATTTTAATGGCCCTTAAAATGCTTTTAAAGCATTAAAATGCTTAATGGCATAGAAAAAAACTTTTATATCATAGTAAGTGAAAATAGCAAGTTATAAAATATTATATGAGGTCTGGCCAGAAAAAGTCCAGCCATTGATATAACAAGAATGGTTTGCATGACATCGATGTGACCTGGCAGTCAAGGAGAGTGGACTGAAATGTGCATGTGTGAACAATAACAATTTCACTGTACTAGTCAGTGGGGGTGGTAGACACTGTTGACTGAGCATGTGTACTGTGCAGCTGTCACATTCAAAATGAGTGAGTACAGCAACAAATCTGCACAAATTTTGTGTTAAGCTTGAACATTCCTCCATGGAAACTATTTGGATGATGCAGGAGGCTGCAGCTATGGGCAACCGGTGATTGGCAACAGCATCACGACAATGAGTCTGCGCATGTATCACATCTCGTGCAGATGTTTTTTGTGAAACATCAAACCACCCAGGTGACTCAGCCCCGCTACAGCCCAGATATGGTGCCCTGTGACTTCTGGCTTTTCCCAAAACTAAAATCACCTTCGAAAGGGAAGAGATTTCAGACCATCCATGAGATTCAAGAAAATATCATGGGGCAGCTGATGGTGATCGGGAGAACTGTGTGAGGGCCCAAGTGCCTGCTTTGAAAGGGTCTGAGGCATCACTGTCCCACGTACAATGTTTCTAGTATCTTGTATCTTCTTCAACAAATGTCTCTATTCTTCATATTACATGGCTAGACACCTTGTACACAGACCTCATATATGATGTGAGCTATTTTTCACTACATACACTCAGAAGAAAATAAACCAAATATTAGGATTTATCATCACCATGTGATCTGACTTTTACAGCCAACTGGCAAGAGTTCAGACTTTCCCAGTTATTACTGGGCCTTACCCTCCTTAGGCCTCAATCTCCTCATCTACAAAGTGGAGATATAATGAAACCTACCGCATAGTTCACGCAACATGGCATCGTGTGTCAACAATGATGTGTTCGAAGCTTTTGAATTTTCTATAGAAAGAACACACTCACATCACAATGTAAAAACATTCCTTTGTTTCTTAGAGCTTATCATTTGTGTATTCCCTTCTTTTCTAAATAATGTTTTTAATTATATTTTATATCATAGGTCAAAATTATACTTTTTAGATCCCTATCTTATACCACTTACAGAAATTAACTTGAAATGAACTGAAGACTTAAACATAAGACCTTAAACTATAAAACTCCTAGGAGAAAACGTAGGGAAGAGCCTCCTTGACACTGGCCTTTGTGATGATTTTTTGAATATGACAACAAAGTTTAGGCAGCAAAAGCAAAAACAAACAAGTTGGGACCATATCAAACTAGAAGGGCCCTACACAGCAAAAGAAATAATCAACAAAATGAAAAGGCAACCTACAGAATGGGAGAAATTACTTACAAACCACATATCTAACAGAGGTGAATATTCAAAATAGATAAGGAACTCATAAAACTCAACAGCAAAAGAACAACAACACAACAACAACAACCAAATAATGTAATTAAAAATGGGCAAAGAACCTGAATAGATATTTTTCCGAAGAAGGCATATGAATGGCCAAAAAGTCAATAAAAAAGTATTCAACATCACTAATCAGAAAATTTCAAATAAAAACTACAATGAGGTATCACCTCACACCTGTTTGGGTGGCTATTATCAAAAAACAAGAGACAAGTTTTGGCAAGGATGTAGAGAAAAGGAAACCCTTGGAAAATGTAAACTGGTATAGCCACTATGAAAAAAAGTATGGAGGACCCTCAAAAAGTTAAATATAGAAATCCCACTTCTGGGCAAATACACAGAAGAAACAAAATCAGTATCTTGGGGAAATATCTACATTCCCATGCTTATTGCAGCATTATGCACAATGGCCAAGTTACGAAAACAACCCAAGTGTCCACCAAAAGATCAAGGATAAATAAAATGTGATATCTATCTACCTGTCACCTAGACATTTAGATAGATAAGACAGACACACAATGGAATATTATTTCAGCCATAAAAAGGAAACCCTGTCATTTGCAACAACATAGGTGAACCCAGAAAACACGCTAAATGAAATAAGCCAGAAGCAGGAAGTGAAATACTGCATAACCTCACTCATACGTACCATCTAAAAAGGTCAAACTCATAGACAGTGAGAATAGAACAATGGCTGCTGGAGGCTGTGGGGGGATGGGGGGAGGAAAAACTCTTAGTGCAAACTGTCAGTTATAAGACGAGTAAGTTCTGGGGGTGCATTGTACAGCATGGTGACTACAGTTAATTAATACTGTATTGTATACGTGAAATTTGCTAAGGGAGTAGATCTTAAGTGTTTCACCACACACACACACACACACACACACAGAACTATGTGAAGAGATGGGTATGTTAACTGGATGGTGCTAATCATTTCATAATGTATACATACATCAAGTCATCATATTGCACACCTTAAATATGTATGATATTATGTGTCAATTATACCTCAATAAAGCTGGGGAAAAGGAAACACCTTTTTATATTTTGAAGCTACAGTCAGTCTCTGTTTCTGTTAAGAGCTCTGGAATTCTTTCTCCATAGGCACTGAAAACCACTCTCAGCCATCTATGTATAGAGATCACTCTCCTGCAGCAATTCATTTGGCAATAAACATCAGAGAGAGAACAATGATATAAAATTTTATTTTCCCATAAACAGCAACTTTTCCCAGCAGTAACATGTCTGAGGTGTTTCAATGACTAAATATCCCAATAGGTTGTGCACTCCAAGCACATTTTAAAATTCCACCTTGGGTGAAAGCCAGAAAGGCTGGTTTGGTTCTTTATGTGCTGTCTGCTTGAAACATGTTATAGACTCTCCATTTCTCTCCGTTGGCCTGAGGAGTCGGCTGCATAAGAGGTACATTCATCTGCTACTTAACGCCTCGGGTTTGGCACTACCTGTTTCTCAGGACAAGTTGAGTTTTAAAGGTTGGGTCTGTGACTGAGCAGTACAGTTCCCCTTCTGCCTGTTTTAAACTGCCTGGGAACCCAGGCATGCTGAAGGCAGTTGTATTTGTAACGGAACGTCAGCAACAGACCGCTTCACTGCACTCAAGGTAATATCGAGTCTGTTACATAACCACCTGACCTTCCTGAATGGAACATGGTCTGGAAGAAAAAAAAAATATGCTCAGTATTTTTTTAATGCACTGGCGGGCAAAAATAAATAAATAAATAACAACAACAACAAACCCAACAACAGTTGCAGAGTGTTCTCTTAGTAGAATGATTCATGACCTAAAGGTGGTAAAGCACAAAACAGTAAAATCTTCTTGGCAACAACCCAGCCCAGGGCAGGAAAATGGGGCAATAAAGGACTGAGAGCTCTGGCTAAACCAGGAGGTCTGTCTAGATCCTCCTTCTCATAGGTGTTTTCACAGGTCGGCCTGCTGTTATTATTCTCTGCATTCATAGCCATCCGAGACCACAGCCGAGAGCAAACTCAGCACAGACATTCTGCAACAGGCTCAGCTGTAAATGCCCTAAATCCAGAGACTTGGTGAGTTTGCAAAAGTACATGTAAGGGAGCCCACAAAGTGAGCGCCAACAAGCAAAGATCCTAAAGGTGAATAAAAATGTTCACATGGAACAAAGGGAACTTTGCTCATGAATTTATCAAGCATTCAAGTATTTGAAACACTATAATTGTTATTCTGCTACAATTATGTTTATGGGTACAATCCTACTACATAGGCTAAAGAAAATGTCTCTCCTTCTCCAAGGTAAAAAAAAAAAAAAGGAACCCCATCTTTTTCTATCCTAATATCCATGGGAGAGATTCCAAAACTGCAGGAAATGGAATAATTCACTCCACCACCTAAACACTCTTCTGGGTGCACAGACGCCTTATTATCAAGGTGACGCGACTCACTATTCACACCCTGGTGTTTTCCCCAGTGGATGACGTGGCACCGGGGCACTCGCAGTCCCAGCCTGGGGAGGCAGGAACACACTGTGCAGGATCAGAACGACCAGCAACCCTGCTGCCGAAAGACTGAAACACAGGGTCAAATTAACCTGGGAAATGAATATGCACACTCCAAGCTTACGGGTGCTTACTCATCGCCACTGTTCATAGCCACCGCAGCTGGCTGTCCTCTCTCTGGAGACACAGAGGGACCCAATCTCCCTATGCAGGGAGGGCTCCACCCAGTCACCCCTGGAAAGCCAGAGCCATCCTTACTGGGTGCCAACAGACACCCCCAACAGAAAGCTCAGGGTGTCTGGCGTGAAGACCCCTGCTCTGGTTGCAGTGCAATAGCAGAAGGGAAGATCAGTATCACGGAAGGCAATGGGACAACTCTGGCCAATTTAGTGGTCTGTGGGTTTGTTTCGGCCAGCAAATGAGGGGTGCAATCCTGGGCATGTAAGTCTCTCCGGGGGTAGTTTCTATTCACATGATACTACAATAGGAAGCTTCTGCCCTTCCTGGACTACTTCGAAAGGATAAAAGATCTTTGAAAGCAAACAGTTTATGGAAATATGAGGGAGGCACAGTGAAAAGAGCAGTGGAGTGCGTATAAGGCAGCGATGTTCAACCTCATTCATCTCATGGCACATAAACTAATTAGTCAAGTTCTGCCACACACCAAAAAATATATTTTTTGCCAATCTGACAAAAATAGTTTAATTTGATTGACTTACAAAAAAATGGTAATTACTGCAAGTGACTTTTTTTTAAAAATCAGGTGCCTATACTTGTATATAAGGGTTGCTGCTACCAAGAGTTAACCAATCACATGCCACTGTATTATGTGACATGACCAACAAGGTGCAACTCTACTATATGACCTATATATTTATGGTCAACGTCAGGGAATTCACACCAGATGACTATTGTTGTATTGGCTGTTATCATATTTTTATTTGACAGCCTAAGGGAAAAGAGGTCAGTGCCCCTGACTAAACAGTCGGGTGTTGCATGTTTTAAAAATTCCTGCAGCACATGGGTAGAAATCACCGCTCTAAGGAAACGAGCCCTCTTCTTTTGTCCTGGCTCACACACTCGTGCTCTCTAGAAGTCTCAGCTGTCCTACCTGCAAGTTGGGGGTCTATCATCTCTTCAAATTATAACAGCCTCTATTTCTTCAAAATGGGTGGCTAGCCGTCTTAGTAGCCTCCTCAGCAATTGGATTCCAGCTTTGTTTCAGCTGACAGTGTGGCCAGCCCCAAGTGGTAGATCGAGATTGAGCGAAGTCTTCCCCAACAATCCTGTCGCCTGCTTTTCCGGCCCACCTTGTGGCTCTGGAAAAACTTTTGCTTTCCTAATAAAAAAGACCAGACCTATTTAGGTGGCATGGCCCTTCTGACTTTTGCCTTTCTGACTTCTGTCTTGGATGGGGATGTGATGGCTGGAGCCAAAACAGCCATTCTGGGATATGAAGAGCCAAATACAGTGGAAGGCTGACAGAGTCCTGGACATACTAGTGTTGACAGCCTACCTCCAGACTGCCTACTAACGAGAAAATTAAGTCTTATTTTGTTTAACCACTGTTAGGCTTTCCATTACTTACAGCTGAATACATTCACAACTTATACACTCTACTGAAGCCTATTTCTGGAAAAGAACCAATATTCAAGTAATGACGTATGTGCTTTCTGTCTCAATACATTTCTCAAAGTGAAAAGTAAAATGAAGAAATAGGGACAACAATAATTCCTATTCTAACACATCTACAATACAGGTACTCAACAAATATGCATTAAAGACATAGAGTTTAGTAGTCAAAAACAATTGTCAAGTCATACCTGTATTTGTAACTCTATCATAGATTAGCTGTGTAACTTCAAGCAAATGATTCTATCACTCCATCTCAGTTTTCTTACCATTAAAATACAGATTACATCATTACCCTGTTGTCCTTACTGTAATATTTAACAAGACAATGCATGAAGTCATTAACATAATTCCTGGCACAGACCAATGCTCCATAACTGGGAGCCCTCAATGCTGAGGGACAGGCACATTACACCAGGGGCCCTAGAGTTTAGATGGAGTTTAGAACTGTGGGTGGGGTTAAGCAAACAAGTAAATCAATTATTTTTGGCAGAGGCACAAGGCCACAGTATGTGTCTGTGTGATTAGGGTGTGGAGAGAGTGCCAAAGCCCCATATCCAGGAGCTCATGCTTTGTAATTGTCACATGTGTCTCAGCTCTCTCTTACTATTTCACTGGAATTACCAAATACTTATGCTGCAGAAGAAATAAAGACAACAAAATGTCCCAATGACAACCAGACAAGAGGAGCAGGATCCCACCAATGAATCTTCAGGTTTGTCGTGGCTGCCACATTCACGTGGACTACCTTCCCTCCCCGGGATCCCCGAGGGCCACGTGGATTCTTTTAGGAACTGTGTATCAGTGAGGATGCTTTCAGCTGCAAGTGACAGGAAACTCAACTCTCTAAGTGGCTTAAACAAGGAGGCAGGTTGGCTCCAGGTTTAGGCCATTCATTGTTCCCCTGACACAGCCAAGAACGCACATTCTTTCCATCTTTCTGCTGATCCACCCTCTATGGTGTCAGCTTTACCCCCTGGCTGACTCCCCTCACAGCAAAGACCAGCAACTAAGACAGCATCCCTCTCACATTCCATTCGGATTTGTACTGAATACATCTGATGCAGGACAAGCCCTGCCAGACCAGACAGCCATGCCTGCAATGCAGCAGCCTCCCCTGAGGCTCAGGGCTGACAATAAAGGCCACGCTGATACCCAGTCGGTCCTGTTGGGGTTAGTGGGTGGATGGGTGTTCAGTGGAAAACCAAAGGTTTCTGTTCCAGAGGAAAATGATCAAAGGTCCAAAAAATGTGCAAACACCAACAATTACCTCCTCAAGTTACAGAAAGCCCCCGCACACCTGGTTAACGACAAAGCAAAGGCATTACCACCTCTAGGGAGGTATGCATGGCAGTACTACTGGGAACCTGGTGTCCTCCCCACACCCCAATGCCACCCTCATCACGACTTGCTACAGAAGAGGCCAGCTAAGGGGAAGTCTTGAGCCTGTCAGTAAAAATGGAGGAATTCACTGACAGAGCATCATTCAATTCCAGTTCTGTTATTTCAGACACCAGAATTTATTTTAAAGGACGTTTAAAACTGTCGTGGTGACATTTTCCAGATCTTGCCTGCTCAGGTGCTCAGACTGATTTGTTTCTAATTCCCAAGGATCAATTAGACTTCTTTGTATTCTTAGGAATCAGAAATAACACTACTGAAATTCAGATACCTCTCTGCTCCTTTGTTCTCAGAACCTTGTTCTCCTCTCTAAACTCCCATTTTGAAACACAGCGCTGAAGGGGGAGAAAACAACCCTAATCATGTGCAAACTACCCAAACACAGTGGATTCAACGATATTTGACCTAACATTTGTTGCACATTCTGCAGAGTACCATCTCATTTGCTATTTTATGTAATCTTCCTAAGACCCCAGTAAGGAGTACATTATTTGCAGGGACACTATAGGGATATTTCCATCGCGAGGGGCACGGCTTAAGTATAATAACGTGACCCAGTGCCACAGGCTGTGAGAGGGAGAACAGGGAGCTGCTTCACGGGTCGCTTCTTGCACCTGCCCTGACTGGAGGGCCAACCTGCAGTCTTGGCGTATCTGGACGACACTCTGACCAAAGGCGCTACCAGGCCAGGGCAAATATTTTTAAATTTCTAGTTTGATGTCCAATATGGCAACTATAATCTAAATTTTTTTTAAAAAAGCTCTTTGGGGTCCTCAGTAATTTTTAAAAGTATAAAAGGTCTTGAGACGAAAATATCTGAGAACTGCATTAGTGTGGCCAGTGAATAAAGAAGATGGGTCATGAAGGGGCTGAGCCACCAGTTCCAACGTGGGGGATGGGTTCCCCACCACCAGCAAGCAATTCCCCAGCACCAGCTCAGTTGTCCTATAACTCAACTCAAAACACCCCCTACTTGGACATAGCATCAGATTCCACAGGGGAAGGGCTCAGTTCCAGAGGACTGACCCCACCACCGCTTCAGACTAGACGCCCAAGCCCAGGTTGTCGGCTGTTTCTGACCCACCGGCTACAGATTGTAGGTTCCAATGACCTCGCCCCACCCTTGCCCCATCCTTAGGTTAATTTGCTATAGCAGATCACAGAACTCAGAGAAATGCTTTCCTTACTAGATTACCTATTTATTATAAAAGGATAAGACTCAGGAACAGCCAGGCAGAAGAGATGCCCAGGGCAAGACAGGAGGAAAGGTGGTGTGAAGCTTCCGTACCCTCTGCCAGCACCACGCAAGTTCACCAACCCAGGAACTCTTCAAACCCTGGCCTTTGGGTTTATATGAAGGCTCCATTACACAGGTATGGCTGATTAAATCACTGACCAAGAACTCCCGAGGTCAAGGGGGTGAGATTGAAAGCCCCAGCTCTCTATCACATGATTGGCTCCACTGACCCAGCCCCTATGGGCGTTCCAAATGTCACTCATTAACATAACACACCTTCATCTCTCTCTTCCCTTTGAAAGTTCCAACAGTTTAAGGGGTTCTGTGCCAGCAACAAAGACCAAATATATGTATTTCTTATTATAAATCACAATATCACATTGCCATATATATAATATATATATTACATATACACAACACAAACTATTATTCCACTATAAAAAGAGGGAGGTCCTGCCATTTACAACAGCATGGATGAGGCTCGAGGATGTTATGGTAAGTGAAGGAACTCAGAGAAAAACAAATACAGGATAATCCAACTTATATGTGGAATTTTTAAAAAACCGAGCACATATGAACAGAGAGTAGATTGCTGGTTGTCACAGTTGAGGCGGGTGGGAGGGCAGGAGATGGGTGAAGGAGGTCAAAATGTACAAGCTTCAGTTACCACCTGAATGAGTTCTGGCAATCTAATGTACAGCACTGTGATTCTAGTTAGTAACACTGCACTGTACACCTGACAGCTGCTAAGAGAGTAAATCTTGAAAGTTCTCACCACACGCAAAATGGCAACTATGTGAGCTGATGAACATGTTTATTAACCTTATTGTGGTAATCATTTCACAACATATACTTAAATCACCACATGGTACACCTTAAACTTACAAAAGGTCGCATGCCAATTCCATCTCGATACAGCTGACAGGAGAGGTAAAACACAGGCTCTTCCAGACAGGAGGTGGCCTGCAGGCACGCTGAGCCCTGCAGGGGAGACCCGGGTTGCCCCTGTGGCCTCCCCAGAGCCATCTCCTCTGCACCTGCTGGTCTACTGGAGACAGGGAGGCACCCCGCCAGTGTTCATCTCCATTTATAGAAGCCGACAAGCAAAATGAGTAGTTCAGGGTCCCAATGGTCACACATGGGAGAACCAGGACTTAGTGTATTTGATTATGTTTGCCTCCCCGCAGCAAGGGGCAGGCTCTTGGAGGGAGAGTTTGTGTCTCATTCCCCACTGTGATCCCAGCATGCGGAATGCGCCTGCGTGGCTCCCACTCCAAACCCGGGACACCTGTCCCCACCTGCCACTGCCTCCCACACGAGAGCCCAGACCCCCCTCCAGAGGTATATCTGCAATAGAGATGTCGGCATACAAGACTGAACATTCGAGATGTTGACATTCAAGGCAATCATCGTGAACAAATATTTATCAAGGCGTCCACCATACTGCATGCCTGGCACACACCTTAAACTAACAGTCGTGTTCTTTCATAATCAAATATCCCAGTGAGTTTAAATTACGTCTATATTTTCCCTATCTCTGAAGCACACGTGTGCTTCCCTTCTCTGTTTCAGCGAAAGTGATGTTACTGGTTTTGTTTTCCACATCCAGGTTTATTTCAGTGCTGGAGTTAAAATTCCGTGGGGTTCTTCAGCAGCCTCCCCACTCACTGCTCAATCCTCGGGGGCCTCTGGGTCCAGACCCTGCATGTCCCCTTTCCCTCACAACCCAGGCACAGCGAACACAGCTTCCCGCTTTCTTCTCCACCAGCAGTCCCTGAGGTAAGCATACAAAACCCCTCTTGTCCTTGAGGGGGTTTTCTCCCAGCTGGTAAATACAGAGAAACACAATGGGGTTTACAAAATAAAGTTCTTTATTCCAAGGATGGAGAAATTACAGTTTCAGTGGGGAGAAAAAAATCTTTGAAACACAACAGTTCTCTCGGGACTTACTTAAATTCAAAATTAGACCAAGTTTGCTCCTACTCAGAATATGATTTATTCTAGATGCATCGCTTTGGTTTAGGCCTAAAAACAAGCCCTACATGAAATCTGCTTTTGGTAATTCTGCAGGTTCGCTCACCTTAACCCTCCCTAAAGAAATCATCTTAGCTGCTTCGTGGTCTTTTCTCTCAGGCAGAAGCTCGGAGAGGATGGAGTTAGTTATTTAATTGCACAATTGTTCTGGCTTCCCCACTGGGTATTCACACCAATTCTAGATTCACATCTCTTTTATCCTAAGGTCTCCTTATTCCTTACAGACAGGAAAAGTCAATTTAGGCCATTTCTTGGCAAAGTCACGCACACACACTAATCTCGATAGCTCTACTAATTCATGCCTCTCCCCTAAATCTAAATGTAGCACACATACCCCCATTTTACAAGCTCTAGCTCCTTAATGATTGCATTTAAAGTTATTCCAATACAAGGTGATCTTATCCATATTCCTACATTAGTAAGTTGCATTCATGAATGAGCAGTGGCTAACTATAGCAGATTTATCAATAATTCTTTTTAATAATGGTGCTTCATCAATTAATTTACCACATGAGATTTAACTTTATATATCTCAAGTTTTCACATAAGTTGCAAAAAGAAAAAATAAACTTCTGTGTTAAATTCATGCTGCAAAGGTAATACTCTGTAATGGGTTAAGAAGGTGAACTTTGGGGTCCAACAGTTCTGCCTCTACCCAGGATTGGTTTGAGCGGTCTCTCCAAGCCCCAGTACTTCCCTAGCCTCACAGAAGTGCTATCGGGTTGAGACCAGCATGCATAGCACCTAAGAGAGCCCCTGGCACATAGCAAAGGTTTAAAAAAGGGTAGATTATATTCTACCCAGATGTAGTTGGGAAAATGTGAATGATCAGGCTATTAGGCATGCTAAGAAGCATCATACTAACAGAGTACTTACTGGACTATAGAGTGGGTAAAGGGAGATCTCTTGTGTCAAATTGATTGACCTTAATTTGAAAAAGATACACCAGGTACTGTGTAGTTACATAATGCTACCGATTTATAAACAGTTCAAGTACACATAAATATGCAGTGAAATAAAAATACAATAAAATATAGAATATTTAATAAACAAAGATGCCCAAAGCAGCTAAGTATGATCTTGTCCCTGCACCATGCCTTCCCCAGTAGGAAAGTCCAGGGAGTGAAAAAGAGAGAGATACCAACACCTCAGCAAGCCAGGTGTATCCCTGCATCGATGATTTTAAGTCCCTGTCCCTCTCCTGGAATCCATTTGTACAGCTCCTCAATATAAGCAATATCTCAAGGATCAATAAATCCAGGAGCTGTTTCTTTAAAAAGATAAACAAAATCAGTAAGTCTTTAACCAGACTCATCAAGAAAAAAAACAGAGAGGATCCAAATAAATAAAATCAGAAATGGAATAGGAAAAATTACAACTGATACCACAGAAATATAAAAGATTGTAAGAAATTACTATGAACAACTATATGCCAAGAAATTTGAAAACCTGGGTGAAATGGACAAATTTCTAGAAAAATATAATCTTCCAAAACTGAATCAAGAAGAAGCAAAAGCCTGAACAGACCAATAACAGTTGACAAAACTGAAGCAGTGATCAAAAAACTCCCAGTGTACAAAAGCCCTGGACCAGACGCTTTCACAGGAGAATTCTACAAAAGCATTTAAGGAAGAGCTAACCCCTATCCTTCTCAAACAATTCCAAAAAATTCAAGAACAGGGAAGAGTCCTAAACTCTTTTTATGAGGGCAGCATCATCCTAATCCCCAAACCAGATAAAGACACAACAAAGAAAGAAAACTACAGGCTAATATCCCTAATGAACATAGATGCTAAAATCCTCAACAAAATATTGGCAAACCACATCCAGCAATACAACAAAAAGATCATACACCATGATCAAGTGGAATTTATTGCACAGGTGGCAAACACAAGGCCCATGGGCTGAATCCGGTTCCCTACCTTGTTTTATCTGGCCTGGTACCTTGTTTCTACCCAGTAGCAGTGCTGAGTTCCTTGCCCCTAGTTAAGGAGTAGTTACATTTATACAGTCCTAAAATTACATTCAGCCCTTTGACAGCAACCTTGAGGCTGATGTGGCCCCTGGTGAAAATGAGGTTGACGCTCCTGATATACTGTGTTCCTGGACTGGAAGAATGAACATCATCAAAATGTCCTTACTGCCCAAAGCAATCTATAGAGTCAATGCAATGCCTATTAAAATACCAATGACATATTTCACAGATATAGAACAAACATTTCAAAAATTTACACGGAACCATAAATGACCCTGAAGAACCTCAGCAATTCTGAGAAGACCAAAGTAAGAGGGATCACAATACCTGATATCAAACTACATTACAAGGCTGTTGTAATCAAAACAGTCTGGTGTTGGCATAAGAACAGACTCACAGATCAATGGAATAGAATAGAGAGCCCAGAAATAAACCCATATCTCTGTGGTCAATTAATATTTGACAAAGGGGGCAGATGCATAAAATGGAGTAAAAATAGCCTCTTCAACAAATAGTGTTGGGAGATCTGGACAGCTACAAGCAAACAAATGAAACTTGACCACAAACTTACACCATACACAAAAATAAACTCAAGATGGATAAAAGACTTAAATATAAGTTGTGACAGCATAGAAGTCGTGGAGGAGAACATAGGCAGGAAAGTTTCAGATAGTCCATGAAGTGATATTTTCACTGATCTGTCCCCTATAGTGTAAGGGATATAAAGGAAAGAATAAACAAATGGGACTACATCAAATTAAAAAGCTTCTGCATGGCCAAAGAAAACATCAGCAAAATGAAAAGGGAACCAACTGTATAGGAAAATATATTTGCCAATGATACCTCAGACAAGGATTTGATCTCCAAAATATATAAAGAACTCACACAACTCCACACCAGGAAGACAAACAATCCAATAAAAAATGGGCAAAGGACCTGAACAGACACTTCGCCAAAGAGGACATACAGAGGGCCCATGGAAACAACCTAAGTGCCCATCAGTAAATGAGTGGATAAAAACAACCATGGTACATTTACACAATGGACTACTACACAGCAGAAAGAAAGAAAGAACTCCCACCCTTTTGAGACAGCATGGATGGAGCTGGAGAGTATTATGCTAAGTGAAATAAGCCAGGTGGCAAAAGACAAATACCATGTGATTTTACTTATAAGTGTAACTTAATCAACAAAACAAATAAGTGAGCAAAACAGAACCAGAGACATGGAAATAAAGAACAAACTGGCAGTGACCACAGGAGTGGGGGAGGGGGATAACGGGGGAAAGAAGAGGAAGGGTCAAGTCAAGGAGCATGTATAAAGGACCCATGGACACAGACAAGAGGGGATGTAGGACTGAAAGTGGAAGGTGGGGGTGGGTAGGGCAGGGGAGAGTAATGAGGGAAAAATGGGGACAACTATAATTGAACAATAAAAAATAATAAAAAATAATATGTCAGAGGCATAGTTTGAAATAAAAGCAGGAAATCCAGAACTACATTGCCTGTAAGGTACAGCTAAATTATGAAAACCATGCACAGAATAACCTGCACATCCAAGATGCTACCTTCATTCCATTCAAGAGGAATGAAGGGGCCTAAGAAGGGAAATTTGTGATTGGATTGTTATACTTTTCCAAAATGCAGTTATGTTTCCCTCTAGCACTTCCCTTAGAGCCACGTGCTATAAAACAAAGACATCAACTACTTGTCATAAAGGAAGGATAGTGGCCAATGGCTGTTTTTTGAACATCAGTATCTTGCTCACATCACAAAATATAACTCAAGGCCAAGCTCCTACATTCTGGCCTGCGTGGGTTATGCACTTCTTTAACTGACTGCATCATTTAAATTTGTTTTTAGGTCAGGAGCTATTAACAAGGAGCAGCTTTATAATTGAGAACAATTGTAGGCCTTTCTTATCGAAGGGAATAGAACATGAAAACCATTAAGACTGGCTTAAAGGCTGGCAGATAACACACAGAAACAGCTGTTTGTAAGGTAGGAAATAGTATTGTCACTTATACTATGTTAAAAGGTGACAGGAATACTCTTTGTCATCCATAGCAGTAGAGAAAGGAGGAAGATAAACTAGATCTTCAGGGCACCCCGATCTCTAATGTGGATCTCAGCATCTCTCCTGCTGAAGGCTGCTCCTCATTCTCCTTGCAGACTGTTTTTTGTGGTGAACACAAAAATGACAATTCTGCTCACCTGTTTAGGTCAAGCAAGATCTCAAGAAGCTGGAACAGTTCAGGGGACTCTAGGATGAGACCTTTGTCACTTAAATGGTCCCCTGGACCCCTAGCAAGGTTGCTGAGATTAAAAAAAAAATTCCTGTAACACTGAAAATGAGCCAGGCTTAGACTAATCAAAGTGTCTGAAATATCCTAGTCTTTTCTTTCCCTCCCTCCCTCCCTCCCTTCCTTCCTTTTTTTCTGGTGCAGAACCAGGAAAAGAGCAACAGAGTGAAAGTTACATTTGTGTGCCTCTGCAAAGAAAAGTCAGCTGTGGTAGAGAGGAAAGGCAGAAGCCAGCAAGAGAAAAGATGTCAAGATGAGTTTACATCTGGGAGAAACACAGGCATTCGCAGCTCACCTGGAATCGTGCAGAACCCTCCCTAGGAGCATGCACCAGTCTTTATGCTCATATCCTCCATTCAGTTAGCACAAGCTGAAGACATTCTCCCTGGACATTCTGTGCTTCCTCCTCTAGGCATTGGGGGTACCAAGGGGAGCCCAATTCTCCATGACACAAAGAAAGGCAGAAACAACAATGATGAGATCAAAGCTGCCAGCCCCAAACCCCTATTGAGGTATTTGCTGTCCTCATCCATGTTAAATCACATATAAGCCTTCCCAATTGATGTAGGTATATTTTTTCAATTAAAAACCAAACGAGAAAGATGGACATCTCATAGAAGTTCCTCCAAAGTTCAAAGCACAGAACGAAAGCACTGAAACACATAAAAGGCAGCAGAAAAGCAATGAAATGAAAACCATACCAAATAAAATGGGAAGCTCCCACGATGGTTCTCTCCGAGAATAAATGCTGATGAACACGCTCCCACCCTGTAGGAAAGATCAGTGGGTCCCCAAATCAAGAGGAGAAGGAGCACATCAGCATCTGGGCTAAAAGAAGCACCTAGACCAGGTGGGCAAAGTGAAGCAGAGGGCGGTGCAGGGGTTCAAAGGGTGGCAACAGGAAGCGGCTGGGGGACACACAGAGACAATCGGGAAGAAGGGCTGTTGGAGTCTCCCTGGGAACTGTAACAACTGGCGGACATAAGGTAACCAGGCTGAGGCTGGCTCTGAAGAATCATGCAGAAGGTAAGCAAAATGGCAGCTGGGCCATGGCCAGGTAACGGCTGGGATTGTTCCCAAAGGGCACTCAAAAACACCAAAAAGAGATTCTCTGCCAATGGCTGCCTTTAACGAGATAGCTCAAGGATTCCCCCGCACAGTTTCATCTCATCTAGACCAGTTCTGTTGTAAGTAAGGAACCCGGGCTAGGAGAAAGGGGAAATCCCAGACTGACTCAGGACAAGGGGTTGGGGGGAGCAAGCAGGGTGAGGTAAAGTTTCTTTAGTTCTTTAAAACAGAAACACAGTACTCCAAGTACTCCAAAGTCATGCTGAGGAGTGGGGTAGGGCAGGCAGCATGCCGCTTCCAGGTAAGCCAAGGACTCTTCAGTGTCCTTGGGCACAGGACATCAGGGTCCCAACAGCTACCACCAGCTCTCCACCCCTGATCTAATACCCATTCACCCCCCAGGGTTTTGGTTGAGTGTCGAGGAGGGGATTTAAGACTATACTAACAGGTCAGTGGATTGGGTGCTGGACTTCTGGGTCTACTTTCTGGGACTTACCTTTTCAGCCAATGAGATATTAGAAGTTCTCTGTGAAAGTTGAGATTCCATTCCAGCATGGGTCGTCCCATGCTGGAGTGGGATCTCAATACTATGCTTTCTGAGAACCTAGATGAGGACACAGGTTCCCCGGGATGTGCGACGCAGAATTTGGAGAAGTAGTTTCATCCTACAGACATTTATAAGGCACCGGACTAAGAGGTGCAAAGATGAGTAATTTATGTGCATGAGCTCCTTGAGGACAAGGCCAAAGAGCAGAACCTGTAATGGCTGCCAACCTGACACGATTGCCAGGGCAGAATTATGTAAAGAGAAGAGTCTAGTGAGGCCACAAAGAAGAGAAGGGTCACTTCTATGAATAGCAGCTCAGTCTTCAAGGATAAATAGGATGAGGAAGTGAGAACGGTTGCATGCTATGAGACACACAGCAGATGATCTTGATGAAGAGCGCAGCTCAGAAGATGCCCCCCTAGCATTTTGGAGCCCCTCATACGGGGGAGCCTTGGCTTGCTAACCCAACACCTCCAGACCTGTTGCACTGGTCTAAGCTTTAGCATGCAGAAGGAAGAGGACTTATAACAAGTATGCTCTTGAGTGCTGGACCACGGCAATGGCCCACTCTTTCACGGGTTTTATTCAACCCCGTGAACACCTAAAGCTAAAGAAGATAACAAAGGAGCAAAGGTGTTGAGGATACATTGAGGGTATACACTCCTCCTGGAGGAAGATAAAGACTCTTAAAACTCAGTCCCGAAATCTAAAGCAAGACTAAGGGCAGGAAGGTGGAAAGATTTTCACATAAATATCTACTAACAAATTCCACAGGACTGGTTCCCTGGGCCTTCCTCCAGCCCCACCACTGAACCCACAGGCACTCTGCATGAATTTACATACCTGTTGCTCACGCAGCTCACTGTACCAACAAGGAGGGTGGCGGCTGACTCAGTGAACCAGCCTGGGGCCGAAATCAGCAATGCCTGACCGCTCTTTAATTCCAACTAAAAGTTTTACAGTGTCCTGTGCAATGTCCTATGCATGACTGAGTGCGTTACACAGTCACTAAAATCATTCCTGTGACATCTGGACTTTGGTTTGTACAAAAGCCCTCAGAGCAAGTGATGTTAAGAGAAAAAAAAGAAGATACTACAACCATAGGTCTCTCAGCTTTCAATTTTCTTCTGATTTGCGCTATCACTACTAATGAACACAAGTGATCAAAACAGTATCAGTAATTATTTATTAGAATGTTAATTTAACATGAAAAGTAGTCAATGGCAAAAGAAAAAACTAAGAAAAACAGCACAGCAAACATATTTGTGATTTGAATTATTTCCTATAGCCCTTTCCAAAACCTGCAATAACAGTAACAAAAAATTTGTAAATAATCACGTCTAGATGATTATGTAACAGAAATGGAAATAATCTAAATATAAAATCAGGGGACTACAAGAAATAGTCTATGAATCTGGTTTATTTCTCACATACTAAATATAATTGAAGAAAAAATTAAATAATTAATATATCCAAATTCTTTCTCATGAGCAGACAAATATTTACAGAGACTAGATTTTTTTTGAGTAGATGCTCAAACAAAAAGTTGGCATATTAAACATAATGCTTGCCCAGTAAATTTAATGAAAAAAAAAAAACCATAATGACTGGACAGAGTAAGTCCTCTCTAGGTTTGAAAGTGCCAGGAAGACCTGTCTGGGTAGCTCAGCTGGTTGGAGTGTCATCCCAATATTCCAAGGTTGCAGGTTCAATCCCTGGTCAGGGCCTATATAATCTCTCTCTCTCTCTCTTTCTCTCCCTTACTCTTTCTTTCTAAACCAATTTAAAAAATTGTTTTAAGTACTGGGAAGATGAATCAAAGGTAAAGGAATGATTCACAAAAGGGAGAAAAGCCCATTATAATATATTTCCTCATTATATCACTTCCCTGATAATAAAGTAAAATAGTAAGCCAGACCATTAATGACTCAATAACTTCTTTTATTCTAATTATGACTTATTCCCATACCCTAAATGAGGTTTTAAAAGGCTCCCAACTATTTCAAATCATGGTCAAACTGAAACTTCCATATATGGATAAAATTCTACAATAAATTTACACCTGCAGCCTTATAACAGTGTCTTCCAGCGACATGTGTCTTCATTCTCCTCCCTCAGAATGCAAAGTCTCTGAGTACATGGATCACATCTGCCATCTCGTTCATATGGTTCCATTCTCTGTATAAGAATGCTGGACGGACCTCACTGCACAGCTGGAATACAAGAATGCACATTCCTCTGCATACAAGGGTGACATCACCAGCTCTTTGTTGTAGAATAAAACCTCTGAATTATATTTCTACTAATGGTGAAGATAAGTTAAGACACCTATATATATATATATATATATATATTCATCCACAGTTCTTCATTGGCATCCTTCCCACCAATTTTGTGACTCTCCCCTACAGGTTGTGTAAGATAGCTAGCTGGCGCCCTGGCCAGGTGGCTCGGTTGGCTGGAGCGTCCTCCTGGACACCAGAAGGTTTCGGGCTTGATTCCAGTCAGGGCACATACCGAGGTGGAGGGTTTGATCTCTAGTCGGGGTGCATACAGGAGGCAACTGATGATGTTTCTCTCTCTCTCAAAAAATCAATAATAAAATATCCTCGGGTGAGATTAAAAAAAAAAAAAAAAGCTAGTTGGCTCCTGAGTACACCTCAAAACCATGGATTAAAATAAAGATAAATGTGTAAAAAGGAGACAGAACACGTGTCCCTAGGCCCATTAACACTGTATTTTATCCATCTCATCCAGCCACACACACCAAGAGTTCGAGAAGGCCAGCTGTCTTCCAGGGACCATTCCCAACCGGGGGCCAGGAGACCTGCCGTGGGTTCTGCCAGCCCCTGGCCTGGGAACCAAGCTACAAAGCAACATCATCAAACATTTTTGCTTCTGTAGCCTCCAAGAAAACTTTAGAATTCTAGTTTTCACACATTTTAAATTAACATTTGAATTTTTAATTATAATTTTAATTAATTGCAAAGGCTATAATTCTGGCATATTGGAATTATAAAAAATTTTAATTAAAACATATCACTCATTTAAGTGTGTGTACTGAAATCTAAATACCACACCCATTTTAAAACCACCTTCATCCATCAAAAAAAATACATGAACAAGTTTTCCTTTCACAGTGAAAAAGGCTGCATTGTTCTCTTTTTCCTTGAACTCGTATTTTCATTCCACTTCCCCACAGGATTTTCTCTTGATATTATGTGTTAATGCTTGAGAGGCTTCCATTAATCTTCCCATTACATTTCTCTATAACAGAAATGTGTATAAAGTGATTTTTAAATAATTTCCTGTGGCTGTGAGGCTGTGTTCACTTTTCTTCTGGTTTGAGCTACCATGACTGATGCGCACAACGGGTCCAAACAGCATTAACAATTACTCGTAAGACTGTTAATGTAGTTAACACAGAAAGTACAACTTTATTGGAAATGCAGTTTATTGCTCTCCTCGATTAGTTCATACACCTATGGGAGAGTATTCCTTATTGCTATAATAAGGTGGGGTTTACCATCAATTCCATGCCTTTTTTTTCACTTATATATATTTAAGCAGTAAGATACCTTGTTTACACAAATAAAAACTAAATAAAGACTTACAACAAAGAATTTTATGTATCATCTTACAACCAGATTAAGTCCTCCTTCAATTTTGCTGCAAGTTAAGAAGTAAAATCTCACCTACGAAAAGATGTGTGCCCTGGTCATTATATCCATCCCTTCCCAACAGAGATACCAATATTTTCATAGGCCTTTGTCGGTGGGAGGAGAGTTTTGCCCCGCAGGACAACACACCGCGGGTTCAGGAAGCGGTCGGTGACAGCTGTGCCTCTCCTTTGTCAAGCAGGGAAAGGCGACTGTAAGCAGTGAGATGGAAAAGCAGATGTGGCCAAACCCATTTGGTACCTACAGAAGCTGGGACCTGGAATCACCTCCGGAAACTACGCATGCTTTGTGTCTCTTGGAGAGTGAGTCCTCACGGTCTCCGGAGCCCGGGGACCGCCTCCCCGCCCCGCCCCAGGTGGTAAGGCCCCCCTCAGGGCAAAGACACTACCGCCACACGGGCGGTCCCTTTAGAGGCCCACTGACGCACACGAAAGTGCGCTCAGTTAGACTAACACACGAATTCCCTCGCAACCCACCAGCCTGTAGCGGATCTCAGACCTACACAAGAAGTAATACATTTTTTAAAAGGACAGAAACATAATTCTTGTTCGATCTACTTGAAAACAGAGAAAATGCCTAGTAAATTACCATGTCCTGGCAACATAGACATTAGGCCCAACAAAAGACTGCAAATTCAATACTTTTAATAATCTCAAAGAAAATCTGGGAATGATCCAAATGTCTAATAATAAGAAAGCTACTACATAAATTATGTTACAGCAGCCATGTAATGGAAGAATATGTAATATTTTAATGTGAAGTGCAAATATTAACATTAGAAAATATTCTCCATATGATGTTGACTAAAAAAACACACACAGCAGAAACAAACTTGTAAATAAAATTTCACATTAATGTGTAAAGATATGTGTGTGTGAAGAAAAAGCCTGTTAAAAATGTATTAAACTATTTTCAATGGTTATCCTTAGGTGGTGTAAATGTGGACTGTTTTCTTATTTGTTTTTTTAAAGTATGTTTTTTTACTGTTTATGCTATTATAGTGTCCCATTATTTTCTTCCCCTTTATCCCCCTCTGTCCTGCACTCCCCCTCCCTCCAGCACTCCTCCCTGCCTTAGTTCATGTCCATGGGTCATACATATAAGTTCTTGACAATGTCTTCTCCATTTCCCATACTACTCTTAACCTCCCTCAGTCTATTTCTTACCTACCACTTATGCTTCTTCTTCCCTGTACCTTTTTTGTTCTTTCCAAATTTTCCACAGAAGCCATGTATTTCTCAGGATGAAGGGAAATAAAAAAACTAGGGCAGTGAGGAAGGAAGGGAAATAGTTTCACTGTCTCAGGGCTGCTGCATATGGCTGCAGAGTTTGTCACATGGTGTCCAGCCACAGAGCTAGCCAGTGAGAGACTGAATCCATCCCACACATTGTAGAGCTGCATTCCCCCCTACAGGGGGCGCCATATCCTAATCCACAGTAGAAGATAACTGTCCATTGTCCATATCCTCACTTGGATTATAGTCATTTCTCTCCTTGACCATTACCCTTTCATGTCTGACTTCCCCAGCTTCCTTTGGCTCACAGACTTCCTTTACTCCACAGACAGGTGGAAATGAATGCAGTCAGGTTCCTTTCATGCCAACTTCACAAAATATCTCAGTTCATGTATGTGAAAAAGCCATTGGTCAGCAAGTATCATGCTATGAACCAACGAGGTTATCTGGGCTTTCAGAAGAAGGCGGTGGGCAATTTTCCAGTCTCCTTACCTCAGCAAGTGGGGAGGGATCTTGACAATGGTATCCACACCACCCAGGGTTTCTGCAAAAGGAAGACGACAAAGTTAAAAATAAATATGCACAAGGTTGGAAACTCCATTGCACATAATTTCACTGTTAGTTTCTTTTTCCCCCAGACATTTCTATAATTGTAAAATAGTCAGTTCTCAATTCTTTGACTGCAAATCATTCACACTCAAAACTACTTCTCCCCAGATAGCCCCAGAGACTTCTCTGGGGAAGGTTAAAAATTAGGATGTATTTCCCTACAGAGACACAGAAGGAATAGTTAAATTCCTAACCTAAACCAGAATTTCAATCTGATCTAGTTACAACAGACTAAAGTACTATACTCTTGCAATAAAAACAGAGAAAGTTGTTTCCTTGAAACTATGGTTTCAAAATCCTTAAATATTTTACATGTGAGGGATTTCAACTCCACAAGGCATTTTATGTAACATCTCATTATTCTTGCACACATTTATGACATAGTGGGTTAAACTTTTTAAAATCATACCATAATTAGATTATGGGAGGCTCCCCCCAAATCTCATTAATTCAACTTGGATGTTCAATACTTTACTATTGTTGTGGATTACTCACACTACTGCTGCCTCCAATTGTGGAGATAATGAAAAGGTCACTATTCTCTTCCAAGAAAAAAACAAAAAACTCTTCTATTACGATAGTCCCAATTTGTCTCCCATTTTTCAGCTCAGACAGCGCTGACTCCTCTCATCAGTGTTGAGACGTAATAGGCCCTGTCAGTGCGAGCCATCTTCCCTGGGGGAGGAGATCCGTTTCTCCCAACCTTGCTCGGAGAGCATAGGGGACAATGCGCACCAAATGTGTCCTGAGACTCAGGAGCAAGAACAGCCAAACCATGATGCTAGCGCCCGGGCTTGTTGTGCCAAGGGGACAAAAAACACATTGGTGTAAGCAAAGCAATCCCCAAAACAGAAAGATGGGAACCGGTCAAATGAGCTTTGCCGTGGCCGCAGGCCAAGGGAGGCGGTGAGTGGACTGTGCTCAGGCCTTGAGACAGGATAACAAGAAAATGAAGTCCTGACTGCACCTCGGGGGCTGGGAACAGCTTGAAGGCCACACGGGTCAGCGCAGCCCAGCAGTCAGCATGGCAGGGCCAGGGTCCAGGACAACTTGACGCTGCTCCCCACAGGGAGGTTCTGACACTGAACAACCAAATTGTCATGATTTTCCTCATCAGAGAGAAAAGTTTATACTGCATTCAGAAAGTGCAACAGTGCTCAGTGCCCAACTCTACAACTGCTAGAGGAGCTAAAAGAAGAGGGAGAGAGAAAGGGGAGTTACAGAGCATCATCCGGAGTGAGCCCATCCCATTCAAGTAGAGATGTGGAGTAGGTAGCTGCACTGGGGGCTGGAGGTCGGAGTGCTGGTGTGGGCTGGTGACAGAAACCTGGGTGTCACATTCTCAGAAACCAAACTGATGCTGTGGTTACGGACATGTTCAGCTCCAGGAGGGCTGGGAGTAAGAGAAGAGGGCTCAGGGGTAGTAACTCCTGAGAAACTCAAACACTTTGTCAGGGAAAAGGAGCTGGAGCTGGCAAAGGAGGCAGAGCAGCTCAAGATGTTTGATGAGACTGGCTGGGCATGGTCACACAGGCCAAGCGGGCGCCTGGTGTGCTCAGTATGGCCAAGAAGACCTGTAAGATGGGCGTGGGGATGGTCTGCTAGATTGGGGTCTCTGTATTTGTCGCTGAGAGTGGGTGGAAGGAGGGAGGAGAAAAACTAGAGTGAGTAAAGGATGTGGACACATGCGCTGTGGACACTCTTGGAAGTTCGGCTGTAAAGGTAACAGAAACTGTGGTGGGAAGGCGAAGTGGGTGGAAAGACAGAAGGAAGGCGGGTGGGTAGACAGATTATCTTTCTTCCGCTACTTGGTGTTCCAGCATCTTAACTTTCTCCTCGCCTCCATTTTCCCAGTCTCTACATGAGTCCCTGACATAAGTTTTAAAAATGTCTAAAATGAAGGCATGGTCCCTTCTAGTTGTAATGTTGTGCCATTCTATTTCACCCTACCTCTGCCAGCTCACAAGCTTCCAGAACTGCCAGTTCTCGAAAGAGAGTGCTGGTCTTTCGGGCTCTCCGCAAGCTGAACCCTCCTCTATTCTTTTCTATTCCCTAGTCACACCATTTCCTCACTGACAAAAAAAAAAAAATCCAACAAACCAGATAGCACCAAACAGAGGAGAGATACATATATATTCCTTGCCAGTTATTATGCCACTATTAAAAATACCAATTCTCAGAGAAGTATTAACGACATAAAAGTGCTAAAGTTAATATAGTTAAAATACAAATGACAATCCAGCCTATAGGATATCATACTCTGCAGAAGGGAAGTATTCCAAAATGTGGTGTTATTGTGGGTTGCGAGGTTACAGGCGATTTTAATTATTTCTTTATACTGTTTGAATATCGTTTAGTATTCTAAAACAAACACACGTAAGTTTTATAAATAGAAAAAAGATGAATATTGCTTAAACCTCAAGTCATTAACATGTTGATTTATTCAGCGAACATCCGCCTCTCACACTGTGGGTGCGGAAAGCCCAAAGAAGCATAAGCAGCAGCCCCAGACACTGCTCCAGAAGCGACGTCCACACTGTTGCCATTTGTCGTTTTCGATGACCAGCCTCCACCACCTGCCTTGTGAAGCAGCACCCTACTTTTGTTTTGAGGATACCACCCTTTCTTGACCCTGGGACTTCCTTCACTGGGCCTTGGAGCCTAGGTCTAAGCCAGTTACCTCATTCCATTCCTCAGCTTGAGGACTGATTCGAGGACACACACACAACCCCGCGACTCCAAGAGAGAACACGTGAAACCAAGGACTGAGCAGCGGTGACTGGAGGAACTCTGCTCTCTTCAGAGGATCCCGTGATGGGCTGAGTGAGAGGCGGTCCCTTTCTCTACGATGGCCTAGGTGTAGGGACGACCCCTTTCTCCTGTGATGATTGTAGTGGGACATGACTCCTCTCTCCTGTGATAGTCTAATGTCAGGATGACCCCTCTCCCTTATACGGGTCCCAGCGGGAGATGACCCCTATCTCTCAAGATGGTCTAAGTGGGAGGTGACCCCTCTTTCCTGAGATGGTCCAAGTGTGCTGATGCCCCTTTTCCATGAGGCGATCCAATGTGACGATCCCTAAGCCCAAAGCTTTGGAGGTCCACGCAGAGCATGAGGTTAGAAACCTCAAAAAGAGCAGAGCAAGGTCCTCGAACCAGTGTCTAATTCCCAAACCAAACTCAACCCACAGCCTCCAAGGGATATTTAATAGAGTGAATAAATTCTGTTCTGCTTATGTCAGTATGAATTAGGGTTTGTTTTGTTTTTGTTTGTTTCTTGAACCCAATGTGTGAATCAATTATCCTGCCCCCAGAAGGGGGGCGGTGCACACAACTGACTGCAGTCCAGTGGAGCAGGTGCTTTAGGGAAGTCATGAGGGCAGGCTCTGAACCCAGAGGACCAACTGCGTCAACTGAGCAGTCCCAGGAATGAATGCTTGCCAAGTGAGCTGGGTCTTAGGAGCCTGCAAGGGGATTCCTGGCAGAAGGCCTAGCGTGGGCAGAGACAGAGGAGTGTACAGAGCACCGTGTGTTCAGGAAAGTGCTGCAGCTTCCTGCAGACTGTCGAACCCTTGGTGGGGAAGCATTTAGAAAGAGGGCTGTGGCTGGATTCTGAAGAGAGCTCTAAAGAATTTATACTTTAATCTATAAAGAAATTATGGGGCAGAAGAGTTAAAGCATTTTATAGTTAAACAACAAAAAGAAGAAGACGGTCCTGACCACTATGGCTCAGTTGCTTAAGCATCCTCCTGCAGATTGAAAGGTTGCCAGTTCGATTCCTGGTCCAGGTACTTGCCTAGATCATGGGTTTGTGGGTTCTGGGTTCTGGGTTCTGGGCTGGGGTGGGGTTGCATATCAGAGGCAACCGATCCATGGTTTTTTCTCACATCAATGTTTCTTTCCCTCTGCTTCTCCCTTCCCTTCCCTCTCTCTAAAGAATAAATAAATCAAAATAAAATTTATTTTAAAAAAGAGACAGAACAGTGGAACATGGACTGGAGTAGGAAAGATCAGAAAACCATATCCCCGTGCCTTTGTTCATGCTGCATACTCCCTCTGACATCGCCTTCTAATAAACTTCTACAGGGAGGAAGTACTTTATTCATCCTTACATGTCACTGCTCAGGACAGGGGAGGTCTTGATTTTTAAAAATGTATGTTAAACAAATAAGGAAGAAAAAGAAGGAACCCAGAGCTTATCCATTCTTAAGGTCAAGATAAGGGGACAGTCACCTACAAAGGAGTTCCCATCAGACTGTCAGCTGATTTTTCAAAAGAGACCTTACAGGCAAGAAGGGGCTGGAAAGAAATATTCCAAGTCATGAAAGACAAGGACCTACACCCCAGATTGCTCTATCCAGCAAAGCTCTCATTTAGAATGGAAGAGAAGATAAAGTGCTTTTCAGATAAGGTCAAATTAAAGGAGTTCATCATCACCAAGCCCTTACTTTATGAAATGCTAAAGGGACTTATCTAAGAAAAGAAGATAAAGAAAAGACATGTATAGTAAAAGGACAGCATACTCACAATTATTAACAACCACACCTAAAGCAAAACCAAAAGAAACTAAGCAAACAACTAGAATAGGAACAGAACCACAGAAATGGAGGGCACATGGGGGGCTAGCAATAGGGGTGGGAGGAGGAGAGAGGGGGAAAAGGTATAGAGAATAAGTAGCATAGAATGTAGGTTGAAAATAGATAGGGGGAGGGCAAGAATAGTACGGGAAAAGTAGAAGCTAAAGAACTCATAAGTATGACACATGGGCATGGACTAAAGGGGGGGAACGTGGGTGGGAGAGGGGGTACAGGGGGGAGGGGAGTGAAGGGGGAAATAGGACAACTGTAATAGCATAATCAATAAAATATATTTAAAAAATCTACTTCAAAAGTCCTACCAGCTCACAGCCTTCACCCCCCTCCCTTCCCCCAACCCCCACGACCTCAGTTGCCCCCACTTCTTCGATCTGTTTTCCTGGTTGACTCAGTGCAGCCTACACAATGAAGGTCCTGCACTGTTATTTAACCCTTTCATGCGCGCACGTCTCGTCCTGCTAACTAGAGAAAGAAAACCTTCCTATTCTTACAGTCAGGCTGGACTCTAGGCGCTTGACTCAGACAAGCGAGCTACTTGCCTCGGCTCTGGCCTTCCTGGGTAGCTTGGAGGACCTAAACTCAGCAAAACTGCAGTTTAGCTTAACAGGATGCTGAGCATCAAAGTTCAAACATTAAAAGCACTGGAGTACTCTTCTCCTCCCTTTTATCAACATCTGCTTAAATTACAGCAAAATAATAATGACTACAAGCTAAGGTGTGTTTAGAGTACAGTCAGGTCCTGCTCTATTACGCTACCCAACCGCCTGTGACCTTTCAATAGATGCATTTGGGAATCTAGCTCTGAATCACTCGGTGGAATGACAATGGCAATGCAAAACCAGCACTGTGGCTTTAAGAACCTCGCTGCTCACATATTTATCTGGTCCATTTTTCTTTAATAGTAAACAAACGGTCGAGTTCTGGTTCTGCCCACAAGATCAGCTTCCTAGATAATATTCTAGAAAATAATGTGAAAATATGCAGATGTAAAAAACAAGATGTTACTATGATTATCTGCACACACAGCCCCAAACATATGTGAATTCAGACCTAAATATTAACAGAGTCATCTAAAGCACCACATGAATTTTACATTTAGTGGAAACCTGGCACTTCTCTCTCTTTCCAGTATAATGTGACAAGCACTGGTTATTTTTTGGTTGAGAGAGAAAGGGTTTCAATTTTAATGTTCTAATTGAGTGGCAAATGAGGAGTCCCATGCAGACTTGGGCTAAGCCAGAGGCCCACAGAGTGGCCCTGGTTTCCCCTTGGCCTTTCCTTTTTTGAAAGCATCGCTATCACCCAAAGTATGTCCCTGATCTCTTTGCCTTCCCATCCAGACCATCTCAATGGCCCATCTGCTTGCCTGATTGCAATGTCTTTCCTCTTCCTCGGAGGCTGAGTTCTGCAGCCTGAGTCTGATAGGAAACACTAATTTGCTGCCTGTAACTTACTTCAATGCCTGCACAGCTCACCCACCTCCATCCCACCTGTCTGAAGGCCAGACCACAACAGAATTGCGAAGGTTACACAATCCCACCCATATGTTATTTTTTCATGTACAATAAACATGAAAGCTCATACTTAACAAGCTGGCCTCTATCAGGAAAATCAAATTAAACACTTAGTCCTTCCTGGTTACACTCGACCATGTGTCGGGATCGGGGTTGATGGTCCAACTTCCGTTTTCTCCACAGGCGATTCAGAACTGGGCCCCTGGATTCGCACCGACTTGCGGTCCTGTCTCCCTCAGAGACGGGTGACCAGGGTCCACTGTACTGGGAATCTGGAGAAGGGACCCGCCCGGCGTGGAGGACAGAGGTTCCCCGTTAAGGTGTGGAAGAAGATACACGAGCCATAAAGGTGGTGGTGGATGTCAACACCTGAACCAGGACTCTCGTTACGCACATCAGTTCAAGGAGGCAACTCTCGCAATTGCGCGAAATGCATGCATAACAGATGCTCAGCGAAAACGCCCGGCGCACAGGGCCATTTCAGCCTAAGCCCGCGCGGCCCTCCGGCGGCGGTGGCGAGCAGGGATGCGCGACCGGCCAGCAGGTGCCCAGCGCCCCGCGCCCCGCTCCCCGCTCCGCGCGCTTACCCAGGGCCCAGGTGCAGCTCTCTTTGATGGCTTTGTACTTGCTCCCAGACGCTTCCTTCTGCAGCTTCCTCAGGATCTCTTCCATCTTGACCCTCGCAGGGGCCTGGCAGCCGACAGCGGGAGAAGCACGCGAGGCTGGAGAGGGAAAGCCGCCGCTGCTCCCTGGCCCTGCGCGCCTAGACGGCCGCTGCGCTCGCCAGCATCCGGCCCTGGTGCGGCGACTGATGAATCACGCCCGCTCCACGCCGCGGGCCACGTCAGTCCCGTCGCCCCGCCCCGCCCGCTCGCCCGGGTCAGGTGCGCTCCTGCGCGCCTGTGGCGTTGGTGGGCTCGGAGCTCGAGGCTGCGATGGCGCTCGCCAGATCGGGCCGCCGAGAAACGCCCCTGGGACAGGAAGGCTTCGCGGAAAAGGTGGAGGCGGATGTCCTGAGCCGGCCTGCTGCCGGGCACGGCTCGGCCCTAAGAAGCGTCTGATCAACGCGGGCAGCCAGCTGGGAGGGGCCTCTGGGCTGTCCTCCCCGCTCCACCCCCTGCGCCAGGCGGGCAAGGTTGGGGCGAGGGGAGCGGCTCTGTCCCGGTCGCGGAGGCCTCTGCACCCCCTGCTCTGTGCTTTCCCTATATACTGATCACCTCCTCTGGGACACTCTAGGTACCTCTCTCAGTGATTAGACTGACTCTGCTCAACACGTACGCAACAGTCTTTCGTGTGTGTGTGTGTGTGTGTGTGTGTGTAGAGGTTACTATCCCCATTATACAGACGAAGAAACCTAACCCAGAAAGGATAAGTTACTTCCCAAACCAGCAAGAATTGGACTCAAAACATCTTGAATTCAAAACCCCTTTATAAAATCCTCTTCCCTTCCTCCCCTCCCCTCCCCTCCCCTGTGCTAAATTGTTTTCCGGGGGGGGGGGCGGAGGAAGGGGGCGCACTGGGGTGCAAGCAGCAAAGGGCCATCGGACTTGGGTGCGGGTGGGAGAGGGTGGATGAGGCAAACTTCCCCAATGCAGAACCCTTAGGCTGAGCTTGGGAGGCGACCCGGGTGGCCAGGGGAGGCCTCGGACCTCGGGAGAGTGCCCGGTGTTTCAGTCACTTCGAGTCTTCACTGATGGAGGCCGTGGGGTGGCGGGAAGGGAAAGAGGGCAGAAATCTCACTGGAAATCTCATTTTTTCCCCTGTTTTGAGAGCTGTGATTGGGAACTAAGAAAGGATTTGAGGTATAATGATTTTTCTTTAAAAATGCAAATGTAGCGGTGGTGAGGAAAATGAACTGCAGAGCGATGGACTGGCTGCTGTAGCCTAGAAATGAGTTAAGCCAATGTGGGAGGGAAGGAATGGAGGGAAATAGAACAAGGGATGTTTAGGGAGTGGAAACAGTAGGATTAAGCCACTGGTGTGGTAGCATATGGAATGCCTTCCAAATTTCTTGTTTGAGAAAGTGGAAGGAGGGTGACCCGTCCTCCAAGTTAAAGAGATGGGGAGAAAGGTTCGGAATCCGGGATTTTGTGAGTTCAGTTTTAAACACGTTCAGGTTGAAATGATCATGAGACAACCATAGGGTGTGTTACCCATCGGCAGGACCTCAGACTAGAGCTCTGTGGTAAACATGAGGATTTGAACACCCTTAAGTATTAAGATTTTTGATGCCTCGGGTTTGGCCAAGGTTGCTGGGAGGCAGGGGATGGAATGGGAAGAGCAGGATATCAGGGAGGAAGGTGGGGAACTCTTCCCCTCAAGGGATGGGCAGAGGAGCTAACGCCTGAAGAGGAGGCTCAGAAGGAGCCACCAGAAACCCAGATGTGGGAGGGCAGCCAGGGGAGGGAGCGTCAGGACGGCAGGTCGGAGAGCTGGGGCATGGGGGCACGTGTTCAGACTTCTCAAGTCCTCTGGGTACCGAGGAGGAAAACCTGGCAAAGTGTCAGTCTCCAAGCATCCTGCTCACCATTTACCCCCCCATGAAGCCACGGTTTTAAAACATGTTTCTTTCCAGTGCTGCTAAAATAAAATAAAATAAAATAAGATATAAAAATAAAATTATAAACATTGTAGTAGATAATATGTTAGACTACACTGTTAACTGAAGAAAATATAGTACACAACTTTATAGAATATAGAAAAATAAATAACAAAATATAATAACTGAACCATAAGAGGTTTAGAAGAAAATGTGAGTATATTTATCTTACTGCATTAAGATTATTTCTCACCCCTGGCTGATGTAGCTCAGTGGATTGAGCGCCAGCTGGGAACCAAAGTGTCCCAGGTTCGATTCCCAGCCAGGGTACATTCCTGGGTTGCAGGCCATAACCCCCAGCAACGGCACATTGATGTTTCTCTCTCTCTCTCTCCCTCCCTTCCCTCTCTAAAAAATAAATAAATAAAATATTTTTTAAAAAAAGATTATTTCTCACAACCAGCTGAGCCAAAAACTGACTAAAAGGAAAGGTAAATAGATCTGCTAATTTCAATATGTAGAACCTGTGTGTCAAATGTTGCATATGAAATTAAATGACAAATGACACACTGACAGAGAGATTGAAGGAGGAAAGAACGTAAACCACCTTTTAATTTGGTATTTACATTTTTTACTCTTTAAGAATATTTGTTATTTTTATAGTTAAAAACAAATTTGCTTAAGATACAAACTAGAAAAAATATAACCATTTCAAAGATATAAAGTTTGAATAGCTTTGTAAAAACAGTTTTTACGAAGTATTAAAAAGCAGATGCATGCTCTAAAAAATGCAATGCATATGAAGTCAATTCAAAGAGGAAAAAAATACAATTGATTTAGAATTTATGAAAAATGTTCAAGCACCTAGTAATTAATAAAAAGAGACAAACAAATAAAATAAGATTTTTTATCAATCAAATTGGCTAAGAGATTTGAAATGCTATCGCCTGGTTAGGAAGGAGCTGGCTGATTAGGCCCTGTCCCGTCCCGGGGGGCGGGCGGGGGGGATGGAGAGGGGTGAAGATGACCTGGTGCCGCATTCCCAGAGGGAGTCTGGACGTGCGCACAGCATAGATGGGACTCTGACCCAGCTCCTCACTCCAGGAAGTCATCCTGAGTGAGCGACTATGGAAGTGGATACAGATTTTTCTACAAGGATTTCAATGTGTTGTTCAATCTTTTTTTAAAAGTTGAAAACTTTAAATAAATGTCCAATAATAGAGAAATGGATAATCTATGATATATGTATCCATAAAGGGGCATACTATAAAGCTTGTAATAAAAATGTGGGATACCTGAAACTAATATAAAATAATATTGAATGTAAACTAATTTAAAATAAAATTGAATCCCCTGGCTGGTGTGGGTGAGTGGATTCAGTGCTGGCCTATGTACCAAAGGGTCACCGGTTTGATTCCTAGTCAGGGCACATGCCTCGGTTGCAGGCCAGGTCCCCAGCAGGGGGTGCTCAAGGGACCATCACACATTGATGTTTCTCTCCCTCTCTTTCTCCCTCCCTTCCCGTCTGTTGAAAATTAATCTTTAAAAAATAAAATAAAATGACAAAAAAGAATAATGTGGGAGAGACATTTTGAATGACATGAAAAGTGGTTTCTATGTATTTAAACAAGAAGATTGTAAATGCTATGTACTAAATGATTTCAATTTTATTATTTAAATATTTGATGTGGATGTACACATAAGTTAAAAATATATACATATATAACTGGAAAACAAACATGAAATATTAATAGTGTTTATATCTGGTGGAGTTATCAGTGAGTTTATTTTCCCCTTCAACATTTTTACTTTTACAATTGCAAAGCATTTTTTTAAGGTAGTGGAAAAATGAAATAAAAATAATCAGGTAACAAGGTCAATGGCAAAAGAGCAGACCAAAATAAACAGAGAAAAGAACCTAACAGATGTGAGACTTTAGGTAGAAAGCCTGCCCCAGAATAATAATGAGGGCAGAGAGCCTGGTTGCAGAGGGCTGAGAGCAGGTAGGAACACGGGTAGAAACAACCCACTCAGGATGCTGGCTATGGAGAAGAGGGAGGGAATCATTAAAACACCGTTTTAATCCCCAAGTGGGGGAGGACCAGGGGAGAAAAAATGGTAGCCATTTTTACATTGTTTTGTATAGTATTTATTGATTCAGGAAACAAACACAAAATTATGAATAAAATTACTTGGAAACTAAAACAAAACAAAAAAACCCCCACTGTTTTAAAACATCAACTCACAGTAGAAAATAAGCTTGTTATCATCGCTCAGTATACATATAGGTATTGTATAGATTCAAAACAGAAACAAAAGTTTTATTTATAAAACAATACTTACTGTTAAATATGATAGAGTTACTGCAAAGTATTTTATTCTTTGTTGCAGGCACGCTTGCCTGTTCTTAAATTCATTGGAGGCTGGAGGCATGAGAACAATGCTACATGCACAACCTACAGCTTCATGCTTTGATGTCTGTTTCTTCCCACTGTTCTTAGTTAAGTTGTTTAAAAATTCTGGCTCATACAGTAAGTTGCTGTGGATGCTATTAATAACAATATACTCTACTCAGCAATTTTGCAAATTGCAAATTTCAGCAAATTCTTCTTAAATCTTAATCTAAAATGGTGATAAATTTATAGTCATTCTTCAGTGTATTTTAATAACAAAGCATTAGTAATTAGTTTCCCTCTTTGGGAATCATATGTGGACTTAGGATTTTGAAAAACAAATGGACTTTTATACAAATGCTTTTCCTTGCTATTTCACATTTCTGAAGTTTAAAACAGACTTGCAACAACATTAATATCTTTAATTTTATTCCATTCAAAGTGTCTTCATTAAGAATGAAGCACATGTTGAAAATGTGGAGCACATACAGTACCATGGCGATTACTTTAAATGTTTTTTTGTAACTTGGAAATATTCAGCTTCTTGCAACATATTGTTACTCTTCCCCTGTAGATCTAAATTCACTTAATTAAAAATGTAAAAAAGTGAGCTATATATGCCAATTTTGTTGCTGAAATATCATCTCAGAAATGTAAGCTCCCATTTAAAACAGAAAAAATGTGGCTCCCATTCTTGCATTCATAAAGCTTAATTAGTATCTCCTCCAGACAGCCAATAACCCCAGCAGGACAATGTGCATGTATTCGATAATGGAAAGGCTAAGCAGCTCTAACAAAGACCCGATAGACACAGTGCCATATAGAACACAGACTTTTCTTTCTCTCTTAAGTGAAGCCCCGAGGGAGTGGTCCGTGTTGGCAGAGCAGTTCCAGGAGACCATCATCCCCTAGAGATTCGTTCCCGTGTGTGTCGTCAAAGGTGGGTCCCGGGTGGGCTGTGTTCCAGTGCATGAGAAGATGAAGAGAGTAGATGAGCCCAGGCTTCAGATGTGTAATAGAAATCACACAACCCCCTTCTCACTCTGCTGGTGAAGACAGGTGCAGAGACACGACTGTATGGCAGAGGCCGTCTGGGTCTGGGGCCCCATCGCAGCTCTGCCCCTGGGGCAGAGGGAGCAGCGGGTTGTGTGGTGGCCACCCACCTCAGCCACAGCTCCCACTTCTTAACAAAACAAATCAAAAAGTAAACCTTTCTTTTAGTGAAATTAAACGGCTGCCACTACTTTTGTTTTCAAAGTTCAAGAGACGTGGCAGAATCCTTAGGATGCCAAATCTGTACAATGCATGAAAGTGATTCCAAATAGTGATGCAGATGGTAGTTTCTGACAATGTTTTGAGTTACTCTGCTGTTTCTTGGTCTTACTAGCTTCCGAGTCACTTGCACTTCCGCTACAATTTACCGGTTCAATTTATGTTTTTCAAATAATGTATTTTTCCAATTCTATGAGGTTACTGAAACCAATTATATATTAGGTTAAATTGTAATAACACCCCTGGCTGGTGTAGCTCAGTGGATTGAGCGCCAGCTGGGAACCAAAGTGTCCCAGGTTCGATTCCCAGCAAGGGTACATTCCTGGGTTGCAGGCCATAACCCCCAGCAACCGCACATTGATGTTTCTCTTTCTCTCTCTCTCTCTCTCTCTCTCTCCCCTCCCTCCCTCCCTTCCCTCTCTAAAAATAAATAAAATCTTTAAAAAAATTGCAGTAACACAACAAATCCCCTTATAAAAATTAGCTTCTTGCATATATTTGGCAAAAACTGAAAGGGTTAGTAACTTAAGAATAAATACTATAAACATTAGGGTTCTCGTTAAGTAGAATCATACAACCTATGTCCGTTCATATTTACCTAACTCTATTTGGTATCTTCTATTTGTTTTGTTTTTCATTTTTTATTTTGTATCTTCTGTAGAAGTAAAATTTGTTAAGAGAATGTGTTATCACTTAGAAGTAGAGTTTCCAATTTCTCAGCCGATGTATCACTCAAGAATTGTGTTCACTATACCCATACATGCTGACAATAATTTTTTTCAGCAACCATGTGAGTAATTTTGTCATTTACCATGTATATGCAAATAATATGATAGTAATACTTTCTCAGTAACCTACATAAGATCAGGCTGACAAATTTATAGGATTTTTTTGGAAATATGTGAGGGCCTTATCAATAACTTGACTTGCTGTATATTCAAGGTTTTGTGTGTGTGTGTGTGTGTGTGTGTGTAAGATTTTAGGTTTTCACTTGCAAGAATATCATGGCAAATAATCCATTTTCAGTGGCTTTGAGCACATGCAAAGCTACAATTAATCTTTATTAAAAGGCTTGCATTTATTTTTCTTGATAATAGCTCAAATTTGTAAATTTACTGGTTAGAAGGGTTATTTTTGCCAGTGTTGTCATTATTATGGGGCCAGATCTAGCAGTTCAATCAGAACATGCTTCTGTGTTTTTCGCATCTGTATTCCTGTTTCTTCTAATAATTAAGTGAATTATTTTAAGGATAAGTTATAGAAGTTTGATTAAAGTACACAGTTATTACAAAGTCAAAAATGCCTAACACTTATACCTCATTGAAAAACACATTGGAATTCATGAACTTACAACCAAAACTTGATGGAAATCTTGTTGCCTTTGCCAACAATGGATAAAATTGTTCAAACTCCACTTCATCATTAGCTGTTAATTACGTGGGCATCAATTGAACTGTAAAACATCAGCTCCCCTGATACAATGATGATGGGATCGAGAAAATAGAATGAGAAACCAGTGATCAGAAGAATGAATGGATGGCTCCCGGCCAATGCGTTGTCATTACATGCCTCCCCCAGCTGTCGTTCAACTTAGTTGTCCCCAGTATTTGCTGCAATGGAGACAGCTCGAACTCGGACTATATACACGGCATTCTGATGTCGTAAGTTCCACACTACTTCATTTCCCAAATGGGTCGACTCTGGCAAAACAGACTCACTGGTTTCACAACACATTAATGGGTGGAGAACTGAAATTTGAAAAACACCAGACGGGTGGCAGATTTGAGATTAAAGAGCCTATTGGTGGGAAGTATGTTTATATGAAAGAAACGCGATATAAAGGCAGAGGGTGAAGAAGCAGGAGGCAGCCAGACCAGTGAGTGAAACAAGTATCCTAAGGGTATGAGAAGGACGATATTTAGAGTGCCAGTAGATCATGGCCCAGTCAGGGGAGAAGACTAGTCTATAGACCAGGAGGGGGAGGGGGAGGGCTGGGTTTTGATAATGTTTAGTTAGCTGAGGTGGGAAGAGGAATCAGTGGGAGCTACGCCTGATGACTTCTGTTTCCCTTGTGAAGCAAGAAGACCTCTGCCGAGTGCAAGAGGAGAGAAATGATTGTGGACCAAAAGTTTGGAAATGGGAAAGAGAGGTGGCTAAGGATACCTAGAAGACTTCCTTGAAGTGTTGAGGATCGAAGCAGTTCCCTCTTTACAAACATTAAGGAAGCAGTCCCAATTCAGCAAAATTTCCAAATCTTATTTTTGGGAAATATACACCCCAGCATATGACAACCATGTGGCCTGGTTTGCCTAGACACTTCCTGCTGGACCAGAATACCATTTGGAAGATAAAATTTATACTCTCCTCCCTTACTATAGAAACATTCTGCAGGCATAGAGCCCAGAAAGTTGCGATTTTAATAAGCACCCAGGTGTTGATTATTATTACTGAAGTATAAGGTTATTACAGAGTCATCGATGTCAGTATCTGATTTACCAGGGCAATGATTTTTCCAAAAGCAAGGGGCATACGCTTTTTAAAATAAGGACAGTGTGACTCTCATGAGACTGTGGTTTTAATCAGAGCTTAAATTCATTGTCCACAGTAAGATTTATCCTACTACAGCAGGATTTGTTATTATGATTATGCAGAGCTGCTATATACATATGTATATGTATATGTATATGCATATCTTCCAATCTTGTTCTCTTTTTTCCTAACAATCCCTTTCGTCTCAAACAATGCGAATGCAGCTGAGACTATTTATCTCTCTGTGATCACCCCTGCCATACACAGCACCCCTTAAATAATTTACTTTCTGTTGTGCTATAGTGCTGAAAATGCTATGAAATTTTCAATGCAATCATATCCCAGCATCATATTAGCTTCAGGAAGTCTTTAGTCCAGAAAACAAATTGTTCTGTGCGTATAACCAGTTCACTTTATAATTTGTGCCTGAATCATGAATAATTATGAATAATAATGTCTTCTTAGCAGCACTTTTTTAATGAAAGAAACCGATACGGGGATTTTAAATCATTTTTATTTTATATGATTGTGAGTTCTTCTCCAGTCGCTTATAATTAGTGGTTAGAGCAGATGGCAAAAGCAAAGTATCCGGTAGCATAATCATAAAACAACCCCCTTGCAAAAAGCAGAAATGTTCTATATTAGAAACTTATTACATTTACTGAAGGAATTTTTTACTTCACTGGAATACATTGCAAGAAATTATGGTATTAGATAAAAAGATATTTCCATATCAGGAAGTTCAAAAAATTAAGATGCTGCTGAAATTTAAGTTAAAGGAATTCATAAATGTTTTGGAAAACATTATAGTAGAATTATTACTGTAATTTGAGAAAGTCAGGCTTTGCAATAAAGTGAAATTCATTGCAAAGCCAAGATTACTTTTCATACCTCTGACATATTTAGATAGAATCATCATGCCAAGTCAAATAATTATAAAATTTAAATATTGCTTGAAGGAATGCTTAGAATTTTATGCTAATAAAAACCTAACTTCAGAGGATTGTTTTTCTCTGTAAAAATGTTATGTTTTACAATTTCCTCCTAAGCTCTCAGGATGTACAAGTGTGACAACATGTCTATGAGAAGTGAGCTAAGAGGAACTCACTATAAATACTTATTCAAATGTCCCATTTGTTCGTTCATTTCTTTTTTCAGCAAAGACCCACTGAGCCCCTGTCTGTGCTCAGCATTGGGCTAATCTCTGGGTGTGCAGCCCAGGTCTTTCTGCCTTTGGAACCACCTTCTGCTGGAGGAGATCCTCAGGCAACAAGCCGTGAGTAAGTTCCAAGGACACTTCAGACTGCACAGTCAAGGGCTAGCTCGGCAGGCCCAGGTCATTCAAACAATGCACTTTCCAAAGAAAGGCCTGTCCTCAGGACAGTTGGTCCTTGACCAGCTCCTGAGCCCTTACGATATCCTTCCTGATAAGAGTATCTGTAGATCCCTGAGACCTTCACCCATGCTGTGTCAGTTCAACATCCAGAGCGGGCACAGGGATTCTGGAAGCTAAATACTAAGGTCTGTCACATGGGCACTGCAAGCCTGTGTGACTGACCCACAGTAAAAACCCTGGACACCAAGGCTTGGTGCTCTTCCCTGGCTGGCCGTACTGCAAACGAGCTGCCACACACCGTTGCTGGGAGAATTAAGGGCATCTCTGAGTGACTCCACTGGGAGGGGCACCTGCACATGTGCACCTGGCTTCTCCTAGACCTCACCCACACACCTTTCCCTTGGCTGATTTTAAACCATGTCCATTCACTGTAGTAAACCACAACCATAAATATAACAACTACTTGAGCCCTGTGATTCCTTCCAGTGAATCACTGAGTCTGAGCATGTAGTCTTGAGGGTCCCTGACACAAAGACCATGTGAGAGAAAATAAACAGGACTAAGTAGTAGAGTAACTGAATGGGAGGTGCCTCCTTAAGATGGGGAATGAGCTGGTGCCTGAGGGATCACATTGTGCTGAGCATGTGAAGAGCTTAGGGACCTGTGTTCCAGGCAGAGGGAACAGTAGCTGAAAGGCCCTTGGGACAACAATGTGCTTGGCATGTTGGAGGGACAGTTAGAAGGCCAGGACAGAGCCTGGTGAGGAGGGCAGTGTGGCTCCCGTGGGAATGGCAGGATTAGCAAGGGCCAGGTTACAAGAGACTTTGCGACCTGAGAAAGGATTTTGGATTTTATTACGCATAAATAAGTCTTGCCCAGGTAAGGTTATACCCAGTTCTGTTTTTGTGGGGTGTTTTACTACATTCATAAATTTAGGCACATGAAGTCAATTTTGTGAAGGGGTTCACAGTGAGGTTGAAAGGCATGTAAATATAGGACACAACCACCAAATAACACTGGATACAAATTCAGAGGAGGGAGGGGTTACTTCTCCATATTTTCTGCTCTGAGTAGCAGTAACCCTAAATTCAGCTCTGGGCAGAGTCTTAATTTTAAGTTGTTAAGAAATACAAATGCTCAATGGACTGAAAATCAAATCGAGGTGATACCATATCTTTCCACTGATTATCAGACTGGCAACAATGACAGCATCTGTAAAAGGCAGTGTTGGCAAGCATTTGTTAGAACTCCCGCACCCTTTCAGTGGAAATGAAAATGGGTGCCACCATTTCGATGGGAAATTTCTTAATATCCATGTGATCGCATATCGCTCTTGACCCCTTATTTCTATTGCTGGAGATTTCCCTAAGGACATACTTGAGGAAATATACACCAGGATGGTTGTTGAGGCATGGCTGATAATAGCAGAAAGCTGGTAACAACCTAAATATCCACAGGTAAGCAAATGGTTGATGTCATTATGGCTACCTTAGACCTTGGAATTCTGATCCATGTAACAAGAGCATGAGGTAGAAGTGTGTCTACACAAATCAAGAAAAATTGAGTCACAAAAGCAAAGCTTTATGCACCAGATCAAAGCTTTTGTGTGTTGTGTGCTTGTATATGCTTAAATAATCTTTAGGAGAAACCACATAACTTGTGATCATATCTCTTAAATGGGTCAATCCATTCATCATAGAACTGTATTTACATCGTAGATCAATTTAAAAGTAAGAGTAAAAATCACCTGTAATTTACCACTTGCATATAACCTTTGTTAACATGCAAGGGCTGTCCAGAAGAAGTCCAGCCATTCTTAGTGTAACAAGAATGGTTTGCACACCATCAATGCAAGGTGGCAGCCAAGGAGAGCGGACTGGAATGCCCATGTGTGAACAATGATGACTTCATTGTTCTAGTCAGTGGGGGTGGTAGACACTGTTGAGTGAGCACATGTACTGCGTGGCCATGGCATTCAAAATGACTAAGTGTGACACTCTGGGGACTTCCAGCAAGATGGAAGAATAGGTGGATGTACCGTACCTCCTCGCACAACCAAGAACAGAACAACAATAATTTACAACAATGATTTGCAGTCATAATATCAGAACTGTCAGAGGATTTATCTAAATGGAAGTCGGACAGCCTAGAAGTTGAAGTAGACCCGTACATCCAGACTGGTAGGGGATGACGAGCCGAGCGAGCGGGCGCAGGGCTGGCGCGGGTCGCAGGCGCGCGGAGGTCGGGGGAAATTTGGCGCAAAATCGGCGCGACAGCAATCTGGGGCACGGGAGCGCAGCGGTGCAGCGGTGATCCCTGAGTACGCAAGCAGCGGCTGGGGGAATCAGTGGGGCAGCGATTGTGGACCAGGGCAGAGCTCACGGCCCAGAAGCCCAGGGAAGTGTCTGGCTCCAGGAGAACTGAACGGTCGCCATTGATCCCTCCTGTCCCCACTCCCGCCCCTGCCCCCACATATAACGTCACAATCTAGTGACTGGGGCGCCCAGCCCGGTGAACACCTAAGGCTCCGCCCCCTACCATAACCAGAGCGACCAGACCGGAGAAAAAATAAATAAATAAATAAAATAATAGGAGAGATAGGGAAAGACAGAAGATATGTTTCCAGCAGAACAGATCAGTCCCCCAGGACTCATCCTTTTGAGTGACCAAGAAATAGCCAATCTATCAGATGCACAGTTCAAAACACTGGTGATCAGGAAGCTCACGGAACTGGTTGATTTTGGATGCAAATTACATGAAAAAATGCAGATTACCATAAAAGGGATGCAGGAAGATATACGGAGGAGAGCCAATAGTGAAAGGAAGGAATCTGAGTCTCAAAACAACACAGTGGACCAGAAGGAAGATAGAATCAACCAAGCAGGAAAGCATGATGAAATAAGAATTCAAAAAATCGAAGAAAAGCTTAAGACCACCGAGGGCACCTTTAAACGTTCCAACATCTGAATTATAGGGGTACCAGAAGGGGAGGACCAACAAGTGGAAAAGTTATTTGAACAAATAATAAAGGAGAACTTCCCTAAACTGGCAAAGGGAACAGTATTCCAAGAAATCCAAGGAGCGCAGAGAGCCCCAAAGAAGTTGGACCCAAAAAGAAACACACCAAGGCACATCATAATTACTTTAGCCAAGGTAAAAACGAAGGAGAGAATCCTAGAAGCAGCAAGAGATAAGGGGACAGTCACCTACAAAGGAGTTCCCATCAGACTGTCAGCTGATTTTTCAAAAGAGACCTTACAGGCAAGAAGGGGCTGGAAAGAAGTATTCCAAGTCATGAAAGACAAGGACCTACATCCCAGATTACTCTATCCAGCAAAGCTCTCATTTAGAATGGAAGAGAAGATAAAGTGCTTTTCAGATAAGGTCAAATTAAAGGAGTTCATCATCACCAAGCCCTTACTTTATGAAATGCTAAAGGGACTTATCTAAGAAAAGAAGATAAAGAAAAGACATGTATAGTAAAAGGACAACAAACTCACAATTATTAACAACCACACCTAAAGCAAAACCAAAAGAAACTAAGCAAACAACTAGAATAGGAACAGAACCACAGAAATGGAGGGCACATGGGGGGCTAGCAGTAGGGGTGGGAGGAGGAGAGAGGGGGAAAAGGTATAGAGAATAAGTAGCATAGAATGTAGGTTGAAAATAGATAGGGGGAGGGCAAGAATAGTACGGGAAATGTAGAAACTAAAGAACTCATAAGTATGACACATGGACATGAACTAAAGGGGGGGAACGTGGGTGGGAGAGAGGGTACGGGGGGAGGGAAGTGAAGGGGGAAATGGGACAACTGTAATAGCATAATCAATAAAATATATTTTAAAAAATGACTAAGTGAGTAGAGCAATGAATCTACATCAAATTTTATGTTAAGCTTGAACATTCCTCCATGGAAACTATTTGGATGACTCAGAAGGCTGCAGCTATTGCAAAGTGGTGACAGAGGGCTTCATCATGACAATACATCTGCCCAGGTATCACGTGTCATGCAGAGATTTTGGAGAAACATCAAATCACCCAGGTGACTCAGCCCTCCTACAGCCCAGATTTGGTGTCCTGTGACTTCTGGCTCTTCCCAAAATTAAAACCACCTTTGAAAGGGAAGAGATTTCAGACTGTTGATGAGATTCAGGAAAATACAACAGGGCAGCTGATGGCGACTGGAGAACTGTGTGAGGTCCCAAAGTGCCTACTTTGAAGGGGACTGAAGTATCATTGTCCCATGTAAAATGTTTCTTGTATCTTGTTTCTTCTTCAGTAAATGCCTCCATTTTTCATAGCGCATGGATGGATGCTTTCTGGACAGGCCTCATCTATTCTATACTCTCCCAGTCCTTTCTCGTGCATATAAAAGTATTGCTTTAAATTTTAAACAAAATTCAGAAAACTTCCCCAGGCCAAATCAAAAGGTACAATTAATTAATGATGGCAGAACGGACTTCCTGAGTCAAAGGCAGGGGAAGGTACTGAGGCTGTCCCCACGTGCCTGAGCAGAGGAGAAGACGGACAGAGGCACAGAGGGTGCAAGCACCATGGGGTCGTCAGCCTCTTCCATCACGTTTCCCTTGAGCGCACGGGGCCCCATGGGGAGTGTTCCCACCATGTCAACAGGAGGAATAGGTGTTTAGACGTCAGTCCTCGTGGAGAGATCTGTCAGGTCTGCTGCAAAGCTTCGCAATCCCTGACTTTCAGGGGTCCCACACTAGGCAGCCTTTGACTGTGCCCTCCTCGTGGGACAACGAATCCACAAGGCCAAGGGCACAGGAGCATTCAGTGCTCTGTTCTGAACCCACAGGTTCCCTGTTTATCAACCCAAGCCTGGGTCCATCCTCCCAAAGTCCAATTCACTGCTGATGTTTGTTCTTCCAGGCCTATGTGGTAGCCAAGGGCAGCTGTCTGCAGAGGATTTGGCCAGAGCTTGGCCTGGGAGAAGGGGTGTGCCCAGTGGGGTACACGAGGTTCAGGTAGTATAGGCAGGAGCCAAAAGGGGGGAAAGGTTGAGGGTGGGTTGGGAGTCAACTTTCCATGATCTCTACATTCCCACCTGCCCCTCCAGATTGCTAAAAAGGTATACTTGTCAAGACAGGAGGAGAGAATAGATTTTGTTCCACAGTTTGTTGCCTTGATTTATAACTTTTAAATATTTAGACGCATGGTATTTGGCTTGCATTCCTGTTCTCACCCCATGTGTCTAAATATGCAGGGATAGGTCTATTGGATATTATGTTTATTTTTCCCATCAATTAAAAACTTTATATTGGCTGTATATAAATACATCAAGATAAAGAGGGAAACTTATGAAATTATCTAGGAAAGCCTCAGGAATCATCTTTAAAATGTTTGACCTGATTTTCTTGATATCTCAGGGCAAGTGGTCCTCAGACTCAGATTATCAGGATAATTGATTTCCACTCTTTTTTAAAGCTCTCGTCAGCTGGTCCAACTTTGGCATCTTAAAGAATGAAGAAATGAATTCCAGAGAGACTTAGAGTCTTTTCCAAAGCCATAGATCTAGTTGCAAAATCAAGCCTGAAACTCCAGCTCTCCCCTGGTCCACCTGCCCCTCCCTCACGTTGGCTGAGAGATCAACGGAGGAGGCTGAGATCTGGGCTTCTGCCCCAAGACTTGGGGACGGAACTAAATTTGGTGCACAATCTGCATTTAAGGGGGACAGTGTCACCTAGTCCCTCAGAGGAGAACTTTCAATGCATTCTACCTTACTGACCTAGCACACGGAGAGAGCCTCCTGCCCCAGGGCTTTCTGCTCTTGGGTTATCTCTGTCTGCCAGTCTCTTTTCCCTTTGTCTGTAGTTCTCTCCTCACTGGACAGATGCCCTGGAACATCTATGGTGATTCAAGTCAGGCTGAGTGCTGGGCAGCTTTTTCAGAAGACCTCTGGCTGGAACCCATTTGAGTCCTCACGCAGCACGGAGTAGCTGCTGTTCAGGTCCCAGAACTTCCCAAAGATTCTAGCTGAGAAAGCCAACACAGCCAGTGCGCTAGAAACCCAACTGGGCTACATCCCAGGTAATGTAAGTGGCCCAGCGCTTTGGTCCCAGTGTTTACAAGACACATTATGGCCGAAGCCCCCAAATTTCCTTAGTGACACCTCTGTGACATGCAGCAGGAATGGACCTTGTTGCCCACTGTCATTTTACATGATGCTCTGATCGGTAAGTGGATCAACAAGTGTGCCCTCAGGGCAAGTACTAGCACAGGTCATGTGCTGCTTCACAGGTTTCTAGACATCCTGAAAAATTAAAAATTATAAAAAGCACATTGCCTCCTTTTTAAAAGCATGATCTCAAGAGGCACTGGTGCTAATTTTAGAGCTCACCTTGGCGAGTTTTAATGACCTTAGGTCTCTAGAAGAGAGGTGGGGTGTCTGCTTCTTCCTTCCAGGAGCCCCCAGCTGCATACATAAAATTCCCCCCCTCTTCCTAAACACCTCCAAACATCACATATCTACCTTTTCTCCAGTAAACACACTCATGTGACCCTCCCCTTTACCATGGATTATCTGTTAGAAGAATCGTTTCTGTCCCCAGCACGGTGGACCACTTACTGTCCTTGCACACAGCTCACATAGTTCTACCTGTGGCCACTTCTGTAAGTTTCATCAGGCAAGGGTTCACGCCTCCTTTGCTCGTCATTTTAATCCCATAATCAAAGGTCAATATATAAATATCTGTGGAATGAATAAACTATTTCTATCTCCGGGGGAAACTTTTTAGTTTACTTACCTAGTGCATTTATTTACCTAGAACTGTCCTTCCTTTAAAATGTACTCTGGCCCTTCCCTCTTGGTGAACTGTTCCCTGAATTCTAGAGTGGCCCCTGATAACTCACCCTTGGATAATCCTCCCCTCTTAGTAGGGGGTGGAACCTGTACATAGGAAGAGCTGTCACTGCTATGTGTCACATTATCTGGCAAAGGGGAGACCACTGGCTGGGTGCAGTCTAATCACACAAGCCCAGTAAAAGCCCATAGTTTTCCCCCGCTGTCAGCAGAAGAGTCGGAGAGACTCAGAGCATGAGAAGACTCGATGCCCTGTTGCCAGCTTTGGGTATGGAAGAGGCCAAGGAGTGGAGAGGGTCCTGCTGACAACCAGCAAGTAAGTGGGCACCTCCGGTATACAGACACCGAAAACTGGGTTTTGCTGACAACATGAACGAGCTCAGAAGCAGACTCTTCCCCTGCACCCCATGTAAGAGCTGAGTCCAGCTGACACTCGGACTTCACCTTCACTGAGGGGCACGCTGAGTGGTGAACAGTGTGAGTGGTCCCCTGAGTTCTCCCGGACCTCAGAACTTCAACTCTGAGCTAACGGCTGGGTGTTGTTTAGGTCTCTAAGCTTGTGGTACTTTGCTACACAGCGGTAGAAAACTAATACATCTGCCTACTGCATAATTCTGCTTCCAGCTGCCCTCCGAATGGCTACATAATTCATTTCCACTGAGCGCAAGTCATAAATATTTTTAATGTGCTTGTTTTCATGTATATTCCAGTATGAACTGCTCTCCATATTAACTTGTAAACTCAGAGGAACTGGTGGTGGTGCAGGGGTGGGGGGGTGTCTGTATTCCTTTCTGGTTGCTGCAAATCCAACTGACAAAGTGCTTGATCAGCTCAGCTATTTTTAAAGAAACATTACTTTAAATCTTCCAAAAAGTAAAAAAATAATCCTCGTCTCATAAAACAACTATAATCAAACTGCATCAATTATACACTATTTTGTGACTCATAAAGTGATTTGTAAACATTAAAAAAGAAATCAAAGCATAAAAATCCCCCTCCAGAATAACCACAATTTGTTTCACCATTTGAGATTCTAAGGATTTCTATTTTTCTTAAGCCCACTAGTATTCTCTAACTATATGTCAAGATCACGAGATATATGATCATTTCTATACATTTAATAAATGATATACTCACAAGTTTATTAAATTTCTCAAAGCAGAACTGTATCCCCAGTTTACTAAAGCGAAGCACTTTTATTTCCCATGTTGTGTATGCGTGAATGTGCTCACATGTGTGTGTGTGCAGGGCCCTAGCAGAGAGCACAGCTTGGGGCTTCTGCTTCCGGTGGACTAGAGAAAGCTTCACTTGAGTCCAAGGAATGGAGGCAGTGACAATGACACAGTAACGGACAAGAAATGTCACCTTCTGCGAAGACCGTCTCCAGGAGCAATGAATCTGAAGATTTGTCGAAAAGATTTGGAGATGTTCTTGCATCCCCTTTAATGTTCTGTGTGAGCGCTAAGAGCCAGCACACGCCTCCAGCACTGTCTAGTTGGCCGCTCCACATCCACGAACCTCCAGCCAGGGCTCCACGCTGTCTCCTTCCGCACGACGGTGACGGTGACAGCGACAGTGACAGCACGCCGTGCACAGAGCTCCTGAGTTTAGGACTGACTCCTTTTATCTCAGTAGAGGTGCTACGTATTACCTAACATTCACGTATTTAATAATATTTTTTCTCTTTCTTCTCTCTGCCCAGATGGCAATCCAATCTATTATTTGGCCGTTACGTTTTCTGAAGTCAGGAGACATGGAGACTGGGGGATTAAGGAGATGCTGAGGAACACCAGAGTTCTGTATTCTCTGAGGTGTGTACGGTCAGCTTGGAAGATAACATGAGATCAGTGTAGAGGAAGGAGACAACACCACGTGGCCTTGGGGAGGTAGTACAGGCTGGGCTGGGTGGCCTCCCAGAGCACTTCAGATGTAAGCAGGAAACAACACAGAGAGGGCACCCAATAAAGCAAAATGCCCATATCAGAAACAGACTGAAAAGTGTGAATTTTGCATACAGAAGTCTCCTTAACATTGATGGTCTCTTTAATTCACTAACAAAATAAGTTTCTATAATTTGTAATATAACTCTGTTCAACTTGGACCTGTGTTTTCTTATCCCCTTCCTTATCTTGGGAATATATTTTTAAGACCTCAGTGTGTAAGTGTATCCCCTTAAAATACATATACATTTACACTTTAGGTCTTAGCTGAATATTTATCAGGCAATTACCAGGGGTGAAATAACCCCAGAACATACAGCCTGAATTTCAGTGACCAACCGAGGAGCACAGTAATCATCTTTATAGTGGGGAGAGAGAGAGCGAAAGAGAGAGAGAGGGCACACTCTGGCACTGGTTTGGAGAGAGAAGCAGTCTTAAAACATACACCAACAACGGGGTTTGCTCTCCACATTTGAGATGGACTCCAATAATTTATGAACACGCATGCTACACTGAGTTTTAGGAGGTTGTTGTACACACTCTGCAGCCAAGATGTCTGGGTCTGAGGCTGGGCTCTGCCACTTACTAACGGTGTTATCTGTGAAGTCATCCAGCTTCTCTGTGCCTCAGTCTGCTCCTCAGTACACACAGAAGCAATGGGTGTACATTGCTCATGATACCGTGAGGATAAGAAAAACTATGTTTACTTAAACAGGGGCTGGCACGCAGTAAGTGCTACATAAGGGTTAGCTGCTGTTACTATCATTTGCGTAGTAGTTGGATGCTGAGGCCTCGGGCCGAGACAGTTGGTCTGGGCTCTACCACCAACCTCCTGCTTGACCTCAACAAGTAACTCAGATTTTCTGTGTCTCAGTGTCCCTATCTGCAAAGTATATATAATAATTGCACCTCCCTCAGAGGGTTGTTCTGAGAATAAAAAAAAAAAACAACGAGTACATTTCAGGTACTAAGAATAGTGCCACATGTAACTTAGAGCATTTGATAAATGTTAGTGTTTATTATTTCTTTTTTTAAGATTTTCTTTATTTATTTTTAGAGAGGGAAGGGAGGGAGATAGAGAGAGAGAGACAGAGAAACTTCAGTGTGCAGTTGCTGGGGGTTATGGCCTGCAACCCAGGCATGTACCCTGGCTGGGAATCGAACCTGGGACACTTTGGTTCCCAGCCTGCGCTCAATCCACTGAGCTACGCCAGCCAGGGCTATATTATTTTTAATTAAACCTTTTCAGAAGACATGATTTAAGCTCAGTATTTCATTTTCTGTTTACCTAGTGACTTTCAAAGTTTGGAATTGATGTTGCAATACAACCATCATCTATGCCTAGTGTGAGTATGTGTATACTGGCCCTTCATTAACTCTCTTTACTTGTTTGCTCCAAATGCTGTGCTTACCTAAGAAACACCTTTTATCTCGACTCAGAGATTATGACATCTGTGTGATGAAGTGAACATAGCAGGAACATTGTCAGAAGGAGATTGGGGGTCACTAAGGTGACTTACTTAATTGATCAGTTTGGTTTTTTTCATCTGTCAAATGGGTAGAACAGCATCTAACACACAGTTAGTTGGGAGAATTTAAAGAGATATTATGTGTAATATAACTTTGTAGCATTCCTGGAGCACAGCAATTTTAAACAAATGTTCATTGCTCCCACTGACTGTCCATGAGTCCCTTTGCTAATGTTGCTCTACTGGTCCTAGGCAGGGATTGTGAACTGACTTAGGTTAGAATTAGGTCACAGAGAACAAATGGGGCTGAAACCATCTTGTCTCTTCCTAACTGGGCTGTTGCCCCTTGGCCACGAGTGACGCGCCCTCCTGTCTGGCCCCGGGCACATCCCTTCCCTTGGACAGCTGTGTACTGTCATCAGCATCACGGGGTGGCAGTGCCTTCCCAGCACCCTGAGCGCTGAGGGGTGGCTATGGGGTCCCCTCTGGGGCTATGGGGTCCTCTCTGGGTTCCCAGAGGATTTCCTGGAACAGTGCTGTGTGCATGAGAGGAGCTGAAACTCACAGACAGTATGACGCAGAGATATAAAGATCCAAGCAGGGAAAATAATCAAAGGTAGCAAAGGTAGGACAAGTCAGGTATTTAATACTGTTGGTGGTAAATGTAATCAGAAAAATTACTTGGCAGTGTGTACCAAGGAATTAAAAATATTCATATCTTACTTATCAAGTGAAAGAAAAATAGGATACAGTCATATTTAGAGTTTAATCCTGATTTTGTAAAAACAAAAAGTATATATAGTACTTTCTGTAGAAGCAGAAAGGAATATGTCATAATATTAACTGTGCTTATCTTTGAGTAGGTGATGAGATTATGGGGGCTATTTCTTTCTGATGCTACTGAATCATTAAATATTCTATCAGTCAGAATTCTATCAGGAGACAAAAGGCACACCAATTCTTTTAACAGGAATGGGCAGAGGCCACAACCAGCAGTGTGAGCTTCAATCCAAGTGACATGACTAATGTTATTTTGGTAAAACCGTAAGTAGGCAAGGGACTTGTATGTTTAAACATCTCACTGGCTGCTCTAACAGGGTAAGAAATCAGTCAGGAAGATAGTAGAGTGGTCCAAGTGAGAAAGGCTAGTGGTTTGGAGAAGGATGGTGATAGTGAACTCAGGAAGGTTGCATGGATTTGAGATGCGTTTTTTCAGGTGGCAGTTAGAGGTTTTCTGATGGGTTAGACTGGAGGGGGAGGTCATGGGTAAAGGGTGGCTTCTAAGAGGCTGGTGGATGCTGATACCATTTATTAAGGGGGAAAAGACACTGAAGAAGGAAGAAGGCTGACTCTTAGGGTGAAAGGGCTCGGTTTGGGCTGTTTTAAGTTTCAGATGTCTGTGAGACATTCAACTTGGTGAATACTAGAAGTCTGGGGTGGAAATGAACTTGAAAGCTTCCAGCACAGTATCTAAGCCATGGAAACAGCTAAGGTCACTGACAGGGAAAATGTGGAGGGACAAAAGGGGGCCAGACCAAGCCCTGATGTCCTCCATGGGTTCAAGTGCAGATCTGATGGAAGAAGCCAGCAAAGGGCAGGAAGAAACCAGAAGAATGTGTGTTGTAGAAGCCAGAAGGATCTCAACTGTTAGAACACACAGAGAAAAATGTCTTCAAAGCATGTCAAAATACTAGCAGCAATTTTCTCTGGTTAAAAAAAATGTGATCATCTATGGGTGACTCTTATTCTTCTTTGTACTTTCTGTCTTCTTCAAATTTTCTTAAAATGAGTATATAATACATTTATGGTAACAACAGAATAAAATGTTTAAATGGTATTATTTATATACTTAATAACCATTATTTCTGAATATCTAAAACCTTATTTTTAAAATTTGATTGTTGATTTTGAGGTTTTCATATTTAATTTTATACAAAGAAAATGATTAATATTGGAGTTTTACATAAAAAATAGTATGCCAAACAATATAGAAACATTTAAAAAAATTAACTTTTTTTAGACTAGTTTCAGATTTACGGGAAAACTAGTGGCTGTAGAGTCCCAAACTGCACCCACATTACTGAGCCTGCATTAGTGGGGTGCATTTCCCATAGGTAGTGAACTGATGTGAACATTGTGATGTCAACTGAAGGTCAGAGGCATTTTTAAACCGTACTGTGTGACCCTGGGCTTTTCTATGAGGGTTTGGTCAACTGGAACCTTGCAAATGCTGTGCTGAAAAATAACCTTCTGCTGCCATCTACTGTTCTGAATGAATTATCATTTTTCAATTTTGATTTGTAGAATTTTCTTATGGTTCATTTTTTTTTTTAACCACCTCAACAGATCAGTGCAAACACTGAAGTTTAGAGAGGCCAAATCTCATAGGTGAGTAGCTGGTGGCATAGCCATTCACTCACTCATTCATTCATTCATTCATATATTAAGCAAACAGTTACTTCATACTGCATTAGAAAAGATCCTCAGGATACAAAGATAAAATACTTTCTTCAAGGATCTGATAGTCTAACAGCGACATAAAAAAGATTATCATATAACAAAGTGATTGTGACATGTGCTTCAAGAGTTCTGGGAGCACAGAAAAGGAGCACACAGTTACCTTAGATTGGAGGTAGGACTATAGAGAACATGCCAATATTCAGAGAAGTTTTCTTGGGGGACATGGGGTCTGAAGCAGATCTGAAAAGATCAGTAGGAAGTAACTGAGTAAATAGGGCAGGGACTGGAAAGAAAGGTATCCCAGAAATAACCTGAGGAGTAAAGGCAAAAATAGTAGCATGTATGTGTGAGGGAAAAAAGAAGGCTGGAACATGGAAGGTAAGCAGAAGTGACAGATGAGACGAGACAGGGTAACAGGAGCATTTGTACGTCACTTGTAGGAATTTCATTACTGATGGTGGAAGTGGGAAAGAATCAGCGAGGTGCATGAGGAGAGTGTCAGGGTCAGATGCACCCTTAGCTGGGTCAGTTCAGTCACCTTGTGGAAGACGGAGGGTGAGTGTTCAGCGCTGCAGACAGGGAAGGCAGCTGGGCAGTGAAGGCAAGTGAACAGGGCAGGAGAAGCAGGGATGGGGCAGAGAGTCTGCACTGTAGAAACATTTGAGATGTACAGTGGATAGCAAAACTTCCAACTACTGCATTTATTTTTTAAAATAATTTTTTAAAAGAATTTATTTATTTACTTTTAGAGAGAAGGTAAGGGAAGGAGAAAGACAGGGAGATAAACATCAGTGTGTGGTTGCCTCTTGTGCAGCCTGTACTGGAGGCCTGGCCTGCAACCCAGGCATGTGCTCTGATGTGGAATTGAACCAGCAACCCTTTGGTTCACAGGTCCATGCTCAGTCCACTGAGCTACACCAGCCAGGGCTCAATGACTGCATTTAAATTGGATATAAGAGAAAGAGTCAAGGATGATGTTAGATTTAGCTTTGGTGAATAAGATTCTAGAGGTACGACAGGGGCTTCAGAAAGAAGATAATGGTTTAGCAGAAGAGAGGGCAATTTGAACTCCGTGCTGGTTGAGGTTAAAGTGTTTGAGAGAGAATCTAAGTAGTGCCATCTTGCTGGATATTGAGTATAAAAGTCTAAAGCATAGAGGAAAAGCATGGGGTAAAGACACACATATCGGCAAGTCATGAGTATATAAGCAGGAGTTGGAACTATGCAAGTGGATGGTGTACCACAAAGAACATGTATAGAATGAACAGAAAAGTTCTACAAGCATAGGAACCCAGAGAATACAACACGGGTGAGAGCTGGGGGTGGGGGTGGGGGAGGTGAAGAGGAAGACTAGCACATTCAGGAGAAAGGGAAGATACGGATGAAGAGATTCAATAGAGAGGCAGAAAGAAAGGAAAGGAAAGAAAGAAAAGGAAGGAATGAAAGAGGGAGAGAGAAAGGAAGTAAGAAACAAAACAAAATATAATCCCTGAGTGGGTAGCTGGTCTGGCAACCAATAGCTAGGCCACAATGATCCAATATTGATAAAAAATAATTTCACAGAGTATGAACATCAGACAAGGTCACTCTGTAATTGTGAAAGAACAAGACCACTCCACAGTCAGGTGTAAACACAGAAAACCAACCAAACAAACAAAAAATCCCCACCATGCAACAATAAAATAAGATAGCAGTCTTTAGAACATAATGAATGTATTCAGATGGCCAAACAGTTCACTTGTTTCTTTCCATGAGATGGCTCTAGTAGCACTTAGCTGTGTTTAACTTCATGTGAAACAATTTTGTGCCCTAGCTGGTGTGGCTCAGTGGATTAAGCACAGGCCTGCAAACTAAAGGGTCACTGGTTGACTTCCCAGTCAGGGCACATGCCTGGGTTATGGGTAGGTCATGCGCGAGTGGCAAACACACATTGATGTTTCTCTCCATCCCTTTCTCCCTCCTTTCCCCTCTCTCTAAAATAAAAATAAATTTAAAATATTTTTAAAAAGAAACAATTTTGTTAGATTGTATTGTGACAGCTCTCATATTAGCATGCATTTTAAAAATTAGCAAAATTGGTGAATTTTTGTGTAGCCATTTTAATATTGAAGATGGATCATTTCAGCCGATTTTGCTTTATTATTTCAAGAAAGGCAAAAACACAACTGAAATGCAAAAGAAGATTGTGTAGTGTATGGAGAAGGTGCTGTAACTGATCAAACGTGCCTGCAAAGTTTCATGCTGGAGATTTCTCTCTAGACAATGCTCCATGGTTGGGTAGACAAGTTGAAGTTGATAGCAATCAAACTGAGGCATTAATTGAGAACAATCAACCTTATGCCAGGCTGGAGGTAGCTGACATATTCAACATATCCAAATCAACAGTTATTGGTGAAAATTAAAACTGTCTTATATTTTATGGAAGAAACAAAACGGACTTTTTGGACAACCCAATAACTCACAGCAAAACACCCACTTCCTTGAACTCTCTCCAAAATCACCAAACACAAGCCTAACTCTTATTACCAGGCCCTCCTAATACCCTTCCACTGAGACATCCCCAGAGTGCCACATGGTTTTCAGTCTCCGTTGCTGAGGCGACTCAATATACCTAATTTTGACTATAGGTGTGTTCCTGGTGGTCTCCGGGCACTGGGCTTTCACATCTTTATAGAACGTTTCATGAAGAGAGACATCAAAGCACTTGGGGTAACAAAGAGGCCAATGATATCTATTGAATTTGGGCAATACGGCCTCACTGGTGACCTTTGAAAAAGAAAGCAGTTTTTGTAGGATGTGGGGGTAGATGCATTGGTGTGTGCTTACTAGTTTCAACAGATGATTATGTATATTTCTTCCTAATTTTGTGTTCAGTGACATCAGGTTAGTGGCTGGAAATCAGCCATGGGGGAATATTTACATTATGGAAACTGGCAACTGCTAAAAATTAAGGATTTTTTTTCTTCAGAAAGTTGGTTGTTAAGCTTTTGCCATCACATCACTGGTATGAGAGAGATTACAGTCAGCTGGGAGAGGAAAAGGGGTAGGAGAGTGGAGATAATTGAAAGTGTGCTTGAGCAGGGAGAAGAGAAATTGGACAAGGACTAGCTGGGAAACAAACACAGGGCCAGTGAGAAGTAGAACTCGGATTGTCCAACTAGAATATGTTCAGGGTGTATTCTACCGGATGCCTTTCACTTTGGTTTACTAGCGAGAGAACAGCAGCTTGATGTGTGTGTTGACGGGGGGTGGGGGGTCATTTCCTTACAGCTTGGGAGAGAACTGGTAGTGTGAGTTGGATGTTTGTGAGGGAAAGAAGGAAACTTTTGGAGAAACATATCTCAAACTCTTATCAGTGGTTATTGTAAATAGCATTTGTCTCCAGTGCCAAACTGCCTAAGGCGGAGTGTGGCTTTGCCAGCCAGGGACTGTGCAGTATTTAGCAAGCTACTGAACTTCTTTGCGCTCCAGTCTTCTCGTCTATGTGAAGGTCAGGCTAGTGCACACCTCATAAGGTGGGTGTGAAACGCTGGCACTTAGTAAACTCCCAGCAGATGTTACTATTACTATTACTGTTACTTTCTCTGGATGGGAGAGTAAAAATACAAATTTTTATTCCAAAATTATATATTTATGTACTTTTGTTTGTACTATTCATTGGTTTTGTAACCCCCCCCCCCCCCCCCCCCCCCCACCAAATCTATAAAAGCAAAAACTTTTTCCAGGTGTCATTTGTTGTCAAGTCCTCTGCAATCCCTATATTATCCAGCAGGGAGAGCTATTTAACTGTCTGTTTTCCACCATAGTCCATCATTTCCTGAATATGGTTAGACTGAAAGACTGCATTGTCTAAGATAACTTAATGATTTACAGTTGGTATTCATATATAGAATTTGCTCCTTATAAACATGTAAAAGCCCCTTCCCCACCTTATTACAGTGAGGGAGCTATGTGAAAATGATCATCGTCGACCCTCACGCCGTGGCTCACTCTGTGCAGGCATTATCCTGAGCAGTTCACGTATATTAGTTCTTTTAATGGGAGGAGCGCTTCCATTTAAGGACAAGGAACCTGGGACCAAAGTAAATTAAGTGCACCGGTGCCACACAGCTTGTGTCAGACGTGATCGCGGAACCGGAGCCATCTGTCTGGTCCTATAGAAGAGCCATGTGTTAGGCGCAGTACTGTGGGAACTAACCACAGGTGGTTTAGTCTCTTCCAGAAATTCTAAAGAAACACTTTCCTTGTTTTCACCCAGCACTAATGCGCTCAGCACTCTTTCCCTCAAATCCACTGGAGTAAGAAAAAGAAGTTGTACCGAGTGCAAAATTATTCAGAGATACTAAGATGCCAACAGAACTCTCTCTTTGTCTGAAACCCCTCTTCTCATAATCAGCGTTCTGTTTCGTAAGAATTTAATTTTTCTCATAAATATACTATACACAGCTAATCAAATATTTTCATTACTTTTGAAAACTCTAAGAGCATATTTCTGTTACACAATCTCCACCATAGGGAGTTTAACTCCCCCCAAAATGCCCCATCGTACTATTCCTTGAAAGTGAAAATATTTGACTCTGGTGAAAATATGTCACCTTGGTTTGTGTAAATGAAGGCTGGGGAAGTTATGTCCTGTGATTTCCGATACTTTCTCAGCACTGTTTTTCATTCGTCCTCAACGATTACCAGAGACCTGAGTCAGACCAAAGAGTACTGTTTCTATTGGGAACACCAAAGCGCGCGGTACAGAGGACTAAACTTTGAACATCGCTACGTTCCCTCTTCTGTCATATTAAATTAATAGGAAAAAAGGTAAGGGATTTAGAAATCTTTGGAGGTATAAGATAAGCTTCGACCCCCCATTGAATGTTTTTCGTGACTTGCCCAAGGCCACCGAGGTGCCCAGCACAGAAAACTTGTTTCTCCTTAATGCCAGGCCCAGCGGCCACCCCACCCACCAGGCCGCACCTAAGGAGTCACGTGGTGACAGAAGCCGGGATGGGACACTGGAGGTGGGATTTTAGGTTCTGGATGCCTAGTGACATATAGTTTTTATTTGGAGAGACTTCAATAGTAAATGAAAGGAGTAGGTAAAGTGGGGTTTAGATAGGAGAGATTTGTGGTAGGGAGGGTATCGCGAAACTCAGGACGTGAAGGTATCTGGGGAAGCCAGATGAAGCGCTTCTGAAACTGAAGGGCGCTTTTAGTTCCATTCAGTTTGTTTCCACGTCCAGCCACAGCGCTGGACACCAGGGATACACAGGCCAATAAAACCCAGCCTCTGCTCTCCAGTAGCGGGCAACCCAGTGGGAAAGGCAGCATGTAAACAGGTAGGATTACGAAGGGGAGCCACAGTACAAGGTACAAAGGTGGAGCCCTGGAGGAAGCAAGCCTCTGCCTGGAACGGTCTCAGGGCCTGCTCCTGTTTGCCACAAGCATTGACACGGTGCACAGCACTGACCCACAGGTGCAATTCGAACACCCATTTCAAACTGCCTGAAACGTAAATAATGGTATTGTTGAAAATCAGACCATTATCTGACATCAGAGGTTAAATATTTAGCTGGTGTTGCGCAGATTAAAACGCTCAGAGGTTGAAGCGCAGAAAAGAAAACAAACCCATTTCCAGTGAGTGGAACCTGTGTAAGGGAAATAAGGCCATGGGGAAGCTCGGAGGCACGCCCGGTTGCAGCCTGAGCCCCCAGCCTTAGGCCCTTGGCAGGGCGCCACCAGGTCCGCCTGGGCGGGGAAAACTCACCCACACCCACGGTGTAACCTGAGCCCGGCCCCGCCTCACCCCAGCGCGCCCCGACCAAGCCGGGCAGGTCTGGGCGGCGCGCTCTGAGTCACCGGAATCTAGGTGGGGCCAGCCGCGCCGCCTCTTCACTTTTGTCGCACGACCCTCACTCGCAGGTCACTCTCGGCCCGCGACCTTGCCCCGCGCGCTCCTGTCCTTCACGCCGCCACCGTAGAGATGCTGCGCTGCGGCCTGGCCTGCGAGCGCTGCAGGTGGATCCTGCCCCTGCTCCTGCTCAGCGCCATCGCCTTCGACATCATCGCCCTGTCCGGCCGGGGCTGGGTGCAGTCGAGCACCCACATCCAGACGTCCTCGCTGTGGTGGCGATGCTACCACGAGGGGGGCGGCACCGGGTCCACCTCGGATGGCTGCGAGAGCCTCATGGACTACGGTGAGTGCCGCGCACCGCCGCCTCCGGGAAGTCCCCCGGACCTCGGACGGGCGTGCGCGCCCAGGCGCGGTGGGAGTGCGAGGCCTTAGGAAGCCGCGGTATGCGAAGGGCCTGAACAGTTAGGGGTAATGGGTGATTTTAAAAATAATAAATCTGTTCCGAGTTTAGCTTCCTGCATCCGACCTGAGCAAACCAAAGCAGTAAAATAGCGGCTTTGAGTGGCCCAAACCAGGCTCAACACTGGAAGAAAATTACCGTAGAATTTGTCGGTTCTGGGCAAAGGATGATTTCAGCCCCTTGAAAAGTTTTGATGAGTAAATATAATGAACAAAGTATATATTTTTTGGAGAAAAATGGGAATTCCTTCCCATTCTGCCGCCTCCTCTGCTTCTTCCTTCCCTAATGTTTTATTATTCGTTTAACTTGAACTCTGACATTGAAAAAGCTCTCCCGGTCAAAATTTCAGCAGTTAAGATTTCAGTCCATACTGGACTGCTTGAGACTTAAGGCTGTCCGTCTCTTGTTCGTTTTTGTCTCGCGGGAGGTGGTGTTTTCGGTTTAAGCATGGCCTTGCTGTTTAGAAAACTTCATTTGAATGTGATTTGAAATCGACAAAGCAAACACGTCTTCCAGGACAGCGAAATGAAGGAGAGTGGACAAATATAATATATTGCAGGTGGAGTATTTTATTTTCCCAGCATGGAGGAAGCCACAGTGCTTAACTTGTTGCTAGTCCTGAGCCCAGAGCAGCATGATTTTGTCTGATGCCACCCCCTGCTAACAACCAGTAGATGTGAGGAACAGCTGGCTTTAAGTATGAGCATAATCAGAAGCTTAAAGCCAAATACTACTCACTGGAACCTTACCAACCGAGTTTAATAATTTTAACTGAGAAAGAGAAAGAAGGTCCCCTGGCTTTTTTTATTTCCTGCTGGGACCATTGACTTGACTTACCCCCACCCCCCAAGTGGCCCAGGACGTCCAACCGAACTGTTTATTTCTGGGGTCCTCTGACAGGGGCTTGGTGCTGATTCTTATGGACTGTGGAATTGTGTGGGAGTTCCCACGTGAACTTTCCTCCGAAAGGAGGCATGGTCCTCATTAGCCGGTCATAAAAGGTGAAGACTGAATGGAATTTCTGCTTTCCTTAAAGTTTGTTTTTCCTCTCTTAAAACACAAACAGTACCCCTGCCAGGGTTTGTATTACTGAACATCTTTTAGGTTTTTAAAAAGAACAGCTTTCTTTGAAATAGTTTATCTGTATCTTGTAGTTAAAATGCATTTGAACTCGGTATTTTGTAGGGGACTTAATAGGTCTGCTTACATAGGTGTGTTTTTAAACGGACTATGATGGTCACAGCTCACTCCAAAGACTAATGCAGACCCTGAGAATGCTCAGGAGTACTTCACGTATGGAACAGGAAGTTAGTGGCCTGTGAGGACTAGAGTGCTGGGACATGCCCCGGCCAGCAAGGGTCTGGCTGTGGTCACAGCTCTCTTGTGAAACACCCACAGTGCACTTTTTATTTTTCTTAACTTGTAGGATGAGCTCACCTTCCTAGGGTGTGGCTCTTCCAGCCTCAGAGTGATACAGTCCTTTGTATTGGAAGGGAGTAAGCAGCTTTTGCTTCTTGGTTTAATTTTTTTTTAATTAGATGTCTAAAGCATTAACACATGATTGTAAGGAAGACATTGACCCAGTGTATATAGATCAATTTCATAGAGAAATTGGCCTTTGGAAAAGTTCAGTTTTGCAGCTAGACCAATTTTCATAAATGAGTGGTGTCCTTCACACCCCATTTTAGTTATTTCTGTGACCTTTGCAAAAATAATTAAGTGACAGCAATGCGCTGGACGTGACTTTAGTTCAAGACCTGGAATCATATCATAAAGGCAGGGTCCACTGTCGCTGGGTGACTGTGGGAACCAGAAGGTAGATACAAGGCCTGTCTCAGGCTGTTGTAGTCAAAGGTGAGTGCAAGCGAGTTTTGCCTCACAGGTGTAGCAAGTGTGTATTCCCACGCTGCAGGGCCAAGATTTAGGTATTTGGGGCGGCCTCCATAAGGCCTTGCTGAAGGCAGCATGTTCACACTCCTTTATCTGAAATGTAGCAAGACTTGACTCACACTCCCACGTATGTGTAAACACAACAAGGACTGGGGTTGATGGCTCTAATGAAAATATCTGGATACAGAGAGTTGAGAGGGTACGTCCATTTTTTTTAAAACTTCTTGATATATAATAAGAAATAAACATTGTGATTTTCCACGGTGACTAATAAGTTTACCTTTTAATGACAAAGTGCTTGACCATCTCTTTTATTACTTGATATTCAAAATATTAATATATTAATTTTGGTATTAAAACAGGTTATTCTTGGCAAGCATTGGCATTAATGCTAAATAATATAGACTTTTTAAATAAAGGTAAATAGTTCCTTAATATTATGTAAAAAAGCAGAATATTACAGTCTTCACCATTGTTTACAGTGTTTTAAGAATTTCAGATTACCATATCACCTCATTTTTTTCTATAAACGAACCATTTACATGCTGAGTATGTTCTTTTTGTGATAGTAACAATTAAATAAATACCCAGCTTTACAATACCTGTTTGAATTTTTTAAAAATTGTGGTTTATGTTTCTCAAAACCGGGAAAAAAACTCTAGATTTAAACATTGAAATGATCATTTGAATTTCATGTATATACAAAATGTCAAAATTAAATCTGAATGCATTTTCATGCCTGCTATTTTTGCACTACTGGTACCTTTTTTCATTTTTTTTTTGTTTGTTTTGTCATTGCTTTCAGAGAGGGAGGAAGGACGTGGGGGCGGGGGGAGAGACAGAAACATTAATGAGAGAAACATTGATTGATTGCCTTCTTGTACCCACCCCGACTGGGCCTGGGCCTGGGCATGTGCCCTGACCATCAAACCAGGGATCCTTCTGTTCACCAGATGGTGCTCCAACCAACTGCCACACCCGCAGTTTGCTTTCTCTTTCTTTCTTTTCCTTCCTTCCTTCCTTCCTTCCTTCCTTCCTTCCTTCCTTCCTTCCTTCCTTCCTTCCTTCCTTCCTTCCTTCTTCCTTCCTTCCTTCCTTCCTTCCTTCCTTCCTTCCTTCCTCCCTCCCTCCCTCCCTCCCTCCCTCCTCCTCCCTCCCTCCCTCCCTCCCTCCCTCCTTCCTTCCTCTTTCTTTCTTTCTTTTTTAAATTTTTAAAATATTTGTGACCTTAGAGAGAGGTGGGGGAGAGAGAGGAGGAGAGGAAGAGAAACATCGATCGACCACCTTCTGTAGGCGCCCCGACTTGAGACTGAAACCTGCAACCTCGGCATGTGCCCTGGCCGGAATCGAACCAGCAGCTTTACAGTTTGCCCGGTGGCGCCCAACCAACTGAGGCACGCCAGCCAGTCCTTCTCTTTCAGCTTAAAAAAAGATACATCAGGAGGATGTTGTAAGCATCAGTGACGTATATTTCAAATCCCAAGCAAGCTCCAGCTTGTCGGGGCGGGGAGCAGCGCAGGCGAGTTTAGCCACCAGGAAAAAGCGGGAGTCGGTGTGGAAGAGCGTTTGCCTTGCATCTGACGGAAGTGCCGGGCTGCGTCTCTACCCCGGACACCCCTTGATACTGCAGAGTGAATTGAAATTTTTTTTACATGACATCATTCGTGAATAAGTCAAAGAATCAGAACAGTATGGACTATTTTTAGATCATTTAGCCCCGTACTTCTTAAATATACAGGAAATGAGGGAAATGAGCATGACGTTAACCGGTTTACAGTAGGCTAAATTCAACTTAAGGGACTTCATTTTGAGATGATGCTCTTGTGGCTTTTGGAGAGGTATTAAAATGTTCTTATTTTAAGAAATTGGGCATTAGTAGATTACTCTTTGATCTATATATAAATAAATGCATAATGTAAAATATATATTTATAAATAAATGTATAATAAATACATATAAATATATTTATTTAAATCTAGAAGTCTAGGAACCAGTGATCTAGACCAGCACACTCCACATTAGCTGCACTGAGTGTTAACCACCTGAGAGCCTCAATCCCTTGTTATAGACCTAACTTGTCTTCTTATCGGAGATAAACATAAACAGTCTCCCAGACAATCAGAATTAGGAGGGAGTAAGAGTGCACCTATGTAAGCTTTCGCCCGGTGCCCTCATCACCACCACCCGTGACTGATCTGAGCTTCTTCCCTGTGTTCAGCAATTTAATTCGGTTCTCTTGACAGTGCTGCTGTTTAAAAGCACCTCCCTCTTCTACTGATGGAGCTGAAATGTGCTTCCCCGTAAATTCTGCTCTGCAGCCTTCTTCTGTCTGGCAGACTTGTAAATATTTAAGGGTAGATCCTCAATTTGCTATTTATTCTGCGTGAATTCAGAGTAAGATTCCCTGTTTCCACATCTTCCCGTGTAGGGTGGTTTATCATCCGGCTCTGGCTCAGGAGAAAATGCAGAGTATGTATGGAATCTCACACCAACTGTGGAATTCCCCTGGGCGGCCCTGTCATTCCTCCTTTAAAGCTATGTGTGGTGCCTTCCAAAACTTCTGCAAATTGCTTCTTCCTATGTAGATTTTTTTTTGGAGGCCTATTAGGAGTTGTCCTGTAGATATTTGCTATTCAAAGTGTCCAGAGCAGCAGAACCAGTATTATCTCAGAGGTTATGGGACAGGTGTCTCAGGCCCCACCTACTGGATTAGAATCTGTATTGGAACAAGATCCCCAAGTGATTCGTAAGCACTTTTAAGTTTCAGAAACACTGGCCTGTATTCCTGCAGATTACTTCCTCATTGAACATGCAACAGCCTTTTTGTGTGTATCATCCCTCCCCCCATGCTTATACTTATTTGCAGACAGGATCTTTTTTAGTTTTCAGTTATGATTCTATTCACTTTTCAGTTGTGCCTGTATCTCATATGAAGAATCCTATAGAAACGATATGAAGAGATTTGACAGAATTTCAGATGCACGAGGCAGGGCCTTTGGTCTTATTAATAGAGGAATCCTTTGTTCTGCAAAGGGCCCCTGTTCTAGCTGGGTAACAGGTTGGTGTCTACAGGGCACTGTATATGGGGCTCAGGGCTCCATCACAGACTGTTTTGGTAACTGTTTGCTGCCCACAAGTAAAAATGTTGAAGAGTGCAGCAAAACCATTAAAAGAGATACTAACTTGAAGGGGAAATTAGTGATAGTCTCCAACATATTACCAACAATATAAAAATACCAACAATGCACTCCTTGTCTTAAAATAAAAGTTTGTTTTTTCTTTTCACAAACTTCAGTTTGATTTATGGTTTCTGGCTTGACATTCAACTTACTTATTTTCACTTTTTTTCCTCTTACCAATTAACCATACTGGCCTTTCCCTAGCTGTATTTGCCTCATTACATTGTGTTTTCAAGTGTAACCTCTGAAAAAAGATTCATTTTCATGCTGAAAACTTAAAAGCATTTCCTAGGAAAAGCTCATAATTTCTTTAGTAACCACTGAGTGGTTTCCATGTTGTTGATTTAATGCTGAATCTTCCCAAGCCAGAGCAAAATTCAATAAGCCATTCTTCATCTAAACAGAACTTTAATGAATCTTATTTAAAAATGGATTTATAATGCTGCTGGGTTTTTTTTTGATAGTATGAACTTCTCCAAGTGACATTGGATAATAAACTTATTTCATAATAGATTATATACCTAACAGATTATGTATAAAAAACACCAAGTTTATCTTCCCTTCAGGAAACAAAACAAACTAACAAAAAGCTTTTCTAAACTCTGTTTACCTGAAATACTGGATGCTTTTGTGGCCTCAGTGCAGAGAATGATAATTAGATGAGAATCCCGCCTGCTTCCCCACACTCACACACAAACACAATTAGGAAGGAGGCAATAAAAGTTAAGGTGCATAAAGTAATAATAGAGGACGGACTCATCTTCAGAATAGTGTCAGACGGACAGTCTGCGTTTGAAGAACTGAGAACCATCTGTTGACTCACAGAAGTAGCTCTAGGACAAGTTTTAAAAGTTGGCATTCTCCATTAGGGTTGGCAAGCACGATACAGTGTAGACCAGGGGCGTCAAACTCATTTTCACTGGGGGCCACATCAGCCTCGAGGTTGCCTTCAAAGGGCCAAAATAATTTTAAGACTATATGAATATAACCACTCTCTAACTGTTAAATAATTGAGATTACATTCAGCCCTTAAAGGCAACCATGAGGCTGATGTGGCCCTCAGTGAAAATGAGTTTGATACCCCTGGTGTAGACCATGATACAATATAAAAATATAAATAGTTCCCCCAAAAGTTGGGGAAATTTGTAGATAGTAGGCTCATTCTGGGTAATTAAGTTGGGACCAAAGGTACTTAGGACACAGACCTAGCTGTTTGAAATGTACAACATTGGAGAATGGCCATGTCCTATGTGTACATGGCTTTCGGTCACCTTGTTGGACAGAATATTGGGCTGGGAGGACCCTGCTGATGAGGATCCATCTCATCATTTTACAACAAGGTAGTCACTGACATGAGAAGGCACTTTGCCTTACTTGTTGTCCATCAGTCAGAATAGAATCTTTAAAACCACACCAAGATTTCTGCCCTAAACGATAGTTACGTGAGTCAGTGTGGGTGTGCCCCTGCTGCAGGAGCGGGTTTTACCCGTCCGCTTCCAAGGCAGGCTTTGTCAAGACAAAACGTCTGTCCTTCATTTTCCATTTCGTTGCATCAGCATTGTAAATAAGCAAGACATTAACTGAGCTGATTTAACATACCCTACGAAAAGTTCTTAAAATGGCCTGTGTTTCTATTTATGCTCACAGACTACATGCAGACTCTGGGGCGCTACCCCTCCAGCATGTCGCGGGAGGTCTGGCGGGAGGCACAGAAATCTGTATTTCTCATGAGCTCCACTGATGATTTTGACTCTGTGGTATATGGACTGAACTTTGAGACCACCCGACTAAATAATGTTCTTTTCAATGTTCCTCTTCTATTGAAAATCACCTGCTTGAAGGACAAAGCAAAAATGAGATAAGAGACTTAGTCATTTTCACACTTTGACTTTATTCATTTCTATTTTAAAGGAAGACTTTTTTATTTTACTGTGTCTCTAAAATCTCTTACTGATCTCAAAGGAAGAGGAAGAAGATTTGGAGGGAAGTAATAAAAATTATAAATGTAAAACTGGGCGCACTCGGCCCCACACAGAAGAGGTAGTTGTGTAAAAACATGGTATTTGAGCTTGTGAAAGTGTGTCTTCTCCTTAATGACCTATTATCCCCAGTCATTCACGAATCCGGAGATCTGGAGGGAATGTGGGGGCTGGTGAAGGTAACAGGGTGGCTTAGCTCAGACGTGTCTGTAACAGAGGAAGATCAGCACATGCAGTGGGTAACTGAGGAATAACCTTCACGTGGCAGTGCAGAGGCCTGTGAATGCAGAATAAAGTGAAAAACATGTGGGATATCCATACAATAAAGTTGTATTTTGGCCATAAAAAAAGTGAAGTGCTGCCAAATGCTACTACACAGATGCACCTTGAATTATGCTAAATGAAAGGAGACAGTCAAAAAAGCCACATAGTGTATGATTCTGTTTATATGAAATGTCCAGAATAGGCATATTCATAGAGACAGAAAGTAGATGAGGGGTTGCCAGAAACTGGAGGAAGGGGAGAAAGGAAGGACATGGGGTTTCTTTTTGGGGTGATAAAATGGTTGCAATTGTAAGGGGTGATGGCTGCACAACCCTGTGAATAGAGACACCACTAAATTCTTGAAAAGAGTGAGTTTTATGGTATGTAAATTATATCTTTAAAAAAGTCGTGTTTTGGATTCAGGCTCTAAATCAAAGTCTGCCTAAATCACTTTGTAGCTATGTGTCCGTGGCAGGCTCTTCGAACTCTCAAAGCCTTACTGTGTAGCCTCAATTCTAAAGAAATTATATTAGTGTGAACCTTCAAAAGTTATTATGAGGATTCAGTGAGCACAGTGTGTCGGTTCCTAGCCCAGTGCGTACTTCATGAATGTTACTTGTCGCCTCTAGAGAGAAGGTTGTGTGTGAAGAAATCTTGAAAACCAGAGCAGGGTGAACAATAGAATGACTGGCTGGAACCATTAGCCTGGGTTCGTGGCCCTCATGTCCATGGGTGCAGGGCAGCACGACACAGGGCCCAGGTGCCCCTGTGGGTCTCCGAACCTAGAACTCGATTCTGGGGCCAACATCAGTAAATTAAGAACTCTTGCGCAATAAATTCTGAATACTTCAGAAGTTAAAATTTAGGCAAAACTCTAGAAAGACTGTGCTTGTGTTATATATATATAAAAAAGGCACAGTTACTTTACAATTAAATTGTTTTAGTTCACATCTCTGCCTAGTCCTAAGTTTATGTTTTCAAAGATTATTTTTGCACGGAACCAAATATTGATATGAAACCGAGATCCTTTTAGAGGTGTTTCAAACATTTCCTAAAGATGGTAATTTGGGTTGTTCGGTACCAAAAATGTGATTTTTTTAATGGCCATGTTGTGTTAGAACTTGAATGAACTTTTTAAATATACCAGTTTATGTAGCCCATTTATCAAATGCCAAACAAGTTTAATGAAGTAAACATTTGGCCTAAAACCCAGGGTAGAAGGCATTACTGTTAATCAGTATATTAATGTCCTACATATGCATTGCCCAATTTCCCTCTGAAATATGGAGATGCTTAAGCATTGTCAAAAGAAAAACTGTTCTTTTGCTCAAATATAATTAGTAGGAAGCAAAAACTTCCTATGCATACCTTGATAAGTGATCTTTAAATGTGACATGCCTGTTCATTCATTGCCGTTTCCCTTTTCTCGCAGCGTGGGGAAGGGCGGCCGCCGCCACGCTCTTCTGCGGCTTTATCATCCTGGTGATCTGTTTCATCCTCTCCTTCTTCGCCCTCTGCGGACCCCAAATGCTGGTCTTCCTGAGAGTGATCGGAGGCCTGCTGGCCCTGGCTGGTAAGTCTGTGTGTCAGCAATTGTCCGTGCACACCTTCAGCACACCTCAGGGTGGGAGTGTCCGGGCTGGAAGGAAGATCCCTGGCAGTTACAGTTCCTGATCTGTTCTCAGAAAATGTGTCACGCAGGGCAGAAGTCTCAGAGGATCTAGATTCCTTTCCTCCTGTGTCTCAGGTGGTACTCTGTGCTCCCCATCCAAGGGAGGAAGGCTGTCATTGTGTATGCCATCTCTTGTTGGTGACCCCTGTGTCCAGGACACCCCTACCCTGAGGCATTGGGGCTGAGGCAGCCCTGGAAGTACAGTGTCTCCATAGCTGGCCCAGGGCTGGCCTCCTGTGAGCCCCATGCTGAGGGGCGGGAATGTGCCTGAGCCACTTTACTTACTGAAGGAGTTTCAGGGTCTTCGGATACGGAGGGTCATGAAAGGGTTTTCTGCAGTGGATGGGGGACCCAGAAGACGCCATCTCTGGACTTGCCTCATCTTCATTGCTAGGGGACCAGAAATGTAGCTATGTAGGTGGTTGGGGCTCTGAGTAAACATTTATTCACAGAATACAAGAACCAGGACTCTAGGAGCAAAAATAATCTGAAATTTTAGGAAGGTACCTGGCCCTAGGGAAGTCTGTCTGTCAAAGGGGCAGGACCCCAGCCAAGAGATGGATTCAGAGGCAAAAGTGGATTTCCTGAGGAGGGGAAAGGAGGAGGAACCAATAAGGGCAAAGCAAGGTTGCAGGTCCTTTCTCAAGATAACTTTGGCTCACCAGAGCAAAGCAGGAATCCGACTGCAGACCTGGAGAACAGACCCAAAGTGAGCAGAAGGCCTCTGAAACGGGTCAGAAGCTTGAGACTAAAAGAGGTCCATGAGGTCAGGTGTGAACCCGGAGGAAGAGCCCTTTGTGCTGGGAAAAGCTCATTTCCCTGAGCTTAGGAAAAAGGCTTCACCCTGCCCTCGCCTGTGCATTTGAAATTCTTCTTAATTAAAAATAAAGTTTTCTCCAGTGTTCCTCATATTTGAAAGTTTGCTTTTGGAATAATGTTTTAAAATCAGAAATTACATGGAATCACAAAAGATATGAGGAATGCCGTTGAATCCTACCTCTGCTTCTGTTTGGCTTTCTGTAGCTCCCATTTATAAGCCCTTATCGAAGACACACATTTCCTTATCTTGCTTTTACATGACTTGGAAGACTAGATGGATGCCTGTTTACATCACCATTGAAAATAACATACTAGGACATGAACGCTCATTGAAAAATCCTAGTACATATCATATGACTCAGCAACTCCACTTCTGGTATATTTCCAAAAGAACCGGAAGTGGGGACTTGAACAGACACTTGTGCACCCAAGTTCATAGCAGTGCTACTCACAACAGCCAAAAGGTGGAAACAACCCAAAGTCTCCACCAACAGATAAATGAGAAAACAAAATGTGGTACATATGTACACACACAGTAAAATAGTATTCAGTCATAAAATGGAATAAAGTTTTGCTATATGCTATGATGTAGATGGACCTTGGAAACATAATGTTAAGAGAAATAAGGTTGACACAGAAGAACAAACAATGTTATGGTTTCACTTACACAACTACCTGGAATAGGCAAATTCATAGGAACAGACAGTAGGTTAGAACTTACTGGGGTCTGAGAGGAGGGGTAATGGGGAGAGAGTTTGTTTACGCTGGGGATGTTGAAGAAGTTTTGGTTATGGATAGGGATGATGGTTACACAACATTGTGAATGTATTTAATGCCACCGAATTATACCCTTAACAAATGATTAACATGATAAATATTATGTTGTATGTATTTTGCCACACTTTTAAAAATTTTAGTAAAACTCTTTTGTCTATTTTAGCATTAAAACATTAGGATCTAATAATGGGCCCTGGCTGGGTAGCTCAGGTGGTGAGAGCATCGTTCTGGTACGCCAAGGTTGCAGATTCTATTTCTGGTCAGGGCCAATCAAGAATCAACAAATGAATGCATAAATAAATGGAACAACAAATCAATCTCTCTCTCTCTCTCTCTCTTTCTCTCTCTCTCTTTCTCTCTCTTTCTCCTCCTCTCTCTCTCAAATCAATAAATTTAAAAATTTTTAAAAAGATCCAATAATGACCATCTCAAGCTGGCAGGGTAGCAGAAGTCATAAAGAACACTAGCTGTGGTGAGCTTCCACAGATAAACAGCTGAATGAGCCTCCTGTACTCTCATGTTACAGTTTAAAACTCATCTCCTTTAGAGTCTGAGTGGGAAATGTTTGTAGGGAAATAATAAGCCTAGAAAATCTCAATATATCCGTAGTGATACTAATATTGAATAAGACCTACTTGATATATTTCACAGCAACAATGATCTTTAATTGTATTTATATCATTAGGTTAAAATGAGAAAATTGAACACTTACATTTTGCAGAAATTGACCCAAACCTTTACAAGAACTTCATGTGTGATGAACCAAAATGGGTAAATCACAACATTTATGGCTAAGCAAATTAGAGAGTAATGTAAAGAAGGATTACTTCACTACACAATATTTTGCAGTAACTGACAAACTTTGAAGTACTAAGGATTTGCCATTCAGGGTATACAAGAAGCAGAGAAATACTTAAGATCGAGATGAACATTTTGAGTTAAGAAATAGAAACAACCAATCAAAACGTAAAAACATCTACAGTCTTTCTAGCAATTAAAAAAAAAAAGAAGGAAAAAGAAATGCTTTAGGAGTTTTATCTGTGGAGCCAGTAGGAAAAAATTCAGATGAAAGAAGTGAGGACCTGATACATGCCTGATACATTCCTGGAGCACAGGCAGCCGACCCCTCTTTGTGGAAAGTAATGGCACAGAACTAAGATCTGCTCAGATCCTTTGACGTGGCAATATGCATGTGAAATATTAAGTAAAAAAAAAACCCACACAACAAAGCACAGTCTGTATATACTCAGCTTTATGGAAGTGTGCATGTTCATTGAAAAATACTAGAAAAGAAGATTAAGTTCTTTTTATTTTCACGTTGCTTAATAATAATTGTAATAATGTGATTCTTGTACCAAAAAGTTTAGAAATCCTGACACATTGTTTCCTTTCTTATAGCCTCTCTCAGACTTTCCAAAGCCCCTCTGTCATTTCTATTTCATGAGCGTGGAATGCTCTTCACCCTGTGCTCCATCTCTCCATTTCTGATTCAGATTCTCACTTCCTTTGTAGGCTTTTCTGGCAATTGTTAGCATTGATCATTTGCATCATTGGTTCATCCTTTCATGTAGGCATTCGTTTATCGAACGACTATTGTGGTGGCGTGTTTTGAATGGAGTGGTGGTGTGTGTGCATGCACACATGCATATGTTTACATATATTATTTTTGCTGACACTGAAAATATTACCATGCATTTGGCACAGGAAGTTCAAAGATGAAAATACATAATCTGCACCACCACCCTGCTTTCTATCACACACCCCAGTCTTGCACGTTTTACTGCAGCATATATAATACTTGCACAGGGACGGTAGAGTGGTTCTCTGTTTGCCTTCTGTCCATAGTTCCTATATTCAGTATTCGGCTCAGCGCCAGGTAGCTCAGATGCAGAATATTTAATAAGCTCTTTCGGTTCATGATTAACTAGATACCCCAGCCCCTTTCATTAGCATTATTTAGGTGGAGTTAACACTTGTTTAAAGACAAAAATACTGGGAGAGGGTGTTAATCTATTGTTCCCTTACATTCATTCATTCATTCATGCGTGCATGCATTCATACTTGGGATTTTCTTCTTTCCTTTAGCTGTGTTCCAGATCATCTCCCTGGTCATCTACCCGGTGAAGTACACCCAGACCTTCTCCCTTCACGCCAACCCCGCTGTCAACTACATCTATAACTGGGCCTATGGCTTTGGGTGGGCGGCCACGATCATCCTGATCGGCTGTTCCTTCTTCTTCTGTTGCCTCCCCAACTATGAAGACGACCTTCTGGGCAATGCCAAGCCCAGGTACTTCTACACATCTGCCTAAGGTGGGGAAGGGTTCCTGCTGCCAGGACGGACTCCAGAGGAAGAAACTGTGTGCTCCAGAATACTCGGAACCTGTTTGGGGCGGCAGTGCTCGCATCATTAGACTAGTCCAAGTGCTAAAACGATTGGGGGGAAATGTTTCTTAAAGGGTGTTAGAGTTTCGTACTCGGCTTTTACATATGCTTTCTAGGGGTAAACAAAACTTACTTCTTTTTAACTTAACTGCTTGTAATATGTCAGTATTTCTCTTTATTTCCTGTCCATACAATTTACACTGCATATGTAAAAGAGTATGATTATGAAACTTATGTTTTATAAGGTAAAAATGAGAAGGCTTTGAAGATTTAAGTCATCTGATAAATGGTCTGTTTTTACCAGGTTAAATGGACTGGGAAAAGGAGAACTTGGAAGTATTGGTAAAAATTGTTAGTGACCAAAGATTCTAAAAGAAATGTAAAAAATAAATATTTTTTCAGCCTTCATCTACCTAAAGAAGGAAAATCGTTTCCTAAATGCATATCACTTGTGAGCATTTCTCACTAATATCCTGCATAAATGGTTTTTTGCTAAGCTTCGCATTACCTGGAAATGTCATTTAGGAAAGGACTCCTTCGTGGCCCAAGCCTGTTGCAGAGATAAGGCCTGCTGTAGGGAAATGCTAGGATGAAAATTTCTCTTTCAAATGGTGTATAGGGTTGGGGTGTGGGGAGATGACATATTAATCTATATTGTTTTGTGTCTGTATGTTCACATCCAGAGTAGACTGAGTTGAAAGATGGGCAGGGTCTAATTCATCATGACTGACAGAGCATTAGGAAGGCCATTGCTGTCACAAAAGTGACGTTGAAACAACCTTAGGAGAGGAAACGGCTTGAATGTTTCATCTCAGTTGACCAGGCTCGAATCATATAGACACAGCTTCTGATAGATTGCAACTGTAAGCAGAAACTTAAATATAGTTAAAAACCTGGTCTTACTTGGTTGACCTATTTAAAATACCTATTGTAAAACATGCAACAGGAGAATTCAGGGATGTGAGATCTCTGAATGGGAAATATATGATATATCACATGGATTATTATTATTATTATTTTTTTACCATTTGTACTTACACAATGAAAACCAATTCATATGATATATCAAATTGTTTTGTAAGTTGCAGAATAAGCAACTGCAGTTTTTATTATGAATTTTTCCCAATAAACCAGGTTTTCTAATCTTGTTTCTAGTTCGCATTTTGTGTGTGTGTGTGTGTATGTGTCTTTTTTCTTAATTCAAATCTGGAGAAGGGAATTGAAAAAAAGATGCCTTGGGTTGGGTCGTAAGAACATTGGATAAAATGAAAGTTGCTTCTTCCTTGAGATGGGATCTTCTTCATGCAGGTGGAGGGGCAGCAAGAAGTGCCCCAGTCCACTTTCCTGTTCAATAGTTTATTTTCCACCATGGGTTGTAGGTTAATTCTCCTATGGTGTATATAATGTGAAGAAAGGTTGCAGAGAGGCATGGCGGGAGAAGGGAGATATTTCTTCTTAGTGCTGTTAGCCATTTGGTCTTTAGCAAATTTTTTCTTCTGTGCTTCTCAGAATACGAGGTGAATATTTCTCATCATAAATTTAGAAGAATGTGGTCTGTGTGATTATTGATATCAAAAAATAACTTTTTTAATCCTGTGCCTGCTGGAGGATTTGAAGAGGTAACTGATGGTGTTAAAAGTGTCATCTTCTGAAATAGCCCAGGGTCCTGGCCGGGTAGCTCAGTTGGTTGGAGCGTCGTCCTAATATGCCATGGCTGCAGTTGCCAGTCAGGGCACAGACGAGAATCAACCAATGAATGCATACATAAGTGGAACAACCGGTGATATGTCTCTCTCTCTCCCCACCCATCTTTCTCAAATCAATAAATAAAACAATTAAAAAAATAAAATTAATAGCATTGCTAATTTAAAAAGATGATGGATATCTAGAGATTAAGAAACTGGGTCTCTCATTGTGCATGAAAATGACGCAGATGCAAGGTTCTCTGAGAGATGTGCTCTTGTTTTTTAATTTTATCCCATGCAACTTTCTTCTTCAATAAATAAGACACTATATCTGAATGATGCACATTTAGGAAAAATACAACTTCCCGGGACCAATGAGTTAATGTAACAGAAGCATTTCCACCCGAAACATTTTGGACAAAGACATACTGTCATTACATTGGCTAAAACGGTCCGCCTCCTTCAGCTTTGTTCAAGTGTAGAGATCCTCCATTTCTTGGTTCACACTCACCCAGACAGACATCCTTAGGTCATAAACAGCAGGAGAATTCCAGAGAATTCTGAGCAGTAATGAAGAATTTGAGAAGCCCTGTGGAGACTAACAATGTGTTGTATGACATTTCCCATGGTGAAGCTGAGGTGGATTTTGGCTCTGTAATTACATTAAGAGTCCCCACCCTTTAAATAAGCAGTTCTAGGTTCCCAAGCAATTATCTCACGCTCACATTAAAAGTAGTCAGATATGCTAAGTGCCATTTTCAGTTGAGTGTAACAAAGAAGTAATATGGCAAGGTCTTTCAGTTGTCACACAAGCTAACTATGGAGTGTAATTATTTTTAGCTTCAAAACTATGTACGGCTAGACTGACTATAAAGTTTGATAGCTTTCCTTTTTTAAGGAAATGAAAACAGTAGAAGAATATAGACATAATAATTTAATTAGATTGATTTTTGCTACAAGCTCCTGCTGAAAGTCAATCCTATTCATATAAAGTACACGAATCCTGAGTTGACTTGTTTTGTTTTTCTAGGCATACCTGAAGAGACCGTATTTGGGTCTCATCCAGTGCCGGCTCTTGCTAGCCGTTCACCTCCCCACTGGTCTCATAACCTTATCTGTAAAATGATTGCCAATGACCCCTCACAATTCTCCACTTCAGTGTGCTTGTATGTGTATCTGCTCTTAACTTACCCAAACGTTCTTGGGAAAAGGAAAAGGGGTAATGTGATGCTTTCCATGTGTGTTTTTTTTCAAATTGACTTTCATAACTAGAGACAATGACGAAAATCTTTTTAATATTGTAATGGAACTTTTTCTTTAGTCCAAATTGAAGACTTCTTTTATTTGGAAGAACTAAATAAGTGAGTGTAGACTCTTATTATGAACAGAAGGAACCCTAAAGCTTAGAAGAAAAACTTCGTTTGTATTCAGGGAGCTTCTGGTTCAGGATGATGGAGTGGACACTGCGTAATAATCGTTCTGACCAGTGTAGAGAAAAGTGCGGAGTAAACAAGTGCAGAGGGATTAAATCCCTAACAAAAGAGGGATCCATCAGCTGACTTGAGATTTTGTCACTTCTGCAAGATGAAAAGTGACAATGTCACAGCACAGTGAGGCTACCGCCCAGCATCAACTCAAGTGGGCTGATGGGGAAGTCACAGCTGCGCTGCTTGGTAAGTGCCAGAGGTGCTTGGAGCCGGAGGACAAAGAGTAGGCGTGGGAAAGGAGTGCATCAGGGGTCGCTCTTGCGTCAGGAGCTAGTCAGGGACTAGTCAGGGGTCTGCTCTGTCCTTCCCTCTCCCCTCAGACTCCCACCCCAGGTTTACAGAGAGGAACAGCTGGCCAAAACTGCTTCCCTACAGGCATGCCCACAGGTGATGATCGCCAAAGACCACGCTCTTTTCTAAGTGCTCCACCTGTACTAATCCATGTGAACTTCGACCTGATATAGATTTGAGTATTCAGAGAAGAAATGGATGCATAGAAATGTGAAGTCACTTTCTCAAGGTCACACAGCTAGTAAGTAAAAACAGTTAAGAACAGAAATGAAATACAGTGTTACGGTGTTATTTGGTGGAGGAGAGCATGGTACAGTAGATGTTATTCCCATCTGGGCAATCTCAGGCTTCCCTTTTGTATGGGCGGGAGTCCGTCAACCTCTTCCACCCATCCATACTGCAGGGAGGGTCGTGCCTTCCCAGTGTGTTTTGGGGGCATCGTGCAGTGGAATGAAGGTGAAGGTGAAGGGCCAGAAGTGGGGAGGACTAGGTCTGGGTGGGGGCTGGTTCTTCAGAAAGAGTGGGAATGAGAGAGGCAGCTGAAGGAAATGAGAAAGAGAAAAAAAAAAGAGTGGGGGTTAAAAAACCTAGGATCTATAAATCTCACTGCATAGTGTTTGAAAAACAGTTTCCATTGTTTTGAGTTTTCACAATTAGACTGTCTTCTTTTGGAACACTTTTCTGTGATTGGACCATGTGAGTAATTGCTTCATAAGCATCGCAGGTATAAGCCGTTTTCCAAATCACCCCAGGGGTGTGGTTGAAATCAGAGGGTCTGGTTTTGGTTTGGCGACCTGACAGCGAGAGCCTCATAGGTAAAAGCCCAGGAGCATCTTTCTGAAGAACTCATTTTTAGCTTTTGATGGTACAGATCACTGGTCCTGACTGAAGCACAGTTTTGTTTTAGACATTAGAGTCACACATATAATGTAGAAAATGCTGTGTTTATTATTGTTTATAGGGCATTTTGAAACAGGTATTATGGGAAAAATGGCAAACACGATACTCATTCACATGGACAGAACAGGCTACTTAGATATAAATGCATCGTATGCCATCTTTTTGGCTTTTATTGTGCTATAGAATACTCCTGGTCAGAAATAGAAATCTGTGGAAGAAGGGCTCCTTTTCACTTTTATGTGTCCCATGTCTAGATCTTTTTCATCCAATTACTCTAAACAGAAAGAACTGAATGCATAATCCCCCATATTTTACCTTGATTGTCATATGTGTAAATGTTTAATCCGAAATATAGTCATGTTTGTGTTAATATAAAAATGTTGAAAACCACAGGTCAATTATTTAACCCTCCAGCTCTATCCCAACTAATCACGTAGAGCAGACATGAGTGAAGCTTATCACCTTTGGGGAGGATTTCTCCGTAGTGTGTGAACTCCCAACACAGTGACTTTAATTTGGGTGGAAGACACAGGTGAACATTTTTGATAGCCCTCCTATAGAAAGAAATTCAAAGGCTTCCCAGTAAAACCGTAACAGGAATTCAAACAATTCTGAAATCTAAATTGCTCAGGGAAGGATGCCTCTGAACAAGGAACTTCCATACAGCGATGCAGCCGGGATGAGGCTGGAAGCCCTGCCGGTCCCTCTCCCGCACAAGAGCAGAGCTTAGGGAGGCTGGGTGAAGAGGTTCAATGCCAGCTACCTCTTCTGAATTCTTGCCTTTCCTTGCTCTTTCTGCAACAGTTTTTTCAGCAGTGGAGCTCTAAAAACAGGTCTTTGGGGTCAATAGATTGCTTTATCTTACCTCTGTAGAGCGGTTTCAGGTTTTAAAATTCCTGAAGACACACTGGGGTTGGGACCCACCGGTGGATGGTCAGAGTCCTTTGATTTTTGAGATAATCCTTCCCTAAGCTAGGCTCGTTTTGTCACACACCCAGGCCTTTGTATTTAGATTTTGCAATTCTGGTGAGTATCTGGGTGTGGCAGAGGAGAGAAGAACACACCTCAGGTGTGGGAAAAGACAGCCCAAAAGGGAAACTTAAAAAGGTTCAGATCCTGTCGCCTTCATGACGTTCCACTGGTACTATTCAGTGCCCCATTGTCCATCTCAACCACTTACTGTCCTTAGCTGTAGAAATAAAGGAAAACTCAGAAGTGTGAAGTGTGTGTGTGTTTAAAGATAGTTATCTGGTGAAGAATTGGAGCCTTGTTGATTTAAATGGCATAAGATCATCTTAGTGATAATGAGTCATCAAATAATTATAATAGATGGCTGTATAATGGTTTGCCCAGCCAGTTTGACCGGTATGAAAGCTCAGGGTAATTAACCTGCCATTATCAACTGTTTTTGAGTAAGTTACTTTTAAGAGGGTACACTTAGATTTGAGACAGAAACTGAAAACTAATCACTAAAAAATTGCCGAGTTGGACTCTGAAAGGAAGCTCCATATTTGAATCCTGTTTCTCTGTTCTCTGCTTTCTCTTCTGGTTACCCAGTGGATGGTCTGAATTTGAAATGCTTCACTGAAAATTCATGTTTTCAAATTCTACTCCACCCAACTCCTAGTTGAGCAACACCTCAATGCCTAACCCTTTATTCAAGGAAAAGTAGTTTCAGTGCAGATATGGAAGATAGATGAACTGAAGGATGCACAGGAAGCTCGGCATTTGCCACAGTTAATTTCATGCTGATAGATTTACCATTGGAATAATCCCTTCTGAAGATGTCTAGGTGGTCAGAAGTTGACTTCAGCATGATAAAATGAATTCCTGACCAACCACAACCAAATACAAATTCCTTTGTCTCAGAACACTATATTAGCCATGCGGGATGCACCCTGGCCCTCATTCTGGAGACATCTTCCCTGTAGGGGTGCTCCTTCTGCCAGGAGCACCTGGGCTGGGTGCCCTTGTGCAGGTGCAGCTGCACAGCCCCACGGGGCAGCCTGGCTGTGGCATCAGGTCAACGCAGACTCCACTCAACGCAGACTCTACCTAGCTGTCCAGACATCAGGGTACCCAAGAGGGGCCCTGGGGCTGTTTGAAGGACAACAAGCCGTCTATCCCCACTGACCACACCCTGATCCCTGTCCCCCAGGTTTTCCTTTATAAGGCTCAGAGACACAGAGGCAGCTTTTACATCAGCATCAGGAATTTAGTGTCTGGGTGAACACACTCCCCATTCTTCAAGTTATGTCTTTAAAGAGTAAAGTCAATATTCAGAGACATTACAAATTAAAGTTGAAGCTGAGTCAAATCCTATTTGCTTTTTCCTGTTCTCGCATGCTGCAAACACCCAGAGGAATCTAATGAATATAAACCAATGAGCAGAATAGAATCGGAGGCACTGAGTCAGAGAATAGACTGACAGTGGTAAGGGGGCAGGAGGGAGGTGAGGGCTGATTGAAAGAAGGTAGAGGGATTAGTCAAGGAACATATGAAGGACCCATGGACGTGGTCAACAGTGTGGGGATTGGCTGTGGGAGTGGGGGGCGGGCTGAGTGGAGGGGGGCAAAGGGGGAAAAATTTGAGACAACTGTCATAACATAAACAAATATATCATTAATAACAAGTAAATAAAATAAAATAATTAAAAATATGTGCCCTGGCCAGTGTGGCTCAGTTGGTTGGATGCCGTACTCTAACCGAAAGGTTGTGGGTTTGGTTCCCAATCAGGGCACACGCCTGAGCTGCAGGTTCGTTTCCGGTCCAGGGTGTGTTGCTCCTGGTGCAGGCGTGTGCAGGAAGCAACCAATCCATGCTTCTCTCTTGCATCGATGTTTCTCTTTCTCCCTCTCTCTCTAAAAGCATAAAGTGAGGATTCAAAAAAAAATCTTGACATTCTTCAGCTTCTGTATACCTCTGTACTTACTGACCAAGCACATTAAAGGTAGGCTTTCAGCTCCTACTGGCTAATTCATAGCCTCCTTGCCCCAGTGGGGCTCCGTGAGTCGCTGGGTGAAGTGTCTCCTTCATGCTTGCCTGGAGGAGCACGGCCCTCAGACCCTGTTGAAGCTGAGGTGTTAAAGGGACGCCATTTCCAACGGAGTGCCTGCTTCCAGCCCTTCGCCTTGCCTGAGTCTCCTCAGCTCAGCTTACATATAAAAATGCCCAGTTATTCACCTTCTTTCACATGACAGTTGTTTTATTTTTATTTAAGATTTCATTTATTTATTTATTTATTTTTAGAGAGGGAAGGCAGGGAGAGAGAGAGAGAGAGAAACATCAATGTGTGGCTGCTGGGAGTCATGGCCTGCAACCTAGGCATGTACCCTGACTGGGAGTCGAACCTGCAACACTTTGGTTTGCAGCCCGCGCTCAATCCACTGAGCTATGCCAGCCAGGAGTTGTTTTATTTTTTATCCTAACAAGAGGTTAGGAACGTTTCTGGAATTTATAGTTGTGTAATCCTAGGGCTGCTCTTGGAAATAAATGAGGAATGGGAGAATGTTAGACAAGCCACGCCGGGTGGTCTCTCTTTTCCCCAGGCTGTTCGTGAGGACAGCACTGCTTGGTCCCCATGCTTGTTTCGGTAACACAGCAGCCCACTCCTTCCTGCAGCCTGGGGGTGAGTGAGTCATCATGGCTGGAGCTAGAACTGGCAAAGTGGAGACAACTTCTACACGCTAAAACACAGACCTTTCTCCTGGAACGCCTTTACATTGAACAAAGTTTGGAAAAACAGACAAAATGAGAATCCTCAAAGAAGCTCCAGAAGGCTTATATTCTGTGCCAAGCTGACATGTTAAACATAAGTTTCTCATTTGCAGGAATTAACTGGTAGAATACTTTTTTTCTTTTGAGTTCTACAAATGTCTTTAAGAGTTTTGTAAAAAGAAAAAGTCATCATATAGAATTATGATCTAATATTCTCAGCACAATGAGAGGTCAGATTTTCTTCAGAGGAGTGCGTATGCAAAGTTCCAAAAACACTCATGTTCCAGATATTAATAGACATTACTAAAATTCTAGCGTCAAATAATTACAGTAATGTATACCATTTACTACTCCCGTACTGTGTGCCAGGCTCTATTCCATTTGACCTGAACAACAATCCCATTAGGTAAGTACATCATCACCTCCACTTTAAAGTTAGGGGCACTGAAACTTAGAGAGTTTAGACACTTTCAAAGTCAGTAATGGAGCTGTCAGAGACTGGTTTAATTCCAAAATTCTTTCTCTTAAGTGTGTGTGTGTGTGTGTGTGTGTGTGTGTGTGTGTGTGCGTGTTGCATCCACTCGGACTCCCGGCCACCCCTCTAAGTGAGTGACGTCCGCGGTGTCCCGTCCTCAGCAGCCCTGCTCAGCTTTGCAGACTCCCACCTACGGCCTCTTCTACGGAGTCAGTCCATCTCGTATCTGGCCTTTCTTTTTTCCTGCTGCCTCCTATTTTCCCAGCATGATTGTCTTTCCAAAGAACCCCGCCTTCTCATGGTGTGCCTGAAGTAGGACAGCTTCAGTTTTGTCAGTTTTGTCATTTTGCCAGCAATGGTTCAGGCTCAGTTTGCTTGAGGACCCACTTGTCCTTTTTTCGTGGACCAGGGGACCTGTAGAACCTCCTCCAACACCATATTTCCTATCACTGTACCCAAATGTCATTGATAAGTACAGAAGTAACTAAGCTTTAAAGCATTTTGTTTTTTACTTTTTTAAAATTACTACATAAAGTTCAGAACTATTAAAGTGCTAAATTAGTCACCAAGAGGAAGATTTAACATTAGAACTTCCCTGTTTTTCATGGCACACCGCCTTAATTTGGACTCCTGAGACAATGTCTCGGGGGTAGTTTACTGGGCAAGTGATCCCAGGAAGCACAAATAAAGAATGAGAAGGACAGCTTAGGAAAAAAAGACAAAGCATGTGTTTATAGTCAGATCACCACAACTAGAGCTTAATATTTCTGGGAACCCTCTGAGGAACCATGCGGAACGAGTCTTACAATGGTTCTACTGAGGGACAGGGAGGCTGCGTCATTTGTCCGTTGACTGTTGTCCTTCACTGTTGAGATTTGCTCCCGGGGTTTGAATCCCAGCACGTGTGGGCAGCCCTGTGTGCAGGCTGGGCAGGCCCCCATGGTGCCAGGCAGAGCTCTCATTCTAAGAGGCAGAAAGACAGATGCTTGGGGTAGGAAGCTTTCAGTGTGTGAGGCAACTGCCCAGTAGCTGCAGGCTGAATCAGAGGTTTGCCAAGGACACATGGGCAGGACATCTCCACTGTGTGCTATAGTCCTTACTCCTGTCTGCTTAAATCATCCCTGCCCCATGTGAAGTAGGCTCTGATACTGATGCTTCAAGGTAATTATGGGCTATAGTCTCTAAAGCTGAATTTAAAAATGGGAGGGTTAGTGAATAAATTAGAATCCCTGTAGCTGCAGCTGTCTCTGAGGTTATTGTTGTTGTTGTTGTTATTATTTAGAAAGAAGAGAAGGGAGGGAGAAAGGGAGGTACAAAAGCATCAATGCGAGAGAGAAACACTGATTGGTTGCTTCTCATACATACAACTGACCAGGACGAACCTGCAACCTCGCCATGTGCCCTGACTGGAATCAACTGAGGACATTTTGCTTTGCAGAACAACACCCATCCAACTGAGCCACACCTGTCAGGGCGAGGCCTTAATTCGCACAGTTGCAACCTCCCCGCCTCCCACCTGATCTGCCAGGGATACCTCCCAAACCCTTCAGTGGATGCCTGAAACCGTGGATGGTACCAAACTCTATACGCACTGTTTTCCCCTATACGCAGATACATATGATAAAGTTTAATTTATAAGTTAGGCACAGTGAGAGATTAACAACAGTACCTAATAATAGAATAGGACAATGATAGCAATATACTGTAATAAAACTTATGTGCATGCGGTCTCCCGCTCTCTCAAAATATCCTGTGCTGTATGCACCTCCCTGTGAGGATGTGAGGTGACACAATGCCCCCGTGATAAGAGGAAGTGAGGTGAATGATGAAGGCTTTGTGACAGCACCGGGTCCTGAGACAGTCCATCTGGTGACTGGGATGGCTACTCAGAGGCTGCTGGAAGGGCAGCACCTGCAGTGTGCATTTGTGGGACAAGGGAGGATTCACGTCCCAGGAGGGACAGAGCGAGGCAGCTCAGGATTTCATCAGGCTACTCCGAACGGCATGTAATTTAAGACTTATTGTTAATTTCTGAGTTTTCCCACTAATATTTTCACACCATGACTGCTGCAGGTAACTGAAACTGTGGAAAGCAAAGCTATGGAGAAAGGGATGGGGGGACCACTGATTTTGTAACAGCTGCTATATTACCTTGTGATAATCAAGGTCAATGAACCCCACGAGTATATTAACACTGATGATTGGCCTGGGGGTCCAGCTGCATGAGGAACCCAAAATGACCAGTGACAGTAGCTTTAGGTTCAGTGGAACCCGTCTAGGTTCCCGGTGAATCATTTGACTCACCTTGGAAATGCAGACTTCCAATTCCGTAGAGCCTAGATTTTTTAGAGAGCACAAATCCCCCCAAATAAGACACCAGGACTGATGTTACAAAGGGCTGATCCCAGCCCGAAAAGGTGTCGTTTATTAGCTGAGCCTATAAGAGGCTCTTTTAATATCTTGCCAGTCTGGCAGCCTCCGGGATATAAAGTAGACCGAAAGTCAAGTGCCCATCGTCACACCTCAGCTCCCTTAGTTTAAGGAAATGTTATAAAGGATCTCACATCAATTCATTGAGAATAGCGTAAGTCTTCCCTCGGATAATGGGGCTTGCGGGGGCACTACAGGCAGGGAAGGGAAATGGAAATAATCATCAAGCCCAGTAAGATGAAACAGGGGCTGATGTACCCAACTTGTCTGAACTTGATCTCATCACGTAGAGTGGTTTATGTATTTATTTATTTTGAGGGGTTGTTCATCCCACCGATCCATCTCTGAATTCCACATCCTTAGCTCCACTCCCACACATGTTCCCACAGTGCCTAGTGGACAGGTCTGCAGGTCCTGGAGCTCTTTTGGTGGGTAAGCCACTTCCTGTCACGGCACGAACTTCCCTTGCCTGTTTCGGATATTTTAAGACCTCACCCTAGTCACTGGCCTAGAAGCAATGAGGACATTAGCTTCGTGGGAAAGCATCTGCCTCGTGTGAGGCATCTGCATGGTTCCAGGCAACGGGAGGCTGCTTTCCTCTGCTGAGGAGGAGGGGACCTTTCTGCCAGTCTGGAGCGTTCTACCCCAGGTCCCCATCCCAGGTGTTAGGGACCAACTCTTTCCCTGTGAGGGCCTGCTTTTCAACATGGAAGGCCTCCTAGGACTGTGTTTTCAGCCTCTGGTAGGGCTGTCATTCTTACATCAAATCCCGGACATGATTTTTAACACGGGTTGCCCCAACAGACGCAGATGCAGATCTCTTTAAATGCTTCCATGGAGGACCCCGGCTTTCACAACGCGCCACGGTGAGTGGAAGGTTGGTTGACCTGAGCCTTTTATTCACTTTCTCCAGGTAACGATTCCACAGTCCTCGTCCTTACCAGTGCCCCCATACCTATCAAGTGCTACAGAGATCACATAGCCAGCACAACCTCTTCCACCCCAACCCATCACAGGTGAGCGTTTCCATGAGTGTGGTGCTGCGGGCTGTCAGCAGTGACCGCGGCTGCACTCACCCCCAACAATGCGGTTCTGGTTGCCTAGGACCGGAGTGAGCCAATTGCGGGCTCCGTTCCAAGACCACTTCCAGAACTGCTTGTCTTAGACTGGTTTTCCCCAGAAGATTTGGGTGTAGGTACTATTTGGGAGGTGATCCCAGGGACCCCAAATGAGGAAGAGAGGAAAGTAATGCAGGGAAGAGAGAAAAGCCAATAATGTGTCTGTTAATAGTCCTACTACTGCTGACTACTGCAGGCAACTGGGACTCAGTCCTGCCACCGACCCTCTGAGCAACCATGTGGAGCTGACCAAGGAGACATGCAGAAGCTGGAGCATTTAACTGACCTCTGTCTCTTAATGGTTGAAGTTTCTCTTGTGGCAGTAAATCCTTAGCATTTCAGAGGAGTCGTGTGCATGGGCTGAGCAGCTCACCACTTCCCTCAGGCCAAGAGGCAGAGAGACACAGTTGCTTAGAATCTGCATGGGCACCACCCACCACAGTTGCAGGGGTGCTCAGAAGCGGGCCCAGGGGCACTCGAGGTGGGCATGCACAGCATCTGCTACACAGACCTGTGTTCATTAACAGAGTCTGGTTGGGAAACACTTGTCTGGATTATTTACCCCATCCACTCCCACGGCTTCTCGTAGTCTATAGGGTTAGATTGCCACTTGAGAGCATGGTTTACAAAATTTCCCATGGTCTGGCTCTGCTTTTCTGGACTCTTGTCTTGAAAATCATTCCTCTTGCAGCCACTGTTTTACCTGCCCCCTCCCCCCACCACACACACACAACCATCTCTACCTTCTGTGCTCTGGATACAGCCAACTTCCTGCAGTCCCCTGGTATTTCATTTCTCTAGGCTAGCTACTCTTTTCCTCTGCCAAAAGAGACTGTCACACCCTATTTTTGCCTAGCACAGACATTCCAGGATAGTGCTGGCAGTTACACAACACTGTGACTGCCTGAATGCCCTGGGTTGCACACTTAAGATTGTTTAAATGGTAGATTTATACTATGTGTACTTTACCTCTCAATAAGGTATATTTAAAAAATAAAAATAAATGTGTTTCCCGTCTATCCCCATCTGTTATTATTCAGATAAAGCAGCACAGCTCCTGGGAAACCACCTCCCCTAAATGAATGGACCCTTTTATTTCCATATTTTATCTTTGAGCCAGATACCATCTAGGGGTTTTCCGGCTGTGAGGCTTAATTTTATGTGTCAACTTGCCTGGGCCATGGGTGTGTCTGTGAGGCTGTATCTGGATGAGATGGACATTTAAATTTGTTGACGTTGTTAAGCAGATTGCCTTTCCCAAGGAAGGCCTGGCTAGAACAAAAAGACTGAGAGAGAAAAGTTACTCTCTCTGCCTGCCTGTCTTCAAGCTGAGACCTCAGTCTTCTCCTGCCTTTGGACTTGGACTCAGGCTCGGACTGGAAGTAACACCATTGGCTCACCAGATTCTCATGCCTTTGGATTCAGCCTGGATCTCCTGGGTCTCCAGTTTACCAGCTGTAGATCTTGGGACTTCTCAGCATTCATAACCACATGACCCAATTCCTCATAATAAATCTCTGTTACTCTCTTTATATGTATATATGTGCATACATGTATCTCTAGATCTGTGTGTATCAACATGCAATAAATAAATATATGAAATTTTCTGTGGACAATGCAGTGGTAGAATAATTCACACAGAATAAAAGTATTTACAAAAAAATTAACCCCAAGGACATAGAAGATGCTTTGTATTATTGTGTATAACAGAAGCAAAAACATGGACTGCAAATATGCTTACTGAATTTACGATGTGGTTGCCTTTAGGAAAAGTGGAAGGGAATGATACTGGGGAGAATAAAAGAGACTTCAAATTTGTCTATAATATTCTATTTCTTTCATTCATTAAAAAAATACCTGAAACAAAAATGATATTAGATTTTTTTCCTTGTGGTTGATAGACTTGGAAATATATGTATTGTATTCTTTATACTTCTCTAAATACTTAAAATAGTTCCAAATAAAAAAATATGTTTCTATAATAGACAATACTGAAATTTTGCTACAATTTACAACCATTCTCACTTTAAAAAAATTGTGAAAGCCTTTCCATGGCAGCATGGTAAACGCAAATGCATCAGTGCCATTTATTTTTCAAACTTAATGCCTACTTACTCATTTCCAGGAACAATGCAAATATTTTTTGCAAGTTTTTGTGTGCTTTTAAGAAACAAGTTAGCCCTGGCTGGGTGGCTCAGTTGGTTGGAGCATCAACCCATAAACCAAAAATGTTGTGGGCTTGATCACTGGTCAGGGCACATCCCAAAGTTGTAGTTTAATCCCTGGTTGGGACACAGGCAGGAGGCAGCCTATGGATGTTTCTCTCTCACATCTATGTTTCTCTCCCTCTCACTCCCCTTCTTCTCTCCCTAAACTCCATAAATGTATCCTTGGGTGAGGATTTAAAAAGGTCCTATAATGTTAATACAAGAAGCTCATCAGGAAAACAGCTGGCCCTACCTACTCATTCTCTCTTCATTGTGCTCAGACTCCTGAAGCAGCCATGGAAAAATGGTTTAGTGTTTTCTTTTTATTTACCTTCATCCTGCAGAATAATGTCCTTTTTCCTTAAGTTTTTAATTTCATATGGACCTCTTACCACTCACCCTCACACATGCAGACACACACTCACGCCCACACACACTTACAGGTGCCCAGCACACATGCACACATTCAGATCCTTCTCTTCTGCCCAGTTTCCCAAGGATGGCATGTCTCTACTTTTGGTTAAATCGATATTCGTGTTTTGTATTATTATGGTAGTTCTCAGCTGAGTCTCGGATAAATGACTTCATCCATTTTCTCCTACAACTTTTTGTTTTTATTAGAATTTATTCTTGACTCATTTTTTCATTTGTTTAGAGTTTTAGGTTAAAAATAATTGCTTTCAGCATTTGAAAGTGATACTGATCTCAGAATATTGAAGGCATTCCTTCTAGAGTCCATATTATCCTTGAGAAGCCAGATGGAATTCTAATGTCCAGTCCTTTGCTTGTTACTCACTTCTTCATCCCTGGGAGATTTTAGTATTTTCTCCTCAGTCTCAACTTTTAAATTCGTGATGTGCCTTAATGCTGGTTTTTATTGATTTATAGAGCTTTGTGTCTTTTTTCTCTCTTTAACTCCTATCAGTCATATGCTAGACCTCATCAGTTACATCTTCTAATTTTCTGTCCTTTCCTTTCATTATTCTATCTCTTTTTTGTTTTGCTTTCTCTTCCCTTATTTCATCTCTTTTATCTTTTTATGCTTCCTTTGCAGTGATTTTCTCAATATTAATTTTTCCATATTTGTTCAATCTAATACTTGTTCTTCTATCATATATTTAATTTCCGAGAGCTTTTTCTTATTCTCTAAATTATTCTTCTTTTTATGAAAAATTATTAATCTGTTTTATTTTGCAGAGGCAATAATCTTCTGTTATTTCCCATAACATGTTTTGAAGTTTATTTCTGTCCCATCCATGTATCTTTTCTCTTTAAATTTCCTATTTTGTTTGTTTGTGAATATGTTTTGGGTTACCTTTTATGATTTTCTTGGATGTTTGATGATCCTTAGCTGTTTATATTTCAGGATCAGATGCAAAAAATTCTAGTTTGTAAGCTCCACGTATGTTGACTGGGCCCCACTACTGGGCCTCGCCGCAGGTTCAGAGAGTAAATCTGGTTGTTGCCTTGGAGGGCTCCAAATTGCCAATGCAAGTCTTTTCTCTTGGGCTAGTCAGTTTCCTGAAGCAGAATTTTTCTATTTCTTGCCTGAAAGGCAGAGCCCGGTTGCTATTATTCTCAGAACCAGTGGGAGAACGAGCCAGAACGTCCACCTTGAACATGTAGACAACCAGAACCCACGTGTTTTCAGCATGTGCCTTACTTTGCCCTCAGCTGCAATCTTCCTCAATATTCTCTGGGCGTGTTTCTAGTCTTCCGCCAAGTTTGAGGAGAAGCAGCGATGTGCCTGCGCAGTAGAGAAGGGGAACTGGGCTTCTGTGTGTGTCTTGTAAAGACTTGGGATCTGTCCTCCTGTGTTCAGCCCCTCCCTGAATCCTGGCCTTCAGACACACTGTTTGGCCTCAATCCCTGCACCTCTCTGGAGCAGGATTCAGCTTGCTTCTTGTTGGCTTACCTCCCTCCCCACCCTGCAGCCATTTTAAAGATTAAAAACGTCCTCAAAAATATCAACGTGTTCTGACATGGGAAGATTTCAAGACATTCTCAAATAAAAAATGGCAAGTTTGATTTCTGTGATTTTACTTTTTCATATTTACATATGTAATTGCACATGCATATATATGTTATACAACATCTTGTGTGTGTGTGTGTGAGAGATAGAGATTTTTTTTAATATATTTTATTGATTATGCTATTACAGTTGTCCCATTTCCCCCCTTCTCTCCCCTCCACCCTGTACCCCCCTCCCACCCACATTTCCCCCTTTAGTTCATGTCCATGTGTCATACTTATGAGTTCTTTAGTTTCTACATTTCCCATACTATTCTTGCCCTCCCCCTATCTGTTTTCAACCTACATTCTATGCTACTTATTCTTTATACCTTTTCCCCCTCTCTCCTCCTCCCACCCCCCTGTTGCTAACCCTCCATGTGCCCTCCATTTCTGTGGTTCTGTTCCTGTTCTAATTGTTTACTTAGTTTCTTTTGGTTTTGCTTTAGGTGTGGTTGTTGATATTTGTGAGTTTGCTGTCCTTTTACTATACATGTCTTTTCTTTATCTTCTTTTCTTAGATAAGTCCCTTTAGCATTTCATAAAATAAGGGCTTGGTGATGATGAACTCCTTTAACTTGACCTTATCTGAGAAGCACTTTATCTGCCCTTCCATTTTAAATGAGAGCTTTGCTGGATAGAGCAATCTGGGATGTAGGTCCTTGTCTTTCATAACTTGGAATATTTCTTTCCAGCCCCTTCTTGCCTGTAAGGTCTCTTTGGAGAAATCAGCTGACAGTCTGATGGGAACTCCTTTGTAGGTTACTGTCCCCTTGTCTCTTGTTGCTTCTAGGATTCTCTCCTTCGTTTTTACCTTGGCTAATGTAATTATGATGTGCCTTGGTGTGTTTCTTCTTGGGTCCAACTTCTTTGGGGCTCTCTGAGCTTCTTGGATTTCTTGGAAGACTGTTCCCTTTACCAGATTGGGGAAGTTCTCCTTTATTATTTGTTCAAATACGTGCTCAATCTGTTGCTTTTCCCTTTCCGGTTCTGGTACCCCTATAATTCGGATATTGGAATGTTTAAAGGTGTCTTGGATGCTCTTAATCTTTTCCTCAATTTTTTGAATTCTTATTTCATCCTGCTTTCCTGCTTAGTTGATTCTATCTTCCTTCTGGTCCACTGTATTGTTTTGAGACTCATATTCCTTCCTTTCACTATTGGCTCTCCTCCGCGTGTCTTCCTGCATCTGTTTTATGGTAATCTGCATTCTTTCATCTAAATTTCGTCCAAAATCAACCAGTTCCGTGAGCTTTCTGATCACCAGTGTTTTGAACTGCGCATCTGATAGATTGGCTAATTCTTGGTCGCTCAAAAGGATGAGTCCTGGGGGACTGATCTGCTCTGTTGAAAACATGTTTTTTTTTTTCCCCTGTCTCTCCTTTTTTTTCCGGTCTGGTTGCTCTTGTTACGGTGGGGGGCGGAGCCTTAGGTGCTCACCTGGGCTGGGCACCCCGGTCGCTAGATTGTGACGGTATATGTGGGGGCGGGGCGGGAGCAAACAATGGCGGTAGTTCCGTTCCCCTGGACTCAGACCCTTGTCTGGGCTTCCGGGCCGTGAGTTCTGCCCTGGTCTACAATCGCTACCCCTCTGGGTCTGCCAGCCGCAGCTTGCGTACTCAGGGATCACCGCTGCCTTCTTGCGTGCCGGTTGGCTTTTCCACCAATTTCGCGCCAAACCTTCCCCCAACCTCCGCGCGCCGCCGACCCGAGCCAGCCCCGCGCCCGCCCGGCTCGTCTTCTCCTACCAGTCCGGATGAACGCGTCTACTTCAACTTCTTGGCTGCCCGACTTCCATTCAGATAAATCCTCTGCCGGATCTGGGTGTTATTCTGATAGTAAATTATTGTTGTAAATTATTGGTTTTCTAATCTTGGTTGTACGAGGAGGTACGGTGCATCCACCTATTCCTCCATCTTGCCGGAACGAGAGATAGAGATTATATACGCAAAGGAAGAACCATGGAATAATATATTCTCTCCTAACAGAAGTTACTTCTGGGAACTGGATTGAGTGGGGTATGGTTTTTATTATTTACTTTTTAGTCTTTGATATTTTAACAGGCATATTTTTAAAAAATTTAAGATTTTATTTATTTTTTCTTAGAGAGAGAGGGGAAGGGAGGGAGAAAGAAAGGGAGAGAAACATCAATTGGTTGCTTCTCCCACACGCTCTGACTGGGGACTGGGTACACAACCCAGGCATGTGCCCTGATGGGGAATCAAACCAGGGATCTTTGGCTTTGTGGGATAATGCCCAACCAAATGAGCCACACTTGTCAGGGCAAATTTGTGTAATTTTTTTTAGCTTAGTAAGGATGGGAAAAATATTCTTAGGGTTCCAAGAAACACTTCCCTGACAGACTTCACTGTGGCACTGTGGTGCCCCACTGGCATGCTGAGGCATATTAATGGACCTCAGCCCTGGCTCGCAACCAGATAGCGATAAGTGTGTAGGCTGTTGTTGGTTTGCCATAACTAATGACACTAAAATGTGTACCCAAGAGGTGAAGGAATAACAAAGTAATTTACATCAGAGAAAGATCTTATGTTTACTAAAACACATGTGAGCTTATAAGTGTTTAAGTGAGGACCATTGGGGCAGTGAGCACCTCCAGTAAGGGCACAAAGACCACACAGCGGGGAAAGGATAGTCTCTTCAACAAACGGTGCTGAGAAAATTGGGTATTCACACGCAAAAGAATGACATTGAACCCTTACCTTATGCTATATACAAAAATTAACTCAAAATGGATGAAAAACCGAAATGCAAGAGCTGAGATTGTATAGCTCCTAGAAGAAAACACGGGGGAAGCTTCATGGCAGTGGGTTTGGCACCATCAACAAAAGCAAAAACAGATAAATGTGGCTGTGTCAAAAAATATTTTTGTGCATCAAAAACAGTTAAAAGATAACCTAAAAAATGGTAGTAAATATTTGCCAATCATATATCTGATAAGGGGTTACTATCCAGAATATGTAAAGAACTACAAATCAATAATGAAAGCCAGATAAATCAATTAAAAATGGACATTTCTCCTAAAATGATATAGAAATGACCAATAAGCATGCAAAAAGATACTCAACATCGCTAATCATGAGGGAAATGTAAATCAGAACTGCAAGGAAATATCACCTCACACCCATTAGGATGGCTAACACAGAAAACAAACCAAACAAAATAACAACGGTGAGGAAGGATGTGGAGAAACCGGAAGCACTGTTGATGGGAGTGAAAATGAGGCCGCCACTGTGGAAAACAGTGTGTCAGTGTCTCAAAAAACTGAAAATAGGATTTTCATATGATCTGGCAATTCCACTACTGGGTATACACCCCAGAGAAGTGAAAGCAGACTTTCAAAAAGAAATTTGCATTATTAGGCATTTATAGCATTACTCATAATATCCAAAAGGATGAAGCAATGTTAGGGTCCATGAATAAATGACTGGATAAACAAAATGTGATATACATTGGGTTGGCCAAAAAGTCTGTGTGGTTTTTTTTCCCATAAAATAAGGCACATTTTTCATTTTCACCAATAACTTTATTGACTTGGACATTTTGATTATGTCAGTTGTCTCCAATGTGGTATAAAGGTGATCATTCTCAGTGCTGATTTGATCGCTGTCAGCTTCAACTGGTCTACCCGGCCATGCAGCATCATCCGGGAAATCTCCAGCATGAAACTTTGCAACTCCTTTTGATAGGTTTGATCAGTCACAGCACCTTCTCCGTACACCGCACAGATCTTTTTTTGTGTTTCAGTTGTGGTTTTACCTTGAAATAATAAACCCTAATATGCTGGAAATGTTGTGTATTTTCTTTCATTTTCAATATTAAAATGGCTACAAAAATTCACCAAAGAACAAAATAAATGAACAAGGTAGAGGCAAACCCATAGATGCAGGGAACATTATGCTGGTTGCCATGTGGGGGAGTTGGGGGACTGGGTGAAAAAGATGGAGGAGTTAAGAAGCACATATTGGCAGTTACAAAAATAATCCTGGGGATATAAAGTACAGCATAGGGAACACAGTCAATAACATGGTAATAACTATGTGTGGTGCCAGGTGAGTATGAGACTTATTGGGGTGATGACTTTGTAAGTCATAAATGTCTAACCACTGTGCCGTACACCAGAAACTACTATCACAGTGAATGTAAACTGTAATTGAGAAATAAAAATTAAAAAACTCATCCAACTGCACATTGAAGGGTAAATTTTATTGTATTCTCTCTAAATTCCATTTTATTTTTATACATTTTTGCATTCCCATTATGAAAGACTTTAAGAAGGAAAAATAGTTGTTTATCTGTGATAAACATTAAGTCTTGAAAAAATTAAGTTTTGACAACAGACCTGGAACTAGCAGGAAGGGGCTGCAGCGCGGAGTGCGTTCTGTTTATGGAACCCTCTGTTTTATAGCAGGGCTCCGTCTGTGCTGACCTGCAGAAGTACCCGTAACACTTTCAAAAGCTTCCAGGCATCTACCTCCTTGACCTAGAGAATCAGGACTCTAAATATGGGGCTAGAGAGTTGTTTTTAGTGTTTCAGCTCTGCAGGTGATTCTGAAGTGCAGTATCTAACAACGGGCCTAAACCAAAAGGAGACTGACCCTCCTCCCTCAGCCCCTTAAACACGTGGTGTTCAGTTTCTAGTGCCCGTCTGGGGCCCCTCTTCTCCACCTGAAGACTGACACCAAAGGGGCTTCTCAGAGGAAAAAACAGTTTGAACTATACTATTTATGAGAAGCCCATAACAACGTACTGTAAAGATAATTAGTCATTATGTTATGCTCAGAAAAAGGTCCCGATAAGCTTTTGGCAGAATGCCTTCATCCAGTGACACTAGGGCCTTTGCCCAGTGGAAACAGCTTTCAACAGGGAAGGACGATTAGTGTTGGGTATTGGGGCAGCTGTTTTGCTGGACAGTTGCGTGAAGACACTTGCAGGCTCTGCATGCAGCAGTTCTCACTAGTGTGTGATTTATGTGTGCTGGGCGAATGTTTCATGGAGCGACGGCCAGTGAAGGCCTACAGTCTGTGCTGTTTTGACTGGCTTGCTGTTATTTCGTGAGGTGTACAGCAGTGCCTACTGAGTCCAGGGTTTTGTGCAGGAAGACCGTCCTTGCCACCGCAGTAGAAGGAGAGGGTGGTGCCGAATGCCAGCCCAGCACATGGCGGCTGGTTCTCCTGATCCTCTTGACTGTGAGTCAGGGACGAAAGAAATGGTACAAGATCTGTCCCAAATCCATCACAGCAATTGAACGGAGCCACATGTTACTAAGGCGTTAAGGTCTAAACTCAGCGCACAAGGAAAAACACTGGGGCATCAAATGACCCGTGAGCATTTCCTGCATTATCTCAACACTAAAACTCCATGGCAAATTCTTGGTTTTTCTTTGTATTTAATTGTGGCCTCCATTTCCCTGAGGTAGTGCAGGCCAAGGTCAGACTTAAATGGCTAGAACTACAGAAAAGGATGGGAGCAGATAAACACTTGGATTTTTCTCTGAAATTGTTGTTGTTTTTCCTAGTTCAGTTTAATTCACATTGGGCATATATTCCATTCATATATTATCCTTCCCTTGGTCTCAGGTTTCTTGTTCTCTGGTTTTAGAGTAGCGTATCACTTAGGTACATCATTCTTGGAGTCAAACTTCTCGAGTTCAAATCCAGGTGCTACAATTTATTAACTGTCCCCTGGGTCAAACTACTTAATATGCCCAAGCCTCAGTTTCCTTGCTTGTCAAATGAACACAGCAAATGTGCCTACGCTGTAGGGTTGTGAGGATTCAATGAGTCCATCCACAGGAGCCCTAGCTGCAGTGCCCGCTGGAAGTGAGTGCTCAGGGACCTCAGTGATCAATACCTGGCGGTGAGGATGGGGGTTGAGTGGCAAGGCAGTGTGCAGACTTAGAGCCCCCAGAGCTTCATTAATATGGGTATCTCTTTAGGTTGTAGAGTACAAATATTTCTCATGTGACTCCAGTTACTGCCACTTGAATGTTACCCCAATATAGCCTAAATAGCCGTGACATCAGCTGCTGGTTCAAGGAAAACCCGGAGTGATCATTTATTTTTTCCATAAACTCAGTTGACTGCGAAGAGATCGTGTGGCCAGAGTCACAGAGCTTCCTGCAGGGCATTTTAAAAGCTCCTTACCACCCCCCACTCCTAGATGATATACTGGCTGACATGTTTTTGTTAGAGGGAGTAAGTAGCATTTATTATAATTGGTTCCGGGAAAATAATGTGTTCTAGTACATAATATGTATAAGTATTGTTTGAGCTTTTTATGTGACAGTGATGTGGTCTAGAAAGCATGTAAATACTCATTTGTGTAACTGCACACAGACCAGCTGCTGAGAATCAGATTAACTGGCTCCTTGGATAGAGGCTCCTTTGTCTGTTGGTTAGAACACAGAGCAAGTGATTAACAAGCCCAACAATAAATGGGTGGCTCATCCAAGTACAGGGCCAGGGTTTTGTCTCTCAGGATCCCTGCTGTTATGGTTTCTGTGGAAATGTTGTGAATTGGGACCAAGAGACACGTCTTCCAAACGAACACGTAACGTCAGCTTCAGGAGGCCTCTCTTTGATGTTGGGAAATCCGTTGGCTAGGTAAATTGGGCCAGGCTGAGGAGAGTCTCAAAAGTCAGCTACAGGGGCGGTTCCGTCAAAGGAGGGCCTAGTGTAAGCTTTTGTGTTGTGCTGATGATCCTGAAGCTCTGATAGCTCTTCTGCCTCATGGGGAGTCCTCTCTGTTTCTTTTATAGTACGTAGCTCTCACTCAGACTCGACTCTAGGGAATAATTGTGAGAACTAACTAAGTGCACACACACAGAAGCTGAAATGATTCCACCCCACCCCACCTCACCCTTCCCCACCCAGACTTTGACACATTCCCACCCATCCCCTGGGGCCCTCCAGGTGGGCCACGCCCTTGAGCTGACTCAGGAAGGCTGGCCTCGGAAATGTCTGGAGGCCTGGGAGTATGGCGGCCTCCATGCCCAGGGCTCTGAGTCCTCTGCCCAAACAAGCAAGGCAGCCAAACCTAATCCACTGGCTTGGTAACTCTCTTGAGATGATTTCTCACCAGGCATGATGAGGATTATGCAGATGGTAGTTTCCAGACTCTCAGGGGTGGAAGAAGATACGAAGACAACTTGCATCAGCCCAACTTGCTCTCAGGATAGAACTTACCAATTCACAACATATTTGCCGAGCACCCTGGGTCACAAGGCAGGCTCTGTGTTGGGTAAAGGCTGAGCAAAGATGAATTTGATGTGATCTTTGCTGTTGAGGGGTGTCATACTTGATAGAGGAGGCACGTGCTAGTCTCTGCACACCTCTGACATCTAGGTGGCAGGGACTTGACCTCCAACTCATGTAGGGCTTGGGAGACCTACACCTCCCCAAGATACCATCTATCTCTATATATCAATATGTATATTAACAGAAAAAAGATATATAATCTCTATATACAACTAATCCAAAGGACTTGCACTTCCACAATTCCTCTGTCTCTGGTCCATATATCTCCACATGTTGCTTATGATTCCTTTCAAATACACTTAAATGTCAAACTCCAACCCATTGCTGCTTTTCCACAATAATCTACTTATGACCAGGTTGGTTGGCTTTTCCAGAGGAAAGAATAATAGATTGTGTGACCTTTTGTGGCTTGTCGGTTCTACGCTTTCTCTCCTGACCCTGGTTTCTCCTTCCTTTAGTTTCCCCACTTGCTCTGAGGATTAAACAAATGCCTCTCCTTGTCTAGCATCTTGACTTTGAACTGAAGCCAGATGATATTTATTGCAGGATCACACTCAACCTAAGTGACCTTAAGAAAAATATTCCCGACAAAAATGATCCTTGCCCAAAGAGAAATCTCATGCCTGCTACTAGGTAAGAGAATGTTCTCTACCCTGGTGTGTGTGTGTGTGTGTGTGTGTGTGTGTATTTGTAAAAAGTTATTATAGGGACAGATGTCCTCACAGGGACCTATCCAGCATACTCTGGGTTCACCAAGGGGGAAGGTCAGCTTGTCCTGGGGAATTTAGGGAAACCTTCACAACTGTAAGGCGCTAACACAGCCCTATGTGGGGTGGAGGATAGTACAGTTTTGCTGACCTCAGCAGGGTCAAGCTTTCATTCTAAGTGGTGATGTAGCTGAGATTCCAGCTCTCAGAGGTGGTTGCCCCAGGCAGATCAGACAAGAGAATCCAGACGGAGACCAGACCCGTCACACCTGTCCTAGTGGGGCAGGGCCGAGTCTGGGGCAGACACAGCTGCAAGCAGTGGGAAGTCCATGCAGGCGGAGGATGGCATGTGACGAGGACGGGAACTAATGCCAGGCGGCAGTCCAGGCAGGTGATGGCATCAGGAAGGTCCAGCCAGGCAGGTTAGGGTGCTGGCGGGGGAACAGAGTGTGAGGATGCAGGCGCTGAGCGAAGACAACCTGTAGCGCTGTGGTGTAGCTGATGGAAGCTAACCAGATATAACTGAAACATGGGATTTAAGAGGAAAGATCTCATCCTGGGAGGGAGAGAAGCAACTGACAGGAGCTGAGGTTATTGGCTATCAGGGGCTGGACAGCTGGGGGTTATTTGGAGTGCAGAGTCAGGAAAAACCTGACATTCAGGTTAACACCTCAGTGAGGCTGAGTTGCTGGAAGCAGGGCCTCTGATCTCTCTGATGAGTTGGAGGAGTGGGTGCTGAGGGGAGGAGACTGGCTGATGGTAAAAGATGAAGGCTCAGGAAGCTGGGGAGAGTGCGGGCGAATCATTGCTGTCTCCTCGCACACTCATCCCGCAGCATCAAAGACTCCTCTAGGTCCTCCAGACCTTGGGAGTGACTCAACGCCTTCCTTTTCTGGACTTGCATCTTTATCATAATTTCAGGGCTTGATTCTAGGTCGGGGTGTGCTTTCTTATTTTCTGTTATTAGGGTTATTAGTCACTGGTGCCCTCTAGTGTCACCTTTTTCTGTTGACTCTGAAACAAAAATGAGATTTACAGAGTTGTTCTCTAGGGGAGCAGCAAGAATTCCCTTTCTTTTCTTCCTTTCTTTCTTCTTTCCCTCTTCCTTCCTTCCTTCCTTCCTTCCTTCCTTCCTTCCTTCCTTCCTTCCTTCCTTCCTTCCTTCCTTCCTTCCTTCTTTCTTTCTCTCTCTCTCTTTCCCCTCCCTCTCCTCCCTCCCTCCCTTCCTTCCTTCCTTCCTTCCTTCCTTCCTTCCTTCCTTCCTTCCTTCCTTCCTTCCTTCCTTCCTTCCCAGTATAATTGCTTACAAGGATTGACATGGCAGACACTAAGCACAATGCAAAAGCCTCAGCCAGGACAGAGCTGACAACATCGTGACTCCTTTTGGGAAGCACCGATACCCACGACAAACTTCCTTAGAGCCAACTGCTAAGCATGAATAACGCTCTGCTTTCTAGAGAGCTGGTGATTACTCTGTGATCTTTTCTCCCTCCCTTTTACTCACTGCAGTGTTGGTGGCGTACTCTAGCGCAGGGCTTCTCCGCCTTGGCATTACTGACATTCTGTGCCAGACAATTCCTTGTTGAAGGGGCTGCCCTGTGTGGCGGGATGTTTAGCAGCATCCCTGGCCTCTACCCGCTCGGCTCCAGCAGCATCCTCCCATTTGTGACAACTGAAAACATCTCCGTACATTGCCAAGTGTGTCCTGGGGGTAACAGTGTCCCTGGTTGAGGTTCACTGTGGAGCAGTTTCACAGTGGACAAGCCTGCTTCACAAAGCTGACCGGCCACTCTTGGCCTCCGTCGCTAGTGGAGCTTCTCTCTGGCACCCAAATCCGAGCACCTCCCCTGGCCCAGAATAGTCTGTGCTGTTTGCTGATGGCCCCTGCATTCTTATGTCCCAAAGAGACAACCCTAGGTGCGCTCTAACTCTGCTTTAGTCATGACACGAGGGTGAGTTTTAAATGGCAGGGATGGAAAGGGGGAATGATAGCCATCCTTTCCCTGGTGTGTTTGATCAGTTTTGTCCATACTTACGGAGGGCAGGCCACACCAAGGGGAGCATCCAGCTCTTTCCTAGATGGATACTGAGTTCAGCACACTGGGGCAGAGAGTCGGGCACAGTCAGCTGCACTTTTTTTCCCTTTATATTAGCTTTCCTCCCTGTTAAAATCCTGCCTTGGCTGGATTCGACTTGCTGGGCATGTTCTGAAGCAGTTTGATCTAGCCCAGAGGCCCTTATCTAGCCCGTTTTGAAGTTTTGAAGACATTTGCTGAGAAAGGACAACCCCAGGAGCTCTAGTTCAAGACGGAGCTCATCAGCAACTGCCGGTTCTGAGCTCCACTGGAGAGTCCCACGCGCCCTGCACTCACCAACGTGTCTCAAGGACACACTGGCCCTTCCACATAAGTGCCTCATCTGATTTGCATTTCCGGATGATGTTTATTCTTTGAAGGTGACTGTCACGTGACTGAGTTATTTTAGAGTCAGATTTGAGTGTGGTATTTATGTTAGGACAATAATATTGAGGGCCCCAAGGATTTTTTAAAATTAAATTTTGTTTCTTTGTAAATTGCCCTTTGAATGATGCAGGCACGGCACCCTTGAAGGACTCACTTTCTGCCAGTTTGTAAAACAATTTTCTAGCCCAGCTGCATTTTACTCCTGTGCTGTCTTTGCCATCACTGTTCTTGAGCCTGATCCCAGTGCTCTCAGCTCTTAATAAGCTCAGCCTCTTTCAAGGGTCCGGTCACAAACAATTATCATAGGGTGTTTTTTAAATATATGGTTCCAGCATTATGGGCAATAAAATAATGAGTGAAACAAAGGAAACCACCTTGAAAAGGTAAGGCGAGGAAGAGCAATAGTGGAGGGCTTTGAAATGATGGGTGTCTGAAAGCCAGGACCTGCTGGGAAGCCCCTGTGTGCCTTGCTGCATGGTGGTGGCATTCTTGCCTGACTTGGCCACGGCCGGCCGTGATGCTTTGCAGGAATAAATTCTCGCCGAAACTTGTTTCCTCTTGAAAGCGTCATTCAGTTACCTTGCACTGCAGCTCTCTCTGAGTGGCACAGCTCAGTTCGCAGAAACGTGAAGAACCTGAAGGCGTGGCTCGCTCGCAGGCACTCAGATCCTTGCCTCACAATGATGCGTAAAGGTCTCTGTCCCGGAAACTGTCCTTCTTCAGGTCACCTGAATGTGGCCCTGAGTCCTGTTACTGCTTTGCAAAGCTCATTCTTTAGCTCTCGGTAAACTTGATGGAGAAACAAGCAAAAAAAAAATTTTTCCATTCACATAGACTGTGTTGGTTTAGCTTAGAAGTTCTCTGGGATCATCACAGCCCAAACCCAAGTGTGTTTAGGGAATGGGGAATTTTCAACAATGAGATTCTTCTCTTTCTTCGTTTCTTCTCTTTCTATGTTTTCTCAGTAGTATCTCCCTTCTCCTGGGAACTTTCTGTTCCTACCGGTAAGTGGTGTGTGTGGACCTGCCCAGTTCTGCCCCACGGTATCTGTCTACATCACTCAGGAATTCCAAATTAGTTCATCATAAGCAAGACTTACATTCTAATTCTCTCACTAACATCAGGTCAAATGCAGAGCTGGGTTCTAGGAGACACTTTATAGCTCAACTTTTCCCCCTTCAACATGCAATTCACGGGAAAGGCTATTTTCAAAACCCATTTTGTTCAGACTTCTGGGTTTTGTGCTGGTAAGCAAATGTATTGCAAAACAACCAGGTACAAAAGGGAGCCAATTAATTCAGCTAAGAAAAACACTGCCTCATGATACTGTGGAAAACACAGAAAAATGGTCTCAATTATCCTTTAGAATAAGTGTATTACTGGCTAATGATTGCAGAAATTTTAAAAAAGTGCACATTTTCTAAACAATTCTGCACGAGGGCAAAACCAGTCAGTTGCTCAACCAATTGCAAATAACAGTAACCACACCCTCTGTGACTTTGCCCTGCCCTCCTTCCCCCTCTCCTCCCTGGCACAGCCTCCCCCCATCACACCCTCTGTCACATAATCCAACCTAGGAGGGCCTTAGCCTTCCAAATACCTAGCTAAAACCCTAACTTTACTCTTCGTTGCTTTTTTTCCTCCTTTTTTTCCCAAACAATCGCTCTCTTTTTTTAAAGATTTTATTTATTTATTTTTAGAGAGGGAAGGGAAGGAGAAAGAGAGAGAAATAGAAACATCAATGTGCGGTTGCTGGGGGCCGTAGCCTGCAACCCAGGCATGTGCCCTGACTGGGAATCGAACCTGAGACACTTTGGTTCGCAGCCTGTACTCAATCCACTGAGCTACGCCAGCCAGGGCACTTTTTTTCTTTACTTTGCTACTTTGAAATTAATTTTCTCATGGTGGTAGCTACTGGAGATTTCCAATGGATAGAGAGCATATAAAATCCGAGATGCAACAGGGAATTTTGGTGGCTGAGCTGGGGCCCTTCTTCCTCCTTCACACCATTTCCTTTACCCCCATCTATTGTCAGTCAGATACACATGTGAGGTTTCATTTTGTAACTCGAGGTGGAGGAAAGAGATTTCGGGGGGCAGGGAGGGTGGGAAGACATGGGGATGAGGTCTGCACTTCCTTTAATTCTAAGTTGAAACTAATATGGTGGTACTTTTCTTCTTGAGACTTCAGATCCTGGCAAGGGGCGCTGGCTGTGCTCAGAGACGCCGGGAGAGCTGAGAACAGCCCTGGGCGCCAGGGAGACTGCGCAGCACCACGTGGGGGCTGCGATGGGCGGCAGCACGGTTTCTGATCGTGTGGTGGGCTTGATGGTTTTCATGGGCCCTTCCAATTCTAACAGTTTTCTTTAATATCGAGTTTTCTTAGTAGGTTCATAGTGTTTGTTATTAAAAACACATTATCATAAGTTAATACTTTTTTTTCCAAAGCAGCAATTTTTTTCCTCACAGTTATTTTGTTTAAAAGCTCTTCTTTGCTTCAATTATGTTCTTCCCATCTTCACAAGTTAAAAAATATCGTTTCATTTAAGAAACACTGGTGAGGATAAATGCCGGGGTATTTTGTCTATTTGTTTGTAATGCCTATACTTAATAAAATAAATCCTGCCATTCCCTAAGGTTTTGTTTTGTTTCTGACGTTCTACTAGCCTGGGAATCACTGATGAGAGGCAGTTGCCCAAATCAGACTTTGGCGGAACAGGTCTTCAAGTTCACCATTCTGTTGGACCCTGGGCTGTGAGCTGGTCACTGGCAACCTTTGCAAGTCCTCTGATGCCTTGATTGCTTTGCTAAAAATAATTGTTAAGTTATGATCTCCTCCTCCCCCCAAAAGCATCATTTTCACTTAACACTAGTTTTCACCATTTTTTCATTCTGTGAAACAAAGAGGAACTCATCAAAGAGGAATTCTAGGATTCATTGGGGGAATGAAGCTGATAAAAAATGTCAAGTCCAGAACTGTGCTCACGTGGTCCACATGAAATGAATCACGACGAGCAGAAGTGCCTGGCTTTCATTCCAAATGGAACAAGGTGTGGCCCCTAGGGAGTGGTACCTGTGGTGTCATTGGATAGGCAGGACAGGTGGATGGGAGTGGGTCACTGGCTCCAGGGCTGGGAAGCTCCGCTTGCTGTGCTGCTGGCTTTACCTGTTCAATGGCTCAGGGAGTCTGGGGTGTTCACTGAGGATCCCTGTCTAACCATCAGCACCAAGAGAAAAGCTGAAATAAGATCAAGCAAGGCCAGAGCTGGAAAAAATAGAGTACTGATTTGCTGCCCACAGTGTAGGACACTCAGGGAAGATTTTCATGGGCTATTTGGGGGAGAATCTATTGGACACTCCCCATAACTGGAAAAAACTTGAATAACAAGCTCTTTGCTTGATCCTGCTGTGCCTAGGGGGCTTTGGTGTGTGGGAGCATTAGAGTCTGTTAGGGACCATTGTACTCTGATGTAATTACCACAATTATTTGTGGTTCAAAGACAGGGGCAAGCCACCAAGGCTACATAGGGTGGTGGCGAGGCTCACCTGGGATTTGTCCTCAAGTGAGTGACATTGTCAGCATCAATTGTTGGAGTGAGTGGAGGTTGAGGGATGGAAGACAGATAGTGAAGAATTTATTCATTCAGCTTCCTTTTCCTATTGGTTACATGTTGGTCCCATGGGACATTAATTCTCCTGAACTTCTATGTCATGATTGCATGAGTCCCCTGAGAAGTTCTCTTGGTGCTTGATGCCTCAGCCTCAAGAGGAGAGCCAGGGCAGAAAGCAAAAAGGGTGTGGCACCAGCATGAGACAAGTACTCCTGGGCAGTGGCAGCTTGGAATTGTCCAGGGCACATGCAAAGATGGGAAACACATGGTGAAGACCTCAGAGACAGGTGAGGCCAAGGGCCTGAAGTAAAAGCTAAGCAGTGTTAGATACAGCCCTGGTTGTCATGGCTGAGTGGATTGAGCACTGGCCTGTGAACCAAAGGCTCTCTGGTTTGATTCCCAGTCAGGGCGCATGCCTGGGTTGTGGGCCAGGTCCCTGGTTGGGGGTGTGCAAGAGGCAACCGCATGTTGATGTTTCTCTCCCTCTTTTTCTCCCTCCCTTCCCCTTCCTCTAAAAATAAATAAATAAAATCTTTAAATAAAAAGTTTTTGATACAGTCCATGATTTGCACCACTCAGATTCAGTTGTGAACAAGACTTTCTCAGTTATTCTTTTTTTTTTAGATTTTATTTTATTTTATTTTTTAGAGGGAAGGGAAGGAGAAAGAGAGAGAGAAACATCAATGTGCGGTTGCTGGGGGTCATGGCCTGCAACCCAGTCGTGCACCCTGACTGGGAATCGAACCTGTGACACTTTGGTTCACAGCTCATGCTCAAACCACTGAGCTACGCCAGCCAGGGGACTCGCTTATTCTTCATGAAAGGAAATATAAGTTCAATCAGTCAGAGTCTCCACCAAGGTGGTGGTCAGCTATGTGTCTGAGGAGACTGAAAGCAAGAGGACCAGGGAAATACATCATGTTCCTGAAGCTGCAACTGGTCCTATGGCCATAATTGATTTCCATCTTCGTCTTGCTTCACCATCTACTCTAGAATCCCCTTTTACTCAACCTTTACTGAGCTGACCTGGATGATCTGCCTGATAGTTGACCCAGATCTTTATCTCCAAGGGATGTGAGCCTTTAAGTTGTCTTGCTTCCACTGGGCCACAATAGCTGCAATTTCCCCTTTATCATTCCCAAAGGGTATGGAGTAACCAAGAGATCCTCCAATACATCTTGTCAATTTTAAATGTGCTTCTTCCTGACCTATGTGTGGAAGAAACCCTAGAACTTCATATTAATCACAGTCAATTACCTCCATAGTGGCATGATCCCTTTGTATGGTTGCTGGTCCACTGCTAAGTGATCTGGAGGTGATTATAGCACAGAAAACCACAAGGTCACCGATACATATGTTTCTGGACACAGCAAAAGACTCTTTTTCCTAGCTTTCTTAGCATTCGCAACTCAATTCTGGCCAAAGGATTTCGGATGAACAAATGTGAGTCACTTTCAGACCTTACCTCCAAACCTCAGGTATACATCTCTCCCCACACCAACTCCTACATGTGTGCACACAGACGGACACACATGCAAGGATGTTTCTGTTTTATATGAGCAAGTGTACAAACACTAGATGAGAAAAATACAAGTTAAAGTAACAGGGATATACCATTTGGGGCCACAAATAAAAGATATGAAACACTGGCTATATAAAATGTTGAGTTAAGTGTGTAGGGAAAATGGTTTTCGCTCACGGTACTGATGGTACTACAATAGAAGCGTGAAGGGGCACAATTTGTCAGTATTCGTTAAAATCAAAGGAAAACATGCTTTCTCCAACATTCGCTCTGTCTTGAATCTGCCACAGAGAAATGCCCTCTTGAAGTCAGAATGAGACACAGAAAAGGGAGTTCATGCACAGCAGCGTTTTCAGTATCAGAGAGTTGGGAGCTGACATATGGCAAGCAACGGGAAAAAATGATTAAATAAAATATTATATGATGATACTATGAAGCAATTTAAAAGAAGAGGTACATCTATGGATTAATATGGCAAAATGATAAGTGAAAAATAAGCAAGTGGCTGAATAGTAGGTAAAATGTTTGAGATACATATTTATATCTATATATATTTTTTACAATTTTTTACAACTTGTACATATATTGCTATTTCTAAAATGATTCATATACTTACACTTTAAAAATAATTCATATTCACATATTAGTTGAGCACTTGACAATTATAATGAGAAGTTCCAGGCAATTTCTCATCATTCATTTGAGAACAGAGAGGAGTCATTATTTATGCCATTTCTTGGTAATGCTAGTAAGTCCTGGTTCTACCACTGTTGTCACGTCACACTGAGTGGAAGGCTTTGATGCCTGTAGATCTGGCAGTGTCACACTGGTCCTTTTGTGCTCCGGCCTCACATGACACCTCCCCATGATCTGAAGCTGAGTGGCAGGAAGCCAGCTTGGGCCCACTCCACAGTTCTCAGCAAAGACTAACTTTTGTGGTAAAGATAAACAACGTGCAGAGCCTGTCGGCGTACATTCTAGTTTATCTTGTAAAATCTCTGGGAGTCGGCTGATGCAAGTCTACAAACATCAGCAATCCCAGTGGAATTGACCACGGTTACTGAATAACGCCTAGCTCAGCATGCCCCTGTAGCCTTCTCTTTCGGAACACCTTTACCTGCCTGCACCACATTTCAGCCTGACAGTGATGTGAGAATAGAGACCTGTGACTGGGGATGACTTGGATAAGGCTCCAATCCTGATTTTCTGAAGTTCAATGGCAGATTCACTCTCAGAACTGATCCTACCAGGCAGTCTGCCTTATAAGTGGCTGGCCTGAAGCTGTGGTTTTCAAGCAGGGTTTTGATAATGCGGGAGCATATTGGACCATCCTAGGAGCTATTAGCCCAGTCAGTTTTTTTTCACAGGGTTCATCTTATTAAAACCATATTAATCCTTGAATAATGATAGTTTGTCACTTTCAGTAAAAACAGTATCAGGTCCTCGGACAGTTTTCTGACCAATTCCTTTTTTGTGGACACTGTCTAAACATTATTGTTAAAAGAATCCATGCTATCTGTAGTAGCGTCAAAATAATGGCTGGCTCTTTCCTCTAATGATTCACTTTTCCTATAAAATGCATCCTTCGTGAACAGATCATTCATATTAATGGCTTGTCCATGACCTGGATTATGCAGGCAGTGTGGTGTTAGTCTTGAAAGTTGGCTCTTCTTTTTGTAATACAAGTGCCTGATGAGCTTTGATTGCCAGCGTCCATTCTAAAGAGGCATCACCTTCAAGGAAGTTTATCTCAACACGTGGCCAGCCACATGAGGAGATGAAGAGCCAGGCTTCCTCCCCCAACCGCATCTCCTCTGGGTTAGAAATCTTGGTTGATTTTGATAACTAATTATTTGGGCCACTTGTTTCTCTCCTCTTCCTGTGCTTTGAAATTCCTGCTCTTACATTTTAAATTCACCAATAAAGAGTGAGCCTACGAAACCCTAGGCCCCATCCTTGATCACAATAAAAGCAGATCCCCAGGCCCATGCACTCTCTCTTCCTCTCTGCCCCCAACCTAGCTGCGTGCCCCCTGGCATGCCTCGTATATACTCCAGGGCCTCTAAATAATAAACTCTTTCTTTTCTTTGATGTTTCCTAATGATCGTTGCTGAAGGAGTCTTGCAATCATATTAAGAACGACAAGGGTCAGTCCAGTATAACACTGGCTCGGAAATGAGAGAGGTCTGTGAAGCTCACTGGCCAGGTGAGTGCCCCTAAGCATGTGTAGCTGATATGAGGGAGGACCCCCCCCAAAACTGGAGTTATCTTTTGGAGGCAGGGACCCTTCTAATACAGGCCCCGCCACTAGCTGAATGTTCTAGGAACCCATCTGTATCCACATACCAGCTGGTGTTGCTGTGAGAGGCTGTGTTCGGCTTCAGTGAACTTTGCTTTTAAGGCTCTTTCAACACATTTGCCCGTTGCATGGTGGGTGATTTACCAGAGCGCCTGTCCACACTGTGCTGAGTGTGTAACAGTTTTTGACCAAAAATGGCATGGCCCCCTGTTCCACCCTCCCTATTCACCCACTCTCCCCTGAGTGACTTTCTTTTATTTCCCCAGATGAAAAAAGTGTTCAAAGACAAAAGTTTTGTCGATGTGAAAGAGGTGAAACAAAAAATGTTAGAAGCACTAAAAGGCATCAAAATCAACAAGTTCAAAAACCGTTCTGAGCAGTGGAAAAAACCTATTGATAGGTGTATTGCATCACATGGAGAGTATTTTGAAGGTGACTGAAGTTTAAGCATGTAAGAATAAATACACAATTTTTAATAAATTCTGTAAAGTTGGGGCTAAGACTTCACACTAAACAGGCAGTTTCTCTAATTATCACTTAAGCACTTCTGGTGGAGGTGGGGCAATAAATTCTAGGTTATCATTTAAATGATGGCTCAGTACACCAGCATCCAACACTATTCCGCCTGGATGGTAATCTACTCTGTACTTAGCGAGGATCTCTCATCCTCTGTGTGGTAATCATCACTGAGAAGGTTTGCAAACCTGTGACGGGCTATGCCACTCCACCAGGGGCTGACCAAGGCCATTGCTGCTAGTTAATCACTGTGTTCCATCCAAGCCCAGAGATGCCCTCCGAGTCCTTCCCAAAAGATGCCCTGAGGCAGCCACCAGCCACCAGAGGTGGTGCATGAGATTCATTTTGTAATAGGTTAACCCTATTATGAAGTAACACAATTATCTTATTATATTATGGGCTGACTGTGTCTCCTTAAAATATTCATATGTTGAAAAAAGAAAAGAAAAAGAGAAAATTCATAGTTTGAAATTTTACCACCAAGCACCTCACAGAATGTGCACTGTATTTAGAGACAGTTTTCAAAGAGGTGATGACATTAAAATGAGGGCATGGGGGTGGGCCCTAAACCAATACGACTGAGGTCCTTGTAAGAGGAGATTTTCACACAAGCACATACAGAGAGAAGATGACTGAAGACACAGAGGTAAGACAGGCATCTCTCAGCCAAGGAGAGAGGCCTGGAAGAGAGCCTCCCCCGGTGGCCTGGGAAAAAACCACCTCTGCCAAGGCCTCCGTCTCGGACCCCTGGCCTCCAGAACTGTGAGAAAACAAGTTTCTGTCATCTAAGCCACCCAGTCTGTGGGGCTTTGCTACTGTGGCATCAGCAAACTAGAACAAATCTCACACACAGAACGAAAGTACATGTCACATAGTGGAAGTGATTAAGAAACTTCTTAATTTCTGTGATGACAGAATAGAATCTTTGCAATTTGCCCATACCCATTCTTAATTTAATGTTATTCCTCTGTGTTGAATTATGAGCTATAAATACCCCCAGTGTTACCCGGCTTGTGGTAGTTCGTTCCAATACTATAAAGCAAGGACTCTGAAAAGGAACAAAACTTTATATATTTATAAAATACTAGAACAAACTTGGAAGTCATAAACTAAATTTACATCATGACTCTAAAAATAGGGAATGGTTCTATGATCAACAGAATAACAGCCCCCCAAAATGTCCATGTCAGAATCTCGGGGACCCCTGAATATGTTACATGGCAAATGAAAATGGAAGTTGTGGCTGGAATTAAGGTTGATAATTGGTTGATTTTAAAATAGGGAGATTATCCTGGATTGTCCAGGTGGGTTCAGTGTGATCACAAGGTCCCTTAAAAGTGAAAGAAGGAGGCAGAAGAAGTCAGAGTGATGCAATATGAAAAAACTCAACTCACGTTTGCTGGCTTTGAAAATGGAAGGTTCCCCCAGCCGAGGAATATAAACAGCCTCCAGCAGCTAGAAAATGCAAGAACATGAATTATCTCTTGGAGCCTTCAGACAGAAGTGCAGCCCTGCAACACCTGAATTTTAGCCTGTGAGACCCAGTTCAGACATCTGACTTGAAGAACTGGGAAGATAATACAGTCGTACTGGTTTTCAGCTGCTATGTGTGAGGTAATTTGTCATGGCAGCAACGGGAAACAGACAAAAGCTCTGATAATTGAGTAAATATATTTGCTATGATAATTTTAGAAAAATATGGCAGAAACTCATTTGCTCCTGGAATAGTAGCTTTCCTGCTTTTTCAAAAGGTAAATGTACCCTGGATTATCTCTTCCTCATCTTTATCTTCAACTTTGCTCTGTGACCTTTCCCTTAACTCCTGCACCTTTCCTTCCTTTACACCAAAACAACAGTAGAATATTTAGTGTTCTTATTTATTTGAATGGCATCACCTTGATCCAATCATCTACACTTAAATCTCTGAAGACAGCTGCCAGCTCCTCTGTCTTCTACCCTGTTCTCCTGTCTCTGTCTCGGCCTTGTTAGCACTTACATCCTATAGTCAACTGCCATGTATCTCTCTCTCACTTAAATCCCTCCTTTCCATGCCTCCCATCACAATTCTGCTTTGATCCTGGGTTTGTTCCTCTCGCCTATCCAAATTTCCCTACTGACCACCTGGCCTTCAGTGCCTACCTAAACCAACTCTTCCACTCCCACTCTTGCCAGAATGATCTTACCATGCAGATCCAATAATCCCCTCCTCCTTGCCCTCAAGGCTGTTTGTCAAGGCCCTTTACAGCGAGGCCCCAGCCTCTCCCTCCAGTCCCCTTCTTCACCGTCACTCATTCATCCACGTGCATGTGCCTTAGGCACCGGGCCAGGGGTTCTCCACTGTGATGCATGGGGGAGTCACATGAGTAGCTTTCAGAAAACCCTGATTCCTCACTCCATCGCCCCCTCCCTGAAAAAAATAAACCCACTGATTCCCTGGTCCAGTTAGTTAGGCTCTCCAGGCATGGGGCCCGGGCAATAGATAATTTTTAAGTCCCTGAAGTGATATAACATCTATCCAGGATAGAGATCCAGCTGGTTCTTAAATGTGAGTATATATTATAATCCCTGAGAGGGCCAGTTCAAACCCAGACAGCTGGGTCCCAGCCCAGGGCTTCTCATTCCATAGACCTGGGATGAAACTTGAGAATTTCTTGTTTCTTTTATATTTAATGAGATCTACTCCATATACCTCACAACAGTGACTCTTTTCAAGAGCACAGTTCAGTGGTTTTTAGTTTATACCAAGGTGGTGGAACCATTAGGACTATCTAATTATAGAATGTTTCCGCCACCCAAAAAGAAACCTGTTAGCAGCCACTTCCCATTGCTCTTTCTCCCAAATCCTTGGAGACCAGTGATCTATTGTACTTTTAGTCTCTATAAATTCACCTATTTTTGGATATTTTGTGTAAACTCAGTTATACAATGCATGGTTTTTTGTAACTTGAGTTCTTTCTCTTGCCAACATTTCCTCTCTGCGGGATGATGCTCAACCAACTGAGCCACGCCAGCCGGGGCTACTTGCCAACATTGTTAAGGTTCATCCATGTTATAATGTGCATCTCTGTTTCCTTCCTCCTTATGGCTGAATGATATTCTGCTGAATGGATATACCATTTTATTTATCCACTCATCAGTTGATGGACACTTGGGTTGTCTCTACTTTTTGCCTATTATGAAAGATGCCGCTATAAACATTCATGTACAAGTTTTTGTGTGGGCATGGGTTTTTCATTCTCTTGGAATATACACCTGGGTGTGAAATCACTGGTCACTCTATGCTGACACCTGAGCATTTGCATTTCCACCAAGTTTCCAGATGATGCTGAAGCTGATGGTCCAGGAACCACATTCTGAAAATTACTGTACTTGCCAAACTAGACTAGTAAGTCTTCCCTCAAATACCCTGAATCTTTGACATCTGTGTCAAAGATGTCTTTGACATCTTTCGTATCTTGTTGGTCACTTGGTCTGAAGTGCTTTTCTTCTCATCTTTACTCCGTGAAGTCCTACTCATCCTTAAGGCCCGTCCTTGAGGCTGCCTCCACCACAAAGTTGATGCAGCCATTATCTTGGTGTATATTTTTCCTGTTGCACTGATAGCAAACTCCTATGGGCATTGAATGTGTTTGAATCATCTTTATATGAAAGCCTTGAAGCCTGCTTAGCATAACGCTCATGTGTTACTGGAACTCATTAATATATATTCAGTTGAAAGGAATTCCAGAGCATTTGATGTGGCAGTCTAAAGACACGACCCTAAAAGGTGTGACTATCCACTTCTATCTTTCCCCAAACATCTGATAAGTCCCAGTAATTTAGTTCTCCTGAAGTGCTTTTACAAGTTCCTTCCCAGCTGGTGTCATGATCAGAAACCAGAAGGTCAAGCTATAACACTCCCTTCAAGTTATAACATTTAATAAAGATTTCTATGCTGACTTCTTGGACATTAATTTGATTGCAATCCTGGAACCCAGGGTCTCTATGGAATGCAGAGAAATGACTGGAACAGCAAAATTTGTGTATCAATAGGTTACTTCAAATGTACGGTAGCATACCAATATGTACAGTTTTCCATGTAACTTCCACAGAATTCAGTAGAATATTGCTGTATAGCATTTCCCATTTTCCTGGCAAGGCTGGGAAATAGCAAAATTACTGGACAAACCCTCTGTTAACAAACTTATATTTAAGGGTTTACCATGAAAGCACCATTTAATACACAGACCAAACCTTAGTTTGGCAGACTGCATATATACCTGCCATCTTCCCAAAGGGGTCTGCAAAACGGTGATGTGCATCTGCTGGTACGCGTGCCCCCAGCCTCCCAGGCAACCATACCATGTGCTAAGTCTTGCACGTAGCCAGGAATTCCCCTTTGGTAGATAAAAACCAAAGAACTGAATCTCTACCACACTCTCCCAATGGTACTAGCCAAACTTCTATTGTTTCCCCAGGCTTTCTGGAAAGCCTAGGGTAACTCACTTTCTCCATTGCTTCATTTCCTCCCAAGGTGATTAACATTGAGCCACATTTTCCTCCCAAGGCACCAAACAAGGTAGTGCATTATTTTCCCTCTCAGCCGTCACTGACAATCTCTTCCTGGTTCTTCACCCTTGTTCTCTGTCCCTAGGGGAGTCACTTTCTGCCTGTACGTGGTCCTTGTGGATCACGCTCTCCAGCCAACTTCTATCACATACCACCTGTCTCGCTACAATACAACTTTGTTTATATTTATATTTTGAAGTAAGAAAAATATAATTTAGTGCCGGGTATCTTTACAGTATGTATTTAAAGGAAGGAATAAAAAATAAAGGAACATGTTTCTTTTTAAACTATTAAGCTCAAAAAGTTAGGCTCATTAAAATGATAAGTATCGGCATTTATAAAATGGAAAGTGGTTCCATAATAACATAGCCAAACATAAATTGAGAAATTTTAAAATTAACAAGTGGGAGCGTGGAGAGAAAAGTGACCTAAAGAACACTGGAAAATGATGTTTTAACAGGAAATTATAAGAGTAAAGGTAAAAATTACTGTAAATAAGCACTATGTTCCAGTTGCTATAGTTGTATTTCATGAGGGTACAAGTGAGTGATTCTGAAACTTCTATACATATACCCGGGGACAGAACAAATAAGTAAATGAGTGATGGGTTGCGGGGATGAGGTTTCTCCCTGCTGAGCAAGGAATTTCAGGTGGGCTGAATGGAATTCAGGGAGAAGGCTGGAATGAACCATGTTGACTTAAATTAGATTTGGAGACATCAGAATGAACTAATGTCTAGCTTAAAGACTCAGATAGATAGATACAGGAATTATAGATATGTGTGTGTGTGTAGTGGGTCACATATCTATATATCCCGTCACATACACACACATATCTATAATTTCTGTATCTACTTATTTCCTAGTGTTGTCTGCTGAGAGGTCCTATGATCAGTGACCCCCAGTAACAAGCAGCACACACAGCACCCAGATCTCATTTTCTAATAGCATAGTTCCATCCTCTAATATAAGGAGCTAGGGCTCCTGGGAGAAAGGGCTGATTCTAGGGACGGTGCAGGAAATATGGAACATAAGCCTGGAGAACATAGTAATGCCAGAGCGTGAGCTGGTGCTGAACAAACCACACAATGGGGATGTGTCAAAGTGACACAGGATCTACCAAAAGAGGCTCTAATGGCAAAAGCCCAACAATTTGAGCAACAAAATAAATAGTGAAGTATTGGATTATAACCTAAAGTACAAAGTTCATGAGACCACGCTGATAAAATAAATGACTGAATAAATAAAATGAAAGGAGAGAAAAAAGAAATCAACCGATTAAATATTTCACTCCCTTTTCTTTACTACTTTGTAATTCGTGTCCTGGCCCCGTCCACTGTCACTTATCTTCCCACTTTGTGCCCTCTCCCAACACCGCCCCAAACCCGTTGGGCAGGACCCCAGTCTCCTCCAAGAGTTAGGGTCATCACTCAGTGATTATTCTGCCTCCTGGTTTTAGAGGAAACTCACCTTTTCCTTTCAGGATGCCATGCTTCTCTGGGGCCCTCTCTGGTGAAGGCCGTGTCTTCTTCACCACACTGAGCACTAAGCCATGTGGCGAGTCAGGGTTTTTCTTATTCTCTGTTGCTGCTCCTTGTAAAACTGTCTACTCTTCACCATTTTTACATATCAAATATGTGAGCACCAGGAAAAGCTATTGAAGATATATGTTTTGGTTTATAGTATTTTCTTCCCACCTGATTTTCCATCATTCTGGGAAAATTCAAAGTTGATACCTCATTTTTTTTAGAATGAAGCAAGATATAAATAAATAAATAAATAAATAAATAAATAAATGTATAAGTAGTCACCTCATTTTTTATCCTACTCCTTTAGTTCCATGTGCTTTTCAAGCCTGATGACATTCAACTCCACCCCAGGTTGGTGATGTTGACTCTGACAATTTTTGAGAACTGCTTCACACTTCCAATCTACAACCACAATGTTCTATTCTTTGATCCTAAGTTTATCAGCCTCATAGTATTTCAGATATTTTTTACTTTCTGAATCCCCAATACTTGCTTTTAAACATCATTTCAAATTCTACTTCTACAACTCTCAGATTTTCTTTTACCCTATGATCGTCTGCAGACTTTGAAATGATTTCCTCAACTCGTACCCCCCCCCAATACACGCACACTCTGCCCACCTCCTCTCCAGCCTTGATCCCATGGTCTCTCTCTCAACCATGCTTTGGCCGACATTCTCAGCTCTCTCGCCCCTTTGTTGTTCCATGATATTCATGCTATTCACACATTTAGCCCTAACTCAGTCCGCTCACCCTCCTGCCCTGTTCCTCCTGTACACCAGCTCCAATATGGAGTTGGAGAAAGTCACTCTGCCCTCAGACCAATGTCTGCAGATTTGTGGTATCTATATTCTTCTCAAAACCCCAGAAATCCTTCTCTGCTGACCTTATTGCCATTTTCTCTCATTCTCCTTATTACCACTTACCTGTGGGGTGACAAGAACAAGTATCTTAAGCCCCACACTCTTCCAATGTAAAACCAAGTTCAGAATACTTTAGAAGACTGTGATGGGGCCTCAGTAAGATGGTGCATATCAAGGTCCTGACCTGCCTTTCATCCTCAGTGTATGTTGCTGCTATTATTTGTAGTGGTAGTAGCCATTTCCTCAACTCGTGTTGCTAGCAAAAGGTTGTGTTTACAATATACTGAGAAAACAAACAACTCACAAGAACTCTTTCTTGTCCTGTTCCCACATATGCAAATGTATGTGCACCTGCACCCAATCCTTCCATCCTCTTCCTGCTCCACTAGGAGAGCTTTCCTCACCTGTGTTCCAAGCCCCGCCCCTTCCACTTACTCAGAAACTTGGCTTCACTAACCATTCATTCTTTTCCTAGCAAGGTAGCCAGGCTAGGCATGAAGGCCTCCCTTCCATTTCTCCATGTGGAAACTAAGGAGAATCCTCACCAAAGTTTATGTGAATTCTTTTTAAGTATCTCATCTCAAAATTTTTCTGGTGTAACTAAGGAATTATAGTATGGTGTTTTGAATCCCTGCAGAAAGGAGTCTTGAAAATTATGAGAGTTGAGCCCTGGCTGGTGTAGCTCAATGGATTGAGCACGGGCTGTGAACCAAAGCATCGCAGGTTCAATTCCCAGTCAGGGCACATGGCTGTTGCAGGCCACAGCCCCCAGCAACCGCACATTGATGTTTCTCTCTCTCTCTCTCTCTCTCTCTCTCTCTCTCTCTAAAAATAAATAAATAAAATCTTTAAAAAAAGAGAACTTAAAAAAAAAGAAAATTACAAGAATTGAGAACAGAGACAGGGCATAAGCTGGAAGGGCGGTTTATTCTTTCTGGTGTGGCAGGAAGAGGGGTCTGGGTAGAAGAGACAGAATCTAGGAGCTCAAGCAGGGGCTCACAATGGACGTGGGAGACGCAGGGAGGAGCCCAGAACACAGAGGAGCAGTTCTGTGTGGGCATTCAGAATCTGAGCGTTAAACTTCCCACCTTATGCTCAAAGGGTGGAGATGGATGGGGGCGCTCTATAAACAGACTCCATTAATTCCTGACTATACATCCCCTCACACACCCACCTTGGGGTGCTCCTCTGCCTCCCTCCTACCTGTTAGAGTCTAGCTGACTTCATGATTAATTCATACTTACTGTTTGATCCTCAGCTCATTGATGTCTTAATGATTCTCTCATTAAACCCTCTCATCTAGGTCACCAGTAACTTCTGTATTATAAATAAAACACGCACTTTTCAGTCTATCTCTCACCATCGCTGTGGCATTTGCATTGTTGATCATGTCTTCCTTGAAACGACCTGCTCTTTAGTGCCCACAATACGCTGCTCCCCTGGTTTCCCTACTGGCGGATCACCCCACAGGGCTCCCTTCCTGTGAACATATCCTCTGGCTTCCCCTTAAATGATAGGGTTGTCCAGAATTTTGGTCTCAGCCTTCTTCTCACTGTAAAAGTCACAGATCCAGACATTACTGGCAATACTTATTGTTCCTAAATCTATGCTTAATTTCTTTTTTCTATAGCTTCATATTAGATCCAGACCTGGCCATCCTTAAACTCAACATTTCTCATAATGGAGAATGACACTGTCATTTTCTCAATGCCCCTGGCAGAAGCCTGAAACATCATTTTCTCCTCCTGCCCTCTTTTTGTGCCTTCTGTTACCCATACTCCATGTTCAGTCGTAGCCATTCTGTCCCACTTCCCTCTGATATTTACCTTCTATCCACCACCCCCATGAGAACTAATAATGAATGATCAGTAAGGGCAGGTTTGTATCATACATCTTTTTAAAGATTTTATTTATTTATTTCTAGAGATGGAAGGGAGGGAGATAGAGAGAGAGAGAGAGAAACATCAATGTGCGGTTGCTGGGGGCTATGGCCTGCAACCCAGGCATATACCCTGACTGGGAATCGAACCTGCGACACTTTGGTTTGCAGCCCGAGCTCAATCCACTGAGCTACGCCAGCCAGGGCTCATACCATACATCTTTTTATCCCTAGTGCATAGAATACTGGCACAATTCCAATATCTTATGTAGAATATATGAAAGAATTAATAAGTGCGTAAATAATTCAATAAATATGGAAATCATTTACAATTCAGGTTCAGCCCTTCTGATTTCAAGAAATGAGACTTTCATAACATAACTCAACCAAAGGACAAAGGAAAATGGGGCATCAGTGTTTACTCTTATAAGAAAACACAAGGAGCAAAGGGCAATGGGCCAAAATAAAAAACAACAGAACAGTAGATCAGCCAGCCTCGGGTAAGGCAATGTCTAACAAGCTCAACAGCTGGAGTTTCTGAAGCTTGTTCTAATTCTCCTCCGTTTGTGCAGGTCTGCTATTTTCTGGGCATTTGCTCTGCTCACCTCTCCCTTCTTGGCTCTCCTCTGCACACCTGTCCCCTGCATCACCGAATCTGCCTACTCATAGTTTCTGCTTTCTCATGACTGGTTGTCCATGACTTATCATGACCGCAGCCTTCCCTTCTGGGTTATTTGAACTATGGGTCCCTTCACCTCCAGTGCCTGCCCGCTGCCTGGTTCTCTCTGTACCTCCCCATTCAAGTCCCGAGGGAAGAACTTGACAGGGCTGGCTCAGGTGTAAAATGCCAGCCCACCGATTAGCTGCCCGTGGGCAGGTGCCCAACCTAGCCACTGCAGTCCATTTGTCACCGTTCACAACTAACAGTGAGTCCTGTGACATAAACCGTGGCTGTCAGGGGCTGCATTTGGCAGCAGCCATGGTCACAGCAGAAACCGTGACTAACGTGAGAACACACACATGTGATCACATCACTTCTGCGCATATAAAAAAGGAGGAATTCTTACCCTCAGCATGAGCGAGGTGGAGGATCACCTGGGGCAGTGGGAAAAGCGGAAGCTGCCAAAGCCGGCAAAGTGAAAATTCAGTTAGGAGTGTTGAAATTGTAACTGACAGCAGGGGATTCTGGAAAATCAGGGCATCTTGATGCGGGACCACAGTAGGCTACTGGGAGAGGGGCAAGTCCAGAGAATTTCCTAGAATACTGTTTTTACCTTGGAGTTGGCTCACACAAAGACTCAGGAATGAAATGGGCAGTGAATACCAATGGGCTGATCTTTCACTTTCGGCCTGACCCCCCTGGCTGACAGACTTACATTTAGGTAACAGTTTTCCCTCTGATTATAAAAATGCTTGCTTAGAAAATTTGGAAAATAAAAATGACAAAAGAAAAAAATCAGTGATATTTTTACTACATAACAAGAACTGCTATTACTGTTTCATAGTTTTTCTAGTCTTTTCCTCTATGTTTTTTATCCTGAAACAAAAAGTTTGTGCTCCATAGTTTTATACTGCGCATTCTTCTTTAGTTATTATGCTACTTGGTATAATCATATATTCCCTAAAAATATGATTGCAAAAAAATTCTATCACAGGGCACTGTTACAGCCATGTCCTACTGGTGACATTTAGATTGTTTCCAGTTATTCCCCTACCATAAATTTAAAGGACTTAAAAAAATTCCTAGAAGTAACATCTTACATTAAAGGACCATTTTATCTTTCTAACATACAAATTTGATCGTGTATCTTCTTAGCCTAAAATGCTGCTGAATCGAACATTTGTCTGCAGGATAAAGTTCCAATTCCTTTGGTTATCACACAGAACGCTCAGGCCCGGGGTCTGCCTGCTTCTGCAGCCCCTCTCCTCCACGACCTCGGATGTCCCCTGCCCCACCCCCAGCTCCTGTCAGCCTCTGCTGCCTGTGGTTCGTCCCAGGAGCCATGCTCACGCTGCTCTGCTGCTTAGAACCCTTTTCTCCCCATTCCCGCCTCACTACTAATTTGTCTCATCCTCTAAGATTTGGCTCAACTGTCACTGATCCTAGGAAGCATCCCGTTGGCATCTTCCAGTTTGGGTATGTAGTTGCACCCACTTGCCAGTTTAGACTACGTTCAGCCGCTAATCAAAGACAACTTGACTTACAAGCCTGTCTACAAACAGAGAAAGCTCCTGGTATTAGTTTGATGACTTAGAGACGCCAGAGCTACTGCATTGGTGATTCTTTTGGCTTTTAACTCCTGGTTATAACATGGCTGCGGCAGCCTTGGCATCCAAATAGAAACAAGACAGGCTGTGGGCAAAGAGGCTGTACCAGCCTTATTTTTTAAAAAATATTTTTTTCAGATTTAATTTTTTAAAAAATAGAAAAACAAAGAGCCTTTTTGGAAGTCCCAGTTGGTTTTGGCCTATATCCCTCTCATTGGGGAGAACAGTCTCATTGCCACTCCCAGCCTCGGGGGAGGCTGGGGAAGAGAGCATTGCGTTTCTGGTCACCATACGGAAGGCAGCAAGGGGCTGGGGAGACTGCTGGGTTGGCGCCTAAACACTGTCTGCCCCACACCCTTCTCTGCACTCCTTCCCCCAACCCCCCACCTCCAATCCCCCCAACCCCCATCTCCAGGCACTGCTGGTGGGCACCATTCCCTCTCCAGACTCTAAGCCTCCTGAGGTTAGAAAGAGTGTTTTTCAACCTGTTACGGGAGGGCCCAGCATGTGCCTCATACCCATTATTTAATACTTGTTTTTGAGTAAGTGAACTATTTTAGAGACCTCTGTGCTGCACCTCCAATGAGCGACCAAGAGTGGGCAAGCTTCCCCTAAGCACCTTACCCTAAAACAACAGCAATGTTTTCAAAGTCAGGAACTGACCTGGCGACTGGTAAGCAGGTGGTGAAAAGGTGTGAGCAGAAGCAGCCCCGCAGAAAGCCAAATGAACTAGGTCTGTGGGTCTCACACATGGCTGCGCTTTAGAATCACCTGGGGCTGGTTTTCAAGGTCACCGGCTCCGGTCTCACCGCTCGCCACTCTCCGCCTAAAACAAAATCTCCAGGGAGGCCCAGTCACTGCAGCGGCCTGGAGCTGGATGGTCCCCACTGGGCCTCTCTCTCTTCCCAACTCTGTGTTCAGTGACACTATGCTGGTGGCTTAAAACTGGCCACCTTGTAGCATTTCCCCCGTCACAATGGGCAAATAGTACAGATCGCAAATCCGGCCTTCCCTAAGGACTGGTTTACAGACCCACCGCTGTTGGTTGTTTAAATAATGCCTCAGATGCTCCCAGCGGACCTTGAGGCCTAAAGTTTCCTACCAAAGAGCATCCTGGGTTACTTCTTTGGCCTAATCCTGCCTTCGGGCTGGCGTCCCTGTGTGGTGTCACTGGGCCACAGTGACATGCAGAAGACAGAGGAGAAATGTGGTTCCATTTTTAGTTGTTACTGTGTGTTTTTGTGTACTACTTGATTTCTTTTAAATCTAGCCGCATCTCTCTCAGTACACCTCTAGGGCTGGATCTACAGAGGCGTGCTAATACATTGAGGGACAGGGGAACCTCTGAATAATGCTGTGCAATTAGGAACCTTAATTACTCCCTTCTGAGATTATAATTTCTTGTTTAGAGACATAATTTTCTGTGGTGAAATTTGCTGGGTCTGCCTTCCTTGGCTGGATCTGATTTGAGTAGAGCAGGCCCCACCCCAACCTCAGGTAGTTTCACTACAGCTACTGCACATCAGACTGCTTTTCTCTACACACACACATGTGCACGCGCACACACGCTCCCTCAGTGTATAGGCAGGACACCAGACACAGAGAGGTTCTGTAGCTTTCCTAATGTCACACAGTAAGTAAATGGATTCAAACCTAGGTAGTCCAGAACCCGTGTGTTTCTAAGCGCATTGCCACACTCTCACAGTGGAAGAACAACTCAGAGGGACTTCTCTGCAGTACAAAGAACGCTGCAAAATGCCCCTTTGTTCCTCTCTCTTAGGTCACGTTAGTGACCCTCCGGGTGGTGTAGCCGCAGCCTGCCACGTTAACTCAAGGAAACTGCCACCCCACCACGTGATGTACATGTCTGACCTGAGAGATGCTGATTTGGCAAACCAGCAATGCCCATGGCCACCTGGAAATTCCAGGGACAGAGAGGACTGTGAAGAGCCAGGAGGCGCTCTCTTCCAAAAGTGATACAGGACCAAAACACCCACTCAGAGCGGGTGGGCAACGTTGGTCGTTGCCAAAGGAGGCAGAAGAGAAGGAAGCTGGAGGGCTCTTCTCCACTGCATGCGCTCGGGATGGGGGTCTGAACAGGGTCCATTCCTGGGACGGGATGGGGACACTTGAACTGCCCCAGTTCATGTGCAGGTGCCGGGGCTCTTTGGGGGAGCCAGACTGTGCCTGGAGATGGTTTCAAATGCTCTGTCAGGGGTGTTGGCATCTCTGGGCCACACTGGAAGAAGAGGAGTTGTCTTGGGCCACACATTAATTATGTTACAACACATAATCACAAATAAAATCTTATCATGTTTTAAGTAAATTTATGGCTTTGTGTTGGGCTGCATTCATAGCCAGCCTGGGACGTGTGTGGCCTGCGGGCCACAGGTTGGACACCCCTGGATGTCCGTCTGAGCTTCGTTGTCCAAACACCACCCTGAATAACTTAACAGGAAATTCCTCTTAAAATGGTTTTCTTATCTGAAAACTTTGTGCTTAGGGAGGATGAAAAATGATAAACTTACGAATTAAAATATATTGCGCAGGAAAGAATTTGTAGGGACTTTTAAAGAATGTTTTTGTGACAATAAATGGAATAGATCTGGACACTGACTACAATTATGGAAGTGAGGGAAGTTTCTAATATGAGGCCTTAACTGTTTAATGAATGGTTTCTAGTGCCTTGTAAATGTTATCACATCCCCTCTCATCAGCGCCTAGGCAGGGGGCCCAGGAATGGCCAAATAACGCCGCCTGTTGCAAGATGGGCCCTTAGGGAAACGTGTCCTTCCTCGTCTGTCTACACACCATCAAATACCACTAATTTATGATTGAATTTTTTATTGTTTCTGGGCTGTTGTTCCTACTTTCTTTTTTCCAGGTTATTCTCTTAACAAAATGAAACACATTTGAGCTATTATCTCCACCTACATTTTAGCAATCATTTTGTGCTGTTCAGTCTCCATTTCTGTAAGGGGATAACTTATATTAATTCAGTCTTTTTGCTTTTCCTCATGTTAGATTCTCTGGCCGGGGCCCCATAAATCAGACTAACGAAAGACAGCTTAACAAGTTTATTAACATGTGCAGCGTGAGAGCTGTCTGATGAGTAACTCAAAGGCGTGGTCCGAATCGGGGCTGGTAGAGCATCTTAACAAAAGAACAATGACTCTGTGGACACGTGACAGGCAAAGAAAAAGGACTTTGAGTTTCCAGAGCAACAAATTGCAGGAAGGTAAACCAATGGCAGATAAGAGATGGTTAATAAAGTTTGTTGTGGAGGTTCCCAAGGGGTGATCTCTGGGCTGTTAAGATCTACAATTGTCTCTGGTGATTCACTTCTGTACTTCTTGTAGAAAGGGGGTGGAAGACCCCTTTAGAAATGTATGTCCTACTTTTAGACCATCGCAGGAGAGTAGAGAGCTTCTCTTGCATCTGCTTTTTCTTAATTGCCTTCAGCTCAAAATAAACAATACCCCAAGGTAGCATATTTGGGTGGCACATTCCCAGGTACTGTGGATCCAGGCAAAAGTCAAAGAGTGAAGAAGACTGGTGGGAAAGACCGATCCATTTGACATGAGGCCTTAGAGCAGAGCTCTGAGGCTACCTCCAACCTCCAGAGAGACGAGTAAGGGGGCCCTAGAGCAAACTCAGCCTGAAACGTTGCTGGAGACAAGAGTGACAAAATGGAAGCTGGCCTACTTTGAGCACATAGTGAAGAGGCTGGGGTCTTTGGGGAAGAGATGGTGCTGGGAAAAGAGAAGGCAGCAGGAAAAGAGGAGGGTCGAGGGTAAGGTGGACCGACTCCATACAAGAAGCCACAGGCAGGAGTCTGCAGGGGCTGAGCAGGCTGTGAAGACAGGGCCCTGTGGACCTGACTCATCCTTAGGGACACCGGGAGTCAGCGCCGAGTCAACGGCTTGTCATAGCAACTGCCACAACAAGGTTCTGCCACCCTTCGGCTGGGTAAACCACTCATGTCTTCTTGTTTTAATCTGCTGGCCAGAGTCGTTGCTGAAGGAGAAACCTGGAGAAGAAAAGACTACAAATAAGATGAAGATTACTATTTCCTTGGATGCTACTTGGAAACGACCTCCCCCGGCACTGGCGTGCCTGCATCCTTTCAGCCCCCCACCCACTGTGGGTCTAGGCAGAACTTCGATGTTTTGTTTCTGAGGTGAACTTTTCTCCTTCCTCCCCTACCAACTGTACACCTCCATGTAAGACATAAAATACGTTTGGGCAAAGTTTCTTTTTATTGTGGGTGTTTCACCATCGATACCCTTTTCCTCAACCCTTGGCCCTGTCCCTGCTCTGTGTTGGCAGCAGTGCCCAAATCTGTTGACCTGTTTTTCTGAACATGTTCAAGTTCACTGTGTATCACAGAAGTAGCGTCATCAAGGACACTCAGGAGGAGAAAGTCAGCCCAGATGAAATGATGAATATGGAAAGTTTTGATTTTAACTTTTTCAGACTCTGTTTTCTTGTCTTTAATGATTTACTTTCCAAATGCCTCTATTTTCCTAAACTATTTGCATGTCAAAAACTAAATAACATCACAAAATTATCTGTACTCAGGTTTAATCTTACATCATCAGGTGAGGGAGAACATGGTTATGTATTGGGAGAAAAATAGCCAAATGAGAAGAGAAACCTAAAGATGTGATTTGTATAAAAGCATTATTAATTATGACAATTATGTGTCCTGCTTAGCAGTTATGCCTAATTATCATACTAATAAAGTGTATTATTGATGACATATTATGAAACGAAAGATAATTTTGCAGTAAGTTTTATTTGATTGCAAGAGTGTACTGTAAACAACTGTTAGGCTTCAGACTTTATTGCTCAACATGCAAATCCACAGTTTAAAAACGTCTGAGTAAGGACATTTTTCGGTGTTACATTAGGTAGGATGGGCTTGTCCCCAGTGGGGGTGGGGTAGGGTAGAGAGTGGGCATGGTAATGTGGGGTGGGGGGCAGTTAGGCCAAAGTCTGTGGAAGGTCATGGATTTCTTGCCCTAAATCTTTCTTACACAAGGTGGTACAAGGACCAGTAGCATCAGCCCCAACTGGGAGCTTGTTGGAAATGCAGAAGCTTAGGCCCCAGACCAATGAAACCTAAGTCTGCACTTTAGTAAGATTCCTGGTGATTGAATTGACAATAATACTTGAGAAGCATCCCTGTAAATCACTCCTTTCTTTGTCAAGAGCAGTTGACAGGTGAAGGGAGAGTAGGAGGAAAAATAGGCGGCTGCTCCCAGCGATCTTTAGACTTTGGAAGAGAGCCTGTGGCTTGTTCCGCGTGGAGATTTCCAGACCCACCGCCAGTGCATCCCCTTCATGGGTCTAAGAGTGAGCCAGGAGTCTGTGTCTCTCACAAGTGCCCTCCCAATGTCTGAGGAGCCTGCAAGGCTGAGCCCAGTCTGTGCTCACGAGGAAGGGAAGGTGGAAAGGTCAGGGTTGATATCACAGCCTCTCATGGGAGAGGCCACAGCGGGAAGAAAACTATAGCACCTGTGCTCGCAGGACAAGCCTGCATTCTAACGATTTACCTGAGAAAGTTCTCTCAGGTAAAGAATGTGGTGTTTTCTTTTGTTGTTGTTGTTGTTGTTGTTGTTGTTGTTTTGACTAATCAGGCTTTCAGTGACCCTGAGCCTTATGCAGAAGCCACATAATCTGGAGGAAGTACCCATAATGCACACGATGACCTCACCCAGCTCTCCTGTTTAAAAGCTGTGCTCTCCAACAAGCAAGCAAAATATCACCAGAGACAGTGAGATTAAGAACAAACTGACAGTAACCAGTGGGAAGGGGGAAGGGGATAATGGGGGGGGGGGGGGTTTCAGGAACATGTATAAAGGACACATGGATGAAACCAAAGGGGGGTAGGATCCGGGGTGGGAAGTGGGGATGGTGGGGGGGGCAGTAGTGGGGGGGAAATGGAAACAACTCTACTTGAACAACAATAAAAAACATGTGAAAAAAAATAAATGCACATGGGGGCGGGGGAAAGCTGTGCTCTCATTCACTAAGTGTCTCCACCAGCAGGTGTCAGCCTCTCCTCAGCATTTTCAGCACTATGTATTCTTATGTGCATTTCTTGTGATATCCTTGCCTGGCGGGGAGCAGGACAGTTTGTGGGAGAGGTGCCTTTTGAAAAACCCGGTGAAACTGTGTCCATTTCAAGCAGGACTTAGTGACAGGGTTTCTCCCCCCCACCCCCGCCCCGACCACCGCCAAACCAAGACTATATAACAACAATAAAAGACAGTATAGTTAATATTAAAATATTAAATTAAACAGGAAGAAAGGCTGGTTAGAGGATGTGTTCTATAGATCCTTTAATTTGGTGCTGTCTGAATTAGGCTGCATGGTTCAGGAATTCTCTGGAAGTAACCAAAATATTCATTTCTCATTTACCATGCATTTCTCTCCCAGAGCAATCCACGCCTCCCCAGCGGCCCCACCCAGTGCACTTCCGTGCACGAAGCACTCCACCGCTGCATGGCCTCGCCCCACATTTCACAGGTACTTTACTCACTCGGTTTTGAACCTGTGTGGCCAGGAGTTACGGTTGGTCACCAGTGTTTCCTAAGGTTCCATCCCAGAGGAAAAATATTTAATATGTGAAGGCAGCCGGATCCACATTTGCTGATGCAGCATAAACCTCAATTTAAGATAGAAATAAGAGCTCAGCTAATTTGAGCCCGGAGTCTGATTCATAGTTTATTAAATGATTAACCCCACACCCTTCCCCACCCTAGCCGGCCAGTAGCAAATTGTCTTTTAGGGATGTAATGAGTTAAGAGAACATGTTCAACATAAAAGAATGTATCAGGAATTGTTCTAAATGCACTTGGTCAGACATAGTATGTTTAAATACAGTTTCACATACAGTGTAACTTATATGTTTGTATAGTTTGTTAAACTGTGAAATTTGTATTATGCACTATAATATATAGTAAAAATTATTCTTTAAAAAGGTGGTTCTGAATTTTTCTAAAGTCTCACTAATTAGATGACCCTCTGAGAAGATATGAACCACTTGAAGCAGAAAGTGTGTAACTTGTGGGTCAATGCGATTATCTACTGTATCTGTGCTTGACAGATACAGATAGATACATACCGTATAGAGAGAGAGCGGCTGTAGGTAATGTAAGAAAAATGTTTGGTAATACAAATACATAGGTTAGTATATATATAGCGATGCATAAGGACAGACGCCTGGCGACTTGTTTAAAGACTTAACACTTCCTAGTTCAAACGGACACTGAAGACGTTCTTATCACTTACTCACCTGCTGCGTATCGCAGGCCGGCTCGGCGCTGGGCACTGCCCGCACGAGCGCAGCCCCCGGATTTTTGCCGGATTTTTGCCATCAGCTGGAAAGTGAGCTCCTGGGAGCGCTGCAGAGACTATTGCTATACAAACAACATTTAAAAATGAGATACAATGACCACCACCATGTCAAGGGCATTTTAAATGTCACAATCCGATTTACACACTTCGAATTCATTGAGTATTTCACGCTCACCTGTATTTCACTTTGCTGTGGTTGCCGTAATCACAAAAGCCCCTGGTTTTTTAGCTTTAAATTGTGCGGCGTCCTTTCTCTGCAACTTTGAAAAAGTTACCGAGGATTTCTGAGCACTCACTATATTTAGCTAGGAGTTGGGGAAACACACCAAGAAAAGTGGAACTTGCCCTCAAGGAGCTTATCTGTTACCTTGGACCAGCCTGTGAACAGCTGATACTTACAGGAAGTGATTGTCAGAAAAATACCATTCACAGTTCCTTCCTCTAACAATTGGGCAAAGGAGCCAGATTATTGAATATACTAAAATGCCATTTTTAAAGATGGTGAAAATAATGCAAAGATGAGCTAACCACTACATCCCTATGTAGGTCACTGCACTCTGCACAGCTTGTTGGGAAAACCCGTTTTGATTCAGCTTGCCGGCTTGTTGGTCGACATCTGCTGTCCTCTGGCGCCATCTGGAGGCAGTTTGGCGCCAAGCTGAGAAGGACAAAAATAGTTTCAACGGTAATTGGAGCAACTGCTTTACTTTTGTTCATCAAATCACTTCTTAAAAAACAGTCGGGAATTCTGATCTGGGCATGTTAAACTAGAATCTGTTCTAGAGAACATATTTTCCAAAGAGAGTAGTCCGTAGAAGAGAACATTAAGGAAGATCATGGATTCTTCCAAACATCCTTGGGCAGCTATTCTGAGACACAGTTTTACTTCCAGCATAATTTATATATTTGCAGAGTTTATGACACTGGAAATGTTATGATATACTCTACAATGTAATGTTAGCTATATCTCAATAAAAATAAAATACATCCAAACTTAGCGTTAAATAAATGGATAAATAAATGAATTTCCAGGCTTTAGGCTTCCAGGAGGTAAGTATATTCATGAAACATGTGTATGTTCAGTGCTTCCGTGGAAGCCTTTCCATCCACAAGGACTCAGCACACTGTTCTCTGAATGCAGCTGCTGAGCGTGGTCAACGTTCATGGGTGGAGGGAGAGCGGATTAGGGTTGTAGTTTTCCGCTAGGAAAATGTGTACAGTCCTTTGTAAAGGACTATGCACATCTGTATCTGGTTGAGAGATAGTCTTCGCTTCAGAAGAAACTTTCTGTAATATAAAACAGCATGTAATACTTAATGTGCATATTAACTTAAACAAAATAATTTGGGCGGAATAAGTTCTGGCCTCAAATTCATCAGCTAATTTGACATTTCTGGATCTCAGGCCACTACAGATATGACCTGCTTTACACCAAGAAAGTTCCTGAGCCTCCTGTCTTGAGAAACAGTGGAACTCACCAACACCTGTGATGCAATAAGGTCATCAGCTTCCTCTTTATTAGGCATTGTAAGCATTAAATTTGGTATTCTAATACGATAGGAAAATCAGTATTTTAGTTTATTAAATATTCTGGTTAATAAAAATCATCGTTCAAACACAGATGAAATGCCAATTTTCAAAGCATCAGGGCACAGCCACCACCACTGGCAGTGCATTAAGGGCAGCACCACCGTGATGGCTCAGCAATCACACCAGCACAGTTTACTGCCTCGGCCGATAACCGCAAGCCTGGGGGACGTGCTGAAAGCTCCGCTGGCTGTTGCCATCTGAGGGCTGGCAATGGAGATCAGTTGTTGTAGAAAAGGAAGAATGTAAGTAAGCATATTATGAGTTATTATTCTATTAACTATAGTCACTATCACAAGGCTAAAATGAAGATATATTTTAAAAGAGAAGGATATTTCTCATTCTTCCCTACTGTAATTATATATATTAGGTTGAAGATGTATCTATATTTGATGACAAATGCTCATCCCTGGGAAAAGAGGGGGCAACATTTTTTTTTCTTTAAAAAAGAGGGACATATCACACAATCCAGCAGTCATGCTCCTTGGTGTTTGTTTACCCAGATGAGTTGAAAATTTATGTCCACACAGAAGCCTGCCCGTAGGTGTTTACAGCGGCTTTACTCATAGTTTCCAAAACTTGGAAGCAACTGCAGTGTCCGTCAGTAGGTGAGTGGATAAAATAAACTGCAGTATATCCAGTGCTATAATCCGGTGCTAAAAAGAAATGAGGTATTAAGGCTTGAACAGACGTGGAGGAAACATAAATGCATACTACTAAGTGGAAGAAGTCAAAGTGAAAGGCTGCATAGCTGTATGATTCCAATTGCATGACTTTCTGGGAAAGGCAGAACTATGGAGACAACAAAATGATCAGGGGTTTCCTGTTGGAGGGAGGAAGGGGTGAATGAGTAAAGCACAGTGGATTTTTAGGGTAGTGAAGGTCTTCTGTATGATGCTATAATGGTGGATACATAGCATTATACATTTGTCAGGACCCACAGAATGTACACCACTAAGAGTAAACTGCAATGCAGACTGTGGACTCCAGGGTACTACGATGTGTCAGTGGAGGATCACCTATTGTAACAAGTGCACCACTCTGCTGAGGGATGTTGGCAGTGGGGGAGATGGAGCATGGCATGGGGTGGGGCAGGCGGTAGGAAGTGTATGGGAACTCTGTACTTTCAGCTCAATCTTGCTGTGAATCTAAAAGTGCTCTGAAAACATAAATGGAAATGTAATTTAAGTTTCAGAATCATGAGGAGGTAGATATTATAACTATCCCCACTTTACAGGTACACAAACTGACTTGTATCTATCTCTCTCTCTCTCTCTCTCTCTCTCTCTCTCTCTATATATATATATATATATATATATATTGAGAAGTTCCACAGGTGCATGGCTAGTAAGTCACAGAACTCGGATAGAGACACAGACACCCAAGGTGCAGAGTCGTAACTCTTTGGCTATATCTCCTCCACTGGTAAGGCTGAGTGTCAACTGTCCCCACTTTAAAGACGAGGAACCTGCACTCAGGATAGTCTAATAAACTGCCCAAGGTTGCCCGGCTAATGACAATGAAACCTGCATTCATACCCAAATCCCTTTGCTTCTAAAGCCTGTGCTTGTCTTAGCAAAAGATGGGGCCAATAAAACCATTTTTGACATGACATTTCAGCCCAGAGCATCAGGGACAGGGAAATTACCTCCTCCTCATCCAGGGCAGTGTGACTCGCACCGCACTGACCCCTTATCGACACGATCTGCTTATGTTTCTCCTCATACCTCATTGCTAATCTACCCCCATGCCTCGAGTGGTGTCTGATACGCTGAGCATGATTAGTACATGCTCACTGACCCAGACAGAACTGCTGAAGGCGACATCTACTTCTTTTTTCTAGTTGTGATGCGTAGTTCCTTCCATTCCTTCCATCCTCGCCCACTCCCCACCCAAACCTAGCCTCAAAGTCGTGTCATTTCTACAGTTATGACTTTCCCGTGTCTAGATCAAAGGCCTTCATGTGACAGATATGGGGATGGTGGGAGAGGATGTTTGAAATCTGCCCTGCTCCTACGAATCCTTGACCTCAACCAAAGGGTAAACTGGATTTTCCAACGGGAGGCTGCCTGAACTGAATTTCTGGCACCAGCACCTGGGTGCCCACGTGAAGCTGGACCTCTCTGGCTTCCCAGCTTCCTGTTGCGGTGATTTCAGGATCCTTCCACATGCTCGGTTCCCAGCTCAGCTTCGGAAGGTGTTTGTGGATCTGCACACAGCGTCCTTCTCAAGGGATGTCTGTTTTCCTCTAGCTTTTCCTCTGGTTTGCTTCTTGCCCTGGTTTGCGTGCTAAGTGCTTGGGAGTCAATTTGGGACTAAGAGGTCACTTTGAAACAGGAATTACGTTGTGTATCTGTGAGGGTTTGGGTACCCACTCCTTCATTATTTGTCTCATAAACGCGCCCAGAGCACCGACCGGGGACTCCACACTGTTCCAGGTTCTAGGGATCCAACAATGAACACGAAGGCAGCGTCCCTCCCTCTCGGGGCTGACGTTCTAGGGAGGAAGCATGGCAACAAACAAATCGTTCAGTAAATAAACAGCATGTCCCACGGTGTTGAGCGCCGTGGGGAACAATGAAGCGGGTGAAGCGAATCGGCAGTGCCGGGGTGAGCGCAGACCTTGGGCAGTGAGGGGGCTGCTCCGTGTGCACTGAGATGCGGAGGAGTGAACAGCTCGACCAACACCCGAGGCAGCCGCCTGCCTGGTGCGTCTGAGGGACAGCGCGGGCTGCAGCAGCCGGAGCAAGACAGAGCTGAGAGGTCAGAGTTAAGTGGGGGCGGGTCACGCAGGGGCTGCCCAAGGCCTTGGGCTTTTACTCAGAATCATACGAGAGCCATCGCCAAGCTGGGAACACAGGCGTGACACGTTGCGACTTACGTTTGTAAAGGGTCGTTGGCTGCAGTGTTGAGAATCGGTGGACGTGGCCAAGGGCCAGAATCAGGACCTGCTAGAACCAGTACAAAGTTATCTTTGATTTGTTACTCAAAACACTGTAGTCTCTAAACTCAGCTGTCACTAGCATCTTACTTCCCGAGATGACCGCCATACTGTGTAAATAAGGCCATCCACAGTTTGACACCTGAACTCCTTTCTTCACCTCCCAGGTGCCCCCTGGTGACCATAAACTGAACTGAAGGGCTCCTGCACGCTGATTTCAGAGCCCAGGTTCTGTGCACCCAGCCACCTGCCTAACACGCGAGCAGCAGAAAGAGAGGGACTCAGGGTAAAGGGAAACTCGCGGACTGGGATTCCTTGTTTGAGGGCCAGGAACAAATGACCACTCTGATAGGGCTTCCCTGGAGAATAAGTTTGAGAATCTGGTCGGCCCGCTCCCCCAATCACAGAAGGGTGTCAAGGAGAGTGGCGTCTCAGAGTAAATGTCCTCAAATGTTTTACACGGAGAAGTGAGAAGATGGGCCATGTAGATTGCAACATGCCTGGCATTGGCCACGAAGGTGAGCGGGCCCTGGAGAGGGACTGAGGGGGACAGAGAGGGAGAGCGGTGCAAGCTGAACTGGGATCCACGAGCCTCACTCCCTGCTCGTTCGCACTCCCTGACCCGTGTGTCAGCTAGACGTCTCGTCCAGAATCTCCCGAAGTCTGGGGGAAGCTGCATGCTGCCTGATGGGTGGCTGCCACTGCCACGCTGCAAGGTCAATGGCGGACACTATAAGCACTGAAGGACTGTTCTCAGCAGCGTTGTGCCTCCAAAGAGCGTTGCACGGAGGAGCCTTCACAAAAGCTCGATGGCAGAAACGGAAGGCTCTGTTGTAAATCCTTCAAACGTGTATCTCGGAGCTTTGTCAACAGCACAGTGCCCTATGGAAGAGAAATGTTCAGTAAGTCATAGTCAATAAAATGTCTTGCAACCATACTATAGATTGAATTTACCATATGTACATAGTTATATGACTATTCAGGAGAACAAACTGACTGATGAGCTTCTAACTACTTTTTTTTTCCTGTAGGTAAACCAGTACATGGCTTACAGAATCCAGTTATTTCAGACAGGTGAATGTATATAAGGGTGGAATCTCAAGTAACTTCAGTGTTTAAGAAATGACAAAACTATAACTTTCACAATAAGATACAAAAGTCAGGGATATTCAGGCTCTCATCCCAGAGCCTGTGCTACCTAACTTGGACATTTATGTTTGGGATAACATGGTATTTATTGGGTATTTACCATGAGCCAGGCACTCTTCCAAGTTCTTTACGTGCATTAACTCAATCCTCCCGACAGCCCTAGGAGTTGGATGCCACTATTGTTCCAATTTACAGGTGAGGAAACCAGAGCACAGAAAGGCGAAGTGACTTGTCCAGAGATGCATGAGTGACCCTCATCCCGAGACCATCCCAGCTCCGATGGATTGCTGGGACAACTCACAGACTCAGCATGTGGTCATCCTCATGGCTGTGATTTATTGCAATGAAAAGATACAAAGCAAATGAGCAAAGGGAAAAGGCGAGGTCGAGGGAAAACCAGGCACAAGCTTCCAAGCGTCCTCTCCCAGGGCAGTCACCAGGATGTACTTAATATCTCCAGCGACGAGTTGTGTGAAAAGTGACTCATCAGAGACGCCACACCCAGGAGTTTCATTGGAGCCTGGTCACCTCAGCAGCCTCTGCCCAGCATGAATCAAAATTCCAGCTCCCAGTGGAAAGCAGGCGTCCAGCGGGACTCATATCATTTGCAGTTTAGGCACAGGGAGCTGCTTTTACCAATTTGGAGGAAACCTTCTTGAAACTCAAGTTCCCAAATGCCAACCAAGAACCAGCCTTGCAGGGAGTCTTTTCTAAGAATGGAAGTCAGGCCTTCTAGGTCCACACTTTCCCCCACATATGTGTGCTGAGTGGAAGAGCTGGGCTTCCCTCCCAGGTAGATTCTGGATGCCAAACACAGAACCACTGCAGCCTATGGGTTATCAGAGACGCCCAGCAGCCATAGTTAGGAGGCTGGAACTCAGGGCAGGGGTCTGGCTGGAGGGGGCAGCATGGGAGTTGCTGGCCTATGTGACACTGAGAGCTAAGTTCAGGTAGGCAGCGGACATACACTGAGAATGAAAGAGGTCGGCGGACCACGTCCTGGGGCACTCCAGCACCCAGAGGTGTGGTGTCTGAGGGCGAAGCTCAGTGGACACTAAGAAAGAGAGGCCAGTGAGTTCAGAGGAGAACTAAGAGGAAGTCATGCCCTACAAGCCAAGTGGAGTGTTTCCAGAAGGCAGCAATGAACCACAGATACCGCTGGTAGGTCAGACAAGCAGACTGCACCCTTAACCACGGGGAGGCTGCTGGCTTTAACAAGGACCGTCTCAGTGGAGTGGTCAGGCAGAGGCCCAATGGGGCGGGGGGGTTCCAGAGCTCGAGAGAGGAGAGGAGGTGCAGAGCACAGATCGGTGAAAACTTTCCGGGAGTTCTGGTGTAGAAGGAAGAAAAGACACGGAATAATAGCTAGAGGGGAAGGTGAATTTCAAAAGCTATGGGCATTTAACATGGGAGATATTACAGCATGTGTATGTGCTGATGGGACTGATCCCCCAGAGGATGGAAATTAATGGTGTTTGAGGTGCAGGGGAAAATGGTGTCCTTGAGTAGGTGACAAGGAAAGGGGCACGGTGTACAAGTAGGCCATAGATTAGACCGTGTGCTTTTCATCCAGAGTTACGGAGTGGAAGGGAAATGATTTGAGCACAGATGTGGTGGGTGGGCGGGTGGAGGTGCTGGTGGCCGTGTGTGGAATTTCTCTTCTGTTGCGTCACCTCTTGTTGTGAACGGGAGGCAATGCTTTCAGCTGAAAGTGAGAAAGAGGCGGAAGATCATGGACGATTGGAGAGAGGAGGCGTGTGACACTCATCTGAAAGGTCCCAAGAGGGAGCGGATTGGGGGAATGTGGTAGAAGTGCTTGGGCTCCTACGGGCCTGAGAGAAACCCAGACATTTGCTGCCATACATTTAAAATGAGGCCGGTGGCCATGGCCAGGTGGGTTTTCCAGCCACGGTCAGCGGCAGGGCTGCAGGCACCGAGTGACAGGGGGCTGGATTTCACCAGGACAGGGTTCTGCCCGGCAGGTGTGAGGAAGAGACAAAGTGGCTCAGGCGTTGGGGTAGACTCGAGGGAGTTTGTTTACAAAGGGAGATAGATTATTGTGGGACAACCTTCGAAGTCTTCCTGTAGGTTTGTGCAGCAGAAAAGTTGGCACTGGAGTGCCTTGAAAGTTATTTCCTTTAAATGCTCGGTATATTGTGCAATAAATCACAAAGCATACAAGATTAACCTGTAAAATGCACACTATTGCTTTTGTTGACTGTGATTCACTTTTGAACCAGGTGCACAGCCTGGTGGCCCCCAGTCCTCAGTTTTGAAGACGGAGAGCTAGGGACAGGTCACTGTAGCTTTATCAGTGGTCCACATGGCTGTGAATGGGAACAATCGTGCTTTCAAATATCCCTGACCCTTTACCATCAGTCCACCGTTCACATAGCAAACCTGGCGTCCGCCGGCCCTGCCTTTCTGGGAAACAGGTTCTGAGAGGTTTGTGAGTGCTCCCACCCAGGTGTGAGCCCCAGCCCCACCCTTTCCAGCCCTGCACCTGCCAGAGAACTTTGTACGGCTTCTCTACTTCTTACTCATTCCAGGGCCTCTTTTCAAGCACACACACCTCTGGGTTCTTTCGTGCTTCCCTTACTGCAGGCTCCAGTGACTCAGCCTGCTTCCCGACCCCTGCTGTCCCCCGAGAGCCAGGCCCTCTCCGCCCCTGCCCAGCTTCCTCCCTTCCTAGTCATCTCTGAAGATAAGCCATCGGGCCCTTTTGACTCTAAAAGATGTATTGCATCTCACAAATGCGTAAGACAAATAGCCAATATATCACAGGTAACTAAAATGGGCATAATACAGAGCTTCTAGAATCCCAACAAAATTTATATGAGTATGGTCCAATGTACCGTTTGCGCCCCTGCCTGTGGTGGCGCATGAGAATACCACCCCGTCTTCCCTTCTGGGTGTCCCTCCTTTACTCTCGCACACTTATCACATTCAGATCACTCCTGACACGTCTGGTCACCAAATGTGTGTGGGTTTTTCCCACCCTGAGCAATTCCGTGTCATGCCAGCTGGGTATTCTACAGTTTAATTCAATTCTGACGCTCTCTTCCTGGAGGCAGCGTCAGATCCTGGAGGTGAGGGGCTCTGTCCCATGAGACCGCCCCTCTGCCACTGCAGGAGCCAGTCACAGGCAGTAGGTTCCCAGGTCACCCACGACTTTTTTCCAACTTTGCTACACATCAGAGGGTCCCATGATCCCCTCACCCTTGGCTTTGATTATTTGCCAGACCCATTCACTGAAGTCAAGGGAACACTTAGGTTTACCAGTTTATTAAAAGTTACGATAATGAATGCAGATGAACAGCTAGATGAAGAGAGATGCATAGTGTGAGGTCTACAGGGCCTCAAACACAGGAGCTTCTGGCCCCATGGGGCTGGGGTGTATCACCCTCCCAGGACATGGGTATGTTCCCCAACGTAGGAGCTCTATGAACCCCATAATTTGGGATTTTTATGCAGACTTCATCATGTAGTCATAGTGAATTGTTAACCCCCTTTCCAGGTCCTCTCTTTTCTATAGAGAAATTTGGGGGTTGGGGGAGTGGGGCTCAAAATTCGAAACTTCTAATCCTGGCTTGGTCTGGTGATGACCAGCCTCTCTCCAGGAGCCCACCCGGGGTCACCTCATTAGAACAAAAGATGCTCCTAGTGCCCTTATTGCTTAGGAACTTACAAGGGTTTCAGAAACCAGGATGAGGCCACATGTATATTTCTTATTATAATTCACAATATCACAGATGGGAAGTGGGAACTTCTGCTGAAGTCCTAATGCTGAATTCACCATCAACAACAGGGAGGTCTCCTTCCTCTCCCCAATACCTCCTAAGAGCCCCCTGTTCCAGCTCTGAGGGCTGGTGCTCCCCCTCCCTGGAAGTCGAGATCCGCACTGCTAGATACCTCCGTAACCACAGCTCATTTGCCCACGGGGTTCTCAGTCAAGGTGTTAAACTTCCCTGGACCTAAGTTTCCTCATCTTCAAATTAGGAGAGAGTAAGGATATTTTACAGAGCAGCTGTAAATGCTGGAAATATGCACATTAGCTTTCTTTCCTTTTACATTCTCCATAGCACCTCAAAATTACTCTTTAACGGCCTTTCTCAAACCACATCATGGGATTCTATTCTATTCTATTCTATTCTATTCTATTCTATTCTATTCATCTATGTGTTTTTTTATGCCAGTCCCAAACTGTTTGATTACTATAACTTTGTAGGATAGTACAAAATCAGGGAGTGTGACACCTCCAGCTTTGTTCTTCTTTCTCAAAATTTCTTCAGCTATTCAGGGTCTTTTGTAGTTCCATGTGAATTTATGTACATATAAAGTGATACATATAATTATTTATGTTCAGTGGAATTTTACTCAGCCATAAAAAGAGTAAAATCTTGTCCTTTGCAAGAACATGGATAAACCTAAAAGGTATCCTGCTAAGTGTAATAAGTCACACAGAGAAAGACAAATACCGTATAAGTTCATTTATATGTGGAATCTGAAAATCAAAACAAATGACCAAACAAAGCAGAACAGGAATAGGCCCATAGATATAGAAAACAAACTAGTGGTTACCAGAGAGGGGAGAGGGGGTGGCAAAATAAGTGACAGTCACAGCTCCTAGTTATAAAGTAACTAAGCCATGGGGATACAATGTGCAACATGGGCAGTACAGTCAATAGTACCATAATAACAGCTAGTAACTGGACCTATTATGGAAATCACCTGTAACGTACATAAATGTAGAATCACTGTGGTGTACCCTTGGAAGGAGTGGGATATTGTATGTCAATTGAAGAAGAAGATGGTGATGTGGTCAGATCTGTGTTCAGAGAGTTAGTTCTGGCTGCAGCCCGAAGACCGCAGTGTGCATGTGAGTGTGTGGCGAGGAGTGTTGGGCACAGGCGCCGAGACAATGGCCGGATGACTCCTGTTTCGGGCCTGCTGAGTTTCAGGTCCCAGCACTACCTGAGGGATCCAGACTGTTCAGCGCTTTCATTAAAGATCAGCTTTGTGTTTTGTGTAACTCACCCGCCACAGCAAGGGAATGGACATTTGCACTGTTTTACTGAACAAGTATTACTTTGACCTTTAATAATACTATGCCAACTTTTTGTGTTATGTTCTGTCTTTTTCCAGTGTTTGACTTTTGGTTGCTCGTCTAAGTTAATGTCAACAGGATGATTTAACTGGGCCATTTCCCTGTGCGCACACAAATAGATCTAACGAGTTAACGTGGTAGTACCGATTCCCGATGTTAGTCAGTAGGTCTACAGGGATGACTTCAGAGAAAATCACTTTGAATACTCAAAACCTGAGAAGTTCCTTCTAAAGACCTAAAAATTGCCATAGACCTATGTTCAAGGTTTTTCTATATTTGAGTTTTCTACACTCATTTTGGGAACATTGAGTTGGCCTCCTTCCTGGAGAAATCACTGGCTTGGGGAGGGAGGAGGAGTGTGGAGCTTGAGGGGGCTTGAGCTTTGGGCCCTGGCTCTTAAACCGAGAAGTGAGATAACATCAATTCTCCTTTAACCAGGGCCTCAACGGCACTGCTGTGCATTTTCAGGCATTTCGGTAATTTTGAACTTTGCATTTGAGTAGCTGAATATCTCAACTTACCACAAGATGGCAGCACAATATATATTTTTAAAGTAGATGACATTTCTTTTCAGAGCTCAGATCCTGATGGGAGGAGCCATAACTAAGAATTTCTCTTTTTGTCCCTGTAATGGAAAGACAGGAAGGAACACAGCACGGAAGGAAGTAACCAAGGGAAGAAGGAAAGAAAAAAAAAGAAGTGGAGGGAAGGAGGGAGGAGAGGCAAAGAAAAAAGTAAAAGAACAAACAAACAAACAAAAAAATTCACATTGAGCTAGATTGTATTTAACTAGAAAAAAGAAAATAACTCAGCCACCAGGGCAGGAAATTTCCGAGGGAGGAAACCAGCGTTATAACCGCATTTGTTCACAGCCTCGATGTGTGAGCATAAGACAGACATTTGACCTTCTTTAGAAAAGCAGCTGTCTCTTTGGGAAACTACAAGAATGAATTTACATTTACAAAGGGCTCTCACCCTTTTAAGTCTTATATTAGCGTAATAAGTAGCTTGGATTCCAGATTTATTTTACTCGGTACCCTTTGGACAGGTCTTTCACATTGGTTTTCATTTCTAATTGTGTGGGGGGAAATAAGAGGGATTCATTGAGAAGAGAATAAACTGTATTCAGAGACACATTGACAGTGATGCCTTGAGGTGAAGGAAATGAAAGGGTTGCCGTGGGTTAATGCTCCTGGAACTGAGGAGAATTCTTCCGGAGTCATCTCTTTGATTCTCCTGACCACCCACCACTCAGTGGGGTTACTGCTAGCAGGGGGTTGTGCACGGGGAGAGATCTTAGGAATGGGGGTGCCCCCCCCCCCCCCCCCCGGCATTGAAAATCTTTAGACTGAGGTTTTTTAAACCTTGGCACTAATGGCTCTTTTGGACACATAATTGTTTTTAGCAGGGGAGGGGCTAAGGGTCATCTGTTCCTTTTTAGGCTATTTGGCAGCATCCCTGGCATGTACCCTCAGATGCTGGTAATACTCATCAAAGTGAGTTTGGAGGAGCTGTGACCTCCAAACTCTTCTCCGGACATCGCCAGTTGTCCCCTGGGAGCAGACTTGCCCCCATCTCCCTATCTGAGGATGCCTGCTTTAGATACACTCTAATTACAGGAATGAGAGAGTGCCTCGAAGTTTCGTTTATATTCTTGTCCTGTTCATGGGCAAAACTCATGTGCTCTCAGGTCTTTGTTAGAGATTTCCAAGTATTAAATCTAGATGTAAAAGCCTGTTTTTAGAGCCAGGGCAATTATTTCTATGAGGAACGAACAATTATTAACTGTCAATGTTCTATCGAGCAAAAATCTACAACCAAGCACTGTAGGGCAAGCAAAAGAGTTTGTATGGAAATAAAATCAATCAATGCTGGTTGAATCCTTATTATGTTCTATTTTAATCCATTGACAATGTCCACTTTCTATTTCTCTCATTTAAACCTTGCATCATCTCTGTGAAGAAATATTACTTACATTTTATAGGTGAAAAACGGAAGCTAAGAAAAGTTTAGTCACCAGCACAATGCCACATTAATAATAGGTGGCAAAGGCCAGATTAAAACTTGATCTTTCTAACACCAAGGACTGTGTATGCTCTAGTACCAAACACTAAGAATTTGAGAATTCTTGAGAATTTTACAAAGCTAGTTGGGGGAATAATGCATGTACATAGGAAACACATCTAATTTCATAAGCAGTGTTGCAAAAGCCACAAAAGTTACAAGACAGACTGCTGTAGACTACTAGAGTGAGCTGAGAAATTGTTAGGACGTGATAGGTCTTGATCTGTGTGTCTTTAAAGAACGGAGGGTTAGCGAGACGGAAGGACGGGTGCGAGGCTACACAGGGGAGCACCAGGACTGCATGGGGGTGCTGGGAGAGCAGCGGAGAGTGGAGATGGCTAAAAGGAGTGGAAGACCCATGCTGAGAAAGAGAGGTCACACAGGTGGAAAAGGGAGGGCCTTGAATCAGATGTCAGGTGGCTGAGGGCCTTGAATCTCATGCAGATGCAATAAACTGGAAGGCCAAATGAATGGATTTTGTTTAGCTCAGAGTTTTAAAAACTGAGAAATTAAAAACAAATGGATTCTGAACATTCCTGAGTGGGACAGCACTGGGCCTATTATCTCCGTATCTCAACTCGTGGCCTCGGAGGGGCTGCCATGGCTCTCCAAGTTCACCAAAGCTGGCAGCGTGTCCCGTTCTTTACCCTCCTCTTGCTTCACTTAGTCATCTGCTTAGCCCCTGTTTATTCCCTCAGACAGTGGAATTTGCCCTTAAATTTAGAAATGGGTGTTTTCAAAAGATTAAACTGATAATACCAGTTAAAATCTATTCTTTCTTCCAGTAGTCCACTAGCAATGGAAGACAAGCGCCAATTCTCAATTTAATATTTCTCCATATGTCCACAGATGGTTCTCAGATTTTCGTTTCATTTCTGTCTTCTCTACTGAAATGATCCCTCATGGTTTAGCCTTTTCCGGTGACTATGCACTGTCCTCATCGTTCTTCCCCAGTGCTGGAGCTGATGTTGATGCTCGTGTCTTTGTAAACTCTGAGCACCAACCTGTATGCACCGGCACTGAGGCCATTTCCTTTGCACAGGCCTGGCCTGTGACAACTCAACATGACGATACACATTGTTGAGTGCCTGCAATGGCTCAGGCACTTTTTTATGAATGTGGGCTATCACTGAATAACAGACTAAGAACAAGAGGATTTATATTCTAGTGGGAGAGATATACAATAAACAATGAACAAACAAATTAATTATACATGTTGGAAAATGGTAGCTGTGAAGGATTAGAAGAGTACAGTGGAGTAAGGGGGCTAGTAACGGGGATTGTAATTTTAAATAGAATGGTCAGGCTAAGCTTCATTGAGAAGGTGACATTTTAAAAAAAGCCTTGAAAGAGGTTGTTGTGGGAAATGACCTCGATGTAGTGGGAACCTCCACGTACCAGGTGAACTGTTCTGTAGTAGAACAGAAAGGCTAGCAGACCCAGTTAGAATGCTCACATCATGTAGAATCAACCTAAAACACATGGTGAGCAGCAAGAGGAGAGAAATGATATTGGTTTACCTACTTAAGATAATATATAAGCAGGTAGAAGGCTCACACTATATGAGTCCTAGGTCATGGAATGTTAATATATTCTCTCTCTCTCCTCCCCCACTCCCCACATACAAATACACACCAACCTTCTATTTGATAGTGAGATCGAAAGGACCAGACTTGAATTTAACCCAGGGACTCAGCAGACAAAAGGTACCTGGGGCCAACAAATATTTGCTCTATCTGAGAGACTCAGGGCCAAGTACTCTTGGCTAACAGCTATGGCTTGTCTGTTAATCTGATGAGTAACCATGAGCTTTATCTTGTTCTCTTGGGCAGAACACACATGGAGCTGGGGTGAGGACCATAATACCTATCACCAGAGGATGGCCAATTTGAGATGACATAGCTATCAACCTGGAGGTGGCAGGATCTGTACCTCACTACTTGGCCCTTCCATTCCTTTCTTTGTAGAAATAACAGTCCTGATTATTCCATGCTTTTAATATCCTCTATCTCATTCATTACCTGTCTTTAACATGTCTCATGGGATACTTCCTATATTTTTAAAGATTTTATTTATTTATTTATTTTTAGAGAGGAGAAGGGAGGGAGGAAGAGAGGGAGAGAAACACCAATGTGTGGTTGCCTCTCGAGCATCCCCTACTGGGGACCTGGCTTGTAAACCAGGCATGTGCATTGGCTGGGAATCAAACTGGCGACCCTTTGGTTTTCAGGCTGGCACCAAATCCGCTGAGATACACCTCCTATTTTTAATATATCTTAGGAGTTTTATCCATCCCATTGTTTTTCTCATCTTTCAGAGTTAGACTTGAGTGTTCTCAAATAACGCCTTAAACACACATTCCAGAGGTGAAGGAGGCAACCACAAGGCTTTCAGAGGGAGGGCAGGCCAGGCAGAGTGTAACAAAGGCGGCAGTGTACCTGACATGCTTCCAGGTCGGCAAGGACAGCGTGGCTGGGTGGAAACTAGTGGGAAAGAGGGTTAGATTTTCAGGGCCTTACAGCCATTGTAAGAGCTTTGTGATACTAACACCACTCTGTCCTTCACTGAGTTGTACGGTAAACTTTGTTTTTCCAACCTCTAGGCATTACCCTTTACTCATGAGTAGGAGGAAAATCACAGTAGTGCAGTGTCATGGAAGCCAGAGAGAGTTTCAAAAAGAGGCCATTTGTGTCAGCTGTCACTGAAATGACTTTGATAAACAATAGACTACGGGGGATGATGAGAGCGGGGTGGAAGAAAAGGCCATTTGAGTTAGCAATAAATATGTCATTGGTGACCTTCAAGGGACAAGTTTCGATGAAGCAGTCGGGCAGGAGGCTGAGTACGAGTGTTATAGAGGAAACGTGTGGGGGAGGAAATGGATGTATCGCTTCCTCAGGCCCGGTGACCTTTGTGCCTCATGGTTGCTGATATGAGCAAGCCCCCCACCTCTGGCAGGCTGTGCCCAGGCAATCGAGCGCTTCCCAGCAGAGCCCCACAAACCCAGTTCTCAAGCATCAGGCTGCTGATTAAAGTATTTCCAGCAAATTCTACCCGATTCTTTGAAAGGCCTTTGAGGTTGCTCATTCAAAAGTGACTCCTTTTACTCACTATTTTTTTCACTCATAAGTGGAGGAAAGGATGAGATTAATAATTCTATCTGCTAATTGATTATTTCTGCTACTTAAAAACTTATCCTTCTGGTTCTGGAGTTTGTCTGCATATCCATCCATCCATTCATCGATCCATCCATCCATCCTTTTCTTGATAGCTATCTTTCCTTCCTACAAGGCTAGTCTGACTACCTGTACTCTGATTTCCAATCCCCTCCCCACCCTGTACCTTCCCTCTTCCCTCGACGCCCACCCCCACAGAGAACTTGTGAATGAGTGAATCCCTTTTTATTTATCTCCAGTCTTTCCTTTTCATAGATAAATCCTAGTTGTTTCCATCTTTCTAAAAAAATAATACCCCTCCCCACCGCATGTCCATATGTAGTTATCACCCCAGGTCTTTCACTTACTGGGAACCAAGTTCCCTGAACACGACACCTGCACAAGCTTGTACCTGCCCTCGTCCCTCCAGTGAAAGTGCTGTCCCTGAGACCCAGCCGTGCCCATGTCATCTCATAACACCTTCATTTGTCCATTACATGTTATGTTGAAATTGCCTCTTTTTTTTTTTTTGCCTTTCTCAATAAACTAAGTTCCCTAAAAGAAAGAGATGGCTTCATATTTACCTCTGACTCTGACACCTGGAACAACCTCTGGCACATATTAGACATCCAGTATTTGTTGAATGAATGAATCTGTGAATGAATGAATCTGTGAATGAACGAAGAAGCCCTGCTTTTTATCTCTTGTACATTTAACTCAGTCATGTCTTCCTTTTAAAAAGCCATTCTTTTATTAGTTGCTCAGATAATACTCTCTGGTTTCTATTCTAATCATCTGTCAGTTCTTGAGTGGCTTCTTATCTTTAAGTGATGCTATTTCCTAGGCATCTGTCTCTGTTCTCAACACTTCTCTACTTGGGCAAGCTTATCAATAGACAGGAGCTTTAATCACAAACATTATCTTCATCTGCAGCCCTGGTATCACTCTTGTTCTTCAAACCTGTGTATCTAGTTGACCATGAACCATCTCCATTTAACTATCTTGAGGGGAGGTCAAATATGAAAGTTAAAAACCTGAACTCCTAACACCTGTCTCAGCAACTGGGCTAGCTATCCATTCAATCACCAGAGCTAGAGATGAGGGAGTTTTCTTGGATATCTTTTTCCTCATATGTCTCATTTCATCAGACATTAATTCCTTTAGATCAGGCTCCGAAGATGTTTCTGAAATGTGTTCTCTACCTCTTCATTTTTTTTAAGTTGTAGTTTGAGTGTCACGTGTGTTTGTTGGGGCAGGGATAATGCGTTCTGTGACATTCCTCCCGCAACCCCTCTGTCTGTCTGTCTGTCTCTCTCTCTCTCACACACACACACACACACACACACACACACATACCCTTGTGCCCGAGCATACACACACACAGAGCTGCGATCAGGGTCGCACTGAACCTAAACACTAGGTTCAGGGCCTTCTTGCCATCTGTGAACTGAAGCCATTAGTCCCCTCCCTGCCAGCAGAGAGAAGAAACTGGGAAGGTGGAGTTGAAAAAACAGGATAAGACTAATGATAATAGCTGCCCCTCCCAGCCTTCCCACTCCCATGGGAAAAGTCTTCTCTCTTAAAAAGTATAAAATAAAACAGAAAAAAAAAGCAGTAAAAAGGAACTAAAAGACATTTTGATTGGGGCAATTCCAAACACATATTTCCAAATCACTTGTTAACTTCCTTCTATTGTGCTGAGTATCCATCAATAAAAACATCATTTCAGAATGGCACTATGTTGCCTCATTTTGCATCATTTTTTCAAGTGATTTTTAAGTATATTTTATTGATTATGATATTATAATTGTCCCATTTTTTTCTCTCCTTTATTCCCCCCACACTTTATCCTACCTCCTACCAGCATTCTCCCTCCTTAGTTCATGTCCATGGGTTGTACATAAAAGTTCTTGGCTTCTCAATTTCCTATACTATTCTTAACCTCCCCCTGCCTATTTTGTACCTACCATTTATGGTTCTTATTCTCAGTACCTTTTCCCTTATTCTCCCCCCTCCCCCACCCCGTGGATAACCCTCCATGTGATCTCCATTTCTGTGACTCCATTCCTGTTCTATTTGCTTAGTTTGTTTTTGTTTTTTTAGGTTCAGTTGTTGATAGTTGTGAGTTTGCTGTCATTTTACTGTTCATATTTCTGATCATCTTTTTTCTTAGATAAGTCCGTTTAACATTTCATATAATAAGGGCTTGGTGATAAGGGACTCCTTTAACTTGACCTTATCTGGGAAGCACTTTATCTGACCTTTCATTCTAAATGATACCTTTGCTGGATAGAGTAATCTTGGATGTAGGTTCTTGCCTTTCACAACTACGAATACTTCTTTCCAGCCCCTTCTTGCCTGCAAGGTTTCTTTTGAGAAATCAGCTGGCAGTCTTATGGGCACTCCTTTGTAGGTAACTGTCTCCTTTTCTCTTGCTGCTTTTTTTTTTTTTTTAAAGATTTTATTTACTTATTTTTAGAGAGGGAAGGGAGGGAGGAGAGAGAGAGAGAGAGAGAGAGAGAGAGAGAGAGAGAGAAACACCAATGTGCGGTTGCTGGGGGTTCTGGCCTGCAACCCAGGCATGTACCCTGGCTGGGAATCGAACCTGGGACACTTTGGTTCCCAGCCCGCGCTCAATCCACTGAGCTACGCCAGCCAGGGCTCTCTTGCTGCTTTTAAGACTCTCTCCTTATCTTTAATCTTGGCTAATGTAATTATGATGTGCCTTGGTGTGTTCATCCTTTGGTCCAACTTCTTTGGGACTCAGCTTCCTGGACTTCCTGGAAGTCTATTTCCTTTGCCAGATTGGAGAAGTTCTCCTTCATTATTTGTTCAAATAAGTTTTTACTTTCTTGCTCTTCCTCTTTTCCTTCTGGCACCCCTGTGATTTGGATGTTGGAACATTTAAAGACTTCCTGGAGGTTCCTAAGCCTCTCCTCATTTTTTTGAATTATTTTTTCTTCATTTTGCTCTGTTTGAATGTTTATTTCTTCCTTCTGGTCCAAACTGTTGGTCTGAGTCCTGGTTTCCTTCCCTTCACTGTTGGCTCCCTGTACATTTTCCTTTATTTTACTTTGTGTAGCCTGCACTTTTTCCTGTATTTTGTGATCATGCTCAACTATTTCTGTGAGCATCCTGATTACCAGTATTTTGAACTCTGCCTCTGATAGGTTGGGTATCTCTTCATCTCCTAGTTCTATTTTTGGAGTTTTGATCTGTTTGTTCATTTGGCCCATATTTCCCTGTCTCTGAGCATCTGTTATGTTGTAAGGGGCAGGGCCTTAGTATTTGCCAGGGCAGGACAACCCACATTGCTTTGTGGAGCTTTATGTGGGGGAGGGGTTTGAGAGGAATCAACACCACTTGCTTGGCTCTCTGCTGGCTTGCAGTCCCCTCCACCACTACCCACAAGCAAACTGTGCCCTTCTGGTACTGATTCCTGGATGGGTAGGTTTGTGTACATTCTAGGATGCTGTGGATCTCTCCAACAAATTCTTTTGGGAGTTTCTCCTGCTCCTACAACCCCCACAGGTTTTTATAGCCAGAGGTTTTGAGGCTTTATTTCCCTCTGCTGGAATCCTGGTTTTCGTGGTCTGTCTCACTCCCCAGTTGTTCCTCTTGGCTTATCTGCATCTAAATGTGGGACCACCCAGTCCTCTAGCTGCCACCTTGCCCTGTGTCCTCTCCACCCTGGCGGCCTGTCTCTGCCCCTCCTGCTGGTTTGGATGAATGTTTCTTCTTTAACTCCTTGGTTATTGGACTTCCATACAACGTAATTTTCTTGCAGTTCTGGTTATTTTTTATTTTTAAATTTTTTGTTGTCCTTCTTTTGGTTGTATGAGGAGGCAAAGTGTATCTACCTATGCTTCCATCTTGGCCAGAAGTCTCTTTTTGCATGATTTTTCAATGAAATCATCAAATGTTTGATACCCCCAGGCATTAACTGTACTGCAGGAGAATGAGACTGGGGACAGTGGAGAGATGGTAGAGGGACAAATCATTTGTTCAACTTCTTACAGATAAGAGGAGTGGAGCTGGGGTGCAATCCCAGGTCTGTTGGACCCAAGCCCCTTTCAACCACTACCCTGAGCCCAGAATCGTGACAAAGGAAATGAATAAGATGGCATTGGTAGGACAGGTTGCTTTTCCCATAGGTGGACCTATGCCATCCTTCTTGGTCTCTTTTTCCGCCACTGGCCTGTGTTTGAGCTGTATGACAGTCATAGTCAGATTCCCCAGGCTCTCTCTCACCTCTGGGCCTGGGCACAGGCTGGTTCCCCTCAGGAAACCTCTTCCTCACTCCAGCCTGACAGCCGCCCCAAGTCCTTGAGACCCCTCAGTCCCCACCGCCTCCAGTCCACATTCTGGCTAAGCACCCCCATTCCCTGGCCCAGTCCTGGGGATTAATGTAGGTGTCCCTCCTCTTCCAACACTGATCTTCAAACATCTTTACTTTGATCCCCTAAAATCATTTTAAAAACTATGTACTGCCTTGTGTATTTTCAGTTTTATCTTCTGAAATTTGTCATCAAATCTTAAATAGTGGCAAAGGATTAATTTCCTACCTGTTATCACCAACAGACTTTTAAATAAAATGTCACATCATTTTAAAAAAATGTATCCAGCGGGAAATCAGGACTATATCATTTGACATTCATCATCATTCTTTGAAAAAAATGAGACATGGGCAAGGTTTTCTTTAACAATTGGGAATTTTATATAATTCTTATTTTCTTCTTTACCCTGTACTTTCATTTCAGTATCTCCATGGATTTTTATCACAGGAGGAGGTTATTTTCTGTCTGAAAAAAGAAACACAATAGGATACTTTTATCAAAAGCCAGCTCCCAGGCAGATCAACTTGAGGAAAGTGGAGGTGTGGCTGCTGAGGGTCTGGACATCTGCTCCTAACTGTTCACGCCCACCCGCACGCCCTCAGGAAACCTGCATTTCCCCAGGGCACACATGCGGATGTGAAGACCGCTGCTCCACACCACGGCATCCTTTGTGCCTTGTATCCTATTTCATTATTCTATTCGTATTTTCTCGAGCTTCATACCCCCCAAGCAGCTCAAGTATGGGCACAAAGTCTTGCTCCTCTCTGTGTCTCCAGGACAAAACAGGCTTTGAATAAAGGCTTCCTGATCCAATGAGCTGAGTAGTCTTATCTCCTGGTCTTTTATTGTATTGCATGTTGTAGTTTCTCTTCCAGACTGTGTTATTCTAAACTCTGTAGAAGAAAGGAGACCTGGCCCAGGCTACGATTTCTGAGCCCGGAAACTCCAGGTACGTAGCACATGGTCCTTACTTCAAAGGAGTTATCCATCCAGCCCAGATGCTCAGACGTGGAAAATGGGCCCGTACGGTGTTCTGGTGCAGAATGGGCAGCAGTGCCCGTTCTCTTTGTCTGCTCTAGAGCAGAGCTTGTTACCGGTCTGGGGCCAGATCATGATGAAGTGTGGATTCACTGGGTGAGTGTGTTCTGGGCATTAGTCCCGCTACCATGGACACTTAAAGAAGTATCTGTATTATTAAATTCAGTTTTTCAGGTGGACAAGAAGTCTGATTATCTCTCACTAGCGGCTAAAATCATCTTTTTCAAGAGGTGGTTAAAACCATCTTTTGCAAGAAAAGTCATCTTTTCTCAAGTGTCTTCATGTAAAAGGTAAAGGAGGGGCTTTGGCTTCCAACAGACTTGAATCTGAATTCAGATCTGCCAATTTACCGACTGTGGGAACTGAAGCAGGTACTTACTTCGTCTGGCTCAGTTTTGGTTTCCTCATGTGCGGACTGTCTGCACCTGGGATCTCCACCAAAGGTTCACGTTCCCGGACGCAAGCCCAGTGTGGATCGGGAGTCCTTATGGCTAGATTATCAAGGGTTGACTGCAGAAGGAAGCAATTGCTGCTTCACATCCCAGATCTTGGGGACCTTCCAGGTCATGTGTCCTCACCAGCTTCTGGTCAAGCCTGAGACTTTAAATTGCCACTTATTTACACCATCTGTGTCAGATGTCACCTCACCTCTAATTCCTGCCTCACTCCCAGCTATGAAATGAAAGCAAGTCAATGGAAGCCTCAAGTAAAAAAACACTCAGTGAGGAGAGTCCCAAAGCTAGTAAAACAGTCTCTCCTTTCCTCCTTCCCTCCCTCCCTGTCCCCCTCCCTCCCTCTCTTCCCTACTACTTTCCTCCCATTTTACCTCCTTTCCTACTACAGGTGTCTCTTTGGTGTCTAATATGTAGCAGACAGTATGGATATACTAAGATGTACATGATAATTATATCATGTACATTGCTCTAAGGGAGGTAATGTCTAGTGGAGGTGCACGGACATGGAAAAATAACTTGTTAAAATGTTAAGAACTGGAGGAGGGGGATACTGTGGCTAGTTAAATGGGGAAGGATGGGCTAGAATGCTGGGGAGGAAAGTGTGGGCGAGACAATGATGAAGCTAGTGATCCCATGCGAAGGCTTAACAAAGTTTCATTAGCATTGGAGTGGGGAGGCGTATTTGTTTCCAGGTCTCCTCCCGACGTGCCCTAACCAAAACAAATACCCAACTCTTCCCTCGGCAATTTTCCTAGACTAGTTTTGTTTATAGAGAGATATACATTGTGAGCTGGAAGAGTGCCAAATGAGCCCTTGCCTTAACATCTTTTCCTTAGCTGATTGCTCTGATGCCTAAAGTTCCCAGATTCATCAGAACGATTGCTTTGGGTTAGGCATTATGTGCCCAGAAGGCGGCACAACGGCAGCATCATCAGACGCTAGCGTGTAGGAAGGACTAGCTCATCTGTCACGTTGGCTGGCTTTCGATTGTCTGGAAGTTAGATCCCCAGAGAATGGATGTCAGGACAAGTCCAATTCACTGGAAACCAGGGGTGAGAAACACTGAAGCTTGCAACACTAAGCACGTCACAGGAAGAGCTAGACCACGGAAGGGAAAAGAGTAAAGGGCAAGAGGCAAAAGAGAGGTGAAGAGAAAGGAGGAGGGGCAGGGCCTGGAGGAAGGCAGACTCTTCTACCTTTGACGTGAGGTAGGGCAGCGTCTCTGGAGGGTGCCCAGGGAGCACTGAAAAAGCATTCTCTTGTCATAGAAATTTGGGAAATGGTAGAGTAAACAAAGGAAAATTTCCTGTTTCTAAAACTCTTCTTACATTCTTAATTATGCTAACAGGCTGGTAAATCTCAATAAAAATCTTGATGATAATATCAATAATAGTAGTTATAATGATAGCTGGTACCTGTTGTGAACTTGCTTCTTTTCAAACACTTGTGGAAGGTCACTGACTCCTCACAACCCTCTCAGCCAGCGCTGTTCTTGCAGAAGTGTCCTACCGATAAAGAAGCTGAGGTTCAGAAGAGTTTAGGACACTGAGCTGTGGCACTGGATTCTAACTGCTGTGCTTGCTCTGGCTCCAGCATGAAAAACCCTTAACCACTGGGGTGAGATCACACCTTGAAGGGGGTGAAGTTCAATACAGAGGCTGGCCAATGTTTGGGGGTAAAGGGCCAGATAGTAAATATGTTTGGCTTTGTGGTCCATATGGTGTCTGCCCCACTTATTGTCGTCAGGCCAAAGCAGCCACCCATGATAGGTAAACAAATGGGTGTGGCTGTGTTCTAATAAAACTGCGCTTACAGAAACAGGAGAACAGCTTATTCTAAGAGGAGACCAAAAAGATGCAAAAGTGGTGTATCGCCAAAACGACACTTCAAATAACAGTAGTTGCTTCCAAGGAGGGGGAAAACTTTGGACAGCACAGGGGTGAGCGAAAGTAGGTTAAATTACCAGCCATCGTTACCTAAGAGACAAATCATAAATAATCACAAATAGGGATGGGAAGTAATCAAAATAACAATAGGAAAAATAATACAATAATGAATGAATAAGTAATAGAAGAATAAACTGTTCCTTGTACTCGTGACTATAAACCTATTTTGCCCTGTACCCTGTATAGCTGAGCCTGTGGAATCTCAACAGCAAAGAAGTATTGTAGAAACAAAATGTTTTTGTTCCTCTGCTTCTCAGCAGTGATTTCTTTGTTCCTCTGATGATGGAGATCAAGTCTAGTTTGAAATAGAAGAGAAATAAAAGATATAAAGGACATCTGAGGTGAGTGTAGTTGCATTCTTTTCAGATAAAATGCATATTCGGTACCATTATTATCAGAGTCTCTCTGTCAAATGATGTAACTGGCAATTTCGGGAAGGGGCCAAGTATTTTATGGACTTGAAGTTCCTTGGAACATTCTTGAGAAAATGCTTGCTTGGCTTATTTCAACACCCCTTCTCTGACCCATAGGAAAAACTACACTCAAAAAATTAGAGCAGGAAGAAGGATTTGGGGCTGTGAAACATTACTAGCTGGTCCTAGAAGCTGCCGACTGACCAGACCGTGTGGACATGCAGCTTGTCTGGGTGTGAATGTGAATTATTAGGAGGCATATACCATGGATCCCTCATTTGAGACCTCAGGTGAAAGAAGGTCGTATTTTGAGTCATTCTAAAAACTCGACTAGGGTCTGATTTCAGGGGAGCCAAGACTAGCCTGAGAACAGAGGAAGCCTGCATATTTGAAAAACACTAAGAAGTCTCCCTTATGCATTAAAATCTCTCCCAGCTGGAGATAAGAAGGTCACTAATACACACTTATTTCCTGTGATTAAAGCTGTGCCCTCCAAGACTGTCTTCTTCAGTTGTGTCTTTGGAGGTAGTAATGAGGGACTCAGACCCGTGTGATGGCCAAGCCCCCAGGTTCAAAATGTGCTGCCTGCCACTCTCAGGCTCTGCCACTTCCTAACCGTGCCCTGGGAGTGTTCAGCCCTCTGTGTCTACGTGTCTTCATTTGTAAAACGAAGGTAATAATGCCCACCTCCTAAATATGTGGTAGTGATTAAAATATTGCATAAATAGAGCATTTTACTCAGTGCTTAGCATATTGCGAGTGCTCGATAAACCTTAGATATTATGATAGGGCATTAGTAAGGCTTTATTGGCTATTATCACTAGTATGCATTTAGTTTATCAGATGGATTTCCATAGCAGTAGCTCCCTTAGAATATTGGACAGGTGAGAGAGGGAGAGAAATCTTCCTTGCTCCTTGAGGAGGAAGTGGGGACAATGTATGTATGGGTCAGGCAGGAGAGATGGGCTTAGGTGTGAGGCGTTCCTGGGTTCTAAACCCGAGTTTTCGACTTTCATCATTTGGAATATTACCTTAGGAATTTTCTTAATTCTCTGGGTCTCAGGTTCCATTGATCTAAAAAGGTGGAAAGTAATTCTATCAGCTTTCTAAAGCAGCGGCTGGAATAAGGTAAGGAGAAAGAATAAATGAGTACACGGTAAGCTTGGAGCTCTTCTTACTAATGATAGTCTTATAAGAGACTCTGGGTACCAGGCGGGAGCTGAGTACCCTAGGGAAGAAAGCATCACAAGGTGGCAGATGGTTCTTAGAAAGAGAGATAGAAGAAGATCAATGACACTCCTCCATTGGAGTTTTTATTTTTTGGATTCAGCATGGTACAAGCTGAACACAAATCTGATGAAGTGGTGATCACAGTTGGGGTCAGAGCTTTGGAGGAAGCTGGCAGGCGAAGGCCCTCACTGGCCCAGTGGGGACATGGTAGCTGGGGAGGTGATAGGTGCGGGGTACAGTGTGAGTGTGTGAGTGAGCAGGGAGGGTGCTATTTTGAGGTTAAATATAAATATCCACCATAACTCATACCATAAAAAAAAAAAACAGCCCAAAATGTCTTATTCCAAAGAAGAAAATAGGTAAAAAAAATCATGTTGTAAATTATGGAAACTAAGAATTTGTTTGGGCTCATGATCCTGCTGTTTCTTTCTCATTTGCAATGAAAACGACCTCTCGTTTCCAAGGGCACAGGGTTCTTTCCAAGGTAATGTATTTACATGGTTCGGAATTTCAAATGATGTAAAAGGGCATATGCAAAGAAATCTCGCTCCTCGCCTGTCCCTGTCTGTCTTACCCTCTGTCGCTCTCTACTCTTGGTGTTAGTTTTGGGTTTTTGGCCTATTTGTCTGTTTTCAATATCTCTTTATGTATATACAAATAGATACATACATAATATATTCTTTCCCATCCTCCTCATTTTATTACAAAGGGGGTAGCCTACACTACACACTGTTTTGCATGTTGTTTTTGTTGCTTTAGAGGCTAGCCTGAACACCTCTGTGTAGCAGTACAGAAAAAGTCCTCAGGGTATTTTTTGTACATTAATTATTTAGATGAGTCCTGGTTTATTTGGGTTCACCTACTGCAATAAGTAGGCTTGTACATTTTCATTTACCATATGTGTGTATATAATTGTAAGAAAGATGCCCAGATGTGGAATTGCCGAGTCCAAGGACTACTGAACCTATAATTTTGGCAGGCATTATGAGATTCCCCTTCACATGGTCTGGACCAATTTTGCCTTTGTGGTAATATAATTTTAATTTGTATTTCTCATATTAATTTTTTTTAATTTGGCGATGAATATTTCTTTTTCTGTGAAATGTCTGTTCACCTGCTTTGCTCATTTTTCTACTAGGTTATCTCTTAATTCCTGGCAGCTCTTTAGGAATTAATTCTCTATTTGGGAGAACAGTATTTGTCATTGATACTATTTCAATTTTTTTCCATTTTATCATTTTGTCATTTCCTTTGTTTATGGTATATTTACCATGCTATATATTTTTAGAGATTATGTACTTTAATATACCTTCTTTAATTTTATGAGTTCTTAAATATCAGTCATATTAGAGCTCTCCTTATTCTAAGTTTAGCGAGGAATTCACCCATATTTTCTTCTACAACTTTATTTATTTATTTATTTTTACTTCTAAATATTTGCTATAATTGAAGTCTCATCCTGATTTATAATGTGAGGTATAGATCCAATTTTACCTTTTGTTCAAATGGATAATCAGTGTCCCCTTAATCTAAGTATCCATCTTTTACTGATATGAGATGTCACCTTTCTTACATACCAAATTTCTGAATGTATTTGTGTCTTTTTAACTTTTTAAAATTTATTCTACTGGTTTTTCTATTTATGTATCAATACCAGACATTTAATTACTGTCTGTGGTATTTTTAATATCTGGTAAACTGAATCTCCTATATACCTTTTCATCTTTTAGGGTTTTAAAAATTGTGTGTTTTTTTGTAGAGAATAAAGGTTTTTTAAAAAAATGATTAGTAGTAGTATATATTTTATTTATTTATTTAATTTTAGAGAGGGAAGGGAGGGAGAAAGAGAGAGAGAGAAACATCAATGTGCGGTTGCTGGGGGTCATGGCCTGCAACCCAGGCATGTGTCCTGACTGGGAATCAGAATAAAGTTTTTATTCACTGTCCAAGAAAGGAGAGGGGCATGGTGTGGAGAGATACACCAGCTTCGAGCTTTTACTGGATTATAATTGGATTTTAAAAGGGTGGGGGGGGGGTTGCTGTCCTGTGGCCCCGAGCTGTTTTTTTAGCTATTTAAATACATTTTTCCACATAAATTTTATAGTGTTATTTTTATCAGGATAATGCTACATTTAGATTTTAAATGACACCTTTGTTATTGAGTCTGTCTATCCATGATATCCATGATAGGTCTTTATAGCCACTGGAGCTGTAGGGAAGGAACATACTTCCCCTCCACCCCTCTGGGTTCCTCAGCCCAGACCCTGCAAATCAGACGGACAAAAGACAGTTTAACAAGAGAAAAGCAAATCGTTCATTAATGCGTGCTAAGCTCATCATGTGGGAGAAACCACAGTGATGAGTAATTCAAAGGGGTGGTTAGAATGTGAGCTTATGTAGTATCTTAACAACAACAACAACAAAATATATTTTATCAAGAAGTTACAGAACAAACGTAAAGAAAGGGTTTAGCTTTTACGGTTAGCAAATTGTGAGAGGGTAAATATATAGGGGAAACTAATGGAAGATAAGGACTAGTTAGTAAGGCTTGTTATGTAGATTCTCTGAGTTGATAAGAGTCTAGAATTGTGTCTGGTGATTAAGAACCGTCTTGCCCTTCTTGGTAGATGGGGGAGGGCAGAGAGTTTTTTTGTGTGTTTGCTTCTTTTCAATAGCCTTTAGCCTCAAATAATCGTTATGTCAGAGTAGCTTATTTTGGAGTGGCATACTCCAAATCCCTTCAAAGCCTATTGTTATGTTCTTCAGGAGGGCTTTAAAATTTTTCTCATATAAATTTGCACATTTCTAAAGTTTTTTTTCTGGATAGTGTCTCTTTTTAGGTGGCACTGTACATATGGTTTTAATTTCATTTTACCTTCAGATTAGTTGTCATTTAAAAATGAAATATTAAATGCACGTGCACCTCTGCAGTGCAAATATGTATAATCATAGACATAAATAAACATAAAATAATGTATGTACTCCTTCATGATACTGGAAGTGGTGTGAAGGGAGAGGATAGTCACATTTCAAAATTTAGTTTTACAAAATTAAATATTTCAAGAATCCCAGTTACAAACAAAAGTAAAACTTAGAAGCCAAAAGTGGGTAAACACTTTGGCCAGATTTTCTTTTAAACTTCTTAAAATCTGTTGTTGTTGCTGATATTGTTTAAACAAGGCATTTCAAAAATGTTTTATCTCATAAAAATCTATTCAGAAATATGACTATCTATTGCTTTCTCAACTCACAACTCAGGAAAGAAAATACGTCATTGTTAATATATGTATGCACACTATTTTCTATCTTTTAACCAATTATACAATTCTTTTTTAAAAGATTTTATTTATTTATTTTTTAGAGAGGGAAGGGAGGGAGAAAGAGAGAGAGAAACATCAATGTGCGGTTGCTGGGGGCCGTGGCCTGCAACCCAGGCATGTGCCCTGACTGGGAATCGAACCTGTGATGCTTTGGTTTGCAGCCCGCACTCAATCCACTGAGCTATGCCAGCCAGGGCCAATTATACAATTCTTAATGCTGTGATTTGAATGTAAAAATTACTTCATGATGTGCTCTGAAGAAAAAAGCCTTCAATAGGTTTGAATTATTGGCTTTGCAGAAATTAATCAGAGCTTTACATACATGTATGGAATAGAAACATGGCTGGGGAACATTCCACAACCACTCACAGCTGCATGTTTATAAGTTCAACTGAAAAAATTAAAGAATTGAAATTACATGAATGACAAAAAATAAAATAATACACTAGGAAGCACCATGAGACAAACCTTATATTCCAACTAAGTAATTTACAAGGTCACTCAAGGAAAGGCGAAATGAATCAGCTTCAGAACCAACTCGGTCAATACGACTTGGACAGACACTTGTCAGGACCTCGAAGTTGCCGTAACACATGCTGATTGTGTAGCTTCTAAACTCTTAACAACACAAAGAAACGGCGGTATTTTTATTGGATGTGGTAGAATGCCAAAGCACAATTAGAGATATAATTGCGAACGGGTTTTGCTCTAATTTTTAACTCCTCACTGCCTTCGAAGGTACCTCTTCAGGTACCTTCATATCTGAAGGGTCCTCTGTTTTGCTGAGGGTCTAGATGTGAGCATAAATGTTAAGAGAATGGTGGATTGGGTAGAATAAATTGTTGTGGTAAGAAATAGAAGAGAAATTTAGGTACTTGGGGAAAGATCCTGAAATATGAGTCCAGAGCCAGCTGGGTTGGAACCTGGAGGGAGAAGGGCTGAGAATAAAACCCCCTAACTGGACAGCAGGTTAGGGATGGAAGAAACAGGCTGCATCGAGACACTTGAATTTGTGTACTGAGACCTGCGCCATGTTAACCCTCTCTGACTCCCTCATGAAATGGTCGTTACTGGTTGAGGAACCTATCCTCATCTGCACTTATTTCTCCTCCCACACCACACCCCATCTCTCATAAGCAAGCTATAAACAGTTTTATTTTCCCGGAATTAACTTTTCTGCACAAAAGTCACTTCTGCCTGTTGCATCTCCCACCGTGATTGAGGAGTGTCATACACAGTCTCGTTTGTGCACTGCTTTGTGATGAGCAGGTCTGTGGAACAAACAGCTTCTCTCCTTCACAGCCATCCAATCTACTAAGCTTATTCTCGTTGCATTTTGGATAAAGAAGGAGGGCACTGCTGGGTTCACTCACGTTTGCTGTGACTCCATCCAGCTGCTCTTCCAGGTGGCCCCCGTGGTGCTGGCTGCTTCTTCTGAGTACCTTCTGGGCTCAAAGGCCACCATGTTTTATCTTCTTCCTGGCAATAACCTGTATTTAAAATTACCTTATTTATTTGTATGTTTGCTGCAGGCTTTCTCTCTCGAGAGCTCCAGCTGAGTGGGGATCTTGTCTACTTGTTATCAGCTATACTACACTCCCAGTGTTCAGAGAGTGGCCCTTCATAGGCCCTTAATAAATATCTGCGGAATGAACAAATGAATAAAATATAGTTCAGCTTCTATATTTCATATGCTCTCTTAAGTTGCAATTTGTATCTGCTGCATTGGAGGAAATGTAGGCTCCATATAATTGAGTTTTTCTTATTGCAATGATTAAAAACTTCTATAACAATGAATTGAGGAAATGACTTTCAATTTCCCTCTCTACTCTTACCTTTTCTATATCAAATGATTTCAAGTGTCCCCACAAAATTGTTGTCAGTATTAAACAAATAAATATGTGTAAATAAAGTAAAACCAACACTTCAAACAATCCCAAGTTTTAAAAGTTAACAGCTTAGAGTAAGAAAGTGAGCATTAAGGTAGGAAGAAATGGCTGGGCTTCATTTGTACTTTGAATTACTTTTTTTCACTTGCTAATTAGAAACCCTACTTTTCTTCTTTATGATATTCAGACTGTGCCTTCCAGTAATATATTTATTTTAGTACAATTACAACAAAATACTTCTTTTGAAAATGCACCTAACATCTGCGAATTATTAGGTGGGAAATATTACTCAGATCAAAGTATGTTGCCTAAAGATTTGAAGAAAAATACATTAAATTTTTAAGTAAATTTTTAATTCAAAAATATCTCTCACCCAAGCAATAATTTACCTTAACCCACATTTGCTGAGTAAATTTAAAAAACTGAAAGATGAAACTAAATTAAGTGAGCATTTAACTCAAGATTCTAAAGAATAAAGAGACAAAGTAAACCAAAAATAGAAGGTAGGAAAAAAAGAAATTTATAAATTAACAAATTAGAAAACTCTAAGGTAAAAAGTTGAGGTTGACTATGTCAAAATGAAAGATTTCTGTTACAAGACCTCATAGGAAAGTTCAGAGACACATAATATGTTAAGAAAAAATATTTGCAATAGTTGTAACTGACAAGTAATAAATCTAGAAAACACAGGAACTCCTGCAAATGAGTAAAAATAATACAATCAATTACTACCACCACAAGTGAAATACCCTGGAAGAAAATAAGCACAGATTCCTAGAAGGAAAAAGCAGATTAACAGATGGTGAGTCTTGCTGATAGAGGAATTTGATAAAAATAGTGAGGACCATTTCACTCCCATAGGAACAATAAAGATTAGAAATCAGGTGCAGGTCTACCTCCGAGATACTGCAGTGTTGGCTCCAGGCCTCTGTAATAAAGCAAGTACCACAGTAAATCAAGTTGTAATCTGTTTGCTGGTGCAGGGTCTTGCCCTTCATTTGTAAAAAAACACAATACCTGTGAAGCACAATAAAGCAAAGTGCAATAAAACAAGATATGCCATTCTCACCAAGTGCTAGCAGTAATGAGTAGGAAATGACAACCTTTGTGTAGTGGAGATCGGAGTGTAAATTGATGTAGACATTTTGGAGAGAAACCTAGAAATAATTGGAGAAATGCTACAATAAGCCACAGTTCTGGGTATAGCCCATGGCTATGGAGTTGAATTTTGGCCTTGTGGGAAAAGTCATTTTCATGACCCTTATCAAGGGTGGACTTGTGAAAAATCTTTACATGGGATTTGTATTGATATACAAGATCTGTCCAGAAAACGTCCAGCCATTGTTAATATAAGGAGAATGGTTTGTGCAACATTGATGTAAACTGGCAGCCAAGGAGAATGGACTGGAATGTACATGTGTGAACAATGATGACTTCACTGTACTAGTCAGTGGGGGTGGTAGATGCATTGAGTGAGCATGCGTACTGTGTGGCTGTCACATTCAAAATGGCTGAGTGAGTAGAGCAAAGAATCTGCATCAAATTTTGCTTTAAGCTTGGACATTCCTCCTCGGAAACTACTCGGATGATTCAGAAGACTTTGGGGATGATGCAATGAGTGCAGCTCAAATAAAAATGTGGCACAAATACTTCAAAGATGGTCGAGAGTCTCTTGAAAGTGATCTGTTTTCTGTAAGGCCTGCAACAGGCAGAACACCTGAGAAAGATGAACCTGTTGGGAACCACCCTGCCTGGTATCAGAAGCTGTATCCCCCACCTAGGCTAAGGCTGAGGCAGTGGCCTTGGACTGTAAGCCAGCAAGGAGACAAAAGCTTGTCTCCCTGGCAGGAGCACTGCTTCTGCTGCTTCATTCATAACTGAACCCCAAAGCTTGGTCGCTTAGCCAATGACAGGTAAGATTCCCCAAGGGGGGAATGACCTAAGACAGGCATGATCACATGGGAGACCCCCAAGAAAGGACTTTGGGGGCTACAGCAAAAGGGGGTGATGAACCCTCATTCCTCAGCTTTGACATATTCTGAGTCCTCATCCTCTGGGAGAAAATCTCCTTATCTCTTGGTTGCCTTAGTTCCCTTGCTCCACCTAAGCCTGAAACAATGACAGGGTGGTGCAGCTCTGTGCTGAAAAGGGCGGATTCCCTGGATGATAGGCCTAAGAAAGAATATGCAAAATCCTGTGAAACCTGCTTCCGTTTAGAATGCTCTCAGTTGAATGATAAGGGTCCAAGGAAGAAGTAAGTTTGTTCCTCAAAGGTTTACAGCTCTTTGATCCTGACTCAAAATAGGCCCTCAGACTTCCTTGTTATCTATTGTTTGATCCTTACTTCCTAGCAATGAGTATTGAGCTTTTACCTGAATTCTTATTCAAATGAAACCAATAAAAAGCCTCTCCAGAGGGGGAACGGTGCACTCTCCCCACCAGGGAGGGTGGCCAAGCGGCGCGCTCCCCACATAAGGAGTGGCCCTGCTGTTTCTATTCCCCCACAGGACCTGGTTGTCTCTGTGTATGTTTCTCTCACGTTTTGAGGAGCCATCCGCAGTGTTCCATGATCACTGCTGGCCAGTGACCCACGTATCATGAACCTGTATGAGCTGCAGTCAACAAATATTGGCAAATGACAGAGTGAGAACAAGAAGCTGATCTGGGGATTCCAAAAACTACTGTGTCTGAGATTTTGAGGCAGGATCTTGGCATGAAACGTGTCATGGCAAAATGCGTTCTGTGGCTTCTGCTACCAGAGCAAAAGGAACAATGTGCTGCAGTTGGGAGAACTGTGAGGTCCCAAGGTGTCTAATTGGAAGAGAACTGAAGCATGATAGTCCTGTGTACAATGTTTCTTATATCTTGCATCTTCTTCAATAAATGCCTCTATTTTTCACAGTGTGTAACTAGATACTTTCTGGACAGACCTTTTACACTCTAGGCCCTTGCACCTGTCTAGGTGTTGGGGCTTGGTAATTTGTATCAGCTCCTCCTACTTCCTCTATATAGCCCTGGGGAAACCGGAATTTCACCAAACATTTAGGGAAAAGATAACTCCTACATTTCTCAAACTACTCCAAAAAATTTAAGAAGAAGAAAGACTCTCAAAATCTTTTTATTAAGCCAATATTACTCTAATCCCCAAACCAGGTAAAGACACAAAGAAATAAAATTATAGACCAATACCTCTGATGAATATAGATGCTAAAATCCTCAACAAAATACTAGCAAACCAGATCCTGCATACATTAAAAAGATCAAACATCATGACCAACTGAGATTTATTTATTCCAGGGATACAAGGATGGTACCACAATATTTGCAAATCAATAAATGTGATACATCACATAAGCAAAATAGAAGACAAAAATCTTATGCCCATATCAATAGATGCAGAAAAAGCATTTGATAAAATCCAGTGCCAATTTATGATAAAAACACTCAGCAAAGTGGGAATAGAGGGAGCATACCTCAACATAATAAAGGCCATATACAGAAAACCTATTGCCAACATCATATTCAATGAGCAAAAGCTAAAAGTATTTCTCTTAAGATCAGGAACAAGAGAAGTGTGTACTTTCACCTCTGTTATTCAACATAGTATTGGAAGTCCTAGCCACAGTGATCAGACAAGAAGAAGAAATAGAAGGCATCCAAATTGGAAAGAAGGAAGTAAAACTGTCATTGTCTGTAGACAATATGATAGTGTGCATAGAAAACCCTGTAGTCTCCACCAAAAAAACTACTCAACCTAATAAGTGAATTCAGTAAAATTGTGGGCTACAAAGTCAATATTCAGAAATTGATGGCATTTTTGTACACTAATAGTGAAATATCAGAAAGAGAAACTATGAAAGAAAATCCCATTTACTATAGCAACAACAACAAAAAAAGTACCTAGGAATAAATTTAATCAAGGAGGTAAAAGATCTGTGTTAGGAAAACTATAGAACACTGAAGAAAGAAACTGAGGAAGATATGAATAAATGGAAGCATACACCTGTTCATGGATTGGAAGAATTACCATCATTAAAATGTCCATACTACCCAAAGCAACCTCTAAATTCAACACAATTTCTATTAAAAGACCAATGGCATACTTCATAGATGTAGAATGAATACTTCAAAAATTTATATGGAGCCAAAACAGATAGCCTCAGCAATCTTGAGAAAGAACGAAGAAATGGCTTTAAACAGCCCAAATCAGGTGGAAAATCCAAAAGGAACTTAGTATGTTCCCTAAAATCTAATCCTTCTAAAGTAAGATGTGGATATTTTGAAAGACTAATTCCATCAATATCTTCTAAAAGTAGATGATTTCTATGCTGCTAGGACACAGGAAATGATAAAAAAAAAATCCTCCTGCCCTAGCCCTAATAAGTAAGCCCTGATGATATTATCAGCAGTGTGATAAAAAGTAATTCTTATTTAGAAATTAGGTGACCTATCATCTCCTGCGATGAAAATGGCTTCTTCTGGAAAATTTCCTGAAGGGTCTGGCCATGTCTTTTCTTGAAGAAGTGTCACTCTTTGTAGAAATATGTCCATGGTTTGCTTGTTTTTTTTTTTCTTTTCATTATAGACTTGCTTGTACACAGATAATATGCCATGAACATTCCTCACTATTAATGAAAACCATTTGGTGTTGGGGCCCATGACTTTAAACTTTTTAAGGAGCTCGCTGAGGTCTGAGAAAGCTTCAGCTAAACCCTTTACTATGAATTTTCCATGGGGTTCTTTTTCTCATGGGACCACTGTTGTGTGTGTGATCCGTCCTTTGCCAAAATGTCACTATGTGGCAGAGGACTGTATTTGGAGGTGAGACCATCAGGAGATAATTAGATCAGGAAGACGGAGCCCTGGTGGTGGGATTCATATCTTTATAAGACAACAAAGAGATCTAGCCATTTTTTCCTCTCTTTAAGAAGACCTGCCATCTATAGACTAGGAAGAAGCATGGTACTTTATCAAGAACCTGACTGTGCAAGCACCCTCATCTCAGACTTCCAGCCTCCAGAGCTGCTAGAAATAAATGTCCAGTGTTTAAGCCACCCCGTCAATGTATTCTGTTACAGCAGCCTGAACTAAGACAGGGAAAAGCCAGGGGTGTTTGGTGTATTTGTTGGGAGGTCTGTGGGGAGTCATCTTCCAGGGCGCTGCTGGCCTGGTGGGTGGGCACACGGAGGGAGCTGGCCTCCTTTGTGGATGTGAGGCCTGCAGCGTGCAGTGCCTAAGTTGGAGGGCCATGCGAAGGTAGTCACAAGCCCAGGCTAGGGCTGAATAGTGGCTGAAAGACCGTACCTCTGGGCATGTGGCAAGGGCAGGACACCACTGGAAGTCCCTACACATGGCACCATTGACTAATCATGCAGCAGAAATAAGAGAAAGCAAAACGGAGCACAGCGGAAGCAGGAAGAGAAGCTCCTATCCTCCTGCAAAGTCATTCCAGTGCATGGCCTCCCAGACAAAGCTTACACTGTGTTCACTGTGAAGAGCAAATGTTTAAAGAGCCCAGTCCATGTGCGCAGAGCAGCTATGGAAGCACATTGAAAACTGGCATGGTACTGCTGGAATTAGTCACGTAAGTTCATTTCAAAGCTTTAGCGATTCCTCGTTGATTTTTATCACTACGTATTTCTCAATTAAGAGATACAAAGAGGACAAAAATTAGCATTGGAATCCCCAAAATATTTTGATGTTAAACATGAGTCCTTCTCCTTTACAAGTTGTGAATATGCTGTTCCAGCAAGCTGCCAACAGTGAATCCCAGGGGGTGCCCGCTGGGTGGTTCTCAAACAGCATCCTCCCTCTCCGGCTCTCAGGTTTCTGTAGATCTTGTGCTGTTCACACTACTGTGAATCGTTTTAATAAATTATGATGGAGACTCCTGAGTCCCTGTGCACCACTTCTTGACCTTCTGAGTCCCACGATTTACGCAATCAGCTTCTGTAAACACCTGGCTTTTCCCCAAACTACCTTGGCTCAAAGGGCAGTTTGGCCTTTTGCCCCTCACATGAGACAGGGCAGTTGACTGACTGAATGAGTGAATGACTAGCCAGCACCTGCACAGTCTGCGAATTGCTATGATGAATACATACTCAGCATATGTGCAAATGTATGGAATAGTGTAAATAAATCATCACTGCTATGGATAGTAATAGCATAACTGTTAAATAAGGCTTCCTTTGCATTTCAGTAGATTTCATTTGCAAATCAGTGGGCCGGATATATACATATAGATACATATTTTTATAACCAAGATTAGTGGTAACTAAGAAACTCAAAATCTCTTTGATGTCTGCATTTTATAGAAAATTCTGTCATTATATACTCTACTCACTCATAAACCTGTGTGTAAACATTATGGTACCATACAGTCCCCAAAATGCAGCACCTGGTTAGGAAGATAAAAACCATCTCTAGTTGCATCTGAAAACCCTGACCTGAATGACATTTTCAGGAAGCAGGCACCACTAGGAGAGAGAAGGAGAGTTAAGAGCAAAGGTTAGTTTCATTTAAAATGAAACAAGTGGGTCGGCTGACAGTGTGCTAGATGAGCCTGCTGGTTTTGCAGGTTAATGTCTTACCTTAAACTCAGCTTTTCGGTAAAGAAAAAAAGAAGAAGAAAACTCTAGGATACAAATTGTGAAACTTGTAATGGTAATGTGATACATTAATTTGGTTAAAATGCTTCATAATATAAGGCAGTGCAACTTTTGGCTGACACAAATGAGGAGTTATGCTTCAGTGCACGAAAGCTTTCCCATGAGGGGCTTGTTTTTGGTTTTAATAAGGCTCCATCTCTCTAAGTGGATTACCAGTAAATTCTTGCGCTAGTTTAATGCTAGAAAACAAATGGGAACCTTCAGGTTTTTCCCCTTCAAGATCCCTATTTCTAATACCAAGATGGCTACAGGCCATTTGGGGGATGGGCAGATGGAGACAAAAGGTATCTGAACAGCAACAACAACAAAAAAACAATGTCTGGGGTGGGGAAGAGACAAGAAGAAACTCATAATAAGGAAGAACATTTTTTCCAGGATGATGAGGCATGCAGCTAAGCAACCTAACATTATTACTGATGTAGTAATTCGGGTGTGCAAGTCCGGAGACGTTATCTAAGCAAGCCTCTTCCTAGTATAAATGAGGACCCTGAGTCCTGGAGCTCTACAGAGGAACTTGCTGAAAATCTCATAGCTTGCTGTTGGCAGAGCTATGTCCAGTCATTGAGTTAAGAATTTTTGTCTATTGTTCATTTTACCAAACTTCACTGAGCTTTAGAGGCAACATAGTACTTGCATTTTTTTAATTTTTAAATTACAGTTTACACTCAATATTATTTTGCATGAATTTCAGGTATACAGCATAGCAGTTAGGCAATCATATACTTTACAAAGTGGTCCCTGAGGTACTTGCATTATTAATGTTTTTAGGTGCCCTAATTGTTATGGATCCCAAAGGATTACTTCCCATGTGGAATCTCAGTTGTGGGCGTTCCTTTCTCTAACCACAACATCCTTCTTGATCCTCCCTTCCACTTTCCAAATCTACTCAACTTGTTCTCTAGCCAACAGAGCACAACACTGGACTCCAGGCTCAACTGACTTCCTCTTTCTTTGACCTTCCTCAGCCCAACCCAGCCGTGGACCGCCCTCCATCAGCTTTCTTGACATCTCCATCTGTCTGTGAAGCGGAGCTACGAGAGGACCAGTGTGAAGTCCGGCCTCAGTGAAAACTCAGACGGACTCAGACACGGCCATGTCATTTCCCCTCCATGCTGCTGAGCACTTCTCTGCTGAAGGAGCCTCTTTAGTGTCCTCAGAGGGGCTATCCAAGGGGCATCAGTCTTCACATTCCATCCTTCCCTCTCCACACATCATCCAACCACCAAGCTGAGTTTTTTTTTCTTTTCTTTCTTTTTTTTTTTCTGAGATGATCCAAGCCAATATCTGTGAGCTTCATCAATTAAACTTGTCTTCAATTTACATCATCTCTCTCTACATCTTTTGCTTTATTCTTATTTTCACATTCCAAGAAGAGGGAGTCCCTTGGTGTCCTATACCAGTGATTCTCAAACTTGGCTGCATGTTAGAACAACTAAGGAATGTTATGGATTTTGAGGCCCAGGCACCCCCAGGCCAGGGAAATCAGCAACTCTGGAGGTGGAACCTAGGCGTCAATTGTTTTGAAAGCCCCCAGGTGATTCCATTGTGCATCTGGGTTTAAGTACTACACATCTAGATCGCTTTTGTCTCACCTCAGCGTTTAGGCCTGTGGTTATTCTCTCCCCTTGCTACATCTTCACTTTCTTTCCACACCCTTTGCTTTATACATTCAACCTTTAAATATTTACAGGTTTCCCAAACGGCGAAAATATTTCCCTTTACTTGCTGTCTTCTCTAGTAACCATACTTGCTTGTTTCTCTTTGCTATCAAATGTGTGGAAGGGATTGTGCACCTTCAGCTTACACTTCGTCATTCATTTTGCTACTGATCCAGCTCCTACATTTTATAATGTATTAAAACATGTCTTTGAAGTTATATTTGAATGTAATTTTCTTCCTCCAATTTAAGAGACTTGGATACTGTTGACTTCCTCCCCTTCTTGAGGCGCTTGGTGTCCAGGATACTACATTTTCCATGTTCTCCTGTATTCATTAGTCTTTTATTCTTCATCTGTCTCCTATATTTACCAGTTTTCTTTTTCTTATTCCCTAGTAGAAACATTTTCTGGCCCTTTCCTCAAATGCTTGGATTCTCTTTCCAATTTTACTCTTTCTTTTCAGGGACTCAGGCATAATATTTATATGTTTGTGGCAGAATAGTTTTCCCTAAAACTCTCCTTCTCCTCCTCACCGCAGATGGACTATGGGTCTTTGGGGAGACGAGTGGAGAGACAGAGGCTGCTGATGAGGCTGTGTAGCCTAGTGGCTTTCAACAACAGTGCTAAACTCCTACTGCATGGGTAGGAGCCCCAGCTCTCCTCAGTGGCTTCGTGACATTAGACAAGTTGCTTAGCTGTTCTGTGCCTCAATCCCCACTGTAAAATAGAAAAAAATAATAGCATCTACCCCATAGAGCTTTTATAAGGAACAAATTAGTCAATATATGTAAAGTACTTAGAATAGTGACTGGCACATGATAAGTGCTATATTATATTCAGTTATTTTTACAGGTATCAGTATAAGAGGAGAGAGTTTTTTGTTGTAGTTTGTTTTGGTGTTTCAATCTAAAAAGTTCACAGCACCTAAGCCCGATCCTATAGTAGATGGTAAAGACCCATTTTAGAGTCCTGAGGTATATCGCATGCTTGAGGCCCTCATAGTGAGCCTCCAACACTGATTGGGGATACTTCCAGAAGAGCCTGCGACCAGAAAACACTGAAGGAAATGTCTGTGAGCAGCAGGGTGAAGAGAAGGGTGGGTAGATCAGAGAGAGGAGAGGCCCATCTGAAGAGAGGGCACATCTTTTGGCCTCCAGGAGTGTGTGCAGTTGTGTGTGTGTTTCTGCTAACCTACTCTACCCGCCCAGCTTTCGAAATACAATGTTGTGATCATGATGGAGAGGTTATATGTTTTGATGCTCAAATCTAGAACTCCTGACTCCCCATCTGAGTAAAAGTTCTATATCATCAACAGTGTATTAGGCTTCCTTTAGATATCCAGCTCTCCGCTCAGCACAGCACATCTTCCCTGCAGAGCTACCTCCGTCCAAAACCTACTTATGCCGCTGGGAACACCTTTCCTCTAACCCCTCAGGCTTGAGGCCTGTAGTCATTTCCAACTCTTCACTCTTAAAACTCAAGCTTTACAGCATACTAGCTAAGTGATCCTGAGTAGGCTATTTACATTTCTGATCTTCATTTCCTTATCTGCCAATTTCTGAAGAGAATACTGGTACTACTAGTATGACTATTACTACTAGTAGTATTAATATGGGAGAATAGTATTAGTAATAATAACAGTGACTAACTGTATTGATCTCTTAGATTTTCTCATTTAATCCTCATTAACAACTCTGTGGAACAGGTTGTAATTTTATCTCTGGGTTACTGAGTAAGGTAATGAGGCCTACTGAGGCTCATCCTTTCAGTCAACAAATGTTTACTAAATGCCTAGTCTGTACCAAGCACTTTGCTAAGAGCTTGAGAGTCGCCAGTATAGAAGACAGGGTCCTTGAACTTGCATCCTCATTAGGGATAAACATGTCAGCAAATATAATAATTACAGACTGTGGAAGAGTCCTGTGAAGTAAACAATAATCTTGTCTGAGGATGAGGAATAGCTTGATGGGCCTACTTTCGACAGAATAATTAAAGAAGGCATCTCAAATTAGGTGCCATTTGAGCAGAGATGTAAGGGATGAAAAAGGATTCAGTCAGGAAAGGACTGAAGGGAGAAGGCACAGCCCTTAGAAGTAGAAGGAGCTGGCATGTTTAGGATGAAAGACAGTCAGGGCTGAAGCAAAGCAGGGGGGAGGTGGGGGCGCGACAGGGGAGAGGCCCAGGAGCTGGAGTCCCTGTGCCCAGTGGCAAGGAGTGCGGAGTTTGTACCAATGCAACAGGAAAGCTGAGAAGAGTTAGAGCAGAGCGGTGAACAGACTGGCCTAAGCTAAAACTGAAAACATCACGCTGGCTTCAGTGTAGTGAAAGGTTTTTAAGGGAGCAAGAGTGAAGTGCGGGAGAGCAGACGGGTGGCCACCGTGACAGTCAGCGAGGGAGAGGATGGGGGCTTGGGCCCACGGAGTGAGTGGAGATGGATCTTGTTTGTTGCTTGTGACTTGTGGAGGGAAGTGAAGACAAGGAAGGATCCAGAAAGAGGTTTCTAGCTTAAGCAACTGGGCGAATGGCAGGGCCAGTAACTGAGTTGGGTGAACCAGTATGGGAGCAGATTTTGAGAGAGAGAATGGGACAGGAAATCCAGAGTTAAATTGTGGCTATGTTAAAAAAAATAGCAGACATCCATATGAAGAGGTTATTTAGGCAGCTGGATAATGAATCTGGTTGAGGAGTCTGTCTAGAGATAAAAAGATAAGATTTTCTGCATATAATACCTAGTTTTTAGAGCCATTGACCTGGAGGAGAAAAGATACATAGAGAAGAGAGAGTGCTTTAGAACTGAGCACTGACGAACCTTAACATTTTAAGTTTACAGGTCAGGCAGAGGAGAAGAATCCAGAGATAAAAGAAAAGACACTGGTCCCAAGTTACCCACTTCTCTTAGTAAGGAGCTCAGCCAGGATTACTGGTGCAGCCTTTGGGAAGAGTCCTGCAGAGCCTGGCACACAGAAATCCCCCTCCCCACCACCTGAATCCCTGCAGCCACTGCATCATCCTTGGGCATTCAAAGCCAATCTTAATTGATTCATTCCTCTCCAACCTATTTCTGGCACCACAGATGTTCCTAAATATTTGTTGACTAAGAAACACTCTACAACTTACAAAGCTATAGGGTACTCTTTTAGGTAACAGAAACCACCACAATAATTCATTCATTCAGCAAATATAGGGGGCTTGCTGTGCATCAGGCCAAGCCCCTGAGAAGACACAGAAGACAGAGAAGTCCCTGCTTTTGGGAAGCTGACATTTTGGAATAAGGTGTCTCTAATCCAGTGTTCTCATGGCCCTCCCCTGAGACATACCCATTCCGCTTCCACAAATGTTCATTCTTCTTCCTTATCCCCTTCCCCGCCTTCCCATATTCAAATCCCACATTTCCAAAGAAGCCAGCCAGTCTAAAAATAGCATTTATGTTCTCATACGTGAGCACCGATGTGTCAAAATGTAAACATCATCTTCTTACCTCCACGCCTTCCCACAGAGAAACACATCTACCTACAGAGCTCCTGCTCCAAACAGAGACACCAACAGAGACGTTTCTGCAGAGATCAAGTCTCCGTGTGCAAAGTGATACAAACAGAGAAACCCGGAGAGACAGAGCCTCACACGAGGAGAGGGTGATAGCATGAGCTTGCTGGGTGAAACAAAAAAGGGAATTCAAGGACAATAATGGGTGTTGTAGACAAAAAGGAACAGTGTTGCTAGAGGAGGTGCGTGAGAGGGTAAATGAGGGGTCAGCAAAACAATGTCGGTCAAGTCAGAAGAGTGCTTTTGGTGGTATCCTGTGCTTACGTGCCTAGCTCATTCCCTGCAGCCGAGACTGAGAGGAAATGGTAGTCACATTCACGGATTTTCTGAGGAGCGCAGTAGAGGAAGGCTCTCGCAAGGAAGGTCAGCTCCTCAGCTCCAGCAAGAGCAGGATATATTAGGGAAGTTTTACTGGGTGTTAACCTGTTTACCACTAAGGCCTTCTCAACCATGTGGATTAGGCTAAAGCTCTCTGACTGGGCTACGTAGATAATTTCTCATATGCTTACCTACATCTAACAGTCAAAAACTTGCATGGGCACAGCTGACATAGTCAGACAGTGAATTATGAGTACACGCAAAGGATCATCTATTATTAAAGAGCTGGCTAATTTCCTTATAGTCCAGTAGAGGGAGCTCTGGCCTGCAGGCCTCAATATGCTACAAAGGCTGATCCCCACCCCTCAAAAAACTCAATAAAAGAGGAGGTTTGGGGAAAGAGGAGAGTTACAAAAAGCAAACAAAACCAAAATCCAGATTAGCTGATATAGCACTATTCTGTGGTTGTACAAGCACCTGTACAAGTGTCTGACCCATAGTAGGCTGTCAATAAATAATGAATGGATGTGACCAGATTGTAGCTTTCTTAGAATAAGAATTTTCTCCTCGTTCGACTTTATTTTTCTCTCCAGTCTCTTTGATTATTTGCATACGCACACCCTTTGGACACCCACTTCCCATCAAAATGTCATGGAAAAATTCTGTGAACCTTGACTGCAGGGTTAAACTAATGTCAAAGGGAGGTGTCAGGAGAGGCATGTGATAAAAATAGCCCCGTCGAGGTTCCCACCTGTTTCCCATGCCCAAACACTGCACTCGAGGCAGTTTCTCAAAGTGTTTCCCCAGAGCTCTGCATCAGAATCATCTGGGTTGTTCGTCAAATATTCCAATTCCCAGGCCACTCCCCAAAGAAGCTACTTCAGTGTTTCTGTGTTAGGGCGCCCCAAGTGGTTGCTCTGCATACTGAGCTTGAGAGTCTCTCTTACAGATGGAGGAGAGCTGACAGTCCCTTTTCCTTACTCCAGAGCTCCAAAGACGACTGAAAACTCTGAAAAGTGCACGTTTTTCATAACTCATTTTGGACACAGAAACCTGACCCAAGGAAACTCTATATAATCCTGATTTATTGCACCTGCTAGTGAACATTCACATGCTTCCCCTCAGAAATATTAATGTGTTTGATGAGAAGGTGTCGCCCCAACCCAACTGAGGATGTTATGGGACATGCAGTATGTGCACGGCATTGTCTTTCCGAAGTCCAAGAACTTTCTGAGTTCAGAAACACATGGTCTCAAGGGATTCAGATGAGGGGCATCTGTCTTGTGTTTTCACGTTCCATCCGTAGGTGGTGTGTGAAGCCATAGTATGCGGGCTGGACAAGGATAAGAAAGTGTAACAGGAAGATGACTGGATGGGGAGCTGGAACATTTCGACTTTCTTGGCCTTGATTCTCTTGGCTTGGAAATGACGGAGGAGATGACATTTAAGGTCTTCTGACTCTAAAATATTGATTATGGCACCTTCTTGCTTTCTCAAGAATGTTGAGGCATTACTGCCACAAAAATTGCATTGTGGTATTTTTGTTATTTTTATTAAGAAAATGTAAAAAGGCAAAAAGCCTTCTTTGTTTCTCTTTTGGGTTTTCAGACTGATTCTTGACTGACATTTCTCTCAGTGGTGTGAAAGGGCATTTACCCAAATTCTATAGTTATTTTGATACATTATGGCACCCGGTAAAAACTGCTAAGGAAACTACCTGAATACAGAAGTACTCATGAACACCAGACAGTACAATGGAACATTGCGGAAGGAAACATTATTTATGTTAGTTGTTGAGGAGGAGTGAAGAGATACAGAACCAGAGATCTGAGAAAGCATCTGCTGCCAGCACTTCTTGGAACTTCGTTCGTCCCAGAAGCAGCAAACCCACATGACTGGGTCTCTATCTAGCACTCCACGCAGTAATGAACGTTTAAATAATCACACTAAGACACCGTCAACTCCCAAAACAAGAGTTTGAAAAATTAAAAACTCCTAAAACACCAAGTGAAACAAAACGACAAGCTCCAAGTTTGTTCTGTCGGAGGTCATGTATTGTGAGTTGAACTGTGTGCCCTAAAATGTATGTGTTCAAATCCCATCCCCCAGTACCTCAGAATATGACCTGATTTGGGTCATATATAAATATATATGTAAATATGAAATAAAGGCGGGGTCTTTACAAAGGCAATCACCTTAAAGTGCGGTCATCAGGGCAGGCCCGAATCCTGTATGACTGTCTTATGGCAGGGGGCTCTGCATCTGCATGTACAAGGGGGGCACCAAGCGAACAAGAAGATGGCTGTCTGCAGTTTCAGAACAGAGTCCCAGAAGAGACCCTTCCCTCACAGGTCTCCGAAGGAACCAACCCCCAACAGCTTGATTTCAGACTTCTGGCCCCCGGAACTGCGGGACAATAAGTGTCTGTTATTTGGGCCACCTAGTTTCTGGTCTTCTGTTATGGCAGTGCTAACAAAACAGTGCGCAATGTTTAGTCCCATGACAGAGGGAGGCGTCTGTGAGCTCTGGGGTGTACCTCTGAGCATTCATTTCACTTCTGGCTTTATTTAGACTCCATTCCTTGTTTTCCATTTGTTTCATTTTTTAAATTTCTTCTCGTAATTATGTTTTATCTTACTGTACTAGATATATCTTTATAAGCTGCCTGAAATTCCTTTCATGTTTAGAAATGATATAAGTTGTTAAGTGACTATCGTCTTACCTGAGGACACTAAGATCATACAAGTTTGTCATGAAACAGTTGAGTGGCAAAATCCTGCTCTTTTGTAAACACCGGGGAAGGAAATGTAAGAAAATGGCAAGGCTTAGTTTCATAGAGCAAATGCTTTCTGCGCTCTGGGAGAGAATTCTTTAGACAACACGATACTTCAAAGTGGCAGTTGAGTCATGGAAAACTCACGGCTGTCTAATTCTTCCTGACACAGAGCAGAGAGAGGGAGGGCAACCATTTCCAAATGGAGGACAATGGCAGGAATGTTACGGTGCGTGGAAAGAAGTGAAGCAAAAAGATTGGCCACTTACTGAGCACCTGGTATGTGGCAGGCACTCTGCTAGACACCTGGTATGCAACAGATCTCTTACCCCTGGAATAATACCCTTACAAGGAGGCATTCCCAGCTCCCTGCTTAAAACTGAAAGATGTGTATCAGAAAGGTAAAGTAACTTGTCTAAGAGAAAGGTAAATCTGACTCTCACCTCCACAGTATTTGCATCCCTCCAAATGGCCTCCCTGAAGTTCACACATTGTTTGGCACTCTTGAATAAAGACGGTCAATACCTATGGAAATGTAGCTAAGGAAGAGACTTACCTTAAGCCAAAGGTTTAGAGATTCTTGGCAGAGAGACTATAAGTGCCTGAGTATGGTATAAAAGTATGTAAAGAACATGTAAGGAGATGATTGTATCTTTTTAGAACAACACGGCTTGTAAACACACATGGCCTACAGAAGAGGATTAGGCACGATATTTAGAACCGTAACCACGAAAACAGAATAACTGTGGACTAGGCTGTTCACCAGTTCCTTAGTGAGACGGGGTTGGAAGTTAACATCAGAGCCACTGTCTTTGTTGATTAGCCCTTGGAAAGTGGGTTGCGGTAGAAATTAGAGTTGCCCCCTAATATCCTTTTTCTCCTTTTAAAAGGGTTCGAGGATACCCAGCTGAAGTTTTTGTCTTGCAGCCTTCTTTGCAGATAGGTGCACCCAGAGATCGGTTCTGACTGGTGAACCGAGAGTGGGGTGCTGCGTGCCTCTGCCCTGTGTGCTCCTAGCGGGAAGGGACACCCTAGCGGGAAGAGGCGCCCTCTGCCCTGTGCGCCTCTCTTGGGCTGGGAAGCAGGCATGGTGATGGGAGTGGAATCAGGCCTTGCGGGTCTGGTACCACATGGAAACCTGTTTTTGAGAATGAAAGAGCAACAAAAAGAAGAGCCTCAAGATTGGAGGGCCAAGTCACTAGCAGGGTCCAACGTGCACTCTTATTTTGGAGAGACACAAAAATGTTACTGTAGCCGAACCAATATTCTAACTATTAAGCTATAGTCTAATAGTTACAGAGAACACTTCATTCTCCCAATCTTCCGAATGTGAACATGTGTGAAATTGCTCCCTACAGAGTTATCTACCATATTTCAGTATCCCTCTTGTGGCCCTGTTGCTTCCAACACAGAGAGATTTATTTTTTAAATACAGATGCTCCTTGACTTATGATGGGGTGACGTCTTTCTAAACCCATTATCAGTCAAAAATATCATTAAGTCAAAAATGCATTTCATACAGCTAACATACCATACAGCATAGCTTAGCTTTGCCTACCTTAAACATGCTCAGAACACTTACATTAGACACAGCCGGGAAGAGTCATCTAACACTGAACGACACACTGTAGGGTATTTTGTGGTTTTCCCTCGTGGTGGCGTGGCTGATCGGAAGCTGCACCTGTCCAGCATGGCCAGAGCATTGTGCCACAAATCGTTAGCCCAGGAAAAGACCAAAATCCGAAACTCGAAGTACGCTTTGTACTGAATACCATCTCTTTCACACCATTGTTAAGTTGAAAAATCATAAGTTGAACCATCGTTCATTCAGGGACTATATATGTATTGAGGGCACTCCATTTCCTTGGCTCCTGTGGTGTCTTTAGGAAAAGTCTCTCGAGGGGATCCTGGCCTCTCAGATTCTCCTAGGAGCCGCTGAGCTGGGTCTGGGAAGCCGCGCTCATTTCTTTTCAGGGCAGGATGGAGCAGTTGTGAAACCGAAGGCATGGTGAGGGTGGTCTGATAGTTATTAGTGATTCTGTATAACCCCAAACAGTCCCAAAAAGTGGCTGGAGATTTCTGCCACAATCTGACCTAGAAGGGCTCTTTGAAACCTTGGCAGTGCGTTGGATCTGGGGTTTCTCAGACTTGCCTGAGGTTTCTAGAGATAGTACATTGGCAGCTTCCGGAAGAGATTGGGGAGGGGGTGTTATAACCAGAATTCCCCTACAATCCCCTTTGCTAAAATAGGGTTTAGGGAAGATGTGGGAGGAGGCCCCCTAAACCACTAAGAAGTCTCAGTTGTAACACTGATGATTTATTGATGAGTACGTGGGGTCAACCGTTTCAAGTTCTATGATCCATTTCAAAGAAAAGGAAAAGTGAAAGGGCATTTACCCTATTACCATAGATATTCTAACAGGTGGTTGCACTCAGCAAAACCACCAGGAACCCTATTAATAGTGCTTAAAGCAGAGGTCATTTCAGGTAGGATCAGGAATTGCATACAAGCCTATTGAACTTTTTGTCTTCACGTTGAATAGGCTATAGCAGACCACAAGGGTCCAGATTTCCATAAGGGATGCCAGAGAAGGCGTGGATGGGTTAGGGAAGGCAGGGAGACCACCTAGGTATAGCAGCTTGTTTCAGAAAGATGGGCCTAATCTTGATAAAAATCTCCCCCTGGAAATGGAGATATTAGACTTATGGATTTTTGTTTCATTTTGCGTAAGGGAGGATAAAAGGGAGAAGGGCAAACTCAAGAGGCTCCTTAAAGAAGAAAAAGTAAGTAAGTAAAGAATATTGGGAGGGAATTACATTGTAAGGAGACATAGAAGCATAAATTCCATCACTCTTTTGCTTAATACAAGAAGTCTATCCATCAATTGGATAAAGCACAAAGGACAATGGTTGAATATTCAAATAATGTCATCACTTAATATATCCAAGTCCTGGGCGGATCTCAGGTGAAGAAAATTAAACAGATGTGGTCCCTGCCTTAGCCAGTAAAATCCTAGACAGATAACAGTGCCCTAGATGGAGAAAAGCCATAAACAACAAAGCTAGTTTTCAGACGGCAACATTGTTTTCAACCTTGTCGTGCTATCAAGCTGCTGCTGACTGAGACCAGCGCTGAATTCAGCTACAATTCAGAAATGTATGGATGAACAAATTTTCTCTAGAAGAATAACAAGTTATGCAAGAAGGAGGCTGTTTTAATAAAAAATGATGATAGGCATCCTAAGGAAACCTCTATAAATCCTTTTTATTTTTTTGGGAGGGCGATGCTGGTAGAAAAATGGATATGCTGGGACAGATCCGCATGAGCTAGTCTCATAGGCGGTTTTAAGCTAAAAGTCCTCTGTTCACTTATAGCACAAGAAAAACACTAGAATTCTCTGAACTTCTCCCTCCGATTGCCTGAAGTTTTTTTCTCGCTGGCACGAGGCAGTGTTGATATCTGAGTTGGTCTCCAGACTGAGGTTGACACACAGCCTGGCTGGCCAGCTCTCCTATTTGGCACATGAAAGTTGTCTCGTGTCTCAGGCAAAATACTCAGGAAGTGCTCAAGGCCAGAAATATTTGAAACAAGGGGAAAGTTGATGCCTGGGCTGAGTCCATGCCTCAAGGTAATGAAGCAAACGCTGCCACGCAGCCATCGAAAGCTGAGAAGCAAAAATAAGAAAGTTAGAATGGTGTGGTAGCCCAGCAGGGCCTGGACAGAAATGGTATTTGGAGACAGATGGCATAGAAGATTAAAACTATCCGGCACAAACTGGATTAATTAAGAATGGCAGCGGCCAGCTGAGGAACACGTGGGAGGATACGGGTTTAAGCTTGGTTTGTAAAGCTGATGGATCCCAAAGCGCGTCCGATTATGTAAACGAGCCCTCTCTCGGAAGCAGGTCCTGAAGCCCACACGCAGACTCAGGGGGTGCCGGCACCTCGCCGGGGATATTTGTAAAGGTAAACTGATGTGTAGCTTCACTGCGGTCCTTACTGTGACCTCACGCAGGGAAAAATAGAAGTATATATAATAGAATTGCCATTATGTATTTGAATATGTCTCCAGAGCTTTCAAATACATCTGTAGGTTTCATTTTGTCATCTCATATACTTTTAAAACAAAAATGTACTAATTTATCTAAAAAGTTTTGATATTCTTTTTTTAAAGATTTTATTTATTTATTTTTAGAGAGGGAAGCGGGGGGAGAGAGAGAGAAACATCAATGTGCGGTTGCTGGGGGTTATGGCCTGCAACCCAGGAATGTACCCTGGCTGGGAATTGAACCTGGGACACTTTGGTTCCCAGCCCGCGCTCAATCCACTGAGCTACGCCAGCCAGGGTGATATTCTTTTATAGCTTTTAAAATATTTAACCTACCCACCCAAGGAGAATGTGTTGTAGAAAAGTAAGACCCTCAAAATTTAAGAGATTATAAAATAATAGAGTAATATTTGCCAGAAACCTTTTTTCTCTCAAGCACTGTTGACTGGCTCGTTCTCTGTGGGTGGTGAATACTGGCCTGGGGCAACAATAAATGTCAGTGTTTTTTATAAGACGGGAGGAGATGCCGAGAATTTAAAAGTGTTTATTAAAACAAAAAGAAATCTATATTCAGGCCCAGACTCTTTAACTTAATATTCTAATATCATTTTCTTTTAATTTTTTATTTACTAAAACTCCGCATAATTCAATTGAGTAGCAAACCCTTCACAGTAGCCCTGGGGTCTGACTCTGTCATGGACTCAGCGTGGGACCCTGGTTGCTAAGTTAGCTTGATGAACTTCTGATTTACTCTTCTGTAAGGCGGTTTTGTTTTGGAGGGTCAGATCAGATAATATTTATGACAGCACATTGAAAGCGTAAGTCACTATACAAATGAAATGCATTATCTTGTAAAATTGTTATTCTTTGTTCAGAGAGTCGTGGCTTGGTTTACCCTGGAACCAATTGAGTTTCTGTTTTACTAAAAAAGAAAGGAAAAGAAAAGCAACAACAAATTTGTCTCTTCTCACTGACGATAAAGAGTTGTCCTAGGGGTCAAACGATTTAAAAACCTAGCCTAGCCATTATCTTTCTTCTTCCCTTTTCCGGAAAGGCAAGACTTTGTGCGAAGTCATCTGTGGACAGTTTCCTGTCCTTGCTACTACTGACGACTGCAATTTAATTAGGAGCCCTGATCCCTGAAAATTATCCTTTCCTGCAAAATGATATCATAGAGTTTGGCTATAAAATAAACATCTTTTGTTTTATTTAGATACTAAAATAGAGCATTCACATTCTTAATTTCTTTGAACAGAAAGTATCTAAATACTTTAAGTCAAATGTTTCAAAAAAGATAATGGAATAAAATATTTAGGCTGTATTTGATAGATAAAGGAGGAAGTTTATTTATTAAAAGGATGCTTAAGTGTTAAAAAAAAAAAAAAAAAGATGCACTCCAATGTGGCCAAATGACACAAACAGGCAATTTCTACAAGTAAAAATGCAAATGGTTAATAAACTAAAATTTTAAGACCAATCGAGTATATTTGCCTCTGACAGCCCTCAATCAAAAAGGTTGTAAACATGCAATGTTAATAAAAATACAGGGGAATAAGCATACTCCTATATTACTAGTTGGGAGTACAAATTACTGCAAACTTTTCAGAGAAAATGTGTAGACCACAGTAGTAATTCTCAATAGTACTGTCAGAAAAGATGGTTGCCCATCTTAATTCACTTATTCATAAAATAAGAATCTATTGTGTGCCTACCCTAATGCCAGGGGTGCAGCTGGGAGTAAGACAGAAACAAATCTCCGCTCTCGGGGAGCTCACAGTTTATTGGGGGAGAGGCAGACAACAGGCATAATAAATAAGTCACTTGCATTGTATATAAGTAAATGATATGTAAAATTGGAAAAATAACTAGCAGAGCAGGGAAGATCAATAATATTGAGATGGCAGTGTGAGCTGCAGTTTTAAATAAGGGGTCCGTACAGGTTTGAACAAGAAAGTGAAATTGGAGCGAAGACTTGGAGGAAGTGAAGAAGTGATCATTCGCTTGCTTGTGGGGGAACAAAATTCCAGGCATAGGAAAGAGCCAGTATAAATGTAAGTACATATAAATAGATAAAAATAAAATAGTTGAATATAAATATAAAAAAAAAACTTGTAAAAACAGTAAAATGGTGTTACCAAGGGTTGAGGGACAGTGGAGTAAGAAAGAAGTTTCAGGGTACAAACTTGCCGTTAGTAGATGAGGAAGTCCTGGAGTGTTGGGAACCGCCCTGCCTGGTATCAGAAGCTGTAACCCCCACCTAGGCTAAGGCTAAGGGAACGCTCTTGGAACTGTAAGCCAGCAAGAAGACAAAAGCTTATCTCCCTGGCAGGAGAGCTGCTTCTGCTGCTTCATTCATAACTGAACCCCAAAGCTTGGTCGGTTAGCCAAAGACGGGTAAGATTCCCCAAGGGGGGAACGACCTAAGACAGGCACGATCACATGGGAGGCCCCCAAGAAAGGACTTTGGGGGCTACAGCAAAAGGGGGCAATGGACCCTCACTCCTCGGCTTTGACATAGCCTGAGTCCTCATCCTCTGGGAGAAAATCTCCTTATCTCTTGGTTGCCTTAGTTCCCTTGCTCCACCTAAGCCTGAAACAATGACAGGGTGGTGCAGCTCTGTGCTGAAAAGGGCGGATTTCCCGGGTGATCAGGCCTAAGAAAGAACATGTAAATTACTGTGAAACCTGCTTTGTTTAGAATGCTCTCAGTTGAATAAGAAGGGTCCAAGGAGGAAGTTAGTTTGTTCCTTAAAAGTCTTATAGCTCTTTGACCCTGACTCAAAATAGACCCACAGAGTTCCTTGTTATCTATTGTTCCTTACTTCCTTGTAATGAGTAATGTACTTTACCTGAATTATTATGCAAAATGAGCCTAATAAAAGCAGGTTTGGACGGTAAATCAACGAGCTTCCCACTAGGGGGGGTGGCCATCCCGTCCCTACTTCTTCACAGAAACTAGTCTGTCTCTGTGCATGTTTTTCTCGCGTTTCGACGAGCCATCCACAGCGTTCCGTGATCACTGCTGGTCGGTGACCCACGCATCACTGGAGGTTTAATGCCTAGTATACTGATTGTGGATAATATTATGAATATCAAATTTGCTAGGAGACTGGATTTAATTATTCCCACCACACACGAAGATCATTATGTAAGGTGATAGAGGGGCGAGCACAGACTACAGTGGCAATCCCAATGCAATATACAAATGTATCAAATCAGATGTTCACACCTTAAACTTACACAGCATTATCTGTCAAATGTACTTCAGTAATAAAAAAGAAGTTGATAGAAGAAGAACAGATGCAGATTGCGCCTTTCTCTCCCGAGGTTCATGGTTTCCTTTCTGCTGAAGTCCTCGGGCACGCGTAGGATTCATGGGGCCCTGTGTCCACAGCATCTGGGAGTTCTGCGGACCCGTCCATTATCAGAAAGATAGTTATACTTTTGGTCTATCAGGCATGCTTACGGAGTTCAGAGATTTGGGCAAATGATTTATTTTTTCCATAAAGTCACCCGTGAGTCCCTACAGCACTGCCTGGAAGACAGCACAGGGAGGGGCATCACAGGAGCCCCTGGTCTGGTCTTCCGCCCTTGTCTCCTGGGCATTTCCTCCTCCTCGGCTTGCCCCACAGTCTTCCCAGGCAGCCACTGAGCCCAGAGACTTTGCTTCCATTTCGTTCAGTGAGGAACATTTACAAGGCCAGCAAACTTATCTGTTGCTGATGTGACCTTTCATTGCACTCATCTTGTTCCATTAATTTTGTTAACAAACTGTAGTCACTTTAATTCTAATCAGAGCTCTCTCATACTACAGTGGGAACCTTCACATCTGACCATACCAGAGTGGATTTTTTTCTGTACTCCTTTCACTAGCTCTTTGGACAATTTCTGATACTTTATATGTTTTATTTTTTCTTAAAATTTTTTTCTGAGATTTAACATACTTTCAAGTGTAGAGTTTGATGGATTTTTAAATATGGGTGCATCCATTTAAGTACCACCCCGAATAAGATGTAGAAGACTGCCAGCACCCCAGAAGTGTCTCTACACCTCCTTCCAGTCTATTCTGACTTGTGTCACCACAGATTAATTCTGGACTGTTCTTGGACTTTATACAATGGAATCATTTTGTAGATATACTCTTGTGACTACTTTCTGTCACTCAACGTTAAGTGTGTGAGATACATCCACATTGTATTGTAGGTAGCCATAGATTATTAAAAATTATTTTATAGTATTTCTTTTTTTTTAAGATTTTATTTATTTTTAGAGAGGGAAGGGAGGGAGAAAGAGAGAGAGAGAAACATCAATGTGCAGTTGCTGGGGGCCATGGCCTGCAACCCAGGCATGTGCCCTGACTGGGAATCGAACCTGCGATGCTTTGGTCCGCAGCCCAAGCTCAATCCACTGAGCTACGCCAGCCAGGGCTATAGTATTTCTTTGTATAAATACACCAACATTTATTTGTTCTACCATTGGTAGACAGACATTCGGGTGGGTTTCAGGTTTTGGAAATTGTGTATAGAGCTGCTATAAATGTTCCTGTACATGTCCTTTTGTGAATACGTGTATTTCCCCTCTTAGGTAGGGGCAGCACACTTTTTCTGAAAGGGCCAGATAGCAGATACCTTAGGTCATGTGATCTTTGGCACAATTGCTCAGTTACGCTGCTGTAGTGCAGAGGCAGCCCTAGGCAAATGCACGTGGCCGCGTTTCGGTAAAACTTGACTTACAAAGACTAGATTTGGCCTGGACCCCGTGGTCTGTTGAACCTTGCCCTGCTCTTCGGCATATGCCCAGGGCAGAAGAAGGTGGGTGTTAGGATGGTGGTATGTTCATTATGTTCCACTGTTTTCCAAAGTGGTGGTACCAGTGAACACCTTTACCAACATTTCCTAAATATTGTTAAGTTCTTGAAAACGTTGTTGTTTCTCTCACCAGTATCATTACAGCCATACCATAATCATTCTAACTGTAAACTTTTATCTAGCCTTTTCTGTTCCAAGAAGTCACTATAGTAACTGCCTATCATCAGTGCCTCTAATCTTTGCCAAGGACTATCAGTGATACCTCAGTTTTGCTTTTCCTTTCAATTTGATGCAGGGGCAGAGCACCACACGGGCGGTGGGTTGGGAGGCCTCGGCTGAGTGGAACATCATCACCTATGGGCCTCGTTTTCCTAATCTGTGAAATGAGGCTAATAAATGCCTTGGCTATTTTTCTGGATTTTTTAATGACAAATAAAACAACAAATAAGTAAGATGAATGGTAGGAAGATGATTCTAACACAGTAAGTGACAAAACTCCTGTTATCAAACCTGTTGTCTAACATGACTCTAACGAGGGGAGTGGGCGGTGGCTGTGTGCGCATAGAGGCGAAGAAGAAAATGACAGAAGATGTTTCTCAAAATGCTTAGAATGGCATTTTTGGAGAGAAATGATCTATATTGGTAATTTTATTTTCTTCTTTTCGATACTTTCCAAAACTTCCTAAATAAACGTAAATTCCCTACACAGGGTAAAAAAACAACCTTATTTTTTAAAAGTACACAGTATGGACCGAGGGGCTGCACCTGCTCTCCCTTGTGGGGTCACCTCACTTCCATGTTTTTTGGTCCCTGGCGAGTAAGTCAGAAACTCCATCTAACAACAGAAAAACACCCAGCACATTACAAAGGAAGGAATGACAGTGATGGACCTTAATAAGCAATGGGAGGCCTTTGTCTTCAGTTATGCAAAGTGTGACTTTAATTTTTTTCCCTTAACACTTTGGAGCTTTTGAACTATAATATCATGTCAGGGCTCAATGGCAAAAGTAAATGGAGGAAAGCCATTTCAACGCTGCCTGCAATGTATGTGGGAAATAGCTATAAGGCCTCTCAATTTCGTTGTAAACCTAAAACTGCTCTAGAGAGGAAAGTCTGTTTAAAAAAATACCTGGAAGGAGGTAACAAAAGCATTTGCTTTGATGGGGTCCTGTGCTCATCCCCTGTCCCTCAGGGCCCCCACAGTGGGGCACGCAGGAGGAGCTTTGCTGTAGGTGGCCCCGCCGGTCTGCAAACCACTGCCTGCAGATGCTGCCGTGAACATCAAGCGTGCAGAAATGTCTCGGGCAGGCTCATCGACACCCTAACAGAGCTCAAGTCAAACTGAACATGAAAATGAACTTTGAGGGAAGAGTGTAAGGATGTGGGCAAGCTTGGCTTTCTTTATAAAGTGACTGATAGCTCCTCTGTAGTTAGCATTTACAAAAAAGAAACTGTTATAGTCTCCTTCGGGCCATGCTAAAGGTTAGAGGCAAACATGAAGTGTATTTTCCAAAATACAAGCCTTTTAAAACAATTTAAAGCAAATGCGAGCTGTTTCATGGAGAAGTGTTGGCACAAGTCCAGAAACAAGAACAGAACTGAGGTGAAGACTGGAAGGAAGTCTTTCAAAGGGAACACCCCCTGTAAGTGGGAATGGGGGCTGGGGGCGGGGTTGGGCGCCCAGGGAAGCAGCCTGTGGGCACCAGGTGCCACATTTCACTGATAACGCTGGTTACTGACCCCGTGGGTGACAGGAAGGAAGAGGAGTAACCGTGGCATTCACCAAAGGATGAGCTTGTCCTATCGCCGGCAGAAAAGTTGAATTCTTAGATGGCTCGACCACTGAGTTGTGTGGTGAAAGAGGGGATTTCCACTTTCAAAAATAGTATGACTTCAGTTAGGTTTAAGATTGCCTTTTTGGGAAGTTTGTTATATTTAGAAGCTTCCTCTCCCCTCATGGCTTTTAAAGTCCATCTGCAACATGGCACACAAGTCCTCAAAGCTGAGATGGCCTAATTCACCATCGCCCCATCCCGGGGTTCTGTTTGAAATCAAGACGTTTTCTTAAAATGTATGAGGCAACTATTGCACTGACAAACTGTATTTTCATCAAAATGCTGAAAGTGGTGAAATGATAAGGGACTTTTTTTTTTCTTCTTTAGGCTTCTCTGTACTTTTCAAATTTTCTAGACTGTGGTTTTCACCCGGGAGATGTCCCAGATCTGAGCAGCGGTTTCTCGGGGGGTCTCTCACTTGTGAGGCTGTGCTCTGGTTACACTCTTCGGGGAGCTGTCTGCAGCCAGCCAGCCACAGGAATCCTAGCCTAGCACCACTTACACATCATGCAAAAATAGCACCAAGGAATAAATAAATACTATTATGAACATTTTTTTCTAAAAAAGTAAAGCTAAACTTATTTTTAAATGCAAAAAACAAGTCTCTTTAAAATGTAAAGCCTCATCAGGAAGAGTCTTGATGATAGCTCACATATAGTAACTCAGCAGGAATGACTTGGTGTGTTCTAGTTACCCTGCAAGGTGAGGGGCAGAGGGACCATTGGCTGTAGATTTAATTTTGGACACAGGAGGCACATGATCAGCCCAATTCAGTTTCCACTTTATTTCTTCTCTGCAAATGACTTTCTCTACAACTGTAACGTTCTATGCCTCTCAGCAGCCCAAGCGTGGAGCTGATGGGACACGACCAGGACTGAGGTTGTGGGGGGGCCCTTTCTTAGAGGATTCATAGAAGTCTACTCTTTGCCTCTAGTTAAAAAGTGGGAGGAAGATAAAGAAGTCCCACTTACCTTCTCTTCCCTCCTTTGGAACAGTGACACCAAATTCATGGGTTGGTGGTTTGAGTTTTCCATCAAATATTTTAAGTGTCACCTTCACTTGAGCACCATCCACTTGAAACGACCAATTCTCTCTATTATGGTGTAATTTCACATGCCCCCACAATCCAAGCTTCTAAAGAAATTTTATAACCAGTCTTCAGGTTCTTTTCTCCTAACTCACTAATCCTTTGCAGCATAAGCAGGGACACCCTCAGCAGGCAGCTTTTCGGGTACACCTCAGACTACGTTCCCCTGCGCATGGGATTTGGGAGCCAGCACCAGCAATGCAGTGAGAGTCTGCCACCGTCAAAGGAGAGTAGGGCCACTTCTGGCTAGTCTTAGACTTTGGGTTCCTCTTACCTTATGGAAATTTACTTTCATCTGTTCTGTTGTTTTCAAGGGAAACATTTAAAGAGGTGGACCAGTTGGTCAGTTAGTGAGCTTTTGGGTGAGAGAGAGGGAATTTAGGAGGTTTTAAATGAAGCCTTGAAAGCCCTCTTCCTTTTGTTGACTTGAATGGCTGTCACCACAGCTCATGCAGGTGGAAGGGCACTGGCAAGTCAGGGTAAGGAGAGGCTTCGGATGTGGGGGGACTTCTCCATTTAGAGGCGGTCCTAGTCCAGAGACCGCGATTGGCACCCAGAACTGTACATGAGAGCAAATGAGCACTGAGGTGATCTTCCTTTTGAAGCTGGGACCCCACCCTACCTCATTTTATCCCAGCCCAATAGGTTTATTCCGAGCAGGACTAAACCTGGGTACTTTATTGCTACCCATGGAGACTGTGGGGATCACCCGACATAGTGAGTGAGTGTGAGTGGAGACCTTGGCTCAGTGCCTGGCACATGGCTGAGAAAGGTGGGCTGTTGTTGCCAAGCACATGAGGATAGAATCACAGATGAAGGAAGAGCAGAAGCACATGGGAGACTTTCAAGGACACTGTGGGTTAGGAAAATCCCCACTGGAAGTAGGCGCCCAGACGATGAAGCAGTCAGTATAGTACATGAGTATCAGAAATAGATCCCTAATGCCAGTGACCTGTTTTCAGTAAGAGCCTAGCTTAATCTAAAAAGTTTATATCTTGCTCACCATGAATCCTTTGCATTTATATTTTTTAAAATACTGCATTAAAATAATGATCTTAACTGAGTTTTGTGTCTCTCCCTTAAATTTTACAGCTGGGTGAGCTCTTCACTTGTCTCACTCTAGTTCCCGCCCTGCCAAAAGCAAGGTCTAAAACTTGTTGAGCCCTACAAGTCACTCCTGTGATAACACAAAGTATAGTAACTCGGAGTAGAAGGTTAAAGTGGAACAGGTTGTACCACACCCAAATATGTCACTTTTTGACACAAGAATTCTTTTGAGCTAAAGGCATCTGAACTCTTGAAATTTCTTATCTGCTGAAAAGCGGAGCTTCTTCAAAGAACTCAATTGTCATAAATCTCCTTCGAGGGTAGCTCTACCCTTCTCTTCTGAGAGACTGAGTTGGCACCACACCCAGGCAGACATCTGACAAATTTTTGTACCTCTCCCCAAGAGCCCATTTATCTTCCAAAAAAATCACTTGCTTCACAGTAAGTGGCCTTCCCCCTTCCCTTTCCTCCACTGAGTTAGATACATAGGTCCCACGCTGTAACCACCCCTTTGAGTCACTCATCACTGAGTGCTCCCACAGGTGAACATGATGCACATGTTAATAAATGTCTGTTTATTTTCTCTTGTTCACCTTTCTTTCCTGTAAGTCTAACTCACAGGGTCCTAGCTGGAGACTCTAAGATGGGCAGAGGGAAAATATTGTTTTTTCTTCTAAACAAGGCTCAGACCCATCTAAATAATAACAATAGCAAGAAAAGAAGGAAACATGCCTTTTTTTGTATTGGCTATGGAAGGAAGTCATAAAATAAGAAAATACCATATGCTCCCTATCCTGGAACCCACTTGCCGTGCAGAGAATCTAGGCCCTTTAAAGAAGAGAGAAAAAAATAACAAGAGCATGATGGACATAAGAATGCCAGGCACCAAAGATACCAGAGAAGTCTCCTAACTTGGAGAAGGAGAGTTGTAGGAGCCCCAGCAGGAGGAGGTAGGCAGTAGTCAGCTAGCTTCGCTGCTAGTTGGTCAAGGATGGTTCTCAGAAGAAGGAATTGTTCTTGTCAATGAAGAGCTTTTGGGTAATTTGGATTTTATCAAGAGAAATGGAAAGGCACAGTGAGGGGCTACAATGATGTACAAAAATAGATGTGGGAGAATAGCTAGGAAGGACAAGGACAGGCAAAGGCCACTATGATGATGCCTTCAAGGTCCCTCATAGATATGTTCTAGGCATTCACAGGTAGCAGTTCTAGGTCTGGGCAGGAAATTCAACATTTTCAAAGAGATTCTGATTATTACCTTATAGCTGGGGGGCTCACATAAGGGAGGGAATGAATAGCTTAAAGTACCTTGGGAAGTTCAGCTTGCCTTAGGCTGTTATCTGTTTTCTCAGAGACAACAGCACCATTCACAGCTAAGATGACATGCAGCATGGGCAATGACCCACTACCAGTGCTTACTTCCAGGTCCTGTGCTGGATCTGGGGGCCACCCACAAGGACCTTGCCCATGGAACTTATGCGGCAAATTCCGGGGCATCTAAATGACTACTAAGTGTGAGCTGTGCTTTGCTATTTATGTCACTTTGTGTAGCACCTACATTTTGACTTTATTTACAGTTACACTGTAAAGAGGTTTTACAGGTATTGCCAATTTTTTGTTTTCACTACTACACTGTGGGTAAGCCAACAACTTTTAGCCAGGTGGTATTATGGAAAGAAAAGGCTAACCCATAGATGCTTAAGTAGCTTCCCCAATATCAGTTAGCCGGTTAATGAGAAGACAGGAGACTGAGCTTCCAAAATCTCCTTCTCCAGTTACTTCTAGGAGATCACACAGTGGAAGAATTTGTAGCTAGGGACACTTCTGACCCCATAAGAACTCTCCTCCTTTTAAAGTTCATTATGGTGCTTTTGCTGCCAACGTTGTTGGCTGACCTCCCCAAAGCAGGCTGGGAAGAGGTCAGTATTTTGAGTCCACCAGCCTGTCCCCAGGAGCCAAAGCCCACCCAGGCTCTCCTTTATCCCTTCCCTTTTCTCTTTATCTCAGGAACGTATAAACATCTAAGTTATCCCACAATTACCCACCAAGTACAATTATGTGGTTTAGTCCTGGTTCTTTCCCTATCTGAAAGGAAATTCAGTGGAGGGAAATCCCAGTGTGTCCCAGACAGTGTACCAATTTATTCATTAAATGATAAAATATTGTTTCCATGCCAGGGACATCACTGTTGTCATCATTATCAGTGGGTGTTGGAATTACAAGAAAAAATGCAGACTGTCTGTTTTCAGGGAACTTCATGTAAAGGGAGGAGACAGAGGGAGACACACTCACAGACAGATAGTTTCTACACTCCGTGACTGCGGGGGGATGTCACAGGTTTAAGGTGGAAGATGCCTCAGTCTCCCTGGGGGTGCGATGAAAAGAAACTCCCTGAATACAGATCCCTCATGAGACTGAGGCCACATGGGGGCTCAGTGTGTGTCAGGAGCATTCTGAAGAAGGTCCTTTATTTGTAAACAAACTCAACTTAATATTTAAAAATTATACTTGGGGTTACTGGATCACCCACAGTTCAATGGCTAGGACTGACCAGAGAATTGAGTAATTGAATAAGAAATTCAGCAACAATTTTGACTTCATTGATGTCCCTGGAGCAGTGCTCCGATCTGCTTTGTGATCATGATACATCCCAAACACAGTTTATTCAGTACCCACCACGTGCCCGGTATTCTGGGCGCTAGGGCGATTTCAGTGAACTAAAGAGAAAGACGGGGCTTACGTTCTGGTAGTGTATATTGAATTTGCTTCTCAAATGACACCTATTTCCCTTGAGCAGTGGTTCCCAAACTCTGCCCACCAGAATCACAGGGGACCTTTTAAAAATTTCCAAAGCTTGGCCCAATCTAGACTAAATTCAGGTGATTCTCATGTGTGAAGAGAGTTGAAAACTACTGCCCTAGAAATTCTGCTGTACTTCCCTAGGGAGGCAGTCATTCTTTCCCCACCTCTCACCCACCTTCTGAAGGCCACTTGTGTAATTCAAGGATGAGGAAACCCAGAGATAAAGGCTGAGTGATATGTCCAAAGTAAAAGGCACATTTAGAAAGTCACAGGACCAAGACTTGAACCTGGGTCTTCTGATTTGAAGTTTCGTGTGGTTTCCACAATGTTGAAAGAGTTGAGAAAACAGTGACTATTGTTACTGCTTATGGCAAAGGTCCTCGTGCTCCCCCAGGGCATGAGAAGATTGTCTGCAGGTATCCTAGTCAATTCCCCTCACTCACTGAAGCCTTTAGCATATGGACCAGTCTTCAGTCTTTATCCTTAGAAACTTAGAAACATCCAGGGGCCCATTCAACACAGAGACATTCGACAGGCTGTTTCCTGTGACCTCCTCATGGCCAATACATTTCTCTGGCATGTCACCTTAGCCATCCAGTCCCATTGCCACTTCCAGGATGCCACCTCAATGACTAGTTCCAGCAAAAACTTCTGCAAGGAGAAAACCCTATCCTTGGAGCACGCAGACCAGAGTTCCCTCACTTCAACGGTTGTTGAGCTCATTGGCTGTGGGCCACTGAGCAGATCACCAACACACCCCTCGCTCTTTTCCCTTTCAGCACCTCCCTCTCTCGTTTCCTTCATTTGTGCCGTGGAACCCTTGGGCCATCATTTTCATCATTGTGAGGCAAGTATTTGTAACTCCCATGCCCACTTCTCCAACTCTCCCTCGAACACCATCCTTCACACCTGCTGTTCTCCGTGTCTGGCACCCTCTTTCCATACCATTTTGTCTGAATCCTAATTATCCTTTAAATCTCAGCTTCATTATTTAGCTAGGTCTTCCCTGACCCCTCTTCTAACAGAGGGACTACCTTGGTACACCATTCTTTCCCAATCCTTATTCAAAGTTGCATTTCTGCATATATTTGTGTGATGCTTTGCTTCATGGGTATTTATTTCCCCACCAGGCAAAGACATGCGGATCTCTGTTGTATCCTGAGCTATGGACACACCTTATTGGTGTATAATAGGTATTTTATAAGTGCAAGAACAAATGAATGAATTGATTAATTTCCCTAACATCATGTAGGGTTATTTAATGACAGAATCACAGCTCACCCACATGACTATGTTTTGACCTTTTAGATAACTTTCCACCACAATTAAATGCCGTGGTTGAACTCTCAAGGCACTCACTCATGTGGCTGTGTTGCACAGGACTCCACCAAAGGCAGAGCTTGTCTGGTAGAGAATCCTAAAGCCCCATCGTTGAAAATCGTATCTTCTGCAGGACGGCATCAAAAAGTTGTCCGTGCGTCACGGGGCTCCGAACCCCAGAGGTCGCAGTGCATATCATGGCGCAGACTAAGAGCAGCACCTTTTAAGCAGGTACGCTGGCTGGTTCTACTGTCACTTTGGGCCATGGCACCTCCAGTGCTTTGCTAGTGCAGGCCAAAGGATCTTCCTGAATGTGCAATTTCTCGGATCCAGTTTTAAATGAACCTTCAGAAATGACAATTTAAAACTTTCTTCACGTAAAATACTTGTTTAAGTAGAAGCACTTTTTAAATCCTGAATGCGCTCAACTTCTCCTTAAAAAGGTCGCCTTCTGGCAGGGCCTTTCCAGCTTTCATGCATATAAGCTATTACAAGAACCATTTTTTCCCACAGGTGATTATCCTAGATGCCTCAGGAATCTTAAACTTTTGTTGCCTCTTTTAATATTTATCAGGTTCTGATGGAGAAGACTAAAACTAGGAACTTAGAGAATGGCATAATTAGCTACTGCTTTAATTGGTTACTACACTAAGCAGAAAGTGGAGGCCAACAATGGCAACAGTTTTAGAGAGAGTAAGATATGTGACCTGGAAAGTCTGAGGCAGTTGTCCATCCAAGGTGAACAAAGGAAGAAAGTCACCCTTAGTTCTCTGTGTGGTGTCCTCACCCAAGACAGGGCATGACATGTGTTTCTGTTACTCATCAGGGGTCCAAATGGAACACGTGGTTGGGTGACCTTCTGTAACTACTGTTTTTACATAGCCTACGTAACCTTGGCTTCCAACCTCAAACTGTAGTTGATGCTTGAACTTTACCTTGAGACTTTGGATTGAGAAGAGCTGGAACAGATGTCGGGTGTCCCTAGTACCAAAAAATTCAGCAGGCGTTGTAATGCTCGGCCAGAATTGGCCCCTCCTTGCCACCTTCATAGAAATCTCTGAGGAGGAGACTTTTGGTGATCAAGACGACCTACGGCATGTGTTCCTTTCGTGTGAGAATCACCCCAGCCCTGCACTTTCGCGAGCCCAGTGTTTTGTGCAAGCACACAAAAAATAAGTTTATTGAAGAACACATGAGTGGCCCTGTGGCTTAAGGTCTGTTACTTAGAATAAAACCCAAACCCTAAACGCTCTACAACTGACGTCATCCAATCCCACGGAAGCTCCGTAACATTACAGATGGGCCTGTCGGCGGCGCAGGCGCGGTCTTCTTCAGGCATGGAGCCGAAGGGACCCCAATCTCATGCATGCCCCTTTTCATTTTCTGCCCTCTCTTTCTTCCCCAGACTAGCTGGAGCATCTTTGGCTATGCTAGGAATTCTTGGTGGAAAGGAGCGATTCATTTGAAGCTCATTCTTAGAAGGCCTGTTTTCCTTTGATAACGAATCCAGAGAAACCACGTGGGGGAAGTACTAGCCCTGTCTGGGCTGTTAGTCTTCATGGAACTGTGAATTCCCCTGGACTGGCGCCTGTTGCCGAAACCCCTCATTCTTGACGTAAATAAACAAATAAATAAAATCTTTTGGCTGGTACCTAATGAAAATTCACAGGCAAATCAAGTTTGGCCCATCTCCTGGAAACTCCCAGCTTTCAAACTTCAATAAGATAGTCATAGGGTATCCGACCCATTTAACGTACACACATAAAATCCCCTTTTAGCCTAACAAATAACAAACAACAGGGTCTTTTGCTTTTCTCCAGACCCTTTGATTGAGGTTTAGTGGCTAAGACTGAGATTAGTGGAGAAAAATATTACTAATCTGAAAACTTTTTTCTTGGGAGGAAAATGCCATAATGTATCAAAATGTCCTTAGCAGTTATTTAAAGAAAACAAATGAAAAAAAAAAAACTAGGCTGAAAGTGATCATTTGGCAAAGGAATTTGCCACTCTTGGCACCTGTGCTTATTTTAAAAGGAATTAGGGGAAGAAAGGTGAGCGTCATATCCCCACTCTGGCCATATGGTTTTAGTTTTATTTGGATCAGTTTGGACAGGACTTCCAAAAACAGAGACTGATTTGTTTCCCAGCTTTCAAATAATGCCAAACCAGGCTCTTCCCCCAGCATATTTTGGTCCCAAGGTCAGAACCATAAAACGAAAAATCCCTGGCAGATGTAATTTATTTCTGGTGGTATGCACTTCACATTTGGAGTTTGGAAACTCTGGTCCAATCTGACAGAGGTAGAGATTAAGATCTTTCGAGCCCTTTTATTTTTCTTCAACAGCACGTAATACAATGGTTCTCAACTGGGAGCATTTTGTTCCCATCAGAGGACATTTGACAATGTCTGGAGACATTTTTGTCACAGATGGGTGCGGGTGGGGAGCAGGTTTTCTGTGGTTGGGAAGGAACAGGTGCTCCTAAGCTTCTACAAGGCCCAGGACAGCACTCCACAATAAAAAGTCACCTAGTCCAAATGCTCGTAGTATGGAAGTTGAGAAACTCTAACATCACAGGTACCCTTAGCCAGCTGTGGAAGTTATGGTGTCATGGACATGCTCACAAGGCAGACAGTGAATAACAGCTGTTATTTATTGAGTGTTCCCTGTGCTCTAGACACTCCATGCACATTAGTTTGTTTTCAAATCAGTAGATTGTTTTTTAAGAGCAGTTCTAGGTGTATAGAAAAATTGAGCAGAAACTACAGAGCTCTCACATGCTCCCTCACCTACCCTTAAGTTCCCCTTTTATTAACATTTTGCATTGGTGTGGCAAATTTGTTATAATTGGTGAACCAGTGCTGACTATTCTTATTAACTAAGTCCATAGTTTATCTTTGGGTGCACTCTTTGTACTGTATATTCTATAGGCTTTGACAAATGTGTAATGCTGTGTACCCACTGTTATGCTATCATATAGAAAGAATAGTTTCACGAACCCTAAAAATCTTCTGTGCCCCACCTATTTATCTTTTTCTTCCTTTCCCCAAATCTCTGATAACCTCCGATCTCTTTTACTGTCTCAATAGTTTTCCTTTATCCAGAACATCATAGTTAGAGCCCTATGCTATATGTAGCCTTCCAGACTGACTCCTTTCACTTAGCCATGTGCCTTTGCGTTTCCTCCATGTCTGTCCACGGCTTGATACAAGTTATGTTTAGCACTGAATAATAGCTCATTGTATGATTGTGCCACAGGTTATTTATCCATTCGCTTACTGAAGGACACCTTAGCTGCTACCTAGTTTTGGCAATTATAAAAAAACGGCATCTATGTGCAGGTTTTTGCCAGACTCGGGTTTTCAACTCATTTGGGTAAATACGAAGGAGCGCGATTGCTAGATAATGTGCTAAGATAGGTTTAGTTTTTTAAGAAACTGCCAAACTGTATTTCAGAATGGCATTCCTACCAGCAGTGAATTAGAGTGCTTTTACAGAGCCTAAGTTTTTAATTTGAATGAAATCCACCTTAGCAATATTTTTTCCATGAGTCATGCTGCTGCTATTGTATCTGAAAAGGCAAACCCAAGGTCACCTACATTTTCTCCTATGTTTATCTTCTAGAAGTTTTGTAGTTCTGTGTTTTACATTTAGGTGTATGATTCATTATGAGTTAATTTTTGTAAAAAGTGTAAGATCTATGTTTGGATTGATTTTATGAGTACTGCTTATATACGAGACTCTTCATAGACATTATTCTTATTATTTATTAAATTTATTGGGATGACATTTGTTAATAAGATCATAGAGGTTTCAAGTGTGTATTTCTATGATACATGATCTTATGTTACATTGTGTGCCCACCACTCACATGCAGATTGTCTTCTGTCACCATGTGATTGGCCCCCTACAGGTTTTGCTGCCTCCCTACTCCCCTTTCCTCTGGCAACCACCACACTTTTGTCTGTGTCTATGAGTGTCAGTTTTATACCCCACATATGAGTGAAATATATGGTTTTTAGCTTTTTCTGACTGACTTTTTTCACTTAGCACAATATTCTCCAGGTCCATCCACATTGTCACAAATGGTGGTATTTCATCTTTTCTTATGGCTGAATAGTGTCCCATAGTATATATGTGCCATATATATGGACATTAAAAATATACATTATTTTCAATCCTCATAATTACTTTTCAAGGTTGGTTCTTTTCCCGCTCTAAATTTGAGGATATGAAGACTCACAAGTGTGAAATATTGTGCCCAATTTTACTATGTATTAAGAGACAAAGAGACTTGAATTTAGGTGTGTCATGGATTTGACTTTCAAAACCATAATCTTTCTACCACACTGTGCTCCTTTTCAAATTGAAATGAAGATGCTTCGGGGAAGGTTTTGCAAAGTCTGTTTGCCACTCCAAAATCCATGTTGAGGTAGAATTTACTTTTAAATTAAATAGCTATCTAAGGGAGAATAAAATACTGAGATCCACAGTGGTATCACAGAAATACAGGGCTTGACTTTTGCAAGTAGGCTACTAGATCTGCTGTTAATAAGCAAAGAGGGCACCAAAAAACCAATGCTGACCCTGGAAGAAGTTGCAAATGAGGTACCATTTTAATAATAAAGCCTGCATTAATTTAAGTCACATAGCAAGAGCCTAGAGACATGGAATCATTATCAAAGGCATAATCAAAGACACTGGCTCTTGCTCGCTTTTTAGTGGGCTGCCCACTGGGCCTTGTGCTAGTTGGCTCATGATGGAAATATGGCCAGATCAATCACCACATCTGTGGTCTAGGAAGAAAGAAAGGAGAGAAGAGGGCATTTGTCACATCTGTTTCTCTTATTAGGGAAGAGGCCGAGGCCCTCTCACAGACTTCCTTTTATATCTCATTGGCTATGGCTATGTTATTTGGATATTTGTACATGTTCCATTCTCTATACTGGAGGGCTGGCAAGGGAGAAAGGGGCTGGGAAATGGTGTTGAGTGTATCCACTCAAAACTTGTCTGTCTAGGAACCTCTTATAAAGATATCATCTAACCCCTTCCTCACCTCTTCCCATGTGTAAAACCTTAAACACAGCGACTGCTTAAACTCCCATCTCCAAGTCTGGGCCCCTGATCATTAAATACATTTTTCTCAGGACTATATATATTATACTTAGGAAACAACTGAAACTGTCCACAGGACCCAACTAAAGAAGGTAGATTGGTAAAAGGGGCACTGATACTTTGAAGAAAGAGGTCCTTCCTATTGGCTTTTGTAAGTCCTGGTACATTCAGTTAATATTCATTTAGTCCAACAGATTCATAAGCACTGCATCAGTGACAGGGAATATGTCAAGAACAAGGGGAAAAGTATATTAAGGCAAAAGGGACCCAATTTTTAAATTAAATCTCAGATAAAGCTTTTAATTTCTCCGTGGTCATCCTCAATAACCAAACAGAGTACACACTTAAAAAATGCATTTCACAATCACCTGACCTGATACATACACATATCTTTCTATATTCTAACACACTCAGTAGAACCTAATGTTTATGACACGTGGATCCAAGTGTCTTTACAGGTCAGGATGGCCTATGACAGGGTCAGGTTAAATCCACTACAGGAGACCATTACTTGTAGATACCAATAGAATGGTGAGTGAGTTGGTGGGGAAACAAAACTGTCAAATAGTAGGATTTTTTTAAAATTATGGAACAATCCCTTACAAAACACAGTCCCTTTCTCAAAAAGCTAACTTTCTAACTGGGGAGAATGCTTATTCCCACTAAGTAAAAAGTTGAAGGAGGACACTGAGAATATAAATGCTAAGAAGATACACTGAGGGGTGATCGGAAAGTTGGGGCGAATTAACTAAACGCGTCCTTCAGCAAGCGGCCCATTTTCAGTTCTACTGATAAACTCTAGACTGCTTTTGGATATAGTTCAACTTGATTTTAAAGAGCTTGATTAAGAGAAAGCTAAAAATGATAGAGGGTAGGGTAGGCTGACGAAAAAGGAAGCAACTGTGCCTGCTGGACAAGTTCATTAGGATGCCGGAGGGCCTGCCCAGGAAGAATCTCTAAATAGGAAGTGAATTAAAACGAAAAAAGAATGGCCACCAAAGAAGAAGAGCTTAAGGGGCAGAAGAGAAACCTTTGGCTCCAGGATTCTGTTGTTTCCCTAACACATTCCCTGCCTGTCCTCCTGCCAATGGGCCTGTTTTGTAGCACAAAGGCGGTTCCCCAGAACAAAAGAGCTGTGAAGATGCCAAAAAAAGAGTACAGCTTTAGCCATCAATCTACACTTTCATTATTTTCTAAATCTGTTTGTTTTTCTGTTTGACTTGATGGGAGGGGAGTTTTTTTGGTGGAGAACAACAGCCTGGTGAGACATTGTGGCTCACTGGAGCTGCAGAGCGTCTTCAGAGACCTGCACCTGGTCTGGATATATCAGCTGCAGCCAGCAGAAAGTCATATGGCCAGATGGAGCGTTTTGGATACTTTCCCTTCATTTCAATGAAATCAGCATTTGTGCAATATCTTTGCAGAGGTCCTACTCTAACCCGGAGGTTATGCTGGGCTCAGGGAATCATGAGGTAAATACATCCTGCTTGCACTGTTGCGTCTATAATACACGTGACCGAGCAATGGAAACACAGGAAGACTGCGAGAACACACTGAGGGCACGGGGCCCAGTTTCCAACACGTCCAAGCCTTGCAGCCTTTGGTGGGGGTGTCATGGAAGACTTCTTAGTGGGCACTCTTGAAGAATAAAAACAACGGAACATTTGTTTATTGATAGAAAAATAAAATAGGAATAGAAAATTCCCTGTCACTAAAAAAGTGATTATTGGGGTGGAGGGAGATCTTGAAGAAGTTAGAGAATCTGTGGATACATCGCTTAACTGATGAAAGTAATAAATAATCCTCTAATGAATTGTTCACACCTGCTGCAAGAGTAGCTACAGCCGCGTCATACCTGAAGCCAGATATTTAAAGGTTGGTAGATGCCAAGGAATAGGCAAGGGACCCAGAAAACCTGTTAGGTAAGTGATGCCCTCAGGAAAACATAGCATGGGTATTATAAAATATTTTAAAAATATGTATAGATGTGCTGGACTTTATTTTAATTGGTGGAAATTCCATAGAATTTGTGTTTGTATAAAGGGGACACACTTTGGAAGTTGTGCTGGAAGGTGTGACAGAGAAGACCAGAGAAAGAGACATCAGCCAAGAGAGGGAGGAGGGTGTGGAAATCCCTTTGGTATGTCTTCCTCAAACCATCCTCATCCCCCTTCTCTTGTTTCTCTTCACATTATGGAAGCAGAACAGCCTCAGGGTCTCTTTCCCACACTCCCTTGGAACTGAGAGTGGCCGTTTGACCCATTTCTAGTGAAGGAGGCATTAAGTAGATTTGCAGAGGGACTTTCAGGAAAGATATTTTGCTTTCTGATTAAAAGGACAGAAAGTTTCCCTTGGTCCCCAATTCCTGTTTGAGATGTTGAACTGAGGACAAAGTCTTAAAATCATGAAACCAGAAGGACAAAGACAGCAAACTTGAAGTTGGCTGAGCAGAAAGACATGTGATGTGGCAGCATAATAGGTATTGAGCCACCTAATGAACTCCAGAGGTGTCTACTCCAGACTTCTTGTAAACAATACAACTGAAAACATGGTTTTTTCTATATATGCCATTACAAATATTCTTAATTCACATTGAAGAATTAAGGAAGATATCAGCTTGGAGAAAGCAGGTTTTCTCATATTGACTCTTTCCCTAAACACACACCTTCTATTTCACCACTTAAGGTAGATAGAAGTTATATGAAAAATATGTAAATATATGCTGATGTTGTGTAAAAGGAGATCAATGTTTATTTTAAACATGTGAATGCACAGACATTTAAAGAATTAATAAAAGCTGAATGGTGAGATAAACAGATCACTGAGAAAAACTGGAGCATCTCCATCCTAGTAATCTCAGTCTTGTCTGAGAGCTGGAGGCTGGATTACCTTTGAGCCCTACTTGCCCTATAAGAGGAGGATCATAGGAGCAAATGGGAAGGTTCCTTACATTTTGACTCCTCTTTACGTCTGGGGTGAGCCTCAAGCATTGGTATTCCATTTATCTCCCCTTCCTTTTCTGTCGATCCTCCTCTGCTTTGACCTCCTTCTTTCCTGTTGATTTTTCATTCCTCAAGTGCTTGCCGAGCATCCACATCTACCTCTCACAGGGCGTCTCCTCTCTGCTACCGATCTGCCCATCCTCTGTGGGTACTTCCTGTTCTCCCCTTTCCTTCATCTGTGCCCTTCATGTCTGTTGCATCCTCTCTCCTCCCCTTTTCCTCCCCTCTCTTCTCTATTCTTCCTTCTATACTGCCTCCCTTTGCAAGGAAATCAAAATGAACAAACTATGAAATTATACCATGATTTGAAGATACTCGTGATTAGTAAACAGATTACTGAGCTGAAATGGATGTACCAAACATAGGGATAAAATTCTTACACTATCTGATTTTCATTAACCAACATGATTTAACCTTCTTTTTTTTTAAAAAAAAATTGTGTTTTACTACAAGAGAGAGATTCTCACTCCTGCTTCATGGGTACCCTCTCTCTTGCTCAGTTCCTTTCCCTTTCCTAGCTTCATTTTCCTGTGGATGGCTCATTCTGATGATCTAGGATGGTGGAGGGTAGAACCCAAATTAGACACCCATGATTGGGCTGTCACCTCAGAAATATTAAATCTGAAAATCAAGGTAGGGCTCAGGTATGGGCATATTACAAAACTCCCTAAGTGATTTTAATGTGTAGCCAGAGATGAGTACCAATACTCTATATCATGCATGCTCAGTATAGTGTTGGCTGTTAACATTGTGTAAGTTAAAGCTGGGCTGAGGAGATAAGGAAACCCCCCGTTGATTTGAGAGTAGTAAAATAAAACAGAAAAAAAAAAAACCTCCTCAAGAGGGTATCAGGACTTCCCAAAAGGGTAAGAAGAGGCTGAGATGACAATGTGTAGGCGCTGCCCACGTTCAGGGGTATGCCCAAAGTTAAAATTGTTTCCAAAAATCCCTGTGTGTAACCACAGACAGCGCTGAGCTTGTCATACTTATATTTAGAAACAAAGCAATAAATACATGAAGGAATTCCATCAGACGTGATACAATTAAAGTAAAAAGCTTCTTTCTACCTTAGAAAGAAAAATTAAGTTTTATGCTCTAGTTATCTTGTTGAAAAGTGCCCCCAAAAAACACTTAAAAAAAATTAAACTCAGGGGGAGCAAGCACAACAATTTCTAGGGTAGGTAATTTTGCAAAAAGTTTTCCCAGGTAGTTTTAGTGAAACTTTAAGTGTTTTTTTTTTTTTGGTTCCATTTAATGATTCAAGTTTAGAGTCCCGGGGCCTCAGTGTGTATGTGTGTGTGTGTGTGTGTGTGTGTGTGTGTGTGAGAGAGAGAGAGAGAAGATTGAGAAGATTACAGAATGGATTAGCCATACAGTTGGTGGACATTCATATTAGAACAAAATCTGGAAGCCAATTTGGCAATATCATTTTTTTAAAACTTAGTATTTTGCATTCCACTTTAACAAGGTTTTCCTGAAGAAATCATCATAAAATTACAGAAAGTTGTAACTATTTATAATTAGCAAAAGATTGAACACAGCCTATACTCAACAAAATAAAATAATTAAACACAATACACATATGTAATTCCACATACATAATTCCACATTTATGTGGAAATAAAATAATTCCACATAATACACATATATAATTCCACAGTGAATAAAAAATAAAGTTGCAGAAAATTTTTCAGTAATGTGAAAAAATAGTTGCATATATTATTTATGAAAAATACCAAGTTACATAACTGCATGTATGATATGGCTTCATTTGTGTTAAAATATGTATTTATTATTAGAAAAAAAATGAGTATAACATCAAAAAATTTATAGTAGTTATTGACTAGCAAGCAAAATCCTTAAAAATAGGGAATAAATAACTGCATTTAAACATATAGTAAGTTATTAAAATATATTGTTCAATTTTATTAAATTGTGATAAAATTAATAGGTATTTTGATTTTTCTTGTTATGCCTATTTTCTAAGTGTTCTGATACTAGTAGGTATTATTTTAAAATGAGAAAAATCAAACTTTATACTACAGAAAATTCATGTATATGGACAAAGCATAAAATTAATATACAAAATTGAAATTAGTTCTTCAGTGGTAAAATAACAAAATAATGGATAACCTTTTAGTCTTTAATGTCTTTATACAAATGTATATGCATGTACACACACACACACACACACGCCTTGGAAAAAAATCACACTTCTGATGATATAATTGTGTTAGAGAACCCAGAAGAATCTAGAGAGACTAGAATTTGTTAAAACACAAATTTAAACATAAAAGTCAATTGTATTTTATATAACGGCAAACAAGTTAGAAAAAGTAACCAAATTATTTTTCAAAAGTAGTAGTCACACAAGTGATAAACAAAAAACATAAGATGATGGAAATAACTTTTTCAGAAGAAGAACTAGGATGTTATGGAAAATATCATATTTTAATTATTGAATCCAGGGGGTCTGTGTTCAGACTACGTGGCTCCTCTGAATTCATGGAAAAACATATCAAATTTCTCACTATTCTCTACCATCTCTCAAAATCAATTTCTAAAGATATTAAAGATGGAAAACAAAAACTTTAAATGTTTAGATAAAATGTAGGATAATGTTTATATGACATCTGGGAAAAGATTTCTTTAAAAGTATTTTTGTTTATAAAAGGAAAAATTAAATTTGATAACATTAAAATTAAGACTGAAAATCCAGTAAAAAAAAATTGGAGAAGATATTTGTAACATAAGTGTCTAATGAAAAAATAGTAATAAGAATATATAAAGGCAGCCTATAAATTAATAAGAATATAGCTAACAAAACAACAGAAAAACAATGGGAAAATGAGATAACTATATAAGCAGACTCATTACAAAAGATGACATGAAAATGATTAATAAGTATATGAAAAAAGTTTCAAACTCATTAGAAATCAGGAATTTATACCAAGTTCAGAATGATATACCATTTCACACCTACAAGATTGGCAAAAATCAAAAGCTCTTTTAACAATATCAGTGTTGGTGAGAATGTTGAACAATGGAACATCTAAAATACTCAAGTGTAAATTTCTCAAAATGTTTTTTGAAAAATGATCAGCATTGCTGTGTAAGATTCAACAGTCACATGCCCTTCACCCTGTCCATGTGACTCATGGATAAATATACATCCAAGGTAAATTTCAGCACACGTGTGCTAGGAGACTTAGATGAGAATGTTCTTTTTTTTTTTTTTTTTCAAATAGCAAAAGCTAGGAACAACATGGATGCAGACAAACAAGAGAATGGACAAATAAGTGGTATATTCGTACAGCTGAATATATTCGTACATGCTATGTCACAGTGGAAATGAAGAACCACACTATACTTCTCATAGATCACATCAATGAAAAGAACAAGTCATGGAGGAATAATTACATCAAATTTAAACCCAAGCAAAATAAAGCAATACCTTGTTTAGGGGTAAATACATATGTGGTAAAGCTAGGAAGAAGAACATAAGAATCATAATCCCACAACCAGAAAAATGGTCCTTTTCTCAAGGAGCCAACTTTCTAATTGGTGAGAATGCTTACTCCCACACACTAAAATAGCAAGTATCTGGAGTTATGAAGACGGATGGGATTGGAGCAGGGTTCACGGGACTTCAAAAGTGCTGCCAATGTCTAGTTTCTTAAACTCAGTGGTGGGTACATAAGTGTCTATGTAATTACTATTCTTTAGACCTTATACATAAGCTATAAATATGCTTTTTAATATTTATTTATAGTTTTTGTTAAAAATAAAAACATTGAAAATGATAGAAAGCTTTAAAAATTTATTAAAGCTGGTTTGAGCAGTTGAAGCATTTCTCAGACAGTATGGCATGGGCTTTTAAATGGTTTAGCAACATTTTTCAAATTAGCTGTGTGATATTTCTGAGCCTCAATTTATTCGTTTGTCTAATGTGGATAATACTTAACTTATACCGAATTGTTAGGCTTAAATGAGTTTTTAAATAGGATTTTATTTATTTATTTTTAGACAGAGGGGAAGGGAGAAAGAGAGGGAGAGAAAGATCAGTATGTGGTTGCCTCTCATGCGCCCCCTACTGGGGGACCTGGCCTGCAACCCAGGCTTGCGCCCTGGCCAGGAATGGAACCAGTGTCCCTTTGGTTCACAGGCCAGCACTCAATCCACTGAGCAACACCAACCAGGGCTAAATGAATTTTTTTAAAACCCACCTCATAAACTGCCATATAATAAGTATGCAATATATGTGGACTTATTATTATACTTTTATACTCTGATAAAGAATTTAAAAATAGACAAAAATTACAACCAGTCTTTTGAAATGAAATATACATAGGTTGTATTGTTTATTTATAATACTCTTCCCAAATTTGAGGAATACGTTTTATCCAAATAACTCAAAAAAATTACTGCACATCATCTAAACTTCCTCACAGCGCATTTTATAGGGACATTTACATGTCACTTGCATTTTGTCGGTTACATTGGCCTCAATTACTAAGAATTATGGACCCTCAGATGGCGGGCATTGAAGATCATTCATATTAATGTACATTCCATCGAAAGAAGATAAAGGAGAAAAGGGAGGTAAAGTTCAAAGAGGCGACTGCTAGGCGACAGGTCTGAGCAGACTTGGCTGAGAAGCACCGCCTTAAATTACAGAAGGATTTAGAGGCAGGCAGGGACCCAGCTCCTCTGGAGGTTACGGTTTTATGTGGGCACTTCATCTGGATGACATCATTTGATAAAATTTATCAAACAGAATTGGCTTTACAGCCCTAGAAAAGTAGACTTGGGGTAGCTCCCACAGACAAAAGTCAAACAGCTTAAAATTAAAAAAAAAAGTTACATTTGCTAAAACTTCTGAACCTAAAAAAGAGAGAATTTCCTCCAATCGCAAGGAACCAAGACAAATACCACATTTCCTGGCTGCCCACTCAACTTACCACACCCCTCCCCCAGCTCCCCTTCAGCAACAGAGAAAGAAATCACAGTAGTGAATTAATAATTCTGTGAGGCAGACTTTCCTGTGTGATTCAGCCCCGCAGCCGGAGGAGGGGTAGGCAGTGAGTTCTTTAACTCTGCACGCTCTGGACTGGCTTTCAGTATTAGACATCCGGAGTTTTTGAAAATTAACACTGGAACAAAAGTGACTATCATACTCCGTGTTCCCTTCACCCGCCCTCGGTCAAAACTTTATTTTAGATTTCTTTGGGGTACTTAAAAAAAAAACCCAGATGGGAAAGACTATCTAGAAATGTAGAAATCAAACCAATACTAAAAGCGTGCTGTAGTAATCACCACCACCTATGATTGATTTTACTACAGAGTAAAGGAAAAATGTGTTTTACCATAAATGACACTCCTTCACCTCTGTACTCTGCCCCTTCCTCTGTCTTTCCAGCATATCTATTTAATCATGCATGACTGCAGCAAGGTGATGCAACAGTTTCAATATAACTGCCTTATCTGGCCTGGAAGAAGAAACCTGTGTGATTGAAGAGCTGTAGACAGGCCGGCCCCTTGGGCATCAGAGGAGCAGCGAGAGTTTTTCCACTGTGGCTTTGCCCAAGTAGCTGTAGCCCCTGAACCCCTTGGGAAGTGCCTCTCAGTAATCCACAGACCAGCTGGGAACTCCAGGGCACTGTGCTGACTTTCCTGCCCCACACATTTCTAAGATAAGGGTCTAATAATAAATTCAATTTCCAGTCTCCTCATCTGTTTTCTGGGTTTTCAAAATGCAAAATATTTACCTAAAGCCGCAGGCACGTCCCGAGGAAATCCTGTTCACCTGCGGTGGGACTGGGGCCTCCGAGATGTCCCGTTGACTCTCATTTTTCAGTCCTCCACCGACATTCTCAGGATGACATCCACTGGAAATATGCTTCCAGCAGGTGAGCTCCCCGCTAACAGGCAGTATGCATCCTTCTGACCACTAGAGTATAATCGATACCTTACTCTAAAACCTCACAGGGCTCCCTAACCTCGGGAGGGCAAGTTATTGTATAGGCAATACACCTGTGTTGACAATTACAGGGGATCATTGTCTACCAAAGCAGAGAATGAGAGAATCCCCAAAACATGATTCTCTGGGACTACTAGAAATTCACTGTTATTGTCCTCCTGCACATGATTGAACATTCTAGAAAGGGCCCAAAGGCTGCTCACTCACAAAGGAACAAGGAACCCCAGATAAGAAAGGTGTTCGGACAACTGCCCTCCTCTGAGGACGAGCGCTTCAGTCTTCGTGTCCAGGGTAGCAGTGAGAAGTCATTTCACCTCCTTCACGCCTCCTTTGGGAAACCTCTGCCTTGGATTTGGACATCACAAATCAGTGTGATCCCTCCCATGAACTGCGTTTCATAGAACCTATGTGTAAAATGCTTGAATATAGACTCTGTTTTCCAGTTACAAGTATGTTCCCACTGTTAAAAAAAATTTTAGCCTCCAACTTTTCTTAACGATGTTAACATTTACTTGAAGAAGAAACTGAGATTTAAGCTTTGTACATTTGATTCTTTCCCACAGTTTTCCCTGAAACTGGGGCAGATGGACACATAATTCTTATGATTTAATACTGAGTTTAAAAATAGACACTCTACTGGGCTTTGCTGTTATTTGTAACTTCAATGCCTTTTATGAGTGATGTGTGCTGGTAACAGGGTACTTCTGTTTTGTTGAACAGCATGATAGAGTCTGGGTGTAGGGCTTTGGAAGGAAGAGCCGGAGGCGACTGTAGTTGTTCATCAAATTTATCAATCTTGGCTTTTCCATTTGGATAGGATATTTGGTCTCATTTAAGGAAATGCTTTTCTATCCACAAAGTCAGAAAAATATTCACCCTGTTTTCTTCTCAGAGACTGAGAGTTTGGCTTCAGACACATCAATCTTCGCTCTCTCTGCAGTAGAACTGATTTTCGTGTGTGATAAGAACTAGGACTCCAACTTCAATTTGGTCCATAATTATATCCGGTTTCCAACTACGCTTATTGAATGTTCCTTTTTTTCCTCACCACTCAGCTATGTCACTCCCTTTACGTAACAAATTTCTATGTGTGCATGTTTCATATGAAGTGATACTTGACCTCGCTGGTGATCAAGAAAATGCAAATGAAGACTACTGAGATGCCATTTTATACCCACTTAATTGGTCTCTTTATTTTATTCCACTGAAAATTTGTTTCTTTCTGTGCCAATACCAAACTGTATTATCTACTATTGATTGTTCTTGTGGGGTAAATCCAGCTAGCTCATGGCATATTATCTTTCTTTACATGGTTAGATTCAGTTTTCTAATAGTTTGTTTCACATTTGTTGGTGGATTGGACCTATTATTTTCCTTTCTCATTATATTCTTGTCTGATTTTGGTAGCAAGGTCATACTGAATTCAAAAATGGACTGTGGAATGTTTATTCTCCATGAATTATGGGGCTAATATGAGAGATAAGTTTTAAGAAAACTTTTTCAAAAGATTTTATTTATTAGTTTTTTAGAGAGAGGGGAAGGGAAGGAGAAAGAGAGGAAGAGAAACATCTGTGTGAGAGAGAAACATCCATCAGTTGCCTCCTATATGCACCCCCAACTGAGGACTGAATCCTCAACCCGGGCATGTGCTCTGACTGGGAATCAAACCAGCGACCTTTCTCTTTGTGGAACGATGCTCAACCACACTTGTCAGGGCAAGAAAACTTTTTTTTAAAGGTTGTAAAGGGAATATACATCCATTACCAGAAATGGTTAAAACACTCCAAATTATAAAAATAATTTATAGAATTACTATCTAGGAAGTACTGATAATTTACTGCTCAGTGTACTTTGGTACTTTTCCTACGAGAACTTTTTGGTCAGTCCCTGTAGCATACGCTCAATTCCCTCTTCATCGGTGTCTCTGTGCATCTGTGGACACACACAGAGACACACACACACAGATTCTGACCATAGCAGCACGTGCCATTTTACCTGCTTCTTTCACTGCCTCCTTACCACTTCCCCATGCAATGAAACATTCTTCAAGAATAGGAATTTTAGTAGCTAAGTATTAAAGTTAATTATTAAAATGAATCCACATTAAACTTCCTCTGGGTACCAAAGCAAAATTTTTATTTATTTTTAGAATAGTAGTCAATGTTTAAAAACTCAGTGTGATAATATAGTAATGTATATTTTCACTTCCTTTTCAGCTTCAGACACCTGCCACCTTCATTCTTAGCTCCATCCTAGTCCTGACCCAGCTGCCCCGACCACGCTTTGAAATACATCAGCTGCCTCCACCTTACCCACAGGTGCCATCTTGAATTCATGTGGGAGCCGAGCCACTGTGCCCCAGGTGTGCTCTGATATCTTCAGTGCACCGAGACCCATCTTTTCTCTTCCTTCTGGACTACATTGAGCTCAGAGCATGTCACTGAGCAGCTTGTCGATGAACACCAAAATTCTCTATACAGGCCTGGAGTCAGGCCACGAACTGTACTTGGCTTTTCTGGGGAATTGATAACACTCTGTGCTATTGCCGGATGTTTATTCATTTATTTTATTAGTCAGTTGGTCAAGTCAACAAAAATATATTGATGGCCTATTCCATGCCAAGCTACTATGTGCTGAATGCTGCCACCTGGACTTTGATCTGCTGCTGAGATCCCATTGCAAGAGACAGATTCCAGTCAACCCTGCCAAGGGCCTGATTCTAAAAAGCGCATCTTCCTGGACAGTCCTGTTTTGCCCCAAATCTGACATCTTAGATCTTGATACCATATTACATTTACTATATCCCTTTGGACACTTAACTTGAAAATCTGGCCATTCATCCTAGGACCCACTCGTTATGGCCAGTTTATCCCTCATCAGTTCCGGCTTCCTCCTCCCTCCCCCGCTCTGCCCCGCCAAGGCCCTAGCAGACTTTCCAGGTAAGCTTTCTGGGGTTCTGACCTTCACAACATTTATAGTTCACCAAGTGTCTTCATGTATATATTTTTCCACTCTAGTTTTAAATCTTAAAATTACTCTGCGAGGTAGGGGGACAGGTTTGCTCAATTTCTGTTTCACTGAAGAGGAAACTGGCTTTAAAAAGTCAAATGACTTATTTATGTTTATACAGTTAATAAATGACCTCTTTAGGACTTGAACTCAGACTTTTTGTCTCTTATTTCAGTGTTCTTTCCACTTGATGGGGGCTGGAGATGACTAATCTCCACTTTGAATTGATCTTCAATTCATCTCAGGAGGCAGCTAACTTTCCAGCGTGAAAGATTAATATATTAGACCTCCCAAGACAACACATTAACTCCCAAATAATTACTCAAAATGTATAACTATCAGATACTGTGATGTGATGGTTAGTAGGGTAAAAACCAGTGGATGTGAAGGACTTTTGAGAAACATCCCTTAAATTTCTCCTGATTTTTTAAGTATAGGGCCAACACCTGTGTGAGGATATGGTTCCTACGAGGCACACATCTGTCAAGCTCTGCGTAGCTTTTTGGCAGATCCAAGCTGATTAGTCTCTTTCAGCTTGGGAAGGGAGTAGGGAAGATGCACACACACACACACACACACGTATGTACAGTCATGAGCCACAAAACAATGTTTCAGTCCGTGGTGCATATGTGAAGGTGGTCCCTAGGATTATAATGGAGCTGAAAAGTGCCTTCGCCCAGTGATGTTCAGTGCAATGTGTTTCTCACGTGTTTGAGGTGATGCTGGTGTAAACAAGCCTACTGTGTTGCCAGTCATTTATAACAATATAGCACTATAATTATGTACAGTATAAAATACTTGATAATGATAGTAAATGACTATTACTGGTTTATGGATGTAATGCACTATATTTATTGTCATTATTTTAGTGTTGTAAAAAATTTTTTCTGGAGAACAGTACACCGTGTTATGCTGACAGCAGCTTTATGCATCTCATGTTTATTGTATCTCTTCACCGCCTCATTTTCTCTTGTGCTTGATTTAATCTCATGTTGTTTTGTATGGGAACATGCTGTACAGCTTTGTAGCCTAGGAGCCATAGGCTACACCGTAGAGCTGAGACGGCCAGTAAGCTGTGCTATCTGGGTTTGTGTAAATGCACTCCATGATGTTTGTGAAACAACAAAATCGACCAACAGGGGTTGCTCAGACTCTGTCTCTACTGTGAAGCAGCACACAACTATAGTGTAGAGGCCGCATTAGCTGCTCCCATCTTTGCTGGCCCTTCCAAGGTCTCCTTTCTATGTAAGGACTAATGGCCTGGAAATGACATTTCTCTGGCTATCTTGCTAGCAAGGTTCTTATTTAGAGCACTCTTCTGAGAGGAACACACCAGAGATTTAAAAGCAAAAAAGAGAGAGAGAGCGAGAAAAAACCATTATCCTCTGGCGAGAGCTGTAGGTAGCAGATATAGGCAGAATGAAAATGCAAAAATTGCATTTTCCTCTTGAAAGCCAACGGCAATTTTCTGGAGTGTCTCTTCCCCAACAATTGCATCAGTTTTGTTAGCATCACATTTCCTATATTAAATCCCTTCTTGCTGAGGATTTCTAGTGTCTCCTTTTCGTGGACTAAGTCTGACTGATGATACAATTTTTCCCATGGTGGTGTACTTTCGCGACTTGTGTTTGTTTCATTCTCTGGATGCGAGCTCTTGCAGACACAGATGTATCTTACTGATCTTTGTATCCCAATGCTTGTAATACAGAGGCACTCAATAAATGTTGTTAAGAGAGCACACAAAGGGTAAATTTGAGTGGGGGAGACTGTAAGATGTTTTGGAGCAAGCTAAGAAATATACACATATTTTGAATAGGGAAAGGAAGAAATCTTCTAAGTGTTAACTCTAATACAGACTTGTTTTGTATGAGTCAACTAGTTGATTCACATTTACAGCACTACTTTGATGAAGAAATTCTATGCAAAGAAAGTCTCTATAAAGTTCGATCTGTTAAGAAATCACAAAAATAGTTGTACATATGCAAGTGATTATGGACATGCTTCTTAAGTTTTAATTCAATGGTGTTGAGCCTTCTCACTGAGGTTCATTAGTGGTGATCCCTACAAGACAAACTACACACACACACACACACACGACTGGACTTTTTCCAGACAGACCTTATTATTTGATATTTTTATGTTCATGGTTGGAAGCAGAGAGAGCTGACCCTGGGAAAAACATGAAATTCTGATCCCTAGACACATCAGATCTCAAACACTGTCTTGATGTTTGTGTCCAGAGAAAGTCCAAACTGTGTCAGACATTATGTTAAGCATTTGGGACATAGAAAAAGAGTTTGTCTAAGAAATTCACATTGGTGATAAACAAGTTTACCAATAATTACAAAATAGTGACAGAAAGTGCACAGAGTTTAATGAAACACCGAGGAAAAGCCCTCAGACTGGAGAGTGTGGAACAGAGGTATTTCTTGGATTGAGGGACCCCTGAGTTGAGTCCTGAGGGAGTTGGCTAGGAAACAGTGGCAGTGTAGGTAGTGGAAATGGCAGAGGCAGGCCCTCGGCTGTGGGCTCATACTGTGCCTGGATTCTCCGTGGTTGTGGACAGAACCACAAAGAAACCCACATCACAGAGGGCCTGGCGGGCTATGCTAAGGACCTTGGACTTAGATGAAAGTCCACAGTGGGCCATTAAAAACCAGCCCTATGGTCCAGTGAAATTCTGTTCAAAGTTCAGGGACCTCAAGCTTCATTCAAGTCCTTGCCTCTGACATGCTCCAAGTCTAGGGTTTTTCCATGGGGCCCAAGCTAGGGGGTGTGTGTGCCATAATGAGATGGACATTTACCAAGATCCCACTGGCTGTAATGTAGAGGATGGGCTGCAGTGGCTGTAAGTTAAGAACCAGAAGATCAGTTAGCAGGCTGGTGTGGTGGTTCAGGGGCAAAACAACCTGGTTGGTGGGCATGGGAGCCTAGAAGAGCTAATAGATTCTCAATGAACAAACTTGAACCATTCTTCTGCTCTTCTTTTTATTTTTAATGAAAAAACCTCTTATTAGACAACTCTGGCTCCTTTTATTTAACTTTATTTGTACTAAATAGTATTTTATAGTATAATTCTCTATCTACCTGATGTTTTGGAACATGTGTCTACTATATTATTATGACATCTGTTAGCAAGGTCTCTGACAATCAGATATCATCTTTAATATATTTGAGGGATGGAAGAGATGTTAGAGTATTCACCCAGATATGGAATACTAAGTTGTTCTTTCAACAAAAATAAAAAATTCTACATAGACAATAAAAGAGGCATAAAGTAAGTTTAAGTAATGTGTTTCTAAATTCTGTGGTTAAATTAATTGCAGTACATTTTCCACAGACTCACAAGCTAATGGGCTGATCCTTTTGCTGGTCCAGAAGTCTCTGTGTCAACAATTTCCATTCCACTCATCAAAACTTTTTTTTTCACTATGAAAAAGACAGTTCTTTTTAAATGTCTATTTCTTAAATATATTTGTTTGGTCACCAGCAAATTTGTATGTTTTCCCTTCCAGTATGTCCATGGTTATTGGAAGGCTGGAGGTCTCAGCCACAGATTAAAAAAAAAAGTCAGTCTCCTATTTTGAAAACATTCTCCATTTTGAATACGGTATTTTAAATCAAAAGTAACTTCAGACATGAGTTAGAAAACTTAATACTTTGAAAGCTGAGGAAAGGTAGCTAGTAACATGACAATTATTTTTATTTATAAGTGCCCACTTTAAAACCACAAACCTGAGGATGTCTTTAAATTCTCAAGAAAGCATAAAACCACCATCAAGCTTCTACTGAGTCGTTTTAAGTTTTCTAAACTTAAGTTTAAGTCAATGTTAGTTTAAGTTTTCTGAAGATTACCATGCAAAGTGTGAAGTGCTAGCTACTTCCTATTTTCTGACTCAGTGTTCTACTGGAAAATCTAACTATAAAACTGCAATTTACAGAGAAGCATTGTATTCTGCTGAAACTAGTTCAGCATTTAACCAACATGCTAAATGATTTCACCTTCATAAAATTGCGGGTGGGAGGGGATGTGGGGACACGCTTGACCTAGAGGATTTCAGGAGCAAGGACTTGAATGAAGTTGGATCCTTAAAACCTGGGCAGAGTTTTACTGACTCATAGGACTGAAAGATATTAGAAACCTCGTGTAAATAGATGAGTTGTGTTTTAAAGTGTGTGGAGGGATGCCTGAGCAGTGTGGTTCAGTTGCGGGTTCATTCCCTGACTGGGACATGTATGAGAGCAAATCCACCGATGTTTCTCTCTCACAGTGACAGAGGATTTATTCCACTCCTTTCCGTAGACTTTTCAGGGTTCCAGTTTTCTTAATGTTAAGAAATTCATGCTTGTGCTTTCTATGATTCCTCATGTTATACATAATGTCTTTTCTTATTTTGATTCTTGTGTAGACTGACAGCTAGATACCATTTTAATAATATTATAATAATATTTGAAAATATATTTGCAATATATTATTTTCAAATATATATTTGCATAAGGATTTCCCAAATTACTACCTTTGATCTCAAGATTCTCAGGTAGTAATTTAAGGGGGTTGTAGCTTAGAAATAAGATTTTCCTCTGGGAGTTAAATAATAAACCAGCCTAGAAATGCACCAAGTCACCAGAAGAGCTAGTCTGTGGCCTAATGGGAGGTATTGGCATGATTAGAGCTAAGTAGGCCAATCAGATGGTAGGGATGGTGACACAAAGACCAGGCAGGGTCTCAAAGGCAGACACGGTCCATCCAAGCACCACATGTAGGAAACCGCATCATGGAGGACTCCTGCTCTATAAAGAATGAGGGCCCCACCTGTTGGAACCTGGAGATGGGTCTATCCCAATAGGCAGAAAAACGCATCTGTCACACAAAGGCAGTCACTACTAGCTCCCTGCCATCTGATTCTCATCAGGTATCCTGATAATAGAGATTACTGGGGAGTAAGCCTCAGAGAAGTGTAGTGCACTGACCAAAGGGTGCATGTGTTTGTACTTCTCTGGTAGTTAGTTGTTCTCACGTAAATTATCAGTAGAGTGGCATGTCTCTGATCTCGGTCAATATGATGTTGCCTCTAGAAGATGGAGCTTTTATGCTTCTTTTATACCAAACAAGACTCACAATGATAATAAAAGCAATCTAGTGGGTGTGCAGATGACAAGTTGGTCACCTGCAGAAGGTACCTGTCCTCTCCAAGTGCCCTAGTTGCTCACTGTAATTGTGGTCCCTTTCCCTTCATTGCTTCAGTGAAAATAGCACTCTTTGGTTTCTAGTGATTACAAACCAATCATGAGAACGTCATCCTAGGCCAATTACATGTGGGAATCTCTGGTCATCTGGCTTGGTTTAAAAGCTCTCTGGGTGATTCTAACATGTCCTCAGGGCTGAGAACCATTAATTTGGTTATTGATAGGACAGAAGAGAGGGAGAAGTTCCCCAATATATTTTTAAAAACATTTAATGAGCATTTTACAAATGAGGAACCTGAGACTCAGAGACATGAGGCAACTTGCTCAAGTCTGAATAACTAACGGACAATGAGGTCATGGTTTGAATCTATAACTATTTCTTTTACAAAATGTCAAGTTCTTTCCATGATATCTGGGAGAATTCGGAGTAAGAGGAAGGAAGTCTGCCAGATTCTGGGGAAGGAAGGGGAGAGAGGGGAACGTAAGGTAGAAGGGCCATCCAGAAGACTTCCTGAGAAAAGGGAAAAAGGTAGAACTATTTGCAGACTATTCTCCAGCCACTGTCTCTGAAGTGTGTGCAGAGAACTCACAGAGGTATGGCAGAAAAAAATGGTACAATTTCTTTTATTTAGTTTTTATCTCAATGTTTTGCATGTTTTACAGACCATAGGGCACACTGATATGGTAATATATGTATATAATTTAATGTATATAATTTATAAAGAAATAAACATACATATCATGGGAGTACATGCTCAGAAAAGTTTTACTGGTAGGAATACAAAAGAGCATGGAGTCCATTGTAGAGATCTTCTCAGCCAAGGCTTGGTGCAGTCAAGCCTAACTTTCAATCCTCTCTGAAATCCTGGCTGCAGGCAGGGCACAAAACATTTTGCAGTGTTAGTTACTGGTGGGAATGCTTGCTTGGAATCATTGTTAAGAATAGAAATTCTTGTGCCCTGGCTGGCGTAGCTCAGTGGATTGAGCGCGGACTGCGAACCAAAGTGTCTCAGGTTCGATTCCCAGTCAGGGTACATGCCCGGGTTGCAGGCCATGACCCCCAGCAACCTTACATTGATGTTTCTCTCTCTCTCTCTTTCTCCTTCCCTTCCCTCTCTAAAAATAAATAAATAAAATTAAAAAAAGATGTTTCTTGGAATAAACTGTAAACCTTTAAAGCATTCTTTAAAAAAAAAGAGTAGAGATTCTTTAAGTGCGGTCTGGAGATGACTGGGAGTTCTTGAGACTCTGTCAGAAAGAATATGTTCATAACAACACTAACATGTCATTTACCTTTCTTGCTCAGTCTCTCCTGTGTCTCCAGTGGAGTTTTCCAGAGGCTCTATGACATGGGATGATGCCATTGTTCTGGAACAATGTTTACTTGCGTGTTCTGTGCTTTGAATTTTTTTTTTTAGTTTTAATTTCTAAAATGCTAAATACAAATACTGGGTTGGCCAAAAAGTCCACATGGTTTTTTCTGTAAAATAGAAGACACATTTTTCATTTTCACCAATAACTTTATTGGTGTGAATATTTTGAGTATGTCAGTTATCTCCTGAGTGGTATAACATTGATGGTTCTCAATTAATGTCTCAATTTGACCAATATCAACTTCAACTGGTCTACCTGACCATGGAACATTGTTCAACAAGAAATCTCCAGCACAAAACTTCACAAACCACTTTGACAAGTTCAATCAGTCAGAGCACCTTGTCCATACATTGTACAAATCTTCTGTGTTTCAGTTGTGTTTTTCCCTTGCTTGAAAGAATAAAGCATAATATGCCAAAAATATTGTGTATTTCCTTCCATCCTCAATATTGAAATAGCTATACAAAAATTCATCCAATTTTGATAGTTTTTTTAAATGCATACTCATCATGACAGCTGTCACAATGCAAACTAACTAAATTGTTTCAAATGAAGTTAAAAACAACTAAGCACATTTAGAGCCATCTTAAGGAAAAAATCAAGTGAACTTTTTGGCCAATCCAGTAGATATAACACACATAAACAAAAGCTCTCTGGGGTCCTTAGTAATTTTTAAGAGTATAAGGAGTCCTTAGACCAAAAAGGTGCTCTATTCTAGAGGGTGGAGAAGAGTCTAGAAGACAATGAGATAGAGATGATATGGCAGAGGGAAACATGAATAAAGATGTAAGTTTGCATTTAAAGATCATTTCATACCATGTTGGAAATTGAACTCCAAAGGCTTTTGATCTCATACCATCTTTAAAAACATTTTTGGGCTTGCATTCACACTATATATATTCTTTTAAATCAATTAAAATGTATGATTATATTACATAAAATATTTAAAAAATGGTGAAATGTAGGAATTTTAAAACACTGCAATAAAGAGAAATCATGTTTTAAAATTTGTTTTTATAATGGTAAAAATCCATTGTGCTCTCAATAAAAACAATAAAATTAATAAACATGTTTCATGATTTAAAAAAACAGTATCATCTATTACTTTCGGATAAAGCCATCTCAAAGTCTGAGTCTAAGTTCACTTTCCTGTGATCCTTGATGTCATAGACTATAGGGCAAGACCCCTGCAGAAGACAGAAGAACACAAATGGATAGCAAGAAAAAATCGTTGTGCCTCCTTATTCATGAGTAATTATATTTCATTGTCAGCTATCAATTATGTAAAAGTTTTTGTTGAAACTCAGCTAGTAAATTCCAACCTTTTTATGTTGATCAGTCGGGAAGGTATAGATATGTTGATATTTCTGATAAATGGGTTCAAAATGCCCAGAAACTCTTTGTTTGGATGATTTTTAAAAACACTAGAAAATTGGGTTTCCAGTGTGCAGATAAGAGAGTGTATAGGTGGCACGACTGTATCAGTTTTGGCCAAAAAAATCACATAACAAGGGGTGAGGCAAATGTAATTTTTGTCTATATGCAGGAAGTGAATGCATGAAGGCATCACTGCTGGCCAACCCCCTCTGAGCTGAGCAACTCCCAGTGACTTCAGGATTGCTCAGGTGACAGCGACCCCCGTGGTGCTGACAAAGGGAAAATACCAGTAGTAGTTCATAAATCAAATGTCAGCTAAATGAACTCAAGTTTCCTGTCTTCTCCTGCATCTCCTGGCTGCATGCTCTAAGCTTTGGGAGAAGAAAGCCATTAGGAAGTTTTAGAGGAAAAGCATCACGAGGTCTATGATTAACAGGCACAGGTAACTAGTAAAGGTAGAGAGAGAGAGTAGGCTATAAAGGGCAGGCTAGAGGAAAAAAGAAGGAGGACATGCTAGAGCAGCAGGAGAGAGGGGAAGAATGGATCTGAGAGATGTTTTGGAGATACACGTCATGGATGTGGTAGGAGTGTGGGAGACATCTGGGTTGGTAGGATGACGATAATCCCCTTCCCTGAGCATGGAAAGAAGAGAGCAGGCATGAAAATATCATGAGTTCAATTCTGGATGATATTGAGCTTTCTTTCACCCCTGTGTGGTATGAAGGTGACATTCCACAGTTTTTGAAGTCAAGATCTGGACAAAGGGAAGGAAAGCCAGTTCTTTCCAAGCCTTACTTTTCAGCCCTCTTATGTCTAGGTTCTTTGCTTTTTGGAAAGTCATCCATTTCTTTGAGACTCTGAAGAAACCCATTGATGGGCCCCACTTCGTAAAAATGATGTACACATCCCAACATAAAATTGTGCAAGTGCTTTTCAGGGTCCCCAACCCCCAGAAGTCTCACTGGCTCCAAACCTGCCCTAGTTCCCTGTCTAGGAGCCATTTTTCTGAGTCACACAAAATTTGCTAATTATAAGTCACTTCCTATTTTAGAAATCCTGATGACTTATGGTCAAATGCTTATGTCCCTCACGCTGACTGAAGAATTGTAAATTTTAATACTGGGTGGGAGATGGAAGGAAGAATGGAGAAAAAGAGGTCCATTTGAGGCTGTGTGATTCCTCAGGCTACACCTTCAAGCAGCTCATACTAGATGGGATGCAATGGCACACACAGTACCACCTGCAAAGAATGTTTGCCTAATTGAACCAGAATCTAGTAAGAAATGTAGAATAATGAGTTAGATGACACCATAAGCAAGTAATCAGTGAAATCCAGAATGTGGGCTATTTTACAGAACAAAGGACCTACTTTCCCTAACAAATTAATGGCATGAAAATTGAAGAGAACATTACAGAATAAAAGAGCCTTAAGAAGTGGTAGTAACCAAAAGTAATAGGACGTTTGTAGAGTGAACAATCTGAGAGATGGGAATACACACTTGGTATTGAATGATTTCAAAAATAATTTATCTAGGTGTAATCATGGTGGCTGTATAAAAAAGAACATATCCTTCAATTAGAGATGCACACAGATGTATCCATAGGTGAGGACACGATACCTGGGATTCCTTCGAAATAATCCAGGAAAAAAAAAAAGTGGTTAGAAATGAAACATGCTTGGCAAGATGTTGGTAATGTTGAAGCTGGATGATGTCTGTATGAGGGTTCATTATACTTGACTTTCTTGTATATTAAAATTTCCCATGAATTAAAAAAGATTATAATTTTTTAAAAGTGTGGTTCTAAAATCTGGCTGATGATCAGAATCTCCTGGAGAACTTAAAAAAAAAAAAAAGAAGAAGAGAGTCCAGGAGCTTCCCAGTCCTCCTGAATCAATCTTCCACAGGTACATCTGGGTAGAAGAATGTGCCATTTTATCATTTCCCAGGACACAGATGCTGCCAGTCCTCATGGCCATCGCAGCCCTAGGCCACCTCTTCTAAGGTCCGATGCAGGAAATCTATGCCAGTCTTCCTTCTTCCCCTCCTATTTCTCTTCCTTTCCTGTCTCTCTCCTCCTTCCTCTTTCTGCATGTTATTAAGGCTTAGGGCAGGAATTTTCGGAGGAGCACAGGACCCTAGCAGCTCATGGAAACTGGCAATCCTATCTGGGCCTTGGGGTCCTGCTGGTAAACCCAATGTCTTCCCCTCACACAGTTATAATTCTCACAAAGCACTCTTACTACCCACATACCCCCTGCCCAGCTCCACCTTGAAATAAAGTTGCTTGGGAAGTGTGGTTTTAACATTCAGCCCTTCTTCTTTTGTCATTCATAAGTAGAAAACATAAAAATTTGTTCTTAAATAATTTATTTTTTAATGTCAACTTTTGTGGAAAGTTACAATTATTTAGAGAAATTTTAATAAACAATGGAGTAAACAATTCTACTGGGATAGCTAAATGTGCAAATTTCAAATGTTTTCTATAAGAAGTATAAATAATTCCATTTTTCACATTAAGGATGAGAATATTTATATACAAAATATTAAAATATAGACCTTAAAGGAAATAGATGAAAACACTGAAGACCGTGTAGAGTTATATATAGATTGTCAGTATTTTCCTGTCCAAAGTCCAGACCTCTGTGGAGAATGCATTCCCTTCCTTTGTCTTCTGGAATCAGCATGACGGGGACACAAAGCACACAGAGACTGCAGGCCAAGGATGGAAAGACATTTCCTCATGCTCATGGTTATAGGGCTTTGCTGTCCCAAAGCTAAGGTTTCACTGGACGCAAGGTCACTGCCTTCAACCCCAGGACACAGCATTAACACAGCAGATGAAACCACTGTCAAAGGCCACATCTTACCCTGGGATCTTCTCTAATCCCATCCCTGCTCCTTTCCAATGTTCTCTCTTAAGGAGGTAGAATAGTCAGAGACAATGATATACTGTGGCTGGGACATGGGTCTGGCCCAAGTTTCCTTAGGAAGCAGCATGGATTTCAATAAATTTACTACCGCTGCATTCCTTTCTTCCTAGGGAAGGCAACCAAAGTGCATCAGGCAGGCGGCTCCCCCTGAAGGCAGGCACCTGCCTGGCTCCACAGCATGCCCGCAGCAGACCTGTCGTCTCAAGGAGACACCACAGTATTTGCCCCGGAGCAGAAGAAACAACTTCATTTAAATAACCTTAAAGTTTTCAATAAAATAAATAAAGTAAACTCTACAGACCCAAGGCCTTTACCAAGGTAACAGGTTGAGTTCATGAAAGCTGTACACACAGGTGGTGCCCCCAAAACAACCAGAAAATAGGTTATTATTATTTCGTCTTCTTACTCTAGGGCAGCATTTCAACAGTGAAAAAAAACACAACAAAAAAACGCCCTTATACACAAGGGTACATTATATATGTACACATTATTTATACACACCTCAGTTCAAGTTAGCCTCGGTGGAAGTGAAGACAGTGATAACCAAGAGTTACACATCTTCCCACTAAAATATTCTGATTTTTACAAGGTGCATATTGTAAAGAGCAGCTGGTTCACTTTACAGAATGTACTCAGTCTCAGCAGCCTCAGAATCACAGTCCATGAGAAAGGAATGAGGCAGGTAAGGAAAAACCATGAACTACTGACATTCTGAAAATGTCCGTTTTCCCTGAGCTTCCCGGCCTTCTCACAGACGGCCCGTGGGCCACAGCCTGCTCACAGAGGGCCTGGGGGCCGTGCAGATTCAGCTGCCCGCCTCTGGGCAATGCCAATGCCAGTGGCTCTGACTCTGTCTTGAAAGACAATGAAGCAGTCCTGACACGCATTCCAGCTCCATAACGCTCCTGGCCTTCCGCTTGCAGGAGAGGAGGCAGACCCACAGGCTGAACTGGAGACAGTCTGCTGCCAGTCACAGGCTCTGCTCCAAGGCCACCAGGGAACGTTCTCCGGTTACCAAGTTCAAGGCCACGATCAGGAACTTATCTTTCCTCTCCTTCTCAAAGACAATCTCGAGTCTTCTGTTGCAGGACTGCCCCTCCAGCGGCACCAGAGTGTTTAGGGTATAGCACCATGTTGGCTAACGGCTGGGGCTGGCTCACCCGTTTCCTGTTAGCCATACATCTGCTTGAACTGAAAGCACTCATTACAGTAGCCATTGCACTTGGTGTTGCCAAAGTGATCACAGGCGGGGGCTCGGCAGCGCTGTTTGGGGGGCTCTTCGGGAAGAGGCTCAGCCCGGTGGGCTCCCGTGCCTGCTCTCTGGCCGAGGTGCTGGCACTCCATGCAGAGCTCCTCGTTGCGACAGGCCAGGATGTTCTTGCAAGAGGCCCGGGCGCACTTGGGCCTGGAGCCACTCGGCGTAGTCCGGGACACGTCTCTGGGCTGGCTCAGTCTCTGAGGGGAAAGAGCAGAGAGAACTGTGTTTCACGTTTCTCAGGGTAAGCACGTGCGATCTCAGAGGACAGTGTGGATGCTACAGGGAGCTTTGAGGGGTGAAGACTATCTGTCTGACCAAGGGAACAGAGTTCCATGTGCCTCTGTGAGTAAGAGCTCTCCAAGCACTTTCCTCCCCATGCCACAAAGGCAGACCTGGCCAAAGGGCCGCCAATGGAACCCCCAATACCAACCCAGAGGCCTGTGAACACTGGCCTAGCTTGAGTCACTGAGATGCCTAAGCTGCCATTATTTATTTAGACAGACTCCTACTGTCTGGTAAACAATAGGAGAGGCATCTCGCAGTCAAAGTTTTTCTTCTGTGCCATTATGTGGGGACATCTGGATGCTCTGCCTCCTCATCCTATCTCCTCTTGGTAAAGGGTCATTTAGAAAGTAGGCTGGTTACATCGCTGTCTGTGCTCCTGCTACAACCCCAAGAGGTCTCTAGCTGTGGGAGGCTTGAAGAGGTTTTATCCTTTGGCTAACTTTATTTGCTTCCTAAAATGAATTCTGAGGTATGCTAAGGCCATGTAAATCAGTAGTAGCTGCTCCAGCAAGGAGGACTAGGGGGAAGTACCTCAAACATGTCTCACCAGTTGCTCTTCAGTCCTTTTTGCTTCATGGAATCTCTGATTTTGAGCTTCAATGAAACACTTCTGACAGTATCCTTCAAACACGGTGCTTCCGAGGGTGCCGCATTCTCTCCCCAGGCAGGGGGTTGCATTCTGGAATCTGGAGGCTGTGGGACCTACTTTCCCCGAGGCAGCAACAAAATCTGGAAGAGAGTTGATACTATCAGTACCATCCATGGGTCACCAAGCAGAAGGAAACAGGTTCAAAATCCAGATCAGGCCAGCCTTCGACAGATACGCGAGAAGATGCTGCCTTTTATGGATGCAGCAAAGTTTACAAAATGATACTAACTCTATTGTATCTCTACAAATCTCTTCCTTCTGAATGCCCCACACTGGGCAGTCACAGTCACAGAACAGAGACATGTTAACTGCTTGTCCTGCTTTCAAATTAGAGATTTCTAAACCCACAGATTTTTTTTTACAATGTCAGTAGAGACTTCCCTCTCTCCAGCTGCTCTTTAGATTTTGAGTTTTCTCTATTGTACCGAAGTTTCAAAGTCGTCTAGTTTAAACTCTGCCTTATAGATCCCACACCAAATGACCTATGGACACAAATGCAATGAACTCTGTCTAGAGGCACATCTGGAAGACAGTGTTCTGTGCCTTTGGCCTCCGTGTGCGGCTGGCAGAGCCAGTGTGCCTGTCCCTCTGTGTGTCATTCTCCCCTACTGCCTAGAGGGGCTCCTTTCTGGAAGGTCAAGAAGGAACCCCTCTACACGGGGGCTTCAAAACAGGGGTTAAGAAATCCATCATTTCACTCACGTTTATTTTCTCTGTACTCGATGAAACACAGCGTGCAAAAGCCCTGGTTTTCGGGAGTTCCAAAGTACATGCAGCCCGCTTTCCGGCATTTGCTTGTCCCCGTCCGGTCCCCTGGAGTCCGTGCAGCCTGAGAGAGGCAGCCAGAGGGGGCTTCACTCCCCGCTCTGTGGCAGGAATGCGGGGAGAGGCTCTGGAGCAGCTGTGCGGGGTCTGACTTAGACCTCTGATGACAGGAAGGAGGGATGCTGGAGCTGAGGTTCGCGGGGGGCTCTGCCGTAGTCCGTTTGAAGCACGTGCTGCAGATCCCATTAAATGTCCTGGTGACGTCCTGGAGGCAGGCCTGGCACTTCCCAGGATCTAAACGCCTCGTGTTTTCCGAGGTGTGGCCCGCATTAAGTTGCCGGGCATTGTGGCAACGCTCACAAAATCCGTTGTGCTGTACGTTCAGTGTGAAAGGGCAGCCGGGGCTCCTGCACTTCATCGCGGTGGTCTCGCTGAACAGGAAGAGGCTGGGAGCTGTCGGAGGGGCCGAATGAGGCCCCCCGGCTGTCTCCTGGGGGTTCCAGGCTGTGGGCTCGTAGGCCTCACCCCGAGAGGCTCCAAGCACCACGTCAGGGCCTGGCTTGGACTTCGGCTTTGGGGATTTGTTCTGGTTCTTTTGCCGCCTCTCTGCGCATTCATGGCACAGAGGCTGGGTGTTCGTGGACATGAAGAACGGGCAGTTGGGCGTTTCGCATTTTACGTCCATGAGAGACAGCTGGGAGACGGAGGGGTCCACGGGGTGCAGCTCTCTCCGCCCCTGGTCATTGTTCTCTTGCCACTTCTTGTACTCGTGCTGGACGAGTTCAAAGTAGTCATCTACCAGGTTTATTTCCTTTGGTAAGTTAGCTTCATCCAACCTAAAGGCCAAAAGGAAAAATATGAGACTATATGCACACACACCATTATATGTCAATAGCTTATAAGAGCAAATTTTAGCATCGTTCCAGTAGATTCTGGAACTAGTCACTGAACTGCACACCCATCAGGGAGAGTCTGCACCTCCAACATTACACAGCCCAGGGTGTCGTGATTTCAAGAATCACAGGCTTCTTCAACCAATCCTGGCCCACCAGGAACTATGGATAACTCTAAAGAAAGGGCTGCCTCTACATTGAATGGCTCTATTCCCCTTTTAAAAAGTCACTTTTACTTTCTAACTTCTCAGAGATCAAATTTCTAGTAAAAAATTACTCAGCGTGTTCTTTTGGCACTAGTCTGCTTCATGGTGTAAACTGCTTTGAAACTTTGTGTCCCGTATTTTGCTGTTAATTATTTTTAAACCGGTGCCTGCTCTCTGCTGGAGTTAATGGCCATGAGTGTAACTAAGAGACACACACGGAGGCATTATTTACTGACTCTCTGTAATCTGTTACTCTCCACTTTGGCAAGCTAATTCTCTCACCTCTTTCGAGGTCATCTTTGTGCATTTCAAGTTCTAAGAAATAGGCACCTTGTTAACACAAAGCCAGTGTGTTTGGAACTTGGCTACCTGCACAGTGTACACTCTGGGTGTCTCCTCCCCTTTCCTTGTGGTGAAATCACGTGGCTGCTACATAAACACATTCAACAAAACCCAGTCTGGTCTGGTATGTCTGTCCTTACCAAGAAGCTAAGGAAAAAAAAAAAAAAGCTTTTGTTTCTAAGAACTTTCAGTTGCTAGTCTAGCACCAGAGCAAGGAAGAAAACAACTATCCTTGATGTAAACAAACTTTTAAAAGCCCCAACTCTTGACTCTCAGCATCCAGACATGCAGGGAAATCATGACGGGTAAATTACTTGTTCTCACTTGAAACCAAAGTTACTAATGCCTCAAGTAAGTGATCCTCACTGAGTCTGACAAGCCCCTGAGCTTGCTTCACACTGGAGGAAGCTGGATGCAGTAACTTCACTGCTGAGCACTGAGGTGGCGGCAGCTTATGTGGCTGAATGTAAAACAGTGAGAGCTGGCACCAGGGCACAGGGAAGATAAAGTGCTTACTTTGCAGCATTGATCAAATGGGTGGTGCCGTGGTCCCAGCCTTGGACGGGGATTTCTATCACCATCAAGTATTCTTTCAAGAGCTTCTCCTTCATCTCATTCTCAGGATCTGTCAAAAAGTGAACTTTTAAGTCTTCAAATCTTCCTCGCTCTCGGTTAACAAGTGGAACGGCTCGGATTTCTGAGGGGAAAAAAAATAACACGTAAGTAAAACATACATTTACTGCAGGAGATGATGTACGAGGCTGTACACACAATGATTAACATTTGAACATGCAGAAAGGACACAATTACAGAGTGGAAAACTATTAGCTAGCCACAAAGTCAAACGGGGAAACAAACTCTTCTAAACTCTAATATAAAATGTATTGTTTCCAGGAAGCTCACAGAATGTAAAGCAGCCTGGAGGCAGCGGATCTTGTTAAATTCCCACACTTGACAGTCAGACTGACCTGAGTTTGAATCCCGAATTTGCCACTGACAAGCTCTGGGACATTGGGAAAGTTATTACCCTCTCTGAGCTTCCAGTGCCTCAACTATAAAGTGAGGCTACCAATGCTTACAGCTCCCAGAGCTGCTGTGGGACGAAATGAAATAAAGTAATATGCCTAAAGCACCTACAAAGTACCTATTGCACATTATGCTGTTATAGTAATAGCTAACCTGACAGACATTCACGGCTTCATGCACTGTATGAAGGGATCTGTGTGGCCTTAATTGGTCACTTATTAATAGAGATGGTAGTCATAAGATATATATATATCTCCTACTTGCAACTAACATGCTAAAAGGAATTCTGAAGCCATACACAGAAGGTAAGGGGGTAGCACAATCACTGCTACGGCATTACTGTTGCTCACCAAGCAGATGACAGAATATTATATTCTAATACACATAATGCACTTCAGTGAGACTACTGCAGCAAGGTGACAAAGAGCAAACCCACATTCGGGGGGACAAGCACCACTATCTACCAGCAGTCACAAATGTGAAGGAACTCGAAGTTTTCTCACCGGGCCCGCTGTCCTTCAGGGTCACCAGGGGTACAAAGTGCTGGCTGTCGTAGCCGAGAACGATGGGATATCTGTAGCATTCCTGGGCAGGCCAGTGGAGAGGCAAGTAAATCCCGCCCACCTTCAAAGGAGCGAAATTGGAACCCGATTCCAAACTTCTCAGCATTTTGTCTGTTGAAGGAAAGAAAAAGAAACAAATTAGGCCCTCGGGTGACTGCCATCACATTCCATTTAGCTACTGTTGCCTGTTACTTCAGCAATGTGGGTCTCCTGAGAGCCGAAGCACTAAAGCTGAAACGCACTCACGTACAAGTGAGTGAGTGATCTGCGGGCATCTCACCTGCAATGACGATAATCGGCCTTCGGAGGATGTTGCACAGGACAAATATGTGTATTTCTTCCAGGGACGGGTACTGGAGGCCGCTGCGGGCCCCTGGTGTGTCTGTGGAGGCCATTTTGACAAGGTTGTCCCACTCATCAGTCCAATTCTACAGGAAGAATTTGGGGGGGGAAATGCTTGAATGTACTCTATATTAAAAAAATCCTTCTGACTTCACTGTATGGTTATTCATTTATATAACTCAGCTTGCTTTTCCCCTTTCTGGAAATCCTCATTCAAATGATCACCCTTTTTTCCCCATTTTGGTTTTCTTCCTTTACATTTTTCCACTACCAGGCAAACTCAGAAGTGGGGGAGGCCAGCGGGGACAGCACCTGCTTTCGAAAAAATCCCTGATGAGGCATAACACTGAAGCCCCTCGTCCAAATGTACACAAAAATTCCAAACTTGTGACTGAGAAGGGTGAACTCTGAATCTGACTGGCTGGCCCAGTAAAGCATGCCATGGACAATCAAACTGAGAACCACCAAAGCGCCACTGGGAAGCCCGTGATCAGAACAATGGAGCCAAAATGAAGAGACACCCAGCTGGGAAGCTGCTGGCCTGAAGCCTCCCAGCAGTGACAGAAGCCTCGCTTCATCCCTCAGGAGGTTTCTGGTGCTTTCCATCCATGACGCTTTGCTTAGCCTAGCTCATGTGACCTAGAAAATCATCTGCTCCCGAGAGCAGGGCCTGGCCTCAGGTACCCTCTTCCCCACCATGGAGCTCTGTCCATCAGTGCATAATGGGCGAACGGAACATACCCGGGTGTCATAGCACAGCCCCGTTTCCACGAATTCCTGAGATTTAAGAGACTCCAGCTGCCAGCGGAATTTAAAGTTGCGTGTGTCCGTCTCCTTGAGAGTGCTGAAGAGGGCCTTCCTCAGGACCAGGTCGGTGTCCTGAACACCCCACATGTACTGCGAAGCGGCGTGCATGAGGCAGTTTCCGTCACCTGAGGACACAAGGGAAGCCGATTGGAGAAATCCACATCCTAACCCAGCGAAGGGCTCAGTGCGAATGAGCCCTGTTGCTATCAAGGAGACCCAATAGGGTGTGCAGAAATGCAAAGGGTCAACTGATAACATTTCACAAGGTGATGCCAGCTTTAAGGAAAAAATCCTTATTTTTAATGACTGATACCAAAAGAGCAAAGGAGCCAGGGACAGATAATCACAAGACCTTGGCTCCAGCCCAGCTCTGCCCCAACTAGTGTAGGTGACCTTGGAGGAAATTCCTTAACCTCAGTCTTTTTGCCCTTTGTGAAATGAAGGCATTGGATTGTGGTCTCTAAAGTCTGTCCCTTTTCTAATATATCTTGATGTTCTGGCCAAGACACTGGCACTATTACCTTCGACCCCTGGGAGAGTACACACAAGGCAACGTGCACAAACCAGGAAGCCAGCCTGGCTCCATTCACTAGACAGGGACAGTCTGGCTATGACTCAGTGGTAAGTGACCATTCACTGTAGCCTCTGGGGCCAGGGAGTTTCCTCTTCTGGTTTGTAAAGTGGGATCAAGAACACTGCATTACCTGCTCTTGCTGACCCCCAGAAATGCCTTACATGAACACGCCTGCTGGAAATTGCAGTCTTTTTTAAAAGTTAAGAAGTGCCTGGATGTCTACACTTGCAAATAATTCAGTGTTTAAGGCTGGCATTTAAAAGATTTTGAGCATTTTGAGCAAAAGATAGATCTAATTTTATGCCATGAATTTGTTACTATTATAGGTTAAAATACAGTTTCAGAGACTGTACTTTTTCCAACCTCCAACTCCAAACAATAAACATTTTGGGAGAACATTTAATACAAAAAAAAAGTCAATTCTTTCTTCTCTTTGGCAAGTGTAAAATTGTTTTTAAAAAGAAAATATGAACTCTTTTCTTTGTATATAAGTAGGGCAACAAAGCTCTGAAATTTTAGCAAATTTTAATTATAGTCAAACTGTAAAAAAAAAAAAAGCCCCAAATAATAACAAAACCTCTGAAAACATATATTCACAGCCAGTATCTCTTCAATTTACACACTTAGGAAAACTAGCTACATAAGTGTTCAAACAAACGCACGAACAAGACCGCCCAAGCCGTGTGTCTTGCTTGACAGAAGTGTGGCAACGACTGCCTTCTGTTGAAATTTCCCCTTTGCAAAATCTAGAGCAAAGATAAGGCTTTTTTTCTTCTTCTTGTGCTTTCAGTTCTTTATTGAGATGCACTGGTATAAAATTCCCTAAGTAACATCTGGAATTCCCCAGTGCTAAGTTATTTGACTAGCAATTGAGCAATAGCTATTGTACTTTTTGTTCTGGTGTGTAGACATTTAAACTGCGAAGTGCACCCTGGACTTTCCAAGTGGGTGTGGTCAGGGTGAGCTGGAATAGGCCACTCATTATACAAGTGAAATCGCTGCAGCCAATAGACGCTGGAATTTTTCACATGAAGTTTCAACTTTATGCCACCTACTCCCTTCCTCATTCACCACAGTCTCATATCCTCAAATGCAAACTTGTGAATCACCCCCTCCCCAAACCATTGACTTTGTAGAACGCACCCATAGAGGGGAAGGCTTTTTTTTTTAAAAGGTGCTAATAAAAATCAGAGAGGAAAAGTCATTTGTTTTCCCCCTCTACTAAAGAGCTTTTCTTCCTTTTCCAGAATTTAAAGACATTGTCTTGAAAGTGGTGAAATAAAAGGATTCTGAGACTAAAAATTCTTATTTCCAGAAATGCACTGGCTTTTGTAGTTTTCTGTGTAGGCTGAACGCTTGACGATTTAAATGACAAATCTTGACAAGAGTTTACTCTTTACATTCCTTTTTTTTTTTTCTTAAGGAAACAGAGCAAGTTAAACCTAAACTGCTGTTCATGGTAATAATGCTGTTCATAATAATGAGGTTTTTCTCTTTCAACCACATTTCTAATTTGGCGGAATCTCTGTTCCCAAAGTTGACTCCATCCCTTTTTTTTTGGTAACAAAAAGGGAGAGAGTTAAAACCGCAAAGTCAGAAATATAAATCCCTTGATGATGACTTAACATAATTACCTACTTCTATGCATTGCTTGATTCAATGCCAAAAACAATGGAAACACTAGCTATCCCCAGTTTTTTCCCCTATGTTTCTAAAAATCTGCACTTCAAAAATATAAGCAAGGTGTTAAGATGATGCACAAGACCCCCCAGAACCAAAGCAAAACAAAAAACAAAAAAACACATCCTCCGTCACACCAAGTTACCCAAGTCAAAAATGGCCAAAGTTAATGTACCAATTAAGTTACTTAAGTTTATGTTCTTATCATTTCATTGCCCACCAGGGTTTTCTGCACACAGTTGTATGTATTACTTTGATTGGGATGGTTTGGGACTGTCCCTGATCTAAGGACCTGAGATTCTGCCCTTACCTAAATTATAAGCATGTAATTGATAGTGGACAGGCTAACTTGCTTTGTGCAATAATAATTAGCTACATCGATCCTGGCTGGTGTGACTCAGTGGATTGAGCACTGGTCTGTGAACCAAAGGGTTGCCGGTTTGATTCCCAGTCAGTGTATATGCCTGGGTTGTGGGCCAGGTCCCCAGTAGGGGGAGCATGAGAGGCAACCACACACTGATGTTTTTCTCCTTACTCTTTCTCCCACCCTTCCCCTATGTCAATAAATAAATAAATAAAATCTTAAAAAAATAATTAGCTACATCTATGATGTAGAATTTTGTATCTGCATGAAACAGTATTTCTGGGATATGCATTCTCTGGCTCAAAGGAAATCATTAAAAAAAAAGAAAAGAGTAGAGCTCAGAACAGGAAACAGCTACTAGTGGTAAAGGGACATTGGACAGGCACAGACAGCAAGAAACTCAGTACTAAGCAGAGGTCTAAAATCAGTGCTAAAAAGTTCAAATATCCTTCTATTCATATCATGGGACCATAAGCAACAGAACCTTGGCAAGGGAGTCACAGACACAGGAGCCCCTCTTGCCCTCAGCAGCCATTCCCTGGTTAACCCATGAAATGCCACCAAGTCAAGAAGTGCAAGGTCATCATCACAAGCATTTTCTAATGACAGTGGGAAATGACAGTAATACCAGTTTTCACACTATGCTTTTCTTTTGCACTAAAGCCTATTAGTATTTATATCACTGGCCAGGGAAGGGAGTTTTATAAATGATTAAATAGTTAAAAGAAGTAGATACATAAGTAACCTAATAAGAGCATGGTGTTTAGAAATGCATTCCCCAAGCCTTAATACATTCTGTTCTCTAACATGCACAACTAGAAACTATCCCTAATAAAAATACTCATAAGACAAGCTTGCTTTCATCACATGCCCCACAGAGTTTCTATACTCAGGGGTCAATGGCCTCAAGAGATTTGGGCCTGGGCTGGCACTGCTACAATGTACTAAAAGAGGCGTCAGCACCGGGACACACGAGACAAAGGCAGGACTTACCATTTGTTTTCAGAGCCACAAGTTTCCTGACTTCCCGACACCAGTTGAGCTTCTTCTGATTTTCCAGGGAGGCCTGGATGTTTCTGTCTACGAGAGCTTTGTGGATGATCTCCCGAAACTGTGGACAAAACTGGCGAGTTCTGAACATTTCCAGTGTGTATCGGTGCATGGATTTGAAATGATGAATGATTCCATTGGTAGGTTTAAAAATATCTTCTGGAGTCCTCTCTCTGATCTTCACAGCTTTCCGCATATTGCTCAAATACAAAGCCTGAGGAAGGAGTTGTTCAGCCATCATGTTGTTCTACAACACCTGAAGAGGAAAAATACCCATTCCGTTAGCTCGACTTTGATGCTTCTCCTATATACCTGCCTGCAGGAAACCCCAGTGTTTGATCTTGTCATTACCCTAATCCGCAGGCAAAAGATCTTAGTCACCTCTGCTCCCAGGATACTAGCTGGCCTTGAAGATTAACTCACAGTGGACTGTTTTAAATTACATCACTTTTAAAGATTAGTCTAAACAAGAGAAGGAAGGCGGAGAGTGGGTACTGAGGAGGAGGGGAATAACCCTCTGCTGGAAAGACAGTAAATATTTTGTGAAAAATCCTGCAATTTTATGCTGTCCCCTAGGCATCTGACTGGAGTTTCCTCTGTAGCCCCAAGGAGAAATATTTACAAAGAGTTCATTTATAAAATGTATTATAATATTTATGAAGAGTTAAATCTAAATGTTTTATAACCAACAAAAAAGCCTGCATGTCCAGCAAGATGCTTCACAATTTTAAGAGCAAACAATCAGCAATCTTTCCAAACCTTTCCACTGAACTTTAAACATTAGAATAAGAAATAAAATAACATCAATAATAGAATAATAAATTCTACACTTCCAAGAGCAGCCATCAGAGCTCAATTACGTCAATGCAACAGCCAACCGAAGTTGATTATCATCCTCCAGGTACCAACGCTCAGAGGCATTTCCCACCCTGTCTTCACCCCCTGAAATCTTCTAACCTAATCAGTGGGTGGAAGGAAATGAAAGTCTGGCAGCAGATGAGGAAAGAAATTTCAGCCAGGGGGCCACTCAGGACATATGCCAGAGGAGAGGGCAAAACCTAGCACCTGCACCCCATGCCAACAGTGGGGAAAGATGTGAACCGACATAACGTGGGATCTCTGCAGTGTGCAAAGCCAGCTCTCATTCACTGGTCCTTAGGAGGGTGTCTTGTCATACACCCTAACTTCCAAGATGAAGACAAAGATGGTTTTAGGGAATGAAGATATTCCCTAGAAAGTGTCATGGCCACTATTAATCCCACTCCTGCATCAGACTACTTGCCGGACAGGGCAAGCCTCTAGTTGAGAAAGAAGTTGAACCAATGTGAAAGGGAGAAGAAACTTGGAGGTTAGGGAGGACACTCCTTTAAGTGGGTCTAGACCCACTTAAAGCCATTGATAACATTGCCTAAATTCTGTGGCCCACTCAAGAAGAGGTGGGACTAGATGGCCCCAAGGTTGCTTCTGAGCAGTTTTCTGGTGGTAGTTCTGGATCAGAATTCCTAATCCGATTGCCAGAGGAAGCCTGGGAAAGGTCATTCCCTAGCAGAGGTCAGATAGTAATCTCTCCTCTGATGTCAACCATTCCCTGCAGGCAAAATTAGGCAAAATTATAGCAGGACCACAGACACAATGAAGGGACAAAAGCATCACACTTTCCCCTTTGTGGCGTGGCAAAAGTCTCTTTTATTATGTCATTCATGTGTCTGTCCATCCACCTACTGAGGGCCTGCTTGATGCTGGGGTTAAAAATCAAAGACTACCTTACTCCCTCTCTTGAAATCACATGATCACCTAAGTTTGCAGCTAACAACAGGAGTACAGGTCTTGTTCAGCTCTCACACCATCCAGTGTGAGCTCTGCCTAGAAGGCAGGTCTTGCCTAGCAGCCAGAACTTTGTCTAGAAGCCAAGTCTTGCAACTCCTGCCCCTCGCTGTTCTCACACCACCAAACCTGTGGTTGCAGTGCCTGCTGCTCCAGATGGAAACAGAAAGGCAATAGGAAGGTTTCTAAACAAGCTAGGTGGAGCTTCTTTTTGCTTTTCTGACTCTTCTATTATTTTCTTCTGAACCTGAAGATCTTTCAAATAGTTAGAGCTGTAAGCTATATGCAAGACAAGCAAATGTCAGTCAATATTCAATAACCCAGTGGCATCTCATTCATACGTTTAGTCTTGCACAGCCTGCAGAATCGCCTCCTTAGATCAAAAGCCACTGTCCAAGTTCCCAGGACATAGGCTGAGAACATATTGCAATCTTAAGTGTGGAACACTTAAGATTAAAGAATAAATTTTTCTGGCATATGACTATACTGTCACAGGTCATACGATATTATATATATTTATTTATAAGACATGCAATATTACCCTTAACATTTCTTAATGTTACTGTTACGCAGCTGACTTTTTATCATCAAATACCTCATAGAATTTTGGAAAGCACCCCTCCAAATATCCAAAAATTGTACAAAGAATTGCAAGAATGAAAGAAGCACCTTAGACAATGAAAATGGAGCAGTAACTGGCTGCTCTATAACCTGACCCGCAAGTGCTCCGGTCCAGAGGGCTCTTTAATGACAATGGTTCTCCCAAAATGCTGCCCTGAGACACCTGACCAGACCCGCTTTCCAAGGAAAGATCAGAGGCAAGGAGAAACAAAGCAGTCTCAAAGAGAGCTGAGCTCCTTCCTTACTTAATACCACTGCTTTCCTGAGAGGCCAGGTGGCAGGATGTGGGACGACCCTGGCTGACAAAGACTGTCTGACTGTAGGGTAGGGGCTGGGGCAGGGGCCTGAAGATCACTCCAAACTGCAGCCTCCAAAATGCAAGCCAACGACCCACTTCTACATGCACACTTCTCTTACAATGCTGCAACTTAAAAGTATGGGCCTTGTCCCCCGACCCACCCACCCACCCACCTGCACAGAACTCTTTCTGGAGTATCTGCAAGCCCTCCCTAGAAAGGATGGCCTGAAACATCACACCCGTTGCGCTGGTTCTGCACAACCTGGGAAGAAGTCACAACGTTCTGCAAGGTCTACGTGGCCATCAGTATGCAGCCCTTGGTCCCCACCCCTCTCAGAAAAAAAAAAAAAAGACCCGAAAAGGAGCAAAGCACAAACGACCACCCGACCAAGCAGCCCTGGAGCAATTGTCCACCAGTCAGCTGCAGTTTAAATTCTCTGCATAATCTGGCTGGAGGAATCCAGGGCTGTCACCCCAACATTTGGGGCAGCGACCTCAAACTCTCAGCATCTCAAAACCTACAATGGGCAACAAACCGCCCTCCAGAACCGCTGCAAAACCAGAGCCAAGATGACCAGTCCCGCCTGGGAGTCGCTGCCAAATGTGCCCCCGCAGCCCTTGCGGGGAGGAAGAAATCCGGGGCAGACGCGGCGCATACCTCTCCGGGCCTCGCAGTCCTCTCCCGAAGTCCCAAGTCCAGTTCAGGGTCGGCGAACGCTGCAGGTTGGGGTCGGGTTTGGACTTGGAAGGAGGCGGCACCCCATGGACGCCGGGGCTCCGGGCTTGCCTGCTGTCTGGGCTGGCAGGGGGTGTGGGTCGCGCCCGCTGCCACCAGGGTTCTTGCTGCTCCGCCCACGCGGCTTCTGAGCTTGTACTTGGCCTGCCACGAAGACTGGAGACTGCCAGTTCTCTGTTCTCTCTTTCTGTTTTACCACGGCGGCTGGCGTGGGGATTTCCACCAGGGACTTTCCAGTCACGTGACCCTGACCAGCATCGCAGAGAGTCTTAAGGCCCCTACGGTTGCCGCCGGCAGAGGGCGTAGGAGGCCGGCGGTGCCCCTCCCCGCCTGCCTGCCGCCAGCCGGGAGGAGAAACTCCTGCGCCCCGCCCCGGGGTGTCCCCGCGTGAGTCACCTGGCTGTTTCGGAAGTGGAGGCTAACGTCACATCCATGTGGAAATCGCGGTGATGGGAACTGGAAATGAAATAGGTTCTTTTTTTCTCAGCCGTTTTTCTGCAGAAAATCATCAACTGTGGAGAACAAGAAGGGAAATAATAAAGAAAGAAAACCCTAAAAATCACCCTGGCGTCCGGGACCTCGGGCCTCTGAGCCGGTTTGAAAGGCTTAGGTTGTGCACGTGATGAGCACGCAGGGGAGCCCCTGACTCTGGGCTCCGGCGGGGATTTTGAGAAAAAGAAGCAGCCACAGCCTTCTTCTCCACATCTAGCGTTCCTGCCAGTCCAGGACCCCAGGCTGATGGGGGTCAGGTCCGGGGTGACATCAGACTCCGCGGCCCCAGGACCTTGAAATTCACAGCAACGCAGCCAGTCTTAGATAAAATTAAGAATCTGAACACCTCTCAACCCCATCCTGCACCTGATGGATTTCCCCCGGTTCATTTCTGCACACCAGGTCCCCAGGCGGCGCCACATTCAGGTAGAATTTCAGTTTAGAAATCACTTTGAGTCCATTACCGTTCTTGTTCTTGTTATGTCCCCTTAAGACCTTATTAGGAGGTTTTTGGATAATCACCTCAAAGCACCAATGGATAATAACACTTTTAATTCCCCTCCCGCCCTTACAAATAATGAGGTAACCGATTGTCTTCACGCAGAGGGAGTCCAGCGGAAACAGGTGTTAGCCACCTGGGCAGTGGAGATGCCCGACTTGTGCAGAGAAGGGCATTAGGCCCATTTACCACCTGTGGGTCCCTATTGGGCCATTTTCTAGAATGGATCAACTAGAACCAGATTGAAATGTTCTGTACCATCATCTCCTTGCAGACTTAAGTATTCTTGTCAGGCTGTTGTAGCTCAGTTTAAAGTTAGAAAAACATGCTCCTGTTTTCAGTAAGGACCTGCAGAGACTGGGAGTGGGGCTGGGTGGAGAGTGGTACTTTTTTGGCAAAGGGAAACTTAAGGCAGAGAGTCAGTAGTGGCCAAGGTCTCAAAGATGGTGCTGGTTATTTGGAACTGAAGGCTGAATTTTTTTCCAAATTCAAAACTTTCTGGTATTTGTTCTCTTATCCACAAATGTTCTTAGCTACCAATACTCAAACAATGGACAGTCAAGCTAGTAATATAATAGTAGTAACAGTACTAATGTTGATCAAATCCTGACTATATGGCAGTCTGTAGGCTATGTGTTTGAAATGCATTCTAAAATTTAAACCTCGCAACAACTCCGATTTGCAGCTGATGAAATTGAAGTTTCCGAAGCCTGAGCCATTTGCTTAATGTCCCCACAATCAGAAAGTGGCAGAGCTGTGATTGGCACTGGGCCTGTCACACTCCAAAGTCCACACTGTGAAGTTTTCACTATTAAACCATTACTCTCAGAAAAGATCCTACAAGATGGAGTCTTGGGCCCCATTTGTATTCTTGCCTCCAGCCTGACAAACGTACCACAATCAGCCTGACAAACGTGGACCCCAGGCAGGGCCAGAATGTGGGCTTTGAAGCCAGACCGGCCCGGGTTCCATCCTCAGGAAATGTTGCTGGGCTGGCTGAGATGATAGCAGATGAGGTCACTGTGAGTCCTTGGAGCATTCCCCCTCGGTGCTCCTTTGAAATAGAATTTGCCTGTTGTCTTTCATCTCTCAGTCTCTGGCCCCTCAGTATCTCCTATAGCTTCCGTTGCTTCTTTTCTGGTTGAAGTCTGTTCTCTGACTTGATGAGCTAGGAATGTAGTGGCAGGAGTAATAAGCTTGAAAGACCATGCACATATCTGCTACTTCCAATTGTCCTGGGGTAGGTGCTATGCCATCTTACCTACCAGGATCTGTGACAAGGCAATAGCGGTCAGATGCAGGAATGGTCTACAGTTCTCGATTTGGCCCTGCTCCCATTTCCCCATAATTCTACTATTGGAGTGATGGTCTCTCTGAGGAGGCATGCTTAGTCCTGACTCTCCTAGTTTTTACTGTCCTTTCCATCTTCTAAATCAGTGTTCTGGCCATACACTTTTCCCTTTCTAATATTTAACACATGGGCAAGACCAATAATAATTTTCTTGGTGGTGAATTGGAAGGAAAGAGTAGAAAGGAAGTAGAAAATTTGGGAAGATTTGTGGAGTGAACTGAAGCCAGAGAGATGTAGAGTGCCCAAAAGCCTTGCCATGGACTTTAGTTTCTGTAATACATCTTATCAAGAATATAATTCTGCAAAGAAAAAGGAGTATTTATTAACATCTAGTGAACACAGAGGGGAAAAAATGTCCCCTTAGAGGGAAGAGGAAATCTGGTGATGTGGAGCGTTTCGGAGCATGTCTGAGTTATGTGCTGTTTTCACCATGGTGATGGAATTTGCATATTTATGAAGCACATTGCATAGAGCACACGCGACCTCCTGGAGGTGGGCAGTCTGCGGCTTGTGCATGAGCCTGTATGCTTATATTACACTCTGAAGAATATGGGCAGCCCAGGACAGTGGGGAGGGGTGTCAGGAGAAACCCGATTAAAGAGATGCAGATAATGGGGACAACTGGGAAGGGGCCCCAAGTCTGGCTCAGCTCACACCACAGTTCATAATGAGCCTTGAAATCAAGAAACAACCGCAGTGTAATTCTGAGAGTATATGGAATTTCAGATCATGTCTATCTTGGGTCAGACGAAAACGGAACGTTTTTGTGTCCATAGTACAATTGTCCTTTTCCAAGCACTGTGCTCTGTTGAAAAGGAAGATCCATGTTAAACGTTTTGAAGCAGCCTTATGTAAGTATGACAGTTCAGTTATTTCAGGGTAGCTTCGAATCCTGCTGCAAATTTTAATAACCCTTGGCTGAGCTTTGAGATTACTAGAGTTGTGTTTTTGCTTTCAAGGTTGCTCTAAGGGCAGATTCTGAAAAGACAATAGAAACTCTTTGTGGGCTATAACCATAAGGAGAATTGGGATAATGTTATCATAGATTTCATCATCATATGAATGCCCGAGTTTCCTAAAATGTTACTTCTTATCTAGGGACCTCAGATCCTTTATAGGTATTATCTGAGTGAGATAGAGAAACCAAGACCCACTAGGTGAATGGACTGATCTGAGGTAACCCAATGAGTCACTGGTAACAGGAACAAAGACCCTCCACTGGCGGGAGTTGGGAGTTGGTTTAACACCAAGTACAACCCCTATTATCCTACTTTGCCTGAAAGCAAGGGATGCATTCCCAAGAGAATTCTGGTTTAATTTTCTGTCAACACTTGGCTGAAACACTTGGCAAAGGACTTTTATTCTACGTCATGCACATAAATATTCAAACCACTCAATGAAAAGTGGTTTCATTTCCCTTTCGGTGGAGGCTCCTATTAATGACCAAACATGAACAATGACAAAAGTTCTGAAATGAGTGTTTTCAGGAACCGACTGGCCTGCAGTGCCAGGTTTATCAATGAGCAGGGTGTTCACTGGAATAAATTCATTCCTGTTAGTTGGAATAGTGTGGGTCATTGTGAAAACTGGACCTCTTTTCTCTTCATTTGTCCCTCAGTTTCCTCAGTCCAGTTCGGGGCACCCATAATCCTGCCTCCTTGCCTCTCCTGTCCTCTATCCCCGAGTCCATAAAAAAGGGGGTTCAGCTTTCATTCTCTCAGGGGCCTGTGTCCTGGGGTTGGCTGATCCAGTAATTCATGTTCATTTTTGAAAGCAGATTGCATTGTGTTATTGTATTATATTTCTTGAGAAACATTCCTGTTGAAACCAGAACTCCTTAGGGCTTATAGGTGGAAATTCCAAGCGCCTTAGCAGGCTAGATAAGAAGCCGCTGGTTACATGATTCTGAGAATCCATGTTTATAGAACATACCATGGTTTTAATAACAACGCAGTGAGTGGGGGAATTATATTAATTATATTATATATTATGTTATATTAAATTATATTATATTAAATGTACATTCCTTCTTTTTCTCACTGACAGTAGCCTACATCTATTGATATAATTGCATTCCTGTTTCTTCTTGTAGCGGGGAAAGACCTTCCCTGTGCCCTCCTAGGTTCAGTTGGTCTATGAAGTAAACTGGCGTCAGGCAGATTAACAGGAGAAAAGGTATACACATATATTTTTAAAATAATTTTAAAAAGTTTCTATTACAGTTAACATGCAATATTAGTTTCAGGTGTACAGCATAGTGATCAGACATGTATATGACTTGCTAAGTGGTTACCCCAGTTAAGTCTAGTACCCAACTGACACTATATGTAGTTATTGCAATATTATTGACTGCATTCCCTGGGCTGTATTTCACAGCGCTGTGGCTGTTTTTATAACTGCCAACTTGTACTTCTTAATCTTTTCACCTTTTTCACACAGCCCCCAACCCCCCTCTGACCTGGCAACCATCACTTTGTTCTCTCTGTCTCTATGAATTCGTTTCTGTTTAAGGTATGCAAATGTATTGATTTTTAACATTACATGCATGAGGGCATTGCAGGAGAAAAAGGGAATACTCAAAAAATTAGTGCAGTTTGACAACTTATATACGTCTTAACAGAGAACAGGGAAGGAAGAATGTAGGCCACATGAGAGAGAGCGAATGACTTTCAGGACAGAGGAATGCGCCTGAGGAAGAGATGGGAGTTGTGATACTTTCCTCTGCCGTGATAAGATTGAATCCCTGGGAGGGGACTGATGACAACCGGGCTCCTTTTGTAGCATCTGTCTTGAGACTGATAAGAGAAGGTCAGGGAAAGCCTCTTTTTTTGCCCTTCCAGCTGCTCCTATGTCTTTTAATCAGGGAAGCCTCCCTGACTAGCCCCTTTTGCACTTTTATTCTCTTGGAAGCATTGATCACAGCTGGAAATTATTTATTGGTCAAATGGCTTATTATTTTTCTCCCACTTGAATGAAACTCCATGAGAGTGATAGGGGACTCAAGACTTGGAAAATTTTAGCGTAAGATAAAAAGCTATAAGTCTAGCAAGGAGTGTGTATGTTAAGCTTTTGTTTCAGAAACCATAGATAAGGCCCATCCTGGCTCCTGGGAAAAGCAGCTGACCTCCTGGGGCATTGATAGAGGATTACCTCCTGGGGACATCTGAACCTTTGTTCCAGGAAGAGCAGATGACCACCACTCCCCCTTGGAGACAGCTAACTGCCCAGGACAGGAATGTTGCAGCTTCTGAATCTTAAAGCCCTCACCTTACCTTGTTTGTCCTCCCCCATCCCCTTATAAAAGATCTGGCCGGGAAAGAGAAGGGAAGATGGTTTTGTTGGGGTATGAACCCGCCATCTTCTCGGATCACCAGCCATCTGAATAAAGCACCCATAAAAGATTCAATCGCTGTCATTGCTTATTGGATTTGGTAGTAACGGGCAGCCTGAACGCTGGTGTCTTTTCCAGTTACAGTAGGAGGCATTCAATAAATAAGAGTTTATCAGATGAATACAATAACTGAGCGAATGAATGGAAGACTTTTCTAACTACAATTCTAAACTTACAAAAAAGTACAGGCAATAACAACTGTATCACAACTAATTGCTGGGTTAGAAATTCAAAAACATTTAAGAAATGTGTCATAAAATTAAGGAAATACAGTTGACTGAGCCTGTTCTTTCAACTTGGTTCAATTCTTTCAGTTCAGCATACTGAGCCTGTTTGGTTACTCCACTTAAGTGATTTATCTTTTTACACAGGTTAGGGGAATAAAGAGAAAACCAGAAAAGAAGAGATTGCTCTTCTTAATTTTACGTCCCCAAACATACTACTAAGTGACTCTGATTCATTGAAGAATATCGGCAGGCTCTCAATGAGAGTGTGTGTTTGAGATGGATCAGCCATTCATTGTTCTCTTTCTTGTGTGAACAAATGAACCTCAGCAAGGCGGAGAAGCCCTGCCGCTTTGCCCATTGGATTTATTGTGTGTGTTTATGCTTGCCCATTCTTTTGATGACAGTGAAGTTGACTGTTTTTTCATGCAAATGTTTAGAAGTTTAAAATGTTTGTTTATGCATCTTAGTTTTTAAAAAATTCATTTGTAAATGAGCTTATCATATGCAAAAACATTAATTTTTTTTGTTTATGTTACTGAGAAAAGTTCTTATTTTTTACATGGGTTCTGTTCTCATTAATTCTTAAGAATTTAGCCTTGTTGATTCAAATTTTCACTAGAGAGCATTCAGAAACTTAGAAGCAAGTTTTGCAGTTGCCATATTTTAAATATATGCTTTGGGGGCTGCCTGGGTTTTTCACACTTGAAATATATTTGTGGGACCTGCCTGGAGCCATGTTCAGTTCCAGAGAGAACAACTCAATAGACATCGTGCTTCAGCTCTAAAATGAAACGTGGTTTTGTCCTGAAATAAGTAACTTTTATGGTATCATATAAAAGTCCCCCCCATAAAAAAAACCCTCAACTTGTTATATTTCAGCTCTGAAATAAAGCCTTAAGAAGAAATGCCTTGCCCTGGCCAGTGTGGCTCAGTGGACTGAGTGCCAGCCTACAAACCAAAGGGTTGCTGGTCTGGTTCCCAGTCAGAGCACATGCCTGGGTTGTGAGCCAGGTCCCCAGTTAGGGGTGCACGAGAGGCAACCACACACTGATATTTTTCTCCCTCTCTTTCTCTCTCCCTTCCCCTTTCTCTAGAAATAAATAAAATATTTAAAAAAAATAAAACACTTAGGAAAAAAAGAAGAAATGTTTTGATTCATGATGCTTTCATGTTGGTTCTTGGCTTCTCTTGTTGAACCAGTCATTCTTTGGTTGGTCTCAATGATGTCAAATATCCAAACTTGAGAATTGTGGGATGTGACATTTAAAAAAATTTTTTAATGAAGGATGTTAATTCATATGTACATTCCTGGTTTTGAATTTCAGGAATGTTATTGTACTGCTTGGGTGGCTGAAAAATTCTTGTCCTTGGGCATTTTAACTCTAATTGCTCAGAAATGTACAACCTGTTATATCTTATTCCCTAGCTATACTGGTTTTCTTTAAAGTGACCGAACTATTCATGCGGAACTCTGGGTGCTGCCATGATTTCAAAGTTCCCTTGTAAGAGCTAAATCAGACAGTTTGCACTGAAAACTCACCGCAAGAAAATGTAAATAACCTCCTAAGCTAATGATCATTTACTCTAAGCCTTAAAGTGTCTATTTGTCTGATGTTTTCTGAGTTAATACTTATATTAGTTCTTTTCTTAATGTAAGAATTAAAGTTGTAAATTCTGATAGAAATCATTTTGAGGAACTTTGGAAGAACTTTCAATTGAGCCAAAAGATTAGTTTTTTTCCCCCCTTCTCAAATTGGTCTCACTTATAAATTGAAAGATTTGGATGCGCTGGTCTGTAAGAGTCATCCCAACTCCAACATTTTACCCTTCTGTGTTCTCTCAAGAAAATCGTACACCAGTTCTGGTGGGCTCTATTTAACACAGAAATCCAGGTACAGGGTCTGAATCACACTGCTCTGTTTGAATTTCAGCTCTGCCACTCACTGGCTAAAAGACTTGGGTAAGTGACTTCACTTCTCTGCCTTTAGCTCTGCATTGGGAAAATGGAGAAAATAACGGGATCTGGAGTTATTAAGAAGGTTAAATAAACTAACATGTGTAATGTGCCTAGAGCAGTGACTGACACATAATGACATTAGGTATCGTTATTTGTGCATTTCAGTGTTAGGACAAAGCTTTTTATTCCAAGATTTGCTTAGAATTAATCATATTAAAAGGTACAACAAGGGTTTTCATGGTTTACACATTATTAGAGAAGAAGAGTATTATCTTTTTATTTTGTAAGGGAGGGCAAAAATATCTTTACACTTTTACTTATGTTTTTCTTACAAATATAGAATTATAGAACTATTAAATGTTAGCATGTGATGGGACTCTAGAAACTATCAAGACTGATGATTTTCTATTCTTTTTGACAGTGTTTTTAGTTCTTGTACTAAATATTTCTTCCAGGTTTACTGAGGCATAATGGACAAAAATTATAAATACTTAAGATATACATGATTATTTGATGTATTATACATTGTGAAACAATTACCACACCAAGCTGATTAACATAATTATTGTCTCATAGTGATCATGTGTGTGTGTTTGGTGAAAACACTTAAGATCTATTCTCATCACAAAGTTCAAATATTCAAAGCAGTACTACTATTTTTCAATAAGATATTTTAATTTTTGAGTCATTTGAAAAAATAGCACACTAAACCAATTTCATAAATTGAGGATAAATATACTCTTACTTTTAATTTACTGCATGTATTTTTATCAGAATCAATATTAGTATGTAAATGACTTGATTTCTTGTCTGCATTATACTTGACCTTAAAAATAATTAAAATGTATATATTTAAGATGTACAATGTGGTGTTTTGATGTGTGTGTGTATATATATGTGTGTACATATCTATATGCAGTGAAATGATGACTACAGTCAAGCTAATTAACATATCTGTCTCCTCACATAGTTCCATTTTGTGAGTGTATACATGGTGAGAGCGCCTGCAGTCTACTCTCTCAGCACATTTCCACTATACAATATAGTGGTTTTAAGTCTAGCCATTATGCTATAGGCTACAGCTCTGGACTTCTTTATCTTATATAACTGCAACTTTGTACCCTCGACCATCTCCTTGTTTTCCTCACCCCCACACCACAACACCATGCTGTACATTAGCTCCCCAGAACTTATTCATCTTCTGACTGAAACTTTGTACCCTTTGACCAATACCTTTTCCTACACAGGAATTCTAGGGGCCCTTGGAGATGATTCAGAGGTCATCTCAAAACTACGTAGGATGGGTTAGGAGGACGAGCGTCTATGCTCTCTAGTCTGATTCCATCAGAATGGCTTTGCTTCTCTCTATGTCGTGCTCTGCATTTCTTGATAAGAATTTAACACACATTTCCTCATTCTGCAGGAATGAAGAAACCAAGCCTCAATGAGGTGAATTGACATGCTCAGGGACGCAAAGCAGGTGAACTGCAGAACAGAAATAAGACCAAAGTTTCCTGATCGCCCCGTAGACCACATTCTGCACCGTGCTACCACGGAAACTTTCAAACAGAGGAAAGCAAAAATAAACACACCCACAAACAACAACAACCAAAAACCTCCACATATCTGTGGGAAATAGCAATGCATTTCTGTCTGGCCAGGTTTGTCCCGCTTGATAAAAGCAGTAAGACTACCGCTGCACCAAGGGAATTAGAATTTAGAAGTTAAATAAGGCACTTAAAAATTGAGCCTTCACACTGTTTTGTAAAATCTTCAGAACCTTAATCAAATCTAACTTTCCCATCTATAGAAAAATGAATAATAGCTTTTTTAAGGAAGCATCTCAAGGGCCAAGTAATTCATTTATGTCAGGCATTGTGGGATTCAGGGGTGAACAATTCCCTACGACTCTAAAGCAAGCATTTTACTTTGAGGTTTCCTGACAGTTTTTTGGCCAGAAAAGAAATACTAATCTTTCTTTTCTGGGCCAAATACAAACTTAAGTAATTACCCTTTGCCCACTTTCTTTCCCCAAGCTGTTTTAATTAGATAAGAACTCTGCCTTCATTTCCTTTCGTGAACTGGAGTGTGATGTTGCCGCATGCCTTTCAACAACTGTTAATGCACTCCTTCGCTGGATGCCTTTCCCCTCAGAAGGGAAAGGTTTTGCCCTAAGGTTTTGGCTTTCTTTGGGGTACAAAATGCTTCTCAAGAAGCAGTGGGGTTAAGGGACAAATTTTCACCTTTCCCAGCACTAGATCGCTCAGCTGCAGATCTGTGCCAGAGAGGAATCAATAAGCCATCCCTTCCCAGCTAGTCCCAGAAGCACCTCACTGATGTGAAGAGGAAAGCTTCAATAAAATGCTCAAGAAATGATTAAGGAGGTCAGAGTCTTACAGTCCATCCTCCACCCTCCATCCTGTCCCTTAACTCCTTGAAAAACTGCCCAAAGAAACAATGGATCCATAAAGTCACAGAACATATGCAGTTCATTGACCTTCCCCATCTCATGAACAACACGACTTTCCCACGGCAGCGGGACAGCATCCCAGTGCCCGCTGGAGCAGGGCCTTGTACTCAGAAACAGCTGAGTTCTAATACCAGCTACCCTCCTTAATAGCAATGTTATTTTAAGCAAGTTACTCATCCTCTGAAAGGTTCTTTCCTCAGGTTCATGTAGTTTTTCACTTAAAACATTTAGGAGCCATCCCATGTCAGCACATGTGACCTAATTATTATTTTTTTCATGGCCACACAGCATTCCATTATATAGCTGTATCGTTATGTACTGATGGTCATTTAGACTACCTCCAGCCTTTTGCTTTGGAGGCAACACTGCTGTGTGGCTGGGTTTATTGTACCAACAGGATAAGTCTCTGTGAGATATACTCTGATAAGTGGAATTGCTGGGTAGAAAGATCTTTGTATTTGAAAGTTGGATGGATTGTGCCCAATTGTTCTCCATCGTGGTTGTCCCTCTATACTCTCACCCAGCAGTGCCCCGAGGGCAGTTTCCTCGTGGACATCATTGTTAAACCATTAGGTGAAAATGACATCTGGTAGTTTCCTGCACATTGCTCTTGCCACCACTAAGAGTGAGCATCCTTTCACAGTTTAGGAAACCGATTTTATTTCCTTCTCTGTAACTGCTCAAGTCTTTTGTGCATTTTTCTCTTGGGTGTTGGCTTTCTTATCAAAGTGTAAGAACTGTTCGTGTACTTGGACATCGGTCATTTGCTGTATGGATTGCAAATTATCCATATACACCCGCACCTTTGTGTTTTAACTTTGTTTAGTTCTCCAAGCAGAAGTTTGATGATCTTTTTTGTATGGCTTCTGGGGTTTCATCAAATTTAGGAGTGTGTTTCTTAGTATGAAATTAAAAAATGAAAATCCTCCAATTTTTCTTCTGATGATTTGTGACTTTGTTTTTTACATTTAGATATTTGATCCATCTGAACTTTAATTTATTTTAAGTTGTAAAGTAGGGCTCTAATTCTGTTATTTTATTTTTCCAGCTGACCACCTGGTGGTTCCAATGCCATTGCATGATACATCTGTCTCCAATTAAACTGATCATATCCTGAGTTTCTGTGCGTATTTTAATATATTGTTAAAGTTTCTATACTGTTCTATAAATTTTTGTCTGCTATTATGCAAAGAAACATTGTTTTAATAATTCAAATATTATAATATACTTTACTATCTGATAGAATATTGGCTAATTCTTCAAGAATTTTCCTGGTGTCCTGAAGATGGAGGAATAGGTGGACACACCGTACCTCCTCGCACAACCAAGATTAGAAAACCAATAATTTACAACAATAATTTACTATCAGAATAACACCCAGATCCGGCAGAGGATTTATCTGAATGGAAGTCGGGCAGCCAAGAAGTTGAAGTAGACGCGTTCATCCGGACTGGTAGGAGAAGACGAGCCGGCGGGCGCGGGGCTGGCTCGGGTCGGCGGCGCGCGGAGGTCGGGGGAAGGTTTGGCGCGAAATCGGCACAAAAGCCATCCGGGAGCGCAAGAACGGAGAGGTGATCCCTGAGTACGCAAGCTGCGGCTGGCAGACCCAGAGGGGTAGCGATTGTGGACCAGGGCAGAACTCGCGGCCCAGAAGCCCAGACAAGGGTCCGAGTCCAGGGGAACGGAACTACCGCCATTGTTTTCTCCCGCCCCGCCCGGCCCCGCCCCCACATATAACGTCACAATCTAGCGACCAGGGTGCGCAGCCCTGGTGAGCACCTAAGGCTCCGCCCCCCACCGTAACAAGAGCAACCAGACTGGGGAAAAAAAAAGGAGAGACAGGGGGAAAAAAAAAAACACAAAAAAACTATGTTTTCAACAGAGCAGATCAGTCCTCCAGGACTCATCCTTTTGAGCGACCAAGAACTAGCCAATCTATCAGATGCGCAGTTCAAAACACTGGTGATCAGAAAGCTCACGGAACTGGTGGATTTTGGACGAAATTTAGATGAAGGAATGCAGAGTACCATAAAACAGATGCAGGAAGACACGCGAAGGAGAGCCAATAGTGAAAGGAAGGAATATGAGTCTCAAAACAATACAGTGGACCAGAAGGAAGATAGAATCAACCAAGCAGGAAAGCATGATGAAATAAGAATTCAAAAAATTGAGGAAAAGATTAAGAGCATCCAAGACACCTTTAAACGTTCCAATATCCGAATTATAGGGGTACCAGAATCGGAAGGGGAAAAGCAACAGATTGAGCACGTATTTGAACAAATAATAAAGGAGAACTTCCCCAATCTGGCAAAGGGAACAGTCTTCCAAGAAATCCAAGAAGCTCAGAGAGCCCCAAAGAAGTTGGACCCAAGAAGAAACACACCAAGGCACATCATAATTACATTAGCCAAGGTAAAAACGAAGGAGAGAATCCTAGAAGCAGCAAGAGGTAAGGGGACAGTCACCTACAAAGGAGTTCCCATCAGACTGTCAGCTGATTTCTCCAAAGAGACCTTACAGGCAAGAAGGGGCTGGAAAGAAATATTCCAAGTCATGAAAGACAAGGACCTACATCCCAGATTGCTCTATCCAGCAAAGCTCTCATTTAAAATGGAAGGGCAGATAAAGTGCTTCTCAGATAAGGTCAAGTTAAAGGAGTTCATCATCACCAAGCCCTTATTTTATGAAATGCTAAAGGGACTTATCTAAGAAAAGAAGATAAAGAAAAGACATGTATAGTAAAAGGACAGCAAACTCACAAATATCAACAACCACACCTAAAGCAAAACCAAAAGAAACTAAGTAAACAATTAGAACAGGAACAGAACCACAGATATGGAGGGCACATGGAGGCTGAGCAGCAGGGGGGTGGGAGGAGGAGAGAGGGGGAAAAGGTATAGAGAATAAGTAGCATAGAATGTAGGTTGAAAATAGATAGGGGGAGGGCAAGAATAGTACGGGAAATGTAGAAACTAAAGAACTCATAAGTATGACACATGGACATGAACTAAAGGGGGAAATGTGGGTGGGAGGAGGGTACAGGGTGGAGGGGAGAGAAGGGGGGAAATGGGACAACTGTAATAGCATAATCAATAAAATATATTTAAAAAAAAGAATAATTGTATCATGAGTTGGTAATAGCTAAGTAGCTCCTAGGGATTAATAAACTCCACAAATGGAAAAAAAAAAAAAAAAGAATTTTCCTGGTGTCCTGATTGGTGTGGATCAGTGGTTTGGGTGCCATCCTGCATGCTGAGGGGTCCACTAGTTAGATTCCTGGTCAGGGCACATGCCTGGGTTGTGGACCAGGTCTCCTGCTGGGGATTGGCAGGAGGAAGCTAATCAATGTTTCTCTTCCTCTCAGTCTCCTTCCCTTCCCCTCTCTCTAAAAATAGAGAGACTTTTGGCCAAGATGGAGGTGTAGGTGGATACACTGTGCCTCCTTTCACAACCAAAAGGACAACAACAAATTTCAAAACAAAAAACAACCAGAACTGACAGAAAATCAAATGTATGGATGTCTGACAATGAAGGAGTTAGAGAAGAAATATTCATCCAGACCGGTAGGCGGGGCAGAGATGGGGACCCAGGTGGAGAGGACTCGTGGCAAGGCAGCAGCTGGAGGATGGGGCTGGCAAGGTGGCGGCTGGTGGACCTGGTGGTCCCACATTCATGTGTGGATAAACTGTGAGGAGCAACTGGGGAGCGAGACAGACCATGCAACCCAGGGTTCCAGCACAGGGAAATAAAGTCTCAAAGCCTCTGACTGAAAAAACCTGTGAGGGTTGAGGTGGTGGGAGAAACTCTCAGCCTCACAGGAGAGTTCGTTGGAGAGAACCACAGGGTCATAGAATGTACACAAACCCACCCACCCAGGAATCGGCACTAGAAGAGCCCATCTGGATTCTAGGTAGTGGAGGAAATGACTGAAAGCCAGCATAGAGGTGAACAAGTGGCACTGCTCCCTCTCGGGCCCCACCCCCACATAAGCGTCACAACGCAGCAACGTGGGTTGCCCTGCCCCAGTGAACACCTAAGGCTCTGCCCCTTACTACATAACAGGCCCACAGAGACAAAACAAAAATGGCCCAAATGAAAACAGATCAAAGCTCCAGAAAAAATACAACTAAGTGACGAAGAGATAACCACCCTATTAGACGCACAGTTCAAAACACTGGTAATCAGGATGATCACAGAAATAGTTGAGTATGGTTGCAAAATAAAGGAAGAAGTGAAGGCTATGAAAAGTGAAATAAAGGAAAATGTACAGGGAACCAACAGTGATGGGAAGAAAGCCGGGACATAAATCGACAATTTGGAGCAGAAGGAAGAAATAAACATTCAACCAGAACAGAATGAAGAAATCAGAATTTAAAAAAAAAATGAGGAGAAGCTTAGGAACCTCCAGTGCAACTTTAAACATTCCAACATCTGAATCATAGGGGTGCCAGAAGGAGAAGAGGAAGAACAAGAAATTGAAAACTTATTTGAAAAAATAATAAAGGAGAACTTCCCCAATCTGGTAAAGGAAATAGACTTCCAGGAAGTCCAGGAAGCTCAGAGAGTCCCCCAAAATTTGGACCCAAGCAAGCACACACCAAAGTACATCATAATTACGTTACTCAAGATTAAAGATAAGGAGAGACTCCTAATAGCAGCAAGAGAAAAGGGGACAGTAACCTACAAAGGAGTTCCCATCAGACTGTCAGCTGATTTCTCAAAAGAAACCTTACAGGCAAGAAGGGGCTGGAAAGAAGTATTTGTAGTCATGAAAGGCAAGGACCTACGTTCAAGATCACTCTATCCAGCAAAGGTATCATTTAGAATGCAAGGGCAGATAAAGTGCTTCCCAGATAAGGTCAAGTTAGAGTTCCTTATCACCAAACCCTTATTATATGAAATGTTAAAAGGACTTATCTAAGAAAAAGAAGATGATCAGAAATATAAACAGTAAAATGACAACAAACTCACAACTGTCAACAACCGAACCTAAAAAAAAACCCAACAAATTAAGTAAACAACTAGAACAAGAACAGAGTCACAGAAATGGAGATCACATGGAGGGTTATCAGCAAGGAAGGGGAGGGGAGGAATGGGGGAAAAGGTACATGGAATAAGTAGCATAAATGCTAGGTGGAAAACAGACAGGGGGAGGTTAAGAATAGTATAGGAAGTATAGAAGCCAAAGAACTTGTATGTAGGACCCATGGACATGAACTAATGGGGGAGGGGAATCAGGTAGGGGGGGTGTGGGGTGGAGTGGAAAAAAGTGGGGAAAATGGGACAACTGTAATAATATAATCAATAAAATATATTTAAAGAATAATAAACATAAATAAATAATAAAATATTTTTAAAAAAATCCTCCTGACTATCTTGCTTCTTTGCTTTTTCACATGAAGAATTCATTTGTGTAGTTCCTGACCCTCCAACAAAATTGATTAGTTTTGGGGGGGGAGGAGTGCATTAAATGTATAATTTTTAAAGGAAAACTATGTATTTATGATGTTGAACTTTTTATTCAAAAATATGATATGTCTTCCCATGTAACCATTTTTGTGCCCCTCAGAAGAAGTTTGTATGACATATGATGTCAGAAAGTGAAGAGAATATGAAGAGGGATTATAATGGTGCCTACCCCACGGAATTATCATAAAAATTACCTGAAGATAATACACAGTACCTGGCTCTTAACCATGTTCAACAAATGTAATGTATGACAAAGGCACACTTTCTTGCCATATCCTGAAATATGTGTGACTAATCTAATACGGTAAATCAGTCTGTCAATAATCTGAAATTTCCATAACTATGACTCATTTTTGGCTCTACCCTGAAATAGGAACTATTTTCCTGTCTTTGCCATTTTTCTTTTGCCCTATTCACCTCTGTGATGGGGGCACCTGTGGCATATTTGTTGGATATAATAGTTACACAGGTTATGATGCCCCAATGCCCTGCCTATTGAGGGGGTTATCCCCTCCCAGGAAGAGGGGAGTAGGACTGACTAGGACTCACATTTCACATCTCTCTTGACAACTGTGGACAGAGTAAAGAAAATATTGCCAGATGTTTTACAGATTTCAAAGCTATTTTATTTGTGTTTTGAAGGAAGAAGGTCTCCCTCCACAGGATAGTAAGGAGTTTGATTAACATGGCTCAGTTGTCAATCAAATGGAGAGTTTAGATTATTGTCCCTTGATACTCAGTGTCCCACATCCATACATTTTCCACATCCTTTATGGCATATTCACTGTATGCTCAGTATTGAGCTAAATATTTTATTTGCTTTACTACATTTAATCTTCACAAATAGGTATCACTCGTTATTCCATTTTATAGATAAAATAGCAGGCTCCACGTCACTGATTTAAAAATTGACAATACTGTTACTAGAGATTTGCTTGCCTCCAAAGTCTGAGTGATTAACTACAATGCTTAACTTAGCAGATTTTAAACAAGTTAAATAAGATCAACTGTAAAAATGATTAAAACACAGTTTGCATGTCAGGGCATGCTCCTTCATCTGTCATGATAGTATTGCCATACTAGGCATTATTAGTATAAATTTCTTTGTTAATAAAATCACACTTTGACCAAGAGCTGCCTGAAAAACTCCTGGGGAAATTAGCTATGTTTTCAGCTGCATCTGCTTTCAGGAAACAATATTTACATTTGCATGTGGCCTGAATGTACCATATCGACAATACCAGACAAGACCAGAGGAGTAGTCTATTCAATTACTTGTCTTAATTTTTTAACACCTTCATTTGATAGGAAACGTATTTGTGTGACACCTCCATGTGGCCTTTCCCAGGTAACCTATGCAACCTCTGAGAAATATTCAGCAAATATGAAACATGATCCAGCAAATACTTACTTCCCTGGGGAAAAAAGCATGTGGCCAATGAATCAGGGGAAACTGCCTAAGGAAGAGCGTACTCAAGGCATTTCAGCGTGAGTCACAGAACATAAGGACTATCCCGTGATCAAGAAAGGTGAGTGAACAAAGCCAGAGTTCCTTTTATAGTTTCCATTGATGTGATCAGCTTGGGTTTGTTTCCACCCAGGCTGGGGAGGCCTGTTGTAAGGAATGAGGGACTGTCACTGGAGCAGCCCGAGGGATGTTCTGTTAGAGAGAAGGCTGCAACCCGGTGTGGAACGCATGCAGAAGGTCAGCACCAATGAGGTCTAATAGGCAGAAAGACCTGGAGCCTGGTCTGTGGAGATCCATAGAATTATAGCATTGACAAGAGATGCTGGCTGGACTAGGTGTCAGGAGATCTCACTTTTAGAACAACTTGGGAGAGCAAGTCCAGGCCTTCGTCTTGGAAGAATTGGAATACTGGGCGTTTTAGCAAGGCAGATACTCAGGGAAAGGACTGACTGAGGTGTAAGTGGAAGGCTAGATCCTAGAAACTGTATGTCTGTCTTGCTCATTGCTGTATTCCTTAGGAGGCCCTCTTTTAGGCACAAAGGGATACACTCAATTAATTCACTCAATTTGCTGAGTGAATTTATGAGACATAAGACAGGCATCCAGTTTCTAAATGTAGGACACGCGGTGCCAGCAGGTATCAATGGGGTTGACTTGATGTTTAGTCACCAGAACACTGACTAAGGATAGAGTTACCCCAGAGCTTAGGGTGGGGCTTAACCTGCAGGTGGAGGTCAAGGACCTAAGGATTGCCGGAGGAAGGGGAGAAGGGGAGGAATTAGAAGGGTGAAGAGTAGGCAGACAGTTCCCTACTCATTCTTTGGCAACTTGACATGATTATTAGATCCTCACTTTTAATCAAACACACTGTCTTAGCCTGTTCAGGCCGCCATAACAAAAATGCCAAAGATTGGTGGCTTATAAACAACAGAAATTTGTTTCTTACAGTTCTGGAGCCTGGGAAGTCCAAGATAAAATGGATTCAGTGCCTGATGAGAACCTGCTTCCTGCTTTACAGCCAGCCTTCTTCTGGCTGCTTTTTCACATGGTGGAAGAGGCAAGGAAGCTCTCTTGGGTCTCTTCTTTAAGGCACTACTAATGAGGACATGAGGACTCCCATCCTCATGACATCATCATGACCTCCCAAAGGCCTCACCATCAAACACCACCAGCACATTGGGGATGAGATTCCAGCATACGGATTTGGTGGAAAAACAAACATTCAGTCTATAGCACACACTGACATGGTCTTCACCTTTGATCAAACACACTGAAAAAATTTGCCAGTTTCTTCTGTTTCCATGGAGCCAAGATTGTAGACTCCTATTGGGAAAGGCACATGCCTCAAATGTCTAGGGTCCGTAATCTTCGGAACTACCACTCAGTTTCAATTTACTAAATGCTTGCAATGTGCTGTCACTGTGATAGGTCCACCGCAGACAGATTCTCTATTCCTCCAAGTAGTCCTTAAAGGTAGATGTTATTGGATCTGCTTTACAGATGAGAAAGCTGAAGATCAAGTTCAGGGTTACACCCAAGATACATAGATAGGAAATGCTAGAGCAAGAGAATCGGGCCCAGAATCCACCATCTTTTGCCGAGGCTCCCTGACATGGCCCTCTCTCCAGACCATCACTGCTCAGCCTCTGATGTACAGATGAGTCACCTTGCTGAAGTACACATTCTGGTTCAGATTCTGAGACAGGGCCCAGGACTCTGCTTTCCTAACCACCTCCCAGGTAATTCTGATGCTGCCAGTCTTGAACCACATGGTGAGTAGCAAGAGTCCAGAGCAGGGACAGCCACATAGGAAATATTTTCAGCTCTGTGGGCCAGAGGGCCTCTGTCACGTGTACTCACCTCTGCCATTGTGGTGCGGAAGCAACCATAGACAATGTGCAAATAAACACACGTGGCTATGTGTTATAAAATTTATAACACAGGAATTTCATATAAATTTTGTCACAAATCATTTTTCTTTTGATTTGTTTCCATCCATTTAAAAATGCAAAAAACCATACATTCAGTGGCCTTGTTACCACAGAAGTGAAGAACTTTAAAAAAGAATAGCAAAGGGCGGGATGCCTGCCAACCACGGCGGTGGGCAAACTGGTGGCTGAGATGTGAGAACACGGGCCTGGGGTCATACTTGCTCCTGTGACAGGCTTTAGCACTTCCAGTAAGGTGACATGGGAAAGCTTTTTAATCTCTTAATGTCTTAGTTTCTTCAAGTGCAAAATGGGACTAAGAGGAGTTATCGACCTCACGGGGTTACTGTGAAGACAAAAAAAAATGAGATAATGCACATAAAGCTTTTGTGACACCTGGCAGAGATGAATTATAATGGAATTATAATGTTGGCATGAATGACTGGCCCAAGGTATGGGGACAAGAGCCCCAAACCTGGCTGGACCTCAGGGCCCGACAACTCCAAGTTTCTGTGAGAATTTGCTGATGCTCGCGCTGTGGATGTAAACAGCCCTCTGGCTTTGAGGAAGTAGGCGCTGTGTGCGGCTACACAGTGTGGGGATGAGGTCAATGCAGACGTTACTTATGGTAACGTCTGTTTGGGGCAGGCAAAGGAACACCTCAAGAGAACCGTTGGCATGGTTAATATTAATTAAACAATCGCAGTGAATTGCTGACCCAGCACTTACTATTTGCTTGGCAATGTTCCGTTTCATAAGCAGTAATGTAGTTGATCCTCACAATCACTGTATAAAGTAGGCACCACTATTATCCTCAGTTGACAGGTAAGAAAACTGAGACAAATGGAAGGCAAGTAATAGGACCAAGGCCACCCTCTTTTTAGGGGCAGCGCAGTTTGGCTCCAGGAACCTTGTTCTCAATCACCACACTAGAAGTCACCAGCTCAGGCTCTTGGGGTTCTGTGGATAAATTAGCTTGTCAGGGCATGGGGACCCTGGGGTGGGGGGTCTTCCCCCCAGGGAGCAAGTGGGACCCTGGGAGTTTTCAATTTTTTCATGCCCCTTGGTGATGACAAAGAGCACATCTGATTCATATGAAAATGAAAGAAGTTTTTTTTTTGTCTTCATATTTCACATTCACTAACCACTCAAGCCAGAGCCTGCCCCAGTCCTACGGCGTACAGTGCAAGTTCGCACTGTGCTCTGTGTCTTGATGTAGATTCATTTGCAGAAGCAGGTGGGGATGGCACACATATTTTGTCTCTTTCCTGTGTGAGAAGTAGGTGGGGATGCCACACATACTTTGTCTCTTTTCTGGTCTCAGATGTGGACCGTGTGCAGGAAATATGAAACAGAAAGATGCCCGTAAGGGATCCGAAGAAAAGGCCACTTGAACTGGGTCTCTGGAAACCAGTGCCCCTGATGACTTGGATCCTATGAGTTTCCAGAGAACTTTATGTGATTCCCCACATCATTGTGTTTTTTCCCCCATCAGTTATATTCTAACAGTTTAACAGATCTTATAAATTTGAATTTGGAAAAGGAATTTTTAATAAGGGCATTCCCAACTCTCTACCTCAGAGCACTTGGCCTGAGAGATTATCTCACTGGGGGTGCCCATATTTGGTAGCTTCCTCATGAATGACGGCAGGTTTCCTGGGTATTCCAGAATTGCCTTTACCACATATTTTGTTATTTGCAAGAGGAACACTCAACCTGGAATGCTACATTACCTTTGCTCAAGTGATGAAGAATCTATGAGCCGCATATCTTTCTGGCATACAAAAAACGGTACTCCTAAGCCTTGACCACAATCTAATATTGGATTTCCCAGCTAGAGCAAAACGACCTCAGATTCTCTGTAGAATTCTTCCAGCTGATTAGTGGCTGTGTGTTACTGTGGTAATTCTAGTCGAGTAATAGACAGATCTTGGATGCCGGTCTGCATATAATTGATACTTTACTAATTTAACATAATTTCATATACTACTGCAATCATATTTTTATTAACATAGTGGCTTCACACAGACACATAACTAACTGGCATTAGTGCTGCAGCTTTCAGTTTTCCTTTTCGCCGACTTACTACTCAGAGATTTTTGTTAATGGAGTCTATTTGCTTTATAAGAAACATGCCTTAAATGGCTCGAAAGGAGAGCTTGCCTAACTTCTCAGGAATGTGCAGCCAAGAAAACCATTGGAAAAAGTTGTTTAGTTAAAATGGAAGTCAGAGAAAAAGTCCTGAATTACTTTAAAAAGACCTCATAGCAATTTCTTAACATGTTAGGAGAGTCAGGGCAATGAATTAGAAAAACACACGGGATTCCAGGAATTCCTGTGCTCAGTGCAGCCTCGCTCATGAATACCATAAGACCTTTAGTAAGCGACTGGGGACAGATTCCTGTGGCAGCGAAGTGCTGGTTTTGTGTTCTAGCAAGAGACTGTTCATGATTCAATCCCAATACACCCCATTAAATAATATTTACTTACATGAGATTAAGGGAGTGGGAAAACTAGAAGGAGGGTTGCTAGACTATGTTTTCTAAAAAAGCGTAAAGTTTGAAAAGAAATTCTAGAGGCACGATAATGCCTACAGGTAATTGGATATATAATAAATAGATACCCTGGCTAACATCACAGTCTGGGGGAATGCAAAGGTAACATGGGTTATTTTTACCTTTGGTTCCCTTTGGTTAGGTAAGGAACTTATGAGATTTATTAAAGTCTGAGATGTGTGTAACTCCCAAGAATCTATCTGGAGCAATCCAGGAGAGTATACAATTAAGTACTATTTTGTGGTTTGGATTATCAAATACTATAGGAATTGAAAGCAGGATAAATCAACAAGGCAAGAAATGGCCAGAGCTGGAAGCGCCATGAAAGGACTGAGACTGGAGCCAGGGATGAGAATGACAGGGATGATGTCAGATGGGTTCTGGAGACAGGGGAGGGCCTTCCGGGAGACCAAAGTCAGGTAGGCAGAGTCACTGAGGTGAGAAATGAGCCCAGCAAGTTAGTAGAGGAGCTAAAAACCTCACCTGACTTGAGTATAAAAAAGACTCGCCTTAGTCACATTGCAGAGGTCACTGCAAATCACCAGAGGACTTTAGCTTTGTCAAGGGTAGGGGAAGGGAGCCTCGGTAAACTTTAAGCAGGGGAGTGCTTTGATGAAAATGGTGTTTAAAGAAGATTGACTTGGCAATGGGGTGTTCTCGGAGAGACAGAAAGGCAATGCTTTGAGTGTGGGTACACAGTATATTTTTATATACTGTTGTGCTTTAGTTTTGCTAACCAATGAAGCACCTACAGTCATATGCACTCAGACTTTTTATCTAATACTTTAAGTGTATTTAATGCAATGTTGTTTTAAAATTTATGTTAAAATACTACATATAATTGCACTGTGCCAGTTCCAGTCCTTTAGACCAAGGGCAGGGAAAAAAATACATAACTGGGTGCTCTGTCAGGGACAGAGTTGCACGGGTAAACACAAGGCAGATAGGGTGTTTGCCCTCAGAAATCTTAGCCATTGGGAGGGATTGTCTATGAGCAAATCATTACAGGAATAATCTGTCACCATTGTGCAAAGAAGTACTAGGTAATATGGGGAAGTTTGACAGAAGGTTCTAATGCAAACTCATGGCCTGAGGATTTGGGGAAAGTCTCTCTGGGGAAGTGACATTCAAAAGGAGATCTGATTGGAGTAGAGGAAGGGAGAGTAAAAGCTGAAGGGTGTTAAAAACTGTAAGAAGAGGAAATTACACTTGTAAGGGCCCCGAGGTGAAACGGAGTCCAGAGCATTCAAGGAACTGAAAGAAGGCCAGCTGGGCTGGAGCTGCTCGTGGGCCTGGACAGTGTGGAGAGAGGCTGGGAGGAGGCAGATGGAGACGTGCCCTGGAAACCACAGTGAAGTTTTTGTAACACTTCTCCATCCGTCTTCCTGTGTGTCCTCAGTGGCTTCAGCGTCCACACGTAACAGATCCTCGTACTCACGGCGTCACTTCAGTGTAAAGAAGCAGAAGCTGTGCTTGGTCACACCTTAGAATTCAAAGTCAAGTGAAAGTGCATTGTCTATATTAGCCTAACTGCTGAATTTCTCCAGGTGAGCGCAGCCACATATGCCTTCAGCTCCCCCTGAACTTCTCTTTGACCTCAGAGTACCATCTGCACCTTCCACTCTTCCTGACCTTTTAGTTCACTCACTAAGCTCTTCTCTGACTCCCATGTAATACCCCAGAACAGACTTCTCCTTCTGCTCGGCCCTCTGTCATCCTCTCGTCCCCACACTTCCCTCCTAAGGGCAGACGAGTCTGTTTTCTCGGCTCCTCTCTTACACTTCCCTGGGAAACTCAGGCGACTTCCAGGTGACTTGACTTCACCTCCAAGCGATTCCTGCTGCTAGCTTCAACTTGACCCTCATGCCACTTGGTAAGCACTTTTGGTTGATGGCTCATTTAATTTTGCCAACTACTTTAAAACCTTATTGCCCTAACCCTCGAGCCTATTCTTTCAGCGCATTTGTGTCCTGTCTCAGGGACTGGCATGCCATCTGTGAGCTACCCACACCAGGGACGCAGAAGTCCTCTGGACTCCTGTCTTCTCGCCCTCACATTCACGTGGTGGCTGAATCCCACTAGCGGTGCCACCTTCCCTTTCTTGCCAGTTTCCTTCTCTCTGTCCCAATAGCTGTTCCCTAAATTCAGATGATCACTTTCCTTGTGTTAATGGGTTTCCTTGACTCTCGTCTGGAATTCTTCCAATCATTCTTCCACATAGCCTCAGAGGTGAGCTATAACCTTGTTATTACACTCTTATTAACTCTCCAAAGGCTCCCACTACCTACAGGAGAAAAGTCCAGCCTCCTTATATACAGAGCAGGACCCTCTGTGGCCTGGCTTCTGCCCACATCTCCTTTCTGTTCAGGTGTGCCACCTCCTTCTCCTGTCCCATTCCACCCTTGGACCTGATAATCATTCTGTTCATTCAAACTTGCCCTTGTTCCTCTAACCCACTGTGCTATTGCAAGCCTCTGGACCTGGTGCTCTTCTGTCTGGAGTGTCTTCCTCCACCCAGGTTACTTCCCAGGTACTTGATATCTTTTAAGAATCAGTTTACAAGTTCTAGGAAGCCTTTTCTGAACCCCTTTCTTTCCCTCCTCCAGTAATCCTGTTTTCTCCTTCTTCCATACCCCCGACTTCATCTAGTGTATCTTTCCCTCACCACCTTTATTATACTTTTTGCAATAATTTGTTTTCAAATCTCTGGTCCAGACTACCACAATAAAGAGAATATTGCGATACAATGAGTCACATGAATTTTTCATTTCCCAGTGGATATAAAAGTTGTATTTATACTACACTGTAGTCTAGTAAGTGTACAATAGCAGTATATCTAAACAAACCACGTACATACCTTATTTTAAAAATACTTTATTGCTAAAATTGCTAACCATCATTGGAGCCTTCAGTGAGTGATAACCTTTTTGCTGGTGGAGGGCCTTGCCTCAATATTCATGGCTGCTGACTGATCAATGGCTGTGGCAACTTCTTAAAATAAAACAACCATGAAGTTTGCCTCATAGGCTGACTCTTCCTTTCATACATGCTTTCTCTGTAGCACGTGATGCAGTCTGTTAGCACTTCGCCCACAGTAGAACTTCTTTCAAAACTGGAGTCAGTTCTCTCAAATCCTGCTGCTGCTTTATCAGGTATGATTATATTGTATTCTAAGTCCTTTGTTCTTATTTCAACAACCTTTACAGCTTCTTCAGCAGGAAAAATGGTGCCAATAGTCTTGATCAACACAGAGTTGCCACAAACTTTCAACTTGTAAAAAACAGTACTAGTAAAGCGTAATAAAGTGAAGTTTGCCTATATAAGCTCTGTAAAGACAGGAACTGTGTATTATTTGGCTTTGTGTGCTTGGTGCCCAGCACAGTTCCTGATCTGTAGGAGGTCACCACATCAAAGAACAATCTGTCTGTATGGGCAAATGACCTTACGGTCTACCTTACTGAGATGAACTTCTCATGTGGGACTCTTTCATCTCCTTCCTCTGCCTTCTTCCCAGAGAAAAACCTTTATGCTTCGTCTCTTTCCTCAATTCTGTTTGGAGGAGGAAGTGTCCCTGATCCTTCCCAAAGTTCACTTCAACTTCAGTGCCCTGGATCTAACGGAATCTCATTTCTCTTGTATTTTGCTCCATAAATTGTTGCTCCTCTATGTTCCACATTATGCCCCTTTTTCAATGTTGACTTTCTCTGATAGCCTACAAATAGGCTCTGTCTCTCCAATTAAAATGAAACACACCCACCTCTCTCAACCCTTCCCTGACCATTCTGTCTACAGTAGTTTTTCCCTTTGTGTCTACCCCTGACCTCACTCTCTCATACTTAATTATTTTCTTAGTTGCGTTTCTCAAAATAGTATTGTTTTATTTTGTGTTGACTCATTTTTTTGTTCTCTCTAGAATGTAAGCTCCATGAGGGCTGAGATCTGTCCTCACTATCTAGCACAGTGCTTGGTGCAGAGAGAGGCACAATTTAACTTACTGATTGGATAAATTAACCCATGAGCTAATGAGTGAATGAATGCAACTCTTGTCTCCACTGCCAAAACCCCTATGAATTCTGCACTTCCTATGCTCTCTCCAACCCATTCTGGTTTCTAACCCATTGATCTATCGAAATTCCTTTTTCAAAGTTTGCCAATAACCCCTTTATTACCAAACAAAATGGCCTTGACATTTCCGTGGCATCTGATAAACCTTCCTTGAAATTTCTCTATTATTGGTTTCTGGGTGAACGTACTAAACTGGTTTTCCTTATATATGTCTGGTCACCCCTTCTCTGTCTCTTTCTCTGGTTCCTCTTACTTGACTTCTTGTTTTCTGGGAAGAAATCTCTGTGACTGCCACACGACTCATTCAGAGATTCCAACTGTGGTCTCCAGGCGAATAAGTGTAAACCTGCATTCTTATCCTCAGCCTTTTCCTGAGGTCCAGGTTGACCTGCTTATGTATATCAACATGAGTGTTTTACTGGTAACCCCAAATTCACTATGATTTAACAACGAATCTGTAAACTTCCTCCTTCCTGGGTTCCATATTTTGGCCAATGGAGCATAGTCCCTCCATTGGCATAGACTTACACCTTGAGAATCAGCTTTGTTCGCTTTCTGTGGCACCTCCTAGTAATCACTCACCAAGTTCTGTCAGTTCTTCTGTTGCAAGATCTTTGTCTTTAATCTCCTTTTTTTTTTTTTCCCCCTTTGTAAGCCAGACTTCACATTACCTCTGAAGCAATCTTCCTGAAATACCAGTTCTGATCAGCTCAAGCTCTGGTCAAAAAACCATGATTGTTATAGAAAACTTTTAGAACAATTAATAAGGAAATGTACTACTTGAATTCTGTACCATGACCATGACTTAGTATGATAATTTTATAAAAGTGTAATTGAAATTCCTTTTATTGTCTATCAAATCAATTTATAGTCTTCTCTACTAAACATTCATGTCCATCCACAACATAATTCCAACCTGACTTTCCATCTTTATTTATCACTTACTCTATGTTCCAGCCAAAGGGATTATTCATTATATATAATTCATTCATATATTATCATTATATGTATAATGAAATATATATGTGTATATTTGATTCACGGTCGAACTGGTATAGTAGAAAATTTGTGGACTAAAGAGACACCTTTCAACTGAATTACCTTAAAGCTTTGGTTTTCAATGAAGTCTATTTGCACATATATAGCTCAGAAAAACAAACCTAAAGTACATATCTATAGGTGTATCCTGTATTGGAAACATTAAATTTACAGCTATCCCACAGCACAATGGAAGCTCCTGAAGATGTATTTAACTCCTAGGTAGAAAGATCGGCAGCCCCGAAGGGCCCCCACGTGTCCTGTTCTCCGGGTGCCTGGGAGCACCACACAATGGTGATTCCAATCCAGCCATTTTGCTTTTAAGCTTCTGTTTCCCAGGGGCCAGGATTTAGATGATGGGGAACCCCTTGCAGCCAGTCAGCCTACTTTTTCTTGCTATAGGCCAAGCAAACAGTTTCTTGTGCCAGGCAACCATCTAGAATGTCGACTCTTATCACTTGATTTTTCTCGTTCTCTCCCTACCCTATTATACACACTTCCTAGTTTTTCAGGCTAGTTTTCCCAGTAGCCAGAGGCCAACCTTGATGCCTATTTGCTCAGCTTTGTCCCCATCGCAGAGAGGGCATTCATCTCCAGGTTAGGAAAACAAGCCCTGTGTCTGGCCTTTTCCAGTGGCTCTGGGTTCCAGCTGCTTGCACCCCCTAACTGTAATGTCATCAAAGGAGACAGAACTGCCCAGCCCCTTCACATGGGTGGATATCTCTCCCTCACTCAGCCACAGGCTATCTGTTACCTTCCCACCACAAGGATGAGCGTTTGGAATACATTTTAAAATATTTTAAGATCATTTAATTTATTTTTTTGCCAGAGAAATTTATTAGAAAAACAATATATTTTTATAACTATGACACAATTATTCTATCACTGTACAACTGCAATAGTATAGCAATAGAGTATTGTGTATTAAATAGGCTATTCCAGGAAAGCTAACTGCCTTTAGTCATTTTGTTATTATAGGAAAACATATTTTAGGTTTCAAACAGCCAAATATATGTAGGCTTTTGGAACACACAATTATAGATGTTATGTTTCAACTTTCTAATATATATGTACTAATAGATGTATATTTTATATACATAAATATATATTATTTATATATGTCATATGTTTATACATATGTATATCTGTTAATTATTCTAATAAGTATGTATATACATAAATATATGAAAATATATATTGATATCTGGGCAAAGAGTAGACAGAAACTTAGGAAAAATTGTTAACTTGAAAGTTGGTGAAAAAATGTTCTCTTTAATAATGTTACATTATTTATACAGTTAAAAAAATAGCCTTAGCCATAGATAGCTGCAAAAATCTTTTCATCTTCTCTGTAAAGGTGACCCCCTCCCCATACCCACAATGTATTATTCTGCTATCTTAGCATCTTACATATACACATTAATACTATTTTACTAAGTGTGTTTTTCTAATTCACTGTGAGTTAGTTAAGGGTGAGGATTACCTCTTACTAGTTTTTGTATGCTAGCTCAGAGAATAACATGGGGCACAGGGCATGCACTTGCATTTTGTAAATTACTGGATGAATGAAGAGGCAAGTTTCTTCATGTAGCCCCACACTGACGGAAGCAGCACATTCATATATATAGCCAGTTATGATCAGAATGCATAAATATCATCTACAACATCAGAAAACTTTGGTCAAATCAGAAAATAACCGTCTTTGAAGTAGGAATATGCAAATAATTTATAAGTGAGTCTGGAGGAAGTGTGAACAAAAATTTGGGGGTTTGTTCCATTGATATGTACCCTGACTTCAGGTTTCTCAAGGTTTTTGGGGGGTTTCCCCCAAATTCTCCTGAGGTCCATTAAGATGATACAATTTTTTCCAAGGTTTTAAAAGTTCTTAACACGAACACATTACTCTGACCTTTAGGATTTGAACGGAATCACCATCAGTGATGATGGTTTAAGTGGGGATGGGCTGGAGATTCAGCCTAGGGATGTAATTTTGGACAGGGCTGCACAGCCATCGTTTAAGGGAGTAGGCGAGACCCCAAGAGAAAACAATGTAGGGAAGCAGAAGTGGGGACTAAAGAAAGGACTGCTGGGAATGCTCATGATAAAAACAGAACAAAAAAAAAAAACACCCTCAACCAAACAAGTAAATATGGTAAACAGAGCAGTGGGAATCAGTTAGTTGGGTATGTCCTATGTTTGCCTGCTAACAAGAATCACTAGGAGCTTCCTGTTAACAACAGAGATTTGTAACCTTCTCTCAAGTTAGAATTTCCAGGACAGAGGGCTGGAAATTGGTTCGCTCAATACATGACCCCTGGTGATTCTTATAAGCAGGAAGTTTAGAGAACATTGGACTACTTCATTATAATTTCCTGATGGGGAATTTAGAAAGCAAATGTTTGCAAATCCTCACACTCACATGCCCACACATACATCTGTGCCTATAGAGGCCCCCTTCCCTCCCTCCCTCCCTCCCTCCCTCCCTCCCTCCCTTCCTTCCTTCCTTCCTTCCTTCCTTCGTAAATGTATGTTTACTAAATGTGAATATCTGTGATAGAATAAGACCCTGCTTCTCACTGTGAGAGGAATTAAAGGAAATAGAAAATTCAGTATCAAACTCTACACACCACTACTGGATATAATTTACAAATTTACAAACTTTCGTGGGTGTTTTGGGTACATTACCTAACTACGTAAGCAGGCAGGTCGTGTGTGCGTGTGTGTTTTGTTTTGTTTGTTTGCTTTTTAAACACTCATTGAATGAAGCTGGATAGTCAAGCTGAGTCATTTAGTCCTTAAAAAAGTCCCTAATCCCTCTTTCACTTGGGACTTTTGAATTCAAAGAGTTTAAGTATTTTATGTATGATACACTTTTGCTAGAAAACTATTTGAACGATCAGTGTGTTCAATGTATTGACACTAGGGTACATCTTTGGCTTGAATTGACTAACTTTGGCCCTCTGATGATTTTCTGACCAGCACCCTTTTTAACTTGAAGGAAGGCTCCTTTTTGATCCCAATCAGTCTTTCATTCTTTGAGAGTTAAGTTTCTGGGTTGAAAATATGTTGTATTTTGGGGGATACACACATTGTACTTATAGTATTATTAATAAATGAGTGTAAGTCAGCTAAAATGGATTAAGAAAAATAAGTATAAAGCCACAAATGGAAGTTTACAGTGAGGAAATATACTGAACTTGGATTGTGAGAGGCCTTCACACGTCACTGGGTCCTCTCATTTATTCATTCTGAGGGCAGAAGTCTAATAACAAATATAGTATGAACTCCACAGGATAGTAAGCTTCTTGAAGGAAAGACCTCACATTAATAACTGCCTAGTGCCTGTTAACACAAGGCGGCATAGAGTACATATCTGTAAGTCTTGACGAGACTTGAATTTGGTTAAGGAATATCTGGGAGTGGTTGCTTTCCCTGTGTCTGATCCTCAAAAGTGGGGTGATCAGCCTTTATGTGGGTTATAATTGAATCCTCTCTTTGCTCCTCTTCAATATATTTTATAGGTGAAAAGTAGCAATAACAAACATCTTTGGTTAATAAGCTTTTTTAAATTTTTTTATTTTTATTTATTTATTTATTTTTGGTTAATAAGTGTTTTAATAAAATCAATCCAGTTTAGTTTTTATGAAGCTTTTGTCTATCTCCCTTGTATCTTTTCCATATAATATGATAAACAGTGGGTTTCAGAGACAGTTTTCTCGACTTGGTTTTACTATTAGTTAATACTTCTAAAATGTCCCATTTTCACTACCAGGGTGGCTCATTTCTTGTTGGGAGCTGCGGTTCTTGAAGAAGGGGAGTTCCTTTAAGGCTGGTAACACTTTGGAATCCCCAGGGATGGTCCGTGGCAAAAGAGATTAGAATTCTGAAGTGATACCCTTTAAACCACAACTGGTCAGACTATCATCTATCATCTGAGTCATCAACCAGGACAGTCTGAACAGAGGAAGGGAAAAAAGACAAAATCCTCATAAAAGTACAGCGCACCCAGCAGAAAATTATGCAGTCATGCTTTAGAATTTTGAGTTCTAACTCATCAAAATATTTCTAAACTTAAAATCCCAAAGAGGCTGCCATAAGCTTTCTTACGCTATGTTGTTATTTACATATACATTTTAGTTATTATTATTTACATTTTTATTGTATCTTTTCCATTACCATTTATCCCCCCATACCCTTTTCTACCTCCACCCACCCTCTTACCCACACAATCAATACTTGCTGATTGCCCTTGCCCACAAGCTCTTTCTCTTTTTTCTTCTTTGCTCAGTCCCTCCACCTGCAAACGGCCCCCCACCCCCACCCACAGCTGTCAGCCTGCTCCCCATCTATGAGTCTGTCTCTATTTCCCTTGTCAGTTCAGTTTGTTCATTAGATTCCACATATGAGTGAAAGCATAGGGTACTTGAACACATATTCTTTAAGCTGGTTTATAACATTTTCCTGAGTTGTTTTTTTTTAAAATAGATTTTTGCCAACACCCCAAGCTTCAAATTTATTAATGTACTTTTTAAAGATGCCTACGTGTCCAATGTAATACAAAGAACTGAATCTGTTTGAAAAGCATCAACCATCAAGTCATTCGTTAGAGGCTATGGGAGTGGTATGTCTGAATAGACATAGAGGTAGGTCACTTCCATGGCACCTGGGTCCCTGAAGAGTTTATAGAAGGGGATCTCATATTATCACAGAGAACAATAATAAACTCTGGAATAATTAAATAATTTTTCTTTCATAAATAACTTAGGAATTAGTGTTTGTGAAAATGGCTGAGTATTTCTGGCCATTCCCGAGGAGAGCCTTCTCCTCTCCATTCTGCGTGCACTGTGGCCCCATCTCGGCATGGCCGAGTTGCCTAGTCATGGTGTAGCCATTTTAAGCTGCTGCCACTGCCACTTGTGCTAAATTTAGCTTTCATTTGTTTGTATTATCTTTTGCAAAAGTCTGTAACACATAAGGAATTACATGCATAATACATAGAATTCAGGTTTTGTGAGCCTGGATTTATATGCCAACTCTGTAGCTTCCTGACAGTGGGATTTGGGGCAAGTTACCTAGTAGACTCCTTCCCTCCCTCCCTCCCCAAACCTCCTCACAAAGTCATCCTTATCTCTAATATGCAGGTTGTAAGATGTACCTACTAGAGTTGTAAAGAGTAGGTGAGTAAACATAATGCTAAGTTCCCAGCAAAATGTTGGCACATAGTAAACTGATGAATATTAATGAGTTAGGAAGAAAAGTCCTAAAGTCTGGAGGGAGCCCCTGAGACCCAGCCTGACGTCCTGGCTCCAGTATTTACTAGCTGTCCACCTTGGGATTTCTCCTGACCACCTCCGTCTCTCTCGGCCTCTGTTTTCTCATTTGTAAAATAGGAAGAATATTTTTAACCTTCCTCACTGAACTAAGAGGCTAAAAAGAAACTTTTTTTGTAAAATTGCTTTGTGAAAACTATAAAATATTAAAGTGTTATTAATATGATTACAAAGTTTTGAGAGTTAGCTTTCTTCCTGCTGGGAATAGTATTTCTTTTTTTCATTTTGAGCTCCACGGTCTTTTCCTGCCAAAGATTATGGCTTTTTTTCCTTCTTTTGTTCTGTTATCTCGACTCTATTCTAATGGCTTCAAGAGCAAGGACTCAGTTTTAAAGCTGGGGGCTGCAGTGCTCACAGCCGAGGGACAGTCTATCGGGGGCACTGCTCGGAGGGTGGCGAGGGCCAGGGCTGAGGAGTGGGGCAGACCTGGTCTTCTGTGACAAGAAGGCATCAACACAAAAACCTTGAGGACATGGAGCTACTCTGAGGTAAAGAGGAACACTGACGGGCTTCCACTGACTTGCCCTGACCTTAGTAAGGAAGGAAAAGACCATGAGATGAAGGAAAGTGAAAGGGAGGTTGCTGGGGTTTTCTGAGGGACGATACCCAAAGGCTGTGTCAACTCAAAGCATCCCACACGTCTTTCTCCTTGTGTGATGGACAAAGACTACATCTTATTAATTTTTTAAAATCCCAGTTCCTGTCACAAGAACTGGCATATAGTTGGCACTAAAAAAAATATTTCTGAAATGAGCAGAAAATCATGCAATTATTGTTTTATTTTACTATTATTTGTTACAGCAACAGCATATAGAATACATAATGACATATATAATATAAAAATAACAACAGCATTTATTAGGTACTTATGCTATCATATATTTAGAACCTTATGTCCATTATTTCATTTAACACTCAGAACAGCCTTCTTAGGTAGAGGCTATGGTTATCCTCATTTTAGAGAGGAGAAAACCAAAGTTTTGGAAGGAGGTTCTGCAACACTGTGGTGGGGCCTAGGGTAGCAAGTTAAGTAAGGAAAATAAAATAATTATAGGGGAGAGTTGAGGGTCCCAGTGAGCATGGACCACATGAGTCTAAGAGGAAATGCTCAGCACAAACACTGTTCGCTTCAGCAATGCTCTGCAGCCAGAGCAGTTGGCTGAGTTTATTTCATCTTAGAAACCAGTGGCTATGCAGACTTTATCCCCTTTGTGCTCCCTTGGACTTAGGAGGGGATAAATCAGTGAATGGAGATGGGAGCAACTGAGATGTGCTTGTTCTACAGCATGGTAGGAATGAGTGATGGTCGTTGGCTCTTGGGTATTTGAAGTTGTGCTTCACCCCACCATCTTAGCAAAACTACTTGGCTGCTGGCCTATATGATCTTAACATTATTCAAGAAATACTGGTTAAATACATTCAGAAGGGGCCACTGGAGGCCAGAGAACTTAATGACTTATGCAGCCTACGTTTTGTGCAACCCCATTACTTGCTGACTAATTGGTGTAGGGGCTAGAGGAGAAAAGAAGAATCCTTACCAGACAAAAACCAGGGCCATTTGGGTGGAGTTGCTGGGGTCATTCATCAAAAACATCACAGTATCTACCTCTGATTAAACCAGGGCAAGGTAAATGCACTAGCTGTGAAGGCGATGGTTGCTCCCTTTTAACTGAAGACCCAGGTCTGCTTAGCAAAATGTAGGAGGGCTTGTGTGATCTTCCCTGTGCAAGGGAAGGGGAACAAGGTGGATGGGACTTAAATTGTTGAGTTACGAAGAAATAGATATCTTTTATTTTAATTTACTTTGGGCAAGCAGGAATTTGGTGTTATAGCAAAGTACTACCTGGGTTAATACAGAGTTAAGCTAAGAACGATTTGGGGGTAGTAGGACTGATTATAAATGAAACACTTCTGATGGGAAAGGAACTCTTTTCTTTTTTTTAGCTCTTTTCTTTAGTGTGATAAGAAGTCATAGGGAGGCAGATTTGGGCTCTACTGAAAGAAGAATGTTTGAAAACTTTGTGCGGAACTGCAAATGGAACTGAACAGTGCTAAAGAAGCTTTGCTTGCTGGAGGCAATCAAGGAGAAGGTAGACAGAGGACCATCAGCTGGGAATGTTGAACTGGGCCAGTGATGGCACCCCTGTGCCGGGAGGACCAGAAGCATCCTCACGGCCCCTCACCCTTCACTCAGAGCTGCTCTGTTCTCTCTCTTTTTCTATATTGGGCTTCCCCATATGATTTCCTTTGAAGAAAGATCTCGAAAAACAAGTTTTAAAATCACTTAGCTATTAAAATTTTTAAAAATCACTTAACTAGTTGACCTTTATGGCTAGCTAGTACCAACTCTGAAATTTTATAGTATTAAATCCTGTTTGATGTTTTCTAAGAAATCAGGTTACTGACTGATCCATTCTTCGGAAGTTTGAAGGGAAAGGAAGGAGAGCATGAGGAGCATGGAAAGTGTAAATAGAAGAGGGAGGACTTCTTTTCCCTAAGGACCAGAGGCAGGAGGCTCTAGCCCTGACTCAGCTTGGAATTGCCTTTTAAACAGAATACCTATAAACCAGGTAAATCAGAATCTTGGGATGGTGTCTGGTGAAAGGTATTCATAAAATGTGGAAAAGTTGAGAGCCACTCACTACTTAATGGTGGAGCAGTGACAAATGTTCTTTTGTACACATTGAGAACAAATGAGTCAGACAACCTCTGGCACAGTGGTTCTTAAACTTCAGGTGCTTCAGAATCACTTGAAAGACTTGTTCAAACGCACCCAGAGTTTCTGATTTGCTAGGTCTGTGGCCAGGCCAAAAATGTGCTTTTTTAAAACAAATTCCAGTTGATGCTGATACTGTCGATCTGAGAACCATACTTTGAAAACCATCCTTCTAACAAAAGATTTACTTTAGACATGAAAATGAAAATCCTCCTAACAGTGGTCAGTTAATTTACAGTATGTACTTTTGATATATTGTGATAGTGACATTTTCCCTCCGTGGTCTTCCTTGAAAAACACATTAACCTAGGTCCACCCATGTTGTTGCAAATGGTAAGGTTTCATCCTTTTATGGCTGAGTGTATATATATATATATATATATATATATATATATATCTCACAGCTTTTTTTATCCATTTGTTTACCGATGAGTACTTGGGTTGCTTCCATATTTATTCTTTCAAATTAGTGTTTTGGGTTTCTTTGGATATATACCCGGAAGTGGAATCTCTGGGTCATAAGAAGTTCCATTTTAATTCTTTGAGGAGCCCCCATATTGTTTTCCATGGTGGCTACACCAATTTGTGTTCCTACCAACAGTGCATGAGGGTTCCCTTATCTCCTCATCTTGACCGACCCTGCTAAGTGAATAAGTCAGAAAAAGACAAATACCATATTATTGCACCTATATGTGGAATCTAAAGAACAAACTATTCTTGTGGAATAGTTTGAAAACTTAGCAAACAATTATGTGGAATTAATGAACAAACAAAAATGAAACAGACTCATAGATACAGAGAACAAAAAAATGATTGGCAGAGGGGAGGTGGTTGAGGGACTGGGTGAAAAAGGTGAAGGGAATAAGAAGTACAAATTAGTAGTTACAAAATACTCACAGGGATATAAAATACAGTACAGGGAATATAGTCACTAATATGTAATAACTATGTACAGTGCCAGGTGGGTCCTGGAGAAATTGGGGGAACACTTTGTAAACTATATGATTATCTAACTGCTACACCAGTAGTCCCCAACATTGTTGGCACCAGGGACTGGTTTCGTGGAAGACAATTTTTCCATGGATGTGCAGGGTGCAGGATGGGGGTGAGGGAAAAAAGGTAGAGCACAGGCAATAATGAGGATGAAGCTTCGCTCACTCACCCATGCTGCTCACTTCATGCTGTGTAGCTCAGTTCCTAACAGGCCACAGACTGGTCCGCAGCCCAGGGGCTGGGGACTCCTGCACTATGCTGTACACCTGAAACTAACACAAAATAATATTAAGTGTAAACTGTAATTGAAAAATAAAGCATTAAACTAGTCTAATTGTGAAACAAACATCAAACAAATACCCAGTTGAGGGAAGTTCTACAGCAGATCTGACTAGTGATTCTCAAAACTGTCAAGGTCATCAAAAACAAAAAAAGTCTGAAAAACTGTCAGAGCTAAGAAGACCCTAAGTAGACATGACTGAATATAATGTGGTATCCTGGATGGGATCCTGGAACAGAAAAAAAAGAAAAATTGAGAAAATAACCTATTAATATTATGTCATTGAGTGTGACAAATGCACCTTTACTTATGTAATGTGACAGTAATAGGGAAAATTAGGTATGGTATAAATGGGAAATCTCTATAATATTACAGTGCTAATTACATAATTCTGTAAGTCTGAAATTGTTCTAGGATAAACATATTTATAGAGAGAGAGAACTTTCTGGATGTTATAATGCAAACCATTCCTGGTGGAAGTTGCAGGGTTGTCCTTAAAGAGCATCATGGGCCCTGACTTGTGTAGCTCGGTGGGTGAAGCACCTTCATCGTGTAAACTGTAAGTAAGGTCACTTGATGCGTGGGTCACCGGCCAGCAGTGATCACGGAATGCTGCGGATAGCTCGTCGAAACTCGAGAAAAACATACACAGAGACAACCAGGTCCTGTGGGGGAATAGGAACAGCAGGGCCACTCCTCACGTGGGGAGTGCCTTGGCCACCCTCTCTCCTGGAGGGCGCCGCTTGGCCACCCTCCCTGGTCGGGAGAGCGCCCCGTTCCCCCTCCGGCTTTTTATTGGTTTCATTTGCATAAGAATTCAGGTAAAAGCTCATTACTCATTGCTAGGAAGTAAGGATCAAGCAATAGATAACAAGGAAGTCTGAGGGCCTATTTTGAGTCAGAATCAAAGAGCTGTAAAACTTTAAGGAACAAACTAACTTCCTCCTTGGACCCTTCTCATTCAACTGAGAGCATTCTAAACAAAGCAGGTTTCACAGGATTTTACATATTCTTTCTTAGGCCTGATCACCCGGAATCCGCCCTTTTCAGCACAGAGCTGCACCACCCTGTCGTTGTTTCGGGCTTAGGTGGAGCAAGGGAAGTAAGGCAACCAAGAGATAAGGAGATTTTCTCCCAGACGATGAGGACTCAAGCTATGTCAAAGCTGAGGAGTGAAGATCCATCACCCCCTTTTGCTGTAGCCCCCAAAGTCCTTTCTTGGAGGCCTCCCATGTGATCATGCCTGTCTTAGGTCGTTCCCCCCTTGGGGAATCTTACCCGTCATTGGCTAACCGATCAAGCTTTGGGGTTCAGTTATGAGTTAAGCAGCAGAAGCAGCACTCCTGCCAGGGAGATAAGCTTTTGTCTCCTTGCTGGCTTATGGTCCAAGGCCACTCCCTCAGCTTTAGCCTAGGCGGGGGTTACAGCTTCTGATACCAGGCAGGGTGGTTCCCAACAGTCACTGGTTCAATTCCCAGTCAGGACACATGCCTGAATTGTGGGCCATGTCCCCAGTTGGGGTTCTGTGAAGGGTAGTCAACTATGTTTCTCTCCCTATCTCTTTTCCTCCCTTCACCTGTCTCTAAAAGTAAATAAATAAAATCTTTTAAAAAAATTAAGAGCATGCTTCAGCTGCTCGTAGGCATATCCAGCAGCCCATGAGACCCAGATGCATGATTTTTACTCTAATTTTTCTATCAACTATTGAGAGAGGAATATTTAAGTCTCCTACTATTATGGATTTGTTTATTTCCCCTGAAGTTCCACCAGTTTTTGCTTCAATGATTTTGCTTTCAGGAAAACATATTCATACAGCAATCTTGGCTGATCAAATGGTTTCCTAGTGCATCACCGGAAGGTCCCTGAGGTACATGTGTTTTTAAGAAAAATAGCTTGAGATCCAAGAATGGCAGAGTGGAAGAGGAAGAAACTATACTAACCTCTTCCCAGGACCAATCGGAATTACAACTAAATTGTAGAGAAATCACCCATAGTATCAACTGAACACTGGCTGGAGAGAAGCCTTACAACCAAAGACAGACAGAAGAAACCACTTCACCGCAACAAGACTGGTAAGAAGTGAGGAGAAGGCACGAGAGGGCTGGCTGGGCTCCAACAGGTAGCAGCTGAAGTTCCAGAGGGATATTTCAGCAGCTGGGGGGTTCCCCCTGAGAAGTTTGGGTCTAAACCCCAAACTTGGCTCCCTAGTCTACAGCACCAGAGCCAGAAAGGAACCCAGATAACATCCAGCTGTGAAATGCAGCAGAGTTTTTGTCTTCTAGGGAGAGTCATTTGGAGATGCAAAGAGCCAATGCACAATTCATTCACAGCCACTTACCCTGGGCTCCTATAGAGGGAGGGCAGAGAGGACTACAGACACGTGAGGAGCTGGTGATTCTGGGAAAAGAACTGAAGAAACAACTACCAGAATCCCTGTGCTGAGTCATTCCCAATACTGCAGAAGCCATCTTACTCAGGCAAAGCATTCCTCTCCAAGTGGCATCAGCTTGAGGGGAAGCAATAGCCCTGCCCACAGGAATTACTCTGCCAAATCTTGTGGTGCTTAAGCCAGACTGTTGATTATATAGCTTGATTATATTAACAGCTGATCAGTGTAGTGACTGACTAGTTTAACAGCTAAGGTTGAAAATACAAAGCAGGAGCAAAAAATGGGAAGACAAAGAAACAGACCCCAAATGAAAGAACAAGAGAGTTCTCCAGAAGAACTAGATGAAAGTGAGGCCAACAATTTATCAGATAGTTTAATGATTATAAGGATACTCAATAGCATGTAAAAAAGACATAGAAACCACAGAAAAGGACCAGTTAGAAATAAAGAACAAAATATCTGAAATAAATAATACACTGGAAGGAAAAAACAGTAGGATAGATGAAGCAGAGGATAGAATCAGTGTTTTTGGAAGACAAGGTAGAAGAAAACACCCAGGCAGAGTAGCAAAAAGAAGAATTTTTAAAAATGAGGAGAGCTTAAGAGACATTTTGGACAACATGAAACTTAACAACATCCGCATCATGGGAATACCAGAAGGAAAAGAGAGTAAGCGAGGGACCAAGAACCTATTTGAAGAAATAATGACCAAAAACTCTAATCTTGTGAAGGAAAAGTCACAGAAGTCCAGGAAGCTCAGAGATTCTCAAATAAGTTGGACCCAAAGAAGCCTACATCAAGACACATCATAATTAAAATGACAAGGCTTAAAAAGAAGGAGAGAATCCTAAAAACTGTAAGAGAAAAGCAGATAATTACCTACAAGGGAGCACCAATTAGACTGGCATCTGATTACTCAACAGAAACATTTCAGGCAAGAAGGGAGTGTCATGAAATATTCAAGGTGATAAAAAGCAAGGACCTACAACCAAGGCTACTTTACCCAGCAAGATTATTATTTAAAACTGAAGGAGAAATAAGGAGCTTCCCAGACAAGAAAAAGTTAAAGGAGTTTGTTAACACCAAACCAGTACTGCAACAAATGTTAAAGGGCTTGCTTTAAGAAGAAGAAAAAGAGAAAGAAAAAAAAAAACAGAGGAAAACAGTCTAACAATAAAATGTCACTACATACATATCTATCAATAATCACCTTAAATGCAAATGGCTTAAATGCCTCAACTAAAAGAAGGAAGAAGGTAGCTGAATAGATAAGAAAACAAGATCCATGTATATGCTGCCTTCAACAGACCCATCTCAGATCAAAAGATACAAACAGACTAAAAGCAAAGAGTTGGAAAAAGATATTTTGTGCAAATAGAAAAGAAAAAAAAGCTAAGGTAGCAGTACTTATATCCAACAAAATAGACTTTAAAACCAAGGCTATGGTAAGAGACAAAGAAGGACACTATGTAATGATAAAGGGAGCAATCCAATGAGGATATAACCCTAGAAAACATTTATGCACCCAACACAAGAGCACCTAAATATGTAAAGCAAATTTTGATGGACATGAAAAGAGAGAATGACAGAAATACAGTCATAGTTTGGGTTTTTAACACCCCATTGACTTCAATGGATAGATTTTCCATGCAGAACATCAACAAGGAGATAGCAGCCTTAAACAACACACTAGATCAAATGGATTTAATCAATATCTTCAGAGCATTTCATTCCAAAAGAGCAGAATATACATACTTTTCAAGTGCACATGGAACATTTTCTAGGATAGACCATATGCTAGGGAAAAAAACAAGTCTCAATAAATTTAAAAAGATTGAAATCTATTAAGCATCTTCTTTGACCACAATGCTATGAAACTAGAAATCAATCACAAGAAGAACACTGAAAAACATTCAAAGACATGTACACTAAATAACATGTTATTAAATAATGAATGAGTCAAAAACAAGATCAAGGAAGAAATCAAAAGATACCTTGAAACAAATGAAAATGAGGGAACAACAATTCAAAACCTGTGGGACACTGGGAAAGCAATCCTAAGAGGGAAATTCATAACATTACAGGCCTATCTCAAAAAAATAAGAAAATGCTCAAATAAACAATCTAACTTCACATTTAAAGGAACTTGCAGAAAGAATAACAAACAAAGACCAAAATGGGTAGAAGGAAGGAAATAATAAAGACCAGAGCAAAAATAAATAAAATAGAGTCTAAAAAATTATACAAAAGATCAATGAATCCAAGAGCTGGTTCTTTGAAAAGATAAACAAGATTGACAAACGCTTAACCAGACTCATCAAGAAAAATAGAGAAAGGATCCAAATAAATAAAATCATAAATGAAAGAGGAGAAATAACAACTGACACCAACAAAACACAAAGGATTATAGAAAATATTATGGACAATTGTATGGGAACAACTGGACAACCTGGATGAAATGGATAAATTCCTAGAAACATACAACCTTTCAAAAGTAAATCAGGAAGAATCTGATTAGACAGATTACATGTAATGAAATTGAAGCACTAATCAAAAAACTGCCAACAAACAAATGCCCTGGACCAGATGGCTCACAGGTGAATTTTACCAAACATTCCTAGAAGAACTAGTGCCTCTCCTTCTCAAAAACTCTTTCATAAAATTCAAGAGGAGGGAAGGCTCCCAAATTCATTGCATGAAGCCAGCATTATCCTAATTCCAAAACTAGATAAAGACATTACAAAGAAAGAAAATTATAAGCCAATATCACTGGTGAACATCTAAAGTCCTCAACAAAATATTAGCAAACCAAATACAGCAATGCATCTAAAAGATCATACACCATGATCAAGTGGGATTTACTCCAGGAATGTAAGATTGGTACAACATTTGCAAATCAATAAATGTGATTCACCACATAAACAAAATGAAGGATAAAAACCACATGATCATATCAATAGATGCAGAAGCAGCTTTTGATAAAATATAGCACCCATTTATGATCAAGACTCCCAGCAAAGTGGGAATAGAAGGAACATACCTAAACATAATAAAGGCCATATATGACAAACCCACTGCCTGTGTCATAATCAATGAGGAAAAACTTCAAGCATTCCCCTTAAGATCAGGAAAAGGACAGGGATGTCTGCTTTCACCTCTCTTATTCAACATAGTACTGGAAGTCCTAGCCACAGCAATCAGACAAGAATAAGACATAAAAGGCATCCAAATTGAAAAGGAAGAAGTAAAACTGTTTTTATTGGCAGATGACATGATACTGTACATAGAGGAACCCCAAAGATTCCACCAAGAAACTACCAGAACAGAAAAATGAATTCAGCAAAGTAGCAGGATACAAAATCAATATCCAGAAATCAGTTGTACTTTTATATGCCAGTAACAAACTAACAGAAAGGGAAATTAAGAAAACAATCCCATTTGCAATTGCTTCAAAAGGAATAAAATACCTAGGAATAAACCTAACCAAGCATGTCAAAGACTTGTCGATGGAAAATTATAAGACACTGAGGAAAGAAAGAAGAGACAAATAAATGGAAGCACATACCATATTCATGAATAGAAAGAATTAACATCATTAAAATGCCTATATTACCCAAAGCAACCTATAGATTCACTGCAATTCCTGTCAAGATTCCAGTGAAGTATTTCACAGAACTAGAAGAAATATTTCCATTACTTATGTGGAGCCACAGAAAGCCCACATAACAACAGTGATCAACTTCACGTCACTGCCGCTACCAGAACCAATAAGTAGAGACAAGGATTAAATCTGTATGAGAGCTTTATTCAGATGGCCAGTGATCTAGAAGATGGCAGGTTGTGTACCTTAAAAGGCTATCTTACATTTCATTTCAAGCCAACCTTTTCATAAGGAGAAGAAAAGTGTCGGTATGAGGCTTGGAATTCAGGGAAAAGGTTCATCAAATAAAAGCTACAGTCCGGCAATTTCCCTAGCACCGTTTCTTCTGTTGACCAGTGATTCTTTATCTGCATTCCGAGTGGCAGACGTCTGTCCCTGGAACACAATGGCTCACATACCATCTTGATTGCTTACAGTCCTCCTGGGGCACAAAGGTCAAACTGCTTGTGGTCTCCTAGAGTCAGGGTGGGTCATAATTTCAGTTCCTGAAACAATAGCTTTTTAAATGAATTAATTACTAAGCTTATTGACTATAACTTGAAACTAATATTTTCCAACTAGTGAGTTCCCCTATCACTTTATCTTTTGCTTTTTCAAGAGAATTTGCTCAAGGTGGTCTAGATGAAAGACAGTCAGAGGTCTTTACCTAGGCAATACTTTGTGTCTTGTTTGTAGTTATGGATTGCCTTATTCCATTGGCTTCAAGAAATTTCCCATATATTTACTTAAGTATTAATATGTCCTTGGAACACTGTGGGCTCACAATGTGTGGTGGGGTTTGGAGGGCAATACAACCAGTCTCTAGACACATTATGTATAACAATCACCCAATATTCACATTGTTTATCCAACTTGGTTTTAGGTCCCCTCATTATTTGGGGGGTTGGTTGCTTATGGTCCCTGCCATAGTATATGGCAAGGTTCAAGTAGTAATCACACCCGGATAGGAGATAATAATTCAAGGGCAAACTAAATGACTCATGTAACGTTAGAGCGAATTGGTTTGGACCAATGACCTGTTCTTTCAAGTGACTAACCATGCATTTGCAGGGTTGAGTGAGGAAATCAAAGCACTGTTCATGACTGGCAGTGACCTAGATAACAGGTTTATGGGAGCAGCTTAGATAGCTGATTCATATTCCATCCAGGCAGGGGCTCCTAAAGAATAAGACTGCAAAGTTAAATGTGAAATAATGACATAGTGACAACTAAACTTCTGGGGCCCTCAGCACCATTCTAATGAACTCATTTGATCCTCATTGAGGCACAGAGAAGGTAAGCAACTTGCCCAAGCTCACACAGCTTGGAGTGAAGCCAGGATTCCAATCTGGGTTGTTCTACAGCAGAGCCCATGTTCTTAACAATTAGGCTCTCCTGCCTTTCTAGGGGAAGATATTAGGAAAAGTCCCACTCTTGACTAGCCTGGCTGAAGCATTTCCTCCAGGGTTTGCACTGGAACTTCCCAGGACCCCCACACCTGACTAAGGTCTAGGAAGGGGCCCTACCTGTACTGCTATTCACCCTGCTTTCCACACCACTACCACCACTATTGCCACCAGCAATTGGTAAATATTGACTGAGCTCCTGTTTTACACCAGGTACTATGGATAAAAACAAAGATGAAAAAGACACTGTAATCCTGCCCTCAGGAACTACAGAGGAGATAGACATCCAAGCAAACAAGCCAACAAAATCCCCAACAACCTCTAGTAAACTCCAAAAGAAAGAGGCCTGGAATCTCAGAGGGGCAGGGACCCACCTTGTCTTGGGAAGGACTCAGAGTGCCGAGACTCCCTTCCTCCTCACTTGGTTTTTCTCCTCTTACGTTCCTGATTGCTTCTATGTACAACTGCCGAACCTAAACAGCAGAGATTTGAATTTGTCCTACAAGGTGTTGGAATGTTCAGAAGGGAGGTGTTCTATTCATCCAGTAAAAGGTTTATAGATATGAATAGAGGCTCCAACTTGGCATTCGCTTATCTGCCTTCTTCTCTTAGGAAACAGGGAACATTTACATCTACTGCGTTTTTCTTCCAGGGCGGGAAAGTCCTGTTCTGTTTGCAAGCTGTTCTGGCAGCCTTGCCCGTCTTTTCATCCCTGTCTACAACAACAACAAACAGATGTTGCTGAGGCGTTGTTGTTGACGTGTTACCTTTCAAAACTCCCTCTGGTCACGGGGATAAGCCTCTTCCTGATGATGGATCATCATGATCTGACCTGACAAGTGGCCCTGTTGCCGTGGAGACCTGATGGAATCGGGTGCGTTTTTCGCAGGCATCACTCATACCAGGGTGCCAAAGGACTCTTCCGTACGTCATGCATGGCTGGCCTGTGGCAGGCTGTGGCCAGGCTTTTCCTGCGGGCAAAGCCTAATCAACCAATCATCTGCAGATAATATCAAGACCTTTGTTTGATACGTTAACAGTGACAGACAGGCTTCCACAGTTAATAACTTGGTGCCCTTTCACCACGAAGTTGTTTTGGAGGAAGAAAACTCTCTAGTCACCAGAGTTGGGATGAGAGGGCTGGCTTGTGTCCACATAAAATTCACATAAACACAACTTCACGTCATGCTTGTCACCACAAACTGTTTTGTTCTCAAAGAGCTTCTGATCTCGATTTCCGACATAACAACTTTCTTGGTGTGTGTGCCCTTTGGCAAGCACCACAAGCCCTGCTTCCTGTTTCTAAACTTGCAGACAACGATCTATACATCTCGCTGTTGTCAGTTTCAACCCAATACCAGCAGCACCTTCTTGCTGCTTTTTTATCTGCAGCTTAGGTTAAGAACACTCAAGAAGTTTAAGTTACTTTATTTGATAAAATATTCTTAATTAATTTGGTTAAATTTCCATACAACTCATAATGTAAAAAAGAAAGCAAGTAGAAATACAAGATCATCATTGCTAAGGCTTAAAACTCAGTGGTGACATGACTAAATACGTGAAGATTTTAATGCAATAAATTGCATTCCAGAAAGTTTTACACTCCCGCCAGCAGTGAATGAGATTTCCTGTTTCTTTGTAGTCTTATCGGCACTATTAGGAAAAGAAATTGTTTTTGCCAATGTGATAATAGGAAAGGTTCCCTTTTGCTGTTTCAATTTTTGCATTGGTTAAGCAGCAAGATGAACATTATTTTTGTCTTTTTTTACTTCACTTACATTTGCTCTACTGTGAATTGCCCTGGTGTTTTTTGCCCATTTTTGTTCTGGAATTCTCCTGTTTTTGTAATCAATTCTTATAAGCTCTTTATATTGTAAAGACGCTAGCTTATCACTATAGTATGCATGGTGGAGTTCCCCCTCCATTTAGATGTTCGTATTTTTATCTCATGTCTTTTCTTAAATTTAACATTTTTATGTGGTCAGATCTGTCATTATTTCCCTTGGGGTTCCTCATATGACTCTTAAATTTAAGAGTGCCCTTCGCAGCTAGTGATCAAATAAATATTCAGCTACATTTTCTTGGCATGTTTACAGTAAGGCTTCTTTGCCTGTGGTGTGTGTGTGTGTGCATATACTTGTGTGTGTGCACTTATTGGCACATGTCCTCAGGCCTCAGCCACTAGGAATTTAATGGTAGGCAGGAAGAACCTTCTTTTGCCAAAAGGACTGACCAATTGTCTATCTCAACATGCTCTGTTTAATAATATTTCCTTTCCTAATGATTTAAGTTTTCTCTTTTTACTAATTTAAAAGTAGTATTAGTCTAGCTTCAGTATGTTTCTTCCTGGAGTGGGCCAGGTCCTTTTTCATCATTCTCAGTTTTAGGGAGAGACTGTGAGGAAGCAGGGTTCCCTCTGTGTTTTATCTCCCCACTCATTCTCTCTGGCTCTGCCTACCGGGTCCAGCAGTGAACCTCACCGTGGTAAGCTTTGAGGCATCCAGGGAGAGTTGGAGTCATGATCTGAAACTGGGAGAGGCATGGAGCGTTTGCACAGAAATCCCACCAGGCTAATTTAGTCATGTTTATAAATGTCTTATCAGAGCACAGCTGAAGTTTGTCTGGCATTGGATCTAAAAACACAGCCTAGAAACTGATGCCCACAAAAAACAAGTGCCATGGCAAGAGGCACAATGAATATGTCTGGCCAATCCTAGTGTTCAAAAGATCCCAGTCCCATGGTGATGGTTTCTGCGTTTACACAGCACTGCACAGTTGCATGAAGGGGGGGAATGCCAATCTTAACTAAGACAAGAGTCAACAAAATGTTTCTTTCACAGGAAGCCACTAGCCACGGTACTCAGAAAGGTGGGTGGGAGTAGACACCTATATTAAGGTAATTTGCTCTCCTAATCTCTTTCATTCTTTCTTCCCTGCTTTCTTGCTTGTGGGCTTTCCACTCCGTTACACAATATGATAGTTCTTGCAAGCTGACCACCGAGAAAATTAGTCACAGAATTTCGTATGTCAAGTCCTGAAGCACTGTCAGTATTAATTTGCTGCATTCTCCACAAATCCAACATTGGAAACAGAGGCAGGCGATTGTTTTTAAATTTCAAGCATCGGGAACCACGGGAGTAAAAGGATCTTGCTGCTTTGAGGAAGTGTTGTAGCTGATATCAAAGTGCGACACGATTTAAATGAAATGTTTTAAGAATATACTCACACCCTGCCCTGCAATGTGGATCTGTTTTTCAAAATGAATTAGTTCAATCTTTATCTTGAATTCAAATACAATCTCCCCCTCCCCTTGAATACTAGACAAATCTGACTAACATTCATTTTTTTTCCTCCCAGTCTATTATAACTTCTGCTCTGGGTGTGTGTTTGGGTGGGGGTGGGGAGTTACAAGTATTTAAAATGTCCCAAGTTGTTGTAGTTTTACTCGAAAGTCATAGACAGCAAGTAACGAAGAAACCCAACTCACTCTAGCTAAAACTATAGAGAACCCTTTCCCCAGCTCCTGCTTCCCCAATTTCCACTCCCCTCCCTTGCTCTTCTTTTCCTTTTTTTCCGCAGCATGTATCACTCTCTAACATGCTATCGTTTTACTTGTTATGCTTATTGCCTGTCTCCTCCTCCATAGCACGTGCAGGGATACTCGTCTGTTTTATGCATTAATGTACTCTAAGTGCCTGCTATCTTATCTAGCACCTAGGTAGTCACTCACTAAATGTTCGTTGAACTCAATTTTTTCAGCTCGAGTCCCTCAAAAGCCCAGATTTTTGGTGAGGTGGGGTTCTTCAGCCCAGTGATGTCATCTAGGACCCAGTTTTCCAGTTGTCATCGTCTACCTTGTTTTTCTTATTGTCAACTCTCTCCTGAATCAGGATTCCCTTGTGGTCCCAGGCAGCTCTAGCTCCAGGGCTTCTTATTCAAATGCAGTAGAAGAGGCCTAGAGAGTTTATCTTGCAGGCCCAGCAAAAGTCCTGAGAGTCACTGTGAAATAAAGGCCTTGGTCACAGTCCCTGTGGCCAGGGGGATAGATGTGCTGATGGCTTAGCCTAGGCTAGGTGTTCCCTCTTTTCCTCCAAGATGGAATTAGCTTTTCAGGAATCACATGGATCCACAAACAGAAATGGAGGCACTGCTGGTGGGGTGGGGAGGAGTGGAGAATGCATGTTCCCACTACTCTGCAAGTTGCAAGAACATGTTGACCAATATGTGGTTGCCAGGACAACCAGACAGCGTTTGGGAAATCCCCTCTTCGTCCTTCCTAGTTTATGTGACTAGAGCTGAGGTTAGACCCAGCTTATGTGGTTAGATTGAGTTCGTCTTCTCATTTTTTTTTCAGATTCGAGCTTTCCTAAGAGTTCAGGAATCCTCTAAAAGGCTTCAAGAGGGCAAGCAAACAAAAGGTGGACTTTGAGGATTAAAAAATTATTGCTTCTTCACTTTTTCCATTGATGTAACTTACAAGCCCAAGGTTGTAGCCAGTGGCCATGAACAAGGGCGTCAGCCACAGCTGCTCCTAGCACGGCAGAGCTCCTAGCCACCTGGAGAGACCAATGCACTGTGATAACTGGCTCTCCTTGCCCTTCCTTATTCCTAGATGCATTAACTCAGTATTCAATCCCAAGTAGAATACTGTTTGATTTGGCCACCCCTAATTCTATAATACAGGGGATGGGTTGCTGCAGGAATGTACTGGGAGATGGTGCAATTTTCTAAGTGGTATATTGAGTTATTGTATGTGCCAGAAATTGTAATTCCATCTTCAGGATCTCAGTCTCCTGTGTTATCCACAACATAAGAGAAGCACTGTCATCCTCTAAAACCTCAGCTTACAAAAATAAGATAAGTGGTAATTATTTTCATTACTACTGCAGACTCCTCAGTACAATATTATTCGTTTGGAGTGGTGTCAACACACATGAATTCCTCCGAGAATGAAATGTGGCCACTAACCCATGCGTGTTCTAGTGCCTGCCTGCCTTGCCAACTTCATCGTGTGCTGATTTCTTTTTTCTTTCTGGTTTAGCCACACTGGACTTTAAGTTACAGAAACAATCCAAAGTCTTTTCCTTTCTTAGGTCCTTAGGGCCTGGGTTCAAGTTCTGCCCTCACCACTTACTAGCTGTGTAACAAGGACAAGCTACTTAAACCTTTCCATGCTTCACTTTCCTCACCTAGGAGATAGGGCTAACAATAGTCCTCCTTCACAGGATTGTGTTAGGATTGAAGGATATGATCTATATAATGTTTCTAGAATGTTTCTGGCTCACAATAATTTAAAATATTAGCTTTTCTCCCTCTTTTTGTTCCTGTTCCCCCAACACTTCCCCCTCTCCTTCCCTTCCTTTTTCCAAATCTGGATTTTCAATGTCTTATTATATAACAGTCATTACTTCAGAGGCTTTTGCTGGTCATCCAATCTAAAGTAACTCCTTTGTTATTTTATCTCATATCTCTCTTTTTTCCATCATTGTGTCTATATCAACTTGTAGTTACATGTTTATTTGCTTTAACTACTTGTTCATTATCTTTCTCCATGAGTAAACTAAAACTTCTACAATAGAGGGGTCCTTGGGTGTTTCATTCGTCATTGTACATATTATACATGACTGCACAGAGCAGGTAGTCAATAAATAACTCAGAATGAAAGCCTGAGTCTTCCAAACAGTAGGGGAACTACAAGGAAACTGAAGTTCTGAATCACCAATAATTTTGCAATATCCTAGGGCAGAAGCTCCACTGCAGGATACCTTCATGGGTTGAAATGGGGGTGGTTGGGGAAGCATTCTTGCTACCTAAAAGAGTACCATGCCACTTGGACATCTTTGATTTCCAGGTCCTCCACTGTAGAAGTAGATGGAAGTGCCAAGCAGGGGACAAGGATGGCCATCAGACGGCTAGGAGAGACTGCAGACTAGCTTGGTGGAGGAATCTTATTCAGCAGCCCATGGAAGACACCTTCTAGGGACCTCCAGAAACATTTGAAAGATACCTTTCAGGGGTTTTCAGATCCACTATCCCCAGCCTCTGGAAAGAACCAGAGAAACTTAGTTTGGGGCTGTTCTTGTTATCTGTGTGGATGGGTAAGGCCAAGGAAACTTGAATTACAGTACTCATCATTATGTGCAGAGTTCAGAGAGAGAGAAATACTCCAGGAAAAAACCATAACTGGTTCACTGACGGAGTGTCACAGGAAGGGAGAAAAGCACAGAGTTTTACCAAAACTTTGGTATCACCCATGTGAATCTCCACAGTGGGCTATGACCTTAACTCTCTGCAGGGAGTGTTGATGGGGAAATTGATCATTTTCTATCATATCGAACCTTTTAAAATCAAAATTTTCAGAATTAGTCAATAATAAAGAATGCTAAATACATTTATCTTATATTATCTGGACAAGTGGAGAGGAGCAAGCTGGTAAACATATGTTAGTAAGATGGGAAACGTTCACACTGACACTTTTAATGAGAGGGTGGTCTCCTAAGAGTCAGGATGTCACAGTTGTGCTGTTTTAACCCCTTACAAGTTCTGTTTAAACAACTTATAATGGGAGTGGATAAAATAAAATTGTGAACAGCTCTTTCTCTCCTACAGTTCAACCAATCTTATTCCTTAAAAGTAACCACTATTAAAACAGGCCTGTGGGCCTTTTTTTCCCACTTTTTCTATATATTCTTTTACTTATACATATCCCATAAGTTTATATAATTATCTTTTTATTGATAAGTATCCTCTTATTGATATGTTGTTTCCAATATTTCTTAACAAACAATGCTGCAATGAGAGTACTTGTACCTATATCTCCATATATACACAAGGTCTGTCTAGAAGGTATCCAGCCATGTAATATGAAAAATAGAGACATTTATTGAAGAAGATACAAGATACAAGAAACACTGTACACAGGACAATGATGTCTCAGTCCCCTTCAAAGTAGGCACCTTGGGACCTCACACAGTTCTGCTAGTCCCATCAGCTGCCATGTTGTATTTTCCTGAACCTTATCAATGGTCCGAAATCTCTTCCCTTTCAAAGGTGATTTTAGTTTTGGGAAAAGCCAGAAGTTGCATGGTGCCAAATCTGGGCTGTAGGGGGTGCTGAGTCACCTGGGTGATTTGATGTTTCGCAAAAAACTGCACGAGACATGATACAGGACCGGGCATGTTGTTGCGATGAAGCTGCCAATCACCAGGTGCCCATAGCTGTGGCCTTCTGAATCAACTGAATAGTTTCTGTGTAGAATGTTCAAGCTTAACACAAAATTTGATGCAGATTCATTGCTCTATTCACTCAGTTATTTTGAATGCAATGGCCACACAGTACACACGCTCACTCAACAGCATCTACCATCCCCACAGACTCGTACAGTGAAGTTATTATTGTTCACACATGAGCATTCCAGTCCACTCTCTTTGACTGCCAGATTATATCAATGACAAAACCATTCTCATTGTATTAACAATGGCTGGACTTTTTCCAGACAGACCTAATATTTAGGGTATATTTGTAGACTAAATTCCTAGATGTGTGATTGATGGGTCAAAGTCATGTTTATTGGAAATTACTGGGGCCCAGTCCTGACTGCATGTCTCTGTTTGAGTGTTGACATGGGCACCTTCACTTCTTTGCACTGAGCTTGGTCTATGTAATTTTTAATGGCCCCTCTAGCTCTAACATGGTTTAAGTCTAAGATCCTCAGGCTCCTATAGATGATGGCTGCTTAGGCTGACTTTTTGTGCTGTGATTTTGAGAATGATTCTTGATTTAGAAGCAAAGCAGAGAGAGAAGAAATTTTTAAAGTAAATGAACAAATGCAATTGAAGATGAACATGTATTGTCCATAAATATCAAGAAAAGACAAAACTGAGCCCAGGTGGACTATATACACTTAACTACCTCAAAAAAGATTAAAGATAAAAATGGTGAATTTACTATGAATGTAGATACGTAGATGTTTTAACTGAAAAAAAAAATCTTGATATTTAATGAGATTAGAGCTCTTTGTACTGAACAGAGGGCATCATATTAGGGTTGGCACTAACCCAACCCATAACCTTTGAGCTACACAGCCCTTGTCACTGTGCCATCAGCTACTTTCATAAGAGAACATGGCTAAACCTGCCCAGTCTTTGGCTGGGGATCCTTTCAGGAAAATCCAGGGTGCTACTGAAGTGTTGTAGGTGACTCAGGTAGTGGAATTGTGTCTTTGAGTCAGGGCAGAATTTTAGCTTTTCCCTGGTTTGGGGGTTTAGTCACTGGGGCTAGTTCTCTAAAGTCATATTTGAAGACCTATATGATTTTTCCTATAAAATGTGTTATCTTGAGAAAGCAGTTTCATTGTAACTGAGATTCATAAGCTGTTTCCTTAAGATTCTACTTCAAGTTTACTTGAAGGTGTTGCTATTCACTTCCTTTCTAGGAATAACGGGTTTAGCTCCAGAGAATGATCACCATGTCTTCATCTGTAATTTAGAAACAACTAAGATATTCAAACCTTATGACAGAGATTTGAGTGTGTTTTAGTTTAAATAATTGGTAGAGCTTCTCCTTATAAAATTTTGAGCTTCCAATTTAATTCAGTAACATTAAACCTTCAATGTATCTGACTGAAATTTCTTAACATTTATGAAGCGGATATTTGTGGAGTGCCCATATATCATCACAAGACCTAATGGGAAGGAATAGAGAAAATTGAAATTTTTTACTGAATTGAGATGTGTAAATATCAGCACCAATCAGAATTTTTCCGAAGTGGATACCATGAATAACTTCAATGAATGCTTTACAGATTCAATATTGACCTTCATATACACTTTTTTTTTCTTTCAGGCTTAAAGGTGCTCATCTAAGATGTTAATGGTTACATTTATTTCTCCAGCATAAATCTATAATATTATCAATCAAGAAAGGTTGGGATAAAGAAGTAGTTAGGTATACACATGATATTATAGAGCTAATAGATGGCTATGTCCTGTCTAGAATCCCCAAATTACCTGTAAATTAGTACATTGAGTATGAATTAGTATTTCTGACTTCAGACAAACTTTTATCCCATTGCTGATGACATTGCTGGCACATTACATAGAGCCTAAGTGATATATCATGCTCTTTGGTTCTGTGGCTAGGACAGAGCATTACATCAATATCTAGCTTTCCTCCTCCCTCAGTAATAGAATTTTGGCTGAATCCGTGGCTGTGTAGAGAAAGTCTGCAGCTAGGTGTGTCCAAGTGATGAACTTCTGACTAACGGAGTACAAGGGGATGTACCATGCGGGTGGGTCATAGCTTCTGGGAACTTTCCTTGGCAAAGACCAATGGTATATGCACTTTAAGACCCTTGGTATTCTTTTTTTGCCCTCTGTTGTTACTTTTAATGTATGTCTGATAATGGGACACCCCTCTTGGATCAGAACTTTAAGACCATAGCTTTGGGACAGCAGAGGAGAAAACTGGAAGGACCCTAGTCCCTGACAAATTGGGAGATCAGAGTTGCCATAATAGACCTAGGTTTCTACCTCCAGACTTTTTTATATGAGAAAAGCAGAGTTCTATCTTTCGTTAAAGCATTGTTAATTTACAGCCTATTCCCATTAATTCATCACCTATTCTTTTGATGGGCCTTAGTCTGATTTCTCTTGATAAAAAAAACCACACTTTATTCTGAAATTAATATTAGGCTATATGATCTGATGCACAGTCCAGCAAATGAACAAGAATGTTTCAAATTGCAATGACATCGAAAAACTCCAGAGTGGAAGCTTGCTGTCTGTCTGTCACAAGTATGTCAGTGGTTGGGGTGGTGGTGTTTGGGTTAGAACAGTTAAAAGTAATTTAGTCATTTGCGATGCTGAAATAAGAATGCTTATTTCATACCATCAGCCATACTTCTTGTTAGGGACTGTAAACAAGAGCATATGTTCATTCTAATTTACCTGTTGTTTTTCTTTTTCAAATCATTTTAATGCCAATACCCTTGAAAGAAGGACAAACAAAAACAACAAAAAGGAGGAAATATTCCGGCACTGCTGATAAGCCATATCTCTAGATAAATTAGAGGTGACCACAACGTGACTGGATTTTTGTAACTGTACTAGTTAAAAAAATGCATGTTTAATTTATTTAAATCTGATGAGTGTGTCACAATTATATTTTATTAGCTTTTTTCAAAAGCATCAGGTTAAACAGGTTAGTGTCACTGCTCCCTTGTCCTCTTTTAACAAAAAGGGCTGAACCCCTCAATTAACTAAATAATATGCAAGATATTTGCAGAAGGTAGAGGTGCTCTCCAAAGTCCTCTAACTTTCTATAGGTTGCTTATTCTCATGCCCCCGACTTCCCCATGATTCTGCTCCAATTGCTTCCCCAATCCGGGAAGTCTTATTTGTATTTCACGCCCACCCTGTCTATCCTCATCGCTCCCTTCTTGTGATTTTGAAATTCCTTTTACATTCTACTTGCATCATTTTGAATCCCAGAACTAGCATTTTTGTCATTGCCATTTGCCTCACTGAAGACATCCCCGAAAATGTGGCTCAAAGGAAGGACCCCCTCGGGGACAGGGGTTGCCCAGATAAATGATTCATTCACTACAGGGATGGATTTTTTTCAAACGTCATTTTCATTCTGAAAAGTAGGAAACTGGTTTTCCTGTCTTTTGAAGCATCATCGGAAATCCAGAGGCTGGAGAGCAAACCGTGTAACTGTGAGGTTTTTGAATGAACAGGGAAAAAAAGTGATCCCACCAGGAGGGAGGTCTGATAGCTCACACCTATCCTTTTTCCCTGGTTGCTGAAGTTGCAGAAGCAGCCTCAGTAACGTGCAGCAGCAGCGACGTGACTCACGGTCAGCTGACAGAGCAGGAAGTCACCTCAAACTGCACTGACAGACGGGAAAGTCCAGAGAAGATTGAACGTACTTTTTAAGAAAGGAAATAAAGAAAGCACTCTGTAGCTGAGGGGCTATGTCACAAGGTTAAAAAGCCCGATTACACTGATAGTTCTATGCAAGGCAGTGGCCTGGGAATGTATTGATCTGTGTATAAAGGCATTACTATAATATTTGCAAGCTACTCATGTATGTTTTAGTCATTAAAAATAGAACACTACTCCTGTTGGAAGAATAAAATTAATTCATCTTCAAGGGGCTGGATTAAATACTAACTAAATTGTGGGAGTCTTCACAAGGATGGTCATAATCAGAATTGTGAAGCAAGACCTCTTCCCTCTCAGTCAAGCTGCCTGCTTTTTGGAGTTCTTCTTTTGTACCAGGGAGCCAGGGATCTCATGCAGTTCTCCTCTTTTTTTCAAAACAGAGGATAAAAACTGTCTTAGTCAATCAACAAATCCAGAAAAATATGAGGACCTGTGGTGTACCAAGTAGTCTGCAAGGGAGTATGGGATAAACTGGATAGGAAAAGATTTTTGAGGAGCTCTATCTAGTTGGGGTCAACAAGATGTAAACATGTCAAAAGGTGAGTCACCACATCACAGTTATTTCAAGGAAGAATATGGTAGATTATCAAATGGCAATGTCAAGAGGACACAGTGTGGGTGTTGAGAGAAAGCCGAGGTTAGCATGGGCAAGGTTGGTCAAGGAAGTCTGTGTGCAAACAGAGCATCTAGAATCATAACCCACCTTAAAGCAGACAGTCTTTAAGTAAGTGGCAAAGGTCAAACCAGTTACCTCTGGAACAGCAATAGTCAAGGTAGATATTTGAGTAGAACGGTGGTCCAGGGACGAGAGTCTGAAGATCTGGGTCCTGATTCTCTGTTGAACAGAGATGCTTCTATTGCCTCACCTGTAACAAGTGCAGTGGTGTGAAGCACGGTATAAACTGTTACCCACATAGTAAACTTAAGTTATTGATAGTGCTGATATCATATGATTTTAGAATATGCTTTTGCATATAGAGATACTGCTTAACTTTAAGGACTAGAGTGGTCATTTAAAATTCTATACCTAGGTTATGAAGAAGAACCGCAGGAGGGAGGGCTAACTGTACATGTGAAATCACACGAAGGTGACCAGAGACCACATGTGTAAGCTTGTTTTGGGGTCTTGTTAGCAATAGGGTGAAACATTTGTTGTTTACTATCATAACCAATACAGATATTATTTTTCTAAGGGTCTTTCCATTTTCCTGAGCAGTGAGGCTAGTTTGCTCACAATGTCCCAAGTGAACATTACATTTTTAATCTGGACTTCTTACAGAGCTTGGTGTAATAAGAACTCAGTGTATATTGAATAAGGGTTTTCCAGATATAAGATGAAATCTGGTAATTATTGCTTCTAATTTGGAGAGCAGGAAACGTGGATCTTCCTCTTCACCTTAATGGAAAAGTGCTTGCTGTATTTATAGTGGGATCACACTGTATGAATCAGATATGCACAAATAAAGAAATAATAAAGAATGTGTCTTTATTTCCCCTCCTTAGCTCATCTTGCTCAGAGCCTGTTCGCCCTGATGAGTGGATGTGCATCTTTTCCTTGATGACTTCCATTCTCTCCAAGCTAAAAAAGATTCTTTGGGGTAAATATTGAGTCCATTCAAGGCTCAAACCCTCTTTCAGGGCAGTGTCTCCCCTCTCAAGAACTTCCTTCTTCCTCTTCTCTTGTTCTAGACCAGAGGACTTTGTGCAGGCAGAGGGGGAAGAACCTCTGATCCCCAGGTGGTCCTCTGCATCCGCTAGGCCACTGCAGAGGAGCCAGCTCCCTGGCCTCTGCTGCTCATAGAGGGATGGTCACTCCCATGTACCTTGGATGTTTGCTGGTACCCCCTCCTGATGTCCAGGGGTCTGCTCACACTGTCTCCATAGGTCTGTGTATTCCACACTCTGGCCCCAGGCCTTCTCCAGTCAGATGGTCCCCTTGGCACCTGTATGTTATCTTCTTCCCTCCCCCCATCTTTCCCTTGCCACTTTAGTGCCCTGCTGCAGTGTATGAGACCCTGTGGGGCTGCCCCAGGCCCCTTTCCCAAGTCAAGATTGGTGGAAGTCTGTAAGAAGCTGGCTGTTTTCCCGGCTCACACTGTTCAGATGGCCCTACCCCACACCTCTCAGGTTGTCCCCATGCCCAGGTCTGACCCTGGCCCTTCTCCTTTCTTTCTTGTTCATTCAGCTCTTTCCCAGAGGCCACGAAGGCTGTCAGGGGGTGGAGGGGACCAGTGAATTCATCCCTTCTTGGGGCTGGGAACTCCCTGTCTCTCCCTTCTGCCCTAGAACCAGTCCTCCAACACCCAGCTCGTAAGATCACACACATTTCATTTTCAATCTTTCTTCTCAGTAAGGCTCAGCCTTTGCCAAACAAGGAGTGTTTGTTTGTAGATCTTTGTCCAACTATAATCTTTTAAGAAGCCTTTTCAAACAAAATACAGTGATGACTCCCATTCTCATGAAATTCTGCCCATGAGCCCAATGGGTAGTGACTTCCAGGACAGTTAGAGAAAAAGAATCTCCAGAAACAAAAAGATGTTGACTCAATGTCTCAAAAATGTTATTCCCATTATAGGTGTTTCAAATATTTTGGTCTTTGTGACACCGCTGTGAGGTGGTCGGTGATGACATCAGTTCCCTGGTTGGGAGGGGCTTGCTCATTCATTCTGTAACTTAAATGTTCCTGGGTCTATGATTCATTCACAAAATATTTGTTCAGCAGCTACTTCATTCCGAACATGGAAGAAGTAGACTTTGTTTTCACAAGTGTTTCCTAAACATGCCGTGTGTGAACCATTGAGTATACAGATTGATGGGATAGGATGAAAGGTAGAGGGGGGCTGTGAACAGTGGGAAACCCTAGGAAAGGAGGGCAGTGGGCCTTGTCAGACAATGCATCATGGTTTAAGGCCAAAGGTGGATATGATGGAACCAGAGAGAGAAGGGATCTTCACCCTCAGGGATCTGAGCTGAACCTAAAGCCTCGGAGCAGCGGGGTGGAAACGTTGGGCCACAACGGATGGATGAATAAGCAAGTCCCTTGGAGGGCCAGCCCTGGAAGGAAGGGTGGGAACCAGGGCCAGGAGCGACCTTTTCTACACTGAACCAGAAAACCCGTTGGTAACCAGTCCAATTCAGAAAAGTGCACTTTTCTGCTGACTCGTTATACTTACTGCTGTGTTTTTCCCCCTTGCTTTCGGCTTTTATGATCTTTGTTTTTTAGAAGCTTGAAGCCACTGGTGAATGGTTAAGAAGACAAAGGAATCTCTGACCAAGGATGTCCAACCTTTTGGTGACTCTGGGCCACACTGGAAGAAGAGTTGTCTTGGGCCACACATTAAATACATTGCAACACGTAATCACTAAAAAACATCTCATAATGTTTTAAGTAAATTTACAATTTTGTATTGGGCCACATTCATAGCTATCCTGGGCTGCATGTGGCCCACAGGCCGCAGATTGGACACCTAGGCTTTCTTTTATTTCTGGTGGCAATTACCATTTTTGTTTAGAATTCCAGGAAGATTTGTATACAGATATGAAAATCCTGGGCAGGTTAGAGTTTGGATTCAACAATGGTAGACACTATTGTCTTTCCCACTTAGATAACTCATTGCAAGCAATTTTAACAAAAATCATACATGTGCTACATACAATCTGCTTTCTCCCTTAGACACCACAGTGCTTTAACAGCCCATCAGAAAGTGCTTACGGCCATTCTACTGGTTGACGTGACTAACATTTCATTCTGCAAAGTGAACCAGGAGCTAAATAGACTGCAATTACCTTACCTACAGTGGACTAATTTGGGGGAGGTATTTTCAGGTTAAAGTTTAGGGTTTGAAAGTCTTTGGTACTTAATTACAAATAATTAATCCATAGACTTGCCCTGTCCTAAGCAGTAACTTCTGACCACATGTGGCTCCTTAAATTTAAACTAATTAAAATTTTAGTTTGTCCATCACACTAGCCACATTTTTCAGCACTCAATAGACATGTGACCAGTGGCGCATCAATGTATCAGGCAGTGCAAACATAGAAGCTTTGCATTGTCACAGAAAATTCTGTTGGACAGTCCTAGTACAGAACTTAGTGCAACAGTATGGCTAGAAAAAAAATGGTTTTCATTGTTGTGTTTGCTTTTTAATAATATGGTTGGGGAATTAGACTGGTGATTATAGGAAAAGGAAAACATCATTTCCCCCAGAAATGCAGCACAATTGCTTTCTTCACTCTTATTTAAAATATGTATTGGTAAATATGGTATTGTAAATTTGGAAACTGAAAAAGAAACTTGGAGAAATGAATTATATCTACACACTGGCAGCCATGAGCGGGCTATTCAGATGTCTGGCTAGGCGAATGTCCCGACCACTGCATGGTCTGCAGAGACAGCTGCAGCTGACAGCCAGACCCACCGAGGTTCAAGTCCAGCTGCGCCGTTCACTGTCTGTATGACTGTGGACAAGTTTGTGTTTGACCTTTCTCATCTTGAGTTGTATCATCTTGTAGGGAAGATAATTATATCCATCTATAAGCATTTTGGCATCGAGTAAATGAAAATGTATATAAAATATTTGGCACATAGTAGAGAGTCCATTAAAAAAAAAACAGTTTCCAATTTAGAAGTTACCTTACTTAAGTAGTTAATGTAAACATTCATCACCTTTGTTTAAAGCTTTAGTTATAAAACTATCAAACCATAAAAGCTATAAACATTTTAGAAAATGTCGGTAAATATTTATTTGATTTTTGAATGTGGAAGAAATTTTCAAGTTTAAAGGCAATAGAAAACAGAAAACTGATAAATTTGATAACATTTGAAACTCCTTTACAACAAACCAACTACATAAACCAAATTAAAAGGCAAACAAACTGGGAAATATGTCTTCAACTAACATGACAAACAAAATGTTATTATTCTTAATTTTTAAAAGTCAATGGTAATATAAAATATGAGAAGCCCTAATAATAAAAAATAAGCATTAATAAGGAATATAAGCACAACATTAATAGAAAATAATGAACATTTCATAGAAGTAGAAATAAAAATTGTTAAGAAATGAAAAACAATTGTAATGTTAGAAATTTAAAATGTGCACATTAAAGTAGCTGGAGATTCTTTTACTTTCTTGCCTTCTCTCTCTCTCTTCCTCTCTCTGTTGTTTGTAAATGTGATGATTAAAAATATAAATACAGGTCAGGATAGGTATGTAAGACAGAAAGACAGAAATTTTTGGATAGTAGGACAATATATTTTTTTTCTGAAGTATTTACTCATACTGGGTCTCCTGGTCCCATATCAGGGGCTGAGACTGAAGGACTCAGAACGTGGAGTTCCTTCCCTGGCAGAGAAAAGACTCCTTGGGCCTAGCATCCTCAGACTGTAAGGTTTTACTGCCTTAAGGAAAAGGAGTTCCAGCCAAAAAGACTAAATGACAACTCCTTCCTGCCTAAGGGATTGTGGGAAGGAAAAAAATAAAAAGAGTGTAGAGTTGTCAGTGTTTTTATTCTCCTAACCCTGGTCAAACTTTGAGGTAGAATTGTGAGGGTAAGCATAAGGTGACATGGTAGAAACTTCTAAAAAGGATTGGAGAAACTGGAGATCAGCCAGTAGTGAGTGTGGCACTATGCCCACTTTGTCCCAGTATTAGCGTTGCACTGGTAGGTGGAATAGTCTATGGCTGTGAGCTTAAGGTGGTGGTCCTGGTTGCTGACAGCTTGGTAAAAAGCTAAGGAGTGTTTTGCAGGCTAGTGGATGGGAGGCCTCAGAGGCTGGGGCTTTAGGGCAGAAGCAGATGGCCCAGACTGGTCACAGGTGATGATGGGATGTAATAAGTTGGGTTGGAGCACAGCCCTCCAGAATTAGGTCAGATAAATTACACAAAGTATTTAACGCAGTGCTTAGCATGTAGTGAATGTTAATTGTCCTCATAACAATAAGGTCAACTATTGTGTGACCATTAGATGTTTACAAACAATTTTTTATCTTAGGAGGAAATGCTGTGTGATTAACATTTTTAAAGAAAGGACACAGAATATGTATCTTTGATATTACATATGTGCAAAAAAGGCTGTGAAGAAACACACCATAGTATTTACAAGGTATGCCTAAGAGGTGAAATTATATTTACATCACAAATCTACCAAAATGTAGCTACCCAAGTTTCTGTTGATGGACATGGGCATTGTTTTCAGTTGGGGACTGTTAGGAATAGTCCCCATCTTTTTGTTCCCAAATGCACACATTTCTGTTGGATTTGAACTTCAAAGTAGAATGCCTGGGTCCTGCAGTACATGTTCAGCTGCTGTGGTAGTGATGCCAAACAGTTTTCCAAAGTCATTGTATGGATTCACACACTCACCAGCAGCTTATGAGAGTCCCCATTGTTGCATATTTTAATGAGCCCTTGGCACTACCAGGCATTTTCATCTTAGCCCTTTGGCTGGGTGTATAGTGGTATCTCAGGATGGTTAATTACCTTTCCCTGTTGACTAATGGGGTTGAGCCCCTTTTCATATGCGGGCTGGCTTTTTGTGAGTAACTGTTCAAGTCTCACCCATTTTCTCATGTATTACTTTTATAATCATAAAAATTATCATTTACACAAATAAAAAGAATTAAATCACTTTCTGCCTTGCCTGTAATCTCATTTATACAAGCAATCTAAGGGGTAGCATCTTAACCAGCTCCCCCAAATGGACCACACACTTTAAGTAAAAATTATTTTATCTGTTCCTTTCTGGAGGTACTTATCATTTTATACACTGTTCATTGCTGTTTATGCACTTATCCTATGTCTTCTCCTGGACTATTCACTCTCAAACAGTGGCAACCTTTCTGATTCCCTTTGCATGAGGCACCTAACACTGCACACTGCATGCAAATAAAGGTATTTTGGATGAACAGAAATGCACAGACTTGAATCACATGTTGTGTAATCTAAGCATTGGAATGCAAAATTCAAACAATCCAGTCTACCCTCTCATTTCAACAGTGACCAAATTGAGCAACGGGGTAGGGCAAATACCTTGATTCCTAGTCCACCCCTGCTGCCGCTACACCACGCTGTCTTCTAAGAGACAGGAAGATAAGCAATGAATTATAGGTGTAAATCCTTCTAAACAAACACTACAGCAGCTCTTTCTACTAAAGAATTTGTAAATTCCGAAAAAAAACCATTCCAGAGAGGAGGCACATGAACCATGACTGCACCAAAAAATATATCCATATGGTATCAATGGTTACGCAGTCAGTTTTTGCCATTGCATTTTTCTATAATAGGATGGAGTTGGGTCGCAAAGATGTTTTAAGATCATTACCTTAGAAGAAATCTGTCATTGTGACAAAACCATAAGTATAGATAAATTAGAAACTGAGAAAGTGGCAAATGTTGCAGGGAAGATGGGATGAGTTGCTGGTCAGTGGGGAATAGTCTGAAGGGCAAGGAGTGAGTCATGCAGCCTGTGAAAACGATGCATCCCTGACCTGTGCATCCCTCGGTCATCGGTAAGAGAATATGAGAAAGATAAAATGGAGGTGCATATACCGGGTTTGGCCAGGCTTAGCAAATGTGAGCTTCAGCCATATTCTTGAGTTCGTGCCTAAGATCCAATGCCATTTCCTCATTACAATGTAGAAAATGTAGTGAGGAGTGAGGGACCTCACGAACACACCCAGAATGTCCTGAAAACCATTCAGACTCTGGCTGGCCTTGCCTCCTGCCTGGAAACGGAAGTAGAAGGTCCAGGAGGGAATTCCTGGAACCCCCTGAGGAGGATCAGAACATGCATTGCCCCCAGAATACCACTTTAGCATATTGATTATTTTGAGCTGAAGGCAACTGGGAAATGCCAAATGCAGGAGATCCTCTTTTTTTCTCCCCAAAAGCCAGGCATAAATTTCTCACAAGAAAGGTGCCTTCACAGTACTAGGAGGAAAAGAACATTCTTGTCACTGGTGGTGGGGTGTCAATGATGAGTCGAGTCTGCCTAAACAAATCTCATTAAAATACCCTGTATCTTCCATTAGTTTTCTTCATCTATCTCCTACTCACAAGCCCCAAATCCTTTCCTTGGTCTAGTCACTTCCACACATTTTATTGCCCTTCGTTAAAGTGGCACCTAAGCCCCCAAGTCGCACTGTTTTTAGGGGGAGGGTTTCATTTCCCTCCTTTAAAGAATTCCCCGCATGTCACATAAAAATACTAACATCAAATAAATTTTTATGTGTTCCTCCTGCAAATCTATTTTTTTGTCACATAGGGGAGTAAAAGTTCTCCTCTAGTCTCTTTGGGTCCCTGTCTGGGCCTAAGAATTAAACAGACTAACAGGAGAAAACTATGCATATTTTATTACATTTTCACACATACATGGGAGCTTCCACAAGAGAATAAAGATTCAAAGAGTGGCCAAAGCAGGAGGCTTTTCTACCTCTTAGACAAAGAAATAAAATATCCGTGAAGAATTAGTATGACAAAAGGGGTTGAGCTAGGGGTGGTAAATGGTGAAGAAGGAACTGGGAAGATAAGGGTAGTTTAACAAGTTTTGTTTGGGTAGATTTATTGGTCCCCAATTCCCTGTCTGTCCAGATGATAAAAATGTCTTACTTCTCCCTAATACAGGGATGCCAAATTTCATACAAGAGTTTTATCTCCTCATTTCAGGAAGAAAAAGGAGGGTCAGAGTGTCTGCTTGTACCTGCTTTTCGTAAGTGCCTGCCATTTCAAAATAATCAATAGGCCAAGTGGCATATTTTAGAGTGACCTAGTCTGGTTTCCTTCCTTCAGTTTAAACCACAGACTCCAGAAGAAAGACTTAAAGTGTAGAAGGCAAGTTTTTCTTATCCATACTATATAATGCCCTTCAGGAACCTGGGTTTTGTGAGGTAGACAGGTCGGGTCAGCCTGCCCTTCTATTCACTTTGGTGTTGTCATAGTCACTTCAGCAGGAATTTTCCCAAGGCTAGGAAGTTCCGATGATTCCTATTTTGGATCCACCAGGCCACCCAACCGAGACATGGAGACTACATACATAATAGCTTAAAGTTAATTTAAGAGAAGTCTAGAGTGCAGGTTCAATAACTCAAAGCTTAAGCATGGTAAAAGGTAACAGAGGTTCTCATAAATGTAATGCCTGTTGGAATTTACAAACATCAAAATGTAGTTGCTGGGGAGTTTTAGAGAACTAAAGGGGTTCAAAGCAAGCCCCCCCCCAAGATGTGCTACTTTGGCATGTAGATTATTTTGAATTGAAGGCAATGGAGGACCTGTAGGCTCAAGAGAAACTTTTACATCTCCCTCAGAGTATTTAAATTTGCAGTGTTGCCCTGGCCGGGTGGCTCAGCTGGTCGGAACATTGTCCTGATCACCAAAAAGGATGCGGGTTTGATCCCTGTTTGGGGCCTGTTCAGGGACAGCCAACTGATGTTTCTCTCTCTTGCTCTCTTTTTGTCTCTCACTGAAATCAATAAACGTATCCTCAAGCAAGGATTTAAAAAATAATAAAAAGATAAAAAAATGTGGGACCTTGCTCATAGTAAGAGTTACCACTAGAAATAACTTTGTACGGCCTGTACGCTAGGGCATGGCAAACTTGAATTAGCAAACATCTGATTTCCTTACTGTTCTACGAATTATCCTCCTCCCCTCTGAAACCTGCAGGCATCTTGCCTCATCCTTAACTTGGGATGCCACACGTCCCTTACGTTACCTTTCTGTCTCTGAGCCTCTCATGTATGTGGAGTCTCTGACTCACTCATGTATATGGGTTTCCCTATGGAGGTAGGGAATTAAATTTGATTATTTTTCTCTTGGTAATCTGTCCCATTTGGATTTAATTGTAAATATTAAACCAGTCAAAAGAACCCAGAAGAATAGGGGAAAAGTTCTTCCTACGCAAAACATTGGAAAGATCATCAAGTGAGATATCATTTTCCTCAATAGATCTTCGTTTTAGTCGATGCTGCTTTATTTTAGAAAAAAGGTGCCTGATGCAATGGCAGTATGTCCATGTAAAGCAGAAAAGAGTATGTCAAATTCTAAAACATGAAAGAAATCATTCTCACTCCTATTTGGTGGAAATATATTAAAAAGGAAGACATTGAACACCTTTTGGTCTCTTTTTACTTATAAACAAAAAGATTAATAAATGAACTTTTGAAACCTAACCTGTTGAGTAGAAGAACTCCCGGATTGGAAAATTTTGCAAATGCTTCCTCACCCCAGATACCAAACTGGTTTCTCATAACCATGACCTAAGACACTGGTTCTTATGATTCTTTGTCTTTCATAAAGTGCTACAGAGATAGCAGATCTTTTTTTTTTTTAAAGATTTTATTTATTTATTTTTAGAGAGGGAAGGGAGGGAGGGAGGGAGGGAGAGAGAGAGAGAGACATCAATGTGCAGTTGCTGGGGTCATGGCCTGCAACCTAGGAATGTACCCTGGCTGGGAATGAGATAGCAGATCTTATACATACTTGTTTGCTGACTGCATGAAATAAATAGTCCTTGACACAGCTTGGAGGGAAATGGCCACTGAACAAGGACAGCACTGGTTCTAAAGTACGTTTAAAGTACAGAATATTCGGGCCGAAGGGTCAACGTGAATTAGGTTGGTTTTCAGTTCATAAATCGTGTTGTTGCAAAAGATGAGTGTGTGTGTTTCTCGTTACGATAGAAAAGACACCATTTTTTTAATGCAGCAGGAAAAAAAATCTTTTGTTTGATTGTTTCTAGGCTTTAAGTTGAGAATTTTCCATGACGAAGTCTCCTTTGCGCTGTGGTCTGCAGCTGTGTGAGGTCTGAAGTACAGTCTTTGGCGTCACTCATTAATTCCCCACCCCTTCCAAAAAGCCTTTGGGGACTTAACAAAACTTTAAATCTCCCTAAAGATAGGGAAACATGGGACACATTAGAGATGCCCAAATCTTTGGTAAAAAGAACAGATTTCATTGTGGCTTGCTCTTCTCAAACACTTACTTCTTCAACCCAATCAGAAAGAAAAAGGATGAAAGAATAGCGAGGTCACTGCTAACCCAACCCTGGTCTCTTCTTGTTTCTGAAAAAACAAAATTTAGAAGGCTGCAACCTCAACTATGAGACCATTGGCTTTTAGCCCTTCTGTGAGAGGTAAAGCATTTCTTTCATCTATGATTCCTCTTCTCTCCTTTCCCTGCTCTCTGCCAAGAGAATGTGTGTGCGTGTGTGTGTGTGTGTGTGTGTGTGTGTTTTCCTTACTTCTTCCGCTAAAAGAATGGTTCTCCACCTGGGGTTATTTTGCCTCCCAAATATTTGGTAATGTCTTGAGACACATTTGATTGTGGCAGCTGGGTGTACTACTGGCGTCTAGTGGGTAGAAGCCAGGGATGCTGTGCAACACGCTACAATGCACAGGACAGTTTCTACACAAAGACTCACCTGACCCAAAATGTCAATATTCCTAATGTTGAGGCACTTGATCTAGAGGATTAAATGTGGAGGCCTCACTAGTCATACAATGATGTGTGGAGAAGCCTGAGTTAAAGAACAATTAAGAGCTACACGTCATTTCTCGTAAAATAACAGCAGTTTGGTGAACTCACAATCTGAGCTCAGCCACTCAGCAACAAGGTGTCATTGACAAGTTACTTAACTTCTTTGTACCTATTGGGAAAATATAATTAAAAGTGAAATCTCTTCCCAACCCAGAAAACCTTGCTTCGGAGGTAGAATAGATAGGAAACAATTTTACTATTGAATAAACATTAAATCAGAACATAATACACACCACAGGCGAGCGACTGAAAGGACCGCAAAGACAGAAAGACATTTTACTCTTTCCCATGGTAAAGAGACCCAACCCATTACAACACACGGGTTATGCAATTTGGAGTCAGGTGACCAGTAGGCCCACCTCCTGCCAGGACACCAATCTTCCTTGACGATTACATTTCAAAGAGATGACTCTCAGTCTTGTGAACATTTCTGAGTTTTTAGACTGGCAAGAGGTTTCTTTAGCCACTAAAAAAAAAATCACATATTTGTTTGAAAAGTACAGAGAAATTCTGAAAGAAAAGGGAGACCTGCATTCTCTTCCCTTGTTTTCAACAGGGGTCATTCAACCCCTGAGTTTTCATTTGCATTTGCCCTTATACATTTCAAGTTACTTGTGTATAAAAAGAGGTTAATAATAATAGTATTTACTTCTTAGAACTGTTGTAAAAATCATATAACTTAAAGCGTGCAGAAGCTGGTTAAATGAATTACACGAGGCCCCCCGCACTGCTGTGGCTCTCAGGCCCTGGAGACCTACAGCCTAGTAAGCAAACAGCAATCAGAGCCTGCAAATGCCCCATGGTTACCAAAGCAGAATGCTGATGACAAACAGTCACCAACAGCCAAATATGTGTTAAGCTATAGCCGATCATGTAATTTCCTTTGTTTGCGTCCATTGCTTTTCTGTACATGGTCATGTGGGTGATTTCATCATTGTGCCAACATCGCAGAGAGCCCTTACACAAACCTAGATGGTACAGCCCACTACACACCTAGGCTGTCCGGTATAACCTAGTCCTCCTCGGCTCCAAACCTGTGTGGCATGATTCTGTGCAAAACAGCCTCAGATTAAATCAAGTGCAAGAGAAATGACGCAATGAAGAGACTTAGCAAATGAGAGGTATGAGGCTGCTGCTGGCATAGCGTGGTTTTGTTTTGTTTTGTTTTGTTTTGTTTTGTTTTGTTTTGTTTTGTAGGTGTCATTTTTCTAATCAGGTCCATGACAGACATCCTAAGTGGTTCACGAAACAGAACAAAGTATTTTTTTCAAACATTTTAAAAAAAGACATTCACAAATATTTTAAGAAATATCTATGTAATCAGGGCAGTGATCTTCAGTAAAAAACAAAACAAAACAAAACAACAAAACCCAAACCTCTAAATAATCATGTTCTTAATGTCTTGTAGTTATGTTTGGAAATTGTTTCCTAACTATGGTAAACAATGTGTCTGAGTTTTTAAAATGTCCCTAGATGCACATTATTCTGAAAAAATAAATCAGTATGGTCAAACATTTTTTTTCCAGAACCAATCCTGAGAGCCAAACTAAAAAACTGGTCAAAGGAAAAGTACCAGGCTCTATAAATGCCCCAGGTTTGTCTTCAAATGGGAAGAAAACATTAAGAACACATGGAACCTTCCAAAAGGTTTTCAACAAGCTACCTTGGGAGCTCAGTTCAAAAATGGAGGTTCATGGACTGAAACAGATGTTTCAATGCAGCTCCAAAACTCTTTATAAATACTGCCACTTGGAAGGACAGTCCTGGATCAGAAGTTTCATTCCTCGCATATGTGATGTGTGCATGCCTTGTCTCAGTTTTCATAACTGTCTGTAATTTCTTCCTGAGTAGTGTCCATAACCACCCTGGCTTCTGCCACCATGGTCTCTGGACCTCCCATATCCATATCAATATCCATATCCTCCAGGTCAACTGTTGTGCTCGTGACTCTCATAGCCTTTGTCCCCACCACCTCTAGAGTAGCTGTGGCCATGCCCATGGGCCCCAAATGCACCCCTCTGGTTCCACGGGCTGACTTGCCACATGTTCCAAATGGATCGGGACCATCCAGAGACTCTCCAGTCATGGCTGTCATGGCATCCGAGGCATGCTCTGGATGGGGGAAGGCAGTGAAGCCAAAAACCTGGTATTGCTGAGTTTCCCAGGCCTTGACAACGGCCACCTCAGACATTGGCCTGAAGCCCTTGAACTGATCTTCCAGAGCCTGCTCATCGGTGTTGAAGTTAAGCCCTTCATGGAAGAGGTTCCTTTCCTCAGAGCACATGGCAGTGAATTAGAGTCCTGGGAGTTAAGGAAAAGGGCCAATAGACAGTTACCGCCGAGGGGCAGAGCGACTTGCGGTGTACTGTTTTATAGCAAACTCATTTTCATAAGTAGAAAGAATACACTATAAAACAATGAGGAAAAAGTATAGCATGATAAACACATAAACCATTGTATACACATGTATATACATGCGTATTATATATAATACATTTTATATATTAAAATTATATATATTATATACTATATCTATTATATATTAAAAACAAAAGCCAGTATATAGTCATTTATTATCATTATCAAGTATTAGTTACTATACCTAATTGCATGTACCATACTTTTATACGATTGGCAACATAGCAGGTCTGTTCACACCCACATCACCGCGAACATGTGAATAATGTTACAACAGCTCCCTTGTCACTAGGCAATAGGAATTTTTCAGCTTCATTGTAATCTTATGGGACCACTGTCAAATACGCGGTCTGCTGTTGACCGAAATGGGGTTCCTCAGCGCCTGAGTCTAAGCCTGTCCCCTGGCTCCTGTCAGGGGGGCACTCCTAACCACCTAACCACTCCCAGTTGGCTGCTGCCGATAGGAATTGATTTCTGCTCAAATAAACGCTTAAAATCGCCTCAGTTTATCTTTTGAAAAGGTTCGGGCCAGTGTTTGGCCATCAGTAAACGTTTGCTGCTTTGAGGCCTTGTGACGGCCCCGAGGTCCTGCCCCTGGTATACACTCCTCGCATGACTCCTTCTCCTTGAGTGCAGGCAGAACCTCTGCACATGGGGCACACGACTCCCCTGAGGAGGTTACTCCTTGGTTGGCTCTGAGTTCATCGAAAGGGAAATAATTCAGTGGGCCTGACTGAATCACATGGGTCCTTTACATCGAGGTGTAGAAATTAGAAGCAGAGAAAGTCGAGTAATATGAAGCAAGACGGCCTGTGGAGGGGGCCCACGTGGCAAGGAACTGCAGGCCGCCTCTAGGAGCTCAGAGCTGACCTTGCGGACACCCAGCAAGGACACAGGGGCCTCAGTCCCACAACCACAAGGAATTCTGCCGACAAACACACAAACGCAGGCAAGGACCCTGAGCTCCAAAAAGAAATGCAGCCTGGACAACATCTTTTTTCAATTTTGTGAAACCCTCAGCAAAAGACCTGGGCCTGGACCCTCAGCAAGCTCACCTGGGCCTGGACTTCTAATCCACAGAAACTAGAGAGAGAATAAATGATTGTTGTTTTGAGCTACACATTTTGTGGTCATTTGTTATGAACAATAGGAAATTCATACAGTCTTCAAAAAAAAAAAGGGTTAACGTTTTATTCTTATATCACCAACCAAGTGTTAGTGGAAACAACTGACCCACAGGGTCAACCGTACCACAGCCCATGTGTAAGCAACACCTAAAGCCTCTGTTGCAGCAGCAAAACTTATCAACAAATACACTGAACAAACCAACAGGGTGTGAGACTCCGGGCGAGTCCCTTCAGCTTGGTTTCCCTTCTACAGAGTTAGGGGGTTGACCCCACTGGTAACCAGGCCGCCCTGTTTACTGAGACTCCGAGTTCTCTCAGCGTCCCAAACAGTGAGTGTGGGAGGAGTACAGCTGGCTTTGCCATGGAGACCACCTCACAGCTGAGCAAACTGGACTGAATACTTCAGTTCCCCTTTAACAGACACGCTTTGGGTGTTCCTGGGAGGGTAGACAGGGATTCATCTAAGGCAAGCCTCCAAACATTTAGTGGGTTTGGCTCAAAAATATCTTATTTATAGATACCTTTATCTTTAGAAGTTTAAGTTACTGGAAATACATGTAATTAATCTTTGATTCATCCTTAAAGAATAAAGAGGGGCTTCACCGGAGGGTTCTGGAAAGCTACCGACATGCCCCAGGACACTCTGGGGAGCTAGCCGACCCCCAGCAGAGGCGGGCCTCGTCCTACGTTCTTGGGTCTCAGTGAGGCCACGAGCCTTCTCGGGAGGAGGTTGAAATGAAGGTGCCCTATCTCCGCTGGTCTCTCCCAGGTTCTGACTGGGATGGTGCTGGGATAGGCCCCCGGAACTGGCATTTTTAGCAAACACTTGTAATGGTTCTGAAAGCAGAAGTTCCGTGGGCTGAACCATGTCGAGTTCGAGGCTTGAAGGGAGTAGCTCAAGGAGTAAGTTGGAGATAACTTGGAGTATCAGGAAGCAGAATCCAACAGCTGTGGCTGAGTAAAGAAATTCCAATGAAGAGATTTTCATGGGCACTAACAACAGTGGGAAGCCAGCACTACCGCCACCGGCAGGAACAAGGAGCTGGGCTAGGATACTTCTGTCACTAAATCTCACTGGGTGACGGGCTGGGGAGGATGCCCCAGCAGAGGCTGCCCTCAAGGAGGGGTGCGGCAAATGCGTGAGACTCTGCAAGGAAGTAGGGAGGGTATCTTCCAAAGTGGAACTGAACTGGAAACCAGCCAGCAAGGATCCTCAGTACATTCCCGCAAGGGCTTCAGAGGCACTGAACTGGGCAGAGAAGGGCAGTAAGTGCGTGGGGGTGGCAGGACTAGCGATGACAAATAATCAGCACATTTTAAATCTCAAAGTCAAAATCATCAACACGAAGAACTGCTGGGCAATTCAAAGAGTGAGCAGACCAAATGGGAAGCAGTGCTTGCTACCAAGAGAATCAGTTATACTGGACGTCTCACACCAGGAGTCTGGGACTCAGGATGGGGATTCGGTGGAAGAAAGAGCGTGTGAGGAGGAGAACAGACGGTAAGGCAAAGCCTCCAGGGCTTGTGCACCTGACAGACCAGTCTGTTGAAATCAGCAGTGAAAACAATGAGAATTATACCTGAATGTACCGTGACAGTCTTCCAAAGACACGCAGACATAGTCGTGTCTCAGCTCTCGGGAACACCCATCCAATGTCATTCTTTGCTGACAGTACTGCCAAAGCTCACTGCTGCCCTCTGGGTAAAGCACACCGATGGCGTAGCACTCAGAGCACACAGCACAAGCTGCCTTGTCATCATGATTGATGACGGATCATCTACTTTCCTCACTAGACTATGACCACAACTCAAAGAATAACCAATCCAAAATACTTTTTTGTGTAATTGGGCTAATTTCAGCTCACAGTACATCTACTTTTCTCACTAGATTATGACCACAACTCAAAGAATAACCAATCCAAAATACTTTTTTATGTAACTGGGCGATTTCAGCTCATAGTACAGCTTAGCTAAACAGAGAAAAGGGAATATTTCTTTTTAACCAAACTGGCTCCTTTCCCAAGTCCCGACCCATTTGGTAAGTGGGAGAAAAGCTAAATGTCCATCTGAATTAAAACTCCAGTGATTTAAACAGTCCCTTAGGCTACCTTAAGTCATCATTGAATAAAGCTGCTCAGTGGCTCGCTTAGCCCGGCCTTCAACCTAGTTTCAATGGTGAAGTCGAGGGGCGGTTTTCCCTGAGCCTGCAGGTAAAGGTGCCCTTAGCTCAAAACAATCTGCATACCACAGATGCACATCTTGGGGTGGCTGGCTGTGATCTTACACTCCACCTAGACCTTTCCTGTCTACTTCTGTCCTTCCACCCTCTTAAGTGCCCAGCTGACCACATGTTAGCATGGCCCTCTGTAGGGTAACCTGCTCCCCACGATTCAAATGAGCACGCTGGGCAGCCCCTTTCCCTGAATGACCCCTTCACTTTATCAACCATATGTACAGTCAATCCTCATTGTTTACAGGTTTCAAATTTGTGAATTGACCTACCAGCTAAGATGTATTTTAACCCCCAAATCAATACTCCCACACACTCATGGTCATTCATACACATGTGCAGAGAGACAAAAAAAAAATCTAGTTTCCTGTTGTCCATGTTCCCAGCTGAGGTCAAATAAGGTGACAGACACTCTGCCTTGTTGTTGCCAATGCAAACTGCAAACAAATGTTCATGTCATGGTCTATTTAGTGCCAATTTCTCACGTTTTTGTGTTTTGTGTTGGTGATTTTTCTATTTAAAATGGTCCCCAAATATAGTACTGAGCTGCTGTGTGGTGTTACTTAGAGCAAGAAAGCTGTGAAGGACTTAATGGAAAAAACAGATATGATGGTGTGGACTGAATGCTTGTGTTCTCCAAAATCCATGTGTTGAAGCCCTAACCTCCTGTGCAGCCATGTTTGGAGCTGGGGCATCTAGGAAGGTAGTCAAGGTCAAATGAGGTCTTAAGGGTGGCGTCCTGATTAATTGCTCTTGTAGTAGCAATGGTCCTGTGTGTGCTAATTCAGTGTTGGTGACAATTTTACAGAACAGAACTACAGTGACTAAAGAGAATTGGCTGGATATAGTCTCATTCTAGGTCAAAAGCCAGCAAGGGGCAAAGGGGACTCTCATCTGGCTATCGGCTTTCCACACCTCCTTCCTCCTTTTCTTCTTCTTCCCGCCTCTCAGGGATCAGAAAGAGACAATCTCTCTTCCCCACCACACACACAGGCATTCACTAACCCACTTCCTGTTCTTGAAGTCCCTTATGTAAAACTGGGATCTAGTTAGACTGGCAGGCTCATCGCTAAGCTAAAAGGTAAAGACGTGGGAACAATCTTTTTTCAAGGTATTAGGCAAGCTTACGAAGCTGCAAAATCTCACATGGAATGTGATTATTATCACTGAAAAGTGATTATTATCTTCTCTTCCTTTGAATTCCTTCTCTAACAATCTCCCGAATCTCTTCCTTACCCTTGCTTTCCCCACCTCTTGATATTTCAGGCCAATCAGGAAAAACAAAAAAAAACACAACAAAATAAACCCTGATGTACTAGCAAGCCCCAAAGAGCAAAGTTCATTAATCATTTGTAACAAGTCATCCTCATTTTTCCTGACAGCCTCGTAGTGCAGAGCTCTTGACCTTGACTGTGACAGGCATCCAGAAAGGTCCTGCATTTGAGTCAGAAGATGTCAAGTAAGAACCACCCTGAGGTTGCCACACCTTCAAACTGCAGGCATTGATTTGTATATTTTCCCCTTCCTTCTTCCTTCTTCCATTGTCACAGCGTAGTGATCTTACAGCCAAATATCGCTTTTCAGGATAAAGTCCCCCAAATATACAATCACCTAGGCAACAGCTTTTCTATGTTCTTCTCAAACAATGCCCCTTCCATGAGCTACCAACTCACACAAAAAAAACAACAGACGATTTTCAGGTTTTCATCAATATCTTCACATCCTTTCACGATGTAGGTGGCACCTCAGGGAGTGCTCCAGCCAACTTGACATGAGATGGCACCGTGAGTTAAATTAAGAAACCAGCCCACCAGGCCCTGCCAGTGTGGCTCATTGGTTGGGCATCATCTTGCAAAGCGAAAGGTTGCTGGTCAGGGCACAGGCCTGGGTTGCGGGTTGAGTCCCCAGTCAGAGTGCCTGTGAGAGGCAACAAATTAATGTTTTTCACCTGCATCAATATTCTCTCCTCTCTTTCTCCCTCCCTTCCCTTCTCTCTAAAAATAAATAAATAAATAAAAATTTTTTTAAAGAAATCAGCCCACCAGACCAGCACAGCCATAGGGAGTAACCCCATTGAGTGACTATTGTTAAGGGAAAGTGGTCACAATAGTTGAACAAAAAGGAGTGTCAGCTAAAAAATCACCAATGGACACAGAAAAGAAGGAGACTCACAGCAGCATGTATCCAGCAAGGGACTGTGTCGGCGACAGTGCATTTGTCTAGCAAGTCTATGTGTAATATGGAGATGGCATAGCAGGCTATCAGAACCCAATGCCACTGTGCTCTGATTACCTTTGTTGTCACCTGTACTCACCAAGCAGTTTGGTGGTACTGTGAGTTATCTGAAAAAAAAAAAGGGGTGACTTACTCAGGCTACCATGAAGGTGAAATTTAAATGAACATTCTAGTCTTATACATTATCTTTCAGGTTTTATTTGAGTGAGTCAGCATCTCAAGGCTAGCCAACCCTGTGACACTTATATGAGATCATATCTGTACCTTCAAGATGATGAACCAGATATGGGGAAGTGAGCTCTCCAAGTAAATGTAGATTTGAGGGGTCTGTCTGGGGGCCAGACAGTCTTTATATCCCTCTCTAAAGCTTTTTCTCCCTACCTAAGCCTGTTGGGGCTAACCAGTTCTTGAATAATGCATGATATTCCCTTTGCCCGATAATTGTGCTGCTACTTGCTGCAATGCACTTGGAAATACCCTGGGGCCTTGTTATCCCACACTACCCAGCACTTCTGCTTCTGGTGAGACAAAGCTCTCAAGAGTACTTTTGTAAAACATAGAGTAATTTCATTAGAAATTACCAATACTTTTACAATTTCAGGCAAAAATTTATGGGGAGTTTGGCTGTAAGAAAAACTTCAACCCCACTCTCCCCCCCACCTAGTTTCCTAGCTAGGTTACAACGGGGAGTACAGGCTCGCTAACAGTGTGGGATTTCTCTTTCAAGTTTTGTCACATTATCTTGTATCCAACAGAGATGGCCTGGCTCAAAGGAGTGGGTTAAAGATGTTTCACTTTGCAAGTTGGCAGAAGCTACCATTTCTACCCTCAGGTTAAACCAATAAATGAATTTGAAACATATCTGTGATCTTGGTCGACCACCTCGGCCATTTTCTAACAACTTCTCGTTCTTCCTGCGCAGGTCCCAGAGCCTGCCTGAATGCTTTGTCCTGGTGTCGTGCGGACCCTCGTTTGGAAAGCAGCCCGTTCTCACTCCTCAAGAACAACAGTGCACGGTAGCGGCAAATGTTAACCACGCTTATCTTGAGTAGGATTTGGTTCAGAATATGATTCTGACCCCATGACAAGCCATCATCCTGTGAGGTTCTTCATTTGTTCTATGACTCAAGTCAGCCTTATTCTTGATAAAGTGGCTCTGGTTGAGACATTCAGCCATTATTCCCAGAGAGTTTAGCTGGCCTGTTTCTTGTCTGACACTAGATGTCAGGACCCCATTGCTTAGATTTCCTTTTATGGTCTAGATGAAAATCCAGTGTCGTGACAGTTATGAAGATCATTGGCAAAGGCTTAATTTTATCTGTTTATCACTGGCTATAAGCTCTTACATCTGTATAAACAAAAAAGTACCATTTTCAAGAATATTATATGACAGATCCTAAGTAGAAAACTTAACATGGTCTTGAACCATTGTATTCATGAATGTTTGATGTATTCAAACACATATTTATGTGGGCCAGCATTAGCTTCTGGTTTATTAAGAAGTTTTACCTTATCAATCTTTTAATTAGTTAAATGAGGAATTGGTACATGGAACGACTTCCTTTTGTTTTAGACTGTTTCTTTGTTCTTTTGTTCTTGCTGCCAGTATCCTTTTCTCAAATCATGAGAAGGTCCAAGAAATCTGCCAGTTATCAGTGCTCCCAAAGGCAAAGGTAAGAGTGGGGTCCCCTTCCTCTCTCCACCCGCGCTTCACTCCCATCATGTACCCCAGCACCGAATCAGAGCGCACTGTCAGGGCAATGACAGGGGACTGTTGTTTGCAGGTAGTGGTGATATTGATGTGTATTTTATTTTTAGGAAAAATTGTAACATCATTGGGAGAAAAAATGGCTGACAACCCCATTATGTTAAATTGTAAATTGTTGCCACCTGCAGTACCATTAATGTTTAATCGGATAGTTTCCCAGGGCAAGGAAAAATTATACTTCTGTAAAATACCTAATGTACTATGCAAAGAGGAGAAATCTTTTCTGCCTTATGAAGTATATTTACTTATTCTTATTTTACTTAGGTATGAAAGTTATTTCTGTAACCTTGGTGAGAATTTATGTTAGGAGAGATGGTGCCTATTTAATCAGATCATAAAACAATATTAATCTTTTCATTTTAAATCTAGGGTTCATTATTATTATCAGATGCTTCCTAAAGATTAAGTGAATCTATGCATGATTTATTGAAAAATAAAACTTTATAAAGGCAACACAAAAATTTTTTAGAAGCTATAAATATTTTCAAAACACACATGATTTTCATCTAATATGTGTTTCTGACACATGAAACAACTTACATGTTTTCCAACCGGAAGACTTAGCTGACACAATAAGTGACCAAAGAATATAAGATATTTTCTTTGGTCGGGACAGATTAAAAAATAAGTATTTCTGACATTCGGTTCAGTTCAGGACTTGATTAACAATGTCTCTTGGCCAGAATGTCTGCGAGCAAAATACATTCTGCTGCAACCAAAGAAAACAAACTTAGCTTTTAAACTGTTAGTGTGTAGGCCATTTGTCTTTCTCTCTGTACCCAGTCTCAAGAAGCCCGTGTAGGAGGGAGCTGGAAATGATTACAATGGACTTGGTTCAACTGGTGAAGTCAGAGACTCAGGAGTCAAGCTCAGAAACCCAGTAAAAGGCTGAAGACTGGCATCAAGCAGAAGCCTCTTTGTCCGGATCTCTGTGTCGCTGTCTGGCCGTGTGATGCTGCTCGCCCTGGACCAGCCTCAGGCGGGCAGAGCACTCACTGTCTTCCCTGTGTCACAGTGGTGCCTCATGTTTGGTTGGGAAACTATTCTTGAATGTTAGTATTAGGTATGATCGATTTGAATGATAAACTTTTTTTGGATCAAAGGATTAAATGCATTTTATCTTAGTCTAGTATTTAATCTCTATGTAAGTGGCAGCTTATGAAAACAAAACGTCCTGTGACTTCTGCCAAACTCAATGGTTTGTAACATTCAGGAAGAAGCAGCCCAGTTGAGAGTACCACGCACAACCACTTCAAAGCAGTGGCCTGTGAAGAAGGCGTTTCAGGAGGAGAGGAGGTCAGCAGCTTCAGAGCAGCAGAGAGCATGAACCGACTTCCAGTTCTGCAGAGCCCAGGCCGGGCCACTACCTCCGGGAGGGACACTGTGGGTCAGTCCGCCTGGCCCACTCCTTGGCACAGGTTTGCTGAGCAAGAGGATTAGGTCCAAGAGAAATGACCAACGAAATGCAATGAAGCCTGTTATCCTTTGCTCTGGGGCCAAGGCTCAAAGACAGCAGGGTGGTCTTTTAAAGGAGGAAACTGTCTGGACACCATCTGGGACAGCTTTCAGGTCCCACCCCTCGCTCTTGTGGCTTCTGGCTGCTCGGGCAGCCCCACATCCTCTCAGGTGGCAGGCTGCGGAGGAACTGCCAGAGACGCTAACTGGTTTAGACTGGATCTGAATTCCCCCAGGAAGTACTGTGTGGTGTGTGTGTGTGTGTGTGTGCGCACGCGTGTGTTTTAGGGGAGGGGTGGGGGGCAGGCCACTACCCCTCGTCAATATGCTTGAAGGACCTAGTTCCTGGAAAAAACCCGGAGGAAGTAAGCGGCTCATTGTTTGGGAACTAGGGGAGAAAAACACTCACGTTGCAGTAACATATTCGCTGTAAATTATGTATGGACAGCAAGTGTGTTTTCTTCAGCTTTGTGTTTGTCAAGGCACTTAACACAGAGGAGAGCATGGAAGGCACAGTTTCCCTTACCGTTGACTGAATTTCTGTGTTGTGAATGTGCATGCAGTGAAAATTCTGCCTGCTGCGGGGGAAAGCATTCAAAAAAGTAAGTGAAAGCAAAGCGAAGAGGGGGTGCCTCCTTGGTGGGAGGCAGGAAAATGAAGCATCCACCTTCTACCACTGCTGCTACCACCGTCACCACACACACAGGTGTGAGCACAAACGTACACCATGATAAAAGCGCCCAGTTTCCCTACCCTGCCATCAGTATGAACCTAAAAGTTACATGAACATATCCTACAAACTCACAGTTTAGTATTCCTCATGTTTGCTATGTATTTCATTTGCAATAAAATGCACACATGATAAACTTCAGTTTTGACAAATATAGACACCCAAGGAACTACCATAGCAAGACATGGAGCATTCTTATTGCCCTAAAAAGTTTAGTTCACATGCTCTTTTACAGTCCATCTCCCCACCTCACTCCAGGCACCCGGCAACCACTGATCTCCTTTGAGACAATGTAGATCAGACTGGCTCATCCTAGATTTTCATAGAAGTAGAATTACACAGTATGCACCTTCTTGTGTCTGGATTCTTTTGCACATCATGGTGCTTTCAAAAATATTAAGATCTGCCCTGGCTGGCGTAGCTCAGTGGATTGAGCGCAGGCTGCGAACCAGGCATCACAGGTTCGATTCCCAGCCAGGGCACATGCCTAGGTTGCAGGCCATGGCCTAATAATGATCCAGGAAACAGAAAGGTGAAGGTTGTATATAAAGGGAGATTGCCTTAATCAAGTATAAAAATTGGAATAAAAATTAGAAATACAATAAAATCGAATTACTCTGTTCATACTCCCCCCGCCAAAAAATATTAAGATCCATGTTGCTACATAAATTAGTAGCTCATTTCTTTTTATTGTAAAGTGATATTCCATTGAATGGATACACCATCATTTATTTATTCATTTATTTCTTGATGGACATTTGTGTTGCTTTCAGTTTAGGGATATTATGAACAAAGCTTATATGAGTTTTGGTGTACCAGTTTTTGTATACACTGTACACATACATTGCTGGGTCATTTGATACTGATTTTGTTGTTGTTTATGTACTTCTATTGCATTCATATCTGCTCTTTATGATTTAATTCCTTCTAATTGTTTTCGATTCAATTTGTTCTTTTTGTATCTCTTAACTTGAAAATTTAGATAATTAAACTTGTGAATATTCTCATCTCTTCATAGCTTTATTGAGATATTATTTACATATAACATTGTAAATTTATATGATGATTAGATGCATGTATATATTGCAAGAATCTCATTTTCTAATGTAAGTATATAAAATTTTCCTTAAGGACCACTTTGAGTTCACTGCACGGATTTTGTTGAATGGACATTCCTTGCTTTACATGGGAGTGAGGGACCATAAAAATGACCATGCAAACTAAAATCATGCAAAGCACTCTTCATAATCAATGGAGAAATTACAAGTCTACTGTGACCTTTAAAACTTTTTGTCATACATTAAAAATTCTGTCTGTTTTCAGTGCATAGGAAAATGAAAAACAGTAAAAATATTAATTTAGTGTATTGTAATTTAAAACACTAGAAACATTAAAGTGTTAATGAAATGCTGAGAATTAAAGTGCTTTATTTCTTTGTAAAAAAAAAGAACCTTAGGAAATTGAGACAGAGTTACAGTTTGGGAAAATGCAGAATCTGCAGGTGTGGATGGTGGCAGTGATTGCACCACAATGGGTGTGTTCTTAATGCTACTGCACTGTGCACTTACGAATGTTACCGTGGTACATTGTACATTATGTGTGTGTTACCACACTGCAAAAATCAATTAGGAGTAGCTTGAACTCTGCTTGTTGCCTCCTCATTGTATATTTATGAGACAAAGCGAGCAGTGTGCTCACTTTGAATTGTTATACTCAGAACTTTCTAAGTTTGCTGGTTCCAACATTTTATCCTTTTCACTTCCAGTGGTATAAAATACCTAAGCATTCCCTTCATGTAAAGTTTTTGCCAATGTCACTCACTTCCTCTGGGACATTTTTTTCCCTTTTTGTTACAAGCACTTTCCTTGTTTATGTCACCATCACTCCTAGGTTCCTCTGATTGCAAATTTAAAGTCTTTCAAAAAAAAATGGCAGTTTTAACATTTCCACATTATCTATTTCTTCTGTAATTCCATTTGCCTTTTGATTCAAATTGCACTTCCAACAGGATAACTTTTCATTCGTTTGACGTACTTTTATCCTTGTTGGCCAGGTGTTTCTTTGGGACGCTCTTTTTTGTAAAATGTCCTGTGGCTTATCAGTGGGAGAGAAGAAGGAAACAGCTTTATTATATGTGTGTAAACTGGATAATAGACACACCAAGACTAATCACAGATGGATTTTGTAAGTGACATTACTGTTCACTGATCATGATGCTTATCTGTTATTTACATTGTGATTCATGGACAGATGAGCTAACAATGAAGTTTGTACATAGAATTACTTATGGTTACTGTACCATGGCAACAGAAATGTGGTAACTGAAATTTAAACCGTGTTGGTGGGGCCCAGTGTTATTTATGGAAACTGAAATCTGTGCACATTAGAGCCTGTGTGAAGCAAGGATTGATCGTCTGTGCTGTGTTTTCTTTCTTTGTAATTTCTTTGACCCATGAGTTATTAAGAAATGTGACCCATGAGTTCATCAAAAGTGTGTTCAATTTCCAAATATTTGGAAATTATTCCAGATACCGTTTTATTATTGCTTTTTATTTTAATTCCATTTTGAGCAGAGGATACATTCTGTATGATTTAAGTCCTTTCAAATGTATTGAGATTTGCTTTACAGTTTATTAGCTAATGTTCCATATGCACTTGGAAAGAATGTGTATCCTGCTGTTATTGAGTGTAGCATGTTATTATAGTTAGCTGATAGCATTGATAAGGACTTGAGATCTTCACGGATTTTCTTCTGACTTTTTCTATGAAGTCCTGAGAGAGAAGTATTGAAATCTCCCGCTATAATTATGGATTTGAATACTTATTCTCTCAATCTATTGGTTTTGCTTAACATATTTCAAAGGTCTATGAATAAGAGTATGTATTTTTAGGATTGTTATGTCTTCATAATGAAACGACCCTATTATTATTACAAAATGACCTTCTTAACCCCTGTTAATATTCCTTTTCCTTAAGTCTATTTGTCTGACATTATAGTTATTCTAGCATTCTTGTGACATAGTATATTTTTTTCTTTCCTTTAATCTATCCTTGACTTTAAATGTAAAGATATTGCCTAGAGCAGCACATGGTGAGTGGGTCTTCCTTTTCATCCAGGCTGGCAATCTCTGCCTATTAACTGGAATGTACAGAAACATACATTGTGAAAGCAAAATATAAAATGGAAATCATTTATATGTAGTGTAATTATTGAAACACTCATTGTATCTTTATTTTGTTTAAATATGTAAGCATATTTAGAATCCGCAGGTGCTCATTCTGTCACCTGTGATGGCTCTCTTTCTATTGACTGATTTTCCACCTGGTTATAGGTTTTGTTGCTTTAGTTTTCATAACTAGTAATTTTTTGCTGAATGGCACATGTTATAAATGCTATACTACTGGGTATACTACTGGGTGAAAGATTTTGTTGTCTTTCAGTAAAGAATGTTGACTCTTATTTAACAGGCAATTAAGTTGCTTGCCGTCAACTTGATTTTAGAGACTTATTTTTAAGCTTTGTTAGGAAGAGTCCAAAACAGAGTTAGGAGTCCAAAACTTTGTTAGGAAGAGTCTCTACTCTAGAGCCAATTTATCCTTGCTACTAAGACAGGACCCTGCCGTGGTCTCTACTGAAAGCACGAGGTTACCACAGTGAAGCCCCTTCATTCCAGCTGGCAGGAGCTCAGATTTTTACCAGGAAAATTACTCAGGAAATTACTCAGCTTATAGTATCAGGCAGTTTTCCTAATGACGATGCAGCCACCATGCACAGGTTAGTTAGTATTCAGACAAGGGGTGTTAGTATGCAGGTCTAAGAGAACTCTTGGCACTCTGGTTTAACTTCTTTCTTTCTGGAATTCTGCCCTGCATGTGACAGATGCCTCAGTTTCCCTAATCTCCTATATCTGTCTCCTCTATTCAGGGAGGCCCCGGAGCTCTGCCTCAGCTCCCCAGACCTGTGGTTTGGGAACTGCCTCCACTCAGACACCTGGAGTGAGCAGAGGGCCGCCTTGTTTCCCTTCTCTCAGCAGCAGCTGATATGGATGGGAGAAAGCTCCAGCTTCTTCACACAGTGTGGCATCTGAAGCAGATTTATTTGTCTTTCCCCAGTATTGCAGGCTTGTCCTCAGTAGCCTTTATCCATGAGGACCTGGCCCCGGGAGGAAGGCGACATACACAGCTGGAATAAAAAGGCCGTTTGCTCAGTTCTGAGTGCAGATGTTTTCCTTCATTAGAGGATAACGTTTGCGGAAATGAGGCTTACGGGAGGCAGAATTTTCTGAGAAGTATCACGGCTTGTTTTCTACCTATCAAGAAACTAAACTTAGCTAACCACAGAGTAGGTCACAGATCTGGGAAGAATAAGGGACATAAGGAAGTTCCCTCATCACAAGGGGACAAAAGCCCCGAGGAGGCAGAGTAGGAGTTGGTAAGGAAGAGGCCAGAAAAGAAAGGAGAATCCTCTGGCTTCTACATTGTGATCAGAACCTGGGTGTAGGGGAGCGAGGGTAGGGAATTACAGACAATTATGAGGAAACATGAGAATTTTCTAGAACTCTGTTTTCTAGGGATAGCTGGAGGGATTGCAAGTCTTTCAGAGAAGCAGGTGTTGGGCCTGGTGCTCTACCTGCATGGCTGGGGGGCTGAGAGAGGGGCTGAGGCGAATGGGCCCCACACCGGCCTCACTAAGCCCTGCACACACTTACGTGAAACCAGAGCTCAGTACCCAGGTCCCAGGGTAGGGGAGTGTGAGACCAGCTGCTGGAGTCTGATGATGCCTAGGAGATCAGACCCTGAAACCTGCGTAGATCATAGCGGCAGAGTTCACTGGGAGAGAGGTCTGTACCTGGAGAAGGTGCGGGTGAGTCGGCAGCGAGTGGGTTACTGGAGTGTCCCCTTCCTTAACACAGGACAACACAGGATCCCTCTCCTGCAAATTTAGAAAAGAGCAAATAAAGGAGGAGGTTAGAAAGAATCTCTAAGTAACAGTTATTTTTTTTCCTAAAAGTATAATGTTTGAGCTGGACAATGACTGAGATAAACTATGTGAATATGGATGAAAAAAATATGGACTTGGCTAGATGCTGTAGAGAAGGAAAGACTTTTCCTTTACACTCTTAGGTTCTGGGGCTGAGCCTGAGAACCAACAACAGAAAACAGGCCAACAGAAGAAAAGCATGCACAGTTTACTTGATGTTAACATATTTTACATGGCACGGAAGACTTCATAAAATATAAATAAAGACCCAAAGAGACAATTAGGCCCAAAAGCTTGCATTCCATTTTAAGAAAGAACAATAGATTGTAGAGATGTGATGATTCAAAAGAAAAAGCAACTTGGCCTTCTGGGAGTGGTAAATGGTGGACTGGAGCTAGGACGTACATGAGGGAAACGAACGGATACAAAGGGTTATCTCCATAAGGTCTGTTTGTGCAGACTCCCCTTTGCGTTGACTCCCCATCTCCGCTCATGGAAATGTTCTCCTCCCCCTGGTACAGCAAGGTTACCTTTCCTGTGAGAAATGTATGCGTTTCTTTAATAGACAAAAAGGGGTGGGGGAAGTTCAGAGAGTCCCTTCTGCATCTGGTGTTTCTCAGTTGCCTTCAGCCCAAAGTCGTCAATATGCCACAGCGGGATGCCTTGGGGTGGCATATTCTGGTCTCGGCGGTACATTGAAGGGCACCGCACCAGGTGTCTGCTCCAGGCAGAGAGTGTGGTTTACAGCAACGCTGAGTCAGTTCTAGAAATAAAGTAACGTGTTCTCCACACATATCTGACTCATAGCTGTTTAATTTTTACCTATGAAGTTAAAACTAAAAATATTCTGTATGACGTAGTGCCTCTCACCACCTGTACCTTATTCTTCAGTGTCACAAAACGGCTTCGTATCTGTCACCGAGATCACTGCTCCCTGATTATGTCCTGTGTGTCTGTCTGCTGACCCCTGCAGAAGGGAGCTCTTCAAAGGCTGAAAACAAATCTCATTCATCCTTGCATTCCCGGAATGTAGCACAATGCCTGGCAGGTAGTAGCTGCTCAATAGATGTTCAACAAATCTAGGAATTACAAACATCCCAACACTCACAGCTAAACCACAGGTGGGAAAAGGCAAGAGATTAGTATGGGATTGAAAAGGCCTCAGTGCCTTTCCCTGGAAACCTGCTCAAGAGCCTCAGGTTTTCCCAGCTCGGACTCTGCCTTGAGTTACATTGCAGAGTCCTCTCTACTGATGATTCCATTGTTCAGTGTCAGCACCTGTCACTCATGAATCAGCTGAGTGGGGATGGAGAGCAGGGATCCAGAGGAAGGAAATAGGGGACAAGGGGAGTCCATGAGTCCCTGGAGGGAAGGCAGTTCCCCTGGAGCAGCTGGGGTGATGCTTCTTACAGAGATTTAAGTTAGTAGAAGGAAAGCGAGGCTGCTGGTGAGAGTGGGAAGCAGGGATGGCTTCGTGGATGTGTGACCAAGGCATCCACACAGGGACCCCCCAGACTTTAAAGGGGCCTGCGCTTTGTCTAATGCTCTGCTCTTACCACCTTGAAAGTCTTAACAATTTTTGAACAAAGGACCTGGCATTTTTATTTAGCACTTGGCTCCCCCAAATTATGTACTTGGTCCTAGTTGGGAGGTACCAAAAGGAGGAAGGAAATGGCACAGAGAGAGAATATGAGACACAAGAGGAGTTGTTTCCCCCTCCGTGGTTTTGCATAATAAGGCCCGAGGTCAAGGTGTAAGCCAGCAGGACTGCCAGGAGGAGGGAAGCAGCAGACGGACCTGAGTGGTCTCGAAATACTGTTTCACGTGTCTCCTCAGAGGTGGCCTCTGAGACATCAGGATGCAGAACCTTTGGGAATCTTTCAGCTGCCTCCTTTCCCACTGAGTTTGCAGCCTCCCTTTTCTGCTATGGCCCTTCAGCAACGTCATCTGGGTTGTGTCACTGATGGCTCAGGCTTCCTTCCTTTGAAGCTGATAACCAAGAGTTGGATGTCCTTTGCTGACGTCATGCCACTGCCCTTGGTAATACTCCAGGAGGTAGCCAAGCACAGGGATCACCCCAGCTGTGCTGCAGGCAGCAAAACAATGAGAGATGCTGGGGAAATCATACAATAAATTAATCATCGAGTTAGACATCTTCCTTTTTAATTTCTTTGGTAACAATCAGTGGTTAGATCCTGCTAGGAAATCGTTGCAATCATTAATATGATGTCTGAGAACCTGTAAAGTACCTTTCTGGTTGATACACGATGGTTAGGAGTGTCCCCCAACCCCTTTTGCATGATTTGAAACAAAAGATGGCAATCTGCTTTATCGAATGCATTTCCTCAGTGAATTCATCATTAACATTGTCATCTTCCTTTCCAGATAAGAGTGCTTCGCATACAACTAGTCAAACATTTATGTCTTTTCATATGTATGTTTTTTTCTTCAGTACAAACGGGAATGAGAACTGATTGAACTTTTTGTTCTTCATCTGTAACTGGAGTTAAGATTGAAAAATGACAAGCATTGCATGAAGGAAAGTCCCCTCTGTCAGTTTTATGAACATCTTTATAATCATTTAATATATTTGGCTCTGCACTAGACTTAGAGCAAATCCAAAGATAATTCTTACCCTCAGGGCAGTAATGCTATATCTAGAGCACGTGGGAGAACACACACAGATACCTCCTCCGTGCCGAAGTGGGGCTGTCCATTGCAGACGGAGCACACCCGCGAGGGGTGTTAACACGAATCTATTCTGCCACAAACATAGTCATTAAAGATCAGACAGGCTTTTCATTTGAATTTGAAGGAGTAGGACACAGACTTCGGTTTTGCTAATCCTCAAATTAAATAGCAGGACTTTCCCAGAGTAATGTAAGTAGGACAACACAGCGCTGGAGAAGGCCCAAGGGAGCTCCTAGTCATTGTGTACGTGCTGTTTTGTGCTGTGCTCTTTGCAAACACCTCTCATTTAGTCTCTACTAGACACTTCGCATCATTAGCACTGGATAAATATTTGTTTAACGATAGAGGATATGAATATTTTTTATTGTTGTTCTATTACAGTTGTCCCCATTATCTCCTGTTGCTCTTCCCGGCCCCACCCATCCCCATCCCCATCCCCCATCCCTCGCTTCCACAGTCAAGCCCCACCCTGTTGTGTCCCAAACAAAAATTTTGCTTGAGCTCTTTTAGTCCTATGGAATCATAAAGTAAATGTCACCAGAATGTAGGACACCTTCGATCACCCTTCTCCCATGGCCATCTCCCCTACTCCTCACACCTAGGGTGTCTTTCCTTAGAATTCAGGGGTGTCAAACTCATTTTCACCAGGGCCACATCAGCCTCAAGGTTTCCTTTAAAGGGCTGAACATAACTTTAGGACCGTATAAATGTAACTACTACTTAACAGTTAAGCAAGAGGTCAGTGCTGCCGCCAGGTAGAAACAAGGAGCTGGGCTGGATAAAACAAGGTAGAGGGCTGGGTTCAGTCTGCAGGCCTCGTGTTTGCCACCTGTGCCTTAGATGGACAGGGAGAAGGAGGCAGCTCCAGGCGCCGATCTCCTAACTGGTTCTTCGTTATTCCATGGGGTAAACAACCGGAAACATCATGCTTAGGGGCTATTTTATTTGTCCTCACCCACCCCAGCAGGACGGTCTTTTAGCCTTGGCCAAAAAGTAAAACAAAGCTTACCGCGTCCTGGAATAGCCTATTCAAATCTAGTAGCAATAACTTCCAGACAGTTATTCCGTGTGTTGAGTTAGATATCTGTCTCTTTTTAATTCCTATGCACTCGCTTTGAACTTCTGGAGAGCAGTCTATCTTTATATTTCCGGCCCTCTGCACCAGCCTGACAAAGAACAATGGTTGTGGAACAGTGGGAAGCTGGAAAGGGTCCAGGTTATGAACAAACTGGGAATGCGCCCCGATGAATTCGAGTTTGATAATGTAAGGGACCCCAGTTATAAATCACAAATTAGATCAGTGATTTTCAACAGCCACAAGAATTTTTAAAAGATGCAATGCCTGACACCATTTAGTCAGGGGCACTGACCTATTTTCCCTTAGACTGCCAAATTAAAAAACGATAACAGCCAACACAACAATTGCTATCTAGTGTAAATGAATCAAAATTATACCTATATTTTGTCAGATCAGCCCAAACTATATTTTTTGGTGTGCCACAGAAGTTTAATAATCAGTTTATGTGTGCTATGAGATAAAAAAAAAACAAGTTGAAAATTGCTGAATTAGAAAAATCCAGTAGGCAACAAGGAGTTGAGATGTGATAAAATCTAAGAAATAGATGAAGTCATTTGTGACAAGTGTATAGTGAAAGAAAAAAAAATGAGATACTTATAGTCCAAAGCAATCATTTAATTAGGTTACAAATAAGTTAATGGGATTATAACTTAATAATATTCACTATAGTAAAATAAAGGATACTATCCTGCTAGTAAACCTATCAAAAAAAAACTGAAATGTAAAATTTGCATGAATGCCTGATGTAGAAGTAAAATAAGAACATGAGGAGAGGAGAGTACATGTTACCAGCCTTTGGCCTGAACCTGAGACCTAACTGCATGGTGGACCTTAGAAAGTTATGAGGTGGTGAGAGTTATATCCTTATATTCTGCAGATAGTAAGAATTTGCCTGAAGACAGCACTAATAAATTGAGATTTCTTTGACTCTTACAGTTTTCTACTTCTCTGAGACATTATGCTACTACCCTGATCAGGAGACAAAACTCTTTGGAAAAGAATCATTTGCTAGGATTTAGGAAGCTTCTACTAATTTGCAATAAGCCTCGCCCAGTGCCTGGCCTGCTATGCACAACTGGAAGACTGGATGTGTGGACAGATAGATGGACAGAATAGTATCACACACAAGAGGCTTTTAAGATTGCTAGATAATGAAAGAATGGCTCTATTTATCATTTCCTATCACCCAGATGGACCTCTGGGCTGACCTGCAAGATCTTAGTAGGAATCCCAAGGACAGGGGCTCCAAAGAAAATCCAAAGGACAATCCTCTAGGGTGATGCAAGCCTGTGGAGCACGGCTTTGTGTCTCCTCATACCAGTGAGGTTGGCTCTCAAGTTGGAGACAAGTGTTTTTCTCACTTTGTCAAAGTTCAGACCCTGGCAGCACGAGCTTAAAGCATTCTTCACAGGAACACTTCAGGTTCTGAGAGTCTTTGGCTCAGTTATCACCCGTAGTTCTACAGAGCATTCACTGATGAGGGGTCAGTCAGATGGATGTCAGTGGCAGTTGGTGGTACTTTCCCTGGAAGGTGACTTCAAACAGAATTGCAAATGTACACATAACTTCTAACATGTATAAAGAATATGTAACTTTAATTGCTGGAGCTGATTTGAACTTCTGCAAAAGTCCCAGCCCTTGCTAGCAGGTAATCAGGGGAAATTGTAAAAGACAGAAGTGGGCAAAGAAAGATGACTCTCTTATCTAAAACACTCTTCTGGGTCATCTCTGCCTTCCACTGACTTTGGCTATTTTACAATTCTGTAAGTTCTAGAATATGCTGAGTGACACAAATGCGTCTTGCAAATTGTGTGTGATGGAGTTGCAGTTAACTATTGCCCTGTGCATATTGACCAATTTGGGGGATTCATTTCAGTCTTCCGATGGCCTGTGTGTGTGTGCGTGTGTTGGAATTCTCCTTTAAGCTGGCTATAAAATGTTGAGACTTCCCTCACAACTTGAGTTAATAAAATCTTTAACACTGAGAATCATGCTTTTATCTCTCTTTTTTTTAAAAGGTGTCTTTTAACATAAGGGAAAACTGACTCAAAATTTGACAGTTTCTGACCTCGCTATCTCGATATCTGGTTTAGTCTGTTTCAGAGAACTGCGCAGTCATTTTTCATTTCACCTTCCACTCACTGCTCATTTTCAGGTTGGCATCTTGATGTGAGAGGGACAAGGCTCGTGTGACTTATGGGGGTGGAGGAGAGGCAAGACCTGAGGGTCATATGTGGTCTGTGTGGTCACTGACCATCATCTTGACACCTCTCAGAAGAAGGAGATTGTGGATCCAGGCATATACGAGGTCTTTACCTTCCCCACAGGTCTTGGTGGCCTTCAACATGGCACATGGAAATCTCCAATTACAGTGTGTATCGTTCATGGGAAACTGGAGAGCTGCCTCAACGGCCTCTGTCTAGCCACTTGCCTCTACCAATGCTGCAGTGCGGCTCCTCTCTGCTGACAAGGCTGCATCCCAGAAAGCTGTTAAGCCCAGAATGATCTCAATCTTTCCTACCCCCAATACTATTCCTGCCATTAGGGTCATACCTTACAAATCTGTACTGTCTGCCACTCTCTGTCTCTCTACTCCTCCTGGCATCTACTGAGACCCAAATGGGCAGGCGCTTCACTTCCCTTTGCTGTCTGGTGGACATTGCCCTGACGCTATGCCCTTCTGAACTGCCACTCAGTCTCCCCTTTCCTCTTGGACTGTAATGACAGACTGGCCATTACATACAAGATGTCTGGGAAAAGGGAATGAAAAACTCATTGATGTAATAGTTTCAAAATATAATCCCTATTTTACAGGTAGGTATTGAGGTTTTTGAAAGTAGAGAAGTTGTTAAAGAAAGACAAAGCCAAGGGAAGAGAGAAACTGTGGAAGCCAGAAAATAGTTGGGAAGACTGCTTAAACAAGGACAGCTAAGACACCTTCTAAAACACCTCTTGGAGTTTGAATTATGCTATATCTTTATGAATACTCTTGCAGGGAAGGCAATCATTCTGAACCACCATTAAAAATGTCTGTTATTTTATTTGGGGATATTATGCTTCTAAAAACCCATACTTAGATAATTGCACTAAAAACCAACCAACCAAACAAACAAACAAACAAACAAAAAACTTGGTACCAAACCACATGCTTAAAAATAAGGTTAGGAAATTTGCCAAGAATAAGTATTACCTCACTGTTCTATAGAACTAGTTTCTATCTTCACCTCATTAGAAAGAAAAAAGACAGCAATTTAGTATTTCAGTTTTCTTGAACTTTTCCTATTGCCCCTAAAGCCGGAAAATGAGACTGATTCTGACATAATATGGACTCACAAAAAGCAAATAATACTCATAAAAAGTAGGAATTTCCATCAAGTTTCAGCTACTCGGATGAAGTATGGACTCAAATGCATTGTTTTCAGAAGGCTCTGTTTTCAGGAAGGCATATTCTTTTTTTTCTCTCAAAGGAGACAGACATTGTGCCTGTAGGTTGGAGGTTTTTGGCTTTGGTAGTAACTATGACAATACTTCCTTAGACCATTCCATCAACACCTGCAGGTTAAGAAGCTCCTTATATGGAAAATGGTGGTGAACATGGGGTTGCACAATTAAAACAGTAAATGATTCTTCAGTGCAACATAATCAGCATGAACCCAGATATAATTCCTATGAATAATTCCTTATAAAATAATAGACTTTCATACACACACATACATGCTTAGTCATCCTGGAAATAAGTGCGTGGTTTTTCCTTCGTTTAGAATATATGTGTTGGACTCCTTCTCAGAGGAAGTCAGTGACTAATGGTTCTTACCATTCAAGGTAAAGGGAGAGACACAGGAGTACTAGTTCCTCAGTAGCATGTGCTTACCTACCGGTTCAGTCTTTGTTCAGTAACATAAATGCAAATTTATATCTCTACTGACTATATACACATATGTCCACAAGCATAGGTATATGTTATATCTAGGTAAGTTCATACATACTTCTCTCCATATAAAAACATTAACTCTGAAATATTTTTTGCTTTAAGCAAGGAATATCTGTCATTATCCTCTAACGTTTATGAGGATCTATTTTGAGCCAAAGCCTGGCAATATAAAGACGGAAAGGAGGGGAGTTTCCGTGATCCAGGGAAACACTCTGGTTGGACAATGGCATACACTCTTGGAATCTGGGTCATTGCACTCTACAGTTTCTTGACCTCAGCTCCCTGCTCTCTGGCACCACATATAAAACAATCACAGCCCAGCCTCGTCCTAGATCTCCTCCGCCTCCTGGGAGCTGTGGTGCAATGCCAGTGTTTAGCAGTCATCATAAATTGCTTTCCCTTTGAGACGCATTCTAAATTTTGTTGATGTGTACTCAGTCTTTATAGCACACTGCTTTGTATGGCAGAGATGGCTGCCTCTCGTCTGTTCCTCATCCAGGGAGTTGTGTAGAACTTGACCAATTTAAGAAATACTGACTCTTTAATCACAGTCCTTATTTTAAAAAACACTAAGCTTGCTTCAAGTTCTTCTTCACCACACTGTGACTCTGTGCTGATCACAGGGATAGTAGGGTCGGTGACAGTCACAATTATTTTGGCTGTTGGTGAGTTGTGCTCTAAGCAGTACTGTGGTTAGAGGCTCCTCCTCAGAAAACCTCATGTCGAACCCACAGCAGAGGTAGAAGCGAACAGGCCAGGGGAGCCCTGGACCTGGACAGCCCTGCTGAACTTTGTGTCCCACACCAAGTCAGGTGCGGGGGCTGCCTGACTCTGGACAATAGTTCAGAACTAGAGTTGTTTCAGATGACTTGTCGGCTGTAGGGAAGGGAAATAAACCATTTTTCTCTACCCTCCTAGGTTCTCTGGTTGTCGCCCTACAAATTAGACTGACAAGAGACATTAACAAGAAAAAACCAAAGTTCATGAATGTATGCATGGCGCATAGCACATGGGAGAACTCAGTGATGAGTAACTCAAAGGGGTGATTAGATTTGGGGTTTATAAAGCATCTTAATAAAGAAAAATAACTGTAGAGAAGTGACAAAACAAAGGAAAAGGGTTTAAGCTTTTAGGGTGGGAAAGTAAATGTGGGAGGGATGCTAATAGAAGATAAGGATGGTTTTAGTAAGATTTGTTATATAGTTTTTCTCTGGTGTCATTTCTGGGATGATAGGAGTATAGAGTTGTCTCCTGTGGTTAAAAATCATCTTGTCTTTTCTGGTAGAGAGGAAGAGGCCAAAGAGTTTTTCTTGTGTCTGCTTCTTCTCGGTTGTGTTCCACTCAAAATAATTCTGATGTCCAACTGGCATATTCTGGGGATAGCATGTTCTGATCTCCTACACGACCCAGGAGAAGTTCAGCACAGTAGCAAGAGCTGTTTTTCCTGGTTCCCACGTGAGGAGCAGAACTCCAGTTTGAAAAGGAATTGAAGGTATTGCCTTGAAGAATTTCACTCTTATGATGTGGATACATGTTGGTGTTGTAGACAGCATGATATCAGCCAGCATTTCTTGAGTGTTTACCACATGCCAGGGCTAGTGGTAAGGATTTTACACACATTAGATCATTCGATCCTTATAACAACCTCTGAAGGAGATACTGTTCTAATTCTCTCAATAGATGAACCCTTGGGGTAGGTGTTAGTAAGTTTTCTTGATCCAGAGTTAGCGGTGGTGCCAGTGTGGAACCCTTCATTAAAGGAAACCCACTGGATTGACGCTCACAGCAGTACAGTGCTGCAGGCACTACTCCAGCCCCATTCACTATATTTTAGAAAATGTAGGTCAAGAGAAGAACTGTAACCAGTGCCATGGAGGGTTCATTATAGAGCCCAGGTTTGAACTCAGGTATGTCAGACTCCAAACTGCTTCCGTGTTATCAGCACAATGCTGTCCTTTTGTGAGACACCTCTACCCCTCATTCTGAGGTACTCTTCAGGAACGCAGAGATGTCAGCCAGCCTACGCATAGAACTACCCCTTTCCTACTCTCAGTTTAGGAAACTGATCGTGTGTTTGATCAGATGTTTTCCTTTGCCACCCATCCCTCCTCTGTTCTCTGTACACAATTCTGGACTTGTCTGTTTCTGTCTTTCCATCCTTTCACTTAGCTCATGACTTACCCAGGTGTTCCAGGTATCTAGCAAAGGGCCTGGCACAGAGCAGGCACTGAGAACACGGTTGGTGACTCAGGAAGGTCTGACAGTGGATCATGCATTGCCTTCCCAGATAGCTTTGTATCAACAGCGGTCATACGTGCAATGAACTAGAGGAGATATTGAAGGTGAGACTTCCAGACAAAATCACGGCCCCTGGGGCATCTATGATCCTCCCCTCAGAGAGTAATTCTATAGACAAACAACCAGGACGCCTCACTGTGGGGGTCTAGGGCTTGTGTACCTGTGTAAACGAAGGGGACTAATAGGTGTCTGGTGTCCCAAAGACAACTCTGCTGCAGCTCACGGGGCTGAGCGGTTGACAGCCTTCTCCTGCTCTCTTTTCTGCTATACTCAAACTCCAGTCCTTTTCAAGAAAGAGCCAAAGAAGAGAGCACAGACTATCCTGTTCATCACTTAAAGCTGTATGATTTTAGAAGTCACTTTGGCGTCTCTAAAATAGGAATTATAATAATATATGGCCTGACTACCTCCTAAGGTTATGTAGATTAAAAAAAAAAAACATTGTAAAAATGAAAGTCCTTTGTAAACCAAAGCACTCTGCTTAGCTCAGTCATTATCTTCATCGCACACTCAGTCTTCCCAGGGTGATCTGTTTATAGATCTCTTTGATATGTCTCAGGAAATTCCTGGAAGTCCTGAGACTCAGGTGCAATTTACTTGTTTCTGGGTTTTAAGACATGCTGGGAGATTCTCCTTATAAAATTTCTCATAAAATTTTGAATCTTTCTGGGGCTTCCATTTTTGGGCCTCTGTAAAATGACTGTACGATGTGCTTTTAGGCCAGTAAATAGAAACCACATCCCTCTTATCTCTGTTCTGAGAAGGAGGTCAAATTACAGGTCCTGTGAGAAGGGAACTTCTTGGTTCCTTTTCTTGTTGAGGCTAAGGCTTAACTGCTAACCCACTCCCAGAGGTACACGATGGGGCTAACCCAGGGTTCACCCCAGTAGCTTCAGTGCGAAGGCAGGTGGCTCTGTTACAGGTAGTGATTTGTGAGAAGAGGCAGTTCCTCTACAATAGTGATGGGAAAAGAGGAATGGTAAGAAGGGCCAGGGTCTATCAGAGAGGGCTGGAGAAGGGGCTGGCGCAGGACAGAGGGTGAGGAGAGCCTGGACAGAGTGAGGAGGGAGTCTTGGTAGTGGCAAGGGGCCTACCTAGGCTGGGGCCCCATGAGCAGTAGGCTCAGCTGCTTGGGTTCTGCTCTTATTGCTCCTAAATACCATTGTCAATGTAAGAAACACCCAAACAAGCACAGAATTTTTAAAAGAGTTTATTTGAGTCAAAATGATGACATATGCCAGAGACCAAGATCTCAAAAATTCTGGAGAATAACAGTTTTGTAGTTTCTTTTATGCATTTGAGATTAAGGAGGGAAGATTATATGAAGGTGGGAGACAGCAAGATGGCGACTGGATTCCTGGATACTTAAGATTATGTGCTTTCTGGTAGGCTTTAGAAGGAGGAGTCTCAAAGCAGGGCATTTCAAAGATATGCTAACTTAGATGCCCAGAAACAATGGACAGGGCTTCCTTAAGGCAAAGATAAGTCTTTTACTGAGGAAGTTATATGCCTGGGGTGTGACTACCTACCATGACCTGGCCAGTTAGGAATTTCTGATCAGATCACCCTGTGAGATTATTTTCCATACACCACCTTTTTTGTTCACACCATTAATAATGACTTTCACTACTTTTTCTTTCTTCAGATATAAAAAAAATAGTTCTTCTTCTTTCCTCTTCTTCCTTCTTCCTTCTTCCTTCTTCTTTCTTCCTTCTTCCTTCTCCATCTTCCTTCTTCTTCTTATGCAGTAGCTAGTGAGGACTAGAAGCAAGCAAAGGCATTCTCGGCTCCAGTTGAAGGCTGTTTCCTGTCTGAACTACTGGGTTCTCTACGGGGAGAGGTTGTGAGAAGGGTGCTAACCTGGCCAGAAAATGCAAGCCTCACCAGCTCTTTGAAAAATGCTCTGCTGTCTGCCCCAGTCCCCAGGAACCTGAGACGACACAGCGCTTGGTTCATTATCTCTCCTTGGCCCCATGGAGGGCCCTAGGCTAGAATGAGGTCTCTGACCCTGAAGGCAATCTGAAAATCAGAAAGGAAAAAAAAAATCACAACTCCTTTAGGCTTATGAGGGGATCTAGCATGTTCTAACCCAATAACTGTTTTGCTTTGTTTTCCAGATTGAGTTTCAGAAGGACTGCCACATGAGGATGAGTAGGCTGTCCACTGCCCACTTCTAGGGGGTACCAGTTGCAGCTGTCGTTACAGACTTTTTTTCTTATACCGAGGGTGGTAGCATCCTGAGGACTGTGTGCCTCTCTCTGCTATGTGTGCATGGCGGCACTGTAGGAACCAGCAGCTGAGTTGCTCTGGGGAGCAAACTGACCTATTCGAGGGGCATAAAGAAGGAAAATATTCCCTTATTTGCTGCCATTCTTTTTAGCTGATTGAAGTCATTCAAACTGTGGTTTAGTAATATTTACTGAGCGTTTTCTATGTAGGAGCAGTTACCTCTGTTTCACAAATGGGGAAGAAATTCTCTCAAGGTTGCACGGCCAGTGAGAGGGAGATCCAGAATCTGAACTTAAGTAGTATCTTCATTTTAGTAAGGACATTATTAACCCAGACAAGTCTCAGGTGGAATAATCACTTATGTATGAATTCTGACTTATTTTAAATTGTCCAGCAAAGACAATAAAATAAAGAGGCCCCTTATGGCTTTATCCCTTACCCCTAAGCTTTTGCATTTAGCTCTCAAATTAGTCTTAGTTTGCATGTCTTTTGTAAGTATAAATAACCACAGCATGAGAGATATAGAAGTTTTCCCATTATACAATTGGCTTGTAATGATGGACATAATAATAGTAAGTTATATTTGAACAATTATTTCATTTACAGAGTGCTTTCACATCTATTTCCTCATTTCAGCTTCATAACAATTTAGGTAAGCAAAGGATTATTACCCCATATTACACATAGGAAACTGAAGTTCAAAGAATCACAGAATTTCCAGGGGGACAGAGGTAGAGATTATTTTCAATCCAGGCATTCTGTGTTCTAAATTTTTGTGTTCCATATATTACATTGCATATGGATAGCTATAGTGATGTGTGTATATATCCAGCTCTAAATTTAAAATATACGTATTTTAAATTTTAATTTGATTGAACCATGTGATTTTGATATGTACTCTTCTGGACACAGTGAGGATTTCTATGTGAATTTTGCCATGTTGTCTGGGGGAACATAGGTCCAGTCTGGGGGATTTATTGGTGACACGGGCTTTGAGATGACTCAGCATCCCTACCATGGGGACTCCCTGGGGAATGAATTTTCCCACTCTGTCCGTCCGTTGATTTTATGTGCTTATGTGATCAGTTCCCAAAACTTTCAGACTCATTATTTTCCACCCCTGGTGGGGCCTTTGTGAAATTTCCCCATTTTCTCTTCAAGGAATTTCAAGTTAGTCACTCTCCTTTGCTTTGACTTTTGAGATTTCATGTACACCGTTCTCAATAGCACTAAAAGAAATTTCCACAGAGGAAGCCCACAGTCAGACGGAAAACAAACACCCACAAAGCCCAGGCACAGGAGTGACTAAGCAGATCAAGGTGTGTTTAAAATTTATCTTCGACCAGGAACTTGGAATTCCCTGCAGACTTCCAAATATGTATGTGCTATTCATCCACATCCCCACCCATGTTCTACAGTCATTTTCACTAAGACACTGGAAGACTCCACTTTAGAAAGCGTACACATAATGGAGAAGCAAACTGTATCATCTTCCCAGTTAGAATCATCTCTCATTGCTGATCTTCCTTCTCATTCCCCTCAATTTTATAGAATGCTCTTGACTACCTATGTGTTGTCTCCAATTCATCAAAACATCCCTGAAGAAACAAAAAAAAAAAATGCCACATAGGCTTCTTGTAATTTCATTTCTTCTCAAAGATTTAATTGGGTTGGGGTTCATTTGCACGCCAATGGAAGGTGTCTAAGAAAAGTCCCATAGTTTTCAGGAAAATGCTATTCTACCAACTCAAAAATTATACTAATTTGGCACTGTTAAAGTGATTTATATTTCATCTAGTTATCATAAATGTGCATATTTCTTCTCTGACACAGATGCTTCTTTGTGACCCAGGGTACCTTACTTAAGCTATCTCCCTCCAATTGCAAAAAAACAGGGCCAGGCATGTTGAACTGATCACATGGTAAGGAAGATGACTGAGTTCTTATTTATAACATATTCTGAAGATCAAAAGCCATTTATGTACAGCATAATTAGTAATAGTCTCTAGTGCTTGGTGTAACCAGTAGAGTTAATGGCCTTGAATTACTGTGACTCATCCTGTGCATTGTATTCAATCAAGTCATTCTTAAAAAGGAAAGTAGCATACAATAGCGTGTTGGCACAAGGTCTGATCACACAGAAAACTGAAAGAGGACCAGAGGAAAAGTATTCTTCAGTGGTGGATGTGGTTTCAGTAGACACAAAATAGCCAAAAGGGGAACATGCAGGGAAGTAAAAAGCATTCCAAGTACCTCTGAGATGCCTTGATCAATCACCTGGCACTCTCCAGGAGAGTCCCACATCGTGAAACTTACGCAAATCCTGTGAGGTGGGACCATGTGCTCCAGCATGCAGAAATCTCTGAGGTGGCAGGGGAGGGAAATCTTTGGAGAACAGTAAGTACCAGTGCTCAGGAAAGGAACGGCTTTAGGAACTGAACTGCTTCCCACCCCCCTCAGAATTTTCTTGTCTTGATATTCGGCTGGATAAAGATGGGGAAGCCCTAAACTCAGTTGTGTACTCATGAGAGAGAGAACACTGGGAAAATGCATTTCAGCATACATTCTTCAAGAAGTTTCGAAACCTTCAACACATTTTGCATGGTAAGTGAAAATAAACAAAATAACGCATTCTATAGCAGCCCTGTGACCCATTGCCTCAAGGAGCCAAAACCACAAGAACAAGACACGAGTCATTCTAGGCAAACAAGTGTTCTTTTTTATGTGTATGTATTTGGCCCCTTTTACCCTTTCTAGTTCATCAGTGACCTCAGAATCTGGTCTTGTGCACTGGCAATTGGGCCACTGCCCACTGCTGTGAATGACCTAGTGTGCTTGGTGCCTGCTCTTGCTCCCCCTAGCTCTGGTCGTTGATGGGCCATGCAGGTGGGTCTACACAGGGAAGTTTGATTTTTGCAAAAATTCCTATTCCCTCCTCATCTTTTAGGGTAGGAATGAGCAACAGACTACCAAGAGTTACTGAAACAAACACACACAAGCAGTGAATCAAGAGAAACATCCATTAAAAAATATTATAGGCTTTTTAAAATTTAAGACACTTTTGTATAAAGATTATTCACTACCATTTGTATTTTGTTTGGAGTCTAATTATTATTCCACTGAACTTATTTAAAAATTGACTCTTAAAAACAAGCAACATCTTTTTAAACACTCACATACTTATCCAAATAATAAATCAAAAATATAATTTCTTAAACTTTTGTGTATTAATTATAAACTTAATCATATCTAAGTGGTAAATTAAAATGACAAGTCAAGTAGATCAGATTTTCTTAGAAACTCCCTGTACCAAGCTGAATTATGGCCATCCAAAGACGGCAAGTTCTAATTTCTAAAACCTGTAAATGGTACCCCATCAGGGAAAATGGTCACCCTCAGTTTGCAGACATGATTAAGGATCTTGACATGGGGAGATTATCCTGGATTATATGGTGGAGCCTTACATCCAGCCATAGGTATCCTTATGAGAGAAAGACAGAAGGAGACTAGACCGACAGATAGAAGAAGAAGAGCTCCTGTAAACAGAGAAAAAGGTTGGAATGACATGGCCGCAAGTCAAGGAGTGCCTGCAGACTCTAGAAGAGGAAGAGGCAAGGGATAGATTCTCTCCTAGAGCTCCTGGAGATGGTGTAGCCTCGGATATTGGACTTCTGCCCTCCTCCAGAACTCTGAGAGAATACACACATTTCTGTTGTTTTAAGCTACCAAGTTTGTGGTAGTTTGTTACAGCAGACACCAGAAACTAATACGATTTTTAGCACCTTAGGAAGCAAACCAACATAAAATGTCACTATGGTTATGAAACTGTTTAAATAACCTCATTATTTCAGGTTAAAAATGTACAAAGGATTTGATCTTGCTTCTTGATCTTATTTCCCATTTTCCTAGATTTTCAGTAAGTCTCTCTTCCTAGGATTTTAGCAATTGTATCATCCCAAGTATAAAAGATGTTCAGGTCAGCGGAGGTTGCACATTTCAGGTTTGTTGACTCCTTAACTGAGTTTTGCCTTAGGACGTGGTTGTACAGGCCAAGGTAATTCAAACCCGAGCCACAGTTCATGGGCTGAGGTCCTACAGTAATGCTCTCTGGTTGTGTCATTGCATTTTACCTGCCTTTCCCATAGACTTCTGTTTGGGTGTTTTTCGCTTTTTGTGTTTATTTTTTTTTTGAGATTTGGAGTCTTTACATTCTTTTTGACCTATAACTATAATAAAGTGACACAGTTTATAGAATAATTATGTATGTATTACTGGTAATTCATTATACCAATGAGGAAACTCTAGCAGACTCATTTTCTTGGCTGGGCAATTAGCTCTCTTTTTAATCTTAGAATGTGCCATGGAGATTGCACCTGTACTGGCTTATTTTTCATGCCTCCTTGCTCTCAACTGTGTCTACCCGGTCAACACATGATACCAGCGGCAGCGAAAGGCTCTTCCTGTCACTGATACAACTCCAGGACTGCTTGGAGGTTGTGCTCACCCTCCGTTTTATTCTCACGGTCCTGATTACACATCTGTGAAGTCACTGAAGATCTAAACATATTCTACTACATACATGCCCCACAAACAAGGGCAGGGCCATTGGGCCTGTTGCTCTGGGCCTTCCTCCCACTTTGCACCCTTAGTGTGTTGACTCTCTGTTGGTGTCTATTGCTTCATGCTTACAAATGACTGTTGCTCCAGGTGTCCCAGAGGAAGAGGAGCAAAAATGGGCAGCTGCTCCTATAGCTACCTTTCCACCATGAAGGGAAAATCTTTCCCAAAATGCTCTCTCCCAACAAAGCAGACTCCCATGCACCTCTCTTTGGCCTAAAGTATGCCATATGACATAGGTGGCAAACATAAAGCCCACAGGCCGAATCCAGCCTTCCACCTGTTTTATCCTGCCTGACACCTTGTTTCTACCCGGCAGCAGTGCTGAGCTCCTTGCCCCTAGTTAAGGAGTAGTTACATTTTTACAGCCCTAAAATTACATTTGGCCCTTTGGAGGCAACTGCCAGGCTGATGTGGCCCCCGGTGAAAATGAGTGTGACACCCCTGCCATATGACCTCCTGGTTTTGAAGGAGACTGGGCACAGGTGCATAGAATTTCTGGTCTCTACTACAGTGAGTGAAGTGAGCAAGGAAGAAGGATTGGGAAGCACGACTAGAGAGCCAGCCATCTGCCTACCACACAACTTCTCTCTGCATGTCCGCCTTATGTTCTTCTCTCTAGACCTCCTTCTTCTGCTTTACCATTTATTAAACCCCTTAGTTCTGTTTCTCATTTTGTGATCCATGGCCTCCCTATTTTCGGTTCATTGGGGATAATTGTTAAAAAGCATCCTATGCTCCATATCTGCTGTATCAGGCTCATCTTGAAGATCAAAATCCCGAAGCTCAAATATCCTTCAGCCCCAGGCCAGAAGATGTAGAGTCAGAACTAGGGAATCTTGCATGATTCCAACATAGACTATACTTTGAGAGCCAAAGAACTGGAGTCCTTGTGTCTCAATTCCAAATTCCTTAGGAGGAAAGGCTTGTGATTGGCCTATTTGGGTCTGGCATGTATGACCCTTGATCCGTTCAACTGAGGTCACCATTGGGAGGCAGGTAGGCTTGGGGCCCATAATGTTGACCATAGAAGTAGACTGTCTAAAGAGTATGGGCAGGGCGAGAAAGGCAAATCTACTAACTTCTCTGCTACAGGACTTATAATTTCACATTTCACAGGGGCCCTCCGAAGATCCCTGGTGTCTGTCTCACCCAGAGGTTTCCTCTTATGCAGCTCAAGCCTCTGACTTAGTCCCCCCACCATGTCCTTCCGGCTGGGCTCAGTCTGCCTTGGAGGTCACTTCATTGCACCTCCTTCCCAGTCATTACCTGCCTATTCCTGTTCTCACTCATGCTGCTCAACTTTGAAGTGCTATGGGGCCTTTTGTTGGTGCACCACAATTAGCCCATGTAGCAAGTACAAAATGTATAACCACAGATCAGATGGGAAGAAATGTAACTATTTATTCTGTAATTAAACTCAGCTCAGCTCCATTTTAAAACTTTATTTTTACTGATCCTAAAGCTTTTAACCTTTCCGTATTAAAGTAACTCCTTACTTCCAGGTTAAAATTTTGCCTCTTCTAAAGTCAGATTTAGAGTTCTCCACAGGAGTGACTTCAGGATGCAGAAGGCCTAGGAGTGATCTTGGTTTTCTTGTAATTCTCTGCTTATGTCATGCTGTGTTGTCTGGGCTTGGGGCATTGTGGCTGGTACCCATGGGGCATCAACCATCTTGCTTGGTTTTTGACATGGGGGCTGGCAGCTGCTGCTCATAACTCTGGTCTCTCATTGTTGCCTCTGACCAGCCACGAAGACCACACTTCCACCTCTTCTGCTCTGCTCCTAGACCTCTTGTGATTCATCAACTCCTGCAGCCCTTCCACACCCCTACTTGGGGTTTTAAAGCTCCCAGTTGTCTACTTCCCATCATTACTCTGCAGTACACAGGGCCGTCCAAAGGTATGCTATGACCTGTTTGTCTGCTTAGACACTTTCCTCAGTCATTGCTAATGATGGCCCAAGAGCCAGTGGTTTCAAAGCCATTCAAATCAAAGATTTTTTTATGTGACCGGTTGTCCTCTTGTGTTCTCTCTGCCTTGGAAAATGTTATTAGGAGTCCCTTAAACATAATGAGTATCTTTACCACACTCCACACAAGGTTTGACTGCAGGAGAGAAAAGATTTTACCACCAGGTATCTTATTCTTATTAAACACCATATCTTATTCTCCCTGAATTGTCTCTTCCTCACTGGTAAATCTTCATTTCCTTTTTTGGGTAGGAAAATAGATATGTCAACTGGCATTCTTCACTATTCTGTGAAGTGGGTATAAACTCAGTGCTCAGGCCACCAAACTTGGTTCATGATCAGTAAAGCCCAGCTCTTAGGATTTCAGATAACCCATTTGTTCCACTCCACAAAACCTGGCTCTTACAAATAAAAAGGTTTTAGGCTGATCTGTTCTGCCCTAATAACAGTCATGCAGAAAGTATCATTGGTACTTGAGAAGTCTGGGGAAAGTCAGGATCAAAGCAACCGAGGACTTACAGATCGATATAAACATTCTCATCACACCCACACACTGCGTTTTGTTGTCTTGCATGTGTGTCATGTGTATTCATCTTATCTCTCCTGATAGACGAGAAGCTCCCTGATGGCAGAGACCACGTGTTTTTAATCTCCCCTAAACGCCCCACCACTCAACAGGTGTCCTTTTCATAGTCTATTTAGTGCCATGGTTTTTTGTATCTTTTGTTGGTGATTTCACTGTTTACAATGGCCCCTAAACAGAATACTGAAGTGCTGTTTAATGTCCCCAGCACAAGAAGGCTGGGGTGTGCCTTATGGAGAAAGTACACAGGATAGGTAAGCTTTGTTCATGTGAAAGTTACAACATTGTTGGCCATGAGTTCAGTGTTAATGAATCAGCAATATACATTAAATAAGGTGTCTTTAAACAGAAACACACGTCAAACACGGTTATGTATTTGTTGGTTGATGGAAATGCTGTGACCAGATAGGCTTATAGGAAACTAACACTGTACAGTGTGCAGTCATTGTGACAATTCACCCTTACTGTTGGGAACTGCCCTGCCTGGTTTCAGAAGCTGTAACCCCTGCCAAGGCTAAGGCTGAGGGATTGACCTTGGACCGTAAGCCACAAAGGAGACAAAAGCTTATCTCCCTGGCAGGAGCACCGCTTCTGCTCTTTTTACTTCACCCATAACTGGCCCCCAGTGCTTGGTCAGTTAGCCAATGATGGGTAAGATTCCCCAAGGAGGGAACGATCTAAGACAGGCACGATCACATGGGAGGCCCCCAAGGAAGGACTTTGGGGGCTACAGCAAAAGGGGGTGATGGACCCTCACCCCTCAGCTTTGACATAGCTGAGTCCTCATTGTCTGTGAGAAAATCTCCTAATCTCTTGGCTGCCTTACTTCCCTTGCTCCACCTAAGCCTGAAACAATGACAGAGGGTGGTGCAGCCCTGTGCTGGAAAGGGCAGGTTCCCTGGGTGATCAGGCCTAAGAAAGAATATGTAAAATCCTGTGAAACCAGCTTTGTTTAGAATGCTCTCAATAAATGATAAGGGTCCAAACAAGAAGTAAGTTTGTTCCTCAAAGTTTTATAGCTCTTTAGCTATCTGACCCTGACTCAAAATAGGCCCTCAGAGTTCTTTGTTATCTATTGTTTGATACCTACTTCTTGGCAATGATTAATGAGCTGTACATGACTTCTTGTGCAAACCAACCCAGTAAAAGCCATTGAGGGAAAGGCTCTTGGTCCTTCTCCTGTGAGAGATCGGCCACCTTTCCTCCCCAAGCAGATCATGTCTTGGTAAACTTATCCTCATCCGTGGCAGACAGGGGGCTTGACAGGTGGAACCCCCCCCCCCACCATACATCTTCAGCTTGCTCTCTTATCGTTAATTCTCCGTGGTTCTTATCTTGCTGATATAAACAATATAATAGAATAATCAGAGAATGACATTTAGATACAGACACAGCTGTGTATATAAATCCAAGTTCTACCCCTGGGCAAGTAATTTCTTTGAGTCTCAATTTTCTTACCTATAAAATAAAAAACTTCCAAATTTATTGTGAAGATTAAAATAAGATAATATATAAGCCCGGCATAGAGCAAACATTTAATAAATGGGATGTATCACTTTAATTAGCAGCCAACAAATAATTGATCCCTCCAGGCAGCTCTAACTGGGTTTTGAGGAAGGTTGGTAACTCTAGTCACTGCCTGCTGTTCACTTCTACTGAGGGTTTGGGTACGTAGCATGGTAATTGAATTTATCATCTACTACCACAACTCTGATATCATGCAAATTCAACAAAAAATAGAACTCTGAGGGTGCTTTGGTTTTTTTCTTTTTTTCCCAGAAGAAAGGATTTTGACTACACCCATCATAAGATATGAACCAGTGAAGCAGGATTTTATCTAGAATCGATGACTGAATATTGTAAGCATTTTGTTGACATAAAAAACCATGTTTCTGTTACTGCTACTGAATCATCACTTGGTTCTATCAGGTTTTGATGACCAGATGTCACTGGACAAGGAGCCTGGCCCTGAGTGGATCTGCCTAGGGCCAGCTGTAGTGTGTGGGTACTTAACTTTGCGTAGGAAATATTCACAACATGAGTCAAAGTGACTGTAAGGGTACACCTATTAGAGCTGTGGACGATGAAACAGGGAAGGGCTTAGCATAGAAGAAGCAACAGGAGAGCCTGGGCTGGGCTGCCTTAGCTCACTGGGAATTCAGAGAAAAGGTGGTCTTGGGGACAGGTTCAGGGGATAAGCCTGGAACACCCTGTCAGCTGCCCATTACCTTGGAGTTTAAGTGATATATGTCTGTGAAGAAAGAAGTGGGGGAAGAAAGAAGGAAGGAAATGGTGTGGGTTGCTCCTCAGAAGGAGAGCATATGCCCTGCTTTTTGCAGGGGAGAATCTTAGGCAAGTAGAATATTCCTCAGTTCTCCAGGTGTGCCCTTTTAGGGTTATGATCTCCTCTGACTGGACAGTGGTAGGGTAGGCGGTCTTAAGTCATTGCTGTTGGTTCTGGCCCCACCCACCTGGTTTTGCTGTTTTTCTGAAACTGGAGGTGAAATACAGCTGAGGCCTAGGTGTTATCTCCAGGGAGGAAAGGTAACCCTGGGGGGCGAGGTCCTTGTTTTCCCAGTTTTGCTCTCTGCCAGGCACTGGGGCCTTCTGCCCTCGTGACCATCTGCCCCTGGTTGTAAATTGCGTGGCCAGTTTGTTCAGCTGTCTGTCTCAGTTTTTCTAATCTACTTGCCAAGGAATTTTCCTAGCTTCTTACTATTCTGTCTCACAAGGAGAAATTATGGCTTTTACTGAGCCAACCCTGTGTGTCAATAAAGATAGCAAATAAGAAGATCTAGTTTCATGAAAAACAGTGAATATCATCTGTTTGTGAGGTTAAACTTGGTGTCTTTCTATTTGGTAAACCTGAACTGGATGTTTTGCATAATGCAAGTTTACATTACATTTTATACAAATATTATTTCCCAGAAGTAGTCCTAATTCCAGACTGTATATCCCATCGTCTGCTTAGCATCTCCACTTACACATCTACACCAGCCTTCCCTCCCCTCCTCTTTACTATCTTAGCAATGGCATTACCATTCAGTCTGTAGCTCAAGTCTAATATCTGCACATCAGCCCTGGCCTTTCCTTTGCATTCATTCTTTGGGAAGCTCTGTCAGCTCTACCTCCTGTGGATGAGATAGGGGCTACCCACCAAACCTGACAAGCTCAGGGGAGGCCTGCATGGTGACCTTACAAACTCAGAGACTGAAAGTAACCACACAGACTGGTCTGAAATTAAAACTTTTTAACTAAAAGCAAGTCATGGCAGTTGGTCATTTCCTAAGCCAGCATCTTCCTCAATAAAGATCAATCGATACCTTAACTGAAACTGTCTATAGTCTTTTTGCTTCTAAGGTATCACACCTTTGGAATGTCTGAGTAATCCCTTTTTCTAGACCCGTCAGGGCGCAATCTCCCACCAGAACACAGAACCCCTCATTGTTATCTTGTTCCCCAAATAACATTTCAATGTGCTGTCAATGTTCATTGTTAACTATATTATAAGCACCAATGTAAAAGAATTATTTGTCTCTTCCTTTTACTCTTTATCCAATCCCACAAATCTCCCCACTTTGCTTTCTCCTGCCTCCTAAACCTATCACCTGTGAGTTTCAGGTAACTCTCCTTATGCCCCCTCCTTTGATTATATATAATGTGTAAAATAAGGTGCCAAACTGCCATTCTCTGCAGCATTTACTCAAACCATCAAGATTTTTACTTCTTGGAAATTGTCATCAGTTTGGCTTAAATAAACTCATCAAAAGACTTATAAGTTTAAACATTTCTTATATTTGATAGGGGACTCAAGAATTGGAAAATTTTAGCTTAAGGTAAAAAGTTATAAGCTTAGCAAGTAACTTATACGTTAAAGCTTTTGTTTCAGAAACTACAGATAAGGCCTGTCCTGGCTCCTGGGAAAACAGCGGACCTCCTAGGGCACTGCTAAAGATTACCACCTGGGGGCTACTAGGAGAATCCTGGCTTTGTGTTCCAGGGAGAGACAGGACCACCCTCCCCTGGGAACAGCTAACTGCCCAGGACAGGAATGTTACAGCTTCTATCACCTAATCCTCCCTGAATCTCAAAGCCCTCACCACACCTTGTTTATTCCCTGCTATAAAAACATTGGCCTGGAAAGAGAAGACAAGATGGTCTGTTAGGGTATGAACCCACCATCTTCTCAGATCACCGGCCATCTGAATAAAATGCCCCTAAAGACTCAATTGCTATCATTGCTTATTGGGTTTGGTAGTGACAGCCAGCCCGAACACCGATGTCTTTTCCAGTTTCATGTTGACACTCCAAAATATATTCCTAATCCAACTACATCTCATTCTCTATATTACAGCAAGAAACCACTGTCTCTCATCTGAACTGCTCCTGCGGCCTTTTTACTGGTCTCCCTGCTTTCATGCACCTATGGACTCCCCTTCACTTCTCATACATCAGCCTTCACTTGCTGCTGTTTTCCTTCCTGGCAGATCACTGAGCCACCTGACTACAACTGCGCCAGGAAGGGGGGATATAGGCTTTTTGGGAGGACCAAGCTGGAGGTGAGGTTCAGCATATCTCCATGACTCCTTCAGCTCTTGGTCTCCTTTTCCCGTGCCAAAACTGGCCTTCCACGTCTTCCATAGACCCGTCTTCATCAGATACTATAGTTTCAATGGCTTGGTTTCTTTTGGTTCCAGTTCTCAAATTCCTCTTCTGATTGCTGAATAGTCAACTGTGATATCATGATTTATAATAAATATATATATATATATTTGGTTTTCAAACTCATTTCTGGCACAGAGCTCTTAAAACCCTTGGAATTTCCTGTGATGAGAGTGATAATGACGTCTTTTGTAATGTTAAGGAGGTGTCTTTGGGAAAGCACCAAAGGAATGGGGCTGTTTGCCAGGAAAACCAACCTCCAACAGAGGTTAAAACTTTTAATCCCACCCTCCCACCTCCCCACCCCTACCCCCACCCAACCTGACTTCCGAGAAGGGAAGAGGGGCTGGAAGTTGAATCAGTCACCAATGGCCAATGATTTAATCAGCCATACCCGTGTAGTGAAGCCTCCATAAAAACAACAGGACAGGGCTTAGAGAGCTTCCCAGTTGGTGACCATGGGGAGACTGGGGAGAGTGGTGCACTAGGAGGGCATGGAAACTCTGACCCCTTTCCCCATCCCCTGCCCTCTTCCATGTGGCTGTTCCTAAATTACATTTTTTAAAAATAATAAACTAGTAATCTAGAAAGTAAAATATTTCCTCTGCATTTTTGAGCCACTCTAACAAATTAACTGAACCCGAAGAAAGACTTGTCAGAACTTCCAATGCATAGCTAGTTGGTCAAAAGCATGGGTGATAACCTGGGTTTGTGATTGGCACGTGAAGTGAGTGGGCAGGTGTGAAGAGTCTTGTAGGACTGAGCCGTTGACTGGAGAATCGGACACTACCCTGGGTCGATGGTGTCAGCACTGAGCTGAATTATAGGGCCCCTAGCTGGTATTGGATAACTGCTTCGTGGTGTGGGAGGAAGAAAACCCACATGTTGGAATTAGGTAGAACCAGAATTGTAATAACCCAGATGTGTTTCAGTACTAGAGTGGGTGTTGGACTTGCACATTCCATCCCCAGAAATTAGAGCCTGACCTGGCAACCAGGTGTGCTGTCTGTTAAAGAGTTCTTTGATATCCATGCGTCCTGCCTGCCTGCCAGACAGGGAGGATTGCTCCTTCGCAGTCTCTCCACCACTGTAGTGTGTGGAAATTCAATACATTATGTAACTCTCAGAAGATGGATCAGAAAACATGTGCTGACAAACGCACGAGACAGAGTGGAACAGTGGTTGCCAGGGGCTGGTGGGTAGGGGAAAGGGGGAGTTGGTGGTCGAAGGATACAAACTTCCAGTTTTAAAACGAATATGGTTAACAATATTGTAGTATATAGTTGAAAGTTGTTGCTAAGAGAGATCTCAAATGTTCTCACCACAAAAAAAAAATTGTAATAGTGTGAGGTGATAGATGTGTTAACAAACCTTATCGTGGTAATCATTTCATAATATACATGTGCATCAAGACATCCCACTATACTGTTGCTGGTGGAAGTGGGGTTCTTTCATGGGACTATGAGAAAAGGATTCACAGACCCACACGTGGAAGATTGTGGTGTGACAAGTTTGATTTGGGTGATAATAGAAGGCTGACCCTGTGTCCCATCTCCATCTGTTCTGCCATGGAAAGAGGTCAACTATGTCTTCAACAAGGTTGAAACAAAGGCCACCATTTCATGTTAAAGCTCAGTCCTTGGGAGCCCACAAGCAGCTCTAAGCAGCCTCAGTCCCCATCCAGGTAGTAGTTTAGTGCTCTTCCCGCTGGAACTTGCATTTGACGTCTGCCCGGCGGCCAGCTGTATGGCTGCTAAACTTGCCTGGTTACTATGGAGAGAACATGCAAAAGAATGGAATGGGTACGTGTTCCCCAGCAGAAAGAGTCTTTGTTAAGCTGGGTTATATTATCTCAGGCTTGGATAGACCAGGTACTTTTTCAAAATAGCCAATCAACTTCCCAAGCTTTCACAGGTTTCTGACGAGTCCACCCCCTAGGCAGTTGATCCCTTTTCCAGACTGGACTATCAGGCCTCCCACAGTCAAGCACCTCCCCCTGTGCCATTTTGACTATATTGTGCTATGCTTACTTACGCCCCCAGAAAAGCGGGTCCTGGAGGGCAGGCAGTGCTGCTGGGGAGACTTCCTGTCTGCTCTGATGATGAAGACTCTGCAGTGGCAGCCCCTTGGAGTGTGTGAATGGGTCCGTGAGTGCTATAGCTTCCTGGTAGAGCAAGCAGGCTCAATCTCCCTGGTTGATTATGCTTATTAATGTCTGATTCCATTTGCTCCTTTCCTTTATTAATAACTAGCCAACTACCTACAGTAACAGTACAATTTAAACTTACATGATGTTATATGTTGATTATAGCTCACTAAAGCTAGAAGGAAATGGTATGCTGAGAACCCTTCACAAGTAGGCCTCCAAGTTGTGATCAATGTATTTTTTTAATGTCTATTAGTGAGACATTAGCTAATAAAGTCGTTGAGTAGAGCAGGAGTGAGTTAAGAGACATAGTTAAAGATAATAGACTAAAGAGTGTTAAGGCTTTTCAACAGGGACATGTAAAAACTATGCCTTGTACTCCATAGGAAGATGGTATGAAGGCAGTAAACAGCCATCCCACAAACCAGGACTGCATGCCAAAGGCCGACAAAAAGCACATAGTAGGAATGGTTTTAATAGGCACACAGAGACACTCTTATGCAGTGCTGGTGGTAGCGTGGCAATTACTCGTGGTTTGTTTCATTTTGTTTACAGCCTGTTAATCCTTTCAAATGTGTGCCAGATAGTCTTGTGCTGAATTAGGGGAAAAAAGGCTGCTGCTGGGATATTCTAAAAATAGCCAGGAAAGGTCCTTAAAGTGTGTACTAAGCACAATTAGAAGTCGCACAATGCAGTTGACAAAAGTTGGAAATGACATATGAGCCTGTCAAGTGGAAAAATTACTGTCGACATTCTAATCTTCCCGTTGTGCCAGGTGGGAGGCACCACCAGAAATAGCGCAGGTCCTGGAAGCCATGGTCACAACCTGAATATGATATGGAAACGGAGGAAACGGGGATGAGGCGGCCGGTTATGCCTCATTCATTTCAGCCACCCTTCCACACACAGGAAGTAACCACCAAGACTGTCATCCTTCGGGACAAAGGATGATGATGTAAAAAGAATCTGAAATGCAAAGATATCAAATAATCATCCGTCCCTAAATCCCGTAAACTGCCTGTCTGACACTACATATGACTTATTTCTGAATCTCAACATCTCATTGTGTAGTTTCCTTTGCTGCATATCTTGTTCTGTTCCCTGAGGATGAGACACATTTTCTTTTCCTCCAGTCAAGACCTAAAGATCAGCTTGATGAACTTTCCCTCAGGGATACAGAGCAGTTATTTTAGGACTTCATTTCCCTTTGGCTCTTTTTTGAGAACTTAGTACAGGCAGCCCTTGCTTCGCACATGCTGCGTCAGCTGAATCAAGCAAAACTCATTTGTGTCAGAACCTTGTAAAGAAAGGGTTGCTACATGCTTTTTTTTTTTTAACCTCACCAGGATTCAAACATTACTTTTAGGAGACCAGAATACATTTGTATCCTGATAACAGTGGCATTTTTTTCTCTTAAAATTATTAAGATGTTATTGAGAAGGCCTTTAACAGACATGTATATCCTCTGTTAATACCAACCTTTGGGCTACTCTCAAAGTACAGGACTAACACAAAGGGCTCGCTGCACGGTTCAACAGCTCGCCAAGTGGTTCAGCTTGAATAATAATCCTTGGTCAAGGTCTTCCCCATATTCATGAGAAAGGGCAAGGAGAGTCCCTTAAGTGATCTTTTGTGTTCTTTGTGGTCTTGTGAGTTCCCAGCCACAAGCAGCCTGGTGAGTCTGTTCCACAGCCCCAGATGCTCCTTACCAATAACCTGCAGCTGTGCCAACACGGTCACACAGGCCGCTGGCCCCTGGCAGTCTGCGTATCTGTGCTGAGAAAAAAAGGAAGATGCTATTAGTACGTACCTCATAGGTGAGGGTTAGATTACATGCCTAGAATACTCTTTGCATTTTCCAAGCACATATTAAATATTCAATAAGTTTTGGAAATTATGATTGCTATTTTTGCATGCCCACATGAGATAATATTGTGGCTTGTAGCTGTACTCTAATAAAACATTAATTTTTATTTTTCAAGAGCAATTTGAAGCTTACATTCTAATTTGGTCTGGGCCACTCTATCAGTTTCCTATGACTTCTGTAACAAATGATCACATATTTAGTGGCTTGAAAGAACACAGATCAATTGTTTTACAATTCTGGAGGTCAGAAGTTTTAAAAATTATGTGTCAGCAGGGCTGACTTACTCCAGGGGGCTCAAGAGGGCAATTCATTTCCTTGCCTTTGCCAGTTTGCAGAGGCTGCAACCTTTCTTGGCTCATGGCTCCTTCTTGTACCTTCAAATCCCTTTTTTCTCCATCTTTTCTATCCATCATCACACATCTTTCTGTGACTGACTTTTTAGTCTCCCTCTTTCGCCCCTTGAGGAAACTCATTATACCCGGATATCCGGGAGAATCTCCTCATCTCAGACCTTTTAATTAATTACACCTGCAAAATCCCTTTAGCCTTGCAAGGTAACATATTCATTGGTTCTAGGATTAGAATGTGGTCCTGTTTGCTGAGGGAAGGGGCATTTATCTGTTTATTACAGTCCCTTTTCTGGCTGCCAAGGACTCAGGTCTGTTCTGTATGCAAAATACACTCATCCCATTCCGATGTCCTCATTGTCTCAATCTACCGTTACTCAACTCAAAGCCCCAAATCTCATCTAAATCTTATCAGCTCAAAAGCCCCAAATCTCAGCATATAAATCATCTTAAATGAGGAAATGGGTGAGATTCTGGGCATGATCCATCCTGCCACAAAATTCTTCTACACCTGTGGACCTAGAAAATTAGGAAACAAGTTAGTCGCTCCCACAGTGCAATAGTGAGACTGGCATGTAATAGCCATCATGCTCATCACTTACAAGTTCCACTTTGTGGAAAGGATACAATTACCTGTTCCTCATTTGCTTCTGAGCTTTTACTAGTTGCACTTTTTTTTTTTTAAGATTTTACTTATTTATTTTTAGAGAAAGGGGAAGGGAAGAAGAAAGAGAGGGAGAGAATCATCAATGTGTGGTTGCTTCTTGAGAACCCCCAACTAGGGAACCTGGCCCACAACCCAGGCATGTGCCCTCACTGGGAATCAAACTGGCAACCCTTTGGTTCACAGGCCAGTGCTCAATATATTGAGCCATACCAGCTAGGGAATACTAGTTGCACTTTTAACATCCATAGTTCTATCAACAGGTTGTTTATAGTGATTCTGGTATTTTCTAAGATGATATATATTTTCTCTATCCTATTTCTCACTTCCTTCTAAGCTCTCAGCTGCAGCCTCAAGACACATATTTCTCCCAACAGTCTATTTGAGGCAGTGTAGGCTTTTTTAAAATCATGCACCACTGTTGAATCCCAAGCCACTTCCACATTTTTAGGTATTTGTTACAGCAGCACCCTACTTCCAGGCACTAAAATCTGTATTAACTTCTTCATACTGGTATAAGAAATTAGCACAAATCTAGAGGCTTAAGGCAACACAAATTTGTTATCTTCTGGTTCTGGAGATCAGAAATCCTAAACTCAAGTTGTCGGCAGCGCTGCATTCCTCCTGGAGGCTCCACAAGAGAATTCATCCCTTTGTCCTTCTAGCTTCTAGAGACTGCCCGCATTCCGTGGCACATGGCCCCTCCATCTTCAAATCCAGCAGCACATCTCCGTATCTCTCCCTGTCCCCTGATTCTATAACCACATCTCACTCTGTGACTTCAACATTCCTGTTTCCCTCTTCTAAGGAACCTTGTAGTTACACATTCATGACGGCCTCACCATTTCTCCATCTATGAGTCACAGGTTTCGGGGATTAAGATGTGGATATAACTAGAGGTCCATTATTTCATCTATTCCAGTCACTTTTAAGATTTCATTTGATTTCTCATCTTTATTAAAAACAAAAGACTAAGTGATACTGGAATTTTGATGTCAGTTGACTCAAAATTATCAAAGCTGTTCATTCTCAGGATAGTTGACATATTACCATGTATCAGAAATACCCAAACGAAAAGTCAGGCAGACATGATAAGCTGGCTTATCTATTGCTGGTTTCTAACCTCTTTTCCCTTTATTGTCTCTATTCAAAAGTCCATACTGCCTTGAAATGACCAAGTGGCCCAGTTCTTGCCAATGAGATATAAGTGAAAATCTGTTGGCAATTTTGGGGATACTTCACTTGCGTAATTAAAAAGGACATATATCTTTGCTTTTTTGGATATAGACCTGATAGTTAGAGCTTCAGCAGCCATCTTGTAATCATGAGGTAAAGCAGGAATAGGGACACACAGAGGCACACATTAGCCCTGACATTACTGAGTTACTGAAGGAACTCCAGCAAGAACCTCAGAAACTTCCTGTTATGTAAGAATAAGTAAATTCATATTTGTTCTAGCTATTGTATTTAAGTTCTCTGTTCCTTACAGCTGAACAGAAACATAACAGTTAAAAAACTAGCTAACCATAAATGTACACATCCCAAAGAAGCCATTTGTAGGCCTAGTAGAAATAAACAGTGATGATATTTTAATAGATAATAAATTTATGTTATTATTTGATAATTTTAGACTTATTAGATAATTTTTAGACTTATTAATGAAAACCCCCTTTTGACTCAAACCAATAATTTCAGAGAGCAGAAATAAATTGTGGCTAACATAAGCTGGCCGAGGAAACCTGGCCGATTATTTTTTTAAATCTCCTATTTTTCATTTAATTTTGCCCCCACCTATGATTTAAAGTCTTATTTTTATAATAAAAAATGTTTTTCTGTCTCTGTTTACACTAGAATTGGTTTACTTATTTTCTCACCATTGTTTTTTCTTGGGTCATTGAGTTTTGTTCCTTTCAGTTCTGAAATGTCAAGGTTCTATAACACTGCAGAGGCAAAAACCTTTGTTTCCAAAATCTAAAATACTTCTCTCAGAGGGGCTTTCCAAAAGGATTCAGCGGTGCACTCGGGGGTGCCGACTATAGGGAAACCCCTTAGCTTCTCCTGTTCCCCCAACAGCAGCCAGTTTCCCCAAAGCCTTGACTTCAGGCCCAACAGACTAGAGGGATGTGCACGCTCTCTGACTCCCGGAGAGACTTACAATGGGCCAGAAGGCCCAGCGGTTGTCAAGATTTATGTAGGGTGATGCAGAATGTGAGACGCTTAAGTGAAAACCGGGAAAAGCAGAAAGAAGGTGAGAGAGAGAGAGAGAGAGAGGTCTAATAGTCAGCCAGTCTTGACAGAAGCTTTAATCATAAGAGAAAAATCTACAGTCCTATCTAAAACTTATTAGCTACATTTGGAGAACTGTTCCCAAAGTAATTCTTGAAATGCTAGAAAATGCATTAAAAAGTTTTGTAATTTCAATGGGAGCAAAAGGGAGAAAACTGTACTTGAACAATGATTAAAATAAAATTTTAAAAAAGCTTTGTAATTTCAGACTTGTTTGCAGCATGGACACTTCAGATACACACACACACACACACACACACACACACACGAGACATGAATATGTATGTATATGTTAGTAAAATTAATATATACAAATTTTAAGATGCTACAGATTTTACAAAGCACCATCAACTTAAATACAGCTTTTTTTTTTTTGAGGGGGTAAAAGCAAACTGCATTAAGAGGACAAATCAATTCTTACTCAGCCTAATTTCAGAAAGATTTAAAGGATGAAAAACGAGGATTTTAGTCTCGAAGGAAAACAGTCGTCCTGGGGGCTCCACGGAGGGCTCTCGGCTCCGTTTCCACGCGTTGGGTGTGAGGAATGTGAGGGCCATGCTGGCTGTGGTGGGGGTCGGAGAGGGGGCTGCTGGCAATGCCAAGAGAACTATGAAAAAAGACAGATCAGATCACAGCTTTGTCGATATTTACAACAAAAACATAGGACTTGGGTGTCTTCAGAGAAGCATAAGAATTTATGAATATATTTTAGTTAATTTTACTTGAAGATACACAGGGCCCTTGGCCATGCTGAGAAAGGATGAAGACCCATTATAACTTAAGGGAAAGCGCACAGGAAAACCAGAAATGCGAGCTTGGGTTCCACCTCTACGACTCATTTGTGATGTGACGAGGGCACGTTATTTCAGCTTTCTGGCCTGCACTGTCTCTTTTGCATAATTAGCATGAACAGACTGTTGATCCCCCACAAAATGTTTGGGCCTCTGAGAGGGCAGGGCTGTGTTTCTCTGGGGTAATCCAGGGAGTTGTGGGTGACGGTAGGGTGGAAGTTTTCCTCATTTCAGCAGGGTGGCCTCAGGTGCTTGGCTGGCTTCACCAACAATGTTCAAGCTGCTTTATGACAGCCCTCCAGGCAAACGGGTTGTGAGAGGAGTGAGGGCGAACTCACTGAAGATCTCCAAGACCATGAGAGCCACCTACACTTTACATCTGCATGACCACCAGATGGTGAAAAGCCCCGTGGCCATTTCTCTTTGCCATAGAGCCTTAGCTTCCCACCCGTTGCAGTTTTCACAGTCTGTTCTGAGGCACTCAGGAATGCTATCCGTCTATGGAGTCTGGTAAGTGATGGAGCAGAGGATGAGAAGAGGATAAGAAGGGTTATAAGATGACACAGTCACCAAAGTGTGAGATAATATAGCAAATTGAAAGTCAGTAAAATCTGCTTCAAGTGCAAAATGGCATGGATCTTACGATACTGAAGACGATTCCGGAGAACAAAAATCTGTCAGACAAGGAACCGGTTAACAGTTCTGTGCACTGCAATCGGCAAGGATCACATGCTTTCTCCTTCTGCACTTCGGAACTATCTTTCGTAACTTAATCACAAGGATGGGAGCTTTGTCCTCAATCTAGAATGGTGTTTTTCAAAATGTAGGTCACTACTTATCAGTGGGTCATGAAGTCCATTAGTGGGTGATGACTGGCTTCTTTGATGAACCAGATATCAGATTGCATCACACAAAGTAAGCTTTGTGGAATTTCTGTTTCAGTTGTGTGTGAGTGTGTGTGTATGTGTGTGTGTGTGTGTGTGTGTGTGCTGTGCTGGGCATGGCATAGAACACAATTCTCACTGTAGGTAGCTGTCAGTGGTTAAACTAAAAATCTTTAACTTCCACGACTGAAGTCTTTTTCTTGTTTTTTAGATTTATGTTTTATTTTTAGAGAAGGGAAGGGAGAGAGAAAGAGAAGGAGAGAAACATCAATGTGCAGTTGCCTCTCACATGCCTCCGCTGGGGACCAAGGCATGTGCCCTAGACTGGGAATCAAACTGCCGATCCTTTGGTTTACAGGCCGGCATTCAATCCACTGAGCCACACCAGTCAGGGCTGAAGTCTTTTTTTTTTTCTTTTTTCAAGTGAGGTTTTATTGAGCCAAAAATGCTAGCCAAGAAGACTGGTCTTGGGCATGGAATATAAACCACCGGCAGCAAGGCCAGGTAGGAAAGGCAGCATGCCACTTGTTTAACCCTCACAACCACACTGTGGGGAGGCACTCCTGCCCAGGTCATGGAAGAGAAGACGGAGGCTCCAGGAGGCTCATTACCTAGTTCCCGGCCCCCCATTCACAAGGGAGCTGGAGACAGGCTGGGACAGCCCATCTCTGAAGTCCACCCTTAGTGGTGGCGGAGCAGCAGAAAGATGCAGAGGCTTAGGTCTCCTCTCTCTGCCACATGTCGACGCCAGCAAGGAAAACAAACCAAAGCCCATGGATAAAAAAGTTTCCTTTTAGCCTGATAATTTCATCTAAAGAACCACATCTCAGCGACAAACCCAAGAGAAGCTCTTTGCATATTCTTCCTCCTGACCTTGTCTTTGAGAGGTAGAGTTTATCGTGTAACAAAATGGAGTTCAAGAAAATGCGAAGGAGGAGGGCGGGAAGGGAATGGTGAGCAAGAGGTGACTGTGCTTATGGAAAATGTTATAGCCCACAGGGGCGTCTATCTCCTGTCCCAGCTGATCCACAGGTTTATTTCCCAGTGCACTGTGTGAGGCAGCCCTGGGTCCTGCGTGGTTCCCGTTGGGATAACTAACAGGTGGCAGGCATTTTTAGAATGTCTCCACGCTAGTCTGAGCCTCTCACTTAAGCTGGTGGAGCAGTGGCAGCTGGTATCCTGCAGGGTACGGTTTGAAGAGCAGCCCAAATCACTCTCCACTAATTGACTGCTAAGGGTTCTCAAAATGCTTCCCTAAGTAGACAGGAGAGTTTAGCTGGAAGAGGTGTGTTGTGTTGCTGGGCATCGTGTTAGCTACTCATTAAAGCATTGGCAGAGAGCCTCAGTCTCCTCCCCTGCTCTTAGCTGCCGAAGGCTGAGACCTTGAAGGATAAACTCAGGACAGACAAGCTTTGATGGGTTGAGAGAAAATAAGACATGAGTCTCTGTAGACCTCTGTGACTTCAGAGGAGAGACTTAATGAAGAGGCACCGTAGCTTTTTAGGGCTGCCCTAACAAATCACCACCGACTGGGTGGCCTAGACAACAGAAAAAAAATATTCTCCTACAGTTCTGGAGGAGGCTAGAAAGCTGAGGTCAAGGTTTTGGCAGGGTTTGCTCCCTCTGGGTATTTTGAGAGAGAACCTGTTCTATAAGTTTCTCTTAGCTGTCGGTGGTTGTTGGCAATCCTTGGATTCTCTTGGCTTGTAGACACATTTCTCCAATCTCTGCCCCCACCTTCACAGGCTGTTTTTCCATGTGTCTCTGTGTCTGTCTCTTTCCATTTTCTTATAAGGGCACTAGTCATATTGAGGTAAAGACTCAACCTACTTCAGTATGACCTCATCTTAATTACTTACATCTGCAATAACCCTATTTCCAAATAACGTCACATTGTGAGGTTCTAGGCAGGACATAAATTAGGTGGGGGGCACTCTCCAAGCCAGAAGAGGAGGGGCCCAAAAACAGTTAGGTGCTTTTGGCTGCGGAGAGAAAATGCTGAGGAAAGGAGGGGACCAGTCTCTCGAGACAGGCTAGAAAGGATACAGCATACCACTGAAGCCAGCTGGGTTATAACAAGAAACAGGTGTCCCAAATGGGCTAACTGAGACTTTAAAGAAGCAACTCTTAGCCCTGGCTGGCGTAGCTCAGTGGATTGAGCGAGGGCTGTGAACCAAAGCGTCGCAGGTTCGATTCCCAGTCAGGGTACATGCCTGGGTTGCAGGCCATGAGCCCCAGCAACTGTACATTGATGTTTCTCTCTCTCTCTATCTCCCTCCCGTCCCTCTCTGAAAATAAATAAATAAAATCTTTAAAAAAAAGAAACTCTTTATAATGAATGGCAACATTAAGTACAAACAAACAAACAAAGGCTGGTAAAGAACCCCAGAGTTCGCAGTAGCAGGATGCCATTTTCATGAATCCTCTGGCCTTTCCCTCCTTGCACCACTATAGAGACCCATCCGGCTTTGGCCAGTGTCTCTGCCATTGGCCTGCATGGTGATGCCTCACTAGTCCTGCCCCAGGGGCTTCTCTGATGCAGTGACGTGGGCTGCCTACGGGACCCTGCCTGGCATCCAAGCGCACACAACCTGGATGTGGATGAGTTAATACTGTGCCTCCCTTGAAGAAGGGGAGATGGAAGCAAATTGGTGCCCCCTTCCCTAGTTCTCCCCTAGCAGACTCTTCTGTGATGTAGTTTATAAAACTCCTCAGAAGATTCAACGGCGTTCAGCACCAGCTGACAGCAGGGGCCCATGGAGCTACTTGTCCTGGTTTTGGTTTATATTTCTTTCTCCTTCCCTCTCCCTGCCTCCCTGGGATATTCGTGTTCTCTGAGATAAGGTCCTAAATAAACCATGCATTGCTCACAAGCCTTCCTTTCAGTCTCTTCTTTAAGGGAAACCCAGGCTAAGCAACCACTCCTAAGTCAGCAGGTGTAAGGGGAGTAAGAGTTTACTTAGGAGAGAGAGAAAGAAAGAGAGAGAGAGCTCAGGGGGAGAAAGAGAGGAAGAGAAAGAGGGAGGGAGAGAGAGAGGGAGAGCACGCTAAAGCTGAAGCTAATAAGCTGCGGTCTTCTGAGGAGGAAAGCAGTCCCTGCCAACCCTCAGGCCAGCAGGCAGCTGGGAGGGGAAATTCAAAGTCCAAACACAATCTCCTCCCATCCACCATCTCCTGCCAGGAACTTCTATGGCTGGACCAGTTCCCAGAGGATGAAGAAGGGTAAGCCTTGGTGCAGTTCAGAGAGGTCAGCCTCCCAGGGCACAGAACAGGTGGGAAGGATGGAAAGTGCTGGAGACACACACTTTCCAGCCAACTAGGTTTGTTCTTACAGTTGACAGCAGCACTGACAGGCTTCTCAGGGCCATCTTTTCAAAGAGGCACATGCTTCCCAGAGGAGGTTACTCTTCCCCCCACCCAGGAATAAATAGTCTGCTACACGGGTTGATGTTATTTATTACCATTGAGCATACAGGTCATAATAAACTCAGTCATCGTCTGGACTAAACAGACTAGGCCAGGGGTGTCAAACTCATTTTCACCGGGGGCCATGTCAGCCTCACGGTTGTCTTCAAAGAGCTGAATGTAATTTTAGGACTGTAGAAATGTAACTAACTACTCCTTAACAGTTAAGCAAGAACTCAGCGCTGCCGCCAGGTAGAAACAAGGTGCTGGGTGGGATAAAACAAGGTGGGGGGCCGGAGTCGGCCCTTGGGCCTTGTGTTTGCCACCTGTGTTCTAGGCTATTGGGAAGAATGTGCTTTTGGATTCAGAATGTCCCCTGATTCAGCTCCAAGCCCTGCTCCTAACAAGAACTGTGCCTTCCAGCAAGTTTCCTGATCTCAGAAAACCCCTGTTTTCTCATCTGCAAAATAGGATTAAAATATATTAACCTTAACTCACAAAATTTTTGTGAGGATCCAAGAAAATAAAACATCATAAACAGTGACCATGGTTTTTCACTACTGCTCATTTTATGACGGCCTCAATTTCCTTATATCTATAGGTATTCGTGGATGTTACTAACAAATCGTACAGGATCAGATGTTACAGTCTAGGAAATCTAAAAATTCCTCTAAATATTGAAGGATTTCTCTTAAAATTATAGTTGGATAAACCGTATTATTTTATCACTTATTCTGTCTTCTTGCTCTTAACTACATAAAATATTAGAGTTAATCATGACGAATGAGTGCAGCTGCATGCAGGCATCAGTGGGCTTTAAATTGGCTTTAAATGAGAATTGACCCGTGATAAAGCAGTTGGTTCCCAGGCTCTCGGCTACCCTTGGCCTGATTGCTGACCGTGATGAATCACTGAGGGCAAGGCCCACACTTCCGTGTGCTGGAGGCTTCCACTTGACCTCTGAGACGGCCGGGCTGCACACAGGTTCCCTGGAAGATGACCTCTGCCTGAAAGCCTGGCCCACGGGACTTGTTGATACAGAGCTCATCACTGATTGTGGGAGAAAGGTTTTGTGTGAATCTTTAACCTCTGTGTGTCCATGAAAGAGCATGCACTGTCTGAGGTGTAATTCATCGTTTCGTCTACAAGGATTTGTGACTCTGCGAAATATATTTAGTTATGTTCTCGTCCTTTGAGGAAAATCGACCAATTTCTGTTAGGGTAATGGTGGTAATGTAAACAATATGTATCTCTCCTGCCTTGTAAACATTTTTTCTTTTCCCAAATAGGATTTTTATTTTGAGTATAAGTGAACATACAAGAAAAATAGTATTTGATGAGTAGGTAGATCGGGGAGAAAGGAAACAAACTCATGAGAATCAAACCATTTTTTTAAAGAAAAATAAATTTGCAATAGTTTGTATCATGAAGTAAAGGACAGATGTATTATGAAAACCATAATGTCTATGCTTTCTCTCTGGATTATGTAGCTGTTAAACCATATATTTAACTTGTTGAAGATTTTGTGGTTATTGCTCTGTTTATAAAAATGATTGCCAGTTTCAAGTCTCACTCAGGAAAATGAGCCAGAGGGCACTGCAATTGATAGGCACTAATCCTACAGTAGTGTTTGAACATGAGAGCTGGCACTCCTCAGCAGGACTCAGGTGTTACAACCAAGGTGTAAGCCACAACGGAATTAGAAACATATCCTACATGGAAACCTTTTTTTTCTCAAGGGTGTGTGATTTGAACAGAGCAACAAGGGGTTGTGAAATGTGCTTCAATTGAAAGGGGCTCGTGGAAGGAGGTGAGTTAAGAGATGAATTAAATCTTAAAAAAAAATCAGAAAACCCCTATTTGTAATTTTGGATTGGGTGTTTGGCTCTGCCTTTGGGACTCTGTCAACAGGAAGTTTTAGTCACAGATCTTTGGGAAAATGACCAGACTACTCTTTGACCCACACTTGTGTTTTTTGTTGTTGTTGTTATTTTTTTTTTGTATTGAATTTATTGGGGTGACATGGAGTTATAATATTACATATGTTTCAGGTGTTACATCATCTGTACATTGCATGTTCATCACCCCATATCAAGTTTCCTTCCATCACCATCTATCCCCTCTTTACCCTCTTCTACCTCCCTGCTCCCCCAACACCCTGTTCTCTCTGGTCATCACCATACTATCGTCTGCGTCTATGAGGGTTGTTGTTTTTTGTTATTGTTAACCCCTTCACCTCTTTCACCAAGCCCCTCGACCCCCTCCCCTCTGAGAGCTGTCAGTCTGTTCTGCACATCTACAAGTCTGTTTCTATTTTTTGTTAATTTACTTTGTTCATTAGATTCCATATAAGTGAAATCGTATGATACTTATCATATGGCATTTGTCTTTCTCTGACTGGTTTATTTCACTTAGCATTATACTTTCTAGGTCCATCCATGCTGTCACAAAGGTATAATTTCCTTGCTTTTTTTTTTTTTAAACAGCCAAGTAGTATTCTATCATGTAAATGTGCCACAACTTTTTTGTCCACTCATCTACTGATAGGCACTTGGGCTGTGCCCCACACTTCTGTTTGACAGTAATTATTTGCCTGCCATGGAATTGTTGAAGCCCTTCTTCCTAGAATTTGGAATAATGGCAGAATAGTCAGGTTTTAAGGAAGCACTAACTTACTCTCAAGGTAGTACAAGCAGAGGGTAGGTTCCTTGCAGTGACTGTCTCCTTGTATTTTGCATCCTAGGTGCCTCACTGGCCTTACCCTAGTCTTGGCCTTGAGAGGCACCCAACATTGTCTGAGGGGCCCGAGGGTGAGGCAGTACAGCACCCTGAGCATCTCCCAGGCACATGCAGGGGTGTTAGGGTACACTGATTGGTGTGGGTGCTGCATCAGCTCCAGGAAACATGAAGGGCCAGTTGTTACACCTCAGCCCCAACTGTGTAAAGTGACAGTGTACCCCTCTGACTAAAATGGACCTAAAATGCCCAAATATGCCTGTGATTGATTAGCACTTCCAGACTCAGCCCAGGTTCATCTGCCTGTCTGCTTGGGCAGCTGAGAATGTGTGCTTCCAGAGCTGTCTAGTTTGACTCTTTCTCAAGTGCTTACAGATAGCTGGTTGGTCACTGAGGAGATTCTCTTGACCCATTTTCTCCAGTTCTGACCTTCTGTCACCACCCCAGGCGTCCTGACACCTATCCCCCTGTTCTGTTTGGTGGCCTGGCCGTGACTGTTGACACTCCTGTGACCAGAATGCCCAGATGCTGGTTCCCAGCTGAGCCTTCCTCATTGCAGGGGAACGAAATTGTTCCTGGAAGATGTCTAGCACCTTTGTGCCTTGGCTTCTTGGATTTTGTGTGTTTAAACAAAGCTTTTCCTTGTGATGACTAGATATGGCTCCTTTGTCTTTATTCCCCGAAGCACCTGCCTTATATTTCTGGTTACTGCTTCCTCTGCCCTGTATCCACAGGGCCTGGTGTACACATCTGGCCTTCACCAGACACCATGAGTCCAGGGACAGTGTCTCATCCAGCTCTGATTGTCCACAGCATTTAATCCAGTGCCTGGGACTTTGTGTCCCCAAAAAAGAATTCTTAAATGAATGAGTAAATAATTGAGTAAATAACTGAAGTTATAACGATCAAAGGAAGTTTTGCCTCTAGTTGGACAGGAACATGTTCTTCCTGGTGCTCCAGCTTCTCTCTGCTGGCCTGAGGATCGCGCTGGGAAGAGGCTGTGGTGACTGAGGGATGGCCAGCGGGGGCATGAGGACAGATCCAGGCAGGAGACACAGTCATGAGTCAAACTTAGGCACTTATTTAGATAATAAAGGGTAATGCCGGAGTTAGTAATAATGCAGACTAGACAGTTACAAAAGTACAATATGAAGAAATAATTGTTAGTTGGGATCCTGTTGCTTTGGAATATCAATGAAAATGTTGGCAAATTGTGTTTATTTATGTTGGATAAGATCCTTAGACAATTGTACATTGTAAAAAAATTTTTATGATTCAGGATAGTGTATCCAGGGAGTTGAGTCAAGAGTGTTGTGGTGAAACAGAAAGATTCCTCAACATATCCCTCGACATGACCTGGTTGGATGTTTCTGAATGAGGCATGTAAGGCATAGATCCATCTTTGTGGTAGGAAACAGAGTAGGCTGGGCAATGCCTAGGATCTTTCCAATCTCTGAAATGTTTTAATTAAACTTTAAAGTGGTTTTGAAAAACACACAATTATTCAGAGTGTCCTTTACTTAAAAAAAGAACCCAAATGTAAGTCTCCCCATGAATACAATTTAAATATTGAAATGTAATTTGTTATATGTGCAATGATTCAGTTGAAAACATGAATATTTTAATATTTATTAACGAGGGCTCAAACAGGAATTAACTACTTAATTTCTTAACATAATGCCTGCATTTTTCTCAGAAAAAAACTTTTTTCTAGACACTCCACACCATGGCGATGTTCTTATCACAGTTTCCTCAACATCGTTTTATTGGGGCTGATTAAAGATAACTTCTGCAGCCCTGCAGCTCATATAAACCTTTTTTAAAGCCCTGGCGGGAAACATGACAAGCATGTCCCAGGGAGTAAGTAGGAGAGGCAGGGGGAGGGGGAAGTCCTCACTCATAGTTGATTTTTTTTTTTTTACTGTAATTGTTCTACCACCGCAATCATGGAGTCAGAAGGAAGTGTGGAAAGCATCGATGACTTACCTACGTATCACACACAGACTGAAACCCACCAGGTGCCTGTCCTTTCTGTCACCCATCATTTCCCCAGTGCTTCCAGCCATGTGTCAGGGCAACCTTGCACCAGACCTTGAACAAGGAAGAGAGTCTGGCACTGACTTAAAGAAAAGCTTCTGATGAAAATATAACTCCTTTTGCTTTATGAAAAAAAATACATTATATACACACAAAAAATTCTTTATGGTTTGACTTGAGGATTACATTCTTTGGTCTACCAAAGCGTGCTAAAAAATAATTTTTTTTGTGGCTTTCTAACTTGGTTTAATAATGAGGAAGATGTTCAGACTTGACTTTTTCCTGTTTTAAGCTATAACAGATTCTGATTTTTTAAAAAAAAAATTTTTTCCTTTGTGTTTCTCTTCTTCCATAGTTTAGGATCCTTCCAGAATATCTATCATTTTAGATTAGTATGGGATGCCCTGGAGATAGCCTTAGGCAGGGGAAACTGACCTTTCAATGGTTTTACTTGGTCTTACTTGCCAGGCACAGTGCTAAGGGCTTTGCCTGTGTGAATCACCATTCAATATTTATACAGGGTGAGTTTTTCTTGATTGCAACCATAACCTATTGTTCCTGTCTATCTCTGCCTAACTAACCATAATCAGTATCCAGGGAATTGTGTAACTGATCCAATATTTTATTTCAGAGGGAGTCTGAGCTATGCATATACTCTTTGTAAATAAATTAGTCCTGAAATCCCAGAAAGTCCCAAGGTGAGTCATCTGGTAGATGGTTGCCCTGGTCCATGCATCTGTGATTGAACTGATGTTATCTGGTTTGTTGATCAGAGTGTAAGTGAGGGTGGCAGATGTAGGAAAAAGGCAATTTAATACACGATAGCTTTTAAAATGAAACAAGGAAGGAACAGCACTGAATTTGTGCTTCAAGCTACTCTGGTTGAGGAGGGACCCTATGTTGGCAGTATCACGCTCATCGGCTCAAGGGAATTCATTGCAAATTGTGAAGGTGTCAAGGTTGGCCAGAGTTCTCTCCAAATAATAAAAACTTTACTGCACCATCAGCATTGATTGGGGACGAAAGGCTAGGAAGTTGAATGAGTGCCCAGGGAAAAATCAGATCAATTTTGTACACAATTTCCCAGCTAACATAGACCATTCCTGAATACACAGCAAAACCCCTTCTTGAGAAAAATCACAAATGCTCTTCCTGACTCATTTGTATTTTCATTCAACTTCACCATCATTTTGATTTTTCATCCTTTATTACAATGTATTTTCCCCTTCATTTCTCTTGCAGATAAAGTACAGGGAATTAGAAAGAAAAGGAATAGCTCAACTTGTCCTTAAGACACAGTGCTAAGGCTGCTTTTTGTAATGGGAAGAGGAGTTAGTCAACTCCTTGGAAAAAGCAGTATAAAGTCTGTGCCAGGTTTTGTGGGTTTTTTTATTTGGTCTTCTTTGTGTTTTATGGTATAATGGTGAGGTACTGCATGTGAACTCACAAAGTCACTGGTTTGGGTGGAAGGACATCTGTCCTTCTCTTCCTTACACTTCCTCCTGAGTAGCTGAACAAGGGGCATGCAGTGTACAACTTGCGAAAGAACAAAGTTCATTGAAAGAACGACAGCCACACCTTCTTGTCAGTTCTGTTGCTCTCACTAGCTATTCATTCCACTCTAAGTTATCTTTAAAAACCTTGCTTAGTTATTGTCTTCTTGGGGAGCCTTCTGCAGTATGCCCCGCCCCCCGTTCTCCCAAACTCAGTCTCCCTCCAGTGTATCATTGTGCCTATATTATTTCTAGACTTGTGCCTATTTCAATATACTGAACCATAGATTTGCATTTGGCTTACCTATCTATCTCATCTCCTGGTATGTGAACCCCTACAGAAAATGATGTCGTTTTGCCTGCAGCCCTACTCCTACCAGTGAGTGGCAAATAGTGTCTTTAGTTGACCTGGCTGCAATCATTTTGGTATAGCTCAACAGCAGGCCAGGAATTTACTGTCTCTAAGTACAGGATCTATTTCACTGATATTTTATTTCTTTCCTGGCTCGATAAGGTTCCCTCCAAGCCAGTCCTGCTGTATTGTGAAATGTCCTTCTCATGAGCCACTTCCCCTTTCATCCCGCTGGCACATATATGTACACATTGTCCAGGCAGAACGTCTCTTAGTGGATTTTAGACAGTGATGAAGACACAGAAGTGCCATATTGCGTTAATTCTAAAACAGAGTTGTTGTTTTTCCTTTTGAATTGAAATTAGGGAGTGTTTGGCAATGAATGGCATCTTACAATTATGATTGGCAGTGTTTTTTCTGTTTTCTGAATAGTACCTATAATAATGTATCTGTCAATGATGGAATCTTAGATTTGTTGAAATATGGTACTTATGAGGAAATTCTACTGGTGCTCAGCCCTAGCAGGTTCCATAGTGAATTCTGGATGTGTTCCAAGTATCACATTAAAGAAAACCTTTCCAGAATAGAGTGAGAGGCCAGACTTAAAGGACCGGAGGGTAGGGCTCGTGGGATAGTCATTGGTCCATCTCTGGCATCCGAGCTACTAGATGCCTGGCGTGAATAGATGTTTAATACATAAAAATAATTGCTAACAGCATTTGAGCCTTTACTTTGAGTTAGTTACAATGTTTTAAGTACTTTTCAAATATGAGCTCGTCGAATTCTCAGGACATCTCTTGGAGAGGGTTCAAACATGACCTCCATTTTCCAGTTGCATACAGCGAGGTCGAAGGTAGACAGAGAGGTAGCGTTCATTCAATAGAAAGGACCGAGTCGTGACTGGAGCCAGGTCCATTTGGCTTCAAAGGCCATGCTTCTGTGCTCTATGCCGTGCTTTCTCCCCAGTGGATACTGATTTTTAATAAGTGGTATTACTACTGACCGTGATGGTTCGTTTGTTTGACAACAGAGCGGTCAGTTCTCAGCTTTCTTTCCAATTGTCCATTTTCCTAACGATTTTTCTGATCTCCATATTCTCCCCTGGTCACTTAATAACCATCTTAGATTTAATAGTAGATGAATATTGCTAATTTGTAATCAACGGTCAATTGGAAAATATTTTACTTTATGATCACAGGCAAAACCTGGTCAGAAGCAAAAATCTCTTAAGAGCCATTTGATTACGATGGTGTTATGTTTCACAAATGCAACTGTGGGAGTAAGATAAAAATTTTTGAAAGTAGAAAAAATGCAATCTTCATTTAGTGGGATTGTCACTCTTCCAGTCATTGCGAGAAAATTAGGTTTAATGGGCTTGACTGACCGCCTCCATTAGGGCTGAGACCTATTATCCAAACCCTAAGAATCTCAAGCATAATCTTAAGAAGTTGCTGGGAAAACTCACTTCAGGTACAAGAGGTTCTTTAAGACCAGTTACCTTTTTCTCATTCTATTCACATTCCATTCTGTTCTCACTCATTCACTCTATGGCAGAGATCACAGCCTGAGCGGCGAGAGGGGGCGGTTCAGACACCATGCTGGACAAAGGAAGAAGCACTGGCCTAGACCAAACGTTAACATGCATGGCAGACTTGGAGGGCTTGTTTTATCCCAGATTGCTGCCCCCGCCCCCACAGCTTCTGATTTATTGGGTCTGTGGTGGGCCCTGAGGATTTGCATGTAAAACAAATTACCAGATGCTGCTGATGTTGCTGGCCCAGGTGCCACGCTCTGAGAACCACCGGCCTGCACACCAGAAGACCTAGGATTGAATCCTGGAGTCCCCAGTTGTGACTAAGGAAATTTAGTTTCCTGGGTCTTAGTTCCTTATCTGTAAACCGAACTGTGAACTCCCTGTTCTATTTCATAAGACTTGTGTGAAAAGAAAAGAAATTGACATATTTGCAAATCACTTTAAAATCTATTGTTATTCTTATTACTGGTAATGTTGTGAAAGAAGCTATTATCCCAGAGAGGAGCTGAGGGAACTTTTGAGTTACACAGCGCCTGGGGAAACAGCAGAGAACATGAGTGGAAGGACCAGTGTTCTGGGGTCCTCTAAACCTGCATATGGGTGTTCAAATCCCAGCTCCACGGAACTGGAGCCTTGTTTCCCATCGGCAAAAAATCAGAATGGGGAGATCTATCTTCCAAACTTACTGTGAGAGCTATACGGGATAATGCATTTCAAAAACTAGTGCAGTGTCTGGCATAAAATGCACAGTCCAATAATAACTTTTAATATAAATTTCAGCTTTGGTAATTTAGCCCTATCTCAAGAGTCAGCCAGCTCCCTGAACCAGAAAGACCATAATCCAACAATGCTGCTTTGAATGGGCAATTGGACTCGCTGACCTCCAAGGTTACTTCCAAATGAGATTCTGATACAGGTACAAAACGAGTGCAGCTAGTCGGTTGTCAGCAACCAGGAGTGTTTTCTTCATTCTTCCCTTGTGACCAACAGCTTTGCCACTCATTAAGCAATGCTTTCTGGAATTCCCTAGCAGGCAGAACACTAACAATGGAAAAGTTGAAAACACATGAAGATCAGTGCACGGAGCTCTTCACTTGCCCCTGGATTATGTGACAGTTGAATCAAGTCTAAACCAGAGGATGCATGACAGTGCAATGAGCTCTTCACTAACAAACACCAGCTAAGCTTCAGCAGTCTGCTATGGGTGAGTGGAAGTTCCAAGCTTGCAAAACCCTGTAGTTAATAGAAGCAACAACTGGAGCACAATTGCTGACCAAGTTGTGGAACCTGATACCATGTCATGAGGCTGGAATGTGGCTCTTGGTGCCCTGTTGGACAGACTTTCCTCTTACACCTCATGCTGATTAGAAGTTATTCACCCAGGCTGCGTGTTTTCTTTTGCGTTGCCTGGACCAACACTCTGCCCATTCAGGTTGACATCTCTATTGATATAGATGGGTAGGGTATATAGATGGGTAGGGTGTCCTCAAACATGCAAGCCTGTTTGAGTGGTAACAAAAATGCTCATCTTCTATCTTTCTCTTCCTTACTGGGCTTAAGTAGACTAGGTGGGTCACAGGACAGGTGAGAAAGGTAAAAAAAAAAAGGCATTTCTACTTGATCTGACAGCATTAGTTGCTTTCCTCGACATTCCTTGCCAACAAATATGGAAAATGTAATTCTTTATGTGAATGCCTAATTTTTTCCAAATTTTAAGTTATCTTTGGTTTCTTTGAATTTTTATAGGATAGGTTGAAATACCTAGTCTATAATTCCAATTTAATGCACTATACGTTTTTTAGACAATTTTTTCCCTGACTTACGGTAATCTTCCAACATTTTTGCCTTCCACTCTGCTCCTGGATCCCAATTACCTCTGATTCTGAGTACTTTTTCTCCTTTCTGAACACTCTCAGCCTCCAGAATACTTATTTCCTCCATATGATTCATTGCCAGCTTCCACGGTGACTTTCAGATTCATAATCCTCTCATCTCCTCCACTCAGATGAGCTCTGTTTTCATTCTGTCTCAGCCACTTCCCAGCAAGGGCACATCTTGAACTTGGTCATAACTCAGATCTGATCCACTTCCTAGATGGCAAATCCTGAAATCCCCTTCTTTTTTTTTTCTCTCTCTCTTTCTCTCTGATTTCCTTTCAGCTTTATTGGAAGCCTAGCTCATGACCAGGTCACCTGCTCTATCATCTGCATTGGGTTTCATTGCTTCCACAGTAGTCTGAACTCAATGGTCAACCATTTCAATACAGTGCCACCTACAATCCTCTGTTATTTCTCAAATCCATTTTCCCTTTCCATTCCTGCTGGCTCTCTGGTTACAAGGACCTCCTACCTGGTTTCCTTATCCTCCAATCTGCTCTGCTGTAATCCACATTAGTTACCTTTTCTACAATGATCATCCTGATTTTTTAAAAAGATTTTATTTATTTTTAGAAAAAGGAAGAGAAGGAGAGAAACATCAATAGGTGGTTGACTCTCACACACCCCAACTGGGAATCACACCAGCAACCCTTTGGTTCACAGGGCAGCGCTCAGTCCACCAAGCCACACCAGCCAGGGCTGATCATCCTGATTTTTAAAGCCCCATGAGAGTTCGTGCAACTCTTACCCTCCAGATACTTTCTACTTTTTCTTGCAAGTCCTTCTCATGTTCTTTCTCATCTCCACCTGAGAAATATCATCTGTTTGTTTTTTTTAAGCCCATCTCAAATAATACCTCCAGATTCTTCCAGCTTTACTTGATCCCTTCTTGGAGTTACATTTCTATGCTGGTTATAATGGTTTGTGTTTGTGTGCATGTGTGTGCATGTGTGTGTGTGTGTGTGTATTCTTCTCTGCAATGTGATCCAGTGTAAGGTACATGAACTTTGGTTTTAGACAGAGAGCTGGGTTAAGATCCCAGATCTAGTATTTACCAGCTGTATGATTTGGGTGAATCACTCCATTTTGCTTAGACCAAGTTTCCTTCTCTATTAAAAAAAAATAGAGGTAATATTATCTACCTCAGAGATTTTTATGAAGATTCACTGAGATAAAATGGTTGCTATCTAACAGCCACTCAAGAAATACTGCCTCTCCCCTTCTTCCCTATTCCTATGCCCTTGAGGTGGAAGACTACGTCCTGCTTATTCTGTATCACTTAAAAGGTCAGCGTTGTTTGGCCCTTGGTAGGACATCCATAAATGCCTACTGAGTTCACATGTCCATACCATGTGTCTTTTTTTTTCCCTACTGAAATGTGGAGTTTCAGAGACAACACATTTTTTATTTGTAGCCTATATTCTATTTAACTTTGCTAATTTTAAAGCAGAACATTTTTCATATGTTGAGCAGACTTGTAACTGCCCACCCCCTAGTAGCAACAATTCTATCTTCTTCATTGAGAAACGCTCGTGGCTATCTGCTCTGGGCCTGGCCTAGAGTTCAGAAGACAATTATTTTTGTGTGTGTATGTGGGAAAACAAAAGTCAGTTACAACCGTGATATCCGAGAAGCTTCCCCTTCATCTTATTGACTCACTGGGATCTGATGTGGCTGTGACCAACCACGGGCTCTCCCAGATGCAGGGTTAGCATGAAGTGAGCGGGTGCTACTGGTTCACATCCTTATCGGTAGAGGGGCCCTGTTACAAAATCTAATGGTACTACAGAATTTCTGGAAAAATACATGCTTCTCAGAGGAAAAGCAAGGCTTCAAACTAGATATTTGTTAAAAGTATCATGATATAGTAGAAAGATTATTGTACTCAGAACGGGAAAGTCCTTTACTCAAATCTCAGCTTCATTACATATTAGCTGTGGAACCTCACGTAAATTATTTAGACCTTGTTCGTCTTTTAAAAGATGATGGGAATACCTATGTCACAAGTCATAGTGAGGATGGAATGACATACGTATGGAAGCACCCAGTAGAGTGCAGGACGCTTACAGAGAGAACAATGAACACCTGTTAGTTGAAATGGCAAAGAGCATAAAGAAATCCCTCATGGAGGAAGGGCCTGGCTCCCCTCACGGGCATACAGTGTAGTAGACCTCGTGCTGCAGTCAGCAAACGGGGTGCCTGAGGGGTGGTTTTTGTGTATCGACTTGAGTAGGCTTTGGTGCCAAGATGTGAAATCCAGCACCAACCTAATATTGCTGCAAAAATATCTTTTACATATAATTAACATTTAAATCAGTAGACTGTGAGTAAAGCAGATTACTCTTTAAAATATGGGTGGGCCTCTTCCAGTCAGTTGAAGGCCATCAGAGAAAAAAATCTGAGGTTCTGTGAGGAAAGGGGAATTCCACATTCAGACTAGAACTACGAGATCAGTTCCTCATTAGGACTCCAGCCTGCTTGAATATCAGGGACTATATCCAACTCACCTTTCTATCTTCAATCCTTAGCACGGTGCCAGTTCTGTAGTATTATGTGTATTGAACAGAATAAGAATAGTTTACATTCATTCATACACTATCCTGTAAAAAAAAAAGAGGGTGCTTGCTCATGCTGTTCAATTAATTTATTCCTCTACCTAGTTATTAACTCATCAAACATGGGGGGAACTCATGTTGGGGGAACCTATTTTGGGGGGAACCTATTTTGTATTTCCATTCTTGAGACTGATGATGCAAAGAGGGAAAAAACTCTCCTCTCTAGAAACTATTTACTGGTGGGCGGGAGTGGATGGGACTGATGCACAAACAAGGTAAAATCACGCACTGAGAACCAGTGTGCTCAGGCGAGAGAGCGTGAAAGCCTGATGGAAGGCAGGGGCAACCAGGAGAGAGAGAGGGAGGGATGGATTCAGAAGATTTAGAAGGTGGAAACAGTGGGAGGTGGGAAACGCGGGGGCGGGGGGGGGGGGGGGGGGGGGGGGGGGGTAGGCATCTCCTATGACTCCCTGGTTTCTGGCCTCGGTGTCTGGGACTACGGGGGAGGGGAGAATTCCTCAGCATCTTATCTGATCCTAACATTCCTCAGCATCATACAATACAACCCCTCATTTTAGGAATGCAGACATTGGGGCTGAAAGAGGGTAGATTTGTTGCCCCCAAACTTTATAGACAGATGTTGGCAGAACTAGTAGTACAACCCCAAACACATGCTGGTTTTTTTTGACTACAGTGTCCCTCCCCTCTGCAGCTCCCACTGTGCTGACTTTCAAACTCCTTGGCCAATGGGGAGTGACGGCGGGGACCCAAAGAGCCTGTTACTTCTCTGTGGTGCAGTTTCCCACTCGTGAGCAGTCAGACGGTAGCCAGCCTGCCACACACGCTCTGAGTGTACAGCTGCGCTTCGTAAGGGACCCCGGAGTCACTTCCTTTCTCACTAATGACAAAGAAACTTGCAAATCTCTGTGCTGTCAGTTGCCTGTCCTGGATGGGAAAGGGAGGGACATCTATTTGGAGTGAGGGAGGGAGAGTGTTAATTGGTAAAAATGAAAGGACATTTATGTAACCCTAACTTTTCCTCAGAAGCGCCTCCGTGTTGCATTGGAATCAGTTTCCTTCCAGTAAATGACAGTCCTTGACTTGCAGTTTACCACCAGCTGGCCCACCTCCTCTTCTTCCTGACCTCTCTGCTGGCCGCAGCTGCTAACCCAAGAGTCATGAATCAGGAAGCATTTCAGCAACCTGAGCCATCTTCCTAGCCTGGCAAGCTTTCAGCAGCTGGTGACGAAACAGTTGCGTTCTCTCTCTCTCTCTCTCTGAGACAGACCTGGAATCTGACACCTAAACCCACCTCTAACCTCCTTCCTCATTTTCCAAGTCCCTCTTTGCCTTCCCCTCAGTTCTCCTTTGCCCTGACTCTCTTAGCATAGCCCCTAATGCCTGGTGACTCCAAGACTGCCAGCCTCTGTTCAAGGGCACCCGTTCACATAGCTGGACCATTGCCTTGGTCTCAGTTTCTGATTCTTCTGGAAAGTCTCCAAGGATGCTTATTATTCTAGCGTTTCTCCCCACTCCCTGCCCTGCAGGACTTTCCCAAGTTAACTAGTTAGCGTCATGGTTACCAGGTAATCTGAGTAGAATTTATAACTCTGCACAACACAGAGCAAGTGTTCAACAAATCTTGGCTCTTTTTAATACCTCCTCCGAGCCTTGTCCATCCTGGAATTCCTGGAGATTTGCTTCACCCACCATTTGCCACATCTTCCAGTTGTGTATCTGGGCAGCCTCTGCCATCCCAGAGTGAGTTGTGTATGAGGGGCTGAGCCTGAGGTCAGCTGGGCCCTTTCCCAGAAGCTGACTTATTCCAAGGAGAAGACAGTTCTAACGGCAGGGCTCAGCACCCGCCCTATCCGAGCCATGTTCAGCTGTAATTTGATGATCATGACTTCCTGAATATCAATGGATGCCTAGGCAGATGGCTAGGCAGCTGGATACTATTTTTATATAAAATTACTGCAGAGTCTGTGACTATTAGAACTATTTTCGTGGAGACTGGCTCAGCTTTGCTAACTTAGCAAATTCAGAGCACTTCCAGTCATTCATTCAGCTGATAAAGTTGGTGATCTCCAACTGCGCACCATTATTGTGCGTCCAAATCATAGTTTAGTCACCATTGGTGGTTTCCTGAGAATTGGGGAAGGGCACAAGAAATATCAGCAATCACCCCCTCATCGTCAGATTTCTTTTTCTGAACTAACATTCCTGGCCAGAAGATGGTTCAGAGAGGGTAAAGCTGTCTCTTCACCCACATTCTTTTGCAATTTCTTTTGCAATTTCAAACTAATGACATAATCGGCCTTTAATATCCTGCTGCTTAATCCCTTGCTTCAGCTCCCAAGCTTTCAGTTGCTCGTTTAACCCCAGGTTCCCAATTTAGGCAATTAACAGTGACCACCATGCACATGAGATTCCCAGTGTGGTCCCTGGATGAAGGTCAAGATGACAGCTAACACCTAAGCTGTGTCCTACTCACTTCACCTCCAGAGCTCTGCTTGCGCTTAGGTGTTTGTTTGTCATCTACTGGGCCATCAGGGGGTCTGAGCCTGTGGCTCCCACTTGCTCCACACTGTCTCCAGCACTGACTCAGGGCCTGGCACACAGAAATTGCAGAATTTTTTGCAGAATAAATATTTATTGAGTAAAATACCTCAAGACTGGTCATTGGCTGTGTCATGGAGTTCTTTGTTGTTTTCTACAACGAATGATTCTCAAAGGTCATGCATGCGAAGATGAAAACAGGACCAAAGCAGATGACACTGAGGCACCACATCCTCACCTGTGGTCCTGTACACCTGCAGGCACGCTCCCCGTGCACCTCAGGTCCTCTGCAGAGAGAGCGTCTTTCTTCTCTGAAAACCGGAGAACCCTGCACAGGTACAAGGGAGAATTGAAAAACGAAAAGCAGGGGTGGGGGGTGTTCAGAAGGAAAAGTCTAAACATCTTCCTCCCCCCAATGGAAATAATGATCATCATAATAAGATGAAATTATATTAAGTACTTTGTACGTGTTAGGCACTATACATTTGTTACTTAATCTTCACAACAAACCTGTGAGGCAAATAGTATCATCATGCCCATTTGTGGAGGCAAAAGCAGGAACTTAGAAGAATTTCAATAACTTGCTGAAGTTGGTAGGTGGAGAAGCTGAATTCCACCCCAGGTTTTACTGAGTCCACTAATTGATGCCACCAGCTGCACAATTGTGTTCTTTGTCCTTTGCTTCTTTGATTACTTAACGGCAAGGCCCCAGTCTCTCTTACCATAGCACCTGGCCCAAGGTCACACATGCCAAGTGGAGACAATAAATTAATGTCGATGGGAAAGCAGAGATAGTCTGAAGGCAGTGGGACAGGGTTAATGTACTGGAAAGCAGAGCGTGAAAAGGAAGTTGCAAAGGCGCGGAAGCGAAAGAGTAGCCCAAAGGGTCTTCCAGCCTACAAAACACAGACTGTATCCTTAAAGACCTTTGAAATTCACGGCATCAAGTTCCTAGAGTAATGTGGCTACATTACAAGAAATGATTAATTCCTAAGGAAGGGCCAGAAGGATCCTGAAGGTCTTTTGCTCTGACTTGTTCTTTTTCTTTTTCCAATAATTAAAAAGGATAGGCTGGGATGGAACTTCGTAGTGGTGCCTGAGTCTACGGGCTCCACAGATAAAACAAACACAGACAAGATTACTGTAGGTTTGGCTGCGTAGGTTTGCATCATGTATGCACCCCAATTTCCAGGCTGTATCTGCCTTGCTTCTTAGAGAGCTAGCTCCTACTGGGCAGGGCTGCCAAATGCACTCCCAGAGAAATGGTCACGTGGCTTGGCTCCTCCACCAGCCCCCTCTTTAACTTCTGTGCAGTGTACCTAGATCCTTCTCAGCATGCTACGACAGCTTTCTTCCTTCCAGTTAAGGAGAACTGAAGAAAGTGAAGGCTTACATGAGAAAATGAGTTTTCTCAGAACAGAGCTATTAAGCTCACTTCCAGTGCAGACTAGAATCAACTCCTTTGTAGATACCTTTAAATCCCCGATGCCTGGAACTGGGCTTTGTCATTGACTTATATTTACTATAATGTATGACTCGAATGCATGCATAAATGAATATCCTCTGAATATTTCTTTAGAGGACAGTATGTATAACATTGTGTTGATAGAATCATCCCCACCGATCAGAATAAGAGAACTTGGTTTAAATCCTGACTAACATGTGTGGTTGCGTTAGATAATAAAGAACCTGATGATCATTCTTACAAATATTGGGTTGGCGAAAAAGTCCATATGACTTTTTCCATAAAATAAAAGATGTATTTTTATTTTCACCAACAACTTATTGACTTGGCTATTTTGAGTGTGTTGGCTCTCTCCCATGAAGTATAAATGTTGATTGTTTTCAATTAATGTCTCAATTTGATCGCTATCAGCTTCAACTGGTCTACCCCACTGTGGGGCATTGTCCAGTGAGAGATCTCTAGCATGAAACTTGACAAACCATTTTTGACACATTTGATCAGTGACAGCACATTTTCCATACACTGCACAGATCTTTTTTTGCATTTCAGTTGCATTTTTTCCTTTCTTCAAATAATAAAGCATAATATGTCAAAAATGTTGTATATTTTCTTTCATCTTCAGTATTAAAATGGCTATCCAAAAATTCACTAATTTTGATAAGTATTTTTAATGCATGCTGATATGACAGCTGTCACAATACAATCTCACAAAATTGTTTCAAATGAAGTTAAAGACAACTCTAACACTACTAGGGCTATCACATGGAAAAACCTAAATGAATTTTTTGGCCAACCCAGTAATTAAATGGGTTCAAGGGCCGAGTATGATGACTGACTGCATTTTTTTTTTTTTAATTCAGTATCAACAACTTCTTGATAAAAGGTACTTTAGGTAGCATTTGGTGGAGGGGAGATGAATTCATTGTCCCCCAAGCACACCTGCATAACCTCACAGCTCTTCAGACTGACTAGGTCCCCGAACCATTGCTATTGTCCAAATCAGCTCTTTCTCCCATTAGGGCTCCATTCCCTGTGAGCAGGCTTTCAGCACAGCCTCCAGAGATGGTCCATCTTTGCTTACTGTCACCAAGGCCTACTGATTTTTTCCCCACCCCCTCTCTCACCACTCCTTCCTTCCTTTCTATTCCTGGAGCTCAGTGGTTTTCAGCTGGTGTGCTGCTGTAGTGCACCACTCTGAGTCAGGCCCTTGTCTTTCGGCCTCTACTGTTTCACTGGCTGTCATGGACTGAATAACTGCTGTGGGCCCATAAATCCATATGTTGAAGCCCTAGCAGCCAATATGACTATATTTAGAGATGGGGAGTTTAGGGAGGTAATTAAGGTTAGATGAAGTCATAAGGGTGAGGCCCTAATACAACAAGGACAGGAAGAAACACCAGAGTCATCGTCTCTCTCTCCCTCTTTCTCTTTCTATCTCTCTGTCTGGTCATACACAGAGAAGCGGCCGTGGGAGGCCACTGCATGACTGTGGCTCCCTACCGGCCAGGCACAGAGTTCTCACCAGAAAATGAGTTTTCCCACACTTCTGTCTTGGACGTCTACCTTCCAGAGCTGTGAGGTAATGTTTATGTTGTTTAAGCCTCCCACTCTGCGGTATTTTGCGACGGGAGCCTCAGGAGACTGATACAACAAGTCATTCTGCACAGTGTTATCAGAGTTATACCTGCAGAACACTAACCTGATCCCATGCTTTAAAAACCTAGAAGTCCCCCACTGCCTTGTGGGCCCCCATTCTTTAGCCTGGAACCTGAGGCCATCTTCCGTTTCACTCCCATCACAGCCCGCTCAGCTGCAGGCCTTTACCACGTTTCAGGCAAACGTTCTGCTTCAGTGATCATCCTGCTGTCCTCAAAAGACACTTGGCATTTTCCGAAGCCACAGTGGAGCACGATGCCTTTGGAGAGCTGCCAATAGTGCGGCACGGCTGGAAGATGGGTTGGTCGGGGGGCGGCAGGATGTGAGGGAGAGGAGATATATTGCAGCCACAGTGTCTTTGTTGCATGTCAACAGAGTCCTCGTTGAGTTGGGGAGAGGTGATGGGCCCACGTCCAGGGTGAATAATAGTGTCTAAGCTGGGAGTCAGCAAACTCGTTTCATAAATAGGTAGATGAAGGGAAATGTTTTAGGCTTGGTGGGTCCTGTGGTCTCTGTCACAACCCAGCCGTCCTAGCATGAGAGCAGACACAAGCAACATGAATGAGTGAGCATGGCTGTGTTCCAGTAAAATGTCACTGACAATAACAGGCAGCGGGCACGATTTGGCCCAAGGGCCATGATTTGCAAATTCCTGATGGGCCAGTCCCAGAGCACAGACATCGCTGACCTGAACCCTATCTGGAATTACTTTCGTATTTCTTGGTATATGGAGGAGGCAAAATTCCACTTTCTAAAGGTCTTGCTATTTAAATTATGGGCCTTAGACTGACAGAATCAGCATCATCTGGGAACCTGATAGAAATGCAGAATCTCTGGCCCCACCCCAGACCTCCACAATAGAATGTGCATTGTCATAAGGAGCCCTGGTGATTACAAAGTACATTAGAACTTGAGAAACACCAATGTATGCCACTGTTGATTGCATGTTCTATGACTCACACCTGAGAACATCCTTCACTTATAGTGACAGGTAGGGACCAAGTCATGAACATTTGATATGCTTTGCTTTTGTCCCAAAGGACATTAAAGTTTTTTAGCTGGGAGTGAAATGGTTATATTTTGGGGCATATGTCTTTTCTTTCTTATGGAACAATCACTTCTGAAAATCACAGTGTATTCTAAAGAAATATCTCTGCAATTCATTTACTTGACAAGTTCAACCAGGCAGACCCTCCACCACTTCCATAGCATCAGGTGGAATCCAAAAGCACCTTCTTCTGTCAAACTTACTCTCCTGCCAGGAGGATTGCCAACTTCTGACACATTTTTGGGGCTTAAAAAGTGGCTGCTGGACTGTAACTTCAGCGTTACCATATGGCACCAGAGGCTGCAAAGCTCTGATTCTAGTTACATTCGATGCCGCCACCACCCAGCTTGATTCATTTATTTTCTGAATGTATATTCACCTCGCCCATAAGCTACTTCAGTGGAAGTAATTACGATTACTTTTTTGGGGATTTTTACATTCCTTCCATAAACTTTACAAAATGCTTTGCACGTGAGAAATCCCCGATAAATATTAATTTTTAAAATATGAGCTATCATTTATTGCTTTTCCAAGTTCCTGAAATAATATGTAAATGGGACAAGCATCTTGAATCTGGATAGCACCACCAGCTAAGTTAAAAACAATAGAGTCAAAGGATCAAATATCATCAACTCCTTTGCAAGATAGGTCTGTTTATATCCTTTGTGTGTAGGTTCTAATACAGCCCAGAAATGCTTTTATAAAGATTAGGTGCAGACATTTCCTCTTAGAGCCGCCCCATTTATCAAGTCACCACATACTCCTGTGGTTTGTTCACAAGGAGCTAAAACCCAGATGAACACCACTGCCGGGCCAGAGTGAGTGTGTTTGCACTTTATACTCAAGTAGAACACCGTAGGAAGCCCTTTATCCACAGCATCCCATTTAATCCATGCAAGACCCAAGGAATGGGTAAATTACAGTGTTACCCTCATATTATTGCTGAGGAACTGAGACACAGAGCACAGATACAACTTGTTAGAAATTTCATGGTGGTAGAAAGGGGATAATTACAGTAGAATTCAAACCCAGCCTATCTGGGTGCTGAGTCCATGCTCTGAGCCACTAAGCCGTGTCTCTATAAACAATTTGGGTTGCATCACAGATCCCCTCTCAGAGATCCACTGTCTTTTCACCCACAGGCATCTCCAGCCAGGATTTTCATGCGACAAACCATTTATACTAAGCCCAGCTACATTGAAAATAAAGTCTTAGAAGCCACTTATTCTGTGGTCAAGTTCAGTGAATGATCATTTCTGTATTTAAAGCCTTTTCCTAGTACGAGCTAATGATTTCATCTCTCTTTATTAGCCCTGGAAATATCTTTAAGGCTAAATTAGGAGGGGTTGCATTTTTCTTTTTCTTGGCAGTGAGATACACTAGAAAGTTTTTCTCCATCATTTCAGAGTCTACAGGAAAGACTGGCTAAGGAGTGTCTGTAATTATGATCTTATTACCTAAATTCCAGAGATGTTATTGCAAAGCCTGTGACCACATCCAAACACATAAAGCGAAGCATGGACCAGCGTTGCAGTGGCTGGGGCACAGACAGCCAGGTGGGGTCACTCAAGCCTGGAGGGGTCATTTCTCATATTATTCTGATCATCTGTCCCAATTCATATAAGAATTCAATTCTATTCTTCCTCCTGGTTTTAATTACTGGCTCAGCCCTTTTCTAAGCTAATGAGACCTCTAAAAAGTCACAGATTAACTCTAATGAAGGCTCTTTCTTCTCCAAGAAATTATGGCTATGGCTTTGTGCTGAGCAAGTTGACACCTGAGGACTGGCTTGTGTAAGCCTTGAGATTTTGTAATTGTTCCTAGAGACTTTCTCCCCTGCTTCTAAGGCCAGGAGGCATTAACTATTTTAAATGTTAAAATAGTTTGTACAGGAAAACTCATGGTTTCCTACTTCAAGTTTTTGCCAGCAGAAATTACAGTTTTTAGTAAAGAGATACTGTCTTTATGAGTCGGTCTGTTATCATGATATTTCGTGTGTGAGTTCTTGCTGTGAGGGAGTGTGGTTCTTTTAAGCATCATATACGTACACCAATCGGTTGTGTGATGCCTTTCACTCCTGATGTCTTTTTTGGCTTCCTCTCCCTACTTTTCTTGTTCCAGGTCCTTTCTTCTAGGAACACCCTCTTCCATCACCCAGTTTCTTAGGACAGGAACCCAGAATTATCCTTTTCTAAATGCAATGAATAACTCAGCCTTGCAGATTATCAAAATAGATCTCAAACATTACTCCCTTCTTCTTTGCCACTCTTCCCTGTCCAAGTCATCATAATTCCTTTCTCTATGTGAATGTCAACCCCTGAAGACAGACACCTGGTGACATGACTTGGATCCCTCCTGCAGCTTTTTAATTAAATTCCTCTTTCCACTCCTACCCAGTCATCCATGCTTCATACAAAAGTCAAAGTGGGCCCTCGTGGGTGTGGCTCAGTAAATTGAGCACAGGCCTGAGAACCAAAGCATCTCTGGTTTGATTCCCAGTCTAGGGCACATGCCTAGGTTGCCCAGTAGGTCTCCAGTAGGGGGCACACAAGAGGCAACCACACATTGATATTTCTCTTCCTCCTTCCCTCTCTTCCCCTCTGTCTAAAAACAAGTAAATAAAATCTTTTTTAAAAAGTCAAAGTGGTATATATCACTCCATTGTTTAAGTTTTCCAACGGCTTCCAGTTGACCTCTGCCTACCATCCAAACACATGCCTGATCTGGCTCTACCCCAGCTTCAGTGAGGTCTCTCCCTGGACTGTAGCCATGCTGAGCTTCTGACGGTTTCTTCAATGTGCTACGTTCTTTTTCCCATTGCAGCCTTCTCCTCTACTTCCAATTCTGCCAAGAAATCTTCAAATCAATTTACCCACCCATCATTTGACTTTTATTTACCTGTCCTTTAGGTCTCAGTTCAAATATTACTTCTTCAAAAGGCCTTTCTAAATGTATACACTAAATTAGGTACTATGCTCCTTGCCCCTGTTCTCATAAATTCTTCGTAGAATACCTTTGTTTGTATGTTTATATATTTATCTCTTGCTTCTCATAGAATGTAATAGCCATGAGGTCAAGGATAGTAACTTTTGGTTGATCACTTAACATTGCATAGTGTCCGTGGTAAACCCTCAGTTGTTGTTTGTCAAAAAGTAAATCAACGTAATCTGCCATAGATGCACCTCTCATGAAACACAAAATGAAAGAGAAACTTTCATGGGTTCTCACAGAAAAAATGACATAATTTAGCAGCAACTGCTTGTGGGCCAACCCACACATTAATACAGGACTTGTTTCTGTGAAATGAATCAACAGAAATGGAAATATTAATGTTCGTGGGGCTTTGTAGCAAATTATTACGAAAAAAAATCAACATACATAGCAATGTTTACCATAAACAATAAGCACAAAAGCTGTATGACTTGTTCCAGCAACGTTACGTGCGTGCATTCAGTGCCATAAGCCAACTTCTCCCAGGCTGCTAGTTGCGCAGCAGGAAGTCTGAGATACTTCCCCTCCCAGACCGGGGCACGAGATTCTTCTCGTCCAGAAAGCTGCTCTACCTCTCCAGGGGCTCTCGCACTTGCTGTTGTTGTATTCAGGACATTGGCCATCTCTTATTCTGGTTACTGAGTCTAGAACAAAATAGTTTGAACCTTTCCAAAGTTAACTCGTGAGGTTAAAGTTAACTGTACTTACTTGTGTATGCATATACATGTAGTGGTTAAAAGGCAGAATATTAAAATCCTAGGTATAAAAGCAACCCTTTACTACTATCCTAAATATCGCTTTCCCTAGCCTGTCTCAATAGTGTTGTTTCTCAATGCAGAACACAAGTACTCTTACATATATGATCTAATCTGATTTTTGAGGCAGGTGTTATTATCCTTATTATACTGCTTGCAGTAGATAGTAAACTATTGTCTCAGCTCCAAACCAACCTGTTTATACGCTCTTTTATCTGGGCTGTAACTCTGAAAACCCTGTTTTCCCTGTGTCATCTTCCTGCTGGGCTCTGCTAAAGGGCCCGGGAGAGGGACAGGAAGGCAGGAGAAGGAAGAAGGGACTTGACTCTCCCAGTTTGGTGGCCATAGGTGTGGGGCGCAGCGCCAGTGACTCCTCACCCAGGCGGCAGCTGTCGATTGTGGCCCCCAGCTTGCTTCCAATCCACCTGCAGACCCCAATGAGTCTCAATGAGCCCACTCGGGATCTGGGCAGTGTCCCCCTTTAGGGGTTTGAAGTGTCGTTTTATAATTCTATGAGGCTGTCTTAGTCACCTGAAGATAGAGTCATACTGCAGCAAATTTTCGATGTGTGTTAAGTGGGTCTCTAACCCAATTATTGCTAGAAGCGGAAGTAAAATGTATGCATTTTGTGATTCCCACTTTGCAAAGATGGGCTCTGCATTGCCCACCTGCCTGTAACATGGCAGTAGAACTACCTGCCCTCACACAGCTCAGCTTGGCAGCTCAGCCTGCCTCTTCCACTGAGAGTTGGGAGGGGCTTAAACTCTCCCCCTGCTTGTCCACACAGCACACAAGTGCTCTGGGGACATTGAAACAGCGTGGCAGCACTCCTGGGTGGTCATCCAGGTGATCCCGGACGAACTGACAATCACATGCAGTTAGGTGAAGATTTTAAAAACAAAAGTGAATTTTGGAAAATATGTCCATAGCCCTTTACGGGTCTGTGAGTCTCATTTTTATTAATTAACTGCTTGGGTGGTACCTGCCGTGTCAGCAGTGTTCTAAGCACTTTACAACACTTAGCTCAGTTTATCCTCATAGCAATGACATGAGGTGCACATCACAGTATCTTCCTTTTCAGAGAAGAGGAAACCAAGGCACGGTGAGGGTAAGTTACTTGTCCAAAGTTACACAGCTGTAAATGGTGGAGCTAGGATTTGAACCCTGGAAGTTTGGCTTCCGAGTGCATGCCTGTGACTGCTAGGCTGTGTCATTTGTCATTTTGATGAGATGATGGCTCCGACATTCAATTTGTGGCCCACGGTTGCAAAGCTAACAGACGGAAGGAGCTGTATAGCTGTGGGTCTTCTTCCATGCAATGAGAGCAGAAGACAACACAGAACAGCGGGGGAGGTGACAGAGATCCCCCTCATACCTCAGCTGTGTCACTGAAGCCATCAGTTACATACTCTGGCACGATGAAAGCCGAGCAGGCATGCTGTGCTGGAAGTCAGAATGTCCCAGACACCTTTTTGCATAATTAAGTCCCTTGTGTCATGATCTCACCCTTGGCCACCCGAACACTCCTCAGACACCTGTGGGAACTTTCTCAGAGCAGGCCTGGCTAGAGAACAAGTTTTTCCACCTCTAATTAAGGCTCAGTTCACTCTCATGTGGTTCTTCCTTTAGAACATTCTCGGTCTGGGAGGGGCGCCCACCGTGGGGCCATGGGGGTGATCCAGTCTCAGGTCAGTGTCAAACTGCACCCCCGCCCCAGTCCAGGAGATCAAGCTCCAGCTGTGTTTATGGCTCATCCCACCTGGGTGGTGGCAAGAAGGCAAATATTCTGCAATTTCTAACTTTTCATTTTGTTTTTTTCTCCTCAAGGTCTTTATGACCTGAACATGTCCTTCTCATTTCCCTGAGTTTACATTTTCTGGTTCTACTAACTTGATACCTTTCCCTCCTCCAAAATAATAAATGAACTGTTGATCAGTGCTGTTTGCTTAACACCCAGGACTAGACCCCAGTGTACTTTACAAAGGGTCAGGTCTTGCTGCTCAGAAAAGTGGTCCACAGAACAGCAGTGTCAGCATCACTCAGGAGTTTGACAGCAACACAGAATCTCGGGCCCTGCTTCAGCCCTAGTGAATCAGAATTTTCATTGTGTGATTTGCATGCACATTAAAAACCAAGAAGCACTGAGTAGAGGAATATCAAGTGGCCTTCGTGTTTACAAACAATTTCAGCAGCTGACTCGGGATACCTGTGTGCAACTGGCTGAGTGAGTCTCGCACACCCCGGTTACCAGTCTGGAATTGCTCTGGCATTCGTCATGAGACAAGCATTGACAGTGGGCACAGTGAGAAAAATCTGTTTACAAGACTGTTTTTCACCTGGAAAACCATGTTTTTTTCTTGACATTTGCATAATGCCATGGGTCTATATGCAAGAGTAAATTATGTCACAAGATTTCTATGCTAAAATTTGAGTTAAAGAAAACTTGAAATGGTATCACCCAACCCTCAGATTCTCTGAAATTTCCCTGCACTCTGTACCGCTCAGTCCTGTTCATGCTGCTTTCCACCGGGCCCCGCCCCACCCCCACACTCCCCATCTCCCAGCCTGGTCACACTGTAGGCCGAACTGTGAGTCTTCCTTGGTGAAATCTTTGATACTCACTGCCCCTTGCTGTCAGACTTAGCCAGTTCTTTGGCACTGCTCCCATCGCTCTCTGCAGACCCCTCTGTACTCCTCTATAGACCCCTCTATACTCCTTTCCCTGTGTACCCCTCTCTTTGCATACCCCACTTTCTGGACACCCCACTCTCTGGGCACCCTACTCCCCAGTACTCCTCTCTGTATCCTTTTCTCTATGCCCCTCTCTCTGCCTCCTCCTCTTCCTACATACTCTTCTCTATATTCCTCTCCCTATGTATCATTCTCCCTGTAGAGCCCTCCCCCTAGATACTCTACTCCCCAGAAACCCCTCTCCCTGGAGACCCCTCTTTCTATAGACTTGTCTCTCTGTGCACTCCTTTCTCTGTATTGTCTGCTCCATGGGCTGACAGACCGGAAGAGCATGAACTTGGAAATATGACCCAGCTTGAGTTGATGCTTGACTTGAACAACTCACTTCCTATGGGAGTTTGGGTAAGTTATTTAGTTTTCAGTTCCTTCTTCAGGAAAATAACACTGACTTCTCCTCCTCCGTTTTCTCTCTTGCAGTTCATGGCCTTGCGGCCTCCAGTCGCTAAGACCTGAATCCTTGGGTTCCTCATGGACTCCTCCCTTTCTCACCCGCCACGTACAACCTCCTAGCACTTCCTGCCAGCTCTACTTCCAAAATAGCTCCAGAATCTCCTCGCTTCTCAGCGCTGCACCGCCACCGCCTCGATTGGAGCCACGGGCACCTCTTGCCTGGATCTTTGCCACTGACCCCTAACTGACCTCCTGCTCTGCTTCATTCCTTCATCTCCACTTCATTCCTGAAGTGGACAGCAGCCAGACTGACTGTGTTAGAATGCAAATTCAACCACTCTCCTGTCCAAAACCTTCCTATGGAAGCCACTTGAGAGTAAAAGCCAAAGTTCTTCCAAGGACCTGCAGGGCTGACGGTGGGGGGCACTCTGCATCCTCCTTCAGGCTTGCTCACTCCTCCAGGGCCACCCGGACTCCTTGTTCTTCATGGAGTTTGCCAGAAAAGCTCGCAGCTGGGGATCTTGGCACGTGTGGTTCTCTGTATCTGGAGCGATCTTTCTCAGGATACCTGTGCATCTTGCTCCCTCAGTTCCTTTAAGTGTTTGCATAATTTGCTACCTTCTCCGTCAGACCTTTTCAGACCGCTCCATTTGAAGTACTCCCCACCTCCTTTCTGCGCTCTATTTGTGAGGCTGTCACACGGGAAGTGATTCCATTGTGTGACAGCTCTAAGTCCATAACCAGGCAAACTACCCCAGAAAGGCTCACAAATCAAATTAAGATGATTGAATCACATGGTTTATTAAATCAATTAAGACTCACACTGGGAGAATGATGGGGTAAGTTAATACACTTAACCTAGTTAGGAAATGGGTAAAAGAACCACAGTGCCTGGGTCTGCAGCCACAACAACATTCAGGTGTCTGTTTCCTCCTCTCCCACGCTGACCTTTTCTGACTGTTACCAGGACCAGAACTGAACTTAATTGTGGGGTCTCAGCAGAGAAGGCGTCTGCAGTGAGCACGTGATCATAGCTGTTGCTTGCCAACTAGCCAGCTGAGCTGCTAGGATTTTATTTGTGTTTATGGGCCAAGGTTACTTGGTGTCAGCATGCATCTCCCAAGTGGGTGGCCAAGTTAAGAACTCATGAGTCTTCATTGCCTCACATTCATGAGTATTTTGAGTATCGGGTGTGGTATTCGGGCTCTGCCATTTCTTCTGATCTGTGCACACATGCTGTACTTGATCTTTCTAGCACATCTCACATACTGTTAATTTACTTATGTGTGCTCAAATACAAGTTTCATTCATCCAAATTGGTTTTTCCATAGCAGAATTGAATATTCTCAGAAAATATTGCAGATGCATATTATAACCTTATAGCATGTTATGTTTTACTTATTTATTTATTTTTTCCATTGTTTCCTCCAATTCAAAGAGCCACAAACACAAGAATTTTTATGTTTTCTTCACCAAAGTATCTCAGCACCTAGATGTGTGCTTACGCAAAGTATATACTTAAAAAATAATTGTTGAAAAATGAGTGAAGTTCTGACAACCATGAGGATTAAATGAAATGACATGAATTGCACTAGGATAGGAGGGACAATGACTTGAACTAGGAAAAGAGGAAAGTGAAAGCTGCGCTGGCCGGTATGGCTCAGCTGGTTAGAGCATCATCAGTTATTCCAAAGTGTTGCAGGTTCGATCCCTGTTCAGGGTGCTTGTGGGAGGCAACCAATCAATGTTTCCCTCTCACATCAGTGTTTTTTTCTCTCTCTCCACCTCCCTCTCTCTCTAAACTCAATAAACGTATTACAAGAAGGAAGGAAGGAAAGAAGGCAGGGAGGGAGGGAGGGAGGGAGGGAGGGAGGGAAGGAGGCAATTCCCGCAGCCCTTGTCCGGCTGCATGCCCAGCCCTCTCAGCCCCATGGGTGTGGGAGCAACTGGGATGCCCATTCTGAAGCTGTGGGGGTCACCTCTTAAGGAGACAGCCACATTTCCTTTCAAGGCTCTCAGAATAGCTTTTCTTTTGTCCATGTTACTCAGTCAAACTCGTTTTAATGATATACTCTTGACACGTTTGTTTAATGAATAAATACCCCATCACCGTTGTGCTGAGACTTCGAAGGCATTATGATGAGAATTGACACTTAACCTAGGTCTTCACCCTGGAGGAGGGTGTGCCTCACTCAGCCTGAAGGACAGCTGAGGAAGGTTGCAGCCTCGGGAGCCACGGGTACACACAGGCCTCTGGCCTGTGTTAGAATGTTCTAGGTGCTCGAACAGCATACTGCAGACTGGGTGGATTAAACAACAGACATTTATTTCTCACAGCTCTGGAGGATGGGAAGTCCAAGATCAAGGGGCCAGCTGATAGGGTTCCTGGTGACGGCCCTCTTCTGACTTGTATGGGCAGGGAGATCTCTGTGTGTCTTCCAGGCCTATTAGATTAGGGCCCCACCTTTATGATCTCATTTAACCTTAACTGCTTCCTGAGGACACTTTGTTCAAATATAGTCACATTGGAAATTAAGGTTTCAACATACTCATTTGCAGGGAAACATACTGCAGTCCGCTAGCAGTCCTGGTTTCTGCCCGGCATAATATCTTTTCCATTTTTCCTTTTGAAATGTTATTTATCCACTTGAAAAATTATACATTTCCCCCTGGCTGGCATAGCTCAGTGGATTGAGCTCGGGCTGCGAACCAAAGCATCGCAGGTTCGATTCCCAGTCAGGGCACATGCCTGGGTTGCAGGCCATGACCCCCAGCAACCGCACATTGATGTTTCTCTCTCTCTCTCTTTCTCCCTCCTTTCCCTCTCTAAAAATAAATAAACAAACAAAATCTTTTAAAAAAATTATACATTTCCTATAAAATCCACATTCAGTCCTTTGCTACTCCTGGGCTACCACTCTCACTTATTTTACCTGCCCAGCTCCTTCAGACGTCTAAGCCCCCACCACTGGAGGGCCTGTCAGATTAACCCGTGGCTGGATTTCTCCAGGCTGACATTTAGGATGTAGACCATCACGGGGATAACTGTGTTTATGGAAGAATAGGACAAAACTGAAAATAGAATCGTTTTGGAAAATCATGGACATATGGAGAATGAACAGGACAAATGGCCTAATTCTCCATATTTGTATATTAGCAGTTGAAGAGGCATTTAATTTAGTTTTCTGTTTGATACCTTTCACACTCACCCACAGTTCCATTTGTTACATTAGATTTTTTATGCTGAGGAGCTTACTGGTATTAGACTGTAGAAAATATACAGGTTGAAAGCAGGCACAGTCCTGCAAGTTTTCTTTGACCATCACCTGCTAGAGCAAGAAGTTTTACCTTAGAACTCTGAGTATAGGGACACACTCTGATGGATTGGGTTGGATTGGATTGGGTTGGATTGGATTGGATTGGATTGGATCCCATTCCATCCATTCCATTCCTTTCCTGTCTGTTCCATGGTGCTTATTATGGCCTACACAGTTGCTTTCCAATACATAAATAAATAAACAAACACCTGTAGTTTAAAAGCAGGTTGGTCCTCAATGTGTCAGTTTCCTTTCTGTGAAATATTTTGATTAACGTAAAGGATTTTTGATTTTCTGTTTAGTTTTTTAAATACATATACAATACTTCAGCTAGTGTCTAGAGAAAATCATGTCATTCTCCTGGAAACTTACCTGCTGAAACCTTTCGTTTATTTGTTTTTTTGTTTGTGTCACCGATGAGAAATTTGGGGAACCGGGGGGAGCTGCAGCAGGTCCGGGGAAAGCTCGGTGTTCGGGTCTAGTGATCCTAAAGAGGCGAGTCCCAAACTCGCCCCCTCTGTCTCCTGACTGTTCTGCACATAACTAGCCTCTGACTTAGTTTGCTAACTGCCTGCTTTCCATGATGTTATTCTCTCTTGAAAAGCTCACCTTGTGGTCTTTGTTTTGTTTTGTTTTATCTTTCATTTCCTCGCTGTTTTTTCCAGGTCACAGTACCGCAGTTGGCTTGGTAACTGTGGTTTGAGGTCACCAAGGGGCTTAATCTAGAGCAGGAAGGAGGGAAAAAACCCAGTATTTTGCTGCACATCCCAAACTGCTGTCTGATGACAGGGGCAGCTTCAAAGGAGCAGAAGAACCAAGCGGGATTTTCAGTGTGGCCGTTCACTGGGGAAAACAGGGTCGAATCTGCTCATTGGTAAGGAAAGATGCATCTCGGGCTGCCACCTATTGGTGGCCCTGTGAAACAGCTCTGCTTTAAGAGTTGGCGATTTTTAATGCCACTTGTTTTTATAAAAATCTTGCTTGGGGAGGGGGGTTACTAAAGTTAATTTCACACATTCCCCAATGTTTTCCTTCCCAGGCAGCCTTGGCTTCAAGTTAAAGCATCCCGTGGTTGGGAATGACCCGTCTTTCACCCTCAAGAGGCTGTCTGCTAAGTAGACCAGAGGGAAAGGGGAATTCCCACCCCATCCAGGCCGACAAACTTCCCCTTCAGGATGGTTCGGGGGAGGGAGGGACTGTCTGCTTCTGTCAGAGGGATTTCAAAGAACGCAGTGTTCCCATCCGTTAGCTCTCCTCAGTTGCTTCATGGGTCTCCTAAGATGACCAAGGTTATGTGCAAAGGGCAGCTTTGGAACAAGACAAGTAGTCCTGCCCTGCCTGTTGGAACCTTGTTGCGTCCATACACTACACCATTGCAACGGGCCCTCTGGGTTTATTTATTAGCGAGGAAAACCGGACATCAAGGCCCTGATGCTTCCATTCTTAAAGGGGCCCTGTTCGTTGAAAATATTAAGACATGCCTAAGTAGAGTTAACGAACTTGTATATCTAAAATGTTTATACTAAAAAAAAACTATCATTTTTATGAACAAATGCAATGTGTGTTCACCATTATACAATAATTCTAATATTTGTTGACAATATTAAGTCCTAACTTACTATAGCAATGGAATGAATAGCCATGACACACAAGTTTAAAGTGGAGTGCTTGGCAGATAGCTGTAGATATAGATAATCTAGGTGTAGATGGATAGATATCTCTCTCTGACCCTAGAGCACACACTCTAATGGAGGCATACACCATGGATAAACTATTAATAATCAAGTCAATTCAATGTATAGTGTGGGACATAGTAGTAAGTGCTGCAGAGAAAGGATGCAGGGGATGGGAGCGTGTGCGGAGGGATGTGCTGTAATTCTGAGCTGGGTGGTCAGGAGGAGCTGGCCCCTGAGCAGAGACTTGCACTTCCTGAAGGAACCGGCCATGTAGGTACGAGGAGGAGAATTCCAGGCAGGGGGAGCAGCTTGTGCAAAGGCCCCAGGGCAGGTGTGTTCTTGGAAAAACAGAGGCAGCCCGTGTGGCTAGAGTGAGGCAGGGGAGGTGGGGACTAGGAGGAGATGAAGTTGGAGAGGAAATACAAGGACAACAGCTTGGCAGGTGGCTTATGGGCTTTTACACTTTGGCTTTGGCTTTGGCTTTTGAGAGGAATGAGGAGTCACTGAAGGCTTGGGGCAAAGGGGTACTGTGATCTCACACAGCTTTCAAAAGAATTACGAGAGGTGCTCCTTTGAGAATAGGTTATAGGGAGTGGGGGCAGAAGCCAGCAGACCGTTAGGAGAACAACGGGGTAACCCAGGCGAGGTAAGCTGAGGCTCTCCGAGGCTCCCAGCGTAGGTGATGGGAAATGGCCAGGTTCTGGATGTAACCTGAAGGTAGACCCAGCAAGGTCTCCAGATGCTGGTGTGAGATGCCGGAAAGAGGAGTCAGGGATGACCCGAGGGTTTTGGCCTCAGTATGGAAGGTTGAGTTGGCATCAACTGCGATGGGGAGGACTGAGCATAACATAAGGTTCTGGGGCAGATAGAACAGCTTCTCTCCGTCCTCTCAGTGGGTCCCTGAGACTGGATGTGTAACGTCACTGGGATGTATAATTGAGAGTCTAAACTGACAGCCCTTTTGACTTCAAAGGCTCCACAGTGCAAAGGCCTTTTGCAACCCACTCTCGCGGGAAGCTTCCCTGGTTTCTGCATGGATAACAGACGCCCCTAGTGTACTTCTTCACGGTTGGTACTTCTCCAGAGCATGTCCTTTAATTATGATTCTGTGACACTTGGGTGATTGTTTGCCTAATTACTATTTCCTCTACAAGGCTCTGAGTGCCATGCATCTGAGGACTGTATTATGTCTGTTTCTGCTTCCAATCCCAGTCCCACCTCCTAGACAGGCCTGGCATGTGAAGAAATTCTAATAACGAATCATAGTGAGATTTTAGGGGCCTGACAAGTCTTTCAGGAGTCCACAATTTTTAATATCTTGGGGCTACTTAACTAGCTTGGGTTTATTTAACTATTCAGACTGTTTTAGGTCAGGGATTTGTATGTGCCTAACCCGGGCATCAGTGAAGTATCTTTGTTCTAATAGGCACAGCTACCCGGGGCTGGGAAAGCACAGGCTGAGGTACATACATCTTGAGGGAGCAAATCTTGCCCACCCGCCTTGCCTCTGTGCCTGATGCCTCTGCCCCATCCACCTGTTCCCATTCCTTCTTCAGAGCAGTCTTGACCGTCGTTCCACCAGCACATCCACTGGTGGGGCATCGATCAGAGAGGAAGGGCAGTAGCTCTGCTCCCCACCCCCACTCCATGCGTCTGCTCCCAGGGCAATACCACGCCTCGCTGGGGGGCTCTGGATCGCTCATGCCTCGCAGCACTGATTTTGAATGGGAGGTCTACAGGTTTTAATGAGGAAGCTACCTCTTCACGCTCCTCTGTCTCAAAGTTATCACCTGCCTAGTTTCCTTACACCTGTGTCACCTGTCCTCTGGTTGTTAATGCCATTCTCACTCACAACTTTACTCTAATGCAGGACTTTTCAACTTGAACTCTATTGACATTTACGCTGGATATCTCTTTATTGTGGGGCTGCCCTGTGTGTCGCAGGACAGTTGTGTATTGCAGGCTCTCTGGCCTCTGCACTCTCAGGATCCATCTTACTCTCTGTGACAACAAAAACATCTACAGACATTGCTAAATGTCACCTGGGGGCAACACCACTCCCCGCTGAGAGCACCCGGCTAATGTGGGGCTCTGCTTCAAGAGGTGCCTTTGGACATCCCACCCTGTAAGGTCTCACTGACCTTGCTCTCTCTCCTCCGTCTCCTGAAGAGACCCTGTTTATTGTGGTGCTTTCTGGGTTGACTGGAAGGGAGGTGCTGGCCTCTCTCTACACCAACTGCCCTCCACAGGTGGCCCCCAAAGCTGCCCTTACAATCATTGTTGATTCCACACCAGCTCCTTGCTGTGCCCCTGATATGGAGATGGTGGTGTTCTTTCATATACTACATGAACTTTCCCCCATTATGCATATAATCCTGTCTTTATTCAGTATTTTTCTTGTTAACTTAAGAAATACTTTTTATTGACGATAATACTGCTGACGGAAAGCTCATAAAAGTTAGATACCAAAATAATCTTTGGCAGAAAATCCTGGGAAACTCCCAGAGTAGTGGGAAAATTACTGGGTTTTGGACGATATGGCAAGCCCTCACGAATCCTAGGAAAGGAGTTGTCAGCTGCATTGCAAATGAGAAAACTGATGAAACAGAATGTGTTATGAAAGAGTAGCTAAAATGTGTGATTAAGTAGGGATAGACACGGATCTCAGTTTTTCACGTTATAATCAGAGAAACAGGAGCCCAAGGAAAGTTAGAGCCTGAGGGGCCTCATGAAACCAACTTACATAATGCCCTCATTCAGGAAATAACAGAGGATAATCGCTCTGCCTACAGGACATAAACAGCATCGGAGTCTGGGTTTGAACCCAGCACTCACGATTCTTTGTTTTGATTTTTGATGGCATTTCCTCAACCCACGGCAAAATAAGTAAGGATAATGCAGAAAGCTCTTTCCAAATGTGAATTAGTTACATTTTTAAAACTGTCCTTTATCCTGAGATTTATGCCCTTCTACTTTCTTCTTCTTCTTCTGCTTCTTCTTCTTCTTCTTCTTCTTCTTTTTTGTGACAAAATATTATCTCTATTAAGAAATAATGGCTCTAGATGTATTTGGAATTTTGGGGGCTTTTTCTTAATGCCCTTATTTTGCAATCCCAAAGCAATTCACCACCACCACCCTCTTTATAAAAACATCTAGGAACTACTGATATAGAGTCTTTATGCCCAAAGTTCAATAGAGATTTCCTCTTCCTAGGGAGGAAGGGAGGCCTGTTGGTGAAGGAAGATGGAGACCATCAGCTGAGCAATTCCTACAAACAATGGCAGCCCAACAACCCAGACTTGGCCTTCTCTAGAATTGCCTTTCTTCCTTCCCTTCACTCCCTCTCTCTCAGTGAATCAGAAATCTCCAGAGTCCTGGGGAGCAACTGCCTCTATGGGGCCCCTCTGAATCACCAAGGTGGCAATATCTGGTCTGAACCGGGCTCCTGGGTGTATCTGGTTGGAATGGGTGGGGGTTGGAATTCGAGCCACGTGTTGCTCTCCTGGCTGTGGCCTACCGCTGAATGCTAAAGCCTTAGGATATGACTTTTCCCATTTTCTGAAGTCCTCTGCTTGAGAAAATAATTCCAAGGTCCAAGGAAAGACTTCTCAATCATTATAGGACCTGGACTGAAACAGCTTTACCTCCGCCTCTAGAAAGGAGCCCCTAGCTCATTTCTGCCCCAACAAAATGGGAGACCCAGGTTACTAGAAAAGTTTCATCAGACTTGGGTCCTCACCAGAATGTCCTGGTGTTACCAGTTTGACCAGACCATTCAGGTTTCCCATTGACATTTTAGGGGCTCCTGAAGACACCAAGACATTCATTGGAAGAAGCGAGTGACGCTGCAGCCCCAACCTTCCCCCCACCTCGGAGTTGGGGGCTAGAGCACCACGAGCCAACGAGTCCCCCTCAAATCGTGTGGCTTTGGCAGCTGCCCGCCAGCATAGAAAGAAGGATATGAAATCCTTCTTTAAAAGAGGAAGGGGACAACAGGACCTACCCGAGATCTGTGACAGTTTTCAAAGGAAAAGGAAACCAAAAAGGGAAGAAATATGCAGTCAACATTTATCTGTATATCCTCATTTTCTAGTTGTCTTTATTTTTACTGTTGATGCTATTGCAAACGTCCACGTTCTACCCCCGCCCTTTATCCCCCTCTTCTCAGCCCCTCCCCTTCCCTCTGCCGTCACCACACTGCTGTCCGCGTCCATAGTTGAATTTCTTTTCATCGAATTCCCACAGTGTCTAAGGGGCCAAGCAACCCTTCACTGGGCCATACTATTCTAGTAAGGTTACCTCTGGCCAAGGATGAAGCTGCCTTTACATTTAGGCTTTTTCTTGCCCTGTTACGAGTGGTGTCGCATGATCTCACCTGGAAACTTCAGGTAGCAGCAGCTGCAGAGAAGAGAAGGGAACTAGCAACTATTGAGCCGCTTTGTGAGGGGCCATCCTAGAAGCTGTACATGTGCTTTCTCATTTCATCTTCTCAACAATCCCCCGTGAGGCGTGTTATTATCCTCACTTTACAGCTGAGGGAGCAGCTGCTCAGAGAAGGTAGGTGAGAAGCCCCAGATGCTCACAAGGCTAAAAGAGGACAGAAGTGACACTCAAACCCAGATCTCCCTGTCCCTGAAGTGATCTTTCTCCAGGATGCACTGCGGGGCACCTGGCCATCCTGTGCACTAGGGAAGCAGGGAAGGAGGATGTAGTTTCTGAGCTGTGGTGGGACGCAGGGAGAGCCTAAAGGATAGAGGCAAAAATAACCACAAAACGCGTTACAGGCAGAGTCCCTATCGGCACACAGGGTGACGTTAACCTGCCACAACAGACCAGTGTCTGATGCGCTCTGCGAAAGAGCTGTCTGGGCAGCAGAGGCACAGAGTGGATCGGAACTTGTCCTTAAGAACAGATAAGCTTAGATTCAATTCTCCATCTGAGCCAGTGTCAAGGTGAACGTCTGACGAGCTTGTAATTCTAGAAGTTTTTCTGGGGTCAAGAAACATAAAATTGTGCCACATCTATATTACAGAACTAATATTCAGTTGACTCATCCTTTCACTTCACATCATTAATATTAAGTGATGTCAGATATATGTTTAGAGATAGAAAAATGTGTTTACCTAACGAGGCAAAATAAAAGGTAAAAAAAATATCAAATCCTTGGGATCCAGCATGTGCGACTTTGTGACAGTTCAGGAAATCCGCTGGCTTCTGCCCGGGATCTGAAGATTGTTTACATTCCAGTGGAATTCCTGGGAAAGTCCAGAGCTCTCTGTGCTTTGAAAACAATGGCTTATGGAGATCAACTTCCCAACTGCGCAACCAAGAGGAGGGAAGGCCTGAGACGTTTGGGCCTGGGCCTGAACCGCATTCTTCAAAGCTTGCTTGCTTGCTTGTTTGGTCCCTTGAGCTAAAACGAAAACCGGTGCGGGAACAGAGTGACCTCTAAACTAGTAGTTTCCGTTAGGAAAAGAGGGATGGATATGGGAGTGGGTCTATCCTTCAATTTTGTGCAGTTATCCACTCCTTAACAAAGGGACCCTGATTCTCAGCTTCATCACATTAATTACAACTATAAGAAGCCCAACATGAGAACACCATTCCTCTCACCAGGGGGTGATATAGGGATGGGCATGTGATCCAGGTCTGATCAAGCAGATGTCACAGAAAATTTACTGTAGGGCTTGGAATATTTCTGAAAATGATTTTTCTTCCCCAGTGGTTGTCATCTATGGATGTAATGGTTGGAGCCAGGAGCTAGCCCACTGAGGGGCTGAAGCTAGCAGAGAAGAGATGAAACAGCCCCGAGTCCTTGATGACATTGTGGAGCTACTGAAGACCCGCCCTGGGAGGCCCTGCCACGGCACATGCAGATGTGTGAGTTGACGCAGTTAACTCACTGGTTTTCAACCAGTTACGTTTTCTAGTGCTTGCCACTGAAAGCATTCTTCAAAAATACGAAGGATATTTCCTTCATATGTTCAAAAAATCTTTGAAGTTTTAGTGGCGATGCATCAGTAGGGTTTCCACCTACCCACTTCTATTTTATCATAGGAAAGTAGAGGAAAGGGAGATTTGAAGAGACTGGAGAATTGGAAAACAGCTTCTTGGGGAAATTCAGAAAGAATGCTGAGGGCCTGGGAAGTGAGAGCAGCACCAGTCTGTTCACTTAGGTGACTTTTCTCCAGCTGTGCTCAGCAGCCCCAGAACAGTGACAGACAAGATGAAAAATGACATTCACTGGGCTTTGAGTTATATAGGTGGGGGCTTCTTCTTTCTTCCAGTTGCTGACACCATATTTTCTTATAGGCACTAGTTCATTTTAATGTTAATAAATGTCTACCATGTAGGAGACACTCGTAAGTTCCTGTGAAAATAGAGTAATACTTTTGCATCTTCCAGGTTAGCCCAGATAAATTTTGAGGCTTTCCTTTTGGGTCCATAGTTTCATGACCTTAAATGACATTCAACTATGAGACTATTCAGGGTTTTGTTTTTGGGTTTTTTTTGGTCAAAATGGGAAAAAAAGAATGTGCACAAAAAGAAAGTTCTTATGGATTACTTTTGAACATGTTTGGGTCAAAAGCAATGGGAATATGATAATCAGGTGCTCCAGGTTTACTATGAAAACACAAAACAGTTCTGTGTTGATAAATATGAGGTCTGTCTGGAGAAGTCCAGCCACTATTAATATGAGAACAGTTTACACAATATCAATGTAACCTGGTAGCCAAGGAAAGTGGACTGGAATGTGCATGCGTGAACAATGACCACTTTACTAGTCAGTAGGGTTGTAGATGCCATTGAGTGAGCATGTGTACTATGTGGCTGTCACATTCAAAATGACTGAGCAGGTAGAACAATGAATCTACATCATATTTTGTGTTGAGCTTGAACATTCCTCTGTGGAAACTATTTGGATTCAGAAAGCCTCGGCTATGGGCAACTGGTGACTGGCAGCTTCATCACAACACCACACCCACTCATGCATCATGTCTAGTGCCGAGTTTTTGGTGAAGCAGCAAATTATTCAGCTGACTCAGTCCCCCTACAGTCTAGATTTAGCGTCCTGTGGCTTCTGGCTTGCCCCAAAACTGAAATCACCTTTTGAAGGGAAGAGATTTCAGACTGTTGATGAGATTCAGGAAAACATGAAGGGCAGCTGATGGCGATTGGGAGAATTGTGTGAGGTCCCAAGGTGCCTACTTTGAAGGGAACTGAGGCATCATTGTCCTAGGTACAATGTTTCTTATATCTTGTATCTTCTTCAATAGATGTCTCTGATTTTCATTTTATGTGGCTGGATACCTTCTGGACAGACCTTATATATTCATTCACTGACTCCGCTCCATTGCTGAGTGTCCACCATGTGATGAGTTCATGTGTGACTTGCTTTTGGAAGTCAAGTGGAGGAATCAGATAAAAGCTAATGTCTATAGCAAAATTCATAATTTGCACATAGCACAAGGAACCTAAGGGGAAGTGTTATCTCCTTGTTGGACTTGAAGTGGGACAGCCAGTAGACAGCTATGGATATTTTCACAGGAGTCCTAGTAGAAATTCTATAGATAGGAAAAGCAACGGCACATTTCAAGCAGTAGCAGAGCCTACTGGAAGGTCGGGGGCCAGAGCAGGCTGGCTGTGTGGAGCACTGCTGGCAGTATTCTGGGGCTTGAGTGGGGTGGAAAGCTATAGGAGGGTTGGTCATATAAGGTCATGGCCATTTGAGAAGCTGAGTTCTGTACTGTTGGAGAGATGGCACCATTGAGGAGCTAAGGAATGCATGTAATTGTAATCTGATTTAGTTCTTGGGAAAATGGCCTGTGATAGTGCAGAGGCTGAGCTGGAAGGGAGAGACTGAAGACAGAATGAAAACAGGGGAGGAATGTGGGCCTGCTGCACTCAAGCGAGAATGGAATCCAACTTTTAAAACAGAATAGGCCCACAGGTTTGGGGAACACAGATTCTGTAGACCGTCACATTTGGATTTACAAGTTCAGAAGCTTATCTCTGAATCCTTTGTCACATTGGAGTTGGCTGTGCTTTTGTGGAATGCTGATGTTGTTACAGAAACACAGTCCAGTGACCAAAAGAAACTGTCGAAAGATTACATTAGTCCTTGACTTGAGTGGCTTGAAAAAACAAAACAAAACTGTGACAGGGATCCAAAAACACGACCACAGCCGATCTGACAACGGTTCCTCTGAAGCACACCTCCCACCAATTCCTCTGCTTCTCCCCACCACGTGCTAAATCTGTTCTCGACCCTCAGTCCAAGCGGCCATCTCTCCTTCCCACTCCACACCCTCCCTCTGCATCCCCAGCCACCGACTGTCCCAGTCAGAGAGACCCCATCTTCGCCAGGGCAGGAAGCAACACGAGCCTCTTTGGTGGGTGGGAGAAGGTGGGGATTACCCCCTGGTTAATGATGTTGTATGCTGTTACAATGCATTTTCTATATAAACTTGTGTTGATTAGCCACTATTCAACCATCAATATGAGGTAAAAATTGAGACAATTATCTGAGTAATTTTTAAAAGAGAAGAGATTTCTGCTTTAATCATTCGTCAGTGTCATTTTTTCCCTTTTTAAATAGATGATTTTCTAGAGCGGTTTTAAGTTCACAACGTGTTTATTTTAACAGAAGACAAATGGCTACTCAATGCTTAAGAAAAGCTCTGACTTAAGCAGAGCATTGCTACTAAAGATTGTTCAGGTCATGAGATTTCTCAGAAAACAAACTGTGAGAAAGAGATCTTGATGCTACTATAGACACTTTATTGGATTCATTGACATGACAATTATCATGGGGTTTAAAGCTAAGATTCATCGAGCTTTAAATCTAGGGAGTTCCTAGGGAGCTCCAGGCCTATGCCAAGGTCTCTACTTGTACTAATCCATTTAATTCTCATAACCACCCAATTATTATCCTCATGTAGTAGCTGAAAAACTATTCAGCTAGTAAGTAATAAAGTTAATTAGGGTTCAAGTCCAATCTGTTGGACTCCAAAGCCCAATTTTAACCCCTTATCTTTGATGATCTTGTGTAGGAGTGTTGACCTGGTATTTCTCACTGGAGCACAGGGTCTGAGTGCTGAGATGATGCCTAGTGGATGGGACAAGCCGTGAGATGGGATGGGAAGAGTCCTGGAGGTCCCAGGTGGTCAGTGCATCTTATAAATCACATTGTCTAGATCCATGGTGTTTCTGTCTTTCATTGCTGCTGTTAAATGTTCTGCTAGGAGAGGTTAAGGCATTAGGCCCTGTTTTCTGCCTGGAGGAGGAAGCAGAGGAGGAAGCAGTGTTGCTCAAGGCTATTACAGTGGTAACAGGGATGATTAAAAGAAACTCCTAAGAAGAAGAAGCAGCAAGTCAGAGGTAGAAGGTCCAGCTACCTCTCTGGGCAAAAAAACTCTTACTCCATTGCCAATATTCAAAAACCTGGTTGTTTTATGTCATGATTGGAAGAGGTGGCAGTTTTCTTTCAAAGGGTACAATACAGCAACCAGAAACTAAAAGGGTTCTTATATAGTGAAGTATGAGGACTAAAGCCATGAAACCATGAAACTTTCTATTCCTCCACTACCCCTCCCAGCCCCCTCTGCTCTTCAGGGCCCCTTTGCATTGGCATTAAGATCTGTGTTAACACTATCAGTTATGTCTCAGTCTTTGCTTCCCTGCGTCACTGGTCCCATTAATCACTAAACTCCCAGTTTAGTGGCCCTTGGGTAGACATGGCTGTCATAAGCTTTCCCATGAGACTGGACCAAAGCAAATACTTAAGAAATGTTAGTGAATTCATGAGAAATATCAAAACTAAATGAGGAAGAAATAATGAACGTTGACTAATCAGCTCAAAATGACTTTCCCAAGGTTTTTCTAAGTATACTAAGAATATCAGGAGGGGAAAAATGTTTCCTGTCCTTTTCATTGCCAAAGGACTTTCTCCCCTAAACAGTTCATTAGCTGTAGCTTCGCCAACTTTCAGAGACCAAAGAGCAACAGGAGCAAACCCAAGTGCGTACACTACGGGTTAGAGTCAATTTCAGTCAGGCCTTGGGAATCTCAGTCTGAACTCAATAGAATGAAGGCACTAAAAGCGTCTCAACTTTCTTTCCAACACCTTTGCCTCCCTATTTCTTAGAGCGGACTTTCTCAGACACGTTTTCACCCACACAGAGAGGCTGACGTTTTTGTCTGACCTTTCTACTTGAGTTATTTCCAAATTAGTTTCCACATTTCCACTGATGTGCGATCCTGAGCTTATCATTCTGCTCGCATCTGTTCTGGCCACCACTTGGCATGGGATGGTGGGGAGTTCCATGCCCATTTCCTGCAAGTCTCTGGTGTGTGTCCACCTAAGGTCAACTGACGTAGCTGGGGAACAAAACATTCCATCCAGTTTTGACCTCCGATGGTCCACCCATACAACTTGCCTTCCTCTACTTTCCAAAATTTGAGCATATAAATATTTCCTTCTTTTGTAGACATTCTGCCAAAGCAAATGAAAGGCTGCCTTGGGGCTTGTGCTGCCAAATAAATCCAGATACATATTGTGTTATATGTTATTGATACTCCCGACGACCCATGAGCTTTGGCAGTCCACTGTCATGGAATAAAACTTAACATGACTCAAAGAGGAAAGACTGAAGAGTGAATGAAAGTGGGCGAGGCACTCTGACCTGTGAGATGGGCACCCTTATAGAAAAGGAATTCAAAATTTTTAAGTAAAACAGACCCTGGTATTTTAGGAATAGAGAGCATATAGACCATCACACTTAAATTTATGAGTTCAACACTTACTTATGACTCCATCAAATTGGAGTCTACCCTCTGTTTTCTCTGAATGGTGACACCATCACAGAAATGCAACCCAGTCACCAGAAGAAAGTTTCGAAAGTTTGATTAAAACAGTAAATTGAATAGAGGTAGGAGTGGGAGGCTTACCTTAAAGATGTTCAATAGAGAATCTGCAAACAATAGGAGTTCATTTAAAATTTTAGCTTTCTTCAAAGGCCATTTTTTTTTAAGATTTTATTTATTTTTTTAGAGAGGACGGAAGGGAGGAAGAAAGAAAGGAAGTGAAACACTGGTGTGAGAGAGAAACACTGATCAGTTGCCTCTCATACGTGCAACTGACCAGGGACCAAACCCGCAACCCAGGCATGTGCCCTGACTGGGAATTGAACTGGTGACACTTCACTTCGAGGGATAATGCCCAACCAACTGAGCCAAACCAGGCAGGGCCAGAGGCCATTTTAAGTTGGCACTTAAACATGTAACACCAAGCATAACTCCTGTGGGAAGTTACGTATGATGGATATTATAAGTCTAACTGCAGGTAAGGGCCTGACCTGAAAAAAACATCCAGAGAAACAAAGTCGGGTCAGTAGGTGAGGTTTGGAATGACCTGAAGACTGAAGAAATCCCCCAGTGATGGGAGCGTTCGTGCCCTCCTCAGTTTCCTGCTTCCTCCTTTGTCACCTGGGTGATGCACCCTTGAGCCAGAAACTGACAAGTACGTACATTTTGCCCAACAGGAAGGTTTATTTCCAGGCCTCTTAGGAGAGGCAGCCTGTGCTGTCTGGATCAGCTCCATCTTAAAGAAAGCACAGTGACAGGTAGAAAACGGACCAGAAGATGAGGGAAGAGAAAGTGAAATATGAAGTGATGAACGCTGTGTGAATGTGAATGGCGATCCCATTTCGAACGCAAAGGATGGGCATTTTCAACTGGAGGAAGTAAGGAAAGTCAAAGAGGCATTTGAGGAAGTGAAACACTTCAGCTTAGCTCTGAGCATCTGGAAATGACGGAAGACTAGTGACGATGAGGGGCCCGAGTCAAAACCGCCAAGCCAAATTTGTCTCCCAGCATTCCAGACATTGCTGAAGGAACCCTGCTTTGGCTTCTCCATTAAATTTTTGCGTCCAGATTCCTCAGAGTTCAGTTCTCAAGAATGAGAAAAATCGGCCCTGAGATGTAAAGTAAAACAGGACTGTTTCAGAACAGAAAGCTAAACCCAAGAACAAAGTGTAAAAGATTAAAAATGTTTTCTAAATATTTTTCAGAGTTAACACCTGACCAGATGGAGGAAATGACCCAGATTGCAATAGTAACAGGTGATGACGGGGGATTTCTATACACTGACAGCTGGATTCATCCAAGCTAAAAGCAGAAGCTGGGTAAATTCTTGGCTTACCTGGCTGGACATTGAATCTCCCTAAAAGGAAAAAAAAAACTATGAGAAGAACTGCTTCCTTAAATGAATTATGAAAAACAAGTGAGGACAGGTTGGTGAACCAAAGGGGAGAGAAGGAAAGGCGAAGAGGATGAGCACAAACATTTCCTGAAACCCACCATGTATCACTTAATGGCACTTACAATGTATCATCACGTCTGTTCATCCCAAGGACTCTGCGAGATGCCAGAGCACCTCTGTGAGGTGATGCATAATTATCTCCACTTCGCCTCCAAGAGATTAAGGAACTGATCTCAAGTTACCGGACAAGTCTGAGCAGGTGCGGGATCTGAGCAAAGTCCTGACTCAGAGCAGAGTTCAGACCTACCACATTGCTTGCCTGGGAACCTGGAGGAAAAATATTCACGGCCCCCAAAGAGTGTCAGATTTTTAAGTGAGACAGGGAAAGACATTTCAGAAAAAGTTCAGTTAATGGTTGGTGTAAGTCTGCGACTTCAACGATGGCATGGCCATGCCTTAGAATGTTTGGGAGACTAACGACCCCTGCAAACAGCCCAGGTGAAGGAAGGCCGGACAGGTCAGCACGGGTGCTGATACAGCTCTCAAGGAACTCAGCTCAGATTTTAGAAAGTCACATAAGAAAAGCAGAAAACTCTCATCGTTAGGAGAAAGGTGCAAGTAAGTTTACCTGCAACATCGGGAAGGTTAAAGCTAAATAGAAAGTAAGTCTTGTGAAAAGTGCTGAAGCGCAAAGTGGGGGGACTTGGGGTGTGCTCCAAGCAGGAAGTAGAAGACAGAAGGCAAAGACCCACTCTAAGGGCAGACAGTGCAATGTCAATAGAAAACAGGGAGAAAAAGAAACAGTTCTGTTTTGCTTCCAGTGTCTTCATCAGTGAGAATGATCTTCAGACCTGTAATGTTGGATCAGACTCAGGTAATAAGACTCTTGAAACCCAACTGCCTTAAATAAGTTTAAGTCTCTCAGCCCACATTAAGGAACTTCCTGGGAGAAGTTGCCAGAAAAGTCACATTGCTGTATTAATTTGTGACAGTGAAGAATGGCACAGGCTCCACAAACCTGGAGTTTGGCATGTGCTATCTGAGTTTTCAAAGGGGAGGAGGGCGAGGTCTATGAACCATAGCCCAGCAAGCTTGTGCAGGGCAGGTTAGGGATCAGCATAGGTTCATTGTGAATAGCCGTGCAGGACTTGTCTTATTTATCCATAGAGCTCTTATTCAGGTCAACCAATGGAGGACTGTTGGCAGAGAATGTTAACAGTCTTTAATATCCTTGGAGATGAGAGGGAAAATTTGGGACTAGAATATAATCAATTTAGTGCCATTTGTTAGTGGCATGTGTTTAGTGCCATCAATTTATGGTCCCATTTGTAAGGGACCATATCTAAGGAAATGCTGGTCATGAAATCATGTCATCCTGGAAACCCATCTCTAGGAGGTTTCATCCACAGCCCTACCCTATTTAATATTTCTGTTTTAATTAATATGGGATAAATTGGCTTTTTAATTAAAGTTTTAGATGATTTAAGATTGAGAGACATGAATGAAACACTAGACGTGAGTTAGGGCCCCCTGCTGAAAAAAAAAAAAAACAACAACTTGGTGGATTCGAACAATGACCTGAATCCAACAAGGAAACGTGATGTAGTTAATACAAAGTTTTCCACTTTGATTCCAACGTGAGCTTCACAGGTGTGAATATTCATATAGTAGCACAGGCAAAGAATACCCTTGGAAGTTTTGTTGACTCAAAATGAGTGAACCAGATGAAGAAGCTGCTAAAACCATCATCAACATCATCATTATTATTATTATTAGTTGCATTAATGAAATGCGGTTCCCGGAACTGTAGAACTCATAGCCTCTCTGTTCTTCTCCGGTTAGACTGCGCGTCACACAAGATGTGCAGCTCTGGGCACAGACTCCAAAAGGGACAGTGACAATTGGGAGCAGGGCCAGCAAAGAGGAACAAAGATGGGAAATGAGAAACAGTTAAAGGAACTGAAAAGGTCTGGCCTGGAGAAGGGAAAATGATAAGGAAAGTGGTTATTCTACATAATCTTAGAAGTCAGAACCAAGGCCAATTAGATAGATTGGGGGCTAATTGTCAGGAAAAATGTTCTAATAATTACAGATGCTCAGCCAATAAAATGGACTGCCTCCCAAAGCTGTGTGTTTCTCCTCACTCTTACTTTTCCCATACAGACTGGACACACACTTGTGGAAGATGTGGAGGAGGGGACAAGAGGTCCTTGCCTTTCGTTTACACCAGCCCCCGTGGCTGTCACCCACCTTTTTCTTGAGCACTTCTGGGAGAGATCCCCACCTAACGATATTGCCTAAACATTTGAATTTTAGAAAAGCTAATGAAATATTACTCTCGCTTTTTAGATTGCCACAGATCTTGGATAATTGTTATAATGCTCTCCAAAATTTGGAACTGTCTCTTGGATTGGATTGGATTGGATTGGATTGGATTGGATTGGATTGAGGATGTTCTCCTTCCATTCCCTGATCCAGCTGCCTGAGTCAGACCACTGCCACCTCTTGCCTGGGCTGCAGCGATGCTTTCTGAATATTCTCTCCCAGACTTTAGTTCTGCGTTCCCTTCCCTGCTGTTCTGATGCGCATTCTCCACTCACCACTCTGCATCTCTTTTTAAGCACGGATTTTATCAAGCCAGCACTATCCATAAGAACTTTAAAGATGCATTTTATTCAGTAAAGTCATGGCAACATTAAGATGGGATAGGTGGGAAGGGAGAGGATGGACTGCTCTCTAATCAAAGAGACTTAAAAGGCCTAGCCACAAAATGCAACGTTTGGACCTCTATTGGTTACAGTTTTGTACAAACCAACTACTAATGTTTTTATTCCTCATAATAGAACTGTTTTGATTCATTTCTTAGGCTTTTCTTCCCCAAGAAATCATCCCACTTTGTCTTTGCCTACAAATATTCCAAAGCAAAATGTTCTCCAACTTTATAAGCAAAGATGAAGACTTAGAAGCACTAATTTGACTCATCTGTGAGTGATCATTTGCGAGTCTAGTGGAAGGTGCATCACCTGCGTGGGCCATTGCTAATAGTGTTCTATCAGTATTTAAGACACAGCCTTTTACCGGAAAAGTAGTACAGTCAACTCCTGACTATCTGCTAATAGACGAAAGCTGATGCAAATGCAATTAATTGGTGGATGCTTTGCCCAGTGTTCCACCATCATGACAATGTCAGAAAGCCTGGCTGCAAAAGTCTTAAGAAAACAGGGAGAGAAGAAGCCGTGTTTGAGAAATGTTTGGGAGAAGATTTGGTGGTGAACTGAGAACTTCACATTTCTTTTTCTTTTAACAATTGTTTCTAAATTGCATCTATTAAATTATCCTCATCTAACAGCTTTACTCTCCCCCTCCCCAAATGTTTAAGCTGGGATTCTCTGCAGGGGTGTCAAACTCATTTTCACCAGGGGCCATATCAGCCTCACGGTTGCCTTCAAAGGGCCAAATGTAATTTTAGGACTGTATAAATGTAACTACTCCTTAACAGTTAAGTGAGAGCTTGGCGCTGCTGCTGGGTAGAAACAAGGTGCCTGGCCGGATAAAACAAGGTCTGGGGGACCTTGTGTTTGCCACCTGTGCTCTATGGGTCAGTGAAATTCTGGAGTTGTGGGATTGCCTCTCCATGGACTAAAGAAACAGAAGACAGCGTGATGTGAAGCAGGTGGCTTAAGAGAAACAGGGCGATGAGGAAAAGGACGGGTTGGGTCTTTCCAAACCCTCTTATGGCTGAGGCCTGGCTGTCATGCTCCCCTCGGGAGTGCTAAGACACTCTATTCTTAGAATAAATCCCCCTCTTGTTAATAAGAGAAAGAGAAAGTAAAAGAAAAACCAAAATGAGGCCTGATTATTATCTGCACATCCTGCAAGTTCGTTCTGTGCTGTCTTCCTGATCATATCTGCCTGAACAGTTTTCTCAGTTTCTATAAATGTTTATGATCTCCTTCACTCTCTTCACTCTTACCATGGACTGTGTGCATTGTAAGTTATATTTACATATATCCTCAAGTAAATTATATATTATTAATGTGTAATTAACAATGAGCAGAAATTAATGTCTTTTACTTTTTTGTAATCCCCAGTGTGCCAAGCAAAGCACATGGTAGACCCTCAATAAATATTGGGTTGACTAAAAAGTCTGTATGTTTTTTTTTCTGTAAAATAAAAGACACATTTTTCACTTTCACCAATAACTTTATTGATTTGGATATTTTGAGTATATCAGTTATGTTCTGTGTAGTTTAACATTGATTGTTCTCCATTAATGCCTCATTTTTGATCCCCATCAACTTCAACTGGTCTCCCCAACCGTGGAGCATTGATCAGCAAGAAATCTCCAGCATGAAACTTCACAATCACTTTTGACATGTTCGATCAGTCACAGCACCTTCTTTGTACACCACACAGATCTTTTTTGTGTGTGTGTTTGATAGGGGTTTAAGACTTGGGAAAATTTAACTTAAGGTAAATAGTCATAAATCTAGCAAGTAATGTGTATGTTAAGTTTTTGTTTCAGCAACTACAGATAAGGCCCATCCTGGTGCCTAAATTTTATGCAGTTGACCTCCTGGGGCACTGACTGGGGATTACCTCATCTGGAGACATCTGTACCAGGAAGAAGCAAGTGACTACCCTTCCCTCTTGGAGGCAACTGTTGAATTTCAAAGGCTTTTGCTGACACCTTGTTTGCCCTCCCCCAACCCCCTTATAAAAGATCTGGCTGAAAAAAAAAAGATCTGGCTGGGAAAGAAAGAGGAAGATGGTTTGTTAGGGTATGAACCCACCATCTTCTCGGATCGCTGGCCATCTGAATAAAGCTCCTATAAAAGATTCAATCACTGTCATTGCTTATTGGATTTGGTAGTGACAGGCAGCCTGAATGCTGGTTTCTTTTTCGGTTACATATTCAGTTGTGGTTTTACCTTTTATGAAATAATAAAGCATAATATGACAAAAATGTGTATTTTCTTCCATCTTCAATATTAAAATGACTGCACAAATATTTACCAATTTTGATAAGTTTCTTAAATACACACTGATATGACAGCTGTCACAATAAAATCTAACAAAATTATTTTGAATGAAGCTAGACAACTAAGTGCTACTAGAGCCATGTTATGGAAAAAAACAAAGGAACTTTTCAGTTAACCCAATATTTATTGATTTGCTGAGACTGATCTGTACTCATCAGTTCCAACTCTCCTAGTTGTCGAGTAACTGAAGTCACCTTCACTTGTGATAAAATAATAGAAGCTAACCATGTAGAAAATAAAAATGGGACACGATTTAATAACTCTAGGGAGAATCCTAGATTATGTACTAGTGGGAACAGTTTGAAAAGACCTCCCTGAAGAGGATGCAAGCCTGGATTAGCTCCCTCAAGAAGTTAGAATGTTTGACCAGCTTAACAAATGTAATTAGTTGGTGACTCACTGGTGCACGCTATATAATTTGCCTATTCAGTCACCTAATTTTCATGTGTTGACAATTATCTCTGCTAAGCCTTTCCCCACTTACATCACTCAGAAAAGTAAAGAACTTGCTGTACAAGTACAGGTTTGGGGAAGTCTGCCTTGGCAGGCATTCTTGTGAAAGAGATCAGGGGCTTTAAGTGATCTCAAGCTTAATGTAAGTCAAGGGCTTATATTACCAAACCAAGCAAAGAATCACGTTAACTTGGAGTTGCGTGTTTGGGTTTCAGAAATCTAGTCTCTTACGTGGTGTTGGACTTATGCTATCTCGAATCATCCGGGGTCTCTTGAGGCGCAGTTCATTCTTTAGTATTTTAAGCCTTTATCTACTATCTACCTCCCTGGCACTTACACCTCTGTCAACCTCTGTTCCACCTCTGTTATGCCTCTGGAGTTTAATTCTACCCTTGGAGCCACATAAACCAAACCTCATTCTCCTCTTGCATCACAATGGAAAGACAGCTATCATTACCCAACCCAGTCTGGACTTTAAAACTCCCCAGTTCTCTCTCTTTTTAAGACCTTTTTAAAGAGCAGCTTTAGGTTTACAACAAAATTGAGGGGAAGGTACAGAGATTTCTCATATCTCTGCCCCCGCCCATGAATAGCTCCCCCACAAATCTACATCCCCCACCATAGTGACTCATTTGTTACAATTGATGAACACCCATCAACACATCATAATCACCAAGGTGCATACTTTATCTTAGGGTTCACTCTTGGTGCTGTGCATTCTATAGGTTTGGACAAATGTATAGCGACAAACACCTGTCAGGTAACGGACAGCATAATATCATATCATACAGAAACTTTTTACTGCTCAAAAATCCACTGTGCATAGAATTGTACACTTGTAACATATATAATTTTATTAACCAATGTCATCCCTATAAATTTAATTTTAAAAAATTAATTCATTCATTAAAAAATTTTAATTGAAAAAAAATTCTCTGTGCTCTGCCTATTTAATTAAACTCCACTCCCCTCCCCACCCAAACCTTGGCAACCATTGATTCTTTCACTGTCTCCATAATTTTGCCTTTCTCTAGAATGATGTATAGTTGAGATCGTGCTTAATGTAGCCTTTTCAGGTCATCTTCTTTTCCTTAGTAATAGGCATTCACAATTCCTCCATGTCTTTTCACGGCTTGATAGCTCATTTCTTCTTAGTGCTGAATGATATTCCATTGTCCAGATGTACCACAGTTTATTTATTCATTTACTTTCAGAAGGACATCTAGGTTGCTTCTGAGCTTAGGTAATTATGAATGCAGCTCCTACAAACATCCATGTGCAGGTTTTTGCATGGACATAAGTTTTTAACTCTTTTGGATAAATACCAAGGAGCAGGATAGCTGGATTCTATCGTAAGAGTAAGTTTAGTTCTGTGAGAGACTGCCAAACTGCCTTCCAAACTGGCTTTACCATTTTGCATTCCCGCCAGTAATATAGAATTCCTGCCACTCCACATCCTTGGTGGCATTTGGTGTTGTCAGTGTTCTGGATTCTGGCCATTCTTGTAGGTGCAGAGTGGTGCCGGGTTCTCTTAACTATTCTCTAAGTCATGTGGTTTCTGGACCCCTCACTGCCCTTCTTGGGAAGCTCTATTGTATGGGAAAAACAGGGAGATAAATTTTTTGCCCCACATCATACAATCAACAGCATTAGAGCTGAAATTTATGTCCATCATTATTTTCAATGAATAGACTCATAAGGTAGTGACTTTTTTTTTTTAACTGTGAATAACGCTGTTCAATAAAACTTGAAGGAGCCCGGGGCTATGAGAAGAATGTCAGGCAACTTCTAAGATTTCTGTGTCTTTCAAATGAATGAAAGCTGCCTGCCTTTTTGACTAAAAGGATCGAACAGGTTTGAAGGAAATCTGTATTGTTTCTATTTCTTAGTTAAAAATGATAGGTTTTGAAGAATATGCTAAGCTTATGCTAAGAATATGCTATTTTCCAAAGCTAAGAAATCCAAAGCATGTTATGAGCAGACTAGATTTCCAATATCTGATACTCATATTTAAGATAATCATACACATTCCCTTTTACTTGGTAAATTGTTTCTCTATGAGAACTTACCCTCCTTAAGAATATATAAACACCATATACCGTTCTGAGAAGCAGCTTGGTATTATACTGCATATTTGTCCAAGAGATTGAAATGTATGTAGTAACCTAGATTGTATTTATTGTAAATGATAAGATACACAAATTGCCGAGTCAAATTACCATGAATCCTGGAAATGAGCGATCCTGACTTGACTGTGATTTCTCCCTGAGGTCAGTTCTAGGTCACCCTATTCTGACTCTTTATGCCACTTAGTCATGATGGGAATTATACTTGACCTGGATTTCCCCATTGACATTTCCACTTGATTAGCTCTGAAATATAAAGTGTGTGAGTTCTGTTTCATTCTAGACTGAAGTAGCAGGAAACTTCTGCTTTTCTTCCCAAACATCCTCCCTCAACTTCACTGAAGTCAGTAGTCCCAGTAGAATCACAAACAGACATCTCGAGCTGGTAATTCACCTATAGTGACCATGTGGGCACCAGTATAGGAATTTTTTTTCACAGGCCCTGACTACCACTTAACAAATTGGAGCCACTTCTTACTAACTCAAACTAATTAGACAAAGAGCAGTTAAAATTAGTAAACTCTTTTAATCCTATATTTTTAAAATTTTTTATTTTTTAATTTTAATCATTTTGTTATTCTATTACAGTTGACTCAATTTTCCCTTTTTACTTAAAAAGTTTTAACTGTAAGAACTTTAAACTTACAGAAAAATTATACGAAATTCCCATACATCTTTTACAGAGATTCCCAAATTTTTAACATTTTACCACCTTTGTTCCATCATTCTTTCTGTTTGTGCATGTCTGTATTCTCTATTTTGTTCTGCACCATTTAAAGGGCTATACTTTCCCACTTCTCTTGACCTCTTATTACTTCTTAAGCATTTCCTAGGAATAAGGGAATATTCTTACATACTGCAGTACGGTCTTCAAATTTGGGACACTTTACATTGATTCAATAGTTTTATCTAATCTACCATTCATGTTTTTTCAATCATTCCAATAATGTCCTTTATAATATTTTTCCCCAGGATCCGGTACAGGACCATGTATTACATTTAGTTGTCTTTTTATTCTCTTTAAATATGGAATAGTTCCTTGGTTTTTTCTTTGCCCTTCATGACAAAGGCTAATTATTTTATAGCGTGTTTCTCCATATGGGTTAATATCTCCTCGTGATTAGATTCAGGTTTATATCCATAGCCAGAAAACTACATAAGTGATGATATGTCCTTCTTAGATATCCCAGGTAAAAGGTATCCATCTGTCAGTCATTTTGTGGTATTAAATTTGATCACTTGATTAAAGTGTTGTATATGTTCTCCATTATAGTTTCTATTTTTTCTCTTACAACTAGTAAGCAATCTGTGGGGAGACTGTTTAAGCCTATCCTAATACTCTGCTCCTCATCATAATTTTCTTTCTCAACTTAATGATTCTTGCCCTAACCAGTCTTTGCTATGACGACTGTAAAATGTTAATGCTTGTCCGGCTGGGTGACTCAGTTGGTTGGAACATCATCCTACGTACCAAAGGGTTGTGGGTTCAGTTCCCAATCAGGACCCATACCTGGGCTGTGGTTTCAGTCCCCAATCAAGGTGCATGTGGAAGGCAACCGATCAATGTTTCTCTCTCACACTGATGTTTCTCTCTCACACTGATGTTTCTCTCTCCCTCTTCCTCCCTCCCTCCCTCCTTGCCTGCATTCCTCCCTCCTTCTTACCTATCTATTATTAGTATGGATCTATAGATTCCAATTTTATTACACAGGCTATAATCTATTCCTGTCATTATTAATTTTAATGCTAAATTGTCCCAGATTTGGCAAGTTGGTTGCTTTTTAAGCTGGATCCCATATACTTTTAATATGCTCCCATAATTATTTTTGAAATTGTCTACCTTCTAGTTTAACAAGATGCTTCAGACTCATCGGTACTTTCCCTGCCCAGCCCTAGAACCGGCTCTTTCTCCAGGGACCTCTGTTTCCTTTTAGTGGGGAATGACATTTAGAAGCCAAGATGTACACACAAGAAAAGCTCAGTGCTACTCAGGTGTCTTTGCCTCCAGGCCCTTTCAGAGGACAGAGCTAAGAAAATAAACACACATGCGCACTGACATGTGTGCATACAAACACACCAGGTGGTTGTCTATATGCCTGTGTAATAGAAATTCGAAGTGGTGCTGGTACCTTCAACACAAGTTCTGCCCACAAGGTTCTCTGTTGCTTTCTCCTACTCCAGCTTTGTATCCTCCTCCTTCCACCATCAGCGTCCTGACTTCTCACAATTCAAGACACTGACACATCTTCCCAGCCCCACACCACACAAAGTTCCAGCATCGCTCTACCCAAATCACTACGTATATCAAATCTGCTAAAAAAGAAATGGAAGTGCATTTGCAGTTCTTTATTTTTTCCCCAGAGTAAGAGTGTGTTATCACAGCACTGCGTTCTAAAATTACTCCAACTCCTTCTTTTCCGACACCACCTTCCAATATAGTCGTGTATCGATTTCCAAAAGGTGTACTCAGAGAAGCATCACTCCCTTCTCTATCACTTCCAGCCTCTGAGAGACCCCAGAACTTCCACCAAGGGAGGTTCCATCCCTACCTCGTTAACACGGCTCAGCCCCCAACCAGCCTGAAGTTCTAAATTCCAAAATCTGGAGGAGAACCTCACTCACCCAGCCAGTATCTCCCTTGGACTCAGGCAAGGCAGGCCTCTGCCCTGGGCTCCATGTCTCAAATACCCTGCATACCACAAACCCACAGAAAAAAACAAAGTTGTAAAGAACATGTGTGTGTCTTCCTCACCGGGATCCTGCTTGTAGTTCCTGGTGTGACACAAGCTATAACCCTGAATCCTCAGAGAGACAGCTTCCTACGTGTCTTACCATGCAGGACCCGCTTCCAGACTACGCGTGTCTGCACGGATCGTGCTGCTGTTGATGTTTCAGGAGAGCATGGATTTGCGTGGCTCTTTCACATAGGAAAGAAACGGCTTGTCAAAGCCTTCTTTTCAGATACCAGAAACAAAATAGATCCCTCTAAAATGAAATATTGTTACCCAGTAGCATAGGCCATCTGTTTTCTTATTTCTCTTTCCGTTACATTCGTGGTTCTGGAGGCGCTCCGGACTTTCGCGTGGGGTTCATAATAATTGTACATGGCAACTGAGAAACACTGTGCAATGTTAAGCAGTTCAGGTCACTTTTGAATTTGTATGTGGAGCGACAACACCACTTAAGCACTGTACTGGCTCTTTCTAGTGGCAACTTGTTGGATGTTAAATCTTGAAATGGCAAATACTTTTATTTTTATAAAACGAGACTTTCTCAAAATTACAAAAAAATTAAAATTCTTAATTTTATTAATTTTGATAAAAATTATAATACCAAATTAATTATAATTTGTGTTTGGGTTTCAATAGATGATTTAAAATTATTTAGAAGATGAATTTTTGAAGGAAAACATGTTTTGTTTTATAAGAATACTTCTAAAGTATTCTACATTTAATTAAAAAATTTTACATTTTATGTTAATGTTGCCATGGTCGATAAAAGTACATTTAATTTTTTAATCATATTTAAATAAATTACATTTAATTTTTTAATTTGGGGGTCCTTAGGAATGAGTAAAAGTCAAAATGGTTTAAAAAGTAGAAAATATAGAAGTCATCTGAAAGTACAAACTAGAAATAGAAAATCTCCAAAGATGCTGTTCTCTTAAAATGTTTAAACTCTCAGTTAAATTAACCACGCACATGTTAGACATAACCCACATAAAACTTATAAATGAGATATTACAAATTCTCTATTTATTGAAATTTTAATTACTAATCAGAACAAGAAAACCATTCCAGTAAAATCCAGCATTTGAATACAACAGATGAAATTCCTGCAACAGAGGAATTTTTAAGAATTCATATCGAAGAGTATGGATATTTTTAAATAAAGATTTGCTGAGATAATTATTCATATCAGCACCAAACACGGAAACATCAAATGCAATTCTGTTTCTTTATTTAAAAAAAAATGTAAAAAATGACACTCCTGACTCTGCCCGTTGGATGAGGAAGACGAACGCCCTGGAGCGTCCCTGTTTGTGGACGGTGCTGGTGGGAAATGGTGCGGGACGCTTTCTGACAGTGAGAATGTTTCTCGCCAACCATGTTCCGATGCAAATAAGTTACTTTGAGTTTCCATTGTCTGAACATTGCAAAAAACTTAATGCTTTATTTTATATCAAAATTCTTTCAAATGGAAAAGGAAAGTATGGGAACTGGCTTTTCTATTCTAGTTTCAAAAACAAAGTTTTGTGTTCCTACTGTCAAATGCTTCACAATCAGAATCTTCAAAATTACCTTCAAAATGAAGGTATTTGTTATGAAAAATGCTCAGGGTCTCAATTTAAAAACACACAAAACACCAGTTGTGTGATCATACAGAAGCATACCACAAAATGTGCAGCTACTAGAACTTTTAAAAGGTTTAAACAGCAAAAATAAAATGGCAGTGCTCAGCAAAGAAAGTAACAAAATGTAAGATGCTAGCATCATGTGTTTAAATGAATAATGTCATGTATTCTATATTTACTCCAATCTTTACACAGCACAAACAGTCCATTTACAGAAAATAATGGAAATTTTCTAATTTTATTAGAAATTATTTAGAAATTTTATACTATGACGGATGAGGACGTAAGCTGAATTTAAAAAATAAGGAAAAACTCTGAATATATTAATCGTATATATAATAAAATGAGAAAAATCAATCTTCCAAGAAATAAAAATCTAATAATACTAATTTCAACTACCTTGTATAGAAATGGTCATGTTGAAAATAACTTATTATATAAATGTTTGAACTACCAGAGAAAATTGAATTTAAAGAGTGTTTAATTTGTGTTATAGATGTCAGGGAAAAGTGTGGGTTTTTATGTAAGTGACGATATTTAACGCAATTTTCTGCCTGTGTCCTACACTGGCTGTTGCATTGTGTAGCCCCTCCTAGCTCCTGACTTGGCTGCATTGGTTTTGCACCCCAGATGCCAATGTTACATAGAGCACATTTCTTGTTTTTTAAAAAATATACAATTTTCAGTGTTAAGCATCGACTTGAAAGATTATCTACGCAGATTTATCGTAATGGCAGTCAACAGAGCAGGTTTAAAAAACAAGTGTACGAACCAGAATTTTGGCTCCAATTCAAGGAGCATTCTTTGTACCCTGTAGTGCATGGTTCAAACATGCTACTCAAGACAAGGTCTCCACTGTGCCAATAGCTCCGTAGTGAAGACATTCCGCAGAACAATTCAATTATTAGGTTATACATGTTCTGTGTCTGCCTTACTGCTACGCTTAGACACACAGTGAGTCAGTACAATGCTGCCACAGCCATTAGATTTTGTTCAAGCACTCTACAGAGGAAAACAAAGTAACTAAACGTCCCAAATAAAGAGGATTCATCTTGACAAAAAGTGAGTTACTCTTGTATTTGGTTATTTGGTGTGAACTGTTATTTGCTACTAATTACATTAGCAAAAGCTTACAAGAAACTCAAACAGGTACCTTTCTTCCATTTTTAAAAAATCAGTAGTGTATTTTTAAGAGTTTAGAGAAAATTTATTTTTTCTGATTGAAACTGCATGCAAAATAAACAACAAAAGTAGCATTCAAATAAAAGAGAAATTAGAACATTTATCTATGAGGTTTCATGTCCTCAGTCTCTAAACCAATTCTATAGAGGTTATTTTCTGAACATGTTAGGTGTTCAGCTACAGTCTTGAATGGAGAGAGTTTTTAATGAATTGAGCAATATGTTATTGCTAATTTCATCTTTTTATAACATTACAATATTGAAATGTTTAAAAGGAGGAAAAGTTAAGAAGGACTGTTGGAATATTGCCATAAGAGATGATGAAAGTTGTGTAAGTGATAGTAACATATGAAATTTAAGTAGTTTATAATAGATTCTGTGATCCTGGTAATTTATTATGTGTTGCCCCATTAGAGTCATTAAATTTGTGTCAATCATATCTCACATTTTTAAAAAGTAAAAAATAATCATATATAAATGTTATTTTTATTCTGAATCTAAGTGTTGCCTTAAGAATTTTACTTTTCCTAAAGAACAATATGCTGTAATTTACTTATGTATGATAGAGATAATTTTTCAGAAAAAATAAATTAAAAAAAAATTTATCGACAATTCCCGTTGCTACTGCCTCAGGAGAGTAAAGTTGACCCAAACTGAAACTAGTGAAAACCGAGAACTATTATGACTCAAGAAACATCACATATTACTGTGGCTAGAATACAAATTTTGTGAAAATCTGAATCATGATACCATAATTATTAATCTGAATAAAATGGAAGAAAAGTCTATTTTATTAAAAAAATAAATAACAATTTATGAATTTATGTCATTTCATTATTCATCTGAACATTGCTGGCCCATTAACTACATGCATCAACATGTGTAATAATATTTCAATTGTCTTTAAGTTTTGCCAACATGCAATACATAACGACCAAACCTTACATCCTTGTATGTATTTAAAATGTTATCATTGCCTTGGCTAGTGTGGCTCAGTAGACTGAGTGCCGGCCTGTGAACTATAAGGTTGCTGGTTCAATTCCCAGTCAGGGCACATGCTTGGGTTGTGGGCCAGGTCCCCAGTTGGGGGCATGTGAGAGGCAACTGATCAATTCATGTCTAGGGAACAGATCCATGTATGTGTCTCGCACATTGATATTTCTCTCCCTCTCATTCTCCTCCCTTCTCCTCTCTCTCTAAAAATATATAAATAAAATATTTAAAAATAAAATAAATAAAGTGTTATTGTTATAAAAGTATATATCTGTTACCATTAGATATGGCTGATGGTAGAGTGGGGCAGTGTCATCTAATATTACCATAGGTACCAAGAGACCAGCTTAGTGCATCTGGGAGAGGAAGTGATGTCCTTGTGAACTAGTCTGACACTCTCAAGAGGTTTCTCTATCCCATTCTGTGCTAGAAACTTAGATGTCTCCATTCTTTCATCCATGCTATTTATTCTGCCTGGAGTGTCCTTACCCATGTTCTCTGCCTGAAACACTTTCTCTCCTTCAGGTTCCAGCTGGAGTAAGCTCCGAAGAGGCCTTCCTGTCCTCCACTCACACGTGCGTTCCCATCGCTTTGAAACAATACATCTCGACTACAACACTTGCCGTGAGGTAGCAACCACTGCCTGTGGGCTAGTCCATGCCAGTAGAACAAGCTCTTCAGGAATGAGGTCCACGGGCTTTTTCATGTTTGTTGGCCTGACCTCTAGCTCAGAAACTTGGGCATAGAATGTACTGAAACAATTATTAAATGAATAAATAAATTCACAAATAGATCAGACCTCACAATCTGGAGACTCCAGTATTTACATTACATATTAATATTGTCTATCATATATAATACTATATGTTATATAATATTCACATTATATATTATAATGTCCAGTACAATTCCTTTGTATCTTAACGTTATCAGAATGAATTTTATTAGCCCATTGATTTTGAAATTAAGAGCAATTTACCTTCATGTTCTTACTAAATGTTAGTGATATTCAAACCTAAAGAAGTTATGAATCAAAAGAGACATGTGATGTGTTAGAACTTGGTTAGCTTTCTTCTAATTGAGCTTTTAAATGGCACATACAATAATGCTACTCCCAACCAATGCAGACAACACAAAAATTTATAAACTAAAAAAAAATCTGTCCTCTGTCTATATTCCTGGAGGTAACTACTCTAAAAGTTTGATGAGTTTCCTTCCGAATATCCAGGTATTTTCTAAATTTTTTCACACACACACACACACACACACACACACACACTACAGGCATTTTTTTCTTTCCTTTGTTTTCAACCAAACTGGGATTGTAGTACCCAGACTGTTCTTCAACTTGTTTTCATCACTTAAAAATGTTGTAGTGTAAACATCTTGCTATCTTGCTAGGTAGCTTTTAAAAGGGTTTCCATCCAGACATTCAGACGCTGTGTAGCAAGGTATTTTAAGAGTTCATTTTGAATAGGCAGTTAGAGGTACTTAATGAGCACAATGCTCTGTTATTTCAATTGAACCTCTCAGGGAGAGCCTCTCACACTCGTTGCCTTACGCACTCTCTGGCTGAAATTCCTGATTATCAAAGCTCAAGTCTCATTGTGACGTCACTCGGGAAGTCCAGGCTTATCCAGCTTTTCCAGGGGTAGAAATTGCCCTGGGGATTTCAGCTCTACCTCATTTGGAAAATTCAGAAAATTATGCAGAAGTCACATCAAGAAACCTTTTGATTTGAAAGTTAATCAAGACACATTTATTAACTTTCCTATACATTAAGAATATGTGTACATATAAGCATTTACTTTAAAAAAAAAAGCCGCAAAGCTGAAAATAACTTTTTTTCACTTAGCTTGGCAAAGAGTTAAGCCATAATAAATAAACTACCACACTACTAAGTAAATATAAGATAGTTTTACTCAGAAGTTGTTTTCAGTATTTTATTTTGGCTCAGCTGAGGCCCAACTTTAACTTCAACAAAAATTAAAGTCTTACCAAGGACTTAATAGTCCCTTCTCTCTCACGTTAAACAAATACAGTTTTCAGCTATATTTTAGGGTGTACAGAAAGGAAAAAAATTCCCTCAACCTTTTTATGGTCCATGGCTGGGTCTGAGAATTAAACTAACAAAATAAAAACATCCTAAGCTTATTAAATTTTTACATGTATATAGGAACCTTCACAAGAGAATGAAGACCCAAGGAAGTGACCGCAGCAAGGAAGAGCAAAGAAACAATACATCTATCCTTTCTACACACAGAAACAATACATTTGTGAAGAATTGACAAGACACAAGGGTTTGGCCTGGGGGTACTAAAATAGGGAAGAAAGAGCAAGGTTTGTTTACACAGACTTCCCTGCCCTAAATTTCCTTCTCTGGTGATAAGGATATCTGCTTTCCCTCAGGGACAGGGAGGGTCTCTTTCGAAGAAAGATTTATCTTCCACTTGTAAGGGACAAGGCAGGGTGGGGGGTGGGGGGAGTGGCCGTGTGACCTTCCTCTTTCTTGGGCCATTTTCTCAAACTCCTTCAGTTTAAGATATTTAATATGCCAAGGTGCCATATTTGGGGAGTAACAGGTCCTGAACCCCCATCAAGGGCAAACTGTAAGGTATACCCCCAGTGCTTCAGAAATAAGATATGACCCCCATTCTCCTCACAGAGTTAAACTGTAAACATAACACCAAATGGACTAAATAGAAGGAAGAGAAGTTTGACTGAAAATATTAGCACATCTAAAGGAAAAATATTTCCGGTAAGAACTTTTGCCACCCCTCATGTCGTCCACCAGGGAAAATAGGGAAGGACCCAGGAGCAATGGAAAGAAAGGAAAGGAGTAAGGGTCAGAGACCAATGTGCGGGGAGCGTGCCTATCCCGGCCTGATGTTCTCAGACATCAGAATCACCCATGGCCTTGCTCTGAAAGCTTATTCGCATCCCACCCAGCTAAGCTGGACAGTCATTTGCCATCTACTGAGAACAGATTAGCTTGGACTGAGACCGTAAACATGTGGCCGGCCATCCATCCATCACATTGGAACAACAGACATGGGAAAGCCAGCTGCAAAGTTTATGGGAAACAGTATTTTTCCCATGGACATGTCACAGTTGTAAAGTGTCATACAACTCTCTTCTGTATGTGGCTATTGCTTCTTTACTTCTGAGAAACATTTTCCTCTAAAACCATCAATATCAGAAACATTTGAAATCATGTCAATATCGATGAAACGTTCCATTTTCCCCGTCGATCCTAGTCCCTTTGATACAGTGGAGCAGCCTCCATTTCCAACCCAGCTGCCCAGCTTCAGACGAGGGGTGCTTGACCACCATGTTCCACACCTGTCTGAAGCCTGTGGTTTCCGAAGAAATAGTGCTCTCAGTCCACATCGTGGTCCAGATTTGATGTCCACCCTTCACCTACAGCTCTGTCTGGCTTTGAGCCAATCAAAACACTGCATTTGATTTTCACCTTAATTTCACATGTTCCTCAAATCCTATAATGTGATGCTTTACAGTGCCTCTGGGGTGCATTACAGTGTTTCAATAATGAGAGTGAGTTGTCAGGCTTCAGATGAGCTGCTGTTGGTCTGGGCTGACCCATGAGGACATGCGGTAGGTCTGTCTCAGCAGAGAATGCTCTGCACAACTGTCATATTTCTCATTATGAGTTAGTCCTTTTAACTCTTTATCATTTTGATTCTTGCTTGTAGTGGGTTCACCCCAAGAGAGATCCATCATTGGAAAGTAAGAAAATTAATTTTTAAGCCTGCAAAGATGCTAAAAGCCTTTATTACTAAATACATAATAAATAAGCACCTCATGAATACATTACAAGATAGCCCGGGAGACCATTTGTGTGGACAAGTATATGTTCCTCTAGATTCTACACATTTCAGAAGGTCCCTGTTTCCTTTAATAACCATAATATTACATACAGACATACTATGGCTCACTCTACTGCAGAAATTTGGCTGAACATTTTTCTAAGAAAGCTAGAAAATCGATACTTTAATATTGGGGGGAAGTACTTTGTTTTGGAAATAAACACATTAAAAAGCAGCTTTAAACAGAGAAAGATATCGGCAAAGCATTTGCCCAGGATTTCTTCAGGCCCAAGGTCTGTCAGGGTGAGTTTTGTTCCAACTGGTCTCAGCCGAGTAGTGCTTTGGTTCTGCGGAGGGGCTGCAGAGGCTGCCAGGGGCTGAAACGAGCCCTAGCTGCACACTGAGCAACTTATCCAAGTGTGATATATTTAGCTACCAAAAAGAACGTTTGGAAATGATTGCCTTAGTGCTTTTTATAGCCATCCTTGTAAAGTGGGGTGCACTGGTTTTAGAATCACAACAGCTGTCAATGCTTCCAGTTGCCCTTGTGGTAAAAAAAAATGTAATTCTCAAGACTTTGGCTTAGAGTAGGTGGTTGGGAGTTGGTTGGGACTAGAGCTCAGTTCAAACATTTCTGATTTAAATTGACCAGCATGAAAAACAAGCACTGTAATCAAGTTCCATTTGTAACCAACAGAGGGCACTGGTGCAGATATTGAATATTAACTTGGACATGTGGCAGCCCAGAAGAATGGAGACCTGAGGACAGGCATGGCAAATTTAGAAGCTGGACGGAACCATAAATGTCATTTTATTTTATTTTATTTTATTTGTGCCTACAAGAAAGTAAGTAACCACATTGTTTTTCCCACTCTCCAGAACTTGGCAGCCATTTTTTCTTGCTTGTCATCCATCAGTCTTCCACCTATACTACCTCCTTCTCGTTTTGGAAATCAGAGTTCTCTCTCTAAAGTCCAGGTTAACAGCTGCCCAGAAGGCCCCAAGGCTCTGACGAGTCCTGAACCCCTGATGTGACTGCTGTGTCCTGGGCGTCAGGATGCATGGAGCTTCTCTGGGAGACCGATGGGGAACTGGGCTGGGCATCGCGCCTGGTATGAAGAGCTCAAAGCCTTTACATCTCCGAGCTCCAGTTCAACCCTAAATGCAGCATGGCATCTGTGAAGCTAGTAGTTTCTGCCTAATGAAAAAGAGCATCAGCTAAACAATTTGTGTGTTTGTGTGTGTGTGTGTGTGTGTGTGTGTGTGTTTAACCTATAAAATCTCCTGGAACTCAAAAACAAAAGTAAAAAACAATTTTTATAACATTAACATCATGCTTTAACTTGACGTATTTCTTCTAAAATCATCAAAGAGTTCCTAAATTAGGAAGCATGTTTTTTTTCTGAATATTAAAATGCATACTTGTGAAGAAACAATTCAATTGGAATTCCCAAATACCCAGAATTCTTTCAACTGGGTGTGGTTCTTATCCGTATTTGAGTCAATTTCCTTATCTATGAAACAAAGAGGTAGGGTGACTACTCTCTTTGAACTTGAAAATATTAGGAATCTATTATTACTGATTGTATATCTTAAAAGATTATAAAAGGTGTTAAAGGTGTTTACATGTTGTACACATAGCTGAGTTACAAACTCACAATAGTAAGATGTTCATATCTTACTTCCATTGTTTCTTCCCTTTTCTATGAATATGCTTTTGTTTTCCCAACCTAACCATTGTCTTTTCTGGAGTCTTGTAAAAGTTTCCCTAGCACACCCACATGACACTGGGAGGGAACAGGCAACAATAGACAGGCAGGTTGCAACAGAGACCTTGTCGCCCAAAAGCCTAAAATATTTACTATCTGACCCTTTACAAAAAAAAAAAATTTCAGTTCTGCTTTAGAGAAATTAAACATGATTCTTTAAAGAGTTACAACAACAAATTTATTTTATTCCCCTACCAAGAGATCACAGAGTAACCAGAGAGGAAATCAATAGAAATAGAAGGGTTGAGTTCACCAGAGAAAAATCTAGCTATAATTTTTACTGCTAGACCAGTATTGCCGCATACAACGTTAACTGACTTATAAAGTGACTTTAATTTTTATTATTTTGTTTTCTTGACTTTAACCACATTTATTTTAGGCTTGAACTAACATTTTAAAGTAAATAATCAGACGTTGCATGGAACTGAAGTGAGTTCAGTTTTCACTTCATCGTTAGCTACCCCTAAGTGCTGTCCTTCCCGGGGTCTGCCTGTGGTCTTCCTCCCAGCAATCTCTCCAAGCAACAGTCAAAATGCTAAGAATGCACTAGGCCTTCTTACCTCTTAGCCCTTGCATAAAGCCAAGGATCCTCCTCTTTTATCTGCCTGAATATATGATTTAAGTATCAACTTCTCGGCAATCTACTTCTAGACAAACAGTACTTCAGGTCCATCAGAAACTACACAACTACATATCACACGTACAATGTGCTGCGACTTTTTTTTTAATAGCAAAACTTCAGCGTTTGTACTAATGGCTCTACTGTTCTCATGGCCTTCTCCCTGGCATCACAAGATGGGTGCTTGAGTTGCTTAGTTCAAGACAGGAAAAATGGGGCAGATAGTACCATGTCAATTCTGTTTCAATAAGAACTTTAGAAGTTTTCTCAGAAACATCCAGCAGGTAGGGCCTGCTTCTCAGTGGCTAGGACTCTCCTACCAGTGGCCGATCAGCGGGCATTGCTAGGCACACTGCTGCCCTAAACAGAACTGGGGTTCTGTGAACAACTGACAGACGAGAGAAGGGCTAAGGAGAAAGCAGCTACAACATGGGCCACCCAGCTGTAGAATCTCCTAGCATAAAGTGAGTCATAGGAGCATATAGGGGCAAATATTTAATTTTTAAAATGTAATTTATTTAACTTAATTTTTAATTGTTTTTAATATTATGGGAATTATTTACTAATGACAAATATTTGTTAAGCACTCAAAATGTTCTAGGTCTAAGTCTACTCTGACCCACTTTGATTTTTGACTCTAGACAATGCACCTTAAATTATGAAAGTGTATTTTAATATCCTTTGATGGCGTACCAGATTGGTCAAAACTAGTCAAATTCTTTGGAAAGTTATGGTGGTTGAAATACAACACATGGATGAACAAAGATGTTAACTAGACAAATTGAAACAAAGTTTCTACATTCATTGGGTCAATTAATGATTGAGAAGTCTTTTCTTCCAATTTAAAAACAAATTGTCTAGAGACTGAGATTAAGGGTTAAACAAGGGAAAGGCCCCTCTTCTCTATCTCTGGCGGTGAAACAAAGAGATGGGACGGAATTTCACGGAATTAATGTGATAGCTCTTGTTCTCTGATCACTAATGAATAACCTGGATGAAATAAACCTCCTTTCATTGCCAAGGTGCTTTTCCACCCTTTTGATGAACTAATAATCATTTACCTACAGCAGTGCAAAAGTACCAGCACAGAAATGTTCCTCATATTCAAACAGAGCGATGCATTAAAGATGGGAACAGAAAGGGCTGGACTACGCAGATGGTATTCCAGGACTTTGAGCCCTGGCATGCAGGTTTAATCCTTTATTGTCAGAGCCTCCAAGGCACTATCCACCTCCTTTATTTTACAGGAATTCAGTTGTATTGACTACAAATAAATGAGTAATTGGCTGAAGATCAAAAGTCTTTTGTGATATGGTGAAGACTTTGCTATGCAGTACCTTTATCAGAATTCAACCTGCCTGTCAGGGATTGGAATAGTAGAAAAAGCGGTAGAAAATTACTGGGGAAGCCAGGATTCGGTGTGGCACTCTATCACTGTTGTCTGACCTCTGAGGCTTGGTTGTGGAACTACAAGGTCTCTCCCAGGTACACTACGAATGGAGGGTGATGGGCCACATCCCACAGGCTCCTGCCTAAACAGTACAGCACTCTCATCACTGGGACCCTTTAAAGGAAGTTGGAGACAAGAGACACCATTTCAGGGAGGGGGCAAGGCTCCCAAGGAGCTATTTTAAAATACCACTGTGTGATCCGTGGCTAGTTAATGAATGTGGTCACTTCCATTAAAAAAGAATAAGATATAATTTTATTTTGAATAAAATTATAAATTTGGTTCATTAACTGAAACATAAAGCCTCCTTATATGTAGAAAACCCCTTCTTTAACATCCTTGGAAAATAGTTATGCAAACATTGGATGTTGGCAATCATGGGGCTTGAATCATTTCCCAAAGTAACTTTATTTTCTAGCAACTTTAATTGTGTGGGATATTATTTATATTAAGTATTTATTTCTGTATAACTCATACAGGGGTTTAAATTCTGCCCTCTGGGGATAGGAAAACAAATCTCATTCTTCCACATCACAGCCCCTCTCTAGTTTGAAGGCACCTTTCCACTGCTCCTAAACCCTGGGTCTTCGTGTAATCACTCTTCAGGCGGCGAGTTTCAAACTCTGTCTTTAAGTAAAAAGCTCCCAGTGGTCAATATTTAATGTAAAGCAATTGTTCTAAACACCATGTCCAGAATTCCGATCCAACGAGTCCGGATGGGGACCAGACATTGGTTGTTCTCAACCCTGCCCGGTCGACTCTAACTTCTAGCTAGGGCTGAGAACCCCTGAAAGCACATGGTCCAGCCTGAAATCAGCTCCTCCAGTGTGGAGCAAGGAGCAATGGGCTAATGGAACATCTACTTTCCTTGTTCTGAATGCTGAAGTTCTACTGAGACGAGCCAATCCCATGGGATTTTAGTGATAGTTATGTACACTCTGGGCTGAAATTGAGCTTAAGTTCAGTCCATTTGTCTAAAGAATTTCTATTAATCTATACCTTCCTGGTTCTGTAGACATAAAGTTGATTTTTGGATCTAAGTCCAGAATTTTTGTTTTTGAACTATTGCCTGTAACTGCATTAATAGTAATATCAAAGAAATTAATAGTTGAGCTGTGCTAAACATGGGGCTACATACACTGTCTTTTAATTCATTATCTTAATCGACTCTTCTCCACAGCAGCCCTGTGGGAAAGAGAATATTATCATCCCCATTTTACAGGTAGGACAATTGAGGTTTAAATGGATTAAATTAGATCCACTGCCCCAGTCTGTCAAAACCATTTTAGATTTCTAAGTCTGTCAGACCTGTCTATATTCTCTCTTTACATCTTTATATTCTCCTTCCCACCACAAATGTCAGCCTTTAGCCAGCACTCACCGATGTGATCTGGCCACCTTACAGCTCCTTTCCAGAGAGCTGTGAAAATGTGGCCCGGGAGGGAGCAGCAGGGACCTCCAGAGACCTCCACTGGAGACCTCCGAGCAGGATGCCCTAGGCAGCACATTAGAGCTGCATCCGTGCAAGTGGCTCGGACTCCATCGACATGGACACATTTGCCCTTTTGACTGCAAAGATGTCACCGGACGCTTGGTCCACGCCTTGCCAACATCTGTATTCATGGTTTCTATTTCTTTAGGAAACCCATCAATTAAGGAAATGAGCACTGTCCAGATGGACTTGTTCTAAGGAACCAGATGCTGTCTCCAGAAGTCACCATGGCTCCCAGGGCTCACCACATCGTTACATCGCAGACCACCCTTTCAAGACACAGCCCTTGGATTTTACCAGCCTTACTGATCTATAGTGTGCACAGACCAAATCAAAGTATTATTATGTGCTTCTCTTCTGTGTTTTTGTTTTTGTTTTTGATACTTCCCTTGCTTTCTCTGACTGCTCAAGGATCATTTTAGGCAATTTAGAAACCTCTGTTTTCACCCTCCCTTGCGTGAGCCACAGAAACCCGACTACTTTGATTGGTTCCATGTGGTCAGCTTCATCTCTTTCATAAATTACCCACAGGTCTTGGGGCTCCATTGACCCACATTTCTCTCTCTGAACAGCCTTTACTTGCAGAGCATGCTGAGCTGGGGCTGTTCTGCTTTTTCCTCTAAAATTTATCAACATTACCTCACTTGCCTCAGGCAGTGGGCAGACTGCTTCCTTGTTCTTCTCGCTTAAATCAAGCCTGAAACGTCCCTTGTAATTTCCCTTCATATTTTCCTATTATTGAGTGTTGTATTCTTTTCAAGTCTCAGCTCATTCTGGGCGGTAGCCTTCCTGACACCTTAAGCTCATAATTGTACGCGAAATGAAAATGTAATCCAAAACTGTGCATGCAAGGCTGAAAAGTCATATATAAATTCCAGCGTCAGGAGAAATCTGTTATCAGTCCGATCTTCCTCCTTTCACGAGCAGGTCGACTACCTGTATGCTAAACTTAAAATACATTAGATACAAAATCACTCCTCTCAGAAATTTCTTGGTATACGTGTACCATCCTTCTTTGTTTAACATGCTAAGAAATGGGTCCCCGGAGTCCTTCTGGAGGCTGGACAGTGATCTGGGTCATGTGTCAGCGCCATAGACTCTGCTTTTGAGTTGGGGGCTCTTGGTCGCAGTCTCAGCTGACTCCCAGGTAGGCTGTGGGCGACAGTGGTCTCCAGGCCTGTTCGGTGAGAGGTGAGCTGGATAGAATTACATCGGCAACAGAGAGCTAGCTCCCCAAAGGCACCTGTGTTCAGGTCAGAGAGAGTTTGGGTCTGTACCTCCCGGCCCCCAATGTGTACGTATTGACTTCCAGAGAGAACAAGGGAGCGTCTGCCCTCAGAGTAACTTCAACTCATGCAGAAGCAAGTTTATAACGTGTAAATAGAAATTTTTTGCAGCTTTAAAAAATGTTAGGATGCAGTCCCAGTCCTGACACCTCATTACAAGTACATGAAAGGAGGGTGGAGGGAGATATTGCTAGAATAGCCTAGGAACTACAAAGGGATCTGATGAAAGGAATATGGGCCAAGGCCAAGTACGGGTAGAGGTCAAACTAGAGGGGCAGGATTTGGCTGGCCTGCTTTAGAATCTGGGCCACACTGCTAACTAGCTACGTGTTCTTAGACATTACCACTTCTTATCTGCAGGAGGAAAATAATCTCATCTTCCTGATCGAATTACTTTGTAGCTTAGAGTTACTGTACATAAATCACTTAGCCCTGTAAATACAAAGACCTTATAAATGGCACCTATTATTATTTGGAATCACACACACACACACACACACACACACACACACAGTATTCCCCTAACGAGAAAGGAAAACAGCTCAGTTGGTAACCATCCTGTGATGTTTCCAACAGAACACAAACAATGCTTCCGTTGGGACGAGGCTGAGACCAAGTGCACACAGGGCTTCTGTCGGAGGCCAGGCCACCGCTGCAATGACAACCACTGCTCTCCTCTGAGTGCTCGCTGCCCTCTCACCAGTGACACTTGCAGGTCACTCTGTTGCTCCTGACTCCTGAACTAAGATTACTGAGATTGTGGAAGTGCAACCTCCAGCGCAGAACATCTCCTTCTTCCCAGGCTGCTCCTCAGCATTACCGAGCTCTCTCTTCCAGAGATGCTGCATGGGTCCTTTGGAGCGTGTGCTCCTCACGGTAGCGGGCAAGCTGAACCGGACTTCTTAGTCTCCTCCTCCTGGGGTCACCTCCTTTAGATGGTGAATTTTAACACTGAAGAGTTCACATTTCTAGAAAAATAGATAGATAATAGAGAAATAGATATAAATATCTATCCATCTCTATAAATAGAAAGACGGATAGATACTAATATCTACAATGAGAGGGAGAAGAGAGAGAGAAAGAGAAACTTTTAGAAAGAGAGATACTTTTACTTTGAAGTCATTCTGGTTCTCTGCAGTTCAGCGACCCTTCTTGGGATCTCCCACCCATCCACCACTCATGCCAATATACCTTAACCGCAATAACACAATTACGTAGCACTGGATATGCGCGGGCAACATTCTAAGCCCTTTGCATGTGTTGACTCGTGTGAGTTACAACGACCCCACGAAACAAAGCGCTATTTTTCACCCCGGCCTGCAGCTGGTGAGATCCAGTCCCAGAGAGGTTAAGCACCTCGCCCAGGTGATACGGCAAGTGTCACACTCCCCGCCCCCCCACCACCTCTTGGTGCCGAGCATTCTCAGTTCCTCCCCTATGGGTCAAATTCAAACTGAAAGGGCTTCTGCTAGTGCTCATTCAGCCCTGCAGTTGATGGTTTGTACAGTTACATAGTTTCCACTGCTGTGCATATTCTGAAAAATTACTGCCACAGGAATCTTAAAGGAAATGGTAACTATATTCTTTCTTTCACTCCTCTCTTTCTCTTTTCTTACCACTTCCTGCTGTCTTTTTCTTTCCATCTCCTTCCTGGAGGTGGTAAAAGGCATTGGATAGATTTTCTCGCTCCACCCCAGGGATGATGGCCAAAGTCTTGAAGCACTTACTAGGAGCTTGACACCACACTGCGCGCTTCGCAGAGATTACCTCATTCGATCCTCACAACAGCCCCTTATGAGGTAAAAACCAACATGAGTCCCACCTGACACATGAGGAAGTGGAAACTTCGGGTGAGTTCCTTGACCTGAAGAGAGAGAATCAGGAGAAAGAGCCCCCGACCTCACTCCTTTCGCCCCGTCTGCTGCCAGCGTCCCCACTGGCGGGGCCATTGATGGGGTCCGTGCTGGTGTGCACTTTGGAGCAGAGGGCAGAGGGGACAGCAGTGGAGAGGCGATCCAGAGGGGCCAGCGACTGCCCAGCACAGAGTCTCGTGGGAAGCATTTCTGGGTGGTGACAGGGCACCCTGCTGAGTTCACGGAAGGGAGGCCAGTGTGTCACTAGGGGTTTTCACCTACTTCCTTCAGAAAAGCCTCAATGGTGAAGAGCCGCTGGGAATGGGAAAGGGAACCTAGAAACTAACGCAGGAGGGGGAAAAAAGAGGTCCTTATCATTGAATGACACACTTAGCAACAACTTGAGACACTTTGGGGAAAACAAACATGTACCAATAGCGGTCTACCCCCCTAGGGAAGTACACAGACTATTACAAAATGCAGCGTGAGAGACGGTTGATGTCTTTGAGGGTTTTGGGGTTTGGAACCACAGACACAACTGCTGGCCAGTGGAAGCAGAAAGTCAGTTGCTTGAAGGATGTTGCGAGCCCCTGGGATGGCTGACCACCGGCCCAGGAAACAACACAGCCTTTACTCATAAAGGGGACTTATTTTTCCTGTATCTATTAAAATTGTATTATATATAATGGAATGGAAAGACTTCCATGTGATGCATGTTTGAGGACTTCTGAGCTTAGTTCAAGGATCTTGGGGTGTGCTATCGAAGACAGAACTGTGTAGCTTCTGGCTACATAGGAAACTCCTCCTCGTGGGAGAAGCACCAGGCAATAGGTGTGACGGCCATTTTCACAGGAAGTCCGGGTTCCTGCAGGGCTGCAGGTGTGCAGTGAACCTGGTCATGACAGTTGAGCACATAACAAATTGCACTTTCCATGGTCATCTGTCCACAGGGCCGGAGCCGCTGGTCAGAAGGCAGGGGCTCGGGGCAGGGATCAAACTGGGAAAGAGCTTGACAGGCGCCACAGCCTCAAGCTAGAGACAAGAGTCCAGAACTCCACCCTGAAAAGGCACCCCGGGAAGGGGCTGGGCTGAAGGCCAGTTCTGGAAGGAGTGTGGGCTGGTTGTCAGGACTGGCAAGGGCCTCAGACCCTTGGCAACATTATCACCTGGGTGTGTGCAGGTTCTGCCCTGACCAGCAGAGGGCCCTTCGTCAGGCAAGGTACCTGGAGTTACCTATCTGTAAAGTGGGGATAAAACTTCCTACATTAAAGGGTTTTGGTAAAGGTGAAATGAGGTGATGCATGGGAAGGTTTTAATACATCATACATATTGTTTAATGTTTAGACTTATTTTATTGTAGCCCATCGGTTTTTATATTAAGATTAGTTTACATTCCCTTTGCGGGACATTTTGAGAGTCTAGCTCACAACTGTACTGTTAGAAAATGGCAGCCCCAGGCTTTTAAGTATAATTCTACCTTCAATGCATTCATTTCTCTGTAAAAATTCTTTCAATTGTCCTTAACATTTGAAAGCATACTTAGGAGACAGGAGATTTCATGTCACTCAAAAGAGCTGAAAGCAAAAATCTATAACAATAGCAACTAATTTTAAAAATTAAAGTGTAGCCCCGGCTGGTATGGCTCAGTGAATTGAGTGCCAGCTTGTGATCCAAAGTGTTGCCAGTTCAATTCCCAGTCAGAGCACATGCCTGGGTTGCAGGCCAGGTCCCTGGTGGGGGATGTGCGAGAGACAACCACACATTGATGTTTCTCTCCCTGTCTTCTCCCTTCCTTCTCTGTCTAAAAATAAGTAAATAAAATCTTAAAAAAATTAGAGTGTATTTTTTTCTCAGCTATATCTGTAGTATATTTCATTTTGTTAGAAAACCACCACAAATTTGGTGCTTTTCAGAATGTAAAATTTAATTCTTGGCCAAATCTATATTAGCAGAATGAGCAGAGAAAAGGAATGGGAATTCCTAACAAGTTAAATGCTTGTTTAACTCCCCTCCACATTTCACTTTTCTATTGAATTTTTTCACGGAGCATAAATTAGACAAACACTGGTTAAACACAGACTCTTAAGCCAGACCAACTGCAGTCTGAATCCTGATAATTTTACTAGTCATATGACTTCAGGTACGTTTCTTAATTTTTCTGAACCTCATTGTCCTCCCCTACTAGATAAAGTAATAAAGAAAGATTATTCTGAGGGCATAATGTGACATAAAGTATGTGAAACCCTTGTAGATGGCCGTAATAGACACACACTTAATGGTAGTTTTACTATTTTTATTTTAAAGGTATAAAACAAGATCTAACGAATATAAGCTGGACTGGCATTGGATAGAATATCATTCCTGTGCTTAAAAAAAAAAAACAGAATTAGAAGGCTAAGTGAACTCTCTAAATTTTAAATCAAACCTCTTGCTCTTTGCGAAGAGCATACAGAAAATTCCTCAGAAAAATGAGCCGTTGTCCGGATTGTTCTACCAGGTTCCTGGGAAGGCATCAAATATTTTCTCTGCCCACATTCCTCTAAATGTTTTATAAATTCTAAAAGTCAAGTCTACAAGTCTTTGTATGAAACTGCATTTCAATTGGTATTATAGCTCTGAGTATCTGTTATTAAAAGTGTCTTTTTTATCTAGAAGTAATCATCATAGTTCCTATGAGTATAGCATCTTAGAGTTTTGCAAATGAATTCGCCTACAATATTTCCTTTGATCTTTACACTGTCCCTGGTGAGGAAGGCAGGGTAGGTGTTTCAAGAAACTAAAGCTGAGAGTTGAAATGACTAGTCCTGAACCCCGATCGCCTCATTAATAACTGGCAGAGCCTCAGCGTGACTCCACCTAACTTGCTGACAAAACAAAACGAAGAACCACAACCACCAAAGATCCTTACGTGGAACTGGTAACTAAGCAAAAAACCCAACTGAAAAAACAGGACCACCTTTACTCACCGAGCTTTCCACAGAAAGAACAATAAAATGGAAAAACCATGCTAAGAGTTTGACTTTTAAGAATATTTGCAAAATGCTTGGAATTACTAACAGTATGAAAGGTAGCAATAAAAAGTTTCTCCAAGTTGAACTGATGAGGTTATTAGTAGCGGGAGGATCCTTCGTCCTTCCGGCACTCCCTGCGGAGGGAATGCTCAGTGCATTTTTGCTGTAAAACAGGCGTGTATTTTTAAGACCAGAAGAGGGCAGTACACACCAGCAAAACAGAAGCCATGCTCCGCCCGAACCGCCCAGCTCCGGTTTGCAAGTCCACGGTGTTTACTCAGAGTCCAGTGTTTGCAAGAGCAGTAACAGATAAGTCAATATAATAACTCCAAAGGAAAGAAGGAAGGAAGAAAAAAATGTAAAACCTCATTATTGAATGAAGACAACATGAAAGGATAGAAAGAAAATATTTCAAAACACCTAATGTACTTGAGGCTCCGAGATAAATACTACAAGAACCAGACAAAAATCCCTGCGCTGCAGGTGAGAAGTTAACAAACGGAGCTCTGCCTCCAGCTAGCTGCATTCTTTGGGGCCTCAGTTTACCTGCTAATAAAATAAATACTTAGGATCTGATGACCATGGAAGGACCCATCTGGGGTCCAAACCCTGTCAGTATGAAGGCAAATTTAAGTGCCCAGGACAAAAGAAAACAACAAAAAAACAGTGTATTCTATGTATACCAAACCTAGCTACATACATATAAACAATGTGTTGCTATTGTTCATTCGGATGCGGTATGTATGCATTTTCATTAATTATTCTCTCAAGGATCCGCAGGGAAAGAATAGTCATGAATATAACATAAAGAAAGGCGATATACTAAAAAAAATGGTCTTATTGTCAACTGAGTCTTTTCTACCCCTCTAACCCCAGAATTCAGTTCAGTTCACTTCCCAAGCACTTACTGAATTCCCTCTAGGGTTAGTAAGTGAAGACCGTGCTCAGAGCCTTGGGAGACAAGCGCCAGGGGAGGGAGTGAGAGGGAGGGAGGAGTGGGTGGGAGTCACACGTCCAAGTGTGGGCACAAACTTTTGTGAGCGGTGTGAGAGGAATGCCTAACGTGCCCAAAGGGGGAAGACACTGCCTGTGGCTTGGGGAGGTGAAGACCCGAAGGGTGTTTGAGAGGAACCTTGTCAGGTTTCGATGGTGACACAGGGAGAGGAATTTCAGGTAGAGGAGACACAGAAGCAAAGGTGAGGAGTATGCTTGGTGTGGCAGAGAGGACATTTCCAACGCAGGGGCACAGGGCATGCAGTGGGGCCGGGTGAGAAAGAGATGGGATGCCAGGAGAAAAGCCTGCAAGGGGCAAAAGCAGGGAGAAGGAGGAGGGGCACAGGGCCTAGAGGGTCTTGAACCCCTGGCTAAAAAGTTTGGCCTGATGGGCTTAGTTTTTGTATTCCACTTTAGTCCAAAGGCTTGAACTATATTCTATAAACCAAGGGAAGGCAGTGAGCATTACAGAGCCCACGTGTTTAGATTTTATGTGCATGCAAATGTGCATTTTTTAAGCCTTTACTTCTTTAGAGCTGTTTTAGGTTCATAGCAAAATTAAGGGGAAGATACAGAGATTCCCCAAACACTCTCTGCCCCCACACAGGCGTAGCCTTCCTCATTACCAACACCTGCCGGAGCGGGTACAGCTGTTACAATTGATGGAACTACGTCAGCACATTATAACCACTCAAAGTCCATAGTTTGGATGAGGGTTCATTCACTCTTCACGTACACTCTAAAGGTTCAGACAATTGTATAAGGCATATATCCAGCATTATGCAGCATACAGAGCATTTCATTGCCCTAAAAATCCCCTGTGCTCTGCTTATTCACCCCTTTCCTCTCAGTCCTCAGCAACCACTGATCTTTTTACTGTCTCCACAGTTGTGCCTTTTCCAGGATGTAATAGAGTTGGGGTCATGCAGTATGTAGCCTTTTTGGATTGGCTTTTTTCACTAGGAATATGCAGTTAAGGCTCCTCCCTGTTTTTTTTTTCCTTTTTTTAATGGCTTGATAGCTCATTTCCTTTTAGTGCTGAATAACATTCCGTTGTCAGCATATATTACAGTTTATTTGTTCACCTGTTGAAGGTCATCTCTGCTGCTTTCACCTTTTGACAATCACAAATAAAGCTGCTATAGACATCGCCAGGAAGGCTCTGTGGTCCACATGAATGATTTTTGAGTGTGTGCACACAGGTCTAAGGCCATGGTCAGAAGACGCTTCATGAGTGGATAGCCACTGCCTCTAACCAAGAACATGAGCATGGTGATATGCACTGTCTGCCCCAGGTAAACCCAGAGAGCCGCTCAGAGTATCTGTGTCACAGGAACTGGTCGAGCAGAGAGATGAGAGACCCTCATTAGGAAACGGTGGTGCCTGGGAGACAGTCAGCCACAAGCGGCAGCTGCAACGCACAGAAACCCTCTTTTTTTCCTACTACCTGCAGGCACTTTGTGGAAATCAGCTTCTCCCTCTGACACATGGATGTGGTGTTCTAACCTTCTGGCATTTTATTCTACATCAATATTCTTTTCAGAAATATTGGATTATTATGAATGATAAGATATTTCCCTCTAAAAAATCAGCTTCTTTGTATTTTTCACGTGATGTATAGGCAAGATTATTTGGCTTGGGACTTAGATAAATGCTGTCAGGAAAACAGGAGAGAAAAATTTTGTCTGCACCTGGGTGGCACTAATGTGTTTTAGCTGGAGGACCGGCTGGGAATTTAAGCAGAACATTCCGAGGTAACCATAGTGATACAGAACACAAAAAAGTGCATCAGAGGAAATTCTACATTTCTTCCTCTCACCCAGTTTTTGAATATGTTGCTAGTCCAGTCAATCTTAATAATTTTGGTGACAGACTCTTAAAAAATTCAACAAAGCTGAGAACCCTATTCACAGAGAAACACACGTATCTAGTAATTTGCACTCCTTTCCAGAAGGCTTTAGCAAGCCAGCAGGTCAGCACACCTGGGTCCAGGTCTGGGGCTCTTGCCTCAGACTTTTAGGAAATAGTAAACCTTCATATTATCTCCCCTAAAATGTGTAACCTTCATCTTATCTCCCCCTCCTTGTGTAACACTTCCTTTTCTCATTTCTGTGCTTAACAAAGTGGTTATTTCCTCACCAGGTGATGACGTTGAAACCCAAGATGCGGTTTATTTAGCATTCTGGGGAAATTCTGTAGTCCGTAATCCCATAGATGCACATTTAAAGGTGATTATTCGACTAATCCAAGATAAGGCTGGAGAGACCTTTGAAAGCCTTGATCCTTAATAGAAACTAACATAGGGTTGTCTTAGTCGATTTGCAGTCAAATTCTACTTTTGTCTTTTACCTTCTGATGTTTATAAGACCCTGGCAAGAATGAACCCAGACTAGTTTGGGCCCAAGTGGCTGAATGAAGTGACAGCCTTATTTAAGGTTTACAAAAGAATCCACTACCGTGTGTTCGTCAAGCGTGGTGGCAAATGTCACACATGTTTCAGATCCACTGTCAGGGGTGCTCAGGGGAGGCCTTGCCCCACCCCCAGCGCCCCAGGTTCCCTGCTAGCAGACACGGCTCACCGTTCATAGGCCAGCATGCCGGGCCTGTTCTAGGAGTGTCACAAACAGAAACTCATTTAATCTTCCCAACAACCTGAAGAGATACGGAAATATTATTCTTCCTATTTTAGAGATAAGGAAACTGAGGCACAGGATGATGAGTTGCTTGTCCAAGAGCTCACAGCAGTAGAGGCAGGACTTATATTCAAGTCGCCTCAATTCAGAGTCCATGAACTTGACCTCTATGCTATATTGCCTGTTACATGCAGCCGTTTTTTGTTTTTTTTTTTTTTAAATAATGGCCTCAGATAGTGATGCCACAACTCTTTTAATGCCTTCTTTTGGGGGGTATCCACAACCCTCGCCCAGGCATTTCCCAAGCTTCCCTGTCCCTGGAAGGATTTTTCTCTTTTTCCCCCTCTTTCCTTCCTCTCCCCTCCCCTACAAATGTACTTCAGCTATACATTTGTCCAACCAGGCCTAGTTTTCACTGAAAGCAACAAGCCCCTCCTCCCCCCAGCACACACAAACTTTCCCTGGGAGTGCAATAGCCACTCCAGTGTGTTTTCACCATGAGAAGCCAGAGATTTCATGGCCTCTTTCTTTCTACAACCAATGTAAGGTTCTACATGGACAATGTAAGAGTCCTACAGGGACTCTTTCTGGTCTAAATACTTTTTTGTTTTTGTTGTGCTTCGAATGGTTTATTTTCTAGAGATGTATATTTTGTTTCCAATTTCTCCTCTTAGGCAGTTCTTTTTCATATAAAAATTTCTGAAGCTCATCCTTCCAGACTGCCGATTCCGCTCTTCCTTGGGGGCTAAAACACTCCTCCAAACTGGGCTTTTCTTTTAATATTTGAGTCTCTTTAACTTCAAGACATTTACTTTATAGAGTTAACTAGGTCATTCTTAAAACCTAGACCCTATAGAGTGGTCTGACTCAGTTCAGATGTTTTGATGGATTCACTGCTTTGACAATTACATGCCGCACCCCTGGGAACCCAAGGCCCTTCGCACCTCAGCCCCGCAGAGGTGGCTGCATCAGGGCAGTGGCCCTCGACACTGACCGACCAATGACTGACAGGCACCTGTCCAGAGCGGCTTCTCCTATAAAGTAAAACTGATGGTTAAGGATGGGGGAAATAGCTAAGAAATAAAAATATCTTCTCCTCACTAATGATTCTATATATTTAATTTTCAGAAGGTAGGAAAGGGTAATATTTTCTAAATGCCAGCCTTCTGGGTCAATTTTTTAAAATCCTGTATTTGATGATAACTCTTCAATGTATATTTTGTTCTTTTTTTCTCCATGTAGCATGTATGTTGAGGTCACAGTACATGAACAGATGGACTATATGGCAGAGGCTAACTAATTAACATTAAAGACAGGGGACCCATTGTTATTCTATAACTCCCATCCATTTACCTTCATTTCTGTCACCATGGTACCTAGTGGTTCAATTACTGGGTGTTGTGAATAAACAATTACACAGAATCAACTTTATATAACTTTATATAATGTTTCTGCATGGTGTTCCAGGAGCTAGGCTTGAATGTTTTCCAAATCACCGAAACCTCAATGATTTCATTTGTTAAACTTCCGCTGATCAGGGAGGAGAGGCTACAGGGATTTTTGTGCAAACTGTTTAGTTTGCAGATTAGTGGAGTGAGAATTGGCGTATTTTAAATTACATTATGGACCTTCTTGCGGCTTCTAGTTTGTGAGAGCCAACTCCAGAATGCCACAGAGAGGTTTGTGCCAAAGGAGCATTCAGAAAGCGTGTCGTTTTTTACAAGCTTCTGTCGCATGTAGCATACTGGGGATTTCCAAAGAGCAGGCATTTTTCCCAGACTTGGACGAGCTCCTTCTCCTCTCGGAGAGCCTTTTCCTGACAGAATTGGATGCAACCAAACTAGGAAGTTCCGAGCAGCTTAAAAGTTCTCAAACGCAACCTGGGAGTTTTCCCTTGAGTTTCTCAGGCAGCCTGTGGTGGGAGAGCGCTGAAAACAGATCCAACCAAGTCCAGCAATCTCATTTCTGGGCGAATTTCCAAAAGAATTTAAAGCAGAATCTCGAAGAGGTATTTGCACGCCCACGTTTGTTGCAGCATTATCCACAACAGCCAAGAGGCTCAAGTAATGCAAGTGTCCACCTGGGGATGAATGGATAAGCAAAACGTGACATGTATATGCGCAAGGACGTGTCATTGAACCTTAAAAAGGAAGGAAATTCTGTCACATGCTGAAGTGTTGATGAACCTTGAGGACATTATACTAAATAAAATAAGCCAGTCAAAACAAAAAAAAAGATGACTGTATGATCCCACTCATAGGAGGCACTAAGCTCATGGAACTAGAAAGTAGAAAAGTGGTTGCCCGGAGCTCAGGGGTGGGGTGGGGGGAATTGGGAATTGTTTAATAGGTTGCAATTGCAGTTTTGCAAGATAGAAACGTTCTAGAGATCTGTCGTACAATGGTTTGAATACCCTTACCATTAACTGAACTACACACTTAAAAATGATTCAGATATTAAGTTATATGTTATGTGTTTTTTACTACATTTAAAACAAAATAAATGTTATTATCCTTTCACCTTGAACTGGTGGATGCAATGAACCCAGAGGCAGGTCTGGAGGGGATGCTAATTAGGTAATTCTCATTAGTGAAAACTATTCTCCAGCCAAAGATACTTTTGCTAGAGTTAACCATTGTGTAGAATGACTCCCAGACCTGCACCCCAGGGCCCTCCTGGGCTTCCTGGTGGCCCAGAGAGTCCACAGCTACTGTGGACACCCTGGAAGCTTCTAGTGAGTCTGGATTCAGATGTATAGAGAAGTGGGAAAGTGGTACAGGTGAAGAAATGACTCAACAAGCCAGTCAATGTGCTGGACTCAGCGGCTGTATTTCTACAGGAAGATGCTTCTTTGGGGCAGTTTCCCTGTATGTCCCAAAACTGACAGAACTTTATACCTGGATGAGACAATACATGAATTCACTCCATATTATGCAAGAAAAAAAATGAAGTCAGGCAAGCTAAGGGCTTTACCCAAGGTTCTCCAGAGAAAAGGTTAGAAGACTGGGTTTAGGATTCTCAGTCTCAGTGGTGATTTTCGATAAAATTCTTTCTTCAATGCAACGTGACAGGAAAAGCCAATATTAACACACACACATACACACACAGACCCCAGACAAAGGTGGAGCTTTCCTGGTTGAAAGGCAAGCAGGGGTGGCTGGGGGTGGTGCTGGTGTCCCCTCTTTCCCTTCTCCGCACCCCACAGCCAGCCCCGAGCTCCAGGGGCATTTCCGTGGGTCCCCAGACTCTGTGGGGAACAGTTTAAATATCTGCCCAATATTCAGGGCTCCGTCTCTAACAAAGAAAGCCAAGGAATACATGTTTCCTTCTCTATTTGAAAACAGAGCCTTCTCATGAAACCCTTTGTTGGCTGAAATGGCATAAAGTGAAGAAGCAATCGCCATTAATTAATATTGGAAATTTTTTGAGCATTTCCAGATCCCTGAAATAACCTATCAAATCATACCAAGTGACCCATAAAACCCAAAATAGCGCTAACATATAGTAAAGGCAGGAGCGACAGGACAAAGACACAGTCTACGTGAAGGGGAAGTAATAATGGGCCTGCAGTGTCGTTCCGACACCCAGTGCGCACTGCCTCTGTAACAGCTCACCGCAAACGCTGAACGCTGTTTTCACGTTTTGCCTTTTGTTTTACAAAAGTAAAAATCCTTTTTGGGTTTCTTTGGGTCCGTGAAGACAGGTACTTATGTAGGTCTTTCATGAAAACAAAGTGGCATAAAGTGCATTTCTGCGCTTCTGTAAAATGGGGGCTACCCGTACAGAGCAGGCGTCTGGCCTGGGGCGAGGAGTTCTGCCGTATACCAGGCAGGAAATCGAAGTTTCATTTCCTTTAAAGTTAAGAAGTTGGATTAAGCAGTGACTTTGTCAAGGAATATGCTTCTGAGAGTTCCAGGTGACTGCTGGATGGATGTTCCCGGCAGAGACAGAATCTGGTTATTTTTCTCTCCACTTAGCCAGACGATGTTATGACTGCCTGTCCTTTATAACCAAATTCTGGTGAATTATTTAATCTTAATCAGCAATCCTATGCTAAGATCACAAATTAAACATGAGGGGAAAACCAATGACACAAAAGTATATGATCTATACATTCATTTAAATTCACTTAAATCCTATGGGGATAAAACGCCTTTTACTGTGGGGGAAAATGTCAGCTTTCCTTGGCGTGTACGGCAGCCACTTGCAGGTTTGCCTTCAGCCCCATTCCTGCCCTTCCCTGACCCCCTGCTGGCCCATTTCAGAGAGACTACAGTTCCCAGCAGCCCCTGCCTTCCCAGGCAGCTAGGCCTAGGAGAGGAACTGGGCAAAGATTGGGAGATTAGAAGACCCAGGAGAAATCAGGTGCTTCCTGGGGCGTCTTTGCTCAAGTTGTGCTTCTCTGCGTGTGCAGTTCCTCGGCAGAGCCCCCGTCCCCGTGGTCCCAGGTCCTGCCAGGAGTGCTCACAAGTGTCCCAACTCCTCCTGCTAAACAGTTTTGGCTCATCACATCTTGCAACTCTACTGCCTCAATAAGTGGTAGCAGCTCTCTGTAATGGCTACACTCCGGCTGCTCACTCGGCCCTCTCTGGCTCTTCGGCCTTCCTGCCTTCGGTAGCCAACACCCTTTATCAAATGCTCTCAGTGTGAATGAAGGGTCTGACTTCTGGTTTGCTCTCTTTCTTTTTCTGGCAAGGAACAAGAGAAAGAACATTTGGTTGACCCTAGAATTACACAGGTTTGAACTGTAAGGTCCCTCTTACACATGGGGTTTTTTTTCAGTAAATACTGTAAATATATTTTCTATTCCTTATGATTTTCCTAATAACATGTTTCCCTACTTTATTGTAAGAGTACAGTATTCCTTATGATTTTCTTAATAACATTGTTCCCTACTTTATTGTAAGAGTGCAGTATATAATACCTATAACATATAAAATATGTGTTCATTGTTTATGTTATCAGTAAGGCTCTGGTGAACAGTAGGCTATTAGTTAAGTTTTAGGGGAGTCAGAAGTTATATGTGGATTTTCTATTGCTGTCTGTGCCCCCAACCCCATAGTGTTCAAGGGTCAGCCATACCTGCTTTAGAAGCTCCATTTCTACCCACTTATTTTCATATAGTTTAGGGCATATTATTTCATTTCTGTCTCTTAATAGTTGGCTGCAGGGATCAAGTAATAAAGCAGATTATTTCCTGAACGTTTACTTTCTGTAGTGCACTTTAGCAATAATTGTCTAAAACACAATCTGCTAGGATGGTTGCCCTTGGCTCAAGGCAACAGCAAACAAATATAGTTTGTCCTAACAAGGCAGCTGAAGGTTGGACTTTCTAGACTCTGGCTGTCTGCCTAGGGTTGTGGCATACCCTCTCACCTCATGCAGAGGTGGGAGCGGAGGCTGAGCGTTAATGTTGCCCTTTAGAACCTTCCGGGTCCTGCATAAGTGCTTCTCCGACTGCCGAGTGCCCAGGGTCGCCACGGCATGAGTGAGGCCACAAGTGTGGAACCTGCACCGACCGGGTGGGTCCGTAATGGCCACTTGCCCATCTGTTGTGTAGATTGTTTTCTTTTTAATAAAGTAGCTGGTACACATGAACCTTACAGAGTACTTTAGAATTTGTGAAGTACTTTCATAAACATTAGCTCAATGTTTCTAAGAGTTTTGAATACTGTTCTGGCCAAAAAAAAAAAGAAAAAGAAAAAAAAAAGGCTTGGAAGTGTTGTCTTCAAACAAATGATTTCAGAATTGAAGTAAAGTAATATTTTAAGTACTCCCTATGTTGGTATAGGCAAAGTCATTTTCTTTTCATGTAAATATTTACTGTTATTCAGGGAAACCCTAACATGCATTTGAAATCTAGTCTTACTCTAATATCACAGGGGAGACAACATCTCACTTTCTGGTTATGGAATCTTGGGCCACATTTTTACTGGGTTGGAAGGAAATTTTCTAAAGCATTTGCCCAGTCAAGCATTTCACTCCTTTTGCACGAGTGGGACCAGTCTTACCATATCAAATATTCTTGATATCAAGTATGTCTCTTGATACTAAGGCGTAGTTCAGTATCATAGTTCTTGATAATAAGTTGTCATAGTTCGATAGTGACACGTATATAATGATAGTGAGTCAGCTCTGACATGTATAATCTCAAAACTATGCTTCTTTATACAATGAGTCCATTTCATTCTTCCTTCTACAAGTGAAACCTTCTGCTGATTTTTTAAATTCTTTTACTCCCAGGGCTGTACTTAGTGTAAGATTTTTTAGTTACCATAAAACTCTGAAATGTTGCCCTGGCTGGCATAGCTCAGTGGAATGAGCACGGGCTGCGAACCAAAGTATCGCAGGTTCGATTCCCAGTCAGGGCACATGCCTGGGTTGAAGGCCATGACCCCCAGCAACCTCACATTGATGTTTCTCTCTCTCTCTCTTTCTCCCTCCATTCCCTCTCTAAAAATAAATAAATAAAATCTTAAAAAAAGAATAAGAAAAAGTAAAAATTAAAAAAAAGAGTACATGTCTTTGACTTAGACACTCAGAATAATGGCAGGACAATTCATTTATTCATCAAATCATTACTGAACATCAACTATTATTCAACATTATGCCAGGGTGCTAATGTGAAGGAAGACACTGTCCTTTGCAGAGCTTTGGTCTAGTGGGAAATCTTTTGGGAAATCTTCAATCTTTTGGGAAAGACCAAAAGATTGTTTAGTTCTTCACTTTTAACAGAATAAACTCTTGCCATAACTCTAGTGCTGAGGGACACATTACAGGTTTTCCATGTAATAACAAAGTAATAAAAATATTATTAGACATTATTATATGTAGATATACACATTTTCTACATATATTGCTTATTTATCTTTTCTTTGGTATTTAATAGAACACAATAATAAGCATTTTATGAGCTAATAAACTAAAGAAATGTCATTTGATTTGAAGACTAAAAGAATCCCTAGTGCAGGTGAGATCTCTTTGACGTAAACCTTGGAGGCCTCCCAGCATATGGTCCCTGGAACGAGATCTTTAGAATGAGGGTCTTACTCTAACTTCCTCCTTTTACATCTATGTAAGACATACTCTTTGAACAGCAAGTGTGTGCTAGACAACAGTAAGCACTGAGACATAAAAATAGTTTCGGTAAGGGCTCATCCTCGACAAATCATTCTTGGGAATTCAAATATAATGTGGAAATAAAAGTTCATAAACCTAAGGGCAGAGATTGCATTTTATTTGTCTTTCTCTCTCCAGTGGCATGGCTCATAGCAGATATTTTGTAGCTGGTTCTTGAGGAAATAGATGGCTGAATAGATAGATGGACTAAGGCTTAAGATGAGACCAGCCATGAAGGAGACATTCTCACTTGATGTATGTGTGAGGGAAAAAAAGGTTTAGTCCAGGAAGGCTGCAGACTAGAGGTGGTACATTTGAACTTGGTTGTGAAGATGAGGCGCTTTTAAGGTAGAGAAGGGAAGACAAACAGCACAGCTGGTCGTGCAGGCAGTGTGAACAAGGACGAGGCGCGTGAAGGAACACGTCCGTGTGCGTCCCTTTGAGGAACTGGTGACAATATCAGCTAGTCCTGGTTGGTGAGAGCAGAATTTCTCTGTAACATCATTCTTCCACCGTGGGGGACAAGAAGCCCAGCCTTGCTCCAGCTTTCCAGAAGAGGCCATTTCTCCCCATTCTACTCTCCCAGTTTATTTGGTTCTCAGTTTTGGGGATAGGCAGAGTGAGAAATGCCAGAGACAGGACAGATGAGAAAACTGATCATCACAACGGTTCAGTGGCTCGTCCAGGATCACTCAGGTCACTTGGTTCTCCCTCTCGCCTGCTTCACTCTGATGGCTGCCCACAAAATTCTTATTTGATTCTTAGGATTGTTACCAAAGTTCAAATATAATACATCTCAGCAATCACAGACTGAGCCCACAAAGTCTGTATTGGTTCAAGTTGTTAGAGTAGTTGAAAAAAAATCACTTTCCTTCCTTAAATTATTTGTAGTCAACCTCCCCCCTCCCCACAATAGCCCTAGTGGGACCAGGCTTGCTTTCAAATGCACCAGACCATTTCTGAGCACCAACAACAACATCCTGCCACTTCCCATTTCATAACAAGTGTGAAGTTAACATTTTTAGGAGAAAGAACAACTTCACTAACAATACAGCTATGAGGAAGAGATATTCAGCCTTCTAATAAAATAGTAATGCTGCAAGCTCAGCTGCTCATAAAACATTTATAAACATCAGCCAGTAAAGTGCAAAACAAGAGATTTAAATGTTGCTGCTTGATGAGATGGAGAGGTGCTAGGTACCAATATCCCACAGGCGCACGTGGGCTGCAGGAAGGCACAGGGAAAGTGCTGCCCTGTGGCCACAGGTGTCTACTTTGTGCTTGACCAAAGGCTGGTCCCTTTCTGACACTTTTCTTTGGCAACTTAGAACTGAGACAGGACATGGGGTGGGTAGGGAGAGGGAGTATTGGACTGCTGTAAACATTTGTGTACAGGGTTTTGTGTAAGCATATATTTTTTATTTATTTAGGGTAAATAAATACTCTTTAGGAGTGAGATTTCTGGGTCATATGGTAAGCGTATGTCTAACTTTTTTTTTTAGTGTAGATGATTTTTAAAAATTTTAATTGTTGTTCAAGTACAGTTTTCTGCCTTTTACCCCTATCCCAGCCCACCCCCACAGCCCCCCCCCCCCCACAGTCCTCCCCACCTCCCTCCCGAGGTTTAACTTGACAAGAAACTGCCAAACCAGTTTCTACAGCGGCTGTACCACTTTGTGTTCCCACCGAAAATGGGCAACAATTTCAGTTGTTCTGCTTCCCTGGAAGTATTAGGTATTATTGTGTTTTTTAACTTTAGCCATCAAATAGTTACATTACCATATCTTATTGTGACTTTAATTTTCATTTACCACTGGCTAGTGAGGTTGAATATTTTTTCATGTGCTTCTTTGCTTTTGTATATCCTCTTTGGTGAAGTGAATGTTCAAATCTTTTGGCTATTTTTTAAACAGAAACTGTTTTCTTACTGTTGAGTTTTGGGGATTCTTTATATATTCTGGATACAAGTCCTCTGTTAGATATATGTTGTACAAATATTTTCTCCCAGTTTGTTGCTTAATTCTTTTGTCTTTCACAAAACTAAAATTTAAATTTTGATCAAGTTCAGTTTACCTTTTTTTTTAATTTTATGGATCCTATCTTTGGTGTCAAGTCTAAGAACTTGTAGGGGAGGAAAACTTTTTCTACTACCCTCCTAGGTTCTCTGGCTGGTGCCCTGTAAAAGACAGACTGACAAAAGACAGATTAACAAGGAAAAAGCACGTACATTTATTTAGTCTAAGTTTTATGTGATGTGGGAGGCCTCATAAGGAACTAAAGAGCCAAAGAAATAGTTGAACCTGAGCATGTTTATGCTAGGTTTGAAGAAGAGTGAAAAGTTGTGGGGAAAGGGAAGGAGCTAAGGGTAGTAATCTGGGGGAAACTTAGCAAGTTTATTAGGCTGTCTCGCTGTCTCTTGCTGTCTTCAGAGACAAGGATACTCCTTTTTTCCCTGGTATCCACAGGGTACCTCCCAGTGAGGGTCTTCTGACCTGCTTCAGTGGAGAAGGGAGAGGTCAGAGAGTCCTTCCTTCACCTGTGTTTTCTCAGATTCCTTCAACTTAAAATATTCAATGTGCTTAAGGGGACATATTTGGGGGTAGTATATTCTGACCCCTGTCAAACTGCATAACCTCAGGTCATGAAGATTTTTGCCTGTGTTTTCTTCTCAAAGTTTTATAGTTTTACATTTAGGTTCATTTGTAGTGAATTTCTGTACAATGTGAAGATTAGGTCAAGTCTCATGTATTTTTTCCTAGGGATGTCTGATTGTTCCAATGCCATTGTTAAAACACTTTTCTTAACTGAATTTCTTTTTTATCTTTCTCAAAAATCAATTGGTCATATGCATGTGGTAGATCTAGTTCTAAATTCTCTGTTCTATTCCATTAATCTACATAGCTTTCCTTTGCTAAAACACAATGTGTTGATTACTGTGGTGTTATAATATGTCTTAAAATTGGGTATTATGACTCCTCCAACTTTATTCTTCTGTTTTCAAAACTGTTTGAGCTATTCTGGTTTTAGTGCCTTTCCATATACATTTTAGTGTTAACTTGTTTATGTCTTAAAAAATCCTGCAGGGAATTTGATTGGAATTCTTTCAAATTTATAGGTTGATTTGGGGTAAATTGACATCTTTACTATCACTAGTTTTTTAATAAAACAGTGACATGATTACTCTTCATTTCTGGAACTTTATTTGCATAGGCAGGATAGATGGAGGCCACTTTTTAAAGAATATATATAATCTTTATTATATTTTTTCCATTAGCATTCAGTCCTCTTGTACTCCCTCCCCTCAGCAATCACCGCCCTGTTGCCCATGTCCAACAGGGACATGAGTTCTTTTTCATTTTTGCTCAGTCCCTCTATCCCCTCACCTCCTCTGCCATTAGCTGTCATCCTGCTCTCCATCTGTGAGTCTGTCCCTATTTTCCTTGTTAGTTCAGTTTGTTCATTAGATTTCACATATGAGTGAAATTATATGGTATTTGCCTTTCTCTAACTGGCTTATTTAGCTTAGCATAATGTTCTCCAGGTCCATCCATACTGTTGCAAAGGGTGAAACTTTCTTCATTTTTATGGCCGAATAGAATTCCATTGTGTAAAGGCCCCTAGTTGTTTTATCCACTCATCTACTGATGAACACCTAGGCTGCATCATTATCCCGGAGACTGTAAATAGTGCTTCAGTGAATATAGGGGTGCTTATGTTCTTTTGATTTAGTGTTTTGGGTTCCTTTGGATATGTTCCCAGAAGTGGGATTGCTGGGTCAAAAGGCAGATCCATTTTTAATTTTTGAGGTAACTCCATACTGCTTTCCATGGTGGCTGCACCAATCTGTGTTCCCACAAACAGTACAAAAGATTCCCCTTTCTCCATATTCTCACCAGCACTTGTTTGTTGATTTATTCACGATAGCCATGCTTACAGGTGTGAGATGGTATCTCATCGTGGTTTTAATTTGCATTTCTCTGATGATTAATGACATTCAGCATATTTTCATGTCTATTGGCCATCTGTATGTCCCCTTTGGAGAGAGGTCTATTCAGGTCCTTTGCCCATTTTTTAATTGGGTTGTTTATTTTTTTAGTGTTGAGTTTTATACATACTTTATAAACTTTGGATATTAACCCCTTATGAGATGCATCAGCGAATATGTTCTCCCATTCCATGGGTTGTTTTTTTATTTGTTGATGGTTTCCTTTGCTGTGCAAAACTTTTTAGTTTGATGAAGTCCCATTTGTTTATTTTTTCTTTGGTTTCCCTTGCATGGGAATATATATCCAAAAAAAAATCTATGAGCAATGTCTGAGATTTTGCTGCCTATGTTTTTGTCTATGATTTTTGTGGTTTTGGGTCTAACACTTAATTCTCTGATCCATTTTGAATTTGTGCTTGTGTATGGTATAAGAAGGTGGTCTAATTTCATTTTTCTGCACATATCTTCCCAATTTTCCCACACCATTTATTGAATAAGCTGTCTTTAGCCCATTGTATGTGCTTGCTTCCTCTGTCAAATATTAATTGACTATAAAGATATGGATGTATTTCTGGACTCTCTATTTTGTTCCACTGATCTATATGTCTGTTTTTATGAGAGTACCAGGCTGTTTTGATTATTATGACCTTGTAATATAGTTTGATACTAGGTAGCATGATGTCTCCAACTTTGTTCTTTTTCAGGATCACTGTTGCTCTTTGGGGCCTTTTGTGAATTTTTGAAATATTTGTTCTAGTTCTGTGTAATACATCATTGGAATCTTGAGAGGAATTGCATTGAATTTATAGATTGCTTTGGGGTGTGGGCATTTTAATGATGTTAATTTGTTCTATCATGAATATGGTATGCCCTTCTAGTTACTTGTATCTTCCTCAATTTCTTTCTTCAGTAGCTTATAATTTTCTGGGTATAGGTCTTTTACATTCTTGGTTAGGTTTATTCCTAGGTATTTTATTCTTTTTGAAGCAATTGTGAATGAGATTTTTTTAAATTTCCCTTCCTATTAGTTCATTATTAGCATTTAAAAATGCAAATGATTTCTGGATGTTAACTTTGTATCCTGCTACTTTGCTGAATTCATTTATCTGTTCTAGTAGTTTCTTGGTGGAAACTTTAGGGTTGAAGGCAACTTTTTATATATTCCATACCATTCCCAGCCTAAAAGTACTTCTGAGCCTGTAAACCCATTCAGTTAGATATCTGGTCCCTTAGGACCAAGAGGCTTGTGTTACCCTTTCTAGGTCCACACTGTATGTGACGGCTCAGAATGTGGCACGTGAGTTGCCACCAGTCCAGGCCAGGCTGGGTCAGATAATGAGAGATTCCAGGTGCTCAACTAAGTCCAGAAAAAGCTTTTGCAAGAAGGTATGGCAGGTGGGCTATATTTTCCACTTGCCTAACTGGCCTGGTGATTTTAAAAAAATTCAACTTTTCACCCTGGCTAGCGTAGCTCAGTGGATTGAGTGTGGGCTGTAAACCAGTGTTGCAGGTTCAATTCCCCATCAGGGTACATGCCTGGGTTGCAGGCCATGGCCCCCAGCAACTGCACATTGATGTTTCTCTCTCTCTCTCTCTTTCTCCCTCCCTTCCCTCTCTAAAAATAAATAAATAAAATCTTTTTTAAAAATTCAACTTTTCTCTGGCTTGCTTTCCTCATCTATAAAATGAACTAAGTCCTTTCAAGCTATTAAATGTAAAAATACACAAATACAATGATATATCACTTGATATATCCTGCAGGTATGTTTTTACCAATATACAATGCATTGATTACTGTAGCAGTCTAATCTGCAAGAGATAGAAAATAATTTCTGAAGAAATCTTAACTTGAAAGACTGCAGAGCAAATGATGATCCAAAAGATCAGTCTATGACTTTACTGAAGTTCAAATAAGCCAAATTTTTCAGTGACACAGAAACAGCATAACCAGATATGCCTGTTCAAAATGAGAGTGCCTCTACTATTTTGTAGAGAACTCTGCCAAAATTTATGAATGTGTCTGCCTTTATTCATGTGAACTTCGATTTGAATGGACCACAGTTGTTCTCATTCCTTACTGTTTTCCTTGTTGGGAAAGTGCTCATCAGCATCAGGCAGCAAAGTAGGGCTCACTGCCTTGCTGTGCAGTCTGATAATGCAAAGGATAACAGTGAAGCTTGTCCAGGAAGTTGATGGGAACAGCTGGCTTCTCAAATCTTGAGATAAGATTTGATAGCGCAGCCCACAGTTTACAGCAGGTCAATAAAGAATCAGAAGGAAGGGTGCGATAAACACGAGGAATGCCTTAAATCTATAAACCTCTGTGTGTGTGGCCAGAGGTGGGAGGGGGTTGGGTTTGGTGATAATCACTACAGTGAAACGCCCATGTCCGTCACTGAAGGAGAGCATTTGGGCAGAGCCGGAGGAACATTCCATTTCTATGAGAATTACTAGAGACTTCTTACTGTTATGGAGAAGAAAGTAAGGACATTTAGTTTGTACCTATCATTGGACACCCCTTCCAAGTAGGGTGAGTCTTCAAGTTTTCCTTACATGCCATCTTTCTTTCCTGAGAGTTTTTTTTTTTTTTTTTTACTCTAGTAATTTTCACACTTCTGTGCACTTTTGTTGTGGGTGTTGTTTGCCTTTTCTCCGCCCTCCCCCCTTAAGTAGTCCTACAGTTTCCAAAATGAAACCTCATAGGAAACCAGTGGAGCGATCCTGCCCCGAGTGAAACGCAGAGCTAGCTTGGCCTGCTCCGTCTCCCCACCATCCCCGTGGGTTCCTGGGGCACACCCCTGGTTTTAAGAGTTTGCCCTGGGTGCCCAGTCACCAGGCTACCTGGAGTTCTCTGTCGCAGAGCCTGGAGACCAAGAACAGCAGCCTAGTTCCTGATCTTCACCAATATACTTCTCAGTCCTCCAAACCCTGCCCTGTAATTGATAAAGGGTGCAACTAGGTCAATGAGACAAAGCCGTCCATGGTAACATATTAACTTGCCAACGTGTTGGCTTTATTGCCCTCAGATTATATAATGCTCAATCTGCCTTAAATAGCCATCATCTAGGCCCATGGCTGTAAGTAGAGGCCAGGGAAGGATCTATTTTTGTCAAGGGTGGGGGAGGGGGTTCTAGGTTAATGCCACGTATCCTGTCTCATGATGCTTTGTGCTCTGCCCAGCAGGACAGCAGGAAGTTTCTAAAACACTGATTTCTTCCTCCTGATATGAATGTCTAAAAACATAAATGTTATGTTGATAATGTTTTCCTATAAAATATTTAAGAGATTTACAGATAAAGGCTTGTAAGACTAAAGAAATAGTTACAACATTTTTGAAAGTGTCAAACCCCACATTAAAAAAAAATGAACAAGTGGCAAAGAGAGAGAGTGAGGGAGAGGAAGAGAACTCCTTTCCTAACCCTGCTAGTAGCGCACTCTGTTATTGGGATTGTTTTTGAAAACCGAAAAGCTGCTAACTCAGACAAGTGTCACCAGCTGACCCTCAAAAGCTTTCATAATATGCAATGAAATCACATGTGAAAACACGCAAAGTGAAATCTCAGCTGCAGAGTTTACCCTGATGCTGTTCAAACACTTGTCCATTTTGGGAGGTTTCCCTTAATAGTTCTCTTGCTGAGAGTTCGACATCTTTTTGGGCCAGCCATCCAGTGGGTGCTTGCTCACTGATCTTGCCACACAGCCATGCACCAAGATACTCTGTGTTAGCCTCTAAGTCCCTGTGTAGGAAAAAATACTCACAATAATTAATACCTTTGAAACAGAATTAAACCTTATCTGATTTAAGGTAAAGCCAAAATGGGAGCTGTAGACATCTGGTCTCTTGTAGACCTGTTGTGGGGTTGTGAGGAAGCCAGCGAGAACTTGGCCTTCCTCTCTGCAACAGCTGACGACATTTATGAGAAAAGCCAGTGAAGGCAGGAGGGGTGATAGTTTTTAGGAAGAAGTAAACATTCAACCCATAACTTTGTTTAGTTTTAGCCTGCGTTAACAGGGGCACACTAAGGTATGTTCATTTGTTTGTTTTATGATTTTTTAAAATGACCAAGTTGAAAGGATAGTAAATCTATGCCAGTGTTATCATGACAAAGTATGGCTACAAAAGCAGCCTCCTGAGTTGCATGGGGACAGCTTGAGCATGAAAAGGAGTTCGCATTTACTGTTTCAATGGCAAAAACTACCTGTAATTATTTCCTCAGTGGGACTGCATAAAACTGGAATTCCATTTAATCTTCCACCAAACAAGTTCTATATTTCATGTCATGGATTAGAATGAAAATGGAGCTAGTTCATCAACACTGATCTATGGTATAAAAAAGAACAGCGAAGCCGAGGGTATGAGACTGCATAAAAATGTTTTGTGTTCTGACCAGTACATTGCTTTAAAAAAATTTTACAGTCAGGCCCAATTGTTCATTCTCTCCATGCAGAAGATACTCACATATTCATTTTTAAAAGGGCAAATCAACCATAATTCAGTTTATAAACTATGAAGCTGGTTGTGAATGTCTGGATGAATATTCATTAGAATCTCTTAATCTGCCATCGACTGTGATTCATTAGGCATATGTAAATATCACTCACTTTAATTGCCCCTAAACTGACTTAACATAATATTGTCATTAGCAAATTATTAGTTATTTGTGTAACTAATGGTACATTATGGTGTGCACGTTAAATCTCCAAATATATGATAACAATTATGATGATGTTTTATGCTGGGGGCTTCTAAACTATTTGATGAAATATAATGGAGTCAAATCAAATCTGATATGTTAATAGGACACTTGCAGAACTTTTTTCTGCACTTCGGTGCTGTTCTCACATCCCAGCTACTCACTCTTCCTGACACTTGACTTGCCGTAGCTTCTTTGTCTTGTCGTGTGTTCACCAAAGGTCTCAGGAGCTTCCTCAACTCAGTTCTCCCACATTCTACCTAATAGGCTCAATCCCAGTTTGGTTTTGGTAAAAGTGACTTTATTTCAAAAATATCCACACATCGGAAGTGGAGCAAACAATATAAAATGGGCAAAGAAAGCACAGAAGACCCTCCCAAACACTGATGTAAAGGGGTAAGGCCCTTTATATCAGTACGTCATTTCACCAGCTCACAGGAGCTGGACTCCGTGAGTTTGTATTTGGGAGGTGGCAGCTACATTTGTCCCACGTCAATCCACTGAATGATTAGCTGTGTTGCAGCTGTTTTCTCCAGAGTTATCAGCCTCTGTGAAGAATTTGGTACTTCCTATGAACCCTTCTGCATTCTCTGTGTTGCTCTTTCAAAGATTTCGTTGACCTGCCTCTCCATCTCCCCAAAGCGCTTTTTCTACAACAAAGTCACATAGAAAAGGACTTCCTTTTATCTCTATCTCCACAACAATATCATGAGGTTTTTAAAAGAGAATCACTTACTTTTATCATTTAAAATTATTACAAATTCACTAAGAGAGCTCCTGGGAATAAAGTTGACCCAGCACAGTGGCAGAGAAGTGTACCTTTAGTGTCTGTTAATTGCTTCACTGCTGACAGGAATATGTTAATACAAAATGAGCTAACAGAGGCGAGAAAGCCTTTTATCATGTTGCCCTCCTAAATATTAGTACATTAACAGGCCATCAATGTTTCTAAAGAGAGATTCAGACAAATGCATGTTCCTGTCTTTGATAATGTTCTAAATTAATTGCCATTTCATCTTAATTTAATAAGCAATCTTTTTGATTAAAAAATGCTTACACAAGAAGAGAAATTATTGAGATAATGACAGCATAATGAATATAGATTGTGATACAAATCTCCTGAAGAGATACCAACATTCCAGGAACATGGTCAAGCATTATTGTCTTTAAAATAAAACAAATTTTTCATCCTGACACACTTCAGGTTTAACATTACTGCCATCAAGTAGAACAATTCCGGTTATTTTGGTTAATGATGAATGATTGAATCCCTCCTCCCAAGAAGTTTAGTTGTAAGTTTCAGAGATCTCTTCTTTTTTTAAAAAATTTAATCTTTACTGTAGTTTTTTCCATTACCATTTAGTCCCCTTATAACCCCCTCCCCACAACAATCACTACACTGTTGTCCATGTCCATGAGTCCTTTTTCCTTTTTGCTCCATCCCTCCAACCCCTCATCTCCCTGCCATGAGCTGTCATCCTGCCACTAGCTCTCATCCTGCTCTCCATCTATGAGTCTGTTCCCATTTCCCTAGTTAGTTCAGTTTGTTCATTGGATTCTACTCATTAGATTCCACTTATGAGTGAAGTTGAGTGAAGTCATATGGTATTTGCCTTTCTTCAGAGATTTCTTTCTTTTTCAATATTTTATTTATTTTTTAGAGAGAGGGGAAGGGAGGGAGAAAGAGAGGGAGAGAAATATCAATGCGTGGTTGCCTCTCATGCTCCCCCTACTGGGGACCTGGCCTGAAACTGAAGCATGTGCCCTGACTAGGAATCGAACTGGTGACCCTTTGGTTCACAGGCCACGCTCAATCCACTGAGTTACACCATCCAGAGCTCTTCAGAGATTTCTTCTAACCAATATAAGTTCTCCCAACTTAAAAACTAGTTGGTTGAAGTGCTACTTCTATGTTATACCTACTTCTGACATAACACCTACTATCTTCTGGTTCACAACCATGCCTGCCTCCTCCACAGACTATAAGTTCCACTAAGTTAAGAGCTTTCTGCCTGGCGAGGAGGTTGGCAAATGGGCCAGATTGGGTCTGCCACCTGTTTTTATTAAACAGCTCAACTGGAACATATATGCTCCTTCATTTACCATTGTAAGAGACCAACATATTGGTCCACAAAGCCTAAAACACTTTCTGACCCCTTACTGCTGAAGTTCACTAACCCATTGGCTAGCAAACAGAATTCTACTAAAAATGAATGAAAGAGTGAATAGTAGTCCCCCTAAAAAAGCATCTTATTTGTAGTAAAAACTCATGTCTCAAGCATCTGAAGCATCAATGATTTATCATGGAGTTAAATAAAGTTTGATCACTTGTAATTCTGACATCACAGAGATGTTTAAAACATCTAATTTATTTTAACACTGGTTATATTTTTGTACAGCTTGGCTGAGGTATTAGGATAGGTTTTTACACCAAATCCATTGTCTTATTTATAAGTTATGGTTGAATGCAAACTATGAAACAGAAAGTCACTTTAAATTTTGTTCAGAATTTTAAGTCAATTTTAGGCTCAAATACACATCTTTGTCTTAATGTGCACACTAGAAGGAATGAAGAAACTTTCTTACCCAGCACTAATATTGCACTTATTTTTTAAAAAGATTTTATTTATTTTTAGAGAGGGAAGGAAGGGGGGGGGGAGAGAGAGAGAGAGAGAGAGAGAGGGAGAGAGAGAGAGAGAAACATCAATGTGCGGTTGCTGGGGGTTATGGCCTGCAACCCAGGCATGTACCCTGGCTGGGAATCAAACCTGCGACACTTTGGTTCACAGCCCGTGCTCAATCCACTGAGCTACACCAACGAGGGCAATATTGCACTCATTTTTAATAACCAGTACTTACAAAGCTACTCACTTTGTGCCAGGCCCACATAAAGCACTTGACATGCATTATCTTATTTAATCATTACTACAAATGTATGCTATAAGAGACATTATTTTTCCTACATTAAATACAAAAATATTGAGACTTAGAGAAAATATATGCTTTCCCTAAAGTCACACAGCCCATAAATGGGAGCCAGGAGTCAGTTCTCAGCTTTTCTATGGCCATGACCTGTATCCCTTCCATATCACCATGCTGCCCATATTGTATATTGAATTACTGGGTTGGCCAAAAAGTTTGTTTAGTTTTTTTCCATGTGATAGCTCTAGTAATGCTTAGTTGCCTTTAACTTCATTTGAAACAATTTAGTAGTTAGATTGTATTGTGACAGCTGTCATATCGGTGTGCATTTTAAAAAACTTATCAAAATTGGTGAATTTTTGTTCACTTTAATATTGAAGATGGAAGAAATTATGCAACATTTTTGGCATCTTATGCTTTATTATTTCAAGAAAGGTAAAAACACAACTGAAATGCAAAAAAAAGATGCGTGCAGTGTGTGGAGAAGGTGCCGTGACCGACCGAATGGGTCAGAAGTGGTTTGCGCATCTTCTTGGTACTGTTGACATTTTGGCCAAGTAATCCTTTGCCATGGGGCTGCCTCATGCGTTGAGAGATGTTGAGCAGCACTCCAGCCTCCACCTACTAGAAGCCAATAGTGGGAGATGGCTGACCTACTCAAAATATCTAACCCAGTAAAGTTATTGGTGAAAATGAAAACCATGTCTTTTGTTTTATGGAGAAAAATGGACTATTTGGCCAACCCAATATATCACCTGCATTATGTTGTGATTAACACATGGCCACTAAAAATTATGATTTAAAAAATAGTCCACCATCCAGAGACAATCTAATGTAAAATGTTTAGTAAAAATAGCAGAATATAAAACTAAGTACGTTTTGATCCTCAGTCTGTAAAGTATGTGCGAGTTAGGGTCTCAGCTGGAACTTAGAATGCAGGTGTAGCAGCTCTACAGGCGTATTTGGGTGTGGTCCATGAGCTAACGGAGTGGCCAAACCAGAGTCTTTCTGGTTAACATCTGAGGAACTTCCTGAGAAAGATCTCTTCCTAATAAAACAAGGTTGGGGCTATGAACTTGACCTAATAACCAAGCTCCTACTGGATAAGAGAAGTGATTTTGAGTACACTGTGAAGGTGGTTACTCAAGCTGCCCTGTGCCCAGATGCCCGGATCCACTGCGCTATAACCAACACTGCTTGAGAATGATATGACTGACATCCCATCAGACCACCCATGAAGCTGTTGTGGGAAAGGCAGTCTACCTCGAGCTCTGAGCTCATGCACATGCAGGCCCGGTATGCTCAGAAGGCAAGGCCTTCACTGTTCTCTATCTAGGACATTTCCCAGAGTTGGGTTTATAGCAACCAGCCTATATCTTAACCCCTTACTGTTTGGGGGGAATCCTCATAATAAAGGGTTCTCCTGGAGAGACACCACATCTTGACCTTCATTACTGAGGTGAAAGGAAAGGGGGAGGGTCTCCCTTGCCTGTCCCTGACAACCAGGAAATGGGCCTGTGACTTAAAGTCATCCACTGGGGATTCCAGCTCAAGGAGCTTGCAAAGGTAAGAAGAATAGTAGGGATCCCTTCAGAGAAACTGGGTTGCCTTTGGAGATTCGAAGCAATGTGCATCCACAGGAAAGCTGCCAGTGTCCTGATGAGGTTGATTATTTCCACTAAGAGACAGGTGATAAGCTTTCTGCTCCTCCCCCAGGTGCGTCAGTTCCTGCCCACTACTCAAGTCTGTGTCTTGTCTCCATCCTCATTTAGTGAGCCACTGATATCCTGCCATTTAATTCCTTTTCTCCGTAACATGGCCAGAGTCCATTTCCATTGTTGGCAATCAGTAACCCCAGCTCATAGAGAACTTTGACTCTGTGGCCATTCAAATACCAAATATATGTGATTTTAAGCATAATGTGAGAGATATTGGAAGGGCTTTTGGCCACCGTTTCCTCGAGCTACCCTTAGTTTTAGTATCTCGTAGAAAATTTTCAGAACATGCATAAAATCAGCTATGAAGATAGAGACACATTAATTTTTCTGTCCTGCCAAAGTGCAAAGTTTGCAAGTGCTTCAGTAAGAAGGAAAACAAACAATAGGGAGAATTATAAGTGCCATCTTGTAGAAAACATATAATGCCCAAGGCAAAAAAGAAAACGAAAGTTACCACTATTTAGACCAACTCTACTCAGTATGGACGTTTATGACTGCTGGTCATGCCCTCTGCAGGGAGGACCACCCTGGTGGGAGCAGAAGTCATGCCAGCAACTAAAAGTACTCAGAGAAATGGCCCCCAGGGATCTTTTTCATGGCACCTTTGATGACTCTCATTCAAATATGAGGAGTTAGCAGCTATGAAGAAATTGCCATTAGAAGTGACTAGTTCTCTTGCTCACTCCCTACACACTTCCCAGCCTCGCCGACTTCCGCAAACAGTGCATTCTGCTGCCGGTCTCTGCTCTTCAGGTTCCCTCGCAAATTCCCTTCCTCTGGGGGCTCTTCTCAGCTGGCCCCCCTGATAACTCATACATGCTTAGCTGCAGAGAAATCCTTGAGAAACTTCATAGAAGCTTTGGCTGAATTCACTGTTTTTTTTTTATGCACAAAAAAAGAAGTTTGGGCTGAAATCACCTTCTTCTGTACCTTGTTCCAATCTCCATTTTATTACTTAGCACATGACGAACCATCTCTTCTTTAAGCTTCTTCAGGTCAGGAGATGGGGCCCTGTCTTCATACACTTGGCACCTATGCTAGTGCCTGACACACGGTTGGTGTTAAATAAATGTGTGTAAAGGAGAGCTGCAGGACTTACGCCTAGTGTGCTGAAATGCCAGTCTGTTATCCCTCTCAAATGACATTTTAATTTTGGTAGGAAAGGTTTTTTGGAGACTGTTTCCCATTCCCGAGTGGAGTGAGTGCAGGTTTCTTTGTCAGGCTGATACGGAGACAGCGGGAGACACAGGCGTTCTAGTTCCCTCAGGTCGCTTGTAAGTGCTGGGTCACGGGGATCGCGGTACAGAGGGCTCTTCACACAGGGCGACATTCTTCTTCGCTCAGCCCTTGCCAGCACCCTGGGCTAATGGCTACAGAATAGGCTGGTAGCAAATCCCTGGGTTTCTAGTAAGTCTCAAAAAGAATGAAAGAATAAGAAAGTTCAAAGGAATATATGTTCGGCAATGGACAAAAGTAGGTAAGCTCAAGTTTCACGGTCTCTTTGTAGCCACCAAGCAAGATGCTCAGTGCGCAGGTCTCCTGCTGTGCCCTGCAAGTGACACAGACCACTCGCTGCCCCCCCCCCCCCCCCAACCGTGGCCTGCTTGCACCGGTGGTGTGATCAGCCACACCCCACGTCATGCTCCTGGTCTCTTCTTTCTCATTGTAGGTTTCTACGGTCTGTCCAATGCACCTTGATTCAGCCACCTAGGAAATCTTCAACTTCCCGAGAACCCTATGCTGGACACTGTTGACAATTCTTCCTGAAGAGCTTATAAACTTCCCCATTAGGATCCCCTTCTCTTGGGACTGATTTCCCTTGTTACAGCTTAGCTTCTCGGCACATCTGATGCAGCTCCGTTTCCTTGGACACCACCCTAAGCATAATGCGGATGTCCATGGTATGTATGGAGGGTATCAGACATGACTTAGGTGGATGTCCAGGGGATGCACAGGGGACATGTACAGGGGACAGCAGCAACGTGGAAAAAGGACAGTCATGTTGCCTTGGTTTGGGTGGGTAGTGGGGAAACGCCAGAGTGGAGGTGCAGCTTGGAGAAGGAACAGAACTCTTCTAGCAGACAACGGTACGTTCCAGGGAGGAGAAAGAACTTGTGAAAAAGCAAAATGTGTGAAACGTTACAGCACGTAGTGACAGTGGGAATAAAGCTGGAGAACTGTAAGAATGTTTATTTCATGGCAAGACGTATGTTCGAAAGCCACTCAGAACTGAGGCAGGAGTGTGACATGATACGATGCATATTCGAGAAAGCTGGGGTGACGGTGAGGAAAACGGGTTGGGAGGAGTCACGACTGGAGATGGCAGATCAATACAAGGGGCATCTGCAGTAACCCGAGTGGTGGCGGGGTGAGGATTTAATCGGTGGCAGCCAAAGTGTGACAGACAGAGGGAGCTGACTGGAAACGTGTTAAAAGAGTACCAGTTATAGGCAGATGGACACGGGAGAAGGAAAAGCCAAGAAAAACCCTGAGGTTTTTGGCCTAAGTGACAAAACCGTCAAGAGTGTCATTCACTGAAAGCATCAGGAAGGCTTGGAGGGAGGTAGTGATTTCAGCTGGAACACTCTGCATATGAGGTGCTCTTGGAGAATGGAGGTGCAGCTGTCTCAAAAGCTGAGTGATGTATGGGTAAGAGAGGTCTGGACCAGAGATTCGGATTTGGCATGTTAGACTCCCTCGCTGTGTGAGCTTGGGCAAGTCACTAAGTTCTCTGTGTGTCAGCTTCTTCATCTGTGAAGTGGAAAGAACAATGGTTCCTGCTTCATAGGGTTGTTACAAGTATTAAGTGACCTAATACATGCAAATTTCTTAGAAACATGCCTGGCGCTATATATAAGTATTAGCTATTGTTTATTATTTTTACTGTTATTGCTTCTGACAAAGTAACCTCATTACATTTAGATTTTTGAACTTCAGTATTACCTTTTCTCAACTTCATTGAGGTATAATTGACAAGTAAAATTGTAAGATATTTAAAGTGTACCACATGAAGTCATACACATGCATTTCCGTAAAAGGGTCCAGTTAATTATCCCCCGTTCAGTTAGTTATCACATCTACACTCACATGTTTACTTTTGCAGTGTGTGAGAGGACAGTTCAGCCCTGGTCTCTTAGCGAATTTCAACTATACAACACAGTGTCATCAACTGTAGCCACCCTGTTACACATTCGATCCTCAGATCCTATTTATCTTGCAGCTAAAATTGGGACCCTGTACCCACCTCTCCCTGTTCCCCACCGCCACCCCCCCCAAACTCTGCAGCAGCTCTTCTTCTCTGTGTCCAAATTCCACTGTTGTTTTGTTTTTAGATTCGACAAGACTAATGCCTAAATAATTGATACCATGCAATATGCTAATATGCTAATCTAAATAATTGATACTATGCATACTATAATTGATACTGTAATATTTGTCTTTCTTTGTCTGGTGTATTTCACTTAGCGTGATGTCCTCTCGGTTCACCCATGTGGTCACAAATTACAGAGCATCCGTCTTTTCTAAGGCTGTGTAACATTCCTCCGTGTGTATCCCGTTGTCTTGGCCCATTCACCTGCTGCCCATGGCACTATCCTTTCACCGTCCCCCCCAACCTCCCGTACTTCCTCCTGCCACCCACGCTTGGTGAAAACCGCAGTTCTCACAGTCCACGCAAGGTTCTGCAGTGGCCTATATCTTGCTGCATTTTGTCTTTTACAAAAACAACATAAGCTGAAATGAGTTATGTTTACTGCTAGGTTGAAGGGTCCCCAGGATAGCGTGCCATGAAAGTTCTAATCCTGTAGCCCCTCAGTCCACGCCAACCCCTCCCCAGGGTACAGTGGAGAATGCCGATGCTACTAGTTCTTCTGTTGCTTTTACTAAAACAACTTTGTTCTTGCCTGATAGTAGAATTAATATGTGCACACTGTACAAATCTTGGGGGAAAAAACAAAAACATATAAAGGAGAAAGTAAAAATCACCTATAATCAAGGCATAACCACTATATGAATATTTATTGTTTATCTTGAAATGTTCCCCCTTGGGGGATGTGGGCAAAGAGCAGCCCCCTTAACCCCCAGGCCTGGCACTGTCCCTGCTTCTGCTGCTCTGGCAGGTGACTTAAGACATTCATTGTGACCCTTGGGTTTTAGAAAGTTGTCAGGCTGGGATTTAATGCAGCATTTGTTGGGGTGTCCTGGCTGAATTCCAGCTAAAGCCCTGATGGTTTGAGGGTCTCCGTTGTAGCTTCAATTGGATTAGTTATTCATTAGTTCTTCTTCTGACCCTGGGTGGAGGGGTGCAGGCAGGGGTGAATCAGGAGTGCCTGCTTTTAAGTGAAGGGAGCCCTGCTGAGTGGGCTCTGTAAATCATCCCCCTGGACGGGGGGAGCTCTGTAGGGATCAAAGGCTCTGGGAAAGCGCAGGGTGTCATTGACCCCCCCCCACCTCCACCCACTGGCACCCCCTCCCCACAGGGGGACCTGTGAAGGTGGGATACCACTGCTAGGGCAGTTCCGTGTTCCGGAATCTTGATCTGCCATGGAGAACATGCATGCCTACTGACCGCCCCCCCCCCCCATCAACCCTGCCCAAGTGTTACAAACATTTCCCCCATCTCTCGTTTTAAGGGTAAGGAGAAAGAAAATTGGGTTGTATACATATCCAAGTCTGGCACTGCAAGCCACCTATCTGATGCTGTCTTGATATTTTGACATAAACAGTGCAAACATCAGTTTACTGCCCAATGCATATCAGGTGGTGAAGGTGAAAAGTGTATAAGGACCCATAAATAGCCCAGAGACCAAGCTGGCAGATGACGTTGCTTAAACATTCTGATCATGCAGGAAGGGGGTCAGCATGTCCTGAGCCTCGAACCAGAGGAGATCAAAATACACCAACTCCAACAGTATCCAGACCCCTAATCACTGCTGATTTGAATTCAGCAGTAAATTTTTCATAATACCCATAAATGGCCTTTCTTTAGGGCACACTGGCATGATGGTTGGGGCCTTGCAACAAATACCTAGTGCCATTTAATGATGGAATGACATATCTCTGATATGCAAATTTTTACAGCACAGCAATTAAGCAGTTTAGAATTTTACGGCAGTGTTTGGGCTGTAGACAACCAAAAAGGGGGGGGCAATAAAGGTCTGTGATGGATGGGCTAATCCCCACTGGAAATATACTGTGTAATGCTGTGGAGACAATACATTACGGACAGCATTGTGATGATTGGTTGTTAATCTCCCTTCCCATCCTCCCCCGGATCCCGGGGAAGCCCACGCTCCCGCACCCCTCCCCACCCACCGCAGGGTGCAGGACTCACAGCCACGCAGCAGCCACGTTGTGGGGAAACGAGTGTGGAGTACAGATGGGAAAGTTGGGGCAGCGCAAGCTGCTGTGTGCACGGAATACAGAGCGCAAGGAGCATGCAGCGAGGCAGCTTGTCAGCAGGGGACAGAGCTGGGGGCCATATGCCGCTCTTCTTCTCCCTTCTGTCGCCAAGTCTGCCACCTCATCCTTCTGTCAGGGGACACTAATGATGAACATGTTTTAAACAGTTTTGTTTACCTAGCAACAGCTTTTCTAAGAGGGGGTCTTAATTAGTCACCTTAAACAATTTTTGGTTGGGATTTTTTTTTTTAAAGCATTCATTCATTTGTTCATTCATCTGGAAGAATCTCTCTCTTGCTCATTCCGCGCACACCCCGTTCCCCACCCCCTACACCCTGGAGGCTGTTGTTACTGTTTCCATGAAAAAGTGCGTCTGCATTGCAAAACTAGTTTTAATAGCTATATGCCATTTCTCTTTCTTTCATACATACTTTAATGCCACAATTAGCTTTGAAGGGCAGACTTTTTTCCCACTTGTCAGAGGCAGCACCCTTTGTGCAGCTCTTCCAATAGGATCTGCATTTTAAATTGAAAGCCCATTTGGTGATTTTTTCCCCCCATAATTTTGTACTCCTGGTTGTAGTCACGTTCACCTTAAAGAAGCAGGCTCAGGGCTGAGTTAGCGGTTCACTCAGTCATGACAGAAAACAAAAATTCTAACATGAATTCATCCATTTTATTGTTACTTTTCTTTTCGAATCTGATTCACAAAGCACAGTGAAAGCAAGGCAGCCTCCTAGGGTTTTTTCTGAGCTACTTCTGCTTTTTGTTTCCTTCACTTAGTAGAAAGAAATTGGAATGATATGAACTCATAGATTTTTACTTATGCAAAATAATGCTAACTTTTAAAATATCTGTAAAGGTGTACAGTTTTAAGTTCAAGGTGAATTCAAAATAAATTCAAAAACAGCATCATTCAAAATATTGAGTGTGAAATGCTTTTCTTTTTATTTGTAATGAAATTTGCCAAGAGTGGGTTCACAACCAAAAGACAATGCCACCAAATGTGTTTAATCGTTAACTCTCATTAGACAATGGCTTCCATAAAAATCAAATGACACAGGCTAATTCCTGCAGGGATACCTCTGCTCTTTCATCACTGAAGCAGCTTCTGCCGCATTGTAAAAGAACAACACCTCCTTCAAGCCACTAGTTGTTACTCTTAAAACCTGCGATCCGCTTAAGGCCCCTGGAGTATTCACCGTGGAATATCAAGCTTCATGTTTACTTAGCAGAAAGTGGAATGATTAACATGTAGGCACGGGGGGAATAGAAAACAGCTGATCCCCAAAAGATGGTTGTTGGAATAAATACTATATTTTTGTTGGTAACTTAGTTTGTGTTGTAGTAAGTCAAATAATCATTTTTACCGGAGTATTTTTTTCTCAATACGAATTATAGTACTCCAGAGATAGATTTTAGTTTAGAACTCTAACAGGGAATTTTTTATAGTCAACTGATATTTAAAATTTTTAATAGGCTTTTTTTTTTCAGAGAAGGTCTGTGTTTACAGAGAAATTGAGCAGAAAGTATAGAGTTTCCACATAACTCTTTACCTCCCCTGTAGTTTCCCCTATTATTAGTACATTGCATTAGAATGGGACATTTGTTATAATTGATGGATGAATATTGGTACATTGTTATTCAGTAAAATCCATACTTTACATTAGGGTTTGCTCTATATGTTTATACGGTTCCATGGGTTTTGACAAATGTGTATCTACATGTGTCCACCGTTACAGCATCGTGTGGAATAGTTCTACTGCCCTGAATATCCCGGGTTTCACCTGTTCATTCCCCCTTCTGTCCCCAGCCGCTGGAAACCGCTGATCTTCTCATTGTCCCCATAGCTTTGCCTTCTCTAGAATGTCTTGTAGTTGCAGTCATATAATATGTGGCCTTTTCATGCCAGTGTCTTTGCTAATACACATTTGTTTCCTTCACGACTTTTCATGGCTTGATGGGCCCCTTCTGTTCTAGCCTAACAATATCCCATCGTATGCATGCACCAAGATGGATTTTTACAGCATTTAATTGTCTAAACCCATCAAAATAAGAAAACTCTACTTTCCAATGGTAACTGAGTGTATATATTGTACAGTTCATTTGATTCTTAAATTTGAGGATAAATTTGAAAAAGTTGTTTAAGTAGTTTGACTTCAATTTTGGGCTAATAGTAACATATGCATTATAATTACTTAGTGTAAGCTACATAAAACATTAAGTGAGAAAAGATAGAAAGCCCTGGAGGCCACTCGATGAGGTTCACGATTAACCACGAAGCACCATGTCATGCGACATGTGTGCCAAGTGGGGAGGTGCAAAATCAGTCTGCGTGTAAGTGCATGAGTGTGTGTGTGTGACTGGCCAGGGACAAAACCACTCTGCGTGTAAGTGCTCGAGTGTGTGTGTGTGACTGGCCAGGGACAAAATCACTCTGCGTAGAAGTGTGCAAGTGTGTGTGTGTGTGTGTGTGTGTGACTGTCTAGGAATTCTTTGTTAAAGTGGGCACAGCAACTTACCTTGGCAGGCTCTTGAAGAATCACTTGGTAGATGCCTCTCAATGAAATTACACCTTCTAGGATGAGGATATACCAATCATATTAAGGTAGACATAGAACAGAAACGTTTATGGTTGATGAAGCCTGCCTCTCACAATTTCACTTGATGTCGCTCATCAAGTTTAAAATTGTTTGGGAATCAGGAGTCTTTGGAGGGAAAGGATTTGAGACACTGGTGACCCCTCTTTACAGAATCAACATGATTAAAGTCAAACTGAGATACTGAGATGGTCCCAGCTGAGGCCCACAGGTTGTAAAGAACCCCAGAGTCCCTGGTGTGGAACTCACATGTTGGAAGGAGAAGTCAGAGCTCAAACCCAGTCCAATACCAGGGGCCAAGTACGTAAGGGACCATGTGTAGTCAGGGTTGGAAGCTGACCTTGGAGCTACCTCCTCAAAGAGGGTTTGCTTCCCAAATGGGTGTGGCCTGGAGGAGTGGGACCAGGAAGCCCCACAGCTGGGTGGCACTGCAGCTCACCAGGGATCTGAGCCGTGAGCATCCCCTCAGCAGAGGGAAGTGTCGTGGGCAACTGTGCAGGATGGCACCAGCTGTTAATGGGTGTCCTTCTCCCTTTCCACATGGCATTTAGAAGCCAAGGACCTATATTAAGTAATTTACCTCCAGACTGTTAGATAATTCAAGCAGTGGGAAAGTCTCAGAAAGAAGGCTTCCTGCTCACATTACTAGTTGAAAAGGTAACAACAGTGAAAGAATGTGGTTTCATTTGTACCCTAAGCTGGTGCAGAGAACCATATCATATGTGCCAGCTCAGACTGCAGTTAAAGAGTAACTCTTCTTTCACACCTAGGGGGATGCAGAACACTGGTGGGGGTGAAGAACCGAATCGTCACCCAGGGCACATAGCAGACTGAGAGACAAGCTGAGTCTCAGCGGCCCCCACAGAAAAACCGTTTTCTTGCTAGTGAGGAATTCAGCACCAACACTTGGTCGGGCTTGTTCCAGAGCACAAAGGCCTTTTTGCAACACACCCCCCTTTTCTTGTTCCTAGGATACAAATCTAAAGTATTGTGTGTTCTAACTCTGACATCAGGATCTCTGTTACAATCAAACGCCTCTCCTGTTTGCTGTCGGCGTTTGTGACGTGGTTGTTACCAGCTGCGATGTTCGTGTTCGAGTTAGGCCAGAGCTGTTAGTGCTGTTGCCCCTTCAGCTGTGTCCTGTGCTAATGAGTTGACTCTTAGTTAATGTTCACCTGACTGTTGTTGGAGAACTCTCACTGGTTACTTGTGACAAATTCTGTTTTTTAAAACCTGCATCAAGGGGTATTGGGGGCTTAGAAGAAAACCCCAAAGGAGCACTGTTTAAAGAAGTGGGGCATTACTAAAACCTCTGTTGGCACAGACACATTATTATGTAGAAAAGGAAAATACCAGGTAATAAGAAAGCTTTTCTCTGTAATTTAACCGCTTCCCCCCCCCCCCCCCCCCCCCCCCCCCCCCCCTGCCGCTTTGGTCTTTCTTAGTGGTATCTAAAATAATAAAGCATATTTCTATCAAAGATTTCTTAGCTACATAACAGATAATCGGATACATAAAAGCCTGAAACTACTCTGCGTGATACTGCAATCACGACCAGATGTCATTACACCTGTTCTGAAATCCATAGAATGAATGCACAGCACCAAGAGTGAACCTTAATGTAAGCCATGGGCTTAGGCTAATGACGATGAGTCACTGTACGTCCACCAAGTGCAGTAAATGGACAGCTCTGGTGGAGGGTGTTGGTAGGGTGGGAGGCTCTGTATGTGTGGGGATGGGGTATAGAGGCAATCTCTATCTTCTGCTCAGTTTTTGCTGTAAACCTAACACTGCTTAAAATCAGCCATGGTGGACGTGTTACAGCATAGAAATCAGCAGACCCTGGAGTCAGGGCTTTTCCCCCAGAGAGCCTGTTGCTGAGCATTTACCAGCCCTCCATTGCCATAACGTAATGGGAGAACCATTCTGTTAGTATTAAATGCCCTTTCTGCACCAAAGTGGTACAATATGTTTGTTAGGGAGTGACTAATAAAACCCATAAAATATTGGGTTGGCCAAAAAGTCTGTTTAGTTTTTTCCATAAAGTAAAAGACACACTTTTCTTTTTCACCAATAACTTTACTGATTTGGATATTTTGAGTATGTCGGTTGTCTCCCATGTTGTATAATGTTGATTGTTCTCAGTTAATGCCTCAATTTGATTGCTATCATCTTCAGCTGGTCTACCTGACTATGGAGCACTCACTGTCCAGTGAGAAATTTTCAGCATGAAACTTTGCAACTACTTTTGACACATTTGATCAGTCACAGCACCTTCTCCATACACTATGCAAATCTTTTTTTGCTTTTCAGTTGTGTTTCTACCTTTCTTGAAATAATAAAACATAGTATACCAAAAGTGTTGCATATTTTCTTCCATGCTCAATATTAAAATGGCTACACAAAAGTTCACCCATTTTCATGTTTTTTAATGCACACTGAGATGACAGCTGTCACAATACAATCTAACAAAATTGTTTCAAATGAAGTTAAAAGACAATTAAGTGTTACTATATCCATATTACAGAAGAAAAATAAATGAAATTTTTGGACAACCCCACAAGATTAATAAAAATATTTAGTTCTATTTTGCACTATTGTAAAAACTTTCACTGGATAGTATTAATTAAGTTAAGTTCTATTAAATTAGTAAAAGAAATTTTCCTGGTGTTTAAGTTATTCGCTCTGGAGATTGCTCAGTTAAAGTTTACTAGATCATTAAATGATTTATGGTTATTTATTTTTATATATATACATATATATGAAAATATCTATACATATCTCTCTATATAAAAATATCTATACATATACATCTTGGTGCTATACATTCATTCTATGGATTTCAGAACAGGTATAATGGCACACACACACATATATATATACACATACACACATGTATGTATGTATACATGAAAATATATATACATGCCGTGGCTGTTGTGGCTCAGTGGATTGAGCACAGGCTTGCAAATCAAAGGGTTGCTGGTTTGATTCCCAGTTGAGGTACATGCCTGGGTTGTGGGCCAGGTCCCCAGTAGGGGGCACCCTAGAGGCGACCACACATTGATGTTCCTCTCCCTCTTTTTCTCCCTCCCTTCCCCTCTCTCTAAAAATAAATAAATAAAATCTTTTTCTAAAAAGAAAAAGTCAAGGTATATTATGAAATAGAATGTGATTTTTAGTATGTGAATCATGAACATGTATATTATGTTATGTATATAAACCAAGAAAGAAAATAAATCTATCAAACATTTCCAAATGAGCTAACATTAGGATGAATTATTTTTGTCTGTTTCCTGAGTTTTCTACAATTAAAATACATTATTTTTAAGGGAAAAGCAAAATAATTTCATTTTCTATTCAGCATAAGTGCTAACATCATAGAGAGTATATCATCGGACCAAATATATCATACGGATAGAAGAGACACATTAGTGAATGTCCAGAAGTGGATCCTGTGTCAGAGATAAAGTTCTGCCTGGAACACCAGGTAAAACAGAAACCCTGATGTGGTACTGTGCTTGCATAGAAACCTGGACGTGAGTTCAAAAACATGACTTAGGAACCACCTGTGAGGGCTAACATCGTGCAGTGCTTTAGTGCTAGAAAGCTCTTTGCTGTTAATTTCAGGTAATTGAGTTCTCACAAAAACTCAGAGTGTGGCCTGCATGCCTTCATTTGACAGATGAAGGAGCTGGAGTTCACAGCCCTTTCTGACATGCAGCATTGTCGCGACAGTTCAAGGCTCACGGGGTTGTGTGCATTGTCCATGATGAGAACTCTATAGAGTCAGAGGAAATTGGGCTTTGGGCTTGTTTTGAGAAGGGTGTTGAGTTTACATAAGAGAATGTCTACATTTATATATGACTTGTGCTTTGCTTCTTTGAGAAACACATACAGAGTAAGCCTTCCAGTGCCAACCTAGTCCGATGCTATGAAGTGCCCATTATAAGCTCAAGAACACTGTGCCTCTTTAAAGACAGGGCTTTAAGTTAGAAGGCTGGATGTTGTGCAGCATAGTTTTGTTTTGACTCTTGTAATTGTATACACGCCCTGGTGTGTCGAAGAGCAATGGAAAGCATCACATTAAAAAGAAAGGGAAGAAGTCAAGAAGCAACAAATCCCCATGTTTTCAGTTCCCTCGATCTGCTGGAGCCTTCACTTAAGTTTACATCTTCTCGTGGAAAAAATTAATTTCTCTTTCACAAGTTCCACTCACATTTTGTTGCTAATAAAACCAAGGATGTAAATACTATTAAGTACAAAACAGCATGCTGCATAATTGTTTCAAAGCAATTACAGATTCTGTCGAGCCATTCGTGGAGGAGAAACAGTTTTTTCCAAGACACCAGCTCCCTGTACCTTGAAATTTTATTAGTCTAAGAATTTCATGCACCATATGTTCGAATATGAGACTAGCTGCAATTGAACAAACAACTTTCTGATATATAAGTGAATGATAACCTGATTTTAAATGTGTTTATCTAATGAGATAGTAACTGTAATTTACAACACAGATAAAAACCCACACTGTTACTCCTGGTGCACCTTTTGGCTAAAAAAGGGTGATGCAGAGAGATATGCTAATGACGATCAGCTTGGTTTTTTACCAAGTCAGTAATAAAATTTGCATTTGATATTGTGCACAGTAAACTGGGTTATTAGCCTTGAAAATGAGTCTCATAAAATTTAAATATAGGCTTAAATCATATTAACTGTTCTGTACGTTTTCTGAGAGGCTTTAAAGCATTGTGTTGCTCCCATAGTGCAGGAAATGCAGATGTTCATGTGCCTTCAAGGGGGCCCCCAAAAGGACACAAACGGGAGAGCTCGAGAGATGCGCTAGAAAAGCATCCACAGTCGTGCTTCGGCTTTGAGGACCTGGCCCAGGTCAAGTGGCTGTAGATCAAGGAGGCTGGGGAAGGAGCGTCTTTCCAAAGAAACCTTCTAAGGGGGTTGGGGATAAAGATTTAGCCAGGCCGGCCTGCCGATTAACCTCTGATCAAGGACTGTTTGGACTGTCAACAACAGGACTTTAAAACCTCAATGGCTTGATGATGCAGGAAAGCGGACAGCTGTGAAATGCCACTTGCTATCCTCAAGATAGAGAGGCTGAAGTTGCAGATTAACTGCTCAAGTGCCTGGTGTAGCAGTTTCTCCAGTAACTCCGGACTCGATTGTCCTGCTTCTCAGTCCACAGTATGTCATAACCATGTACTGTTGCAACAAGGAGATACATCTGAGGATACAGACGCTTGGCATTGACTCCTGGTTGAGTGAGATGCGCTGCCCTGGCACTCTGGCCATACATTGCTAAGTAGCCTTGTAGGGTCCCACCAGCAATCCCACCACAGTGCTCCACCCCCGAGGCAAAACCTCAGACTCACCCATCACTGACTTTCTGTCAAGCCTGGAGGAACCCCTTGGATGTATAAGTCACTCTGCCAAGGCTGACTTCCAAGAGGCACAGGTGACCCTCCACTTCCAACTCCAACCCTTTCATCAGCGCACCACACTGCCAGGTGTAATTATTTAACTTTTTCTTACCCAGCCACATTCACCACGCTTCACATACATCTCAGTTTTTCTTGATTGCCGCCCCAGGATCTAAACTCCTCCCAGGTCAGTCCTCCCCTGCATATGCCTGCTTCCTTTCCCCTGAATCGGCTTCCTTCTCCATTCTTCCCTTCCCATGTCCTCCATCCTGCCCTGTGGAACTCTTGGTCCATGGGTAGCGGATTCATGTTTGTCCTCAGGTTCTTCACTGAATGCTCGCCCTGCACCCTTGCCTGAAAGAGCCCTGGCTGCCCCCGCCACCCCCCACCCCCCAGGGAACGGGGCTTCTCCTGCTACGCTCTCAAACAGAAGCTGCACATTTGTTTCCATTTTGTACGACGAGAGGTTGTCCATCCTTCTTACTCAGCACTGCCCATCTACACCACGAATCTTTCATCCTGATGTGAACATTCTTGTTCGAAGGAGCTGTCTGTATCACTTTCTCATCCACCCTTTTTGCCAATATCTCTTCCTTCTCTTTTTTGGTAGACATCAGCTCCTGGTTCAAAACTTTCTCCTCTACAGTTATGAAGAAGACTCGTCCCAAACCCTTGCCTCTCAGCTGCTTGTCCTTCTGAGTTCTGGCGACTCTCACCCTCCGTTCACCAACTGCAAACTCACACTCCCATGAACCCGACACAGACCTTTTACTCTCCCAGAATCTTTCCGTCTCTGACCACATCCTTCTGACTTCCTGATCTATCACCTCATTAGGGTCTCTGGTCCTCCACCCCATCTGATTGCTGCCCATGTGGCTGTCTTTCCTGTCTTAACATTGTTTTCTAACATTCTAACCCTACCGCCTCCAGTAACACTTCTTTGGCCAAGGCCACTAACAAATTGCAGGTTGCTAACTGCAAAAGAAACTCTTCCACCTATTCCTAACTTTCCTACCTAGCAGAACGGGTCTCCACCGGGCCCTTCCTCTTCACCGTATCCTCCCCCACGGTGTCTGCAGCACTGCCCGCTAACTCTCCAGCTGCTCAGTCATAGGCTCTTTGGGGTTCCAACTTCTCTTCCTTCCCTTAAACGTCGTTGTCCCTCAGGACTTAGACCCAGGGCGTCTCATCTCTGACTCCCTGCAGAGCCCCGAGTGTTCTCATGAACTCCCACAGCCTGAAGCAGAATCTGTATGCTGACCGTTCCCAAACAATGATCCCACTAGTTACACATGCAATTTTTCAACTTGGGCAAGTTACTTCATTTCTCTTGCCTCAGTTTTCTTCATCTGTAAAATGGGATAGTACCTCAAGGTTAGTTGTGAGGGAAAAAACTGAGTTAATCCAAGTAAGCGATTAAAACTGTGCTTGGTGCTTGACAAGCCCTCAGTAAATACCTCCTACCATTTTAAGTATCATTGTTGTTGTTGTTGTTATTATTATTATTATTATTGGTCATCTCTCCTTAGATGCCTCTTAGGAACCTTAAACTCAGCGCATTGAAAAGTAGAAACTATTGCCATTTAGTTTTCTCTCCTATTAGCTTTCTCCTGATAGTTCTCCTAGCTCAATGAATTTTTATAGCATTTATTTAAAGCAGAAATAATTCAATTCTCCTTCCTCTTCAAGCCCATACATCTGATCAGTCACCAAATCTTACAAATTATGTTTTATTTCAGATTGGTGCTGTATTTCCTACACTAACTCCTAGTTGCCTAAATGAAGCCCTCATCACACCTGGAGTCCCGCAATAGTCTCCTGGTCTCCTGACGTGCCCAACACAGCGCCCACACAGCACACGGCCCGAGCGATCCTCCAAAGTCTAAATATAAAATATCATCTTTCCCATTAGCTCCTTTTAATGCCTCCCATTTCCCTCAAGATAGAGTCTAAACTCTTCAGCTTAGTTCATAAAGGTATTTGTAATGTGTGTCGCTTCTCCTGCCACAACTGCCCTAAACCCAGACTCTCAAGTCCCCTTTCACTGTGGGCTAGGGCTCGACAGACTGTGGCCCGAGTGCCAAACCCAGCCACTGACTCTTTGTGTATGGCTTGCAAGCTAAGATTGTTTGCATTTTAAATGTAAGAAAACCCAAAACATAAAAACAAAGAAGTAAGAAACATGATTAAGCTTTTAGCAAGAAGAGATGCTTGAAAACTTAGGGCATTGCCTCTTGACCCACAAATCCAAAACATGAACTATTCGGTCCTTAACAGTAAAGGTGTGTCAACTCTCATGCTGTGCTTCACTCACTAAACTTCTCTCGGTTCCTCAGCTGTCTGTCTATGTTTTAGGATCTCTGTATAGGCTCCTTTCTCTGTGTCTTATCCCCAGGCCTAATTCCTGTTCAACCTTCAGATATCATTAGCTCACAACGTCACTTTTTCCACCTGACTCTCCGATTCTGTAAATTAAGATTAAGTACCTGCCTCCTTAGTTTATTCCTTAGTACTTTATTCTTTCTGACATGATGGTAAATGGGATTGTTTTCCTAATTTCTTTTCAGATGGTTCTTTGTTATTGTATAGATACACAACTGATTTTTATATATTGACTTTCTATCCTGAAACTTTACTGACTTTATTATGTCTAGCAGTTTTTTAAATAGGGTCTTTAGGGTTTTCTATATAAGATTACATCATCTGCAAACCAGAACAATTTTACTTCTTCCTTTCTTATTTGGGTGTCTTTTGTTTCTTTTCATGCTGAATTGCTCCAGGACTACGAGGAACAGGGGTGATGAGAATGGGCATCCTCGCCTGGTTCCTGATCACAGAGGAGAAGCTCTCAGTTTTTTGCCATTCAGTGAGATGCAAAGTGTGGGCTTCTCATACAGGGCCTGTATTATGTTGAGGTCATTTATTTCTATTCCTAGTTAGTTTGGAGTTTCTATCATGAAAGGCTGTTGAATTTCATTAAATGCTTTTTCTGCACTATGGAACACAGTATGGAAGGGCCTCAAAAATTAAAAATAGAACTACCATATGATCCAGTAATCCAACTTCTGGGTATTTATTTAAAAGAATGGAAATCAGGATCTTCAAGAGATGTTAGTACTTTTGTCTTCTCTGCTGCACTATACACAACAGCCGAAATGTGGAAACAACTTCAATGTCCATCAGCAGATGAATAGACAAAGAAAATGTGGTATATACACGTGATAGAATACTATTCAGCCTTTAAAAAGAGGGAGTATTGCAATATGCAACGACATGGATGAAACCTGAATATATTATACTAAGCAAAATAAGCCAGTCGCAGAAAGAAAAACACTGCATGACTCTACCTCTATGAGTCGTCAGAGAATCACAGAGTGTGATGACAGTTGCCTGGAGCTTAGAGGAAGGACAAATGGTGAGTTACTAACCAACACACAAAGTTTCAATTAAGCAAGATGAAGAAGTTCTAGTGAGCTGCTCTACCCACTGTACATGCTCGGCGAACTTTACATTTTACCTTTCCTGGCATTTATTACATGCAAGGGACCACTGCTCATCCTGCAGCTCCTGGAGTGAGTGGTGCAAGGCTCGCAGGTGTTCAGTCGGTATTCGTTTATTGAACCAACTCCGAGAATTAGTTCATACGTCTATCATAATAAATAAAACATTGTGCTGAAGTAGTGTATACATCTTCTACAAGACAGAACATGAGTTTTTTCATTGTCCTTTTAGCTCTAATCCCTAATATCTACTACAATTGTGGCACAGGCTACGTACTGAGAAAATATTGAAGACTAGTTAAGTGTCCTCAACAACAATAAAGACACTGCTCAAATAATCTTGCATTCTGTGCAAGGCCAAGGGGTGAAAGGGTTTACAGTAAATGTACTCACTGTGAAGGTTTAGAATTTGCAAGTCATGTCTTCCTGCAGTTAGCTCCTCTTCGCCACTCTTTCTGCAATTCCAAAGGCTACCAGCAGGTGTCGGTGTAGACTTTTTAGATCATCTTTAGGGTCAGGCATGAATGAGCTAAGATCAAAATTATGTCCAGGATGATTTTCAATTTTTTTCCAACAAAAACACAGTGATTTACAGAACTGTTTAAATATTGACCAAATGCTAATTAACTTTGTTTATCTATTACCTACCCTTAAGACACCTGAGAATAATTTAAAGAGAACAGTGCCACAAAGATTTACACCCTGTCCTCTGCAGCCGACTGTTAGCGGTCAGCGCGTCCTTTACCTCCAGCCATCCTTTCCCACTGGAGGAGACATCAAGAAGTTATAATGATACGAACTGGTTTTCAGGTCTTTGTACCCTGTTTTTCCTGATTGTGTCAGGGAAATTTCAGGTCTTTCCTCCTAAATGTCAGAACAAAAAAGAAACAAAATAGGTGACTGAAATTTTTCTCCCTTTTCTGGATACATCTAATCGAAACCATGTGACTGGTCCCTCCATTCAGGCTACATTTTCGATAAGATCAGAATAGGGAAGGAAGGAGAAAAAAGAGCTCAGGAACCTTCTTAGAAGGCCATTGCAAGGGTGTGAATAGAGACTCCTACCATCCATATGCTCATATGGTGTCTCCTTTATTTACAAACTCTCCAAGTTTGCAGACCAAATCTGCTCATTTTAAATGATAGGCTCTGGCCCTCCCTGGCTGGTGTGGCTCTGTTGGTCGGAGCATTTTTCCAGAACCAACAGGCTATGGGTTCACTTCTGAATCAGGGCACACACCTAGGCTGTAGGTTCGATCCAGTCTGAGTGTGTCAATCCCCAGGCAGGTGCATGTGACCCCCAGTCTGGGCATGTGGTGCAGGCAACCAATGGATGCTTCTCTCTCACAGTGATGTTTCTCTCTCTTCCCTTCTCTCTCTCTTCTTCTTCTCTCTAAAAGCAATGAAAAAATGTCCTCAACTGAGGATAAACAAAAATAAAATAAAATTATAGGCTCTGCTTATCAGGAGTTAATTTTTTATGGGCCTTTGTTCTGTAGAAGCCAACGGGTCAACTGTAATGAGTAAGAAACTGAAGTCAGCCCTTATCAGACATCAGCTTCATACACCTGCCCAAAACCATTCCCTTTGTAGGCTCTGCTTGTGTGCATGTGTTGAGTACGGGGAGGATGGAGCAGAGCTATTTATTTTTTTCATTAACAAAATATTAAGAATCCTAATCTTCTTTACAAAGAATAAAATATGTAAATAATAATCCAAATGCATTCATAATTTGTTTACATTGACTGTATATTTCTTAATAAGGGGAAGTTTCTGTTACATAAGGTAGAAAGAGAAGAATGCTTTCTAAAATTGTAGCCTGGGAACCCAGATTTCTAGTTTTTTCCATCAAATTATACCTACCCAACAAAAACTGTAAAATTATTGGGGGAAATCAAATAAAGGTCACAACCAGTCTTACAATTACCCCAATCTTTTGCATCAGAGAATTCTACACACCGGCAGCCTCCAGAGATGAGTGTTTATCATGTGTGATTCCCAGGCGGAGTTAGTATTTAAGGTGTGCTGCGTGCAGTTTTTCATTCAGTTTAACGTTTTAGTTAAGGGCATTTTAAAGAGTCCAATATGTAGGTAATAGAAAGTAAACATTTTGTGTCAACACGTTCAGTGATAGCTGCCTCTGAAGAAGGCATCACCACATCTATTTATTTGATTCTGATCCGACACTAATCCAGCACTATGGGCATCAGCACACTGAGAGGCGTCATTTTGCTGGGCGGCTTGCCAGACTTGGGGGCAAAAATCCACACACAACACGCCTGTAACCATTGTCTTGAATACTAAGCACGGAAGCCTTAAGGACATTGTCCTGAAGTTACTGGAAGATTCATAGCTCTGAGGCCACACCTTGAGGCACGTTTATTTCTGTTCCCAGAGCGCACCCCCGTTGTTTACTCAGAAAATGCTGGCACTGAGTTGGCACCGATTCTGGCTTCACCGAACGTGTGCTAGGATCCGGACACCTGACCTTTCACAGTCTCAGGAATCTTTGTTGGTCAGCATAAAAGCAAAGCTCATCCTCAACTGCAGTTTTTTCTACTTTTTTTTTTAATATAAAGGATTTTCAAAATGGCAATAAAGCAACAAAATCATAGCTCATAGCTCAGTGGAAATATCATAGTTACCAAGTAATGCCAAGTATAGCCATGGTTCTGATTTCAATGTTTTACTTGATTGATGGCATTTTGAAGATTTCTCGAGCCAAAACTATGAGTGGTTTTTGGGGTTTTGTTTTTTGAATTTCACTTTCATCCTTCCTTATTGTGTGACCTTATATTTGGAAACATTGATTGCTTTCTACCATTTGCTTAATGATTTTGACTTCATCCCTTTGGGCATCAGATTGGTATAATAAAAGGAACAAAAAGTCGCATTGCCCTATTTCTAGGGATATAAACAAAATTGCATGAAACTAAGGCCAAAGATAAGCATTCAAAAATGCAAATGCGTTTGAGAACAGATAACAAATTTCAGAAAAGCTGCTATGTTATTTTCAGTGTGGGCTGACATTAACTTTTAACTCCACAGGAATTGAGTAGGAATAGAGAGGGACGGCACCAAACAACTGCTTTATGGCTCCGTGAGCCTCAGTGCTCATGCGCCGTGGGCACCTACTCCCACAGAAGGACTTCATCAGCACAGGGCGGGCGGCACATACATGGGATGCTTTGAAGAGGGAGTTCACCTTTGGCATGGGCAAGACAAACCGCCTAATTATGGTAAGACAGCCCCTGAAACCATCGATCCTATTCACGGCATTTCTCACAGAAGGTGTTCTGCTGTTTACTCTGCCAATCACTTGATGAGTAAACACTGACCGAGCCAGCGCTATGTCCAAGGCTCTGATGCATGTTGCCATATGGATATACATGTTGTCGTGTCCTAGCTCTTGTTTTCTCTTAACTTCTAACATTAATTTAAAAGGAGGAGACACTGGTTTGTACATCAGTGTATGACATACATAATTTGTTTTGTACGTTATATTCAAAGACCTGTTGACTTTCCAGGAGCGTGGGGAGCAGGGAACCGTTTCTCTGACCATGTTGCCTACAGGCAGACTTAGGCTTCCATCCTGTTGCCAGAGGGAAATCCAGTGAGGCTTCCTGTGCTGGACAACTCCTGGCTCTCCAGATTCCGTCCACCCTGCTCTGAGTGCTGGGAGCCAGACTTCATGGACTGGTTCAGTGAGCAACCTTGGCCTCTGACTTCTGGTTGGGTTTGGCCAATGGGGGCACGGGCAGGAGATGAGAGGGAATAGGTGAGTGCAGTTGGGCTTTTCATTACTAGCTCCTTGGCATCTCGGTAGGTAGCTAGCTGATATCCTTGACCTAATTTCCTCTCCTGTTCAGCAGCCCTCCCCACACACATCTTTCCCTCTCTCGCTCCCTCCCCCTCTGGCTTCTGGCAACCTCCCCTTTGCCTCCCCCACCAGGAGTGTCGATTATGGGGAGCCCCAGGTGTTATTCCTAGTCCCAGGTGCTGCAGTATGCCTTGTTTCCTTACCCTTACTCACACTTTTGCTAATTGCTCCTTTGTCGAACGCTCTTTAAATTACTCTACTTGTGTGTACTACTTCTTTCCTGTCAGGCCCTGTTTGATACAGGTATTGTAGAAGTTGGTGCAAAGTTATGCATTAATGTGCAGCATCCTTGAAACTGTGATCAATCAGAAGCAGAAAATTTGCTTCATCGTAGAGTCAGAGTCCATTTTTGATGTTTGCAGACAACTTTCAAGCCCTACTTCTCCTTCATCCTCTCTTGCCCTTCAACCAGACAAGTTGATAAGAAAGCCTGGGTGCTTCCTCCCTTGGTTTCAGGAAGTTCAATCCACACAAGTCCTGGCCGTGCCCAGGAATGGCCCTACCCACTAAACACCACAAACGCCAGCCAGCGTCCTTTCTCTGCTCTCTCAACCCATTCCAGACCTGCTTGGGAGGCTGCCCTGATCTCCCCAGAAACCCTCACTATGTGAGCCATAAACCTCTTCGTGTCCCCCTGGTGCATATGTGACATCATCGCAAAATTGACAACTTGACATCTGAACCAAATTTGGGGTGGGGGGGGTCCATTCTGTTTCTGGGGGGGGTGACCACAATAATCTTCATCCAGTAACTATCAATGAATTCTCATTCACCTTACCCAAATCCATCCAACACCAATTCAGCAATCTGAGATTAGCTAACAGAAGGAGCAGAGTAAGAGTGGCTAGTGGCCTGCTATTCTCTGGGACCAGCAGGAAAGGGACCCACACCTCGGCTCTCCCGGTCTGTCTCCCTCCTGAATGCTTTTCAGTGTAAGTCTTGCTGGGTGACCTAAGAGATTTTTTTCGAGGAAAGCTGGCAGTATGAGATTTTTCTCATGGTAAGTCAACTCTATAATCTAACTCCATTCCCCTCCCCTTGAAAAGATTGGAGCCTCCACTTATAGTTACTCCTTCAGGATTTACTAAGTATTTACTTTTTTAGTTAGGCAGTTTGTACTTGTAAGGAACTGAAATGCACTCAGGGTAGCTTAAGTTGAAGGAGAGGATGGCTGGGAGAACAGGGTGGTAACTCAGGAATCAAGAGGCGCAGGGGGCCTCACCTGGAACCTTGCCCCCGTCCTTCTCTCTGAGTCTCTGTGAATTGTTAAATTAGGCAGCGTTCTGACAAACTCCTCAAGCTGCTTTCTGCCTCAGACCTTTCCAACAGGCCAACTGGTCCCTCTGCCTGCAGCACCTTCCCAGGCAGAACACTTGCTGGGTGAACCCCTATTCATCCCTCGGATCTCAGCTTCGGTGCCCCTTTCTCTGGGATACACTTAGACTTTCTCAGAGCTCTCACCACACGGTGTGGTGGTCACCTGAGGATTCTTGACTACATCCCTCGCTCAGTGGAGAACCATGTGAAAACTAAGACCTCAACTTAGGCTTGCCAGCTAAAAAGCAGACCCCCATTTAGATTAGGATTTCAAACAAATAAGAATTCTTTAAAAATATAATCATATTCCATACACTATTTTTATATGCTAAGTGTGGACACCATTCCGCAATTTTCTTCAGCACCTAACCCAGAGCCAATGTACAGCGAGCACTCAGCAACTATTTACTGAATAAATGAAGGTGGGTCAGGTGAGCCTTGTGCTGATACAGGAGTGAAATGCCAGCAGGAGAGGGCGTTGCATCTGTGAAAAGAAAGAGTGCACAGCTCTCACACACCACACCGGCTGATAGCACGTCCGTGGCTTTCAAATTGACTATCAACTCATAGAAGCAAATTGCACAACCAAAATTAAATCATTTATGGGACTCAGTTATGTGGATTGTCAAAGACAAAATCTGATTGCCTAACAAGAACGAAGGAAATCTTATCCAGAGACAGTCTGCACTCGTGACCCCGGTCGTCATATACTTCCTCCTTAGAGGAGACCTGGAGAAATGTACTCTTAAAGGAGGACTTAAACAGGAGCAAGGAAAGTATTCACTCTACAGTTTCAGATTCTACATTCTCAAAGACCTGGCCTTGAGTCCTAGGTGGATAATAATGAGTCTAGACTACGTGGAGCCTGGAACTGTATTAAAATACGTGCATGGGAAAATGGATTCATTTAATCCGCCCAACAGCCCTACAGAGTAGCAGCCAAAGTTGAAAATTCGAGACTCAACTTGTTTGAGTTCACGTCTGGAGACATCAGACCAGAGCAGTTGATCCCTAGACCTGTGCTCGTAACAGCCAGACCATCTATCTTGTCCGTATCCTTGACTCTTGAAGACGTAAAAATCACATATAAACATCCATCTGAATTTTTAAAATTTAACCATCAATGAGAAAACACCACTAGGGCCACAATGTCAAATACAATTTCACAATTAGAATCTAAATGGTTTCTGCATGATTAACGAGAGAATGTATATGATTGAGAGGGGTGGTGTACACGCTTGGGGGGCCTCGATTTGGCACAGAGGTAATTGATTGACAGAAAAATAATGTTGGGGCATTGCTTCAGGAAATGTGCTTTTGACCTCCTCCTGGACCTTACAGGTTTCTCTTCTAATCTAATGGTTTGTTCTGGTGCAAGACCCAGTTGTCTTGGTCGACCCAGCCCACACAACCACCTTCTCAACCCCATAGGACACATACTTCACCCAAAAATTCTTTTGTCTTGAGCACTGATGTCTCGGAAATGGGGCCCCTCCCAGTCCTCAGGTGCAGCACTGTTTCTTGGCCCTTGATTTTCCCCTTCATTCGCTTGCCCACTATCCTACTTCTCAGACTTGAATTGCTCCTGAGTAGGGACACCAGTTTACATTTGCTCAGCAATTGCAGCAAAAACAATTTCTATATTGGACATCATTCCAAGTCCCTGCCATGCATCAGAGCCAGGGCTGCCGTCGTCCCCACAGGCTGGAAAGTGGAAGTGGTGGGCATTGTGGGTGGCGGAGCCTGCTAGAGCAAAGCTGCAGAAGCTGGAAAATAATAAGATTACTCAGCAAAAATTATACTATATTTTTACTTTGATAACCAGTTTAGATAAGCACTTTGTGTTCTCTCAGAAGAGAGATAAAAATGTGTTTTTAGCTTTGTATTACAAATGTTATGTGTAGTTGCTTTTATAATGAATTAGCAGATCTCCTCAAACTACCTGGCAGTGGGCTGAACACAGCCAGGATGAGATCTGTTCCCACAGTAGCTTCATGAAGGAGAATAACTCTTAACACAAGAAAAATATGCACAGTAAAAGCTGGGTTTTCTAACCCATTTCCATGTTATTAGCAGCCTGACCTTTTGGGCTGGGCCTTCTGAGCTGGGCTTCTTTTTCCAGTGAATCCCCTCAGCCACTTTTCCAGTGTGGGTTCAGGTTGTGACTCTCCATGTGAAGGAGCCAGTGAAGGTGGTAGGATGTACATGCTTAGTTGTGTTCTAGGTAACATGGTTGTGCTTTATCTCAGGAAGAGAAGAGATGAGACCTGCCATGACAAAGAGGTTGCACTTTTCTCACATTTCTCAGGTGTAGGCCATGGGACATGGCGGAGAGGGGAAGCTTGGACCCGTGGAGACAATGGAAGCTTTGATTTCTTGTTTTGGTGTATCTAGACTCAAAAAAACAGCAATGAAGAGAATGTTAATAATAGAGATTATACACCCAAGTGTGCCACATCTGTGGCTGTTACACTGTGAAGAGCATCACAAAATTGAGAAAAATGTTCTCCCAGTATTCAAAGCCTGTGACCCAATTCTTGTTCTGTGGCACTGGAACAAGAGAAGTTTCAGCATGGGTCAATATTGTTTTGTTTTTGTCTGACTTAAATAAAAATGTTCATTTTTATTCATTTGTTCATTTTTAAAACATTCATTTTATTTAAGTGAAAGCAAAAGGAAATAAAACTGGGGGGGGGGGACAAGAAAGCCAGAGAAGAGGAGTAGAGGGGGCACTGCAAAGAAACTGGTATGAATTCACAAGATTTGAGAATGTTAGGTGACAGAGAGGGTGGTGGTCCTGGGGAGAGTCATTCATTTGGTCGTTAATGCACAATCGTTTACTAAGCAACCGCTAGGTGCCAGGCATTGTGCCTGGCTCTGTAGGCTTGTGGTGTCCTGTCCTTCCCTGCCATTCCCTCTGCCATTCATCTCTGCAAACCACCCAAGTCCACAGGGTGCTGGTGGAGGACACCATTGGCTTACCTGTTGACAAATGCAGGGGTCACCTTCTGGTTTTTATTCCACTTAAACTCTCCATAACATTTGACACTGTTGGCTGTTCCCTCCCTCTTCAATTTCTCTTCCCCCTTTGCATCCAGAGAAGTCCTTCCTCCTAATTTTCCTAGGACCTCTGTCACTGTTCCTTCTCTCTTTGATGGCTCTTCCATCATGCTTTGCTCCTTGCCAGCAGTGTTCCCTAGAGCTGTCCTTAGCCCTCATGGACCCCAGGCCACATGCTGGCCTTCAGTGACTTCATCTATGATGGCTTCGATTGCCACCACTCCAGAGAAATCCCAGGCCAGGACACTCGTCCCAGATAACAGTTTGCTGAAGAAATGGACCAAAGGGAACTGAGCATCTTTCCTTTAAAATTCATTGTCTCCTCTAGTCTCAGACGATTGCACCATCCACCCAGCTGCTCAAATCAGTAACTTGGCAGTCACCTTCTCCTCTTCCCACCTTCTCCCTTCAGTCCTGGGTCACCACTGCTGTAATGACTCTGCCAGTCTGTTTAAAACTTCTCATCTGGACACTGCAGTGACTCATCCCCTGACTACAGCCTTGTTCCCTTCTCACCTTCCACACTGCTGCCACGTCCTTTCCCTGTTTAGGATATCCTCAATGATTCTGGACAACTTCAAAGGTGAAATTCAAGTATATTGGTTCATTTCATGTGGCCCTTCATGACTGGCCCTTGGTGACTTATCTCTAATCTCTTCTTTACCACACAGGATTGCCTCTTTATCACCCAACCAAAGTGCATTCAAATCCTGGGACAGGTTAAACCCTTTCAAACATGCTATTTCATCTGCTTAAATTTGTCTTCTCTCCTTTTTTATCCACCTTGAATCTTTCAAAATATACCCTTGTTTTTCCCAACCCTCAGTCTGATTATATATCCCTCTCCTGTGTTTCCACACCCTGGGTGTGGCACCTGTCAGACAACTGTTATTGCTGATGTACATATATGTCTTTCTTTGTCAGTTTTTGAGAGACCATGATTTACCTAATTCATATTTGTCCAAGCATGGCCTTACTCCTTCTCAGGCTGATCTGTTATAAGGTGCACAATTATATGTACTTACTTGTGGGAGGGTGCAAGCGTGGAGAGAGAGAAAGAGGAAGAGGGGAGATGAGAGCAGGTGTTGGGGCCCACCTGCCTGGTCTCAGGAAGCTGTAACCCCCCTACGACTTAGGCTGCGTGAGAGACCTCCAGACCAGGAGCCACTAAGGAGACAAAACTTATTCCCCTGGCATGAATGCTGCCTGTTCTGTGACTGACCTCCACTGCTTGATCAGTTAGCCAATGACAGGTAAGATTTCCCATGGGGGGAATTGCGTAAGACAGGCATGATCATGAGGAGGCCTCAGGGAAGAGACTCGGGGCTGTGGAAATGAAGGGGTGATCGACATCGACCCCTGCCCCCTCGGCTTTGTCAAAGCCTGAGTCCTTGTTTTCAGTTGTGAGAACTCCAAGTCTCCTGGCTGCCTCTGTCTTCTCTGCCTGACTCAGGCCTGTGAAAATAGCAGGGGTGGTGCAGTCCAGACCAGAGTTAGCGGACCCCCAGAGTAATCAGGCCTGGGACATAGAATATGCAAGATCCTGTGAGATCTGCTTGCTGGAGGATGCTATTGAATTAGAATATGAAGGCATGGGCAGGAAACGAGACTAACCTTTTAGGTCTTTTTAAGTGATAAAACCCCAAACTCTGCCCAGAATCCCAGCAGGAGTTCTGTCGGTCCCTTTGAAAACTACCTATTCCTTTTGATCTTCCCTGCCAGACTGTAATCCACAAACTGTCTGTATTCTTAATAAAAGCCTACTCAGGTGGGGACTCAGGGTGCTCTCTACTAGAGAGAGTGGCCGTGTCATACCTATTTCCCCAAAGGACTTGGTTGTCCCTGTGTATGTTTTTCTGGTGTTTCGACGAGCATCCTCAGCAGGAATGGATACTGCCGGCCAGTATCCTCCACAAGCAGGTAGGGGGAAGAGAGGAAGGGAGAATAGGGGAAGGAAAGAGGGGAGGAGGGGGAGAAGGGAAGGGAAGGGAAGGGAAGGGAAGGGAAGGGAAGGGAAGGGAAGGGAAAGAAAGAAGAATAAAGATAAAAGTATCAGCTTATTGGGGTAGCTTGGAGTCAAAAGTTGGGATAGAATTTTTCTTCAGTTACTCCCATTTTCTCTGCGAAATGCAAAATAAAATTGTCTTCTGAGTGGAAAGCTGGGGAAAAGTGATAAAACCTTGAAATAGTTATGGTGGAAAACAAGAAAACATGTCCACTCGAGACACACAGGACTTCTGGACAGCATTGATGGTCTGGCTGAGTTCACAGATCTGAACTTTATAGTCCTCCTCCCACCCATTAACATTCTTATGGAATCTGACAGGTTTCCACTGTGACCAAACCCCCTTCTGTATCACTCGGAGGAAACTCTGTGGCACACTGGCAAACTTAGACCTCGCAGAGGTCAGCTGGGAAATTTACCTGCAGGGGGTTCTCTATTTTTTTTCCATTAGGGACAGATATAAAACTGCAGTCTCCAGTGTCCTAGGCTTCCCTGAGGGTGCTTCCAGAAGACGGCACCCCCTTACCTGCTGAGCAACTCGGGCTGAGCATATTCCAGAAAGAACGTCAGGACTTAGAACATTCTGCCTGCTATGTGGTCAAAACCAACTTCCCACATGACTTTGAGCCTCCTCCAAGTGACTGTGACATTCATTCTAAAATTTATGTTGATACAAGAATAGAGACAACCCAGCCTAAAATAACCATCAATTCAACTAAAACTGGCCATTTAAAAACGGAGCAGCCTGGCCCATGTGTTCCCCGCCTCGCTGAGAGCAGTCAGTGCTACAGCATTTGGCTTTTAGCCCCACAACCCTTTAGGAGGACCGTGTAAGGTCGCAGAAAGCTGTATATATGAGGGTCCCAAAGAAACTAAACCAGGTATTTTCCCGCATCCTTGGGAGTAGGAGCTGGGAAGAAATGGCTCTCAGTTTCATTGGCCTGCCTCATTGAGGTGATAGCCACCTCTCTCAAATTGCATCTAATAGTTTCCCACTAAAATATTCATCTACCTCTTCTCAAGGGCATTGATTCCTCGACTGTGCCTGAGAGTCAAATGATTTGTAAAAAATACTGCTGGATGAAGTACTACCCAGAGTGCAGTTCTTTGCAGTTAAGAGTCAAGGCTGCTTTCCGTAATTTTGGCGACAGAACTGGAAACCTGATTCCTCAGAGCTCTAAAACTCGCCTTTGCCTTGTGAATGACACTATATCTGCAGGTTTTCCAAGGGATGCAAACTGAAGGAAAGGGCAACGGAAGGAAGTGAAAATGCTCATAGAAAATGATGCTAAATACTCTAATGAAATAATATTGAGGCTGTTCTTAAAGGAGAAGTAGAATATCAAGAATGTCATCTCTGCCTCTCTCTCTTCCCCACTCTCTCTCCTTCCCTCCCTCGCCCCTAATGTGGGGTGTGTAGACTAAACAGAGGATTATTCACTAAAACCCTAAAGCCCAAAAGCTGCCTCTCCCAGTAGGTTCACTGTGGACTCGGTCCTCCTCTAGAGCGGCATTTACAGCATCCCCAGTTTTACTGCTAGTCCAGTTCGGAGCCGTCAGTAGGGGGTTAATACAAGCCCTAGTCGACACAATACTAGAGGCATTCGCATCCGAGGCCTACAGTTGCTGCATAGGCACATTTGGCCCATGTTTCCAAAGAGGCAGTAGCTGTTACTGCAGAGAGCACACTGCCTGCCACTGCTGGACCATTAGTATGGAAATGAGGCATGTGTGTGACAGGTGGCCTTACAACCAACACAATTAACTTTCTCCATTAGCTGACGCTCTGACAAAACAGATGCAGCATCAATAAGCACCCCCGCCCCTGCAGAAAAGGAACGACACATTGCAAACCCCTTATTTAAGGAGAAGCAGTATAATTTCTTCTATACACGCCAAGTGGGTGGCACTGGAGTTTGCTATTGTTTTATTGCTGTGGTTGTTTACTTTGTTTTCTTTTTACATTAGTCTTGCATTAATATTGCAATGCCTCCACGGGTCAATCAGAGCTCCTAAAGTCTTCAAAACAACAACAACAACAACAACAACAACAACAACAAACCCAACAACAACAATCACAGAGGAAGGGAGAGCAAAGTTGGAAAAACCCAGCTGGAATTCTTGGCTTTTGGAAGGAAATACACAGAAGACGACCAGACTTAGCTGCACAGGGAGTGGGGTCAGTTTCAGAGTTTTATAGTAGGTTTTCCACAGCAGCAACAGTACTAGTTAGCAGAATCTCAGAACATGGAATCTTGTTTATAAGAACTTTGTGGTTCAGAAGGAAATGTTCACAGTGAAATGGAATACTGTGACCTGGGACACCAAAATCACCTTTAGAAATTAACTCTGTCTTTTACTAAGGACAACAAAGGGAAATCCAAGGCTTGGGGACTCTCTGGATGCTGAAGTCATGATAGTAACTTAGCAGTGGACTGTATTTTTTCTAATTAAGAGCCCATCTTTTATCTTAATAGGTCCTCTTGTGCTAGCTCAGGGTTTTGAAATTCCTTCAGCTACAGAACCGTATTGCAGCAGAAGCGGTGCAACCCTAAAATACTAACTTTGCTGTCATGGCAAAAAATAGAAATGTGACTATTTAAGACATGTGGACCATTGCATGTTACGAAGGAGAAATTCCCCCTGCCTGAATTATTCTATGTCAGATTTAAGATTTCTGTTATAAAATTCTTTTAGAATCTGAAACATTTATTGCCCCTGTGATGTTAACCGATCTAACATGTACTATACCCATCATCTAGAAAAAGCCTTTTTTACCCACCTAAATGGAAGTTCACTCATTTTGGGGATTGCTGTCCTTTATAGAAGCTTGAATACGAGAACTTTATCAAATTTCTCCTAGTGAAGGAGGGGCTCAGTCTTGTTGTTCAGATGTTTGGAAAGGTCAGGAGGTTGACCTTTCCTTCCCTGTGACTGCCCTGGGCTACTGGAAGGAGCAGGCGAAATAACAGGGTTTGACCCAGGCTCTTCCTCTTCCTCATTTCCCTCTTCAAAGCTCAGTTCTGTCACTTGTACAATGAAAATAAAATTGTATCTTAAGAGGGGGCTAAGAGGACACATTAGGCAAGATTATGCGTGTAAAATAATTTGCTCATTTCGGGTTCAATTACTTGATCATTTGGGAGGAGAGTGGCAGAGTCTTGGACACCAGACATTGGCTACACGTTACATACAGCCTGTACTGTTAACAATTTGCTCTCCCAGAACCAGTCTGAATAGCCCTCACCTGCTCTGAAACCATGGGCATTCCTGTAGGATTAAGGCGTCTACAACAAAATGTGTGGTTGAGTCTGTTAAGGAGAAAAACATTGTGTAAATGCCTAATAAACCACTCCCAAATCTTTAAATCACTGGTTTCAACCCTCATTGCATTGTAAAATCACCTGTGGAGGGGGGAGTCTTTTAAAAAATACCCTTACCTGGGCCCCCACAGGCTGATGAAATCACAATCTCATGGAGGCAGTCATCAGCGTTTTTAAAAACAGTCCTCCACGGGTGACTCTCATGTGCATCCAGGCTTGAGAGCCACTGCTCCAGTTGGTCTGCGATTCCTCCTTCGCTTCCTACCCGTCAGCCCAATGGCGTCTATTTCCTACTTGTCTTCCTCAAACCAAATCTCTTCTTCATCTTTATCCCCAGAGCCCTGCCCTACATCATATCTGTCTCCCTCACACCTGAACCACTGCAATAGCCTCCTCACTGGTCTTCTTGACTCCAGGTACTCTCGTAATAACCATAACCATTACCCCAAGATAAATATTCCTAGAAGGCATCTTTGATCTTGTCCCAACCCTTCGGACAAATGTCAGTGGATCGCTGCCGCCTACCAGCTATGTTTCCGAGTTAGGAATACAGAGCTGGGATGGAAATATACATGAACGAATTAGAAATTACATACATACTCACAGATCATACATGACATGATCAGGGATCATGTCATGTGGATTAAGAAAATGCAGAGTTTGATGATGCCCTTCTTTTCTGATCCCTCCCTGACTTTGGAAACCCAATGCATTCTTCACGGCCTAGCTCAACCACAATGCCTTCCTCAGCTGTCATCGTCTTGGCTGGAATAGGGTGACCAGCCATCCTGGTTTGCCCGGAACTGAAGGGTTTCGCAGGACATGGAACTTTTAGTGCTAAGACCTGGAAACTCCCAGGCAAACCAGCCAAACCAGTTGGTTACTCCAGGATCGACCCAGTCCACTAACTTTTGAGTTGCGTACTCCCTGTCACAGAAAGGATACAAGCCCTTGCTCAATGGTCAGCTGTCACTGTTAGAGAAAATTCTTATATAGCAATTGGAATTGAGAAATTCTTCTGGAATTTCCATTTAAATGACAAGGCCTGGAATGAAAGTTGTTCAGCCGGGATTTTTGCAGCACTGTTCTCCTGGATTTCCACATTTTCTTATCTATGACAGAAATCCCTTTATCTGAGTCCCCCATGGTTTGCTAGGCAGGATCTAGGTAACAGTGGTGTTTTCTTGATCTACTATATCATATATAACGTGATGGAAGCAAGAACTGGCATTGGTACCCAGGGAGATAGGGACCCTTGGCTGATGGGCAGTTTCACTAGCTGCTGAGGTTCACAATAAAATAATAGGAGTGCATTGCTTCTGGACAAATATCTGCAATTTAATGACAAAGGTCACTCATGGTAAAACCAAAATCTCCAGATAATGGCCACCCCCTCCTCAAAGTGTATTGTTATGGTAATTAGGGCTCAGATTGGCAAGGGATTATGAGATGTTGCCTGGTCAAAAGGGTATTTTTCTCTTTGTTTGTAAATCTTCAGAATATTCATTTCTGATATAGGCTGGAGATCTTTTTTAGTTTCCATGGTGTTCAACAAGAACACAGTTTTCTTTTTAATTTTTTAGGTTTTGAATATGTAAACCTCAACAAAGTTCTCATTTCAAAAATGTAAAGAAAAAAAGGTAACCTTGAAAACATTATGTTAAGTGAAAGAAGCCAGATACAAATGGACACATGGTGTATAATTTATTGACATGAACTCTCCAGAATAGAGAAATCCACAGAGACAGAGCAGGACTGTCAGTTTCGGGGCACTGGGGGTGGGGTAATGAGGAGGGTCTGGTTAATGGGCAAGGGGTTTGCTTTGGAGTGATGGAAATGTTTTGAAGCTGGATAAAGGCAGTGGTTACACACATCGGGAACGTACAAATACCACTGAGTTGTGCACTTTAAAATGGTTACATCTGTGTTTTGTGAATTTTACCTCAATAAATTATTTTGTTTATAGATTAAATGTCTCCCTTTCCCCCTGTTTGCTGGTCTCTCCAGAGGTAACCAATGGATCCGTTTCTCATACGTTTTTAAAAATACGTTATATGTATTCAGATAAAATTATGTATATCTTCTCTGTCTTTTATTTTTTTACACAAATGGGAGCATAGGATGAATGCTATCCTGTACTTGGTGGTTGCTGTTTACTTAAATCTTTATTGTTAAGATTTACTTAACAATAAATCTTGGACATTGCCCATATCAATATTTAATAATGTCATTATTTAATTAGTTTTCAACAGATGCATGATATTCAAGTATATATGTAATATAATTTATTTATGTTACATCAATTTCCTACTGATGAATATTTAGATTATTTTCAGCTTTTGCTGGCAGAAGCAAGAAAGCAAGGAGGAGATTTTTGCATGTCATTCTGCACATGTGTAAGTTTCTCTGTGGGACAAGTTCTTAGAGACAGAAGCACTGGGGTGAACGGTGTGTGCACTTGGAATATTGATAGATAAAATCAAATTCCCTAGATTAAAATGTGTACCATCAACTCTCTCACCGGTAATGTATAAGAATACCTGTTTTCCCACAATCATTGACAAAACAAAATTTTTTGGCTAAGAACTTGCTGTAGCAATACAGAAAACAGTTTCATTCTTTAGTTTCCACAAATCTAGACATAGTTTAGCTTTGTTTTGTTTGTTCTGCTTTGCTGTGCTCTGCTGTAGACACAGTCTAAACTGGAGCTTTTCTCTTGTTTATCAAATTCGCTTCCTAAATACTTACTGCTTTGAATTCCAGATGGCTTGGCCAACCTTCCCAAATATTAAATTTAGGAACAGTTTTTTAATTACCCTATTTTCTGAAACAAAATCTTGAAGTAATTGCTAATAAAAATAATTATAGATATGTAAACAGTAAAACATTTCAGAAATGGACATAAACACAATCCAATAAATAAACATCAGATGTCTTTACCTACAAAGTATTGTGTCAAGTCCTGCAGATGATATGATAAGGAACAAAAAACATAGTACATAACAGGAGCATAAAACAAAACATAGCAAGCTCTCTCACAGGATAAATTGCCCTAGGAGGGAAGTTGTATAGTGAGGATTATGAGTGAAGATGGGGAATGACTGAATGAATGAATGAATGAATGAATATGAAACATCTCTAGAAACATTTTAACACACTTCTGTTTATTTGTAGTGATATATTTTATAATTTTTATGTTTCTGACTTTGACATTCCATGTTTTATCTATCTAAAATTCCAAACCATCAGTTTCAAGTATTTCTCCTACCTACCTTAGGGTAGGACATGTATGTGTTAATAAAATGACTTTGAGCCTGGAGAAACTGATCTATCCCTGAGGGACTAGCTTCCCATTTATTCGCCCATGGTTAGGTACACTAATTGAAACCTTATGGCTAGCTGTGAAATTAGGATATTTCCACCAAGCATAGTATAAAGGGCTACATCTAAAAAGCAGCCTTTAAAATTATTTTTACTATTTTTTAAATAAAATATATATTGTGTAGACATAGGTGATGTATCACTTTGTGGTTTTTATGGAATTTTTGTGTGTTTTTAGAAATGGTTCTAAGCCTGATAAGTTAATTATTGGTCAAACTTTCGAGTGAGCTAGAATGAGTACAAAAAATAAATGGTATTGATTTGAGATAGAGATCTATGCTAGAATTCAGTTACAAATAAATATAATTCTGGTTGGATACTGTAGAGTTTATTGAGTTTTAAAACACAATGCCAACGCACTAGCCACTGTGCTAGTACCTACAGCTAAAAAAAGTAATTTTAAGTCACTCATTTAAGAAAGATATTTATAACTCCTGACTGCAAGGAAAATTCACTACAACGAAAAGCTTAATAATCTTAAAACTCATTAAACAATACCATATATATATATAGCAAAATTAAGATGAGATCATTTTACATTCAACATAAACAGATTATTCAAATTTCTTAACAGAGAATTAGCTTTCTTGAGCCTGAGAAGTAGAGTCAAATAAAAACAAAGATGCAGAAGATTACTCAAATAGCAGTATTTTTTGTTCACAGCTTTTTTAGAAAAAGACACAAACATTGTATTTGGTCAAAACTCTTTAAGAAACAGTGATTAACTAGAGGATTAATGCCTCCTGCCTCCCGAGTGTGTGCAAAGCAAGGTTGTGTTTCAGCTGTTTGTTTCCCACACGAGCAGGTGTGGGGGCCCCGGGCAGCAACAGCAGAGACTCCAGTGGGCGCCTCCCTCCCTCTCCAGGGGACTCCCGTGCCTTCTGGGCCCCGCTCTGCCTTCTTTTAGATAACGCAAAACTGAGCTCTTTCTCTTTGGAGGGTGTATAAGGGATCACTTTTCTTGTATTGCTTTCAAACAGGGGCTCTACCCACCTTTCTATTGAATTTAGTCTGTTTTTTTAGTTGTGATAAACACGTAATGAGACTTACCATCTTCACGATTTTTCGGCGTGCAGGTCAGTGGTGTTAAGTGTGTTCACGCTGCCGTGCTGCCAAATCTCCAGAATGCCCCCATCTCGCAAAGCTGAACCCTACCCATGAAATAACAACGTTCATCCCCTACCCCTACCTCCCTCCCCAGCCCCCAGCAACCACAGTTTTACTTTCTGTTTGCACGGATTTGATTATTCAAGTGTCTTAGTTCAGACTGAGTGGCTTATAAAAAAACAGACATTCATTTTTCACAGCCCTGGAGACCGGGAAGTCAGAGATTAAGGCTCTGGCAGAGTTAGTGTCTTTTGGAAGCCCATTCTCTGGTTCACAGACGGCTGACTTCTCGCTGTCTTCGTGTGGTGGAAGGGGTGAGGGGTCTCTCTGGAGTCTATTTTAGAAGGACACTAATCCCAGTCATGAGAACTCCACCCTCATGACCAGCTCATTTCCCAAAGGCCTTGCATCCAAATGCCATCTCACACTGGGAATTGGATTTCAACGTATGAATTTGGGTTATATGAACATTCAGCCTACAGCACATATTAGCGGTGTCATGCAGTATTTATGCTTATGTGACTGGCTGATTTCCCTTTAGCATGATGTCCTCAAGGTCCATCCATATTGTAGGATATATCCGAATTTTCTTCCTTTTTAAGGCTGAATCAGATTCCATTACATGTTTATACCACATTTTGTTTGCCCATTTATCTATTGATGGACTCTTGGGTTGCTTCCAACTTTTGTCTACAATGCTGCATTGAACACAGGTGTGCTGAATCTACTCTTTAAAAAAGATTTTATTTATTTATTTTTAGAAAGATGGGAAGTGAGGGAGAAAGGTTGGGAGAGAAACATCGATGCTCCTGCATGCCCCCAACTGGGGACCTGGCTTGCAACCCAGGCATGTGTCCTGACTGGGAACTGAACTGGCAACCCTTTGATTAGCAGAACAGCACCGAATCCACTGAGCCATACCAGTCAGGGCCGAATCCACTCTTGACCATAGGCTTGGTCATTGTCTTAAGACATGTTTGTTTTGTCTTTTGGCTGCAGTAAGCTCAAGGGCTTAGTCCTTTTGAAGGAGTAATTGGTCGGGGTATGGGGGAGTGGGAGGGACTGAACCCATTTCTCCTGCTTTATGCCCTGATCATAGATCACATCTCCCATGTGTGCCTGCAGCACAGGATGGCGGCTCAGAGAGCAGTCAGCACCTTCTTGGATTCAGAACAAGTTGCCCGGGAGTTCCCAGCCCCTTCCCTTCTGCCTCTGTCTTTGCCCACAGCAATGCTTCTCTCTTCTCCCTACACTGGGGGAAAACAGATTTAAACCTTAGAAAAGAAGTCACTGTTCAGAAAAAGTGTTCATCTTCCCATCACTATTAAACATTGTCCAAGTCTGCAACATATTTTGCATTTCCGAAATATTGTCTTCTTAGGCTTTACGACAAGTCTAAGGAGGGGTTCCCGTCGGCGGGTCGCTTGGCATAACTCAACTGTACTAGTTTAACATGCATGACTCAATTACACAAGAGTTAGCTAATGAGCAATGGAGAAGAAGTTACAGGTTAAAACAAATGGCGCCCAAATGAATCAAGTGTCGCCTTTCAGATGCCCACCATTCAACAAAGACCTGGCAAGACATTTTCTTTACTGGGTATGAATCATCCGGATAAAAAGGAGAAACGAGGGCCACCTACGTTCAGAGCTTGTACAGTATGACCTCGAGGCCCAACATCTACCAGGAGCTTCCTTGCAAAAGGCCAAGCTCCAAAGAATAAAAGGGCTTACACATCAGCATTAAATAATTCTCTTAGAGATGCAAATTTCTAATTAGTTACTGTGGCAACTATAGAGGCCTAGAAGTAAGCCCCTTACACAATGAACCTGAGAGTTTACTTTTTTGATTTACTATAGGCCTGTAAGAAGCAGGGAGGAGGAAAATAAATATTGCTTTAACTGTGACAAGAGAATAAAGTGTGGCAAGTGAAGGGATTTCATCTTTTTGTTTGTATTCTGACAGGTCCAGGAGAAACATTAGACTTGACGCACACTCTCGCTGCAAAGAGAAGGCAAACCCTGGAAGGCGTCATAAAATCAACGTTTGTTATAAACTGGACCTACACATAAACAGACGATTTCCTAACCTATGTTGGCATTGCACTTCTTTAAAGTGGACAGGATCTAAGATTATTTCAAAACAGCATGTTTGGATGGCATGTGTGTGCTGTTTTATTTTGTATGTTTGGTTTCTGTTATTTTAAAACCATACGTAGGTCTTCAAAACTTTTGTGTAGCATAGGGAAAACAAAATCTTTATTTTTTATGGCTTATGGAGATTTTACTCTCCAAAATCTACTTATTGGTAAGTAATCTATTTCCCAACTTGGAATTCTACATGAAAAGAAAAGATAAAAGTACTAACAAGAAAGCCTGTGACATCAAGGATAGAATATTAATTTTGTGGAGACATGAACTGAAAAAAAAATTTGTCCCAATAGAATTTTTTAAAAATTCAGGATTAATTATTTAAATTAAAGTTCAGCAGATAAATGTCATGTTTTCCCTCATCTTTCAAAAGCAAAAAAGAGAAAAATTATTGTCAACAAAGTCGGGTAATATTTCCTCTGTGGCATATATTACTTTCATCTATCTTCTTTTCTAAATAAGTAAAATTTAGAGTCCCAGTACCTGCTCAAAATAGTTCATATTAAACCTTGGGATCTTGTAACTATGTTTTGTTCAGATTGTGAACTCACATATTCAGGAAATAAATAATTAATTAGAAACTGAGTGTGTTGGGGCAAGGCTAGATTTAGATAATATTTTAAACAAAGGAAAGGGAATCTTGCATGCTTTACAAAAGAATCTTCTTCACCCCACTCAACACTCCTCCTCTTTCCTTCACAATAAACTTCTCCCCTTCCTCTTTTCACAAGTTCTTCCCAAACTTCCTACTCTTCCTCTGCAAATTTTACCTATGTAGTTTCTCAATCTCAGTATCCTGCTCTGTGAGAATATGTAAATTTACAAAGAACAATGGTTTAAAATGAGTCCTGGGGTTGCTATTCAGTTTTTAATGAGAGTTTCTATAGACACAATTGCTTAATCCAGACAAGTGACTTTATTCTATAGAGAACTGGGCAGTCACAATACTTGATTCATGACACATTATCTATTGGCCTATGCAAGACTTTCTTTTATTTATATATTTGTTTATTTGTATTTAATAATATAAAAAACCAGCATGAACCCACCACCAAGCATGGGAACTAGAATTTTATTTAAAACTTCTATTATCACCCTGGCAGGGTGGCCCAGTTGGTTGGGGCATCATCCCAACACACCGAGGTTGCGAGCGCAATCCCTGGTCAGGGCACCTACAAGAATCAACCAATGAATGCATAGAGAAGTGGAACAACAACTGATGTTTCTATTCCTCTCTCTCTTCCTCCCACTTTCTTCTCTCTCTAAATTCAATAGTAAAAGAAAAACTTTTCTTACTAATGTCATTCTTCTCCATCTTCCTGCCTCCTTCAAGCCATCTTGAATCTTGTTGGGTGATTTTGATACTCTTCTCCTGTTTACATGTATTCCTAAAACTATATTGCTAATCTTTTAACTTTATAGTACTGTGCATCACTTCTGGAAACTTCATTTTTCATTCAACATTATGTTGCTAAGATTTACCCATAGTGCTGCAGCGCTGTAATTCATTCATTAGACTTACACGATATTACATTGTATAAATATGCCACAATTAATTTACACAACCTGTTTGTTTTGCTATTATAAATAGTGCAAAAAATATTTTCCAAATGTATCCAGGTGTGCATGACACCTTGCTAAAAGAGGAAATGACAAGTCAAAGGATATGTGAATTTCGCCTTACAACATAATGGCAAACAGCTTTCCAAATTGCCTATTGATTTAAACTCTCATTAGCAACGTGTAAGAGATTAATATCTTAGATTCTCTCCATCTTTAGGTATTATTAGATTTTTTTTTTCAGGAAGCACCCCTATTGTAAGGAAATTTAACATGAGCCGACCATATTCCCCAAATAAGATTTGCTGCCTCAAAAATACAAACATGCACATCGAGTAAGTACAATGCCTCTTGCTCAGTGGCAGGAGATAGGAGGCACAACACTTATCTTAGTAGAATTGCCCTAGCATGGACAGTTAAAGACCCTAGACAACTAAGTTTACATCATGTGGCAGGTCCCTGAATCTTCACTGGGTGTATCTTCTATCCTGTAACACTTTACCAAGGTATCCATGACATTAGACATTTTCTTCTTAAGAGGTTCAATTTGCAGTATGTCATCAGTACAATGGACAAGCATGATATTTTGTGAACTGTGAAGGATTTGGGTCCCTGAAGACTATGTCATGGTAGCAAGCATGAGAATTAACATAGTCCTAGTGAAAGAAACTGAGTATATACTGCTGTCACTGCCTGGAAAGAGACAATTTATTTTGATCCTCCCTCTTGATAGAATGAAAAATAAGGCGTTCAGCAGATCAATAACCTGTGTTTATTGCTGTAAAAACATTATGTTGGGAATGCACCTGCAATTGGGTCTGCCACCCAAAGTAATCCACTATCACTTGCTATGTATGATCTATCTTGCAAACATTCTCTGACCCATGGCTACGTCATTCCAATCCTGCCCCTGTGATCACATCAACTCCTTCTTTTCAGAAGCTACCGTATTTTTTGGACTATAAGATGCACTTTTCTCCCCCCAAATCTGGGAGGAATAATGGTTGTTAATGCTGCTGTTGAGTTCTGTTTACACTTACATTGGTGAAATATGTTATGTATGTTATTAAATATTTTACCACATTTTTTGCTTCAAAATTTTTTTCCTGGTTTCCTCCTTAAAAACTTAGGTGCATCTTATGGTCCAGAAAATATGGTAATCTCCCCCTACCTTTCTCTTATAAAGACACTTGTAATGGGAGTTAAGGGCTACTCATATAATCCAGGATAGTCTTTCCATGTCAAGATCTGTAACTTAATCACATCTGCTAAGAGCTTGTTTTCTTACAAAACAACATTTACAGCTTCAGGCCTTAGAACCTGATGTCATCATTGGGTGTCCACCATGCAGCCTCTGCCCACTTGTCCCCAAAGATTCATGCCTACCCCTCAAAAGATACATTATGCCATTCCCAAATCCATGAAAGTCAACCCATTAGAGAGCATAACTCAAGCCCAAAATTTCATCAAAATATCATCACCTCAAAAGTCCCAAATGTCATCATCTGAATTGGATATAGGTGAGAGTCTGGCTTTGATTCATCCTGGGGTAAGAGCCCCCCCACCATCTGTGGACCTGTTAAACTGGAAAACTAGTGATTTGCCTCCAAAATAAAATTGCGGCACAGGCTTAAATGGGAGAAATTAAAAACGTTTTCATCAAAGGAAACCATTAACAGAATGGAAGAAAATACCTGCAAATCATATATCCAATAAGAAGTTAGTATCCAGAATATATAAAGAACTCCTGCAACTGAACAACAAAAAACAAAGAAACAAAACCCAGCAGCCCAATTCAAGACGGGCACACGACTTGAACAGGAGATATACAAATGGCCAATAAGCATAGGAAAAGATGCTTGACATTACTGATCATTAAGGAAATGCATTTTAAAACCACAATGAGATACTACTTTACACTCATTAGGATGGCTCTCATCAAAAACAAATGAGCAACCCTGATGGATGGGGCTCAGTGGGTTGGGCAACATTTAGCAAACCAAAAAGTCACCTGTTTGATATCAAGGCATATGCCTGGGTTGTCGGCCAGGTCCTCCACTGGGGGCATGCAAGAGGCAACTGGTCAATGTTTCTCTCACACATCGATGTTTCTCTCCTTCTCTTTATCCCTCCCTTCCGCACTCTATAAAAATAAGTACATAAAATCTTTAAAAACAAACAAACAACCCAGAAAGTAACTAGTGATGACAAGGGTATGAAGAAATTGGAAGCTTTGTGCATTACTAGAGACAGTTGCAATGGTACAGATGCTGTGGAAAACAGTATTGTGGTTCCTCAAAAAATTAATCATAGAATTACCTTGTGATCCAGGAATTCTTTTCAGTATATAGTAAACACTAAAGAATTGAAATTAGAGACTTGAAGAGATATTTGTACAACCATGTTCATAGCAACGTTATTCACAATAGCCAAAAAATAGAAGCAACCCAAGTATCCCTGGATGGATGGATGGATGGATAGATGGATGGATGGAAAAATAAAATGTGGTATATACATACAATGGAATATTTTTCTGTCTTGAAAGAGAATTCTGACACATGCTACAATGTGAGTAAACCTTAAGGATATTATGTTAAGTAAAATAAGCCAATGACAAAAGGATAAATCTTATATGGTTCTACTTAAATAAGTTACCTAGTCAAATTCAGAATCAGAAAGTAGAATGGTGCTTGCCGGAGGTGGGGTTGGGGAAGAGACAGTGGGGAGTTAGTGTTCAACTGATACAGAATTTCAGTTGGGGAAGATGAAAATGAAAAAAAAAAAAGCTGTATTAGCAGATCTAATGTCTTTTATACAAGAAGATTTAGGAGAAAAGAATGGTGGAACTTTGTAGTCACAGGAAATGTTCAGGGAAGAAAACAGGTTGAGAACCTATAATTATGAGGTCAGCCAAAATGCAGGTTCCCTTTTCAAGCATAGAGTTAGAAGCAATGTCTCCCATAAATCTCACCTCCCGACACAGACTGGAGAGTTAAGCTAACTGTAGGAGAGGAGAAAACTTAGTGCCATCCTTCTGACAATGCTCATGGCTCTACCATTGCTGTGGAGTCCCAGGGGTGTCCAACCCACAACCCATGGGCCATGTGTGGCCCGGGATGGCTATGAATGTGGCCCCACACAAAATCATAAATTTACCTAAAACTTTTTTTTTACTCATCAGCTTTTGTTAGTGATAGTGTATTTAATGTGTGGCCCAAGACAACTGTTTTTCTTCCAGTGTGGCCCAAAGACACCAAAAGATTGGTGTAGACAAATGGTTAAGAATAGAGTGATATTTCCAATCAACTTCCCCAAGTAACCTTCACTTAAAGATTAGTATAAATTAAACTGACCCAGTAAAACACCATGTGGAAACCAAAGAGGGGAACTACCCATCTGTAAAATACTAATATTCATCGTGCCGGGCTCTGGTAGGAGGGGTTGTAGTGGAAAACAAGGGACAGACTAACCCGGGCTGCCTTTTCTCTCTGTGTGATGTACTGCTACTGTAACCATGCAAACTGGGCTTTGGTGGCTTGATGTCCTTGTATGTGACCCAACAATGTGTGTCGAAGGAAATAGGTTTTTTTAAACAGGGTTCCAACCTTGGCTGGGGGCTGAGAGCCTTCTTGCTGTGAGCCCTTCTCTCCCATGAGACCCAGAACTTCCCTTGCCCCCAAAAGTCTACCAGCCAAAACCATGCCCGGAAGTTCCCCATCTTGTTTTCTGTCCTTAAGCCAGTCACACAAACAGATCTCCATCCTCTGTGGAATGGGCACTTGTGGGTTTCAGTCACCATCTTCTTGCAGCAGCTTTCATTGAGGATCTGGGGTACACGGCTCCCAGTCTCCCTGTAGCGGTCCAGGAACCATGTGCCATAGCCCAGGGAGGCACACATCCTTGCGTTGGATCCTGCCTCCAGGATGGGGTTGAGCTCCCATCCGTGGGGGCGTCTAAGACCCTGGCAGGGCCAGCATCTCCTGGTCCCATCAGCATTCCTGTACTATGCATGGAGCAGGGCCAGAGGCCTAGAATGTCCAAATGCCAAAAGCCCAGAGAGACAGTTTGCATCGAGCTCCAAAGCAAGAGAGTGACTTCTCTGTACCAAGCACATGAGCGAGAGAGAGGGAGCTTTTCCCTCCTTTACTTTAAAAGGCCCTCCTGAAATCCCACTCGCACAAGAAGCCATTGGGAGTGTCCGCTTTTCCTGCAGTGTGTTGGTGTTTGCCATTTCTGTCAGTTCACCAGTGTCTTTGACCCTCTTTCGGCTGCCATCTTTAGTCAGGGCAAAAGTTTCCCGGCAGTGGGCAGGTGCACATGCATCTGTAAGTCCAGGGTGGGGTATCTGGCCCCCACAGCTCACAAAGGCACTGTGTGAGCTTCCCCACCCCCACCAGCTTGTCACCAGTGACTTCTCACAGCTACATTTACAATTTGCCCTGGGCAGCAGCCCCCTTCTGAAGCTCCTCCCTTCAGAAAGGCACTGGGAATCCGTTAATCCGCCTATATTGCCCTTAGTTATACAATATGCCTTTGAACACTGAGCCTTTGCTCCACTCTTTGGGCACCCTTTGCCACCCTCTTGCCTCTTGCAAGATTGGGGGATTCCCCTATTTTCCAGGGACCTATGCTCTGACCTACCGAGTTCCCTTACTGTTACCTTGTGCATTCCACAGGGCTACCTGCTTGTCCCCTCCTTTTAGTGCCTTCCTCCATAGCGAAGTCCTCCATGTCGCCAGGTTGGATGGCCTGGTTGGTGTGGCCGTGACAATGGACGCTTATTTTATCACTATAAAAATGTCTAATGATTAAAAGGCCATGACATAGCACTCAACCACAAACCTCTTTCTGTTCCTCCCATGAAGCCCCTTCGATTCAAAATGTTCTTTGATGGGACCAGGAGTGGTTCTCATTCTACCAGGCTGCAGAGACACCTGCATTTTTTATCTCTACCTTTTACTCAGCGCACACAGTTAGTGTGTAACTGATGAAACACCGTTCCTTGGAGTGGCCCACAATCACGCCCTATCTCCCCCCAACCCTGCTCTGGCCCCACTATAGCAAGGCTGCCTCTGGGTCCGGTTCCCTCACTCACACCTGGTAATAAAACCAGTCCTGGGTTTGTCTAGCCCGCTTACATCTTAGTCTTTTTTTTCTTCTCCCACTTCTGTCTACGTGAGCAAAAGGAATGACAAAACGGGGAGGGAAACCCTCCCCACAAGCACTGACCCCTTTCTTTCCTCTTACTGGAGATTATTGGGAGGGGTGAACCAAACACTCAAAAATGTCAAAGCTAGAAGGTGTCACAGCTGAAAGGGAGCCTAAGAAAGAGCCAAAAAGAGAAAAAGAAACAGTACATGTGATTTAAACCATAGGATGACTCCATAAGATTTGAAAAGACAAGCAGGATGGACTTTAAGACTGATGTGGGCAGATCTGCCAGTATAGACCTGTGGCTGGAGGTGGATACTGGTCTATCAAAGCATTCCGATTGTGGTACCAATGTTCTAGGGCAAGTCGACGTTGTTCCCAACGCTCCCTCCTTGCTGCTTGGCCCTGCAAAACTATTCGTTCTGAATTTATTTACTCTGACCAGACCTGGAGTCCCAGCAACGACTGGTAACTCCAGAGATTAGATGACAAAATCACTTTAGAGCCTCTTAACGTACCTGCTGGCAGGCTCAGCTGTAGGCAGCATCAGGAAGGTGTCTCTGAACTCCCCTCCGGAATGCATCTGAAGTCGCGCTTCCCTGGACTGTGTGAACTTTGTCATCTCAGCCTGTGTGCACTGCGCTTCTCTTAAACAAGCTTTAAGTCCGGCTTCCGTCAGAACATTCACCATCACCTCCTAAAAGTTTCTGAATAACAGTCTTTGAAAATTAAATACTTTTCTATGGCTAAATCCCATACCTCTGTTTTGGCAGGCTAGTCAAATGGGAACATATTTTCATTTGGAAAATGCAGAGGGAACTCTTCTCAAAAACAAGTGTTCAACTGTTATTTCTAAAACAAATAGTAATTTAAAATCCAGCAGCTGTGATCATTAACTAACATTTTAACTCTTTGGACCTGCACAGAGAGAATTGCAGCAAGCATGAGATGCTAGGAATATCAAATGGTACCTTGTATGAGAGTCCACTCAGTAGTCAACATATTTCACCCAGATTAGATACTTTTATTTTGAAGTGACCCAATAGCCGGAAAACACTGTGTATGAGTCAGTGTGTCTATTTGGTTCTGTAGCAGAGCTGAAGGGCTACCCATCCCCACATTTCTTCCATAACTACTCTGAGACTGATCATTTGGGTGCCATTTGACATTCCACAGCCTGAGAAGCTTCCAGAAATCCCTACTCAAAGCAGCAGCTGGGAATCCCTTCAATTCTACCATCCTTTCTTTCCTTAACTGTTCCAAGTGCCTTCACCCCACCCGCAAGTGTCTCTACTTCTTCTCTTCAGCCTCTAGAAAATCAGCAGCCTCCTCTTACAACTAAACGTGGTGGTGATGCTGTGTGTCCCCTCCACCTACTGTGAGAGCCTCACCTCAGTAGGTGAGAACTGTGAGAACAACCTTCTCTGAATCTCTGCTGCTCCACCTGCAAAGTGAGATCAGTAGTACTCATTAAGGATGTAGGGAGCATAACGCAAATGCAAAACACTGGTGCATCTTTTCCTTAGGTAAAGAAAAGCTCTGAAGGATATTCTAGAAGAATGGAGTATTGTTTTCTACTTGCTCTGAATGTGTTATAGCACCAGGGTTGGCAGATGTTTATAAGGGTCAGGATTGAAGGGTCTTCTCTCCATGTGACTCTGGAACAGGTTAGTCTAAAATTTCATTTGTGACTTGGTGAGCAATTTTCTTTCTCTGCGCCAACTCACCAGCCTAAACTTCCTGAGTTTAAGCCTCTTCTCTAAAACTGAGTTGATGGAAAGCTGTTGACACCCATCATGATAGATTTGCTGTGTTTTAGCATTATATTCAAATGGCTATAACAGCATATGAAGACATTAAAATCCATATAAATGTATACCACCATTTATACAATGGTAATATCTCCTAATTCTAGACATATACTTCTCACATTCAGTGCCACAAAAATTACTGTCAACATCTTGTTTCTGACTTTTCAACAGTAAGTGAATTACTTCCAAGTTTATATTGTAAGAATGCCCAAGCAGCATCATAAGTGAGTTAGTTACACTAATATGGTGAAATGCAAGTGGCTTTTGGGATAAAACACCTTTTTTTTCACTTCACAGTGTTGTGATCAAGTTTTGGAAAATGAGTAGCTTTCAGGATTTACTGGTCTGCCTTGGAATCATTGCTGGTAGTCATTCCACTGGTGACAAGGTTGGTTAAACTCAAATATTACCATGAAGGTTTCACTTTGCACTGGCCCAATCAAAGCATGATCTCAGATAAAATTTAAAAAGGAGTTAATAATTTAACATTCTAATATACTCAATATGGAGAAACTATTTCTATCAGTTACCTATAAGACTATTACTTATTTAATATTTTAACTAATATAATACCATTTAGGCCAGATAGCACCCTTATTTAAACCAACTTTTTTTTTTTAAAGACAAGGAGAAGATTAAGCATCTCAGACTTCAGGCTCTTGTAAATCCGTTTATAATGGACACTCCCAGATTTGCTGGGGGGAACCAGTACTAAGACCTACTGGAATCACCGAGTATCTTCTCCATTAGCCAGACTGGAGCCCCTCATTGAAAGCCGAGGTTAGCCTACAGTCGGAGGTGCCCCCAAAAGGAGGAAAGGACAGCTGGAAAAGAAGCTTCTTACCCTTGATTCCAATGCATACGGGGTCAGGAGAGGATATAATGCTTGTAGAGGGGATTAACCCCCTGCTGGTCCTGCTACGTCTGAGAACACTGAGCCCTCTACCCCCACCCCCATCATGGATAACTCAGAATAATTTCCTGACAACAAATGTCCATGCTCAAAAGTGTCACTGAGGTATAACGTCTGCAAGCCCCACGTTTCCCCAAAGGCTTCTTCTCCGACAGAGAAGTAACTGCGAGGGTGGAGTGCAGGACTTAGTGGTGCTGCTCTGAGAAAGTGAAATTTCAGGACAATGCAACCTTTAAAGCAAAACAAATGCTAAAATAGCTTCCTCTTTATATAAACGTATAGAGTCAGTGAGTTCTGGGGTTATCTAAGTAAAACTGTCATTTCAGAGCCTAAGTCCCCAGGAATTAACCAAATACAATTGATCAAGCCCAGATTTTTCATCTAGAAAACAGGCAGAGGAAGAAAATATGCTTGCTTGTGGTCTGTCTTCCTTTAAAAACAAACAAACAGACAGACAGACAGACAGACAGAAACTGCCTTCAGGTGGTCAATGGCTGTTAAAAGTGTTTCTCCTAAACCTCTGTGTGCCGAACACTGGAGCTGGGGTGCACAAGACGTATTTGTGTTTAATCCCTCGAGTTCATCTCTGCTGCCCCTGCCCTCTGAGGTGGTTATAAAACCTCAGGTCGAGGACTCTGTGTACCTTGCCTGGTAACATTTAACACAACACTCTGTGCAATGCACGCCTAGTAAACACTTGCCCACCATCACGCTGGTGACACTGATGGAGGTGGCTGGGGTTTGTTTTGTTTCATTTAGTCCTGTGTTGAGTCAGTGGTGCCTAAACAGCCACTAGTTCAAACCTCAAGCTGATAAACTTGCAAGTTTCACCTATGGGAAGCTAGTTACTTGCTATTCAGCCCCACCTCCTACAACCTCTCGGTGGTGTATAAAAGCCAGAGAGAGTCCATCATTAGCAAGTGTGAATAATGCTCGAACAACACCACCAGATTGTGTTTGTCTAAAGTGCCAAAGCGAATTGTTCATTAGCATTTCTGAAAAATACTCGAATAGCACCAGCAAAGGGTGTTAAACCATTCCAGATTGTTGGTGAGTTTTTTGCTTAGGGGAGGAAAAAAAACTATGCTTCATGGATGAGGGTCAGTGTCCCCCCATTTTACAGGGGCGATCAAAAGAAATACAGGACAGGGGGCAGTAAAGATGGGGGGCTTCAGCTTCCCTGTGAGCTCATTTTCCTGTCTGCCTGTGAGGAGCATGGAGGAGGAAAACTAAGTGTCCATTGGCTTTTAATTCCATTTCCGTCACTACATATCATATTTTTATTCCTTTAAAACTATTTTCTATCGCCTTACATAGGTCATAAGTTTTCTGCTTTAGGTCATTTGTAATAAGTTTTTTGCTTGGCTAAAGGATCACGTTGCCTAAAATTTAAATTATTAATAGAGAACAGCACAAAAAAAGTACTTCCTTAGTGTATTCTGAAGGAAGACCAAGTAAATAGTATTAGAGCCATAAACTGGCATTGTATTTGCTTCAGATGCTTTGAAACATGTAATTATGAAGACAACTCCTTGTGAACTTGTCCTCATTAACTTAGTAATTAGCAAGATCTCGTTTGATCTTGGAATTCATTAGACATTGCAGTTGGATGACTGATTTGATTTTAACACATCAGACTCGACAAATTAAGGCGATAAGAAAAGAAATATGATTGTCTTGATTACATTTTACAAGGCTGCACTATGCCTAATTAAACAGTTTTACAGTAGAAATGTTTTTAAAGTAGCATTATCACATTTCTTTTTGCACAAAGGCAGCAGAAACTTCAGCCAGTGAAAGGCGGCCACGGGTTACGTCACAGCGTTGTACAGCTAAGCTCCTTTCCTCGTCAGCTCACCACGCAGGGCTGCGGGTACGAAAAAGAGGTGGCAAGGTGGAGTTCAGGAATTCCTTTCTGCCCTTTAATTCCCAAAGCAGCCCCTCTATATTCTAGAATTGTGTTCAAAATTCCACCCAGTGCAGTCAGGTAAGTCTCGGTTCTAGTCTGGTACTTGGCAAATAACTTCTTCATCAATTCTTTTAGTAAATTGTGTTTGACCATTCTTGCCACTTCCCGCACTTGTTGCAAGTGTGCCTTTAGGTCCTTCAGAAGTGAATTTCATATTTCACATAAGTTCTGTGAAGGATGCTAGAACCCAGGACAAATTTGAAATGACAGCCACTGTGTCCTTTACCCCGAGTTCTATTAGCCCCTCCCCCTTGGAAATTCCTTCTCTCCTCCCTGCCAAGAGGTGATTTGTTCATTCTGCTTGGGGAACATGCTACAGAGCAAAGCAATCCCCCCAACAACCTCCATCAAGTTTCTAAATGTTAAAAAAATGTTAATTGCCTTTCTATTGCTTCCACCCATTAACCACAGAAAAATTCTTCTAATAGTTAATAGCATACATAAGCTCTCTTACAAATACTGTTCCTCGGACTGAACCTGCCAGGCTCCCCGACACAGCTCTCAGTTCCTTCCCTTCCGAATCCTGTCCGCTTCCTCCTGGGCCGCTGCTGCCTGTCAGATGCAGTGGCAACTCCAAACACGGAGCAGGACACAGGGACTGGCGGGTTTGTGAAAAAAGGTACTGTCACCACCTCCCTAGTTCTGGACACCATATATCTCTTAACAGAAGCTGGCTGCATTTGTTTTGGGGAATAACTTGGCTTGACTTGTTGCAAAAAGCAGAGCATGAGATAAGAGGTTGTGTGCACATAAAATCGATAGTGTTTGAGAGTAAGTAGAATTAAGAAATGGGAATAGGGGATACAAAGCAGTACATTGCCCAGTTGGTCACCACTGTGGGTAACTGGAACTCTGTCCATCCAGGACCCTCTGATGTGCTGAACAGAACATGCTTCAGAACTTTCTGCCAGGGAACAAATGAAGAACACACGAACCCACTGGCTACCCTCCCTGAGTGATTCAGGGCCATGGGATGTCATTGGTCATGAGCTGTCCAGTCCCTTACCCTTCCAGGCCTGCACATGTGCAAGTCCAGTTCTGCCATCACAGAAGCCTTAGTGCAAAAAAAAAAAGCAAGACATAAAAGCTGTGAAGTGCCCATGTGTGAAGCTGCTACCAATAGCAATGGCTTCAGGAAGAGGCAGACTGAGGAGGTGTGAGGCAGGGGACAAGAGGTGCCCTGCACAGGCAGCTGGGTCCCAAGGCCGAGCAGTGTTTAACTTGCGGTCTACTGACTCCATGACCTTCTGTTCTTTTGTACCGCTGGGCTTATTGTTGCTATTGTCGGAGTTTTCAAAAGTTACAGAATCCCAAATATTTTAGAGGTCCACTGGACCTTTGAGATTATTTTAGAGATAAGGAGACTGCTTCACAGATTGGGGAAACGGTTTTTCTGAAGTCGCAAATCCAGTGTAAATAACTACCTCAATGTGCCATGCGACTTTGTAGAGAGCCTTTAAACTACACATGTGAGGAATATTCCTTAGATGTCTGAAACATACAGATGAATTAAACCGATCTGAATGCCATCACCTTCTTTAGGACCTTTCTTATAGTTTGGTTCTGCTGATTACAAAGATATTTATTTAGCTTGCTGAGGTTCCCATTTATACTGGAATTTGTTACCAGAAGATGCAGCAAATCATTGTCTGGACTCTACTTCTCTTTATCTTATTACTAATGCCCTTAAAGTGTTTATGGGCTTTTTAAATTGTTGTAGCATTGAAATCTAGCAGCATAAATAGCAATACGTTCAGAATGAATATATTCGGAAGCAGGGACAGCTGGGGAGAGGCCCGGAGCCATCCTGCCTGGGTGCACCATGGGTTGCTCAGGGCCCGTGAGCACCTGGTGAGTTACCTTACCTCTCCCTGCCCCATTTTTCTCATCCGTAAAATAGGTACAATTACAGTACCATGCCATGAGGCTATTAGGATGCTTCAGTGAGTTAATATTTATAAGCCCCTTAGAATAGTGCCCGACACAGAATAAGTTTTATTAAAATAATCGGACATTGAAACTGGTCTCTGGGAGTGGGGAGGGTTGTTTGTTTTGTTTGTTTTTTTATATCATTGTCAAGGCTACTTATTTAATTCATACTATCTTAACTTTTTTCTCTCAAATGTAGAAGTTGGACATGTCTGTGGTTGCATATATTTGTATATATATCTCATATACTATTAAAAGGTAAACAGACATATTAACAATTTCAGGAGTTTACTAGAGCAAAAACTGATGTGAGTCAGGCAGCATCCACCCTACCACATGGAAAGGGGCTCTAAGGAGCTGTGCAAATTCACAGAATGAAAGACTTTTACAGACATAAGGGAGAGGAAGCAAGGAAGTTCTATGAGGCAAAAATGCAGATTGGTTATTGCAGAGTTACTTTCCTTTTGGGCATGGGAGGGGCCCATCAGGTAGGTGACCTAACTGTTTTTGGTGAGACAATTCCTGATTGGTGGGTTTAGGATTCCATTTCTGGGAAAGCCAAAACTGTGATTAAATCTTCAGTTGGTCATGTGGGGATTAGCATAAGTGACTCCATTTTGGGCCTATTTCTTGTTTTTTGCAGTACTTTATTTCATTTATTTATGCACAATTTCCTCTTTTGATATGAAATATAATAAAAGCATTTCTTTACCAAGTCCTGGGTTTTGAAAATATTGTCGGCTTAAAAATTTTCACCCAGTTTTTAGTTACAATAATTTTAAAAAGGAACAATTGAACAACGACAACAATGAATCCAACAAAGTAGAAGAAATAAAGATGTTTGAATTGTGTTTCCTGATACAACTTTAAATTGTAGTAACCGCCCAGATGGGGTATTGTACTAATGGTTCTTTCAAAAGATTTCATGCCCCTCTGAATTGAAATAAATGTATTCTACATTTGAGTTGAAATTCAATGTGAAATTAATTATGATACCTTTTCCATCAAGTGGAAATAGCAGTACTTATATCCTCCTCCTCACAAGGTTTGTAAAATTGGAAATTTCAAAACAAAATTTTAAATGCAACACTTCTATTGTTAATCAGCCCTCTGCCCATATAACTGGACTCAAAAATAAGTCATTAAATATTCCACAAACTTTAAAATAGTCTGTTTGCAGAAGTTATTATTTGTGAATGGATGGATTCAGGCATTCTTCACGAGGCTGGAAAAGCGGCCACATTTCCTTTAGAAAGTTCAAAAGCTGCCCTGCTCCTCGCTGACAATTGCAGGCACACAGTCAGAGGGGACTCACAAGTCGCCCTGGCAGAACAGAGTAATTTAGAAACTTACTGTCCATCTCCTGTCTATTTGAACGGTCTTAACAAGGTAGTATCTGCAGGATTATTTTACTTCTTGGATTTTCAACAAAAATGCCTGCCCCCTCTCCGCTCTGTTTGCAGCCGGAGCACCAGCTCAGACATCTGTAAACATGCCGGCTGTTTAAAAGGAAATTCTGGGACTTAATGAAGTCTGCACATCGGCAGGCCTGGCCTGCTGGGTTCAAGACACTGAAAGCAACCGCCGGGAGAATTTCTCAGCCTTTAGAAACTGTCTCAGTTCTGTGAGTTTGCTCAAGTGCATGAAGGCTGTTTGCAAGGGAGGACGCCTGCTGCGTGGGTTTGCTCTCCTCCCGGGAGCTCAGAAAAGGTGAGAGGGCTCCTCCATAGCTTCTCTTTTCCTTGAACTGACACAATAGTTTCTTCAGCAGGTCCCTCTGGCAGGGAGTTCTCCCTCTCGCATCTCTCACACTGGGACATTTTTCCACATTTCCAGGATTAGGGCCACTTTCACTTAGATCTATGTGTGCTGCCTCCACATACAAAGGAGCACTTGGGGACAGGATTAGTAGGATTAGAAGAGATTCACATATGTCCAGTTCAAGCAATTGGTATTCAAAGCTTTACACTTTCAAATGCCACCAAGAGAGAGAAAAGGAACAAGGAGCTTGCTTTGCATTTCAGCACCTTCAAGAGAGGAACAGAGCTTTTGATTGGTGTTTAAAGCAGAAGGGATAAACAGATTCCTCTTCGGTTTAATCCAGTCCGGCCCACTCGGCCCCAAATCTGTGGAAACAAATAGCAGTGCTCCCAGGCTCTGAAATCACAAACTTCTGCGTGCTGGTGGCTGCTGCCGTTCCAAGGACCACGCCGCAGAGCGTGTGTGTGCAGCAGGCTCCTCTGCCAGTCGTGATTGCTGGTGCATAGGTCGGCATTTCTTTAGGGCCTCCCTTGCCAAATACTTGTGACTCTACCTGCACAGGTGTGCCAGTGACATTCGGCTTCGCAGCACTGACATAGCAGAGGTTTGATTTGTTTGCATGTGTTGGCCTTGGGCGGGGTAAGGGGTGTTATGAGTGATGGAAAGCAAAGGAAAATGTACCAGAATTACACTTGAAATCTGAAAACCAGTTGTTGAAATAACGAAATTGTGTCTTATTCTTGCTGTGGAGACAGAAGTAGACACACCCCACCCCCCATTCAGGCAACAGGACTGTTTTTCTTACCAATCCATAGTTTTCCCCCTCAATCCCTTATTCCTATAAAGGCCTATTTTCCTTTATAAAGGAGCAAAATATTAAGGAAAACAACTGCCACCATTTTTAGGTTATACATGTTACTGTATCACCACAGATTCTGTAACTCCCACTAGCAAATGTGTAAGAAAAGCTTTGCTCTAGGTTATATCATATTTTATAGTTTACCTGGCAACAAGAAAGCCTTGATTATAAGATTCTATTTTGATGTATTTTGGTAGTACTTTGATACCTTTTCTAGTGCTGTGGTATTTTTAAAGATTAACATCTCATAAACTCTGGAATGTGACTTTCAAAGAAAAGGTAGTGCTAAAAATCGTACCCCTTTATCATGGATTAGCCCCTTTCTAAATTCATTTTATTAGTGAGAAAAGATTTACATTAGTTGTCATTAGACCTGAGGTCCAGTCCCAAATCTGTTATTAATTAGATATTAACCTTAAACAAGTCACTTGTTTGGGGAGGGGGTGTTTTGTTTGTTTGTTTTGTCCATAAATTCCTTATGTATAAAATAAAGAGGTTGGACTAAAATTTTAATAGCTTGCATTCCTCAAATTTTACAATTTATAAACTGTTTTTACATATGTCTTTAAGGTGTTTTTGAGCTTAAACATTCTATTTTTCTCTTCATAATCATTTTGAAACAAAGCCACTTACGTAGAACAGTTGCATAGAACCACTGCATGACAAAAAAGTTACCTTTGAATAAATTAACTGTAACAGCTCTGGAGCAGTAATTGTTTGGAATATATGTTCTAAATAGGGCACCACCTCTGTAAGACATGATCTCAAATACCAAAATATTTGTGGGGTACCAAATGACAACTCTTTGTCTTTAATTTTATATATATATATATATTTTTTTTTCAGATTATTTTCTCTCTACTGTTCAGATTCAATTGTTTTATCTTCAGATTCACTGCTTCTTTATTCTGTCATTTTCTTTCTTCTCTTGAACCCATCTAATGGGTTTGAGATTTTTATTTTGTTTATTGTATTTTTCAGTTATAAAATTTGGTTCTTCTTTATATTACTACATTTTTGATGAGGTCTTCTACTTTTTCATTTGTGTGTTTGTAATTATTCATTGAAGCACTTTTTAAAGATTTTATTTATTTATCTTTAGAGAGAGGGATAGGGAGGGAGAACGAGGGAGAGAAACATCAGTGTGCGGTTGCCTCTCGCACTCCCTCTACTGGGGACCTGGCCCGCAACCCAGGCATGTGCCCTGACCGGGGATCGAACTGGCGACCTTTTGGTCTGAAAGCCAGCACTCAGTCCACAGAGCCACACTAGCCAGGGCCCATTGAAGCATTTTTATTATGGCTGCCTTAAAGTCCTTGTCAGATATTTCAACATCCTCGTCATCTAGATGTTGGTAGCTGTTGACTCTTTTCTCATTCAAGTCGAGGTTTTCCTGAGTTTTGGTATGATGAGTCATTGTCAGTGTGTCCTGGACATTAATGTTACGAGACTCTGGATCTCATAGAAATCTCCTATATTAGAAGACCTCTGTGGAAACCAGTCTAGTGGGGAGGGGGCAAGGGGGAGAGAGACACTGACTCTGCCACTGGGTGGGGATGTAAGTCCAGACTCCCTGATCCCTCTGTTCAGACTTTGACAACAATCATTCAGAATGGACGGTAGATGAAGCACAGGTTTTGGAGCCAGACAACACTGAGTTGAATCCTGGCCCCCCATTATTTACTCTGTATTTTTCAGTTATAAAATTTGGTTCTTCTTTATATTACTGTATTTTTGATGAGGTATTCTACTTTTTCATTTAAGTGTGTTTGTAATTATTCATTGAAGCATTTTTTAAAGATTTAAAAAAGACTATGTAAAATAATCTTATCAAGCCTCAGTTCCCCCACCCCTAAATAGGGACGATATTAAATACCTTGGGGGCTGTTTCCAGGATTAGAAATACTACATGTGAAGAGCCTAGCACATAGTAGGTGTTCAACAAATATTAAGCACCTCTAGTTATAAAGTAAGAGTCAGTGTATTTCTGAAGGATGTGTGATTGAACACCCCATGCATGAGTTTCCTAATGGATTTAAACTTCGCAGCTCTATTCTCTCCATATATTTTCCTAAACAATTCTGTTTTTAAAAAGTTAATTTATATGTGATACAAATATAATATATATTTTTAAAACTCCTCCTGATGTCAGTGGCACCACTTACAGGCCAATACCTTCTGATTGATTGATTTGCACCTTTATTTGATTCTTAAAGTACTCCAATGACTTCACACAACTGATTTAAAAAAAAAACTTCTGCTGAAAACTTCTCATGCTAAAAAGTAATTTCACTATACTGTGCTTAATTTTCATGGATACCATATTTCTCAGTAAGCCTTATGGATTTCTTTGTGAGTTATCCTTCTCTTGTTTCTCAGTATTATATTTATGTTTATTTTTCATTGTGGTAAAGTACACATGACGGAAGATTTACCATCTTAGTTGTTTTTAAGTACATAGTTCTGCAGCGTTATGCACGTTTCATCGTCATGCAAGCAATCTTCAGAACATTTTCATTTTACAAAACTAAAGTTCTATACCCAATAAACACAAACTCTCCATTCTCTCTCTCCCCCGCCCCAGCAACCACCACTCTTCTTTCTGTTTCTGTGAATCTGACTCCTCCACTTACCTCACAGAAGTGAAATCACACAGTATTTGTCTTTTTGTGACTCCATTACTTCACTTAGTGTTCTCAAGATTCATCCATGTTGTAGCACTAGTCAGATTTTCCTTCCTTTTTAAAGCTGAATGATATTCCATTGTATGTATATGCCACGTTTTGTTTATCCATTCATTCACCAATGGCATTTTGGTTGTATCCACTCTGGCTATTCATGAATAATGCTATGAGCATGGGTCCTCTCCAAGATCCTGCTTTCAACTTTTTTGGATATATACCCCAAAGTGGAACCTCAGTAATACTTGGAAATATGTGGATCTTATTTTGGGAGAAATGAGGAACTGAGTCTTCCTTTTATATAGCTATACACTGTGTGTAAAATGTTTAAATGTTGGTTATCACTTTGGAATCTAGAAATATCAGTTAAAATGCATATGGCTGTGTATAACAGAATACCCAAGTGAGTGGCTTTAACAATATAAAACATGTATTAGACTCAATACAAAGATGGTTGAGAAGGTGATCCAGGCCTGGCCTGGTGGCTTGATAATCAATGCCTGCCCTTCCTTCCCTTCTGCTCTGACACTAGGTTGGCTTCTCATTCTCATTCTCATTCAACAAAGTGGCAGCCACAATTCTAGTCATTTTTACACACAAGAAGCAGAAAGTAGAAATAAAAGAGACTTCGTTTTGTCCAAGAAGAAAATAGCTCTTCTAGAAGCCTCCATCAGGCTACCTCTCATTCTCATTGGCCAGAACGGGACCATATGGCCACCTGTACCTCTAGTGGAGTAAGTAAGCATCTGACCAAATGGAAATAGATGACCATGACTGAGACCAGTCTTGAGTCCTCCCCTCACTGTGAGCACATTGTCAAATACGAAAAATTAGACGGCTGTTTACAAGGAATACAAAGAGGGGTGACTTGAACAACCGCCAGTATCTGTGTGGAAGCCCAGGGCCCCCAGCGCTGCAGCCCCCCCTGTGCTGAGCGGATGGCTGCATAGCCGTGCCCAGAGTGGAACCCCTGGTGCCTTCTCGCAGTGCACCTGTGTATGTGTGACGTGGCAACCATCCGTATTTCTTAGTCCATTTGCTTCCCATTGCTTCCCAAAGATTCTTCATATCTTTTATCTCTTCAAATCCCCAACAACCCATTCCCTAACTCTCATGTTTAGCTGGGACCTTGCTTCTTATCTGACTGAGAAAAAATAGGATTCCAAGACATTTTCCAAATGCAGCCTTCCTGCACCTGGGTCTGTTTACTGTCTTCCTTCTTGCTGTCCTTTCTGTGTTCCTACGTAAAACCTGTCCCCTCCACTTGTGTGTAGTGTCCATCCCTTGTCACCTATTCAAGGGCATGGATACAGCAATTGTCCCCTCTCACCTCTGCATCATCAGTTTCTTCTCACTACTAGCTACATCATTCCCATAAATATACAAGCATTCTGTCATTTCTCCCATATTAAAAAAATACTGCTCCAATATTGTCCCATTTTCCTGCTTCTGTTTTTAGCAAAACTATTTGAAGGTTTCTACAGTTACATTCTCCATTTTCTCCCATCCCATTTTTTCTGAAATTTACTCCATTCTGACTACTACCCCCACTCTACCATTAAAACTCTTCTACTGCAGATTGTCAGTGACTTCCATATTGATAAATCTTAGCCTTCTTCTCACCAGACCTGTCAAGAGAATTTGACACTGCTGATGACTGCCTCCTCCTTAAAACTTTGGGGTTTTTCTGTTTTGGTTTTTCCCCTACCATGTTGTTTAGAGGGACTGAGAACTTGTCACACTGCATTCTAAAACTACTGAATTCTGTATCTCAATTTTATTTTTGAAAGTCACAGCCCTTTCCACCCCTTACCTACTCCAACTTCGGAGAGGTACTTTGGCATGGGCATGTTTCTTATTACTAGTTCTCAACTTGCCAGGGTGTGTGGGCAATAAGAAAGGATGGATCCCAGCTTTAATAGTGAGGGGAGATAAAGAACTTTAAAAAGAATACCAGGATAATATTTTTACAAGGAAAACTGGAAAAGAATAAAGCTGGACAAATACTGTTGCCTGGATAGAATATATGCAGAAGACAAGGTGAGAATTCTCTTTTTTCAAAAGTGTGATTTTAAAAGGTTTGGAAAACACTATTGTTTAATCCCCACAATGACATATATCCTGAGTATCAGTTTCATTGTGCAGATGACAAGATGAAAGTTCAGAAATAGTAAGAAACTTGTGTACACTTGCACAGCTGGTAAGCAGTAAATCCTATCCAGGAAATTTGATGGGTTGTGAAGTCTTTCATGTATCATATCTGCCTCTGGTCTTCATCATAAGGAGGGCAGCTCATCAATGGGGGAGTGGCGTATCTTTGTTTACAATGTAAGAGTTATCGAAACAATCTCTTATTTATAGCTCCCCTAGAGCTCATCTTTCCTATAAGCCCATGGCATTTGCAAGTTTTGGCCAGAAGACTAAATTTCTTTTTAAAAAACTGCATAATATTCTTTATGTATTTATATTCTTTGCTGACATTTACTTTCATTCCCTTTGTTACTGATGGCCTTACCGAAGGGGCATGAAGGACACCACAGACGTTGAGAGGAACTATTTTTGGTTATTCTAGTCCTGTCTTAAAAAAATGTTTTCAACCCCAATCTGCATAGGCCCTTCAGTTTTTAGTCTACTTAAAACCCTTAAGGTGAATTGGTTATAGACTCTTGGTCAACATCTTTCTCGCCACCCATATCTTGTAGCAATACTTTTCTAATGAGTGTCTGTTCTTGGAATTACTTTCCTCAAAGGTATTATTTTTCCATTTAATATAATTACATTAATTAATAAATCTAATGGGAGCAAAAGAGCTATTATCCCCTGCTTCACTTTTTTAGGAGGCAAAGTTTGAAGATGAAGAGACAGGGCAATTATAGCAAGTGTAGTTGAAAATTGTATACATAATTGCTTTTGGTTTCTTTTTATATGAATAAGTCACACATAAAAGCTTTTTTTCAGAGAAAAAGAATTTTGACTCTGGAAATTATTTTAAAATAAGCTTATAAATCATGTTGACAAAATAAAAATGATCTTTTTCTCAGTGTAAGTTTCTAGTCTTATAGTCTTATTTAAATGATTACATTACATATTACATTATGAGCAATTGAGACACTGAAGCTATCCTTCAATAAAAAGCTAGAAGTTTTTTTCTTCTTTTTGGCAATGTGAAAAATTAAGAACTTGTTTGGGAGCACTGTCCAGCAGGACTAGGGTATCTATGGTACTGACTCTCAAAAATTCTATTTCTTAGCAGGCTTTCAGTCTGATAGTGCTCCCAGTTTTCTAGTTCATCTCTGGGGCACTTGCTAAGCCTTCCCAGTACTCAGAAGTACCATCCCCCAGGGATTCCTCAGGGTTCACTCTCAGAGCTCTGTCTCAGGCAGCTTGCCTGGTTTAAGGCACCACAGGATGTATGAATGGTGAAGCAGAGTGCCAGGGAGTGCCATGGGCATTGAAACAAGATCAGCAACGGGCTATATCTCTGCCTTTGGAAAACAGTGGCAAATGTGCTCTGTATTAGAATATTGTATTAGCATCAATGTTACAATTTCCACAAATTTATAAAGTAAACATATTCTGGCAGTGCTTTCATACATTCAATTACATAAAATAGACTTAAGGGTAGAATTAAGTTTATGAACTGTGAACTGAAGTACTTAGTTTACAGTTCATAAACTGTACTAAATACTATGTACTAAATACTATATAGTATTTAGGACATGGTGTGTAGTATACTATGTAATATTTAGTTCTGTGTACTAAATACTATGTACACAGTATTTTTTACACCCTCCTCTTTCTTTTCAGTCTCATTTCAAAGGGTTTTTTTTCTGAAGGTCTACTCATATTTATTATACTTGCCATAGTAAAAAAGGAAAAACAAAGGTCTAAATATCTAATTGAAATAACCACCTCTGTAAATATAAATAGTTCAATATTCTGCTATTATTATCAAAGGTTAGAGGATAACCCAAATTACTGGGAAAATATGGGGGTTTGGAAAATTATCAAATATCTTTCATCAATATCTTAAATTTTGTCATGTTATGAAAAAATATTTATTCCCATTATCATGTTATGTTGTAAAAATTAACATATCCCAAATGCATGACACTGTTTCACAGCCAGTTCTTGGTACTGCTACTGAGATATCATTTCAACTGTGACGCAGGAGACTCAGACTGGCCTGCGTGTAAAATGTGGAATGATAAATGCCTAGAAACTTGGAGAGACTGTTTGTTTCCAGTCTGCTTCCCCGCTCTCTACCCTCCACTCCACATGCCCTCCACCCCACAACTGCCTGTCCCCCTCCACCACAAAAATAAAAACAGAACCTGAGGCTTGAATTGCCTGGATAATTGCTTCAACTTTATTATATGTTATAATATGATATAAAGATGAAGATGAAAATTGAGCCATATTGTAAATAAGGACAACTTGGTCTTAGAAATTTTACATTCAGACTGCTGGTGTTATGCAAACAAAATAAAACATATCTATAAATAGGAAAACACAATGCACTAATGAGAAAAGATTGTATATTACATTTTCACTTGTTTTTAGAAATAATGAAGCAGAGTCCACCCGGTCTATACCACAGATTTCATATAAAATCAATCAGCCATGGAAATGTTGATTTTTGAAAAGTGCCATTTTGACTTTTCTAGATCAATAGCAGGCTCTTTAATTATCATCTTCCCAAAATAATGTATGTAAATCCATATTTGTTAGGAGTCAATATAACATTTCAAATCCAAACTATATTTATGAAGAGATGTGTAACATGTTGTCTTCATTACGATCTGAAAAATAACATTTCTTTTTATTTAGGACGCCAAGCCTTCAAATAAACATTTTAAAGTATTCAACTACATGCAACTATGCATGTATGTTTCAGAATGTACATGTATAGATACCTATAATAAAAAAGTAGCAGAATAAGCTGATGACAAGAGTGTTGACACCTTTTTATCTTCTATTGCTCTATACATAAGTTCTTACATAATAATCTCTTTGTGGTATCATTTATTTATATAGTTTTTGTATAAACTTTAATGTTACTGAACAGAAGATGAAGATAATACATATGCAACATAAGATATTTACCTCTAAAATAAATATTTATCTCTAAAATAACACTAAATTCCTTAAACACTATAGCAAAGAGCACAGTAATATTTAATAATCTAATTCTAATAGACTGTACCAAGGAGATAATACAATAACTTCCAAAAACAAAATGCAGAATTTAATATTCTGTGCTATTTTATGTTAAGATATCAAATTGTATACTGTGGCCTCTACCATAAAATCACAAAAGAATTGAATTACGAACAATAAAATACTAATTTGAAATCATCTACTTAGTGTTTTTTCAGTATTGGTATTAATGAACCACAAATGCACAATGTCAGTGCACATGTCAAGAATGTGTGTATAAGTATGCAAATTTTAATATAACTTATTGATTTACATGATTGATGACCAGTGATATTTAAATCAATTTAAACATCCCAATCTTGAGGGAAAAAAAAATTCAACTTATAGGCTTAGAAGGGGAACTCAAGAGAGGATTTGGCAATTGAGCAGATGTTACCAGAATGGAGGGAAAAAAATTAAAGTACTGAAGTATGCTCACTAATTGAACCAAATCCTATAAATGAAGCCCGGAAGCTCATATCTCCTTTGACTTTAGTCAGTCTTTAAATAATTGTAATGAGTCTGTAAGTTCTAGCCAACTCGCTGCTAATGCGTCATTAAAATCACACTTCTCCTTCTGCCAGTGGATTGACTTGTCTGTGTATTCACATAACGAGCAACTCTTCAGTGTATGCTATTTCGGAGCTTCCTTGCATTTTCCAGTCTCACATCCAACATTGCGAAAGGCAGTTACTATCTCCTCATAAAATTCTACTGTCCTTCAACTTCTGCTGTTTTTCCCGTACCAAAGTCAGATTTTGAAAAGAAGAGGGCAACTACTGGACAGATAGATCAGTGGGTGTTCAAGATATTATGGAAAATATGGGGCAACCAGAAAACTGAAACACTTTGGGCAGCTGCCCCAGATCTGTTCTCTCGGGCCCTTCTAGCACCTATTACATTGTTGCGATTTCAATGTTGGCACCTCTGAATGGGGGTCTGGGGGCTCAGTCCCTAGCCACAACTCCGCCAGCCAGGATTCGCTGCTGAGGGAAAAGATCATTCCTGCTTGGCTATGGTTTATGTCAACGTTTAATTTTAAAAAACTTGTTGTGTTTTTCTACTTTTTCTTTGGGTTAAGGATTCTTTGATCACCCTAAGAGCCTTGATTGACTCGGCCCCCGCTGCTATCGTTGGGGAGCGATTGTTGTACTCACAGGCTGAAACTACTGTTTGAGAAGTTCCTTTCGTGGTCAACTAGTTGTTAGGCTATTTCTCCGGTTGCACACGATGGCACATCTTTAGAACTATCTGGGCATCCCTTTCATCTTTTTGGTTTTGGAAGGGGGTTAGGTTAAAAGGTGAAGCCCACAGGGCAGCCTCCTGCTGCTCGGTCTCGGCCAAAGTTTCTGCGGGTCAAGTTTGAGGCTTGACGATCGACAGGAGCCCCTGGACGTTGCTGATTGACCGGCTCCTCACTGTAGCAACCCGGCAGGTCAGCCAGCGCGACATTCGCCTCTGGACTCCTCGGGGGGGGGGGGGGGGGGGGGGGGGTTGTTGCTCCTGAGCCCAAATCGCTCCAGCCTCAGGCAGAGCCGGCAGCTGCTGGAGAGCAACTCCGTGGCTGGAGCTGCTGAGCGGTGGGCGCCGAGCGCAAGCGGCAGGCACACGGCAACGGGTAAGAGACTGTGCCTGGTGATGGACGGGGGCGGGATGTCAGGACGAACGGTAGATGCTTCAGCGCGTGGTCCCCGGGAGTCTCTGAGCTGAGGCTGTGCGCCCTGGCCACGCGGGGAAGGCTGGGCTGCTCTTCCGACCAGGTCCCCGTGCGGACCTGCTGCTTTGGCGCATTGCACAAAGGCTGGGAAACTCGCGCGCTCTTGCCAGAGCCAAGACTGCTGGGCAGGAAGCAACCCGCAGTCCTTGGGAAGCACCTGTTGCCAGAGAACGACCCCTACCTCCGCGCCGCCTCTGCCTCGCAGCGAGGACGCGGGGTGTGGCTCCAGAGAGCTGGGCCCCGCACTGCCGCTGGGTGGCTCGCTCCATCTCCTTGTCTGTCCGAGCCCTGGGCATGGGCCCCCGGCCAGGGCCAAGGTCAAGGTGCATCTCTGGCTAGGGCTCCTTTGGACTGCTTCACCAGCTTCCGCCCAACGCCTGCTCCCTTACTCTGTCCTTGCACACACCCGGGTGCATGATGGCAGAGACACACTGTGAAGAAATCCGCCAGCTCTCGCTCCTGAGTTCCGCGCCTGCTCCTTCTCGGGTTCTGGGCTCATCCCCAAAGGCTGAGCAAGGTTCGTGGGTGAACCCTCACGATCGAAGCGACTCGGTGAGGCAGGCGCTTGGGAGCAGAGCCAGAGCTGCCCTGCGGGCGGCTTCAACTTTAGGGCCCTGGCAAGTATCAACCCATTTTATGGTGAGCAAAGTTGTGGCTCCTTTATTCACTCTCCTTCTTCTCGTTTTTAATCTTTCCAAGAGACAGAGAGTGAGGAACAAGCCTCCTAGGAGAGTCTGGGGCTCCTGCTTGGAGTGCCTGGCTGGCTGAGACCCTGGACTTCGGGCCATACCCCACTGTCATAGCGGCCCTTAGGGAAAGCAGGGGGCGACCACAAATGGGAGGACGCACTGTATTCCGGACTGTGACCGAGGGCCTTGGGCCTGGACTGACAGATCTGCCACTTCAAGCATCACCAGGTTACTAGAGCTAAAGACCCTTTGGGAATAGGGGCTGGGGCGGGGGGGGGGCCCGATCTGGTCAGTGTCCTGCCCCCCTTCGGCGCCTGGCGTAGACCCCACCCCCATCTCGCAGGAGCTGGTCGCGGTAGGTGCACGCTCCCTCTTGGTGGAAAGGCGGTGCGGAGGAAGAGAGGTTTCTGGTTCCGACTTCCAGAACCCCGGCCCCTGTCTTTACACTCCTGGCACTGAGTCGCTCAGCTTGTATTTGGAGGGCTGCTTTCCGCCACCGTCTTTGCCCCCCGCAACCTCCTCGGTTAATTTGGGGGAATTTTACACCCTATTGCATATTGTCCACTGAGAAAATAGGGGTTTTTAATCCGGTAAAATATCTGCCAACGGCATGATGTTTCTCCTCCTTCACTTGCAACCCTTCCGCTCTAAACAGACTGTGGTACTTCTCGAAATCAAAACTGGGGAGCAGCACTCGCAGTTGGGGCGTGGAAAAGACACGTGGAAACCCAGGGGCCAGGGAGGAGGCTCTGGAGGACCTCGGGGGGGGGGGGGGGGTCCCGCGCCCTCCCCAGAGGCGGCGAAGCCGCTTTCCCTACAGTGGAGGTCTCCCTGCCGCCCCCCATCCCCCCACCCCCGCCCCCACGGAGCAGCAGGCTAGCCTCAGAGGGCTGCGGCCTGGACCACGCCTCTCCCCCCGGGTGCTGTCGGACACCCATTCGGTGTCCGAATACATGCCGATGTTCTGGAACCCTTCCCCACAAAAGCAGCTGGGAGGCGGGGGAGAGGGGCGATGTCATTGAGCAAAAATGGGCAAGTTTGGCGAGTTAAGAAACATCCCTTTGGCTTGGATATTAGGAGTGCGTTTGCACATCAATCTTTCCACAATCAATCACATCTTGTGGCTTTTCCATTTTAAGAAACTTTTCTTCCAAGGAGGTGAGGGCAGTTGGAGGATAAGAGGCTGTGTCCAAACTTCAAGGACATTGCAGTCCTGGCCTTGGAGGGACTGTTGGCCATTTTCTTTTTTTACAGGAAAGCAAAGTTTGGTGTAGAAAAAGCATCCGTTCCAACTTTACGCCTGCCCCCCCCCACCCCCTCCTACTGGTATTGTCAGCGCCACTTTCGCGGTGTCAGTGCCAATGAGGCACAGACTCGCAGAGGACCGAACCCCATCTCTCTCTCTCTCTCTCTCTCTCTCTCTCTCTCTCAGTCTCCTCTCCCCCCCCCCCCGTCCTGTTGGTCTTTCCATTCGTGTCCCTGGAAAGCGAGGCCTCCTCCTCTCGAGTCCTAGAGACTTCCAGTGACTCCGCCGCGCAGACTGAGGCCCTAACGACCCAAGGACCGTTTCGGTTTCGCGCTCTGCACCCAGACACTCAGCACAACTTAGCGTCTGTCACCGGTCCCTCCGAGCCGGGAGCGTGGCGGCACCCAGGTTCTCTTAGAGGCCGCCCTCCGGCTCTCTCCCTTCCAGGGATTTTTGCCTTCCCACCCCTCTCGCTGCTTAGCTATTCCCGATTGATAAAAAACACTGCAAGAGGGAAGAAAAACACGCGCGGACCTCGGCACTCGCCCGGAAGGCACCGAGCAGGAAGGCCTGCTCTGTATCCCCAGAAAAACTGTGTGCTGGACCGCCGTGCCCACGCGCGCACGCACGGGGCTTCTCCAGACCCTTTCGCTGCCGAAACACACACACACGCGCGCGCGCACACCACTGTAGCTTATTTTTCGACCCTGAGCTCCCGCTTTCCCCGGCTAGCTCCTCACTCTGGCACAGCGGACAGAGGCCGTAGGTGTCGCCAGGGTCCCCCGGCCGTGGGGAAGCCTAAGCAGGAACACGCTCCCGAGTTCCCGGGAACCTTTCCAATCCCTAACTCTTTCCCCGACCCCTCGGCTACTTCTCCTCCTCTCCTTAAGGTGCTCCTGTAACAGTACGATTTTCCCCTTTCAGTTCCAGGTCTAAGAAATTAAGAGAATTGCTCAAAGTTGCAAACCCATCACCAGACACGAATATCCTGTTGAAACCACACTGGAGGGGCCCAATACACAGAATGAGCACAATGTCTGTTTAGGAAAAGAGAACTAATTTAAAAAAAAAAACTTCAGTGAATGCACATGGACTGCAATCTCCTTCTCCCCTCTCCCCCACCTGTGCGTTGAACCTGCCCTCCATCCTCATCTGTCCCCGAAACCGTTCCATTGGGACTCTTTTTTTTTTTTTTTTTTGCCCACATATGCCAAAATTTAGGAGTAGCTATGAAAGGAAGGAGAAAGAATATTTCAATTCTTTTCTCCAAACCCAGAGGAATCTTCGCCGACCTTCCTAGCGTCTTTCCTTCCCTTCCTTGGTTTCCTTAGGTGTGATTCGGCTAGGGAAATTGAGAAGAGGGCTGGGGGTGGAGGCAAGTTTTTTAAAAAATCGGGAAGGCGTGAGCCGCAGCGGTGAGTATGTCAATCAGACGGTTTCGTGCCTGGGGGCTCCTAGCGGTCTGGAGCAGAGGTGTCCCAGGGCGGCCCCACAATGAATATGAATAGGAATCCTTGCTAAATGGGACAGCAAAGCGCACCGCCCTGAATGATGGCACGTCATCCTAACCAGCCCAGGATAGATAGGAGGGTTTCTTTTGTCTCTTTTCTCCGCCGCAGCTCTATAAAAGCCCCTCTTTTTCAGCGTGAGGTTAGTTCAAGCACACACCAACTAGCTGTCCAGGAAACAGTCTAACCGGAGAGAGGGGAGTGCGGAGGGAGGAAGGCGGGGAAAGGCAGTGCCTCTGCTCTTCTTCTCGCGTCTTGTCTCCGAGAAGTGGGTTCTTGGGCTGTGCAGATTTTTTTTTTTTAATTCAAGATTTTCTTTAATTTTCCGCGTAAAGCTTCCCCACGATCGGGACGCATCCTCTGTCATAAAATGAATTCTGATTCGAGCTCTGTCTCCAGCAGAGCTTCGTCTCCGGACATGGATGAGATGTATCTGAGGGAGCACCACCACCGCCACCACCACCACCAGGAGAGCCGTCTCAACTCGGTCTCCTCCACGCAGGGCGACTTGGTGCAGAAGATGCCCGGAGAAAGCCTCTCGCGGGCCGGCGCCAAGGCTGCGGGTGAGAGCAGCAAGTACAAAATCAAGAAGCAGCTGTCAGAGCAGGACCTACAGCAGTTGCGGCTGAAGATCAACGGACGCGAACGCAAGAGGATGCACGACCTGAACCTCGCCATGGACGGGCTGCGCGAGGTCATGCCCTATGCGCACGGGCCTTCGGTGCGAAAGCTCTCCAAGATCGCCACTCTCCTGCTGGCCAGAAACTACATCCTCATGCTCACCAGCTCTCTAGAGGAGATGAAGAGGTTGGTTGGAGAGATCTACGGAGGCCACCACTCGGCCTTCCACTGCGGGACCGTGGGCCATTCGGCCGGCCACCCAGCGCACGCCGCCAACGCTGTGCACCCAGTGCACCCCATCCTGGGTGGCGCGTTGTCGTCCAGCAACGCTTCATCACCGCTGTCCGCAGCCTCGCTGCCCGCCATCGGCACCATTCGGCCTCCCCACTCTCTGCTCAAAGCGCCCTCTACGCCGCCCGCGCTACAGCTGGGCAGCAGCTTCCAGCACTGGGCCGGGCTGCCCTGCCCCTGCACCATCTGCCAGATGCCGCCTCCACCGCACCTGTCCGCTCTCTCTACAGCCAACATGGCCCGGCTGTCCGCTGAGTCCAAGGACTTGCTCAAGTGAGCAGTGGACGGGCCCGGCTGCGGAGGATGAGGGAGAGTGATGGAAGGGGCCGCGGTGCGGGGCAAGGAGGGAGGGGAAAGGCTGGGCACTCCGCCGGCGGGAGGGTGGTGCGGGGTCCTGCGGCCCCCCACATGGGCTAAGAGATCTCGGACCCCACTTGACCCCAGAAGGAAAGGACCGAAACCAAACTGCAATTTCTAAGTGGTAGCGAAGGGGGACTCGAACCAGACGTCGTGTGTTTTGCATGCATGCTTCTTTTCCCCATGCCGCGCCTGTCTTTCTCAGTCATACGCTCTTATCAAAACTGCATCTGTTGTAAAAAGAGGGGATCAGTATAGCTACAAACTTGGGAAGGGACTTCAGAGTTGGCTTTCTCTGTCTCGCTCTGCGTTCTCACCTTGGAAAAGACAACCATCCCTTCTGCGCAAAACAAATGTAAATATTTTCTTGAGATGGGTGCAATTCTGACTGTCATTAACCTCTCCACAGTTGTTTTGGTTTTTCGAGATAACGGAGGGAGAGAGAGAGAGAGAATAAAGACCCAAGTTTTGAATCTCGCCTCTGGTCCAGGGCATGACATCTGTTATGTGGGTTTTTCTTAAGACGCAGTGTAGGTCAAAAGAATGCATGCAGGCTTCTAAATGAATCTTGTCTAAACATGTTGTGCAGGCCGTGATGCCATTTTCCTTGTAACAAGGATTTATTAGTGAATTCTCCCAAGTACTCCGTACATCTGTCTGTGTTTGTATGACATGAAAATGGGGGCAGAGTGCAAAGGCCCACGTTCACGCACATGCGCTTCTTCTCCCACCCCCAAACCCTTCAACTCCATTCCCAACCTTCTTGGCTGTTCGGCTGTTCTATGGGCCGGCGGCTGCCAGAGCCTGGGCTCCTTCCACTAGCTTGCTCCACTCCCCCTTGCTCAGTTATTCTGCATGCAGGGTCGGCTCTCTCTTATCATCAGCTTTGAAAACTTATTGTGGTATGGGGAGGGGTACCGTTTTTATTTTCCTGGACATTTGCTTGAAATATTTTGTTAGGGCTTCAAAGACAATACCTGTCTTTATTTTTTATATATTCTTGATAACTATGATATATTTATTAATAACCAGTGTTTCTGGATGAGATTTCAAATAAAAAAGAACCTTTAAATCCTAGCTTTGCCTTTGCCTAAAATCTGTGAAGGTGGGGTAATGGGCAGGGAACTCGTGGACTCAGTGAGGTGTGTCTGGGCCTGGGTGAGAAATTGGGGTGGCCTGCAGATGTGACGAGTTTTTGCTGGTCACTCACAGGTAAAGAGGTCAGATAAATTGGTGTTAATTATTACAACTGAATGTCCTTTGAATGAGAGCACTGTGCACGTTGGTCATCTTGTGATATGTGAGCTCCTTGTTTCTCTGCAGTAATCAGACCCTCATAAACTCCGCAATTGAGATTTTTTTTAAAAAGTCATCTGGAAACCCCAAATGACAGGAAATGAGAGGCAGAGTAGTGACTGCAGCGGCTGTGTTGGCAACAGATAAGAATGAAGCAGTAAATTAACTTCTTTTCACTTTAAATTGACCATGTGGCCTTAAAGAAAAAACAGGCTAAAATGCAGTATATGTTTTAAAAGTCAACAAAGAATGGTCCTAGAGAATAATCAAATACCCGGCCCCCTGCCTGCTCCCTGGGCTGCAGCCCCACGGAGAAAGGGAAGGCCGCTCTGCTTTGTAAAGTGAGCAGGGGGAAGCCAAGGACCGCCCAAGTCCCAGCATCTCGCAGATTTATAGGGGTAATTCTCCCTTCTTTCCTCCCTTAGAAGATGGCAGGTCTTTAGTGGAACACAAACTGTTTGCAAGTGTTATGGGGGGAGGACTGGGGAATAAAGAGAAAAATCTACACTGATGATGGCTAAAACTGGGGTCTTTCAAATCGATTACTTTACTTTCCATCCCTTCGTCCCGTCACAGTTCCAAATAGTGTATGTAAGCGAAAGTGATCCAGCAAGAAGATTGTGTTTGTTTATAAAGGACAAGAAATCAAGTTCAAGCGATGATAACCCCAACAGCACATGCCTTTATTTCCTACTAAGGAAAATAAAGCCTGGTTGAGATGTGCCACCCCCAATTTGCCCCTGGATTAGATGTAACGCAGCCTTTCTGTTGGCTGATTCCTAACCTCCTCCTCAAGAGGGAGAGGCCCAAGGCATTCTCCCCGGGGCAAGAACTGTCTCTCTCCAGCACCCAGCGTGGACAGACATCGAGAAGCACCTGTCTCTTCCTTCCTGGGTCTCCCACTGCCTGCCTGGTGCTGCCCCTCCTTGGGGAGGGGTGCATCTCTGTGGGTCCTGGTTCTATTGAAATCTCTCTCCTCCATATCTTTTTACCCCCTGCCCTCCCCAGCTCCCCCACTGCCAGGGAGAAAGACCAGAGTGAGAGTCTACAGTGGAAGGTGCTTATTTCCTCTGGGTTTTGGCAGACAAATGGGGGAATAATCGTTTGTTTCCCAAGGGTGATTCATTTCTCCGGGTAAGCAAAGAGCTGTTGAGGATTTATTTGAAACCAACACAAGGCAGCCTTCCAGCCTTTCCCCGTGAGTTTATTATGTAGAAAGGGGAGGGAACAGAGAAGTTTCATCAATCAGGAAAACGTCTTTCCCCTAAGCCAGTTGCTTCTCTGAGTCCTGTTTCCAAAGGCCTGGTCTTGGGAAAACGCTGGAGAGGCCTGACCGCTGGCTTAGCAGAGGGCTTTACCCGATCTCTAGAGCTGGAGTTTAATGTGGGTGCAGTACGGAGTAAGGCCACACCCCTTTACCAGGGCAACGCTGGCTTTTGAAGTCGCGCTGCTGGGACAAGAATCCTTGTAGTTTTTTTTCCAGCGGCCAACGTAAAGAGCCGAGTCCTACGGCCCGCGGGTCACTGTGCTAGAAAGAACCTGAATCGCAGAGGACTCGACCCCAGGCTGTCCGAAAGCGGGAAAACAGGCCCTGCTTCCGACGTTGAGGAGTTCTTCTAAAGGGGCTGAGCTCTTTTCTGGGTCACAAAATTCCCCCCTCCCAAGCCCCCGCCTTACCAACTGGGAGAAAGGAGTAGAACAGGGCAAGAACTCAAGAAGGAAGGCGATTTGGAAGCCAGGTCTCCCGGAGTTCCTTGATTTATTGGGTAGGACCAGTCACCCCTGGCCTCCCGGGAAGGGCCTTGCCGCGGTGCGAGCTGGTGAGCAGGGAATGTGACTTTGCAAGTGACTCTTCCTTGCATTTCCCATTAAATTCTCAAATGACTGATTCCAGAAACAAAGTTATGTGGCCAGGAAAGTGAGGATATTTAGGCGTTTGGTATTCTTTTTTTTTTTTTTATGTGAATTTGCCACCTTCTCCAAAGTTCTGAAGTTTAAAGCAGTTTTTAATTCCATCTAGAAACACGACAACGATCCTTTTATTCCAAAATGAAAGTTGCTTTATCGTTAAAAGGACCGCGAAAGCCTCGTGGGCAGAGATATCTTGAGAAGCCTGCCTTCAAACCTCCTTGTGGTTTAAGCCGGTGACCGAACTTCAAGAGGGAGGGAGACAGCCACACTTTGAGAGGGAAAGCAGACCACTAGGCCTTGGTTTCTAGCCACCGTCTCCTCCTCTGGGGGTTCTGGGGCTTTGGGTTTATACCCCGAAAAAGGTCGGTCTGAGCAGCCCACGAAGCCCAAGGTCTTGAGTTCTCAAACTTTGTTTTCAAGCTGCCGGATCGAGTAAGGTTTTGCGGCCTCCACTAACACACTTGGCAGAAATTGCAAAAGCCCCTCCTCTCTCAGCTCATGAGATTCACCTGCGCTTTCTAGGTCCCTTCTGGAGACCTCAGGCCCCTCTCTCCCCTCCCACCGTCCGACTGAAGGGTGCGTTCCTAGCCGTCCCGCCGCCGCTCTGCCACCCTTTGGGGTCCCTGGACAGGCCCTGGGGCCTGAGACAGGCCTCGGGCTGGGCGAGGCTCTGCCCCTGAGAGACTGAAGACGCCTCGCAGGAGTTCAGCTTCAACCCTCGGAGGCTCTTCCAGAACGGACGGGACTAGAGAGGTCAGTCCCTGGCTCGCAGGGCACTCCTCCCAGCACCTCTTCACGGCCGCCGCTCACAGCCCGAGCCGGGGCAGAGGAATTCTGCCGAGGGGACCTCGGGCCAACCTGGCCACTAGGGATTTGGACTCTCCTGTTAGCGCGGCCCCGCGGGCCCCGGATCCTCAGGTGCGGGAAGCGCAGCCGGAGGAGGAGCCCAGCCTAAGGGCTCTGGCAGTGGCTTCGGAAAGAAATTGGCCAAAGGAGGGGCCTCGCTGGCTTGGGCGCACCTGCATCTTCCCCGCCTCTCCTCAAACTTGCTAGAGAACGAGTGCCCCCCTTCCCTACCCCCGCCAAGTCTCTGAGCCTCCCTGGTACTTATTTCCCTTCTGAGTAGTGGGGAGGAGGCAAACCCCTAAGGCTCGGGTCTGCAGAGTCTCGCTTTTTGTTCGTTTTCAGTGACACCCTCCTTGGGACACTGCGGTCTCGGGGCTGCGAGGGGCCAGAGAGATTGGGGCGCGAGGATCCTGCGAGGCGGAGAGCTCAAAACCCTTCGGAATCAGTGCTGGTCGCGGCCGCCAGAGCCCTCGGACCGGATCCTTCCCTAGCCGCTGATTTCACTGGATGAGTGGCCTCCCTCCGTCCTCCTGCTCCCAGCGAAAGGAGCAGGGAGCCAGCCGGGGTCAGCGCCCCACACGGCGGGAACTGGCCCCACACTCACTCGGGCTCTGGGGCCTAACTCAAAGCAGGGCGGCGCCGAGACTCCTGCTCTGTGCGGAGCTGGGGTCCGGGAGTTGGGGCTGCGTCGGGTGGGAGGTGTCGGTCTCCATGCCCGACCCTGGGCTCCTCGCCGTCCGCTCTGCAGGCCCAGGCGGTGGGGGCGCAGGCGACAAGAGAAGGGAGCACAGAAAGGGATGTCTCGGCGCTCCGACAGGACTGCGTGCCCTCTTGTAGAGAGCCTCGAATTGCCTCAGCGTTTACGGAAACGGGGAGGGAGAAAAACAGTAACAGTAACAGCCAACAAACCCAAACTTGAGGCGAGTGCTGCAGAAGCGCTCTTTTTCTTCTGCGGTCCCTGCGCCCCCAAGCCCAGTCTGGCGCTGACAGTTGGTAAACTTTGCTAAAACGATCGGGTCGTCGTCGGTCTGGGTGGCCCAGCTGCTGCGCCTTCCCCAGCCACGTTTCCTCGTTGGGGACACTCACGGAGGACCCAACCGCCAGGCTCTCCGCGTCCGACCCGGGCCACAACGCCTCGCGCCACGTCTCTGCTTTTAATCCAAGCCCTATCTATCCCTGCCCCGGGTTCTGGCACTAAAGTTCGGACTCGGTCCCGCAGCCGGCAGTCAGGAAAGAAGGCTCAACATGCCCAGGAGCGAGCCACTGGGGGCCGGAACCCGCTGGGGCTGAGGCCCCGGGATGGACAGGGAGGGATGCGCAGATCTGGGCGCTCGGCTCCCAGGCCTGATTCCGCTGCCGCGTGTAGGGATTCAGACAGAAGCGGAGTGGGCTGGGTTTCTGGAGCCGGAGGAGGGCAGGGAGGGTGCAGCGCCAAAGGGCCTGTGAAGCAACTTGGGAAAGCTGTCCCCGAAAGTTTTAGGGCTCCGTCTGGCCCTGGCTTAATAAGGACCAGTCTTTCCCTGGCGTTCGGTGCCTGACACCTGGAGAGGGTAGGTATCGGGGACTGATTCTGGGGACGACACAGTTTACTCGCGAGATGCAGCTTCTCAAGAACCCCTTGTCTCCCTCGGAAAACTCCAGAAGCCAAGCTCTGAGCCTCTTCCCCCACCCCCCGTCCCCGCCCCGGGGTGCTGCAGAGCTGCGGTGCCGAGAACGCGTTTCTGCGGGGGTGTGACGCACTTTGTAGACACTCTCTTCCCCTGCCAGTTAGTTACCGCTCCCTCCTTTCCTCCCCACAGCCCACCCCTCGCTTCCCATCTACCCCGAAAAAGAACGAGGAAACTCCCACCATCCTGTGGACCCATGTGTAAACAGACAGCGCTTTAGGGCACTCCTAGCGATGTAAGCCTTGACCGCACTTCCTTTGGCATTTCTCTGCACCTTACTCCACTTCAGCAGTGAACACTGTCTGAGTGCTTCCGACGTGCCAGGCACTGTGAGGGGCACCGGCGAGAAAGGAGCAAAACAGCGAGAGGAGGAATACATTCAGGAGCATAGCAAGCGTCCCCAGCGCTAGGGTCCTTGGAGCCTGGTGGGAAAACACCAGCGCCCTAAATTCGATGGTAACAGCTCCGCGGGCCGCAGAACGCCCAAGCCGTGCAAGCGGGTGCTTGCCGAGGGTTTTTCAGATGCTGGAAAACTCGCCGCCGGTTCGCCCTACCAGATAGAGGCCAGGAGCAGATGCCTTTGATTGATACGGAAATAAAAAGAAGTAATGAGGGCGGTGCTGAGTTTCCTCGCAGTTATTCAGAGATTTATGGACAGTAAGATAAACTTAAGTCTGGGGCATCTTCGTAATTCATGTCCCCATTAGTTATTACCAAATGAGCAAATCATTTTTCTTCTGTTTTTTAAAGGAAAAAAAAAAGGAGAGCAAGAAAAGCGGGGAGGTTGGGAGGAATCTTCTTTTAATGGGATTAGAGTCATTATCCTGCTCCTCTCCGTGGGTCCCTGAGCTACAGAAACTTGCCTCTTGACTCCCGAGTTCAGCAGGCTGCGGTCCAAACATAAAACAATCCTGTAATTTCCTTCAAGAACAAAAGTTTTCAAAGAAACGACCTGCACGGTATCCCCCTCAACAAAGCAGAACCGACTTAATGGTTTGTTAATTACTACATCTCTGCAGGGGGAGCGAGGCTTCGGAAAGGATCGCTGCAAACCCTCTGTTTCCCGAAGCTGCGGTCTGTCCCCAAACGTGCAGCTGCGGCTGCGCCATTGAAAACCCAGACAAAACAAAATCCCTGGTAAATAATCCCACGTAGAACACAAAGATTCCGCGTGCAATTGTGGAATCTTTGCTGGATGCTCAGGGAAGGCAGGAGGGAGCTCCTCTGGGGCTTCTGGGAATCTTTGAAGCTTGAAGCCAGGGGCTCCTCTAAGGAAAGTTTCACCAACCAGGGCGTGTGTGACTTTTTTGGTCCCCTTATTCTCCCGCGCTGAATTTCCTTCTCTTCCGTTCCATACTTCTTTTATCTAATCTTCTTTTGTACCAATTACGATCTGTTGTATTATTTAATACATTTTTGGTTTAGTCATCTTTTCTACTTGCTTGTCTATGAAGGATTTAAACCTGGAAGACAAATTTTAAGTGTTGTGGTTAAAAAAGAACACACTAGGGAATCAAAATACAGGAGAGAGATTTGGGATGTTATCTCTGACTTTTTCACATCTGTAAGTTATCAACTGCATCATGCAATTAAATATATCTTTAAAGTAAAAGAAAAACTTTAAAACCTTTACTTAAGCCCAAGCAAAGCTGACATTCAGTTAATTTGGCATCGGAGACAGTTAAGTAGAAAAACTCGACTTTTAAAACAGTTCCTTAGGGAGGGACACACACATGCTCCACACTAATTTAGAAAGTTCTAATCTGGTGCACCTTTGGCCTTGTGGGCCCCTTTAAATGAAACATTGTAGAAAGATAAAATGTGGCATCTATAGAGATGGGTATCATGAAAACGATCAAAAGGTGGAAATGACTGGTTTTGAAAATTAGTTCTTTGTCTAAATTATGCAATAGCAACAAGACCATCAGGCGACCTGGTTTGCCACAGCCACCACTGCCTCTGAAGGCAGTGACACTAAGGGACTGAAGCCAGCCCTCGCCTTCCTTACCAGTTGACCAGACCCTGCCTGGTGTGTGAGTCACACAGAGCAAAGGCATGGATCCGAGGGAGGCCAGCTCAAAAGTGGCTGATATGAACTGCCCATAATTGCCTTCCATATCGAATGCTTAGCAAACATACACTCGTCTCTCTTTTGGGAAAGTAAAAAAAAAATAAAAAATAAAAAAATAGATCTACTGAATGAAAAAGAGATCCATCATTTTAAACTCAGCTTGGCCCTCAATCAATACAACCTTTGTTTTGACTTTCTGTACAGCTAGCTGTTCATCCCAGTTATGAGAGGAATGGGGCCAGACACAGAGTGACAGTGTGACATGGGGGCCCAAATAGTGTTGTTTCTTTCTATGAAACCCTACAAAAGTCATCTTTGCACGCCTACTCAATGATGTCCTCATGACCTCGACTTCCACACAGTACACAGAACAAATAGACAAACATGAAAAACGAGGAACCTTTTCTCTTGCTGAGTAGTCCATGGGGAATACTAGAAGCAGAGGGGGCAACTGGTTGCCGGTTTTTACTTGAATTGTATTATGCGCACATTAGACTGCCCTACTGAACACAGAGCAGTCTTAGAAGTTGTACTGACTGACTATGCGATGTGCAGATGGGTCAGCTTCTTTTCTTTTCCTTTGCTCTCAGGTATCAGTGCTGCTCCTGACAAGGCGTTTTGATTTGGACGTTTTTTTTCCATTTTCTTACCCTTAGGTACTTGATGCTCTAGCAGTGTTGTTCTCCAGGCTCATAATTGAGATGCTTGATGTCTTCAGGACCAGAGTACATTGACTTATGACCAGTAACTTTTCATCACTATTGACATGATCAAGGTTTTAATTAAAAATACTAAGATTTTAAATACTATGCTATATTTTTACTGTGAAAATACTATATTATTACTGTGAAAATATGGCATTTTTCACAGTAAACACAAGATCTCAACACAAGGAATTTACAGAGGATCTGTCACTTGAAGGAAAACAGTAAGAGTAAAACCTTTTTCCTGGCTGGCATAGCTCAGTGGATTGCAAACCAAAGTGTTGCAGGTTCGATTCCCAGTCAGGGTACATGCCTGGGTTGCAGGCCATGACCCCTAGCAACCACACATTGATGGTTCTCTCTCCCTCTCTTTCTCCCTCCCTTCCCTCTTTAAAAATAAATAAATAAAATCTTTAAAAAAGTAAAAACTTTTTGAAATATATTAAAAATGGAGCAAACTAATACTTTTAAAAGGAAACAATAGTTGTATGTGAACTTCAGCCAAATGCTAGCTTGCCCATGAAGTGCCTGATGCTGAGAGTATGGAAGAGAACTAGAGAGGAGGGAGGAAAAGACAGGTCGGAGAGTGTTACTTTTCTAAATTGTGGTTCCCTGGGCTATCGGATGCTATGTAGACCCTAAACCTCATCTAAGGGGACAGTGAGGGGTGAGAAGCTTTTCTTAATAGTCATTTACTTGGCCATTATAGATTCTTTTCTTTTTCTGTAGTTTACTATCTTGAAATTTTACTTAAAGGTTACTTATCTAAAATATATACCATTATGGTACAAAAGGATGCTCTAATGTTTATTGAACCTAGAATTAGGTTGATTGAAACATTCAGTGTTTCTCTATACTTTAAGCTTGAGGGGAAGGTCTGAGTGAGAGACGGAGAGGGAGAACGTGCAGGGCAGGGATGGAATGGATGCATTAACTGGAGTAGGTAAGGCAAGAAACATGGTGGCCACTTTAAAAGTGCAAACCATTTCTGCTGATAACACCGAATCCAGAGTTACTGTTACTAGTTTGTTGATGCACTTATATGCTCTAGATTGTTAAGACACTGCTTTGAAAAAAGATGATACTCACCGAAAAGATTTGGGGGCAGTTTTCTTTCCCTGTCTTCCTTCCCAATTTTCCTTCCTTCCTCTACTTCTCTCTTACTTCTTGATGATCTCATGGTCTTTCTCTCTCTCTTCTTTACCTCTCTTTTCCCATCCAGTCTCTGCTTTTTTCTCCATTCCCGTTCATCGCTCGACTCTCTTTGTCCACTTCCATTCACCACTTCATTGCTTTAGGGGAGCATGGGGTTTACATTGCCCTGGCCTTCCCACTCTGTCCTTGTGCATACAGTCTGCCTGCTCCTTCAACCAGCTTTGGTTTCTAGGAAGCCCCCAAAGCTATTTTAATATCTTCACTCTCAGCCTGTGTCATGTTACAGAAAAATGAGCTACATGGAAGTGTGTCTCAGAACCAGAGGTGTTAGCCCTGGCTGGCGTAGCTCAGTGGATTGAGCACGGGCTGGGAACCAAAGTGTCCCAGGTTCGATTCCCAGCCAGGGTACATTCCTGGGTTGCAGGCCATAACCCCCAGCAACCGCACATTAATGTTTCTCTCTCTCTCTCTCTCTCTCTCTCTCTCTCTCTCTCTCTCTCTCCCCCTCCCTTCCCTCTCTAAAAATAAATAAATAAAATCTTTAAAAAAAAAAAAAAAGAACCAGAGGTGTTAAAAAAAAAAAGTGCTCTAACTTTCAAAAGCAGCATTACCATGAGAATGTCTTTCTAGGTGATAGATAGCAGTATTATAGTAAGTATATGTTTTACCAGCTGATGTTAACTTGGGGGGAAATATTTATCTTAATAATAATAGCAACCACAAACTGATTAGTATGTGCCAGTCATGGTTTTAAATGCTCAACACATAGTAACACATTTAATTCTCACTGCAAACCTACAAAAGTAGTACTATAACTCCCTTTTTGCAAATGAGGAAACTTGAGGCACAGAAAGTTATGTAACTTTTCTAGGGTCATACAGCTGAAATGACCTGAATCAGTGGCCCTCAAATTGTGGTTCCCAAGCCAGCAGCCTCAGCATCACCTGGAAACTTGTTAGAAACACAGAGATTTCTAACGAGTGATATATTTACCTCACAAGCCAGTACAATAGATTGTCACAGTCTCGTGGATGGTGGCAGAAGACACAAGCCTCCCTGGTCAGAAACAAAGGATTTTATTTCTCACTGCAAAGAAAGTGTCATGAACTTCGTGGTCACATTGGTTCCCAGGCCCCTTAATTCCCATGAGAGTGATGTGGAGGTACCTGCTGCATGTGAAGTGGACTGTTTTACATCTGAGGAAACCCCAGCCTTTTATAATGAGCATTTAGCAAACCTGCCTGACTTTTGTTCTTCAGTGAGACATTGTATTTATTTTCCTGAGGCAAACAAACCTGTCCTCTGTTTGAAAGACAGATCCTATCTCTATCTTCCAAGGCTGTTCTCCCTACAAACACCCTTGAATAGACCGTCCAGAACAAAGTTTGTTAGTGTCTTGGGTCACAAGATGTGCAGAAATGCAAGAGACTATTTCCCAAAAGAGGGTTGAGATGAACACACTCTTTGGCAATTGGCACACTCTTGTCATTGTTCTGGACAAGGCCGTGTCTACTCCCATTCCCCTCCCTGACACAGGGATGATATACATCCTTGAATACGTACGCAGTGTAGGAATCCTTGTAAAATGAGCAGTGTCGGTTTCTGTGCGTACCTGTCTGAAATGTATACATGGACTGTGTTGTAGCCCTTCTACTTCTTACTCTTTTTTCTACTGGGCATTGTGTTTTAAGATCCATCTACTCTGCTGTTGGTTAATCTTGTGCTGACTTTTGACTCCTGTTGAGTATTCCCTAGTGTGTGGCCAACACAATTCGTTTCTCATCTCCCTCCTGATGGAACATAGCTTCCTTCTAGCACCCTGTTGACACGGCAATAAACATTGATATATATCCTCTTGCATCTGCCCAAGAATATTTCTGGGAGATATTTTATATCTAGATAGGTAGATAGATAGATACATCTTCAAGATATATAACCAGTATCCTTTGCTCATTTTTCTACAAGATTACCTATCTTTTTTGTTGTTGTTTTTCACGAGTTCCTTATATAGTTTAGATGATGAAAATCTTAGATATAACAACTGTTTTCTCCTAGCCTAATATCTTAATTTTGTGTTTTAAGAACTTATTTCTACATATGATACCCCAATTTTCCCAACATTGTCTTGGACGCTGTCTATCCTTTCCCTACTGATTTGTGGTGTCACCTTTACCCAATGCCAAGTTCCTATATATTTATGGGTCTCTTTCCGACTTCTCTATTCTGTACCATTGGTATATGAGTCTGTTTCTGTGCCACTACCAGGGTTACTATGCTATTACTAGTTTTTACTATGACCTAGAATTATGTCTTTTTTAAAAAAATTATTTTATTGTTATTCAATTATAGTCGTCTGCATTTACCCCCCACCACCCCAGCCATCCCCACCTCCCTCCCCTGATTCCGCCCCTCCTCGGTATTGTCCATGTGTCCTTTACAGTTGTTCCTGAAAACCCTTCCTCCCTTCCCCCCACTATCCCCTCCCACCTCCCCTCTGGTCACCATCAGACTGTTCTTAATTTCAGTGTCTCTGGTTATATTTTGCTCGCTTGTTCATTTTGTTGATTAGGTTCCAGTTAAAGGAGAGATCATATGGAATTTGTCCCTCACCACCTGGCCTATTTCACTTAGCATAATACTCTCCAGTTCCATCCATGCTGTTGCAAAGGGTAGGAGCTCCTTCTTTCTTTCTGCTGTGTAGTGTTCCATTGTGTTTTTAATCCATTCATTTACTGATGGGCACCTAGGTTGCTTCCAACTCTTGGCTACTGTAACTTGTGCTGCTATGAACATTGGGGTCCATAGGTTCTTTGGGATTGGTGTTTCAGGGTTCTTAGGATGTAAGCCTAGCAGTGGAATTGCTGGGTCAAAAGGCAGTTCCATTTTTAGTTTTCTGAGGAAATTCCATACTGTTTTCCACAGCGGCTGCACCAGTCTGCATTCCCACCAGCAGTGCACTAGGGTTCCCTTTTCTCTACATCTTGTCCAACACTTGTTTGTTGATTTGTTTATGATGGCCATTCTCACTGGTGTGAAGTGGTGTCTCATTGTGGTTTTAGTTTTTATCTCTTGTGGCTCGTGATGCTGAGCATCTTTTTGTATGTCTCTGGGCCCTCTGTATGTCCTCCTTGGAGAAGTGTCTGTTCAAGTCTTTTGCACATTTTTTATTTGAGTTGTAGAATCATGTGTTAATACCTGGTAAAGTGAATCCAGGGATGATAAAGTTTTTACAGGATGGTCATATTTGCTCCCAAACTAAATACATTCTAAGCCAATCAGAATAATGATTTTTTAAATGTAGTGCTAATATTATTACAAAATTCTCATCAACTGTTGCTTTAGGTAGAGAAGTATTGGTGGGAAAAGATAGACCTGTACCTATAGGCCTCTCAGAGTTATAATATTGTTATTTTTCTACTCTATTTTCTCAGCCTCAATGCCAACAATAGTGGTTAGGAATGCACAAGCTTTCTGGCTTTCTATTTGCAACAGTTTAATGCCTCATTAATCTAGGCTTAGAAGCAAGTTTCCTCCTGATTATAAAGGTGCAGAGATAGTGCTCATTGTTACATTCTACTATGTTATCTATAATACTTCATTGTATGTCTACTATACAGTGTCTTAGACAGTAGGTAGCAAGCACTGTACTAGGTTCTCAAGATACAATGGGGAAAAAGAAAGATGAGCTGTCAGCACTCAGTGAGGGAAATAATCAACTGAAGAGCAAAACAAAGCAGGGTTGATTGAATGAGTAGAGGAAATTTGAAAGAAGTTTCACTGGAGTGTAGAATTTCAGTTTTAAAAATAAGTAAACTAAGGCCCAGAGAGATTGGTAAACTTTTCCAAAGTCACACAGCTATTAAATGACAAGGCTGGAATTCAAACTCAGGTAGCTCATCTCCAGTGTCTGTGCTCTTAACCGCTGTAGTAAACTGCTTCTGTGTGTAAAGTGATGAACAAGACAGATAAGGCTGTCTGCTCTCACTCTAGGGAGGAACCAGAAAACAGACAAACAACAGATAAGTGAACAAAACAGAGGTCCATAAAGAAATCCAAACAGCAGGACAGCTTGAGTTGGACTTGAGTTGAACTAGCTAGTAGTCTACAGAGTCTAGTTGTTGGGGCAAACTCTTTTCTAGATGTTTCTGTGAAGGTATTTTGTAGATGTGAATAAGTTACAATCAATTAACTTTAAATAAATGAGCTTACCCTCGACTGTGGGTAGGCCCCTCCAATCAGTTGAAGGCAATAAGAGCAAAATCTGAGCTTTCTTGAAGAAGGAATTTTGCATCAAGACTGCAATGTAGAAATCCTGCCTGAGTTTCCAGTCTGCTCACCTGCCTCTACAGATTTAGTAGCTTCCACAATCCCATGAGCCAATTCCTTAACATCTCTCTGTCTCTTTCTCTGTCTTCATCTCTCTGAGACTGATACTGGATGATTTGGAAAGACAGACTCAACCCCTGACCTTACAAAGCTGCATTATAGACAGAGAGAGAGAGAGAGACATGAAACAACTGACTACATAATTACGAATTTAATTCCAAGAGCAGAGACCATCTCATTGGCTTGTTAGATCTCCTTAAGCACTGGGGTCAGGGCTGTGAGCCACAGAGACACTGGGCAAACACTTACTGAGGAAAGACACAGGAAGTCAGGAGAATGAGGTTCCGGTGCCAGTTCTACCCAAGCAGAGCTGGGCGACACATGCTTAACTCTTCTGAGCCTGTTTCCTTCTCTATGAAATGAGGGCATTAGAATAAATATTTTTAAGGTTCTTTCCTTTTCCAATCACCTGTGATTCTTTGAGATCAAGTGGAAGTCAGATAAGGATAAATAAATAGCTACTTATCTATCTATTATCTATCTATCTATCTATCTATCTATCTATCTATCTATTTTGATCTCTCATCAAAAACTACTGATGAGAGCAGTTTTTGTTAGTCATCTCGAAAACCTCATCCTCACCTTTACTTACTGTCACTTTCAGCAGGGTTGGGGTTTTTTTTGTGTGTTTATCTGTTTTTTAGTTTCAGGTGCAAGACATCATGATTTGTATATATTGTATACAATCATCAATATTTGTATATATTGTGAAATTATCACCATAGTAAGCCTGGTTAACATCCATCCCTGTACATAGTTACATTTTTTTTTTTTTGCTTGTGATGAGGACTTTTAAGATCTACTTCTTAGCAACTGTCATTACTTTAACTATAGTCACCATGTTGTACATTACATCCCCATGACTTATTTTACAACTACAGGTTTGTACCTTTTGACTCCTTCACGCAAGGTGTTGGCAGGGCTCTGCCCCTCCACTGGCACTAGGAAAGAATTTCTCCTTGCCTCTTCCAGCTTCTGGTGGCCCCAAGCGTTCCTTGGCTTCTGGCACTGAAACTCCAGTCTCTGCTTCTGTCTCCACATGATCTTCTCTCTGTGGGTCTGTGTGTTTCTGTGTCCACATTTCTGACTTCTTATAAGGGTACCAGTCATTGGGTTTGGGGCCTGTCTAATCTTGATTGCATCTTTCTTAACTTGATTACATCTACAAAGACCCTACAAAGATATTATTCCCAATTAACAAAGACCCTGCAAAGATGTTATTTCCAATTAACATCACATTCACGGGTTTTGGATGAATCGGATGTTGGAGGGAGCACTGTTTCACCCAGTGCACCCTCCCCACCACCACTGAGCCCTGCTCTTGGGAAGGGAATGCTCTTGACCATGCTCTTCAGGAGGGAAGACAGGAGAGCTGAGGAGAGGACCCGGGCTGCCCGAGAGCACAGAACGTCACCCCTTCTGTTCTTGTGATAAGTCCTTCAATGTTTTTGTTGGATCGTTATACCTCCTTCTCTGTGGCCTGATTACATATGCCCTGTTTGACCAAATTAAAGTTTATGTATGCATGTATTATGTAATTTTGGAGGAGTGTATTAGGCAAGTAGGGAGGAGTGAACTTAAAGAAGGGGATGGGAAGGGGCTTGACAGGGAGGAAAATCCTTTGCTACCTTCTAGATATTAGAACCTGAGGGCAACAGCTCTGATCTGCCCTTGGAATAAGGAAAAACATTTTTTTTAAGTTGCTATTTAATACCTGACTGACAACTTCTTAGTTTCACCTTAAATCCAGTCCTTATGAAAATAGCAAAAACAGTCCATGCAGTGTTTTATACCTTTGGGTTTACAGAAGTTCAAATAGAATGTTTAAGTCATGATAATTTTGTTTCTCCTAAAAATTAACGTTGGACAGAGAAAAATCAGGATTTTTTCCTTTTATAAGATGAAAACTTGCCTTTTCTCTGTATTTGTATACTGTTTTCTCCAGTGTTTATTATAAATATCCCTAAATAAACAATTAAGTGTACCTAGAGTTGTCCTCTTCTCTACTTGCTTATAACTGTATTTCTTGATAACAAAAATGACCTTTTTTCCATTAAATAATAAATATGTGTTTGTATGTGGGATCTGGTATATGGTTGGTTCTTTCTCAGATTCTGGAGCTACTGCAGTTAACAATGTTGATAAAATTCCTGGGCCTTCCAAAGTTTATAATCTTGTGTTATGATCATCAAAAAATAGTATTTCCTTTTTGGGGAATTGTTGATTTATACTTTTTACTAAATTATCTGTTGGAAACAGTGCTTTACTAATTAACTTGTAAGAGCTCTATGAAAAAGTGGTATATCTTTTCTTAAAATGTCTTTTCTAGTTTGTCAGTTTCCTTTTAATTTTCATTAGTTGTTTTGGTTGTTCTTCATTGATTATTTTTTGTTTTCTTTTCCTCTTTGTTCTTTAACATTTTTTGTATTTAGTTTATTTTGGTTACCTTTTTATCTTCTAGAAAATTTACAGTTACAGGTCATTATGACTATGAATTTGTTCATTTCAGTCACTGTTATGCTTTAGGAAGGGCTTCTGTACACAGCAATTGTCCATCAGTCATTGTTTATATTAGCTATTATGTGATGTGACTCAATAGGAATAGCTAGCGTTAACCAATGGTCAAAGTTACTTTTAAAAAATTACCATATCTGACTCTTAAACAGTCTTGAGGTAGTTGTACTAACTGTCCTCGTTTTATGAATGAGCAACAATTTATACATGAGTGTTAGAGAATCAAATATCTTGCCCAGATTTACACAGCCTCCACTCAGATATGAAGTACAGTGTCTGCACCTCAGAATTATTTTGGAGAATGTTGCAGGGTGACATTCTCTTTGATTTTTCCCCTCTTTGCATCTGCCCACATTTCCCAAAAGGTTTATTGACTCTCCCTGCCTTTTCCCATTATTGAGGATGTCTCAAAAACATGAGACATTCATATGTAGGGAGAATTTTTTTTGCATATAGTATTAAGGGCTTTTCGGTATGTAGTAAGCACATTATGCTTCTGTTTTATTTTGTTTTGTTTTGCTTTGTTTTGGCTAATAAGAAACACATTTAAAAATATATCTTTTAATCAAAATTTTCTGCTTGTTTTATTTTTTAACTTCCTCTCCTAGAGAAATTTAAAAAGATGTGTTTTAAGTATAATAGCTGTGTTCATACTTAATTCCTTAGGGAGAAAACTAATGCACATAATTATTTTAGCTAAATTTTGTTGATTCTGTTCTTTAGGAACGATTTTAAACTAAAAAGATATTGTTGGCTTCTTGAATTTCAACCTTACCATTTCTGACCCAATTTATAAATATTAAGAAGTTAAGTGTGTGGTGGAAGGTATTTTGCCAAACGTTTCCAAGCAGAATTAAGACTTGCCCTAATTTCTACTCTTTCACAAAAAGAGTTTGGTGAACTTGAAGCAGCTTTATGCAGATGAATAATGTAGATGACCCAATCACGCCCCTTGGTTCAAGCCCCACCTCTTTCTTGCCCCATTAATCTTCAGCCAAAACAAAATTACTGCCGGAGGAGAGAGTAAGACAGTTTATGATAGACTGGAAAAGACACAGCTGAAGATGTATTTCATTTTCCCTCAGAAAAATATGAGGTAGTTCCTGAAACTAATAGAAAGAAAACAATTTGACTTCCAAAGAGCACCTTTGTAATAGCCATCTAATTTTGTTTTTCTGGCAGGAGAGTTAGGAAAAGGAGTAACTTTTCAGCAACATGGCATGCCTATCACCTTTCACTGTCTGGTTGCCCTTTCTGGAAGTTAGAAGACTTTCAATATCCAGGAAGCAATTGGTTGACCATCCGCCAACCACTGGGGCCTTTTCTGGGGCACTGCACCCACCTCTCACACCTCTAGTGCACATTGAACTTTGGCCCTAGTTCCATACAAATCTACATACAAACAATTTAACACTTGACTTAATTAAAGAAACAACATGTCTCTTAAATCTTTCATTCAAAAAGATTGCTTGTTGCAGAAATCCAAGGAACTAAAGACATTAAATCTGTTCCTTGTTTTAAAAGTGCCTTACATATATCACCACCAACCAGCTTGTAAATATTTGTCAATGCTCAAACCACTCTTTTAAAGGAGCTGAAAAATGTCCCTGTGCCCTCAAAGGACACACCTGTTATCTGAAACAGTTTTTAACCAGCTTGTTAAGCCGCTTTGACAGATCAAAGACCCCAGACAATGGACACAAACTTTAACAATGGTGTAGCCTTGAGCAAAAGGTTCTGTCAAAGCCAGGCTTGTGCCCATGCCATTATGGCTGGCAATTGAAAATAAATTTTAGTTGAATAAGTACCTCAGCCGATCAGAGGCACTGCCTCCGCTGAAACAAAAGCAGTTGGGGATAAGTTATTGACTCCTCTGACAGCCTGAATGAACTTCATTATGCCAGCCCACTCTTGCTAAATGTGTCAGGTTTTAAACTGAATTAGGTGGCAGGTGCATGGACCATTTTCCTGCCCCCCTTGAGACAGGAGACAGCCAATCATCACCTGATTCTACAGACAAATGTTTAGGTTTGTTTTTCATATTGCACGGCCATAAGTGAAAGCACATTTAAATCTTTTTTCCTTATCCCCCATCACTGCTGTGCTGTGTTCCCGTGAGCGGGTCATCCCCAGGCTTGGGTATAATGGGACTCGTGAAGGCCTGAGCTGCCTCCCCCATCCCGCCCCTCCCTCCGAGGCACAGATTTCAGGGATGATCTGGATTCTTCACTTGAGGTTATTGGACTTCAGCTTCAGAACCAAAGCCCCTCTCCTGTCCTAAGAGACTGAAATTCAAGGACACACAGCCGTGATCTCTTTCATTGTAAGGACTTCAGAAGAACATAATGTGGACTTCCCAATAAGGTTTAACCAGAATGAGAAGCAATGGGTTGGTTCAGTTGGGAACTAAAATACGGTATCAGAAATGTTCATCTGTAAAAATATTTCCTATGAGCAAACCTTGTAACCCCAGCCGAGGTCCCTGAGTTTAAGCCAAGTCAGTAAGAACGGGCATTTGTCTTTGTCTGTCTGTCTATCTATCTTTATTTGTATATTTGTCTTTAAAATGTTTTGTTTTACGATCTTCCGTGGCCTGTAAGTATAAATGCAAGATCAGCTAAACTTCAGATACTTTGATGCCAGTTCTCATTACTTAATCATGAGACACAGGACTATTAAGAGTCTTAAAAATGAAAGCCCAGACTTCCAACCAGAGAGCGAGAGAGCTGGCATATGCCTTTGGCTGCGTGCCTTATTAAAGTTAATGAGCAAAAAGGACTCCCTTTTCCAAAGTATCTTAAAGACCTGAAATCTTTCCTCTCAGTAAAGTATCTTTTTCTTCTGAATAATGTATTCATGATGCATTATAGATAACAGCACTTTTCTTAACATGCATCTTGAATTGTAAAGTAGAGCTCTTTCCAGAAGTTGTCTCCCTCCTCTCCCAAAATGCAGAAATAATAAAAATTGTTTTAAACCTGAAACTAAAACATCAAGAACACATCGATACTGTTGTTCTTTGGATGATGTCCACACGCAAGTTGGCTCAAATCTCCACAGGAACTTACTCAGTTCTTGACTACATTTATTTCTCAATATTGTTTTAGCTGGATTCAGTAGTATAATGTTTGCATTTTAGTATAGAGACAGATTTGCATTTTTTTTGCTTCCACCTAAAACATCGATATTCTATAATTCATATGCATATGATTTGGATGAGACGTGCTACCCAGATAGTCTCCTTCGGGGCTATCTACCGGCCGCCCGGAGTTAACACAGGGGAGGGTTGTACAGTGGCTCTCACTTGCTGGAGCCTTTCCTCCCCCAGCCGCAGCAGATGGTGTTTCATAGTTGGTCACAAATGGCTGTCAGCGAGTGTTTGTCTGCCTGCCAGTAACCTGTGGTTCAGGGACTCCCTCGGAGAGTGTACCAGCTCTGACTCTGCTGATAACAGCATCTGAGAAAATGATCCGTCCTTTCTTGTCAGGCACAAAATTAGCCATCTCACTTTCAAACTGTTGACAAGGGGGACATGAAAGAAATAAGGACTGTGCCAGCCCAGCTGATGTTTCCTCAGCTCCGGTTCTCTGGGCCTGATGCAGACGGATTCGAAAGCAGACTCGACAACAATGGTGTTGTCACCAAATAGATCATGTCGGAGCACCCCCAGTTCTGGTACCAGCGCTTCCTGCAGCGGCTTGCTGGAACATTCTCTTGGGCTAGTTTTGATCGCTAGAGTCGCAGACATTTTCCCACCCCAGGGCTTTCATCAGACTTTAGACTGGAGTGACCATGAGTGGCATGGCCTCGGGTGCAGGGCAGAAAAACAGAGTGTGATAAGGGGTTCCAGCCGCTGTCCTGGCTTGTGCTGGGCGCTGCCCCCAGCTGGACAGCACAGGGTGCAGCCCTAATGCCTTTGTGATTGCAGATAGCTCAGGAGCACGTGAGGCAGCCGCTAACGAACTAAAGGGGAGAGGACAGAGACAGAGGAAAGAGTGGGAATGAGAAAGGAAAGAGGGAAGACTAGAGGGGAAACCAGCTAGGGATTCGGAAGAAACTAACATCTGTTGAGAATCTGTTATGGGCCAGGCACTGTGCTGGTGCGGATGATGCATCAAATGAGTAGCCCTCCCAGCACTTTCATAGCTGGGTACCATCAGCCCTATTTTAGAGACGAAGAAAGCATGCCTTTGAGAGGTGAAGTAACTTCTCTGGGGTCACAAAACTAGAGAGTGGGAGAACCAGCATCCCTACGGCGGCTAATACATTTGACATTAGGAGACGAGACTTCGGGGCTGTGTTCCTGACTGAAAACCTGGCTTTGCTACTTACTGACTGTGTATACTCGGGCAAATGAACATCTCTGATGCCTCAGTTTCCTCATTTGCAACATGGGGCTCTTAATAATATCTATCTAATAGCGTTGTCGCGGAGGATGAACTACATTAACATGAAAGTACTCTGAGCAGGACTTAGACAATAGTAAGCACTCTACAAGTGTGTGTTTTTATTCTTCACTGTCCCTGTGTTTTTAAAGTGTTTGTGGTAGTGTTCTATCACCATCTCCTTATTGGTAAATAACCTGTTAAGAATCCTCACTATAGGAAAATATTTTTCTTCTAGTGCTCTTATATTTCTAGTTATTGTTGATTTTCTTGATTTTTTAAAGCCGTAAATGAATCTAAATGCTGAGGCGATATTATCAATTTAGTGTACAGATGTGGACGGAACAGCAACTTCTGTGTCAAACAGTGGTTGAATCCCACTCATTCCATTTCTCAGGGTATAATCCTCTCACAGCCTCCGTTCGCTCATTTATGTAAAGGAAATGCTTACAATTTCTAGAAATGCCATTACAAATAAATGAGGAAAGGTATATAGAGTACCTAGTACACCATAAGCAATCTGTAATTATACAAGAGTTACTACTGTTTTACTGAACAACTGGACCCTGGTTTGTCTCGTGTAGGTATCTATGCCAACTCAGAGGTGGGTCATAGATGGACCCGAATGTCTGTGCTACCTACATAGACTGATGAAGCTGGTGACTGAAGCTGCCCTAAATGTATCTCTCCTTCCTTCTGTAATATTTCTCACATTTAATTCCCCCTGAAGCAATATTCTGGGTAATGACCACCAACTGCCATAACCATTTTGTCTGGCAAAGGGATTTTATTTCCTTACCCTAGACTGGGCCCCTGCTGCTCTGAGCGAGGAGATGCTTGGACCTTGGGGAGCTGGGCTTCCTTTCAAGTAGTACTAGCCTCTGTCAGGTGAGGTCAGCGTGGTGATTAAGGGAAACATCCTTCAACCCCTGTAATCTCTCCAGGAAAAATGAGAGAAGCCTCCTGCCAATTGTTAATGATAATGGCCTTATAATTCCGACACCACATTTTACCCAGGAGGATCCCAAATGCTTTACAGATCCTCAAATAGCTTCACCCACCCCTCCTGTAGGCGTTAGGTGGAGTAAGTTTGGAGGGCAGCCACTGAGGGAAATATTACTCTCCTATCTTAAAAAAATGTGCAAAAAAGGAAAATGTATCGGAGTAACTGTAGAACAGAGGAATGCAGATGTTTTACTCACATGCTTTACTTAGTAGCTAAAATAAGAGTGAGGACAAAAGAGAAGGGCAGATTTGTGCTTTCTGTTATTTTCAATAAAAATGTTGTTCATTCTACTGCTGAAGTATGGAACTCCCAAATGAACACAAGCTTATGTTTGCAGGTCATTAGTTCCTTGACAGAGGGACTTCGGTGACAGCAATTCTTAAAGTACTTACTAAAAAAGAACAAAAGCAGTTCTAAATTATAAAGTATATTAAGGAAAAATGTATAAAAAGTCTTTATACTCAGCTTTTCAAACATACTTCTTTTTTACATTATCCATCACTATGTGACAAACTTTCCCCAAAGTGGGGGGTTTAAAAATAACACCATTTAATTATACCCCATGATTCTGTGTGTCGGGCATTTGGGGAGAACATGGTTGGGCCCTTCTCTTCCACGTGGCGTTGACCAGGGGCCTTTAGGTGGTACTTAACTGGGGACTTGGTTTGGTCTGGAGGGTCAAAAACAGGTTCACTCTCCTACCTGGAGTCTTGGCCAAAAGGCTGTCAGGCTGAGCCCAGCTGGGCCCCTCTCCGTGTAGTGCCAGGATCTCACCATGTAGTTTTTCTAGTACAGTCCTAGGACTTCTGGCCTGGAGGTGCAGATGGCCAATAGGGATCGACATCAAGTGTTCCAAGAGAGAAGGATGGAAGCTGTCAGTCTTTTAAGGCCTAAACCCAGAACTGCCACTTCCACCATATTCTGGTGGTCAAAGCAAGTGACCAACCCACTTGGATATGACAGAATAAGACATAGGCCCTGGCTGGTGTGGCTCAGTGGATTGAGCACCAGTCTGCAAACAGAAAGGCCACTGGTTTGATTCCCAGTGAAGGGCACATGCTTGGGTTGTGGGCCAGGTCCCTGGTAGAGGTTGTGTGAGAGTCAACCGATTGATGTAACTCTCACACATTGATGTTTTTCTCCCTCTCTCCCCTTCTCTTTCTCCCTCCCTTCTCTTCTTTCTAAAAAATGAATAAGTAAATAAGTAAAATCTTTTAAAAAATTCATAGACCTCAACTCTTAATGGGAGGGGTATCAAAGACCATGGCTTTTTTTGTTTTGTTTTTAATTGGCCACATTGTAGTTGAATAAAAGAAGTTTGGGGCAGAAATTAATGGATGGATCTTTGTTATGACTTTATTCTAGAAAGGCCTCTGTCAACTTAAAAAAATTTGTGTCCCAGCTGTTCACAATGCCAAGTTCAGTGTAAACACCACAAATGCTGGGAGCATGGATTCTCAGGGGCTTTTCTAGGAATCTATTAGCTGAAGGCAGCCACTGAAAGGCATATGTCCTCTAGAGATTTCAACATGTACCAAGAAGAGAAAACAATGGACAAAATTTCCCTTAAGAACAATAAGAGAAGCAGTTCTAAGGTGGGAGTGGGAGGGGAAAGTTTTGCCCTTAGATTTCTCTTCATCCTCAGGGCTGACTGTCCCTGAGTGTATGGCTCTCTGGACCCACTGGCAATAGCAGCAAAGAAGTGGACAAGTGGAAGGGTAACTCCCAACACTGAGGAGTCACTGAAATAGGCTGTTTGTACAGTATTTGTTCCTGTATGTATATCTCTCTTGTTGGATGTCTCACTTATCAGGTGTTTATTATCCTATCCATTTCACTATTCCATTTCTTTCTAACTTTCTAGTCCATTGCTTTATCTTAGACCCCACAAATAAATGCTTTAAACTTCTTACCTGGAGCCCCTGGCTTATTGTCTTGCTAACTTTCTGCCATTCCCATCTAATTTATCTCCAGCTTGAAGCTATCCCCTCACATACCTCCACAGTGTGAACTCCAGACCTGGGATCATTGAGATGATCCTTCGTTTGAAGAAATTGGATTTACATTCTTTAGCATGGCCTTGGCCATTACATGAGTCTTGCCACTTATAACTTCCAGCATTTCTCCATTACCACGTGAATTGTTTACTTTTTCTTTTCTCTCCTCCAACCTCTGTGTCTCTTGGCTGTGTCTGCTTGGTGAGAGCCAGTATCTGTCTATTCTCAAGTGTCTGGAAAATGTACTTTTAGTGTTTCGTCTAAAGAAGCAGGATTCACAATGACTTGGAAGGCAAATGATTTTAGATGGGTACAGCGAATGGTGTCCAATCTACTTGGTGTTTACCCCACATGTGTCCTTCCTCCACATTCAGTCTTACAAATAGAAATAGCATCAACTACACACTCCAGTCTAACGCAGCACAACTATCCTTCCCCAACAAGCACACCTTCATGTTCTCTTCAAGAGGGCGAGAGTAAGTCTCGTTATTTACTGATTGATTCCAGTATTTCTGGGTGATGTTTAGTCCTCCTCTACTACAGTCACAATCCTATCTTGATTTTCTGTAATTTTAAATGCTAGGTTACAAAGTCAGTCTCTGCGAACACACCCAATCTATTGAATTGAAATGAATCTAAGGCATCTATCAGATGTAAGATGCATCATTATCAATGCTATGCCCCTTAAAAGAAACACTGTCATTACATTTTAACATGCCATTGGTTGTAAGATACAAAAATATTCACACACACATTTTATGAATGTTAACTTATGAAGAAATAAAATAGAGTAAAAAGTGAAGAAAAAGGAAAGTTAATGGATATAATACATGTTTATCAATATAAATGCATGAAACAGCAAGAAAAATAATGTTGGATACCACTGTCCTTATTTCTACAAAAGATCAAGGTCCATGGTTGGTAGCAGCAACTCTTTTCTTCAGCTATCCAGTCCATGATCTTTTTCCAATTAAAGAAAATTCTATTGAATTTATTGTGGTGATATTGGTTAATAAAATTATACAGGTTTCAAATGTACAATTCTATAATACACCATCTGTATATTGTATGTTCACTGAAATTTTTTAATGTTAAAATTCAGGAGTAAAGTTACACTAAGTTGTTACAGAAATTTCTAAACAGTAACTCTCAGTTTCTTAATTTCTTATTGCAAGTTGGTATCCCCGGTTGGTAGATCTGCGTGGGTGTGGAGAATAACACACTCTGAAGAACACTGCTCGGATTTACCTCCCTTTGCTCCTTGTGGGTGGATATTATTTTAGCCATGAATCTTGATGTTATTGCTTATCCTTACTTACTGGACGGTCTCCCCATTACATGATTTTTGTGTGGTAAATACTTAGGCAAGATACTTGAACTTCTTTGTTAATGCAAGTCTTCATTCCTGAAGCATCTTAACTCAAAATAATTTTGTCTGTACAGTACTAAAGGTTTTTAGACATTTTCCTTTTGGATGCACTATTCAGAAGCAATCCTGTTTACTCTTGAGAGCCTGAATTAATGATCGCAGATTCAGTTTTTTTTTTTGTTTTACTATTCGTCCATTACTGTGAGTATTCAAAACACCCAAATTCTAATGCAATGAAACCATTCTGAGTGAAAATATTTCCTTCAGCTATGAGACATTAATATGTAGTTCCCAAAGACAGGGATGCATTGCAACAATGTGGGTGAGTGTAATAATGAGAAAGCCACCCCTTGGTGAAATTTTTAATCTCCACAATCAGTGAGGTCTGACTGTGGGGAGAACAATATTGTATGTTTCGTATTCTCTTGGAGTATGTGCTGCACCCTGTAAGCAATGACTCCAACTTTGCTAAGAGCTGGCTCACAGATGGTACTAACGTGGATCTTCAACAGGACATTCTGTTGTTGTATAAAGCCAGCTGCTTCTAAGTAATGGGGTGCATGTCATTATTAGTGAGTTCCATGAACATGAACCCCTTTCCCCCCATCTTTTTGGCCAAATCATTTCCCTGTTGAGAAATAACATTGAGTGAGACACAGTTAAGGTAAACACACACACACACACACACACACACACACACACACACTACAAAGGACAATCGAGTGATTTCTACACTTGGTGTTACTGGCAGAATTCCTGAGGGAAGGGAAGAAAAATGGGTATTCCAGGAAGTAAAATCATCAGCTCCTCCATGACACTCAGGTTCCATTGTACTCAGTCTGTCCTCAGATCAAGTCTAAATCTCACTGTCTAGCTCTCTCCTGCCGTCTAGCTTATTTCTGGTTCTTGCTCCAATGAGCCACACCATTTAACCAAGCCAGAATGCTGGGACTCATCCAAGCCTCCAACATTAATTCAGTGATAAATCCTATCTTCCAGATATCACTTAGCTCCTTCCTTCTTCTTTAGTACCACTGCTACTCTCTTAGGTCAGGGGAAACTGCGGTCATGAGCCAGGGCTGGCCCACTGTTTATTTTTATATGGCCTGAAAGCTCAGAATGATTTTACATTTAGTGGTTGAGAAGACTGCTTTTACCTTATTATTCCATGTTATTTTATAATATTTCGTGACATATGAAAAATATGTGAAATTCAAATTGCAGGGTCCGTAAATAAAAATGTATGGAGACGCAGCCACACTCATTCGTTTGCCTGCGGCCTATGGCTGCTTCCACATGACAACGGCAGAGCTGAGCAGTGGCAGCAGAGACACACAGCATGCAGAGACTGAAACGTTTACTATCTGGCCCTTAATGGAAAACCTTGCCAACCCCTTCCATAAACGATGATCCAAAAACTTCTTGCTTAAGTAATCTTCAAGATTGGTGTCTCTGTTTCTATAACTGGTCCCATCACTAATTACAAAAGTAATCTCCTTAGGGCATATAACTGGGGAGACCATTCCCTTGTTTATAATTCTTCAATCATTTTCTAACATCTCTATGTACGAATTAATCAAAATAAACAATCGGTTTAGCTTGTCTTTCCCATCAGAACATTATAAAATATAAGATGTACTTAGTATTGATGTCTACTAAATGGCTCTTTACTAGAAAACTTAAATATTTGCTAATGTCTTAGTGCTAGTCTATCTACTATTTTTATACTATTATCTACCAAGTATAACTCGTTAGACCAAATTAACACTATTTTTGGTTGGATTACTAAATGTTTGTGATAGAATCTAGTAATAATGAGTTTCTCAACATGATGTGCATTGTTACTCCTGGTTTTTCTACCAATATTTTAATAAGATGGAAAGTATCACACTTATCCCCTGTAAAGAATAACTGGGCAAATTATAAGATTCTTGACATATATGACTACATCTTAGAAATACGATGAGTGAAACAAAAATTATGGTATCGGTCTAGTTTTATTTGGCTGCTCAGATAATGTCCCCAGATAATTGTTTTGGTTTGCTTTGTGACTCAGAACATGTCTCTGGATGTCAAATTGAGTGACTTAAAGTTTCTCAATTCTATCCTCAAGTTAGGAAATGCTTTCTTTTTTTTAATTTTTAATGTATATTTTATTGATTATGCTGTTACAGTTGTTCCAATTTTTCCCTTTGCCCCACTCTACCTGGTACCCCGCTTCCCTCCAGCAATCCCCCCACTTAGTTCACGTCCATGGGTTGTACATGCAAGTTCTTTGTCTACTCCCTTTCCTATACTGTTCTTAACCTCCCCCTATTTTGTTCCTACCAATTATGCTTCTTCTTCCCTATAACTTTCCCCCACTGTGCCTCCCTCCCCCCTCCCCACTGAAAACCCTCCATGCGATGTCCATTTCTCTGATCCTGTTCCTGTTCTAGTTGTTTGCTTAGTTTTTGTTTTCATTGTTTTTCTTTCTTTTTTTTTTTAGGTTCATTTTTGATAGTCGTGTGTTTGTTGTCATTTTACTGTTCATATTTTTTTATCTTTTTTTTTCTTAGATGAGTCCCTTTAACATTTCTTATAATGGCTTGGTGATGATGAACCCCTTGAACCTGACCTTATTTGGGAAGTACTTTATCTGCCCTTCTATTCTAAATGATAGCTTTGCTGGGTCGAGTATTCTTGGATGTAGGTCCTTGCCTTTCATGACTTCTAATACTTATTTCCAGCCCCTTCTTGCCTGTAAGGTTTCTTTTGAGAAATCAGCTGATAGCCTTATGGGCACTCCTTTGTAGGTAACTCTTTCCTTCCCTCTTGCTGCTTTTAAGATTCTCTCCTTGTCTTCAATCTTAGGTAACTTAATGATGATGCACCTTGGTGTGTTCCTCTTTGGGTCCAAATTCTTTGGGACTCTCTGGGCTTCCTGGACTTCCAAGAAGTCTATTTCCTTCACCACATTGGGGAAGTTTTTCTTCATTATTTGTTCAAATAAGTTTTCAATTTCTTGCTGTTGTTTTTCTCCTTCTGGCACCCCTATAATTCAGATATTGGAACGTTTCAAGTTGTCCCAGAGGTTCAAAAGTCTCTCTTCATTTTTTTTAAATTCTTGTTTCTTCATTCTGCTCTGGTTGGATGTTTATTTCTTCCTTTTGTTCCAAATCATTGATTTGAGTCTTGGTTTCCTTCCTGTCACTGTTGGTTCCCTGAATATTTTGCTTTATTTCATTTTGGGTATCTTTCATTTTTTGACCAAGCTCAGTCTGTACTGTGAGCATGTTGATCACCAGGGCTTTAAGTTCTCCATCAGATAGATCGGCTATCTCCACATGGCTTAGCTCTCTTTCTGAAGATTTGCTCTGTTCTTCCCTTTGGGCCATATTTCTTTGTTTCATGCACCTGTTAAGTTGTAAGGGGGTGGAGCCTTAGGTACTCTCTAGGGCAGGGCAACCCTCCTTGCTGTATTGCCTCACTGCCTGTGGGGGAGGGCCCAGAGACAGAACAATGTAGCTCACCTGCTGTATAGCGTACTTTTCAACAAACTCTCGTGAGATACTGGGAGTTTCTCCTACCACAGCAACAGCCTAGTCCACAGCCACCTCTGAGACCCCTTAAGTCAGCTCCACCCCACGATCTACTGCCTCGCCTAGGGTTCTCTCCACCAGGTGCCTTACAGGTCTGGTGGTTCTGTTTGACTGTTTCTTTAATTCCTTGGTTGTCAGAGTTCCATGCAGTTTGATTTTCTGGCACTTATGGCTATTTATTGATTTTAGATTGGCTGTTATCCTCCTTTTGGTTGTGCAAGGAAGCAAGGGGTTTCTACCTATGCCTCCATCTGGGCTGGAACTCCAAGTTAGGGAATGTTTTCAAAATGGAATCTGCTTGATGCCAAATATACTAAAATGTGATCTCGATGTTTGAACATCATGGTAAAAATTAATAGGAAACAAGAGAACAAAGCCAGGGTATGCTGACAATAAAGCTCTTAAATTATTTTTTTGACTAGTCTATTCAAACAGCTGGCAAACACAAGGCCTATGGGCCAAATCTGGCCCTCCACCTTGTTTTATCAGCTGACACTTTGTTTCTACCTGATGGCAGCCTCACTGAGCTCCTTGTCCCTAGTTAAGGAGTAGTTACATTTCTACAGTCTTAAAGTTACATCCAGTCCTTTGAAGGCCACTGTGAGGCTGATGTTGCCCCCAGTGAAAATGAGTTTGACACCCTTGGATTGGATGATCCAATGATGTCACCCTTGGATTGGAAGGTTGGATTGCCCTTCAACTGAAAGAGCTACTACCTAGGCAGTCTCCCAATTAACATTCCTGCACATTGTTTCTATAACCTGGATCACTACTGCCTGGGATTTAATGGGTTACATCAAATACAGCAATACAGCATACGTAATATGTTCTGGCTCACTTTCCCTTGGGGCAGGGGATGTCCCTGCCACCTCTTCATACCTTTATTGTGATAAGGAAGTTCCACTCTATCAGGAGATCCAAACTTCCAGTGGCCTGAGCTTGTGACCTGGCAAATTGCTTTTGGTTTACTCATTTAAATCAGACAGGATTGAGGGGCTTATCTCATTTATTAATGGTGACAGTAAATGCAAGGGAGCTTACAACATGGGGCAGCTTACAAATAACTTTTAAAGCTTGAAATTACTGTTTTACCGAGTGTTAAGTACTGTCTGAGTCTGCAGTATTGAGCACGTGCAATAATAGCTAATATTTGTTAAATATTTACAATATGACTGGCTGACAACAATGACAGGCTATGGCATGCTAAGCCCTCAACATATATTAACTTATTGATAATGGTGCTATTGTTTTCCCCATTAGTATCCTCATTTTACACAGGAGGAAATCAAGGCACAAAGGTATTAAGTAGTAGAGGCAGAGTATAAACTCCAGCTGTCTGGCTTAAAGGAGCAGGTTCTTAACCATTTCAAAGTACATTCTCTAGTAAATATTCATTGTCTATTTAGTCATCACGTGAATGAATGAATCAATCACTCAATAATCCATTAATGAATGAGTGAATAAAATATAAATGCACAAATGAGTGAACAACAAACAAATGGGGAGATCTAGATGTAATTTAGTTGATTTCATTATAAAATATACAGTATAGATAATATGGAATTAAAAAGTATATCTCTACTTAAGGGACAGGACTAGATAGTTTGGTTAATCCATCAAATCAGATTAAAATAAGTGAATGAATGAATGAATAAATAAATAAATAAATAACCACCATTTCCCTCATGCTGGGAAGGGAAACATGGAACGTGAGAGAGCCTCCACCACAAGGCTGCTTTCCTCGCAAAGGGAGAGGGAAACTAGCTGCCTCCCAATATTTGCCTCTCCGCAAGACGAATTTACACTCTTGCACTTATTCATAATCATTTGTAATTCTTTGGTCAAATGCTGTGAAGAAGAAGAAAGTTTCCATCTTTGAGACTTGTTATCCTTTTTAATTGACATGACACATACTGGGATATTATGTAGATTAGTACAAAACTGATGCAATGCCAAAGAGCTAAGTATTATTAATACATAACAGCATTGAATAAAAGAAAGTGAGTGAGAATGATTTTGAGAGCAGAGCATATACAGCTATTAGAAAAACATTAACGTAAATGAAGAACTGATTAATTTCAACCATTTTTGTGAAGTTTAGAATGATCCATTTACATTAATCTTACTTCTAATATTTTTGTAATAAATAGAATACTTTTGTATTTAATATTTTAAAAGAGTTTAATTCTCTACCTGTAATTCTTTTATTTTTATAAATGGGGTAAAATTGGACCTATTTGAAGTTAAATACATCTGAGGATTCACACACACAAAAAAGTGTCCCTTAACTTGAGGTTTTTAAAATTAGGAGTGGAAGCCAGATGTTCTTGGCTGCTGATAAGCACTCCGAGTTATGTTTATTCCATGAAGTTTAATACCAGTAAGAACAATTTAGTGATTCTTGAGGTCGTAATTTTGAATTAGTGATAGTCTTAAATGTAAATCAGTCAGTTTGTTTATTGGGAAATAAGAGATCTTTGAATACTTACATTAAAAATTAAAACACACAAGTAGATGTTGGAGAAACACTGAGATGAAAGTGAATATGGGGATAAAATTCTACTTGTTCACTTTAAATGATCTCAAAACATACTTTCTAAACAACTGCTGGCTTGAATCCTTTAATTAAACCTGTCTTTTCTTTCAATCATTTCAACCAAATGAATTAAAAGTGTATTTTTATTTGTTACTGAAATTTTTAGCAAACATTTATTGGATAACTAAATGATTCTCTGAAGTTCTAAAAGGTTCCCAAAGCTGTTTAAAATTAAATATTTAATCAAAGAACAAATAGTCTAAGTTTGTGACACTAAATAATTATTCCAGCAAATTTTTTTCACCAGTTAGAAATTTTCAAATTTTTTTGCATTGGTTTTTGCAATGTAGTAGATGCTAACATTAACCTCTGAGTACATATTCACATTTTACTCTTCAGCTCTAAATAGTGGAAGTGAAAGTAAGATTTTAAAAAATTGATTATATACAGTATTAATGTTCTGCTTATAAAATTAATCAATTTATTTTGAAAATTAAGCTGCATAGAATGTTTTAAATAAAGACTTTATTTATTTATTATTAGAGAGAAGGGAAGGGAGGGGAAAAAAGAGGGAGACAAACATCAGTGTGTGAGAGAAACATGGATTGGTTGTCTCTTGCACGTCCCCAACCAGGGACATTACCTGCAACCCTTGCATGTGCCCTGACCAGGAATCAAACCAGTGAACTTTCAGTTTATAGGACAACACCCAACCCACTAAGAGCATCACTAGTCAGGGTTCTATAGGAATATTTTTGTATGTATTGATTTTAGAGAGAGAAACAACAATTTGTTGTTCCACTTATTCATGCATTCATTGGTTAATTCTTGCATGTGCCTGACTGGAGATCGAACCCACAACCTTGGCATATTGGGACAGTGCTCTAACCAACTAAGCTACTCGGCTGGGGCTAAAATATTTTTTAAAAGAGAAAAATATCAGGCAAGATTCTGAAGAAAATCACAATTAAAATTTTGATTTTTCCAAATCTTTATGCAAAAAATGTGTATAAAATATTTAAATAGGATAATTTTATATATGCTACTTTAAAGTGCTTTATTACTATCTATAAGATGTATTTTTCTAATTAGCTTTAGCTGATTATAAAAATACAATTGATTTTTGTATATCTTATAGTCTCCATGTAAATTAACCTCTTAATTCTTATAATTTGTCTATGGATTACATTGCTTTATTCACATAAAATTCTGTGAATAAAGACAATTTGAACTTTTCTTTACCAATTTTTATGTATTTTTAATTTTTTTCTTGTGCTGTCTGTGACCTCAGTCCAGGCTCAGTGTTGAATGGAAACGGTGATAGTAGATGTTGTTGCCTTATTGCTGATTTCAAATGTTTCACTATCTGGAATAATGTTTGCTTTTTAAAAAAATTATAAATACATGTTAAATTTTATCAAATGTTTTCCTCTGAATCTACAGGAATAATCATATTGTTCTTTAATTTTTTATTGTGAGTAGTACACTACAGGTGTTCTAATGCTAAATACATTTGCATTTTAGTAATATTCACTAATTGATCATAGCCAATTATCATTATAAAGTCAGGTTTTCTTAAAGATAACACAAATTATTTCAAAAAAATTTTTTACATAGATTGTAAGAACTGGGCAGCAACTAACCCCGGGCTTCAGTCTTTGAGAAAGAAAACAATTGAGGTAAGCCCACCGTTTACCCTGGCTTTCTCGCTAAAAGTATTTTCCAAACTGTGGTGCAGAAAACCACAGCAGAAAGTGTCCGTCCAAGCAGAGAGTGATAGTGTCATTGGATGGAGGAAGCAGAGAGCCAGAACTCAGAATTGCCAAGGCTGCTAGGATTCAGGGCCAGAGTATCTACAGATTCCCTGAAAAGGGAACTGCAGACGAAATGTCCCAGAATGCGCATTAAAAATCTTCCTTGACTGATTTATAAGCTGTGCACGGCCAAAGCAAGACTCTAGGAGACCTAACAGAGCATAGCTATGAATAGGCGAAGTATTTTACAAAAAATATTGGGGCTTCAGAGTTGCAGGAAGATGTTTGGGTTTGAGCTTAGACCTAAAAGAGAGACCTAAGCAAACACCGTACTGAGAGCTATGCCTTGAGAGAGAACAAAACTAAAATAGGCTCATCCTAATAAAGGCTAAAAGCAATATCTGGCAGGTCAAGATAATAAACAATAATTTAATTACCTGTCAGATAAAAAGAAACCTCATATGCCTTAGAGAAAGGAAATAATCTACAGTCTCTACAAAATATCATCCAAATTGCATAATGTGAAATTTAAAAAACATAAGAATGTAAAGAAAAATAAAATTTTACCACTAAGGAGATGCGAAATAACCAATAGAAGCAGACACAGACATGATCAAAATATTGGAGTTAGCAGAGAAGGACTGCAAAATATCTGTGATTAATATGTTAAAGAAAATAGAGTAAAATATGAATAAAACAAATAAAAGTTGGAGGAATTAAAATACATTAAAAATCAAATAAACATTTCAGAATTTAAAATATAATATCTGTAATTAAGACCTCATTTGTCGGTTTACCAGGAGAGTGGAGAAAGCCGAGGTCATAAAGAACTAAAAGATAGCAATTACTTATCTGAAGTATAGAAAGAGAAAGGAAAAAATTAATGAAACAAAATGGAGTGGAAGAAACATAAGAGATGTTTAAAAACTGTAACACATATTATTGAAGTCCCAATAGAGAAGAAGAGAGAATGGAACCAAGCAGTAGTTGAAGAGTAATGGCTGAGCAGTTCCTAAAATTGATGAAAGAATTGAATGGACAAATCCAAAAGAGCTGAATAAGCACAACGAATTCAAAGGAAACCAAACACAACCACATCATCGTCAGAGAAAAAATCTTGAAAACAGCCAGAATATAGAAAGACTTGCCTTCAAAGATGCAAGATCCGATCATTAGCAGGAACTCTAGGAGCCAGAAGACAATGGAAAGACTTCTTTAAAGTACTGACAAGAACCACCATCCCAGAATTCTGCACTAATGTATCTTTCAAGACAGTAGGAAAATGGCTCTTTTGCATCCTTTGTTCAGACAGAATCTAGCTGTGTGTCACGAGGACACTCCGGTCTTCCTGTGAAAGGCTCATGTGGGAAGGAATGGAAGCCTCTGGCCAGCAGTGGAAAGAACTGAGACCTGGAAGAGGGTCTTCCAGCCCCAGCCCCCAAACCTCCTGAACTGCACCCTTGCAGACAGCTGGATTGGAACTTATGGGAGACCCTAAGACAGACCACCTAGCTCTCAAATTTCTGGCTCACTAAAATGGAAGTAATGTTAGTTATTTTAAACCAAAAAACACAGAAAAACAAATAAAAATAAACATCTTTCAGAAAAAAAAGGAGGAAGTTGGTCGTTAGTGGACCTGTACTTCAAGAAATACTGGAAAGAGTTTTTATGGGTAAAGAGAAATCACTACTGTATTTTCTAGACTTAAAAATGACTCTACTCCTTTACCCCATTTGGAAAGATTAACTTCTTAAACTAAGCTAAGCTTCAAGATGCAGTCATGTCTAGGCAAAAATCTGAAACAAACACTACTGACCAATGAAATGACAAATATTACAGTCATATCACCCATGTTTTTCATCTGAATATTGAATATATAGCCTAAAAAGTATGAACTGCTGTCTTTGCGATAACAGTATTACAATAAATAATGAGTTGACTCTATTCCCAGGCATAAGAATCAATTTATTTTGTAAATAAATATGTACAGTAATCTATGCAGAAGAGTAAAAAAAGTATCCTGTCCTTCTTTCTCCCCTCAGTTTCCTCTTTTTCTTTATTCACTCAATTAAAAGCTGTCTTCAAAGTTGCAGAGAACAGATTCAGCTCTTGTGCATACACCCGCTCATACAGTCAGAGAGTGGGAGTTCCACCGGGGCCGATTTCAGCTCAGCTTAGGGACTATATTTCTGTTGGCCAGAACTGACTGACCAGGGGAGGACAGGCAGCTTTGCAGGTCAGAGGAACTCAGCTGTGGAGGCATTTATGTTGAACTCAACAATTTCTTTATCTAGGAACGCCATCCAGGAGATTCCCAAACAAAACAGAGGATTGCACTGAACAACCTCTAAGGATTTCCACTTTCTACTCTGAGGTTCCAATGCTCATGTTCAAGTGCTCATCACCTGCCAGGACCCAGAAGCTTTCAGGTAGAGTATGTTTCTGAGGTCGCAGTCTTAATCAGCATAATGTTTTGATATAGATGTTCAGAAATACAAGTGTTTGATGACCTGTATAGTTTTTACTACTCCCTTCCGCGGAATGGTTTTATGCCTCCCAGTAAATTAAGTCAATCACTTTTCTTCTCAAAATTTTCAGTCCTGCTTTGCTAGCATTTTATATCTGCTCTCTTGTCAACCTACTGAAGATGTCCAGTGGAATGTAACTAGTTTGGTTTCACTAAGCAATAACTTCCATGAAGTTTCAGATGCAATGGGATTTCAGAGCTATTTATGACCGTAAATGATTTGTTCATTCTGATTCCTAAAACTCCTCCTTCCCCACTGTCAACTATGTTTGCAAATGGGAGTGGGAGGGAAGACAACTTCGGGGAGCCATGACCACTTGCTTTTATGCCTTTTTCCGAAATCCTTCTTTGGAGGGTTGTTTCCTAGCTGAGCCTAATAGGCCATGGGTGACAGATAAGTAGACCTGGCCTCAGGGAAAAAGTGTGCCTTCCACGCTGGTTGGTGGCTTCCGCTGTACTCTCGCCAGGGCTGAGATAATAAGCAATCTGAGAGCAGGCACCTTATCTTCCACATCTTTGTACCCCTCCCAGCTTCCAGCACAGTCCCTGGTGCATAGTAGGCAGACAATATGCTTACTGCCTGAATGAATGAATTAGTGAATATGAATAAATGAATGGGTGGATGACAGTGGACAGATGGCACTGAGGAAAAATCTGCTGTGTGCTTCAAGTTAAGCATGTCAGGGTTCGGCTCCAGTTCCTGAGCTAAATTTCTGCCCCTCACCAGAACAACTCCCCTCAGTGGAGCTTGATGATCACGGTGCCTGTGGGTAGAATGTATTCTGGGGGAGATGATAGCTGCCTGATATGAGAGATGATATCAGAGATTAGTTAACCGTATGGGCTTTGTCCCACGGGGGGTGTGTGAAATGAATCAGATTAAACAAAATTGATAATGTGAATGCTTAATCAAACAGACAAAGGTAGTCTGCGCAGCTAATTAGGGGCAAATAGAGCGTCCCTCTTGTACCTCATTTAACTGACAAATTGTGCAGACAGTTTTAATGGGAGTCTGTTTAGCAAAGAGAAGGCTGTATAGTTGACAGCTTGGCAAAATGTGGTTTCTGTAACACCACATGATGCTTATGGAAATTAGCCTGGTGCAGCTGAGCTCTGAGCTGTCCTGGGCTGTGCAAATCACAGCAAAACGGGCTTTCACAGACCTCTGGCCATGGCGCTCTTAAAGGCAGAGAGCTCATTTTTAGTGTTTTGAGAGGTCAAAGGGTTTAGATTCTGCACATTAGGTGAAATCTGGTATCACCAAACCCAATGCAGGAGCTGAAAAGTAAAGTGAGGGAGACTCCCAGATCAGAGAAGCAGAATCGCCATTCAGGCAAATGAGAAGCTGTGTCATTTTGCAGCTAGAAGAATGGACTTCCACTAAACAAGGCAACTTCCAGAGAACAGAGGGACTCAAGGGTGAAGATAATTGGCTCATCTGAACCTTCCAAGCATTCAGATGTGTCATACTGGGATCTCCCTGCATTTTCACCGTGCTCTCACCAACATCTCAGTTTCTTACCCTCGTACTCGCACTCTGTCTTTTAAAACTCGGTAGTCCCTGTTCCCTCTCCTGTCCCCAGTGAAGTGCCTTCCTCTTCTCACATGTTCATTCATGTCTTTGGATCTGCCATGTTGTTGGAGACAGGGAGAGAATTTCTGGGAGCACCCTTCTCTCAAGAGTAGGGAGCATATCCAGCTGGTACCGCTTTCCCAGGTTTACAGGGAAGAGTCGACTCGCGGGCCTGTCCAGGAGTCACACTGGCCATGCCTGTTGTGAGCAGCATCATTTGCTGCTCCGTGGAGAATTGGGGGAAAGATGAAAACTGGGATGGGTGTGAGCCTGGGGGCTGTCAGTGTTCACCGGGGAGTGGCTTCCCTAATGCATGCAGTGCTCACTTGCATGGAAGTGGGCATTCCAGGGACAACTGATGTCGCAAGGTTTGCCTTACCCTGTGTGCAGCCCCAGGGTGTCATTGTCTGGAGGCAGGAGCTGGAGCTTGAGTTTAGATACACGTTGTGGAGACAGGCTCCCCCTCCTTGGGTGCCCATGCGTGGCTCGCACTTTCCACCCCACTGAAGGGAATAAGGCCACGCATGAAGGGTGTTCGTTTAATGAAGTGATTTTTGTGAATCACTCCACCAGTCAGACACGGTCTCTTCCGGAAAATGAACAGTTTTGCATAAAACGGTCCACTGGTGTCAATGGAGAGGGTCAGACCCCCTTCGCTCCTCTGTGAGCCTGGTCGGGTGGAACTACTGGGGTTGTGCTGGGGCTGGAAGACTTTGTCTCCACCCCAGGAGGTTTTACTCTACATTAGTATGCATTAAATGCAAAAAAACAAACAAACAAGAGAAATTCCACTTTTAATCTGTAAAGTATGATTTTAGCAAATTTGGATAAGCACTCAAAGGTATCCAAATACACATATTTTTTAAAAAAAATTGTGGCAAATAGTCTTATTAATTTAAAATATTTTAAGCCAGCAGAAAGGCTGTGTTTTATCACAGCAAAACTACACACTCAAAACTGTGTTAGTGCTAATATTAATCAAATTTATCCTTCACCTTTTGGCTCTGAGGTTTGGCTTTGGCTTTCTTGAGCAACGGATCAATAGAAACACTTGAAGATTTGGCAAACGCACATTTGCTGGGAAAATGGGCACTGCTGTTTGGAGTCACTGTGAAAACAACACCTGGGTTTTCTTCATTCTTCACTATGTTTAAATTTGCTAAATTATTTCCTTTGAAGAGAAAAAGATAAATGAGTAATATAAGAAATTTATGAATTAAAAAGGGGTACTGAAAAGCAAAAAAATACTGATAATCCTAGGAGGAATCCTTCTGTGTTCAAGAAACTAGCATTGTCTTCTACTTTTGGCAACTTGACAATGACCAGAATCTGTTTTATGATTATGAAAGCTTGCAAAATATTCTGACGCTGGGATTTTAACTTTGGGCAGGGTCATCAATCTGTGTGCTGGATGGGCATTATTTTTTAAAAAATGTAAATGTAACTATTGCTGCATAGAAAAACTGAAATACTGAAGCCGTTGTTTTTCATTTTAAAGAAACACAAAGTAAATAAAATGTCATATGTTGATTATAATATTTTTATATTACATAGTTCTGTTTATCAGTTTATCAGTGTTTATCAGTTCTGTTTATCACTTTGATTTACCCAAGTTAACAGCAAAAACTTTTTGTAGATAATTCTTCTTTGAAGGAAATGATACATTCTTAGGTATTTCAAACAACAGAAGAGGTTCATTGATTGAAGGAAGACTTTGGAGCCTAAATTATTTAAGTTTATGTCCCAGGATTTCATACTTATCTGACTTTAGCTTTGATCTGGACTAGCCAGGGTCTGTCTCTATAGATCTATTGCAAGAGACAACTTCATAAATGACAGGTTTTTATTTCCATTTCTTTTAGTGACCTGCCTACAAGATACCTCCTGGTTAAATCACCTGCACTCTAAGTGAAGTGGGGAAGAGATCATTACCAACGGAATGCTCTTGGCACACAACTAGTCAATAACATTCAGGCCTCTCCAAGTCCAATTGGGACCTAAATGATTAGGTTCTATAATTCAGGGAATAACAGCTTTGCTATTGGGTTGCTTGACCTTATCAGGTGGCCCTAGGTGTTGTATGGGAGGCAATCTCTGAGCCCCGAAGAAAGGCCAGAAATCGAGAAGGGGAGAAGGGGAAGGGGAAAGGGAGAGTAACTAGAAGTGGGACCAGGGGAATGAGTGATTACCAAGGTCAGGCCAGCAGTCCATAATTAAAGGTGTGCTGGGCAGCACAAGCAAGACTAGAAATGGATTACTTAAAAAAAAAAAAAGAAAAGAAAGAAAAGAAAAAGAAAATGGCTGCCCAGACTCAGGCAAAGTAATATTTGAGGACAGTTTGTATTTTTGCCTTAAATCAACATTTGTATTTGTCTCTCTGGACACTGCTGCTGATGACAAAAAAAATAGATATATTTGATAATGATTCAGGCCAAACTTTTCCCTTTGTCTTTCTACCACTATTTTATTTCGCCCAACTTGACTTCCTGGAGTGATTCAGGCTATGTAAACTGAATTGCATTCACCAGATTAAGAATCTGGTAGTTGGTTGTTCCTAACGTTTTTGATATTAGTTCCAAGGAACCATTTTTCCACTCTAGATCTTAGATGCGAGTTTTCACAATAGCTAAATACTAAGATGGCAGAGCAGAAACTCTGGCATGTATCACACTGTCTTTTTCTCACATGCTTTATTAACAGTTTTTCTTTCTTCATGCAACTTTAAGTGATATATGAACTTAAGCTATTTGTAGCATGTAGTCCAGCATTTGGCATGTGATTAGTTAGAAACTATCAGTTCTATTGAATAAGTGATAACAAGTTACTATATTTTACTGTTTAATTTCAAGTAGCTGACATTACTTTCAAGGTATCAAAATAGGCAAATGCTCCTAAAAATGATTCAAACCAAGTAATTTTTAAATGATTACTAAGATCACCCCAAATTATAGAAATAGCTAACTTAATCTGTCCTCCTATATCTGTTTGGTGAAATGTTTATTCCCAGTTCCACCCACAGGACTTATTTAATGACACATGAACATTCATTTCAGAGAAAAAAAGTTATTATTAATAGCTTTCCATAAAAACTACAGTAACTTGATCAACTGCATTTCCCCCCCACTTTTTCAAATCAGTCCATAATTGCTTCTAGTAAGTTTTAAAAAGTTATGTGAAAGTTTTTGAGGGAACACGTAATTCAGTAGTCAGCTTGGATGCTAATGAGTTCTACTAAACGATGTAACTGCCCTTCTCAGGGCCCTAAATCTTCTCCCACCATCTGAAATGACAAGCCATTCTGCCACCTGGATGGCCTCCAACTATTATTGTTCTGCATCATTTTTGTGAGGGAGGGCAAAGGAGAGAGAATGAAAAACATTTGGTAAGCCTGAAAATTCACTTTATTAAATAGCGAAGATAATTTATTTATACTGATCTCTTTTTTTCCGTCTAACTTTTGGATGCTTCACTGCTTGTGTCGTCAGCAAATCTGAAGTTTTCTTTTCATCAGCATGGCACAGCGGAAGTGGGGGTGGACAGCCAGTCACTGCCTGCACAGTGCTGCTGGAGTTAATTGATAAACCTCTCCTTTTTATGAGTTGTGCTAGCCTTCTGTCTACAGCCACACAGCCTACTGCCCCTGCAAGGCATTGAGATTTCCTTGTGGAATTCTAGCAGATATTGGAAATTGTGGTGGCAAATTAGCAGGGGCCACAAACCAGAAGTGACAGCTCCAATGGCCTGATGGGGGGAATGTAGCAATCCCTTGCCCATAGCAATTGGCCAGGCTTATCATATGGACTAATCACAACAGATCTGGGGAAATAATGGGCACCAGATGTTATCGCTTTGTAGGCCTGAGCTCTCCAGAGATTACAGCCATGATAGGAAAGCTCCCTGAAAACAAGACCACGATTCTGTCGCTTATTAATCAAATGAGGAGGCTGGGTGTCATCTACTCCTTCCTTGGTACTGTGGCGTGTCTCTGCTACATTGATAAACCAAGAAAACATTGTGTGTGAGAGACAGAGAGAGGGAGAGAGAGACTAAGAGGTGGGAGTGGGACAGGGGAGACAACCTAGATGTGTCTATCACACACGTACATACACAATTCAATGTATTACCTATAAGCACTTTTCCTGGAATTAAATTTCTTGAGTCAACTGTTTTCAGCATTGACATAACAGGAAAGACTTCCTTAATTTGATTTTTTCTCTATTTTATTTATTCAAATTATCCCCAACATTAAGAAGATTATATTTTTTTAACACAGAAATAGGAGACCTTAAAGTGAGCCAAATTTTCATTTTTATTGGCCTTCTTAATAATTCTGGAATATTCTGATATACCACAAACTTAGCTCATTAGAACCTATGGGATTCTGGATACGGACGCCAAAACGTGGCACCTTGGCATATTAAACAGCCCGAGCTGAAGGAATCTGAGAAACAGAGGAGCTGGATGGTCTCTCTGATCCATCTCCCACCCCCACCCCTGAAACAGATCGTAAGACCCTCATGTGAGAGGTGCCGTCCCTATACCCAGAGGAAAAGAGCGTCCTTATCTGTAACACAGAGTCGCAGACACCAAGAAGCCTTGCTAAGTGTCCCCCAGTTTACCACACTGTCCTCACATTCCCTAACTTCTCATATTCCTCCATGACTGTCCATTCTTCACCAAACCTAGCATGAAAACACAGATTTAACTGTTTCTTTGAGTATTTATCTTCTTATGGAGGCTCCCATGTCACATAAAACTTACATTCGATAAAGTTGGATCGTTTTTCCCTGTTAATCTGTCTCTGTTAGTTTAATTTACAGACCCAGCCAGAGACCTTAAAAGGTCAAGGAAAACTTTTTTCCTCCCCTACAGAATCAAACCCATCCCCTGCCCTTTCCCAGCTCTATATGTTATGCCTGTGGTCCTACTTAATTAAAGACCATCACCACTCTCCGATACCTAGATCTAAAATCTTGATGTCATCAGTGCTTCTTTCTCTTTCTCAGCCCTTACATTTCAGTCCTTTTCCAAAAGGTGGTTTTGACGTGTATGTAGCACTCTTTCTCTGTCTCTGTCTCTACTGTTAGTTTCTTTCCTCCTCACTAAGGCTGTCCTGACTCAGTTTCACATCATCCCATTTGTAGAGGATGACTCTAACCTTCAGAACGACTTTGTTTCCTCTCCCCGTCCAGCCCATGATCTGACCCCTTGATGCCTCAGTAGCTTTGCATCACTTCACGTGTCCTGAGCTCCGGCCATGCCTATTCCTTGAAGATCCTGCCTCTTGGTGCTCTTGCAAGCTCCCTGGTGCATTTGACTGTGTTAAAAGGGGCAGAGGGCAACACAGTAGACAGGGAAACAGTTTGGAGGCTGCTAGAAATCTTTGGGCGGGGAAAAAAATAGACCTCGACCTAAAATATCGGGTAGTTGCAAAAGAGAGAAAAAGGATGGGATTGTGGAGATGAGCTGACACGTGTAATACTATTCAAGTTACTATTATACTCTCTGGGTGTCAAGTTACACCCTGTATCAGATGATAACAACAACAAAATTAATAATAGTAGTGCCTGACACCTACATAGTGTTTACTATGGGCCAAACACTGCCCAAAGGGCTTCACATATATTGACTCATTTGTTCCTTAAAACAACTTTATGAGGTAGGTTTAATTACCATTGCTAATATGATAAACATTCTACAAAAAATTTCAAGCTTCTCATTATGAAAAATTTAAACAAAGCAGTGAGAATAATATTATGAGCTTTCATATAGTTAACAACCCAACTCCACAACCATGTACTCCTGGCCAATTTTGGTTTACCTGGTTACTGCTACTGTACCCCCTCCTTAGTTTCTGAAGCAAATCTCAGATATCATATCATTTTACCTACCTCAGTTCCATTTTAAAAGTGAGGACACTGAGGCACAGAGAAGTTAAGTAACTTGTCTGAGGTAACATTGAAAGTAAGTGGTAGAGCTCGTATTTGAACCCATAGCTTGCTGTGGCAGTCATCTGGACATATGTGTCTATGCTGATGCCCCCACTGGCAACCCTCCAATAGCTTAGATTGTGCCAGTGGCCGCTATATCCCGCAGATCCAAGTGGACCAAGCCAGGGCGACATGCAGCAGCCAAAGCCACTGAGATACAGACTGAGCTCTGTGGGTCCACTTTAGAGTTCATGGGGAGGGTAACACAACAAGAAAAATCCCGAGTTTCTCCTCATTCATGCCACACCTAATTTTCTGTGTTCTCTGTCCTCATCTTCTACCAATAAGAAAAGTTTCAAAACTAGACCTCAAGGGCCCCGAACGTCTCTTTAAAGTTGTCAACATATGCCCTATCTGATGGCCTAATGAAGCAATGTCTTTCTGCCCTAGGTATTCTGGGTTTCCTTCAGACTCCCAATGATGTGGCAGTGAGCTGGAGGTGAAAGCTGGGGAGATAAGTCCCCACGGTCCCGTGCAAGAGTGGATGTCTAAAACTTAGACCAAAAACCAGGGCCCTGCATGTCCCTGAAGACACAGACAGCAGAAATGCTTTGACAGTTATTCCAAAAGTGTCGTTCATGCCCAATGTAACGCCAAGCAACCATTCAACTATGGCTGTCAAGAAGATCTCATGTAGCAAGTTCAAAGGCATGGCACTGGTCATCAAATATAATATATAATATTTGTAGCATGTGGTTCCATTTACTTCTCAGTAACTTAGAGCTAGAAAGAGTTACAGGTATTTTCAACCAATATTTCTGGTCCTTAAATGTTTGCAATCAAAGTTATTTAATGCTAATCAAGACTTATGAATATGGGCCTCATAAAATTTGAGTCTGTGATGATTTTGAAATTGTTCTGGGATAGAATTTAACCTGATATTTTGTCTGAGAAGAAAGTTCGCCACCGGTATTAATTGTACAAGCAAAAGCGAAAGGAAGCACTTTTCAGTTAATTATGAAAGTAAACCGTCTCACACAACCTTAGTAGAAATGCTCATTTATATAGAGGTGTGCATCACAGTCAGATTTTTTTAACTTAAATTATTTTATTGTTGTTCAATTACAGTTGTTTGTATTTTCTCCCCACCCCTCTCCCCCACCCCCTCCAAACCCACCTCCCTCCCCTACTTCCATCCTCCCCTTCGGCTTTGTCCATGTGCCCTTCATAGTAGTTCCTGAAAACCCTTCTTCCACTGTCCCCTCCCCCCTCCCCTGGGGCTATTGTTACATATCTATTGCTAACAGTCATCCTCTAAACTATAAAACCGGTTTCCTAGAACTACCACTAGAGAAAACAGTAGCGCTGTTACTGCGTGCCCTTAAAAGTAATAAAAGTTCATTTCTTTTCGAGTGCTTTATAACTCACTCTTCCCTGTTTTAGCCAGAGCTTTGCAGAAAATGAGTTCTTGTTAGTGAGACTTGCTGTTAGATGCAGGTTACCCTTTGGAACACATTGGTGTCAGTGCAAATAGCACCCATCATTCGTGTCATCCAGTTAGTTGAGCAATTGCCAGAGGCACCCCCCCCCCACTCCTAAGGAGACAACAGAAAGCACAATCCTGAGTCACTAATCCTTTCCCCTCTCAGTTCCCAAGGTAGCTTTTAAGTTTAAAAGATCCTTTCTTAGTTTCCTTGCTCTTTGCATTCTAAAACTTTCCTGTTTTAAATCTCTAAAGACATGCATGCCCTGAAATCCTTGCAAAAATAATGATCCAATGTGAAAGAGAAATCAAGGGAAGCAAATAACTTGAACTGGGAGATGGTCACAGTGACAGGGATTAAGGGATACCCTCCATTGGGTGGGGGAGAAGAAAGGGAAGGCTTGGGGGATGGAGGGAGGGAGGGAGAAAATGCATCACAGAGGTAAGGAGAATTCAACTCAGAGGAGGGAACAGTGAAGACACACAAGCACAAAGCAGGATGGGTTGAGGTGAGAAGAGAGAGGAAGCAGGAAAAAAATAAAGGAGGGGTGTATCAATAAACTCCCATCAACCTCTGACAGGGACCTGTCCACCTTTTTCACATGTCCTGAAAGCTGCTTCCTTTTTTCAGCAGAGTCATTACCAGTTGTATGGCTTCCCTATACATGTCTTTATTCCTACAGTTCAAGAATCAGAAAAGAAAATTATTTTCACATTAGCAACTCATTAAATGCCTCCATATTTGTGGCTTGATCACTGCTGGATCTGAATGCATTGTTTTTACACATCTGAATGCCTACTTGGCGGCATTGTCTGCCAGGACATCCAGGTTGGGAGGCCTTCTGTCATGCATATGGGTAAGTGGGTGGGGTGGGGCTGTGTCAGAGTCATCCATCATCCTCCATCAATGCCACCGCCACCTGCAGGCACCCAGCCGATGGCCAGTCACTCTGGCCTGACAGCTGGCTGTTAGTCTCCACCCAGCGGGGGTCATGCTCTGGTCTCTAAAGGTATTACACACTGAATCTTTTTTTTTTCTTTTTTCTAAAACCAGTAAGTTTTAGGAAAGTGTCCACTTTCAGAATTACCAGAGATATTGGTGATTTGGCTCTCCTGCATGACAACTGGCCAGGGACAGGCCGATCAAAGATGAGCTTTGCTCTGTATCTACCTAAAATGATGGTGGACAATCATTTAAAACCATGTATTGGGCAGTTCAGACAAATAAGGCAGGGACTTTCATGCATGGTAAAAAGGTCCTTTTTTATTCATGCATGTTCATTCTAGTGTTGACACTTTAGTATCAGGCAAATCCAGACTCAATCATGGTAACTAGCTGCCTAATTAGAAAAGGGACTAATGAGTTAAGTCGGTCTCTGTCATAAATTCTTTGTTTCTTTGAACACTTAAAAATGAGTGCTTCTTTTTTAAACTGAGGGATGTCATTTACATGTCAATACAAAATAAACTTACAATGTTAAGTGTCCAGTGCCACAACTTTCTGCATATGTGTGCAATACTGTAACTACCCCTAGAACACAACATAGATTAGAGGTGAGGCACAGGGCCCACCTGGCTCCAAGTTGCAACACCTCCAAGTCCAACCCTCATGACTGGGTATCTTTGAGTGGACCCCACTCCGTGGCCTGCCCAGTCTCCCTGGAGGTCTGAACGGTCCACTCTGAAACCCAACATGCCTGGTTGAGATCCAGTTCTTGCTTACATCTTTCCCATGTCAACACCCTGCCTTCTTGAAGCTGGGCCCCATCCTGGCAGAACTACCAAAGAGACTCATCTTGGGATGTGTCACCCATCTTAGCTTTGCTCTGCTCTGCTGGACTAAGCATTTAGATCTTCTGGAAGGAACCGAATCATGTAGAACAACTGCACCTTGACATGCCCAGGTGTTCTTTCCAGGACCAGGTTCTGACCTCTCATGCCCAGCAAACAGGCTCCCACCTGCCCTCTGGCCTTGGGGGGTGCCAAAATCCCAGCCTACTGCACCAAAGTCGTGCAATACTCCACACCTTTTATTGATGTAATCATGGGACCCAGGACTGAAGGAATATAACCTCTGAGGTCATTGTGCTTGGTGCCCTCTCTTCCAGATGCACTGTTCTTAAATGATCCTAAATGAGGGGTATTAATTGTTTGGAAAATTGTATATTCCCACATGAAGAAGAATACATCAGTGGGAAGAATCTTTGGTAGATCTGAGTGACGTTTAAACATGGCTTTAAACTTTCATCTAGTCTTTTGGGTTTCTGATTTTGTGGCTTGTTTTGTTTTACTCTAGTCACCATTTAAAATCAAGTATTAAGCAGGTCAGACCAATAAGGCAGGAACTTGCATGCATGGCAAAACTATCCTTTTTTATTTGTGCATGTTTATTCTAGTGTTGACAATTCTAGTGTTCATTCAAGTGAATTGAAATGAGAAACCACTCAGCAAATCCTAGAACATAAAGGATGCCCATGACGTGATTTTATTCTACAACAGAGCTTTATTCTAAGCAGAGCTCTCAGGGTCTGCTTCATCCCCTCCAGTGGGGGGCAATTCACTAATGCACAGATTCTAATTGTGGAAAGCTCTAATTTTAAATCATTGTTTTCTTACCACTATTTGAAACAAACTTTGTGGCCTCAATGCTCTTGAAATTCTTCATGTCAATTTTGTCATTTTACTCATGTCTGGTAATTATTCACTCAAGAGTGTATCTCCCTTCCCTGGCTGGTATGGCTTAGTTGCTTGGAGTGTGGTCCCCTAATGGAAGAGCTGCGGGCTCATCCCTGGTCAGGGCGCATACCTGGGTTGCGAGTGCAGTGCCCAGTCTGGGAGCTTTCTGTAGGCTACCAATCAATCAATGCTTCTCTCTCTCATCCCTGTTTCTCTCTCCCCCTTCCTCTCTCCCTTTCTCTCTAAAAGCAATGAAAAATGTCCTCAAGTAAGAATAAAATAAGTAAAAAATTAATATTTTTCCCCAAGAAGACCTAATGACTTGAGTAGTCTGTGACCTTCAACATCATAAATTCTAACATACTTTGTAAATGATCTCAAGTTGGCTTGAATCAAAAGATGGATAGGTCTCTCCTCAGGTGTTGTCTGATACAAGGCTCAATCAATATTACCAGATTGATTGGCTCCATTTTTCTGTAGCTCTCTCAGCTCTGCATTCCTTCATCTTTGTGCCATGTCTGCTCATGGATACAAAAGGACAACAGCAATTCCAGACTTTATAACTATCCCCTTATAACTGTTGTCCAGGGGAAATATGATAACATCCTTGGGATTCATTTTGCTCACCAGACCTGATTGAATTACACACTTATCTCAGAATTTATCATTGCAGTTGCTGGAAAGGAGATAAGGCTTCAGCCAATCTAGGAGTATTCCTACAACTAGAGATAGGCCAATTCCATCCTAAGCATGAGGCAAAGAATGGGGGAGAGTCAAGTTCCTCATCAAGATATTGTTGCCAAGAAAGGAAGGAGGGATGATGGAGAGGCAGTTAATGAAGTCTTCTATAAAAGGGCTGCAAGGTGTTTTTGTATATGGTCTTCTCATATAGTTGGGAGATTTATAATTTATAATCAGAGAGTAGGGCAATTTGTGAGTGTGATCACAGATGAAACTGGAAGGCAGGAAGAATCCTACTGAGGAGATTAATGCTGTATTAATTAAAGTAAATACTAAATACTGCAGGAACAAAGATTCCCCCAAAGGTAGTGGTTTAGAGAAGACAGAAATTATTTTTGATTCTGAGGAAAATGGCGGCTTGGCTCCATGTGGTGTGTTCAGAGAGCGGGTCCCTTCCTGCTTGTTGCTCTGCATCCCCCTGGGGCAGTGGCCTTGCCTGTGTGCTGGGCCATGGCCATATCCATGGGTTAGCTGGGGGAAGAGGAAGAAAGGCCAGGGTAGCAATTTCCTTTTAAGGAAGTGTACATGCCACTTCAGCTCATTCTGTTGGTAAGAATTTAGTCACATGACCACACTGTCACAGAGAAAGCAAGGACATTAGCCCTTAACTGGGGTCAGGCTTGTATATCCAGGAAGAAAAGAATGGATTTGAGAGGCAAAGAGAGTTTGCCACAGATGCCAAAATCTCTGGTAGAATTATTTGGTAAAGAAAAGGGTAACATGAGGAGGTCAGATTCAGGCTGAAAAAGTTTCACTCGGGTGTGAACGCAGGGCAGAAGTGAGACAGAATCACTGGCCAGAAGCTGTTGCAATCACTCACATGTGAAAGCTGAACGCCTGAACTAAGGATTCCTCAGAGACAAAATAAGAGCTGAACTACAATGACCTCAGAGACCTTTTCCATTCTTTGACTCTGGCTGCTATGACATGACAGGCTGCTCCTTTTCATGAGTCGCCAATTCTCCAGAGGTCCAAGCAAATTTTAAACATGAGCCTGCAGTTGGTGGGCGTTAACCAAACACCAAACACTGTCAGGAGCACAAACAGCCATTCCTACAACATGACGGGGTAGCAAAAACCCAATTTCCTGCTTGCAAAACAATACGTCACTAAAATATAGCAGGTCCAAGTGGGAAATGCCAGTGTGCAGCCCTTTACTGACTGTGTAGCTTTGGGCAGGACACTTGGTTTCTCTGACCTGAAATTTCTTGGTGTGTCGATAGGGGGTTGACACTAACCGAAAGTGTTGTGAGAATTAATCAAATAACCCATGTGACAGTCAGGTGCTCAATAACAGGCATCAGTATACATCAAAGTGCTTTGTAAATTTGCTTTTGCTCTTGAGAATATCTCCCTACCAATCTCAAAGTGAAAGAAAATAGATTTTTTTTAACCCAAATGTTACGTTGTCTGTACTGGCCCTCCATCCCAGCTCAGGCTCATCGCCCCAGAGTGCCTGGCGACCGAAGAGCCACACGCTCCTTGCAGCTGGTAGAGGTAGCACATTAGAAATTCATTTTTTCCTGTCATAATAACAAAGTGCGTAGCGGCTGCCTGGGCATAGTTTCGTGTGGGAAAACTCACAGAAAAGGACAGCTGAAAGAAGCTGTGCTTTTCTCCGATATTCCTTGTCAGGGAGACCATCTTCAAAAGAAAGAGGAAAAGAAAAAAGTCCCTGTTGAATCTGGATGCCTCGTTTCTGGCCTCACGTCCCCTCCGCCGGCCCCGAGGACACCTAGTCTGGACACCTGGGAACACAGTCTTTCTGCAGCCTTTCCCTTCCGCCGGCGCGTCTGAGTCCTGCTGCGTCCGCAGCTCCTGACGTTTCTTGATTTGCCTCCTGAATGTTTCCTAAGAAATCAAATTCTTGCCTACACTTCTTTTTTAGATACAAACAAACTTTTCTTGGTGAGTGTGCATACATTAAAACTCAGGGACCCTCTCATCCTTGCATGTCCTTACAAAGTTTCCTCACGGCCATCAGTGAAAGATGGGTTCTGCTACTTCTTAAAGACGGGGAACATGTCCTGAGTTTAAATACGTGGTCTTAGTCACGCCCGTGTCCTAATGTCCCAGCACAGATTGTAGCCAGTGGAATCTCAACCGTTTCGAAGGGTCAAAAACAAAACTCCCTACATTCTACAAGATTCATATATTTACAGAAAAGAATTTAATATTGACTAAATACCTCCTTTTCCTCCCTTCTAACCTATCCTCCCTCTAAGTTATTGACAAATTGTTTTCTGCAGTATAAAGTGATACCCAGGTTACCCCAATATCAGCTTTTCCAAAAAGGAAAAATTCAAAACGGAAATAAGAGGCACTATATAGCAACAACAGGTTTATGAATGCAACACCATTGAAATTATTTACTGAGCACTAGTGCTAGATCCGCTATTACTGCAAACTCAACAACAACATAAAAAAACCCTTTACATTTCTGTAGTGTTCTTCGCTTTTCAGACTTCTCACAAGCCACAAGTCATTGGAACTGGGATTACCACGGCACTCTGATGTATGTGTGGAAATAATTACCCCTAACATGTAAGAATTCAGGCACAAAAGAAAACTTTCCCCAGTGTCATCCAGTGATACTGGTAAGAGTTAGCATAGAACTCAATCCTGTCTCTAACTCTGGGTACCACCTGCTGTCCCCACGCCCTGAGCACTGTTTTACAGAATGCCACTGGGTTCATCAGTAGTCACTGCGCTCTGGCTTTCAAACGAGTTTTGGAAATGCCGGCGTAAACCCAGCTAAACCGATTCCCAGAGCCTTTAATGTGCCATCCTAAAGCTCAGGAAAGGTGTGGAGAATAGAACCAGCATCATACATTCAAACTCCCACAAGTCACGAAGCAGACAGCAGATGTAAACATGCAGGCAGGGCAAGGGCTGGGGGCTGAGGTGACGCAATTCCTGACTGCACAGGAATGCAGGCCAGTGTCGCCAGGCCTTTCTTTAATGGAGAAGCTCAAGTCTGGCCTTTAATTTAAAAATCCATGTTTATGCACATCGTTTTGAATTTAAAAGAAAAATCACTGGAGTTTGAACAAACTTTTTTTTAGATCAGATAGTCTGGTTCTACTTGGGAAGCCTGTTATACAAATGTTTAACAATCTTACTTGTGCATTTCTTAAGTCCTAGATAAAGCAGTTTTCATTGGGGGAAGGAGGGGAGTAAAGGAGAAACTAGGTGTTTTTTATTTTTTTCAGAACAAATTGATGGATATAAGTGGGTGTGCACCTGCCTCTGTGCAAATATACTTATTTGCCACTTTGTCCACAGGGCTCTGGGTACAGCGAAATGCTCACTAGTTCTTTGATTCAGAAACTATGAATGTAGCTGCTTCGGTGATGAGGTTCAGGACATGCTACGCCAACATAGGGCACCTCTTCCTATTGAACATGTTAAGCAGAAGCAGGAGGGTGTCGTTAATCTTCTCCTACCCCTCTCCCCTGAGACAAGAAAATAAAACCCTCATCTGAGAGGTTCCTTCCATATTACTTCCTTGGGTAAGGGACAGGAGCGGCCTCATCTGCCAAGACAAAGAAGAATCCGGACAAACGGGCCTTGTCGGGGTGCCCAATATCCCCCCTTCCTCACACCCCTAATCTATTATGTTGCTCTACAACTGCTTGATCTTCATCAAACCCGACATAAAAACACACAGGCCTAACTGTTTCTTGGGGTCTTTATTTCCTTATGGAGGCTCCTGTGTCCCATAAAACTTCCATTTAATAAATCTGTGCGCTTTTGTCCTATTCATCGGTTTTTGTCCGTTTAGTTTTCAGACCCAGCCAGGGGCCCCAAGAGGGGCAAGGAAAATGTTTTCTTTCCCCACAGTGGCTTCCTCGCCAGTAAATAATGTTTCACTTAAAAATATGTGATGTGGCATATGAGGAGATGATTATACAATGTAAGTCAGAACCAGCATCCTAGTTAATAAGGAAAACAGCACCCTAACATCGTTTAGGTGCAAAGGCTCTTGGAGGCTGCCTTTTCTGTTAGCAGGCACAGGGCCCATAATGCTTCGGGAGCTCCAAAAATCGACTGTGTTTTCCCTCAAAAATAAATTAAAAGGCTGACATATTTAAAATCATATAATAATATGTTGATATGATTTTGGTGGAAGGGGCCCACAAAGGCAAAAGTGCCAGGGGCCATGGAAGTATTAATGTGGCCCTGAAGAAGAGTCGGACTTGAAAAACAGCGAGAACGTGAAAATGAAGGAAGATAAAACTAGTAAACTTAAATGGGATATTATACTTAGCACCTTATAATTAGCAATGAAATCTAATGACTTTTACAGAAAACAGTATAGATTTTCACAGATGGATAGACAATTATTATTTTCACAACGCCAAATATTAACATTAATCTAATTTGATTTTTCTTCTCTTGGGAATTTAGAAAAAGTGATGGCTAATGAGCTTTTACCCTGTCATTCTATCCACCTTTTCCTGCGCTCTCGTCTCCCTGCCCTGAAATCCCTTATTTCCCTGGGGTGGGAATGAACGAACACCTCTGGATTAGTCTCTGGTATTCAATGTCAACCAGCAGGGGGTGCTAGAGAACAATCCAGGCCCTGGTCTCTGAGCACAGGTAACAGCAAACCAGCAGGGAGATAAGCCCTCAGAGAAAATGGAAGCCTTAGTGGACAGTCAGGGCATTGCTGCACCACATCACAAGTCTAATTTACTGTGGAGAAGTGAGCCATTCTGGGTAAAGAGACTAAGAAGCAAACATATTGTTATTGATGTTCCTTGTTTTTGAAGGTTCTGTGTCTTAGCGCCCCAGTGAACCCCATTTCTCCTGTTGACAGATAGCCTGGGGAAGTCTGAATGAGGAGCAGGAGGAGGCTAATTCCACAGACTCCCAAGACAGGCTGAAGCCCTTCTCTGGATGAGATGCTGAGTCTCAGACTGCTCTAAAGGGGGTGAGTTTTTGTTTTCTTTGCACCTGTTTTTAAGGAAGTCAAGGTTTAAATCTGAACAAGTCTGGCCTGAAATACTCCCACTACCAACCAACAAATTGAAACTTCAGACAATGTCTATGTTTTCTTGTTGACGATTTACTGAAATGTTGTGGGGGTCTGTTGCTGCCCGGTAACAATTTTCCCAATGGCAGGCACTCCGAGTTAAATCGTCGGTTTCAGGAACTCAGCCTGGACGTGCATTTGCGGTCTTGCTGCTGCCCATTGTGTTAAAGAGGGGTTTGTGGGGTTGGGGTTTTTTTTTTGGCTTGATTGTAAATGTTCTGAATTTAAAAGACACCCAAATTCATTAAATGTGTGAAATGATGGGAAAAAAAAGTGTGAAATTGTAACAGTCGGTTTGTAGTTGATTAATAGAAATCTCTTCTAACAATCCCCAGAACCTTCCGGGGGTCATTGGAACAGAGCAGCTGTAGAGACAGCAGGAGTGATTTTGACACTGCCCAGTGAGGGCTGTGCAGAGTTCCAAACAAGTGGGGAGAGTCCCATGCACTCTGCACCCTTGTCGGCTTCTCGGAGGCGATTGGCTGTGAGGTCAGATTAATATGCAGATCAGCCAGCAAGGTGCTGCTCTGCTCTTGGTCTTGGAGGAGTTTGTCTTTAAGATACGTTAGGGTTTCATGATGGTGGAATCACTTGGAGTAAACTAGCCACTTTGGCCCCAGGTAACTGCTCGCTCAGAGCCAATCTGATTTCTTAGCTTGACCATCTGTGCCACAAGCAGAGATTCATGATTTGATATGTGGCAGCAACTTTGGGGTGCTCTGAAAGGGGCTATTTAATGAGCACAGGAGTTGGCAATTGATTGGAGTCTCCGGTTCCCCCTTCCCCACACCTCCTCTGCTACAGACAAGCCTTGACAAGGGCAAGGAAGGGAAAGTAAAAAATCGCCTTTCTTTGAGGGAGCACATTTTTTCATAATTTTTGGCCTCCGCCCACCCCAAACCTGTAGTGTCTTTTCTCTTTGAAATCCTGCTGCAGGCTACCGTTCTGAAGTTAAAGGATTTTGCCTTCGAAGAGGTACAAAGGAAACATCAAAGTAAATGTCCTCGCAGTGACATAAGGATAGAATAATGGTGACCTAGCAGCTAGAGACTTGGCCAAATGCTGAAAGTAATTCACGCCACTCACTAACAATGGGGGATGTTTGACAATGATATATACCAGGAGACAAGGACACCACTTTGCAGGGCTTCGATGCCCCCCAAACCCAATTGTAGGCAGATCAATACTGTCATAAGACAATTATCAAAGACCATCAGCACATCATATTTTCATACCATAAACAGCTCAAGGCGCCAGGGATGGCTTTCCTACAGAAAGCACATAGCATAAATTTGAAGGGTGTGAAATTGACATGATTAATAATTATAGTTATTAGCACATGTGCCAGCTGCTCATGTATGGTTTATCCCTTGATTTATGGTGCCATAAATGCCCATCTCTCCCTCTGATGCCGAATCAAGGGGGCACACAACCGTGGGCAGAATGAGTCTTTCTCATTGCCAGGAGTTTCATCACAAATAAAAGAAAAAAGTGGGTTGAAAATCACCCTGGATCTGGAGACACCTCAGTGAGAGGGAAGCTGCCTTTTGTTTGCATGACTGCTTTATCGGCTGCTGAAACCTGTCTGTTCAGTGTTCCCAAAGCCTTTGAAGTTTGGACTGCAACTAACAGGGGGCTATAGCCTTCCAGCCCCCCTCACTCCTCGGGCTGTTGCCAGGCTGCGAACAATCACCATACATATTACAGATGAAGCCACGAGGGCCAACAATGGAAGAAGCAAAAGCTAATCTTTGGGGTGCCAAACGTGAAAGCTTTTGTTGTCAAACTCAATTTGAGAGGGCTTTTCCTGGACTTTAACAAATGTTTTCATTGTTTCATATGGTCATAAACAGATCTGGACGTAAACAGTATTCAAAATACCATTTAGAATCTGGTTCCTTAGTAATCATCGTCTTAGGACAAAGAGACAACTCTGGGAGCCAGTGAAGACCCAAGCCTAAGCATTTGAATGTCTCTCACCATTAATCTCTTCAATGATAAATGGATCATCTCAACCAGCACTCCTGACTTATATAATGTTAAAGCGTGTATTCAGGAAAAGAATTAATAAAGAATAGTAACAAACATGAGATCTCTTTTAACCATTGAAGAATGGCTTTACTTTCTGAGACATAAAAATAAGAAGAAAACAGGTAAAAGATGCTAAAAAGTATTTTTTTAATTTTAGCTTTGCAATTATTCAAGTACATTTATAGACATACAGAAGTTAAGCAAACATGTTATAAGGAAATGCATTGATAAGAGACCAAGTTTAAAGTCTGCAGTACAAAGATTGAGTTACAGGACACATCAAACGTGCTAGAGATGAACAAAAGTGTCCTTTATGGATTCCCCAGCAGTTCCACACAGAGGCAGCAGCACGTCTCTGAGACTTTTTCCCTCCGGCCATGCTCTCCATCTCCTCCCCTCCTGTCCTGAGCCAGCCCACGCAGCCAGCATGGCAGCCTGGCATCTGGGGCGGTGGCTGTTCCAGGGGGGAGAGGTCTGAGCCGTGGAGGCTGCGCTCCTTTCCGTACTACCTGGCTTCAGAATTCATCTTCAGTGGCTCCTGCTCCTGACCCAAGACGGGGATCTGAAGATCATTTATACTACTAGTAGATTAACTTTCGCAGGATGTGCATATACATGAAGAGTGTCAAAATAATGCGTACAGACTTTTTTTGACCCTGGAAAGAACACAAATGTCCAAGTATTAGTCAGATGATGATTAGATATCCATGGAAAGAAAACACAAATTTCAAAGGCCAGCAGGCACTTCCATAACTCTTGGAGGACAATGGAAGTTCCAATGATATCTCTGGAAGTAACTTAGAAAAGACTGACAAACTTTTGGTCTCTTCAAGACAAAGGAAGTACAGTAAGAAATAATGGAACCTAGGTTACTTAAAGAGATGTTTTAGGCAAGTAGTGTTTAAAATAAAAATCAAGCCCTGGCTGGTATGGCTCCATTGATTAGAGCATCATACCATAAACCAAAAGGTCGCCAGTTCAATTCTTGGTCAGGACACGTGCCCAGGTTGTGGGTCTGATTCACGGTCTGGGCGCATACAAGAGGCGTGTCCTAGTCTCTTATTCAATTTTTCTCTCACATGAATGTTTCTTTCCCTCTCCCTCCCTCCCCCTCTCTCTAAAAATCAATGAGCATGTTCTTAAGTGAGGATCAGAAAATAATAAATAAATAAATACAATAAAAGTGAAATATATTGTAGAATAACTAAATAAAATACAAAGTGATTTGTTGTAACTAATGAATATAAATAAAAATGGGTAAATCCTTAATCCAAAGCTCAGTAAACACAATGTCAGGAAAGTGTTTAATATTTCATTAAAAGTAAATTTACAGTAGAAACACTTTCTAAATAAATGAGTTACTTGTTTTAAATATGGGTCTGTACATAAACACCAGATAAATGGTATTAATAGTCCTTTTGAAGCAAATCATCATAGACAGATCACAAAAGTAAATGTTATCTTTAACCTGAAGAAAAGTAAAAGGAGGAATTGAAAAGTAAAAGATAATTTTAAAAGTTAGAATGAGTAGTGGATTAGATCAAAGAACAAATCATTCATGTTCTGAAATAAACAGATTCTTAGAAACTTTCCTAAGAGTCATTTATGTAAGTAATTATATGGCAATTGGGCTGCATGTGGGAACTACATGATGAGGAGCACAGACTTCATCCTTCCCACCACTGTATGATGGCCAGCTTGGTAGAGTCCCTTCGCCTCAAGTTCCCAGGCAACCCTGCTGTTGTGGAGTTTGAGAGTAGACATGCATTCTAGAACCATCAGGGCAAAGAGCTGCTGCACTTTGGAAACACCATCTGGGCTAGTGGTGTCTCCACCTGCTCTGGGACCTTTTTGCCTTCTTTAGAATAAACCAGGTAACCTTGAACTTCTGGTGTCTAGAAATTCTAGCTGAAACCTGCCTTTCATGCTGCTCACAAGCACAAGGTACTCTGAGCTTGGATGGAGTCCAGTGCTTCTTCTTTTCTGTTGTGTTGAATAACTTGAAACTTGGTCGTGGCCAAGGGCACTAAAGTTCAAGTGCAAGTTCCCATATACGTTTAAGCAGTCTCATTTGCTTCAGGGCTCTGAACAGTTTTCCGATGCTTTCTGCAAGTGCGCAGCTCGTGCGCAGCTCGTTACCCCAGCCTGCGTCTTGGAATCAGGTCGACAGCAGTGAGATTCAAACAGTACCTTTTCCATTGTGTGGGCAGAAGGGTGCGCACTAAGTTCTTGGCCCTAAGCTTCAGTTTCACCCTTAAGCCTCACCCTGGCAGTATGACACTATTCCTCACTCAATAACTTTCAACTCTGAAACTAAACTCTGTATCATTAGCACCTTCAAATCAGGGTCTGTGCTGACTGCACGTGGGATGTGGCATGAGGCACAGCCCAGAGGATTGGTAGGTCTGGCAGTCAGGGAGGAAAAGTGTTGCGTTCCTTATACATGGTAGCAAATGTGGTTTGGCATTTAAGTTTTTTTTTTCCCCAGCTTGATTTTTTCCTGGAGATTTGAGTTAAGGTGAGCTGTGTATAACCTTGTGGGTTTGTTTGTTTCTTTTTTTTTTTGTGGTGAAGCATTAATAAGCAAATGGCTAAAGCCTGAATCTGCCTATCCTTCAGCTTCTCCATGAGCACAGGGTGCTTACCTCCCTGGTAGGTGAGGGTTTTAAATAGTACTGCTCCCTTAACTTGGGGAAGTGGTGCGATCCAAAAGCAACCTCCTAACTTTCAGAAAATATCTGCTTTCTTGTTACCTTTCTAGTACTGGTGCCTTGTTTTAGGGTGTGGCTAGATTCTGAGCTCAAATGTCCTCTTAAGAGAATAAATGGTAGTTACCCAGTTGTGGGAGGAGACCCCACTGCTCACTGGCACCATGACTTCCGGGGTGTCTGCCTGGGGTTCCACCCTAGGGAGAAGACTTTAGGGAGATACCATAGGTGAGAGAATTTCCCGTTGCCAAGTTCCTGCCCTTAACCTGGCAGAGACCAGAATGTCACAGCTGACCTTGGAACATACCGCGGTTCCACCAGTTACATTCAGAGGACCGGGGAGGTACGTGTGTGGGGGAGAGGTGGTATATTTAAGAACACCTGGCAACTTTTCAGGATTACTTGTGGAGACTTCCAAGGTGAGGATCAGTAAAAAAAATAAAAAATGCTTTTGTGTATGTGTGTGAGCTCAAGTTCTAAATCTTGTTTACCTATCACTGAAAAAAATACGATAAGTGTCATCAAAAGACTAGTTTTGCCTGGGCTGGTGAGAGTTGGTGCAAATTGTCCTGTGTGTTTACACAGGAAAGTGAGAAGACCATCCACTAAAGAGGAAAATGTTAAATAACATGGATCTGTGGGTGTTTTAAAGCTCAAGTGATCTAGTTATTTTTAATGGATTAAAAACTTAACTGCTTTAGGAAACTTAAGTTTTTATCCATTCACTTCCAAATTAATACAGGTAAAAAATGTAAGACACTCATCGGACTAAGCTAAAGTTTCTGTTACCCTAGAGTTCCACATTAATTTCAAATATGAATTTTCTAGCGGTGCCTAGGATATGTGAGGTTTCCTGTTGGGTGCAATGGTCACTGACCTTCTTATGAGAAAAGGTCAAAATCACCTGTCAATGCAAAATGTGCTTGAACTTGATGAAATAAAGCTTCGAGTTTGAGAAATAAAGATATATTTTTTAAAAGAACAGATTTTAACAATAATAAAAAAGAAAAACTTTATTAGACTAAGTTAATAGATAACTGTCCACGTGGTACATAGCATAATTTTAATGCACCAGGAGGATATTTTAGGATTAAGGCTAACAAAATGTCTCTACAAAATACTATGCACATAGAGTCCTAAACTCTTATTGATCAAAGGCTCATTTCAGATCTTGCCAAAATGCTTTACTTTGAAAACTTAATAAGTGCTTTGAAAAGACTGGCTGAATGAAGCAATAGTCTCAATATTACTCATTGAGAAAATGAGTAATATTTGATAAATCTTAAGAAAAATATCTGTTTTCCAAAGATTAAATCATACGTGAATTTTCTTGGCGACATCAAGAAAAAGATAAAGGGATATTTTTACTCCTAAGAAGGTGCCAGAAAGAATTGGGGTCCAAATGAATTTCTAAACTTGAGTTTTCTGAAGAAGAAAAGTGAAGGGATATGAGCAGAGAATTGGAAATATGTCAGAAGGCAAAATCAATACTCTTGTCCACATTGACTTGGCACCTTTAATCATTTCCTTCCCACCCGGGAGTGAGTCACTACTGGGTCCCCATAAAAGTGCTCTGTGTCTACATTCTAGAGGTTCCAGACACTGCTCAGCACCCCCTACCCAATCATTACCGCCTGCTAGCTCCCCTTGGTATCTCTGGTGCAATACCATTGCCTCATTCCTAGGCTTTTTCTCTATGCATGACTCTTTCAGAAAGGTGCTTTGCTTTGACGGTAGGGTCCTTGACTTTTGGCTTCATTTTTGAATTTGGTTTTCCCAACTTCCCTTGACTCTACTATTCAACCTCAGAGTCAGCAGTAGTTGAACACTCAAACCTGGCTGGAGCCTGCTTGGCCATGAAGGAACTCAGATCTGATGTAATTGTCAAAATCTTACAAATCTTGTCATTTGCAATAAGGCTGGTGCGACAGTGTTTATTACAGTAAGGGGCCCTCCCTGTCTGCCCTCTTCTCACTCAAGTGCTCCAGAAAACACTCCTTTGGTTTTCCTGATATGATGTAGACACATTCAAGCGAGCAGAGAATGGAAGTAGCTGTTATTGGAGTATTGGTGGGCTAACAATAGTCTAGGACCTTCACGTTGCAAATTTCAGTCATGTGTGACGTTTTGGTAGGTTCCCGACCTGGTCTCCACAGAGAAATAAAGCTACCACCATTGGCTGATACATCTTTGGGTCAGTTTGTTGCTTACTGCTACACAGAGAATGGCCTGACTGAGAATTCCGACTCTTACTTCTTAGTTGATATTGGCATTATTTTGTAAGGTGCTGCCAAAATAACAAATTTCCGTTTGTATTCCAGGGGGGAAACTTTTATTGAATACAGATTTCTCTGATTGAAGACTGATTCTTTCAGATTAATCACCAGCTCATAACTGTGCGGGATCTGATACTTACCTATAATCCCTAGCGCGACTGACTCACTACGTCTGTGGAGTCCAGGGACCCGTGTATTTCAGGCACTTGAACGGAATCCACAGAGTGTCGGGTTGGAACACTTTCCTGGGGGAGTTTACTATTAGCTTCTAGGTTCTTTGTTGCATCCTAGAGGCTGGCTTAGTAAGGTAGATTTAATAAAACTGAACCTAAGCTATAACCCAGAGGTAAATTTCCGGTGACAGAGAAGGAATTAAACAGAATATCAATTCTGACACAACTGGCACATCACAGAGGAACAGGATTAGGATCTGAGTCACTCACTCTGGGTAGCCAGATTTCCTTAAAACCTGCCAGAGACCAACCTACTAACGTTATTAAATGTTTTTGGAAGTTGAACCACACACGTGTGGCCACAATATATTCCAATCAACATGTAGTTTGGACTTTGCCGGGGAGGGAGGTCCCAAAGAAGATTTATTCTTGACCTTGAAGAATTTACCATATTGTTAGAGGTAACAAGCATACAACTTATAGGAATCTACAAATCACAAACACAGTCAAGGAATGTACGATAAACGCCAAGGGAAGTACAGAAAACTGCCACTGAGTTCTGAAAAATGAGAGGTCAGGTGAGAGACCAAGGGAGGCCTTACAGAAATGATGAGACTTTGATTTGGCCTTGAATGGAGGATGGATTTGACGGACAGGAAAGTGGAGGGCTCTGCTAGTGAGGGGAACGATGGAAAAAGAAAAACTGTTTGGATAATGGCAAGAGGAGACAGAGAGAAGGGCAGAGGATTAAAGATCAAGTCATAGGACTCACCAACCCTAAAGCAGAGCCACTGCTACCAGCCTACATGGCGCACCACGCGGCAGCCACGCCCATGTTTCTAAGCACCCTGTGAACTGGGCTTCACGAATCTGTTAGCTGTAAAGCTCTCCTTGCTGTTCATCCTAGATCCTTCCCACCTGTCAGGATATTAGTGTCATTTTTTCTGCAGCGTCCTGGGTGTCCCTGAATACTAAATACTGTACTGCATTATAGTCCTTGTCTTATGATTTAGGAGCAGACTCGCTGCTGGGTTGAGTTGCTACCCCTAGCATAGGAATATGACTATCTTGAGGTAGCCTTGTCCAACTCTCTATTGTCTTCTAGGAAAAACAGTAATTCTGGTGTTTTTAAAATAGAGTGGTAATAAGCACAACAGAACCATAGCCAAGGAGGGGACATTAATATAAAGCATAGAGGTATAATGTGTTAAACATTTAACTGACTCTGATTACTTTGACCTAGATTTCCTTACTGCGTGGCTACACTTTTGGGCAAACTACCACAGGAAAATTCCTCATTTATGTTCTCTGATCTCAGATCATGATATTGTCACATGTGTCACACATGCTCTGTCATCACAGAGCCTCTCATGTGGGCTCGAGGGATAATCAGATGCTATTGTTTTTCTTAAGAGCCAGAGGACCCTTTTGTCACTTTGTCTTTGAGTAGACCAGACACCCAGTTTTAGATAATTGCTGATTATTCTTCCAGGAAGTCTTGCTGGGTTGGCTTATTTTTCAGGTCACTATTAGATCAGTTTCATCATGCTTGCACAGCACCTATAGACACAGCTGTCCTGATGTAAGAGTAGTGTGCATGGCGCCTCTAATGATCTATCTAGTCCATTATTTACCATTGCCTCAGTTCCAGTGCAACATCAGATTGCTCTCAACAATGGCAATTCCTCAGCCCTTCAGAATGTAGTTATCTCATAGTTCTTCAGGGTTTCTCATCTTTGCTTGGTGCTGACCCTCGAGTCGCTTCCCTAAGAATAAGTGACCTGAAGTGCATTTTAGGACATCTTGACAGGTGCACTCACTGCACTGCAGGTTTAAACAAGAAGGATTCAGTGTGATACCCAGGCGAAACCTCAAACTTTTTTATGTAGAACCCGCTCTCCAAGGAGGGCAATTGAAGGCAGAAAAAATGTAGTAGAGTAAATTAGGTTGAGATTTAGCCAACAAATGATTGAATAGTAAATAATTAATAACATAGCAAAATACCCCTTTGTTGTCCTGATGGAATACAAAACTCCAATAAGACCTTGTTCAAAGGTCAGCTGTAATTCCTACAGATATAAAGCATAGTGCATGTAATTAACAATACTATACTATATACTTAAAATTTGTTAAGAGGGTATATATTATGGTAAGTGTCTGTAGCATATAAAAAACTAAGAATAAAAAATAAGAAGATGGGAGAAAACTTATGGGGGTGATGGATAGATCTATAGCATAGATCATAATGATGGTCTCATGGTTGAGTGTGTGCTGATCTCCAGACTCATCAAGTTGTATGTATTAACTACATAGAGCTTTTTGTATGTCAATCATACCTCAATAAAGTGATTTAAAAATAAATAGATAAACAAATAAATACAGATGAAACTATTTTATATTGGTAAGTGCATGTAGTAACATCTAAAAAAACAACCCAGGCAGAAGAGATGCCACTGTTAGATAAAGATAATTTACTAGACAGCTGGGATCGTATTTACTTAAGTGAATGGGGGGATTACAATAAATTAATAGGTTCAAAGATCTACCACAGTAGATGCGGCCTAGTCTGGAGTCTTTCTATTGAATTAGAAATTGAATTTCAGCATTTAGCCTTACTATAAAATAACCTTAAATTTTCCTCCTATGAATGAAAAAGACACACTTAACATTTTTGTTTGTGTGAAAAGAAACATTAATCTTTATGTCAATTTAGGTATTTTTACAATGATACTTGTCTATTCAAGCTGTTTTTCTGAGGACTGTTTATGCTGAAATGGGCATCTGCTCAGTTCACCCAATTCAAAACAAAAAATTTGCATAATCTGTATTTGCATAGCAGCAAGTGGGCGGAGTTTAGGCAAGTGCACAGATGAACATAAAAATCAAATATGGGCAGGAAGAAATTCAATTTCATTATAAAAAACATGTTTGTTTAAACATAAAAAAGCTGTGTAAACAATCCAAATGTATTTACTGTGGTTTAGCCTACAAGGCTCCCATTTTGTTATCCTCCTCTTTGCAGCCCCGTTGAACAACTGCAAATAAACCTGTGCTGCTCACAGGAGACTATAATTAAAATTTACTGTTAAACGAATACAAGAAATAGGATAGAAGAGCCATGAATGGGATGATGTGCCCTGTCTGGAAGAAAAAAGTTGAAAGACAATGATTAGCAGAAGATATAATTAGAAGTTTTTTGAAAATTGTTTCAGCAGGCAAAAAAAAGAAAAAATTTAAAGAAAAATGCTACAGGTTTGTTATACAGCAAAGCATTAAGGAATTTAGAAATGGAACCAAGTAATACTGGGAGTGAAAAGGATATGGATGGAACATTCGGTTAGTGAGAATAATTTTGGGGGCAGTCTCCCTATAACAAAGAAAGGGAAAGGGAAAGAGAAAGATCACAGAATGGAACATTAATTTAAAAAAAAGTTTTGGCACAAAGAGAACGATCCTGGTTGCGCCTAAATATACACTAGGCCCAGGGAAGTAACACTTCAACGTTAGATGTATAGCTAATATGCTATCGACCTGAGTCTTACCAAATATATTGTCATCTGTGGTCAGAAAAGGAGACCATAATGTTAGGTCTATCATAACACAAGCCATGTATTAATGGAGCCATTAATCACCATCAAAACTGTATTAGGAGTGAAGATAGCCAAAGAGAGCTTAACTGACAGCAAGTGGCCATAAACCTGTCCAAAAACTAATTTGATTACCATCATACCAGCATCTGTGCCACTTATGAGGGTTCATTTTTTTGATGAAATTAAGTAGACAAGTCATTCATGCGTATAATAGACATCTAAATCATGGTAAACATGTTGCTGGCAACAGAAGTAGGTAAAGAAAGTGTGGGATTGTTTTGGTGGCTGAATGTAGAACCACCTCAATGGAAAGTGACTTTTGCACAACAGTTGGGTACCAAATGCCATCAAAGAATCTTTGGATGAAGCCGAGCGCCAAGTGAGAAATAGATGGATGCGAAAGTCAGCTGGTGAGATTCAGGGAATGTTGGTTGTTTACAAGAAGGATTGTTTTGCCAGGATAAACTCTCACTCTTTATGGGTCATAAATGTTCCTAGCAAACAATCTGTTTCATTTGGAGACAGTTGGATCAGTTAGGTTTTAGACCTGACAGACGGAATTGTGGGATGTCCTGTTTAACGGCAGCCTAGAGAGAGAGAACCTAGAATGTGCATGCTAAATGAGAGGAGGGATGAGTTTGGTGAGGAAGAAAGTCTATGTTCCACACGCTCACTCCTTTTTCTCAGGTAGTTATTTTAAAAGAATCTGGAATTCTTTATCCAGGTTGTGCTTATCTAATTCTGTTTTAGCACAAATGTGGCTTTATATTCTGCATATTTTCATTATTCTAGTCCTTTAGTGAAAGGATCTCCCTTTTCAAAGATTCTAAATAATTCAGATTATTAGAGGATTGATACTATCCACTGACACAGTGAAAAACAAATACATTCCAGTATTTATTTCACAGAGGAACAGAGTCATTTAAAAATAAATGCCAGGTACATATGAATATAACAAATAACAGTTTATTTTAGGCATGTAAAATAAAAGACAATTACATAGGTTCGTCTACCACCTCCAGATGGGCCACAGTATTGTATATCTAAGTCCTGCTTGCTTAATAATCTTGTTCTTTGAGGCAAAGCCATATCTCTGTGTACATGTGTATTGGGTTTTATTGCCATGTGTGTACGAAAGCTTTTATGTGAATAAATGAACTTGAGAAACAGGAAATGTTTCTTTTAATACCAAGACAGAGAGCACTTCCACATGAACATCACAGGAAAAAAATAGCAGCAGTGACACTTACCTCCAGCGCTTCTGAAACATTAGGCTGCTAATACCTAACACCTTGCCGAGGCAGCGAGAAGGCCTCGAGCCATGGGAAGCCGCCTGCCATTCACAAGCTGATGCCTTGTAGGCCTCCCAGTCTTACCTGAGTTTGCAGATGGGCCATTTCCCAGGTGGGCCCGGCCAAACACTCCTCATTAATCATGGCTTAAACCTCTCTCAGTGGGAAGACCTCAGGTTAGACATCATTTGGAAACAAATTGGGTGAAAAATAGCTCTGACAATAAGAAGCCCACACGGAATTCCCCTGTGAGAGCTTCGGCAGTGTGAAAACAGGCTCTTCCAAGACACTAAATGATCTGTCAGTTAGCGAATGACATTATAATCCAGTTTTATGTCATATGCAGCTTTAAGCAGTTGCTGCAAGCTCCAGCCTTTTGCTGCTGTTGTCTTTCCAACTCTCCCGGCTCACTTAATTTACAGAGGGTTTGGATTTAGAACTGAAACTCCGTGTGTGCGTGTGTGTGCGTGCGCATTACATATGGCTGACACACATATGCATAGGCACACAATAGCTAACAAAGTACCTGGCCATATGCTGCCTCACTAAAAATGATACTCGCTCAAATATCCTGGTGGAACCAGAAGAATCACAAGGGTACAAGCCCTAAACTGAACGATCCTGTGTGACTGCAAAAATAAACAAAATAAAAACCTGGAATCGTGACATGATTTATCCTCAGAGTGAGGAAAAACTCAGCCCCTTTTCTCCAAATGTGTTTCAAGCTTTAGAGTCTTAGGGTGAATTTAGCCTTCCCGAGCCTCTTTTCTGAAAAGTAACTGTGTGCTTGCCTTAAAGTGACAGATAGTTTTCCCACCACATTTTAGCTGTTATTCATACTAACAGATTGCATCTGAATTGACTTTAAACCAGTGGATTTTGTCTCCCATCTACCATAATTCTCAACCTAGGATGACCTAAGAGAAAAATGTACCAACCCACATACTCTTGGCACAAGGATAGCATTTGTAAGAAGAATACTTTTCAGGACACAAACCATTACCATGCTCCTTTCCCAAGTAAGCCCAGGAAAGCCCTCCTTTTAGAACAAGGTGGAAATGTGGAAATGGGAGGGGCACGTGGCCTGGGAAATGGTGTAAGACTGAGCACTCTGTTGTAATCCAGAGACTCTTGGGTAACCTGTAAAATGCCCACATTCCTTAGCTTATGCACAACTAGCCCATTTCTCTGACCTACAGAAGTCAGAAGGTAGAAAAACTCTCTATCTTTCTCTGTGGGCTCTTGGAAGAGGTTCTCTGAATTTCACTCTTGAGAGCATTCTGATCCTGGGTCTTAGAGATTCTTCCATTTTCTTTTTACCTTGATCTTCAGAGAATGTACAAGACAAACGTTTCCTTTGAGTTATCACTTTGAGATAAGGCCTAGCATAGCAGATGTTTGTAATCTGGCAATTAGAGATTATAACAAACTATACTTTTGTTTTTTTGTGTCAGAACATTTGTCAACAATGTAAGTCATTGACATGGGGCTTCAGTTTGCATTGAGAGGCATCTACCAGGTGATTGGAGGTGAGGCCCAATGATGACCACTCCTTATCTTGAGAGGACGCAAAGTAGGCTTGAGTAGAGGCTGGGCGGAGGGCTGCCAGCTGGTAGCGTAAGACAGATAAAGTGGGATAGAGTCTCTTGCTTTGAATAATTTGAAAAATCATGCATCTATTTATTTTAAAGTCCATCTAACTATTGCACTTGTCCCTGTTGTCTTAGTTGTCCCTTCTCTCACATGCATATTTCCTTTTCCTAGCGCTTGCCCAGCCTGCATCTCTTCCCTGAGCTCCAGACTCCAGTTGTGTAGCTGCAACCATCAATTGGATAGCTCTGCCTGGTTCTCACATACACAGTTCTAACTTAATATGTCCAGAATGAAATCCCTTATTCTTCTTTCTTCTTTCTTCCCTATTACAGCAAATGAGAGCATTATCTATCCGGTTGCTCAAGCTGCATAACTAAAAATCATTCTTTACACCTCCCCTTCCTTAACCCTTCATGTAAATCTACTGGCAAGCGTGGTCTGTTCCCTTCCCAAATGTCCCTCAAATCTCTTTGCTTCCTTTGCATTAAGTGGAAAAGGGATGTCTTGGTGGGTAATGATAACTCCATGAATTGATTGGCCCCCACCAGTTTTAGCACTCTGTAAGTTTCTTGAAATTTATACACAGCCCAGAATAAAAAGAGAGTTTAAAACCTTAGTTGGGATTTAATGACCTCACTGTAAGACATATGAAAATACTGAGGTTCACAAATGGTGGAGTCAACTTTTATAAAGAAGAATAAAGAAGTTAGACTTATCCTATCAAATACTAAGTGTATGATAAAGCCACAGAATTTTTTTTAAAAAAGCATCACAGTGTTGGTTCAAAAACAGACTAATAGACCAATGGAATTGAAAAGAGCTCAAGAGCCCTGGCTGGCGTAGCTCAGTGGATTGAGTGCGGGCTGTGAACCCAAGTGTCGCAGGTTCAATTCCCAGTCAGGGCACATGCCTGGGTTGCAGGCCACGGCCCCCAGCAACCACACATTGATGTTTCTCTCTCTCTCTCTCTCTCTCTCTTTCTCACTCCCTTCCCTCTCTAAAAATAAATAAATAAAATCTTAAAAAAAAAGAGCTCAAAAATTACTGTGAATATAAGGTAGAACTACAACTAAACAGATGGGCTATTTAGTGGATCATGAAAAATAAATAAATAATTAAACATTCATTGAGTGATATAAATCTACACGACCTAGCGGAAATGCTTAATAAAACTTAAATTGAATGTGAAAAAATACCTTCTATCCTTGGATACCTCACCTTGTGGCATGAGGTTTATATTTACTACAAGAGTAACTTTGGGCTATGGGGAGAGGGGAACACTTCTCTTCCATGCAAAGTTGTCAGATCCAGCCGAGAAATCAGGAGAGAAGATGGGAAAGGAACTAACGTTCATTGAACAGTTACTATGTGCTCAGCACTGTATCAGATTCTATGCCCACTTTCTTATTTAATTTTTACAATATCACCATAAAGTAGGTGCTATTTATCATTGTCTTACCAATGAGGAAACAGAGGAAGCATAAACAAACTTCCCAAGGTGATATTCATCAATTCTTCTTATTAATTTATTCACAAGTATCAATCATGTACCTATTCTCTGCAAAGGTGTTTTTTCCAACCACTGGGGATAGAGTAGTGGACAAAATTAACTGAGACCCTGACTTCAGATAACATTCTAAAGGCAGAAGGCAGAAAATGTAACTTGTAAGTTAATATACATATAATTTTAGCATGGGAAAACCTGTGAGGAAGCCAGGGAAATTGCTGGGCATGGGGTGAAAGGGTACAGACACTCTACCTAGGTAATTAGGGAAGGCCTCTTTAAGGAGGTCATTTCTGCAAATAATAAAATGATAAGGAAGAGGCAACCAGATGACAATCTTAGGGAAGAATGCCCCAAGCAAAGGGAAGAGCTGATGCAGAGACCCCGAGGTGACAGTAAGCTAGTACTTTCAGGGATTGAAAGAAAACTGGTGTGACTAAAGTACCAAAGTAGTGGAGACTGTGGTGGCAGATAAGGTCAGAGGTAGGAAATATATTACAGTCTTCTTCCGTATTAAACTCTATGCATACAGGTCATTTTTTAATGGCATTTGAGATTTAGTTGACGAATTTCCTCTTAATGGAATTTTTTCTCCTTCTAATTATTTACTTTCACAATTAGTATTTGAATAAATTCTCTTATTCCAAGTATCTTATACATTCAGGGGAACTAAGAGAAGATTAGGCTTAAGCAATCCAGTTTTGCAATATTTTATATTTAATAATTGACTTGGAAGGAAAAAAGGTTATAACGCTGACGCCAATCCAAATTTGGAAAGATAATTGTCTTGGCTTTCTCCATTGAAATTTACTACTTCCCAAGAGCACATCTCCATTTTCTTTCGGATTTTCTCCAAAGAAAAGCAGAAGCTACAATGTTGAATAAACAAGAGTCCATAAAATAGGAATCTTATGAATCTGGGCAAGTCATCAGCACTGACATGGAACCAGAATTTGAAACTGAGTGACTTGTGAGTTGTCAATAGGTCTAGGTTAAATTTCCAAGGGAGTAATATTGAATATATAGAGACTTCCTCCCCTTATTTCCACACCAGGAAGAAGCAAGCGTGCAGGAGATAAAATCATTCAAATTTCAATATATTTTTGTATTTTAATGTAAATATAATTTATAATAAATTTAAATCATTTAAGTAACAGAGACCTACATGAGTCTTTGTGGACTTCTAGACTCCTAAAATCTTTTCTTAATTTAATATTATAAACTTACCCATGAGATTTTTACATAAAATTACAAACTGACAGGATTTTGAACTTTACAAATTTGATAAAACCTAAATTAAATCTAAAAATCTGTATACAAACCTGTTTACCTTAAACAAAAAGTCAGCCAGATATTTCTCTGGCACAATGAGTTTATTTTGGAACAATAAAGAATTGCAATCTGGAACATGCAACCGTGGCAGGCCATGTGCAAATCCACTTTCAAACAAAAGGTAGGAAACTCTTGTATAGAGGGAAAAAGGAAGCTGGGAGGCTACTGCCGGGAAAGAGTTCTCCCTGTTGTGCTTGCTGATAGAGGTAGGACATGGGAACTTCCCATGCAGGCCCATCTGATGGATTTTAAATGAGGTTTCCATTTGCTGAATTTTTACAAACCCGAAAGTGGATCCTTTAAAAATATAAAAGAAAAGAAAATGAGCCCAATTCCTATTGACCTTAACGCATATATGTATGTGTGTATGTATGCATTATGCATATACATATGCATTAGTGATATATATAATCACTAACAGGTGGGAATTAGCTATGTCACAATGTTGAAACAGCTTGGCATCCCACATCATGAAGTAGTTGAAGACCATGGGAGGGTGGGAAAGAGAAAAACACACAAGGAATTTCACCTCCATGAAGAGTGGAGGGGTTGAAACCCTTTGACTGGGTCTTGCTCTTTAAATTAAATAAAGTTATCGAGATGATGACCACAACTCATGCTCACAGAGGTGTGGACTCCTCCATCATCCCTTGAATTCTCAGCTTATTCTGGACTACAAGGTTAACGGAGGATACTGACACATAAACTATTATCTCTTTTAAAAGTGAAATGAAAAAGAGGGGGCTGCAAAGAACTCTAAGCGCCTCCTGGGAAGTCCCAGTGAAGGCTAGAAAAAGGGGAAAGAATCAAGCCAGAGCCTGAGGGATGATATCAATTTAAGAATGGGTTGCTTAGTTTATTTTTTAAAAATATATGGATTGAGTATTTTCTGTGTCTTCTGGCCATACCAAAATGAAGCCATTTCTTAGTCAAGAACATATAGTGAATACTGGTTGGACCAGAAGGTAGCTCAAAAGGACAGTGACAATCAGGGTGGACTCCCAATGGCTGGCACTTGCTCCTTGACCTCAGTTCTAAAAAGAGTTCTCAAAGGTTTCTCTTGATTTTGCATTTGGTTTTAATTGGTAAGAGTAACAGTGCTGATGAGGCTGATGTACAATTAGGGTAGCCTACCACAAGCAGTCATTGCCCCTTATGTCCTTATGAACTGAACAGCTACATTATGCATTCATTTAGCAATTAATCATGAGACATAGAGTTAGGTGGTTTGTGTCAGTCACTAGAAATCTTTATTTAAGCACCTGTGTATAAAGATGAACTAATGAACAATTTCTGTAGTCTAAAGGGTGACACACAATTTAGTGTATAGCAATTCCTTAGTACACTTTTGTCTTGATTTTTTTTAAAGAAATTCCCTTCTTGAGTATGATATGTGACAATAATTCATTGTAAAGCTTCTATTTCATAGTCTGGACTCATCTTTGGCTTCAGAGCTCCAGTTAGCTTGGCACTAAATGGCCTTGAAATGGACTTTGTCCAACCTTTGATTGTCTCTCTAGTCCAAAAGTGGTCAGCTTTCCTCCTATGTCACTTCTAGTCTCCTGCCACCAGCTGTCCCCTAAAAGCAGAAAGTAGAAGTTAAGCAAGTATGTTCTGTGAGGAAATATAACAATTGTCCTTTTTGTAATTCATATTCTTTACAAGTAGCTTGTAATTTTACCTAAGTGCCCCTTCTCATATGTGTGGCTTATGGCCTTGGCCTTAATCCCCAGAAACGATCCCATTCACACACTGCTCTGACTCAGGTGCCTGCTGGTCTAGTAGAGACCTGTAGGGGTGGGGAATGGGAAATCCTGGGGAATCTCTGACTTCTGTGGCCCTGGAGATGGGAGTGAGGAACACTGACTAGAGGGACAAGGAGAAGAAAAGTCTCCAATGGCAGGTAAGAACTCAGGTCATCTGTGAGTGGTGCCCAGGGTCAAATATAAGACCCCAATTTGTCTTCTTTGAAAATGGCAAACCCAAGGAGAAAGTCAGAAGTTGAGAATGCGCCAGCATTGAGAGGGAAGGAAAGAAAAAAGTGAAAGCAAAGCAAAATGTTCCCATCCAGTTGCTGGGGAGAACCAGGATGGGAGCAGTCTGCTTACACCAGAACTTAGCCCTGTCTGGAATGACATCATTTGATAAGCCACTGGCTTTATGTAGTAAGTGCTCATTTTATGCTGTGAAAATTGAGGCACACGGTATTTAAGTCACATGCTCAGGGTCACACAGAAGAAGCAGGACTCAAACCCCAATAGCCTGTTTAGAATCTCCGCTCTTAGCCATTGAGTGAAAGCTATCCACTTCAGGATATTCAGATAAGAGCTCTAAATAGTTCTTACTCTCCACCCAGACAGGTACCAAATTCTCATCCTGTCTCCATTTTGGGTCATAATCAGCTAGTGGCACATATGGCACAATAGGTGACTCTTGTTTTCCTTCCCTGGAGATAATCTCAGAATCTAGAAAAAGGAAAAAATGCAACAGTGGAAGGACTATGATGATAGCAATATTTTGGCTGGATCCCATCAGTCCTTTCTATTCTGTCCCCTCACCCTTATGAAAGCCAACTCAATGCCCCCTTTCCAGAAGAATGGCTAAGGGAGCCAACCTGAGAGGAGCAGAGAAATCCTCAGCATTCTGGACGGTTCATCCCTAGGGAAAGGGAGGATACAAAAGCTCCACCTCTTATTACCTGATAAAGAAAAATGAAGGGAGCCCACCACTGAAAAACAACCTCACGCAACAATACAAACCCCCAGTTTGCCAGTGCTGTGCCATTCTCTGAAAAAGTGGTCGGAATCTCAGGAAGAAGAGAGATTCCAAAGAGGCATTGAGCCAACATAATTAGCAGTGCTCACATGGCAGATTGCCTTTGGATTTCTAGTCATGAACTGAGGGACCAGCAAGGCAGGACTGATCCGGCAATCATCCCATCTCAATATGTTTGCACCTTGATCCAAGTCCCTGGAGAACGTGGGGCTGCCTCCAGCCTCGCTCATCACACAGAATTAGTGGGTATATGAGTGCTATGGCATGGCGGCTCTGCACAGCAGTCACTGAGCAAGAAGATTTATTGCTCTGTTTGACAGTCTGTTATTCACTAACTGAGCATGACACATCTGGGAGTTAGAATCATCAACTTGACATCTAACAGGAGAACAAACCTTTGGGAGGAGGATGGACGTGGAGGGGGAGAGAGCAAAGTGGCAGTTTTCAGAATAGATTTCCCATTTCCCTGCTGACCCCGATTGTTGGTCCAGGCTGGAGGTCATCACCAGACCGAAGGGATGAGGCAGATGTGTAGAGGGCCTTGGTCTGGAGTGATAAAATAAAGCCACAAATCACTGCAAAGAAAGGCACTTTGGGTCCTTGCAGGGGGTGGACATCTTTCCCGGTGACATTAGGCCAGCTTTTGTTCTTCCCATCTTGTAGGAAAGCATGTTCCTTGAAACTCTGAGGCTCTCCCTTCCACTCCTCCCTGCCCGTGCAGCTGAAGCAGAGCCTAGCGGCTGTAGGAGGGTAAGCATTACAGCTTGAAGTCACCAGATGGCCCCTCACCCCCTTTTCCCTGCCCCAGCCCTGCCCATCAGCTGGATGGGCAGGGTTGGGCCCAGGCACCATCTTCAATCCACTGCATAGCACCCTTGCATCAAAATAATGGTGTGGACAAAAAAACTATTTTGTTTAATGCAAAGCTAAGATTCTGTCTTCAGCATTACTGCAGGCTCCACCTTTTCCTTGAAAAAGAGAGTGGGGCTCACTAATGATTGGAGACATAATTTATTTAATCTTCATGGTTCCATTGGGAGCCATGGCTCAGAGGCCCATGAATAAAAATGGCAAGTTTGCTCAGAGCATTCAAGGCAGTTAAGACAATTTGTTTAGCCTGCTGCTAAGCGCTCTAAGGACTTATCTATCCTGGCTAAAAATAGCACCCCCACCCCTGGGCAACCCCAACCCCATTAAAAGCACCTAATCTCTATGCTCATATTCCAGAAGTACATATAAGATGAAATAAAAGTTTTAATGCCTCTTTTTGTTCCCATATGTTAGTCCGTTATTTACACATATTTACTTCCTTTCCATTTATTCTCTCTCCCTCTCCCTCCCTCCTTACCCCTCTTGTCTTCTCCACAGAACCCCTCTCCTGATTTCCCTTCAGTCTCAGCAAGTTCAGGAGATGAGCAAGGCAGTGAGACCACCAGCAGGTGCTCTGGTTCGCACTTCCTCCCGATTCCTTTGCCAAACTGTAAAATAAAGGAATATCAGCCACAGCAAGGAAGGGGAATACCAGGGAGAACTGATCTGTCTTACTCTGAACATTTTTTTAGGTTGAATTATGACTTAACTTTGCTCATACGGAAAAAGATATGCATGCTCTTTTAAAACATAGAAACAAATCTGGTCCTCTCTTGATCGTTTATTGAGCTAATGGCAGAGAAATATTTGAAAGTTTGGAAGCACATTAACCAGCACATAAACTCTTAGATGTTACATACTAATGGAAAAAATTAAAACAACCAAATTAGAAACGGGAAAAGTTGGCAGCTGTGGGGTGAATCGGAGGTTTTCCACAAGGAACTACGAGTGAATGGGAATGAGTTGACCATTCAGAAGAAAAAGACTTAAAACACCTCAGAGTAAGTTACAGATCAGTGGAGAAAGACAGAGAGGCCTAGCGGGTTCTGGCATCAGGAAATCTCTCATGTCCCTTCCTTTGCTCTCCTGGAATTGTGGTTTTATAATGATGCAGACACCCTGAGGGACATGGGGGACTTAAATGACCTTGTCATTATGGGTAGTTATATTCCCTTTTTTCCTTTTTTAATTTTTTTTGGGTTTTTTTTACATTTTTATTATTATTCTATTACTGTTGTCTCAGTTTTTCCCCCCTTTGCCCTCCTCCTCCCTGCCCACCACCCCCACCCGCTCCCACAGTCCATCCCCACACCGTTGTCCATGTCCATGGGTCATTCATACACGTTCTTGGATGGCTCCCTTCCCCTTCTTTCCACCACTACCCTCCTCACTCCTCCCCCCTCTGGCAGCTCTCAGTCTGTTCCATGTTTCCACGTCTCTGGTTCTATTTTGCTTTAGTTATTTTGTCCATTAGATTCCTCTTATAGGGGAGATCATGGTATTTGTCTTTCACTAACTGGCTTATTTCACTTAGCATAATATTCTCGTTCCAACCATGCTATTATTGCAAAAGGGAGGAGTCTCTTCTTTCTTTCTGCTGCATAGCATTCCATTGTATAAATGTACCATAGTTTTTTTAATCTACTCACCTACTAATGGGCACTGAACTGTTTCCAGCACTTGGTTATGTATAAATAGTGCTTTTTTGAACATAGGGGTATATAAGTTCTTTTGAACTGGTGTTTATTAATTAAGCTCTGTTCTGTAATCTTACATCAGACCGATTGCAAGGAGAGAAATTTAAGGGGCCTATGCTTAACATGGTATGTATTTCTAGAAATGCTGGGGTAAGGCTGGAGGACACCAGGTGATGGCGATGACTCAGTGCAAGTCATCTGGTTTAGGTCTTTCTGACGTTTCTTGAAGTAAATTTTACGCACTCTTACTGGGTTATGGGTCAGTGTGCGTCAGAGTGCTGGACCTGGCTAGGCACATTTAGGTTCAGGTAGACATGGGTTCTCATGACAGGACAATTGGAGTCACAGTTTAGAGCTCAGACAAAATGTAGCATCAGTGGACGATGCGGCGTTAGCAAGATGTCAGACAGGCTTGTGCTTAGTTTATGATTTTAATCCAATCAAAAATGATCTTTATCAAGTAATTCGACAACACGGAGGATTTCTAAGATCTTTTCCTTTTTTTTTTTCAAAAACAGTAGAGAATGATACTACCTAGTAACTGTAGCTTTGTTATATAAAAGGAAAATTGGAGAAGCCTAGCAATGACTGCCGTAAGACCATGGCAATGAAAACCGGCATTTATGTAGGGCCTTAAAGCTGGCCCTCATGACCATCCTTCTAAGTGTTGCTATGTATGAAGTTGAAGGCTGAGACCGAGAGGATGAGGAACATCCATATGGTTACATGGGTAAGTGATACAGCAATGCCTCAAATCAGTCTCTTTCCACCCCAGGTCTGTGTCCCCCACCCCCAACAGCTGCTTCCTGCACAGAGCATTATGGCCAGGCTCTGAGCTGCTCACCCGAAGTTCACCAATTCCTTGCTTTGGAGACTCAGTGGGCATCTGCAGAAAAAGACAAACACTTTGCATAAATCCTTTCTCTAAATACATGTCTTACGGGCAGGTGGCTTCATTTGTATTGACTCACCCACTTACTTCCAATTAATGTCTAGGCGGCATCAAGCTTTAAATCTTCCTCTTGTTTCTAATTGCCTCTAGCCACACTTCCAAGAGATATGATCCGACCAGTTCAGCTCCAATTGTGAATGAGCATAAAACCTTTCCCCAGCTTTTGTACTCATCACTGGCAAACAGCTAGGCTCATTGAAATTCAGTCCCTCACAGACCAGTACAAGAATGTGGCACAGAGCGAAAACATTGTTTGGACAGTCAGTGTATCTGTGCTACACCCCTACCCCCTTTTGATGATGTTGGATTTGATCCTAATATTTTCCATTACTTTTCACTGCTGCTTATAGTGCTGCTATTAATTTATTATTAAAATAATTAGCATAATTTAACATTACAAAACTTGGGCTTGCTACATTGATGTTTCTTCTTATGTAGCAGTGATTTCTCAGTCTCAGCTGCACGGTGGAGTACAGCTTTAAAACACAGCCTGGGCTGTCCTCCGTCTGGTGGAATTCTTCCAGGGTTAGGCCTGGGCACTGGGGTTTTTAAAAAGCTGCATACATGATTCTAATGTATAGTCAAGGTTTCTACAGGGTCTGGCAAATAATTCCCCTTTTTTGTTACAAAATCTTTATTTAAATTTTTATTTATTTTTATCTTATTGTTTAATATTTTTATGCTTTAAGATAAACAAGTCAATTAGCACACATTTATAGTTTATAAATTTCATTTGAATGTATGCTTATTTTTCTTTCTTTTTTCTTTTTTTATTTTAATCATTGTTCAAATACAGTTTTCTCCTTTTTACTCCCAATCCAGTCCCCCCTCCCACCCTCCCCACTTCCCTCCCATTACCACCCTCCCCTTAGTTTATGACCATGTGTCCTTTAAGTTTGTTCCTGTGAACCCTTCCCACTGTCCCCTTAAATTCCCTCTTCTCTTATTACAAAATCTTATATTACAAAGTCATAAGCGTGTAATTCTATAACATAACAATATCACACTTAAGCACACCATATGACATTTTAGGTGAAATTTTTAGGTTCAAATTGCTGTCCATCTCATGCAAGACATTCACATACACTACCAACCACACTCAAGCAAGCCTTATTTCTGCCAGCCTCTGTATGTCAGGGTCTTAGGTGGTAAACAAAACAAAAAAAAAGGAAGGAAGGAAATAAGGAGGGGAAGGAGGGAGGAAGGGAGGGAGGGTGGATGGACAGCTTTTTTTCTAATTGTAATAAACACCATGGAGGGTAAAAAGAATGTTATGATATAAAGTAATAGGTGTGGCGATCTACTTTGGATTGAGTAGTAAGTACAGGCCTCCCCCTTGGGTGCTGACATTTCAGTCAAGACAACGTAAGACAAGGGCCAACTAGGTAAAGAGGAAGAAGGTAGAGTGTTCAGGTGCCAGGCAGAATAGTCATATTTTAACGTACAGAAGAATATATTTAGGAAAGACATCAACATTGAACAAAAGACTCAGTAATGCTTTTATGCAATAAATGTATTTAGAGACGCATTCTCTGGCTATGAAACTCTTGTATTAAATCTATGATTTATGAGTCCATCTTGATTACCAATGATATTAAAATGAACAGTTTCTTGAGGTGAGGCAACCATGATAGAATTGTAAAAATGGATGAATTTTTCAGATATTATGCATAACTTCTTATTTTTAGATGCAGTTAACCTAACCTCTCTCATATTGATATCACCCATCTTATTTTTCCTTTCCAAAAAAAAGAAAGAAAAAGATGTATATCTTCTCTTGATAACCTTTTCCTATATCCATATAGGGTTCTAATCCTTGTGCCCTTCATTTCCCTAATAAACTGAAGCAGAAATAGATTTGGAGGTTAGTCCAAAGCTGGCAAACACAGGATCCTCCTACCCTATATGCCTGCTTGACTAACGGTAGTAACTCCTTGCATCACTGTTAAGAAGGATTCTGAGGCTGCAGCTGGGTGGAAAGTGTCATGATTGATTGTTGCTGTCTGCCACGAGTATGGGAGGGAGCACGCATGTTCCATACTTTGTATCTTTAGATTCGTGCCTCATTAATTTGATCCAGAACCTGAACTTGAATTTTTACCACCATTTTAAGTGCTTTCTTCTTAATTATAGTTGTGTGTCTCTAAGAAAGAACCCCCCCCCCCCGCCCCACAAAAGCCACTACACTGCCGTGTTAACATCAGAATGACATTTATACTTGTGGGTGGAAGTGTAGGCTGGTCCATAGCAAGAGTATTACTGTTTCAGCTTTAGCACAAGGGATTTTTACATGTCATAGGCTCCCTGTTAGAAATTGTTTTCCAGACACAGTTAGAATGTTGTGTATGGGTGGAGGTGCACTTGAAGATAAATGTGGTAAAGAAGCCCTGATCCTATTTAAAGGATTACTTTATTTTTTGATGGTGAATTACTTACCCATTTTAAGAAACATCAGCATAGAGTGGCAGACCAATGATGCTACCAGACGTAGAACCAAAATATAATTATCCTAAACTTAATTTTAAAGTATAATATCGATGTGTCCCATTTCATAAGGATATTTGTTTGATTCATATTTAATAAAGAGGCAGATATTGATACATGCCGCAGCTATATAACACTGTTGAAATGTCTCAAACATTCTGGTATGCATCGAGTTCATGTCAGTGCTATCTGAGACAGAGTTCTAAGTTTGCTTTAATGCCAGCGCCAGCTGCAGGGCGAGGAGCCGCTCCACACTCCCAAACCCCCGTCCTCTTTGACGGAAAGTCCTCACTGTGGTTTCGCTCACAACTGTAATTTATTACCTTGTTGTCACTGTTTGTGCTCTTTAAAAAATTTCAGAGTCATGCAAGCAGGATGATTAAATTGACTTTACCTCATAAAGAGGTCATGTAAAACAAACAAACAATAAAAACCTTACATCATACTGCCCTACTTTGAAAGCAAATAGGGAACGTAGTGGTGGGTCATCTTTAACAGTGAAATACAAAATGTGACTCTTTTACACTGAAAGTACTTACATAGTTTTGGTGCCACATCTTTTTCAAAGACTTCCACCCCCTACTTCCAAATTGGAGAAGAACACCTGGTATTTTTAAAGCTGTTCATTGGTACTTCATTGAGTCCCTTCTGGGTCCTCCTCCAGGGGAGATGGACTCCCTGGGTCCATCTCCCCGCCCCCCGCCCCAGATGGTGGCACTGATACCCCAACTTGGGCAGCCCCAGCAACCTGACCGCACTTCCACAGGGTCACATTTCCACTCAACCAGCAGCCTGGGAAGTGTTTCCACTCCTCCTTCGCCTTTTCCTCCCAGCAGAGACAGAAGAAAATGGATCCACAAACGTCTTAAGTGCCTGTGTCTCCCCAGGCAGGAAAGGGTGGAAACCATTTGCATAGAATCGCATCTGGAGTCCCAGGCACTCAAATGCTTCCAGGGGGAAGACAGCTTTCCACATTCATTGATGTTTCCTAAGGAAGGGGAGAAAGGGAACGGGGAGGAGAGAAAAGGAGCAGGGGGACTCCCTTTGTATCTGTGTCCAATATGGTTTCTTTTGATTTTTCATTCTCCATAGTCGAGGGCTCCCCAGGGGCTCTCATCTGTTACCAGGCTGGGCTGTACCTGCCTGCCTGTGTGAAAGTGGCTCAGCTGCTGCCCTGGGTGAGGCTAACACACCACATCTATCTCCCTGGCACCTCCTGAGCTCTCGGGCGCAAGGATCAAGCCCCACACGGAGCACAAAGGCAGGTCTGTATAGAAAGAGTCGACCTTCTTTATTGTCCAAAGCTCTTTGTGTGGACACTGGGGGTCAGCGCTCCCCCCGCACCCCCGCCCCGCCTGTACCATGTGGAGAAGAGGTGGGAGTGGAAGTACAGTGCTCTCTCCCTGGACTTTCATTTGGGCAAAAGTGTAGGATTGTGAATGTGTCCACCATTTCCCCACCATTTATGTCCTAATATAAAGCACAGGACATCAACAGACCTGACATTTTTTGCTACCAGTTTTTCCATTCCAGATAGAATGTGTGAAATTGTGATGGAGGGAATTAATGACAGAAAATCAGCGTTTGTTTCAGGTTTAAACCAGCATCCACTAATCTCAGAAAAGAAGACATTAAACATCTTTAAACATCTTATTATCATCTTATTGAGCACCATTGTCCTCCTCCTCCTCATTTAAAAATCTGTTAGAAAGCACACAGTTGTTGTCTCAAGGTCAGAGGGAAGATACTCAGAGGAGGAACTTTCTAATCAGAGAAGCTTTCTTATTAGGACAAAATCCTCAGAGTCAACAATAAGGAAGAAATCAAGGCAATTAAAAAACAGACGGGGAATCTTTTAAAGTTTGATGGTATAAATTTTATTTAATAAGAGAAAGAAAAAATCCAATGAAAGCATGTAAGAAACACTGATTGTCTACCTTGAGATGCGACACTCGTTGTTGAATCTCTCCCAGCATCTTACATACCCTGCTTTCTGTCCAGCCTCGATCAGTCAGTAAACGTGACTCTGGCCCGCTGACACTGACCTTTGAAAATCTGATGTTTGCGGGCAAGCCCCTCTCTTCCTTTCCTCCAAAATGCTGTTTCATGGTTTAAAGAGGGAAATTTTCTATCATTAAAATCTCTTCTTTCCTAAACCCGTGCAATATATGCTTCTGAAAAAGCATTTGCCACTTCAGTGTTAGAAATGATGGGTCTGAATTGCCTATGGCATTCCATATGCTACTGAGTCATTCAGTGAAAAGATTTCAGTCTCAGAGAAACAACATTTGTCACCGTGTCCTGACATGTATTTTGGTCACTAGTCATAGAGAACTACCTTTTCTACTTGTGCTGTATCTCTAACATTTTTCTCAATATTTCCCCCTCATGCCTACTCCTACTGCCTCACTCCCTTATCATTCTTCCTCTGCGAAGACTCAGAAAATGGGTGATCAAAAAAAAAAAAAAAAGCGCTGCTGTTCCATTCGTTCCGCCCTGCCCCCATAAAAAGCTAATATTTTCAGGTTGACTGAAAGTTTAACTTTGTTACTTTTTTTTATTTTTCAAGAAAATCTAGCGTGACGTGGCACGTGTTAGTGCCCTCTTACTTAACAAATTACACGTGTTTTTGACCTAAGTTAAAAGCTGTGCAAATCTCCCTTGTCTGTGTTTTCATTGTGTATGGATTTCCCTGGTACAGCCTCAGACGTGTCCGTGGTGGGACTCGGACATCGAACCTCGGTCTTTCTGCCCAGGGCTCCTCTCTGTCCCTCCAAACTCTGGAGAGAACTTTGCCCTCTGAGAGTGTGATGTTTTTTTGATGGTGAAATTCTCTCACTCTTCCGAGGGTCATCAAAACGCTGAGATGGCTTGGGGTTTACGTCAGTCTATGGCCTTGATAGAGTAATATCGGAGAGGCTACCATTATCTTATTTTTAGCAAGAGCTGACCCTTTTTAAGTAGTTATAAGAATCATCAGGGTTTACGAGAATTATCAGGCTTTTTAAGAGTCTGAACAATTTCTTAGAGATTAGAAAAATCAAAATGACCATGGAAGACACAAAACCTAGCTTTCTTTTTATCTTGAGGAGCTTTTTAATGGTATACAGACTTCTTTTCCAGATCCCAATATACCTGAGCGTAGAACCTAATGTGTTTCTAGAGGGTGGTTCTCCTCTGTCGTGGAGAAGGGCCCTCTAAGGCTCCATGCCAGCACCGCCTTCCAAGAAAAACAACCATGGAGAATAAGGCTTTTAATCAATGGATCAGGAAGGCTGGAGAGAGCCTCTGCTTGCCTGTTACTAAACACACCAACCCTTTCTTTTCTCCGCAGGCTTGCTTGGACTGACTCACGCTTTTGCACTGGGTAATGAACGTTGAACTGGTCATGCCTGAGGGATAGGTCCTTTCAGCCCAGCCCCATTTTCCCCCTAATGTGCCATTTCATTTTCAAAAGGGAGAGATATTCTAGAGCTATAAATCTCCTCTCTTTCTTCACCCGCTTGCAGCCCTGCCCTTATGTGGGGCTACCTCTCGGAAGTTATTCACATTGGGTTGGGAGAGGTCAGCCCGACGCACAGCTCCTGGCAGGTGGTCCAACGTGGACGCTCCAGGCCCCGTGCAGAACTGCAGCCCCAAGGTGCTTTCAAGGCTCCCCCTGGAAAATAATGGCCGTGTGTCTTTGTCTGCATCTCTGGGGCTGTCTATGACAGGCTGTGCTGCATGACAGATGGCTGTCCAGACACTGACCCTGCTGAATCTCCAATGGGCCAGCTTTCCAGGCCCAGTGTAGAGCAACTTGATATCCTTCTAGAAAATAAGGTCGTTTTTATTCTTAAAGGGGGAGAAAAAAGGGAAGGGATGGGAAGGGAAGGGAAGGGAAGGGAAGGGAAGGGAAGGGAAGGGAAGGGAAGGGAAGGGAAGGGAAGGGAATGGAAGGGAAGGGAAGGGAAGGGAAGGGAAGGGAAGGGAAGGGAAGGAGGAGAACTGATTGCTGGAGAGAGTCACCAGAGGATCCTCTAGGAAGGATCATGAAGATTTACAGGGAAACCCTGAGCGCACAGGAGAATATTAGAATCAGGGCTGATCTCGCTGGCCTTGCTCCTGTTTTTTTCCACATATTCCTTAGATTCCCTTTCATTCCGTTTTTTACCTTTGGTTTCCTTCCCAGTCTCTCAACTTAGTGCATTATTTATCTTTATTTTCTTTCAAATATCTTTTTCCTTCTGATTTTTCTTGCTTTGCCTTTACTTCATTTCCCCCTCTTCCTGTATCTCCCTTTTCCACTCATCTGTATGTAAACCTTATGCCAACCCGGTAGCGGACAAACACAAGCAATGCTGATTCTCTCTTCCTGTGCCTCATCTCTGAATCCTACACAGCATGACACCTTACAGTCATTGACTATATTTTATGACATCTGGTGTGTCGTTATGTTTAAAGTACTAACATAGCAGTCAGTGATATTTGAAGCCCTATTAATATTTGTTGAATGAATGAATGAATGAATGAGAGAGAGAGCCTTTATAAGAATAGATGATAACTTCTCATTAGCCCACCAGTTCTCTAGACTAGAGTGTCTCATCTCAACACTATTGATATTTCAGCCCTGATAATTTTTTGTTGTGGGGTCAGGGGGGCATTCTATATATGGTAGGACATTTAGCAACAGCCTGGCCTCTACACACTAGATGCCAGTGGCAACCTCTCCCTGTACTGAGACAGCCAAAAAGGTCTCCAAACATCACCAGACATTTCCTGGGGACCAAAGTCACCCCCAGTTAACGACCACCACTCTGAATCAGTACTGTCCAATAGAACTTTCTGAAATGACAGAAACGTCCTGTCTCTGTGGTATCTAACACAGCAGCCACTAGCTACACATGGCTACTGAGCACTTGCCACATGGCTAGTTGGAATGGAGCTATGCTGTATGTGTGAAATACACAGCAGGTTTGGATAACTTCATACAAAAAAAGAATGTAAAATATGACACTAATACTTTTTAATTGTGATTCCGTGTTAAAATAACAAGTTGGATATGGTGAGCTAAATAAAATAATCAAATTAATTTTATGTTTCATTTATTTTTCTGGCTACTAAAAATGATAATTATGCCATTGTGCTCAATGATTTTTAAAGTCTAAAATCTGAAAATCTAGCCCTAGAATTTTAAATTGAAGCAGCTGTTGTTCATCAAGCACAAAGGCTGAATGCAACTCTGCTAAGGGAGATTGACTCAGGCTCCTTCAGAAAGGCAGTCACGGGTCCAGGGCAAGACTGGAGCTTTGCACCCACATCGCCAGCTGAACTCCCTGGAGCGTATCCTAGAGCTAGCAGACTGAGAGGCTGCTGATAGGAATTACCTGTGGAAAATATTCCAGAGTGAAAGGGGTTTGAGACGTTCTGGGTTAAATATAGCTAGAGAAGGCTGTTTAACTGCAGGTCTTCTCAGCCCTTTAAAAGGTTGAAACTCACTTTGGATCGAAGGAGGTTGATGGAAACTGTCTCACATGTACTTGTTCATGGAACTTCTACACTGATTTGGATTTATCCTGATGGTAATGAGAATCCACTGATGCCAGGAGAGACATGAGCCATTAACATTTTAGAGAGCTCCCTCTGGGGACTGAGGGTATCAAGCTGGAAGTATGAGATGGGAGGCTGGGAGAGGCCCAAAGCAGAGGCAAGTGAAGAGGCTACTGTAATTGTAAATGAGATTCTGGGTACTCCCAAAAAGAATGATTTGAGAGGTGTTTACACAATTTGTCAACAGAATGTAGCGAGCCTAGACAGACCTGGTTTCTGGTTTGGCAAGTCAGTGGATAGCTGTGGTTCCATTAAGAAGTTTTCAGCCTAGTTCAGGAGATAGATTTGTAAACAGGTAATTGCAATATAATATCATGCACAAAATTAGAAGAAGCTGCAAGATAGTGTGCGGACAGAAGCCATAGTTTATACATATACATTAGATAATAATTTAAATTAAAAAAGAGGGGTAAGATTCATGATCTTTTCAACTATAGCAACATTTACAAATGTTCTAATTGCACATATTTTTAAAAAATTTGGATCAGGGTTCAAGATCCAATTTTGTCCTTAAAAATAAAGAAGTTTTTGAGGAGGGGGCTTCAAAGGTATAAGAAGACATATTCAATAGGGAAAAAAGAGCAAACTCAGACTGACACCTCAATGCAGGCAAGGATTATGTCTTGTTCACCCTCTATGCTTACCCCTAGCAAAACAGCCCAGTGCATAAACATTTGTTGAACAACCTGATTTCAAAAGCATTCTATATATGTCTCTGAAACGGAATATAACATCATTTACCCCAAAACATTGCCTTTTGTAGTAGCAGAGGGAATTCTTCTCTCCATGAAAATTCTCAGCTTGGATGTGCACAATATTCTAAACAATACTTGCTCTTGGAGAACAGCTCTCCCACTCTAGGCTGTGCTCACTTTCTGGATGACTTAGGCCTCAATGTAGCTCCTAATTTTTCACAACTCCATTATGAATTGTATTAAGTAAACAATCCGTTTATTTTGTTCACAAACCAGGAGAATTTAGCATTTTCTGTATCATGCAAACTAAGAAAAGCAAAAGTTGGAGTCATACTTAATTTAGTTTATTTTGATATTCTACTGATTATAAACTTACAGGCATTCCTAATGCATGATTGCATTTCCAGTAGTATAAGCTCTACTTTTACCAGATCTTTATAGATTATTAGGAGAGTCTGAATTACATCACCTTTATCATACTCAGCCTCTCAGCTCTGCCAATCTCTCTAAAGTAATATGTACGTCCTTACTACCCAAAGTGTAATACAGGGACCAACAGCATCAGTATTATCAGGTGATTGTCTTTAAAATACAGAATCTCAAGCCACACCCCAAGCTTACTGAATCAAAAGTACCCAGGAAATTAATGTGCACATTTCTGTTTCACTGCCATAGTGACCCTTGATTGACTGTGTTAATAGGAATAAAAATAGGGAAAACAAAATACTTTATTTTTAGACATTCTTATTAATATATAATTGACATATAACATTATATTAATTTCAGATGTACATCATAATGATTCAATATTTGTATATAATGTGAAACAATTACCAAAAAGGCCTAGTTAATATCCATCACCATTCAGAGTTATAAATCATTTTCTTGTGATTAGAACTCTAAGATTTATTCTCTTAGAAGCTTCCACATATATACCACAGTTTTATTAACCATAGTGACTGTGCTGTACAGTAGACCTCCACGACTTACTTGTTATTTAACTGGAAGTTTGTACATTTTGACCATTGTGTGGACACAACATTTTTACTTCATCTTGTCAAGACTTTCGAGACCTGTTAAGTTACTCTCCATGTGGCTGGCTTATAGTTTCATGTCTCTCACTCACTAGTAACAATCGGTAAAGTTTCTAAAAGCAGAAGGAATGGACAATTCATAAAGTCCACGGACAGACTGAACATCTCAAGATGCTATGATATGTTGGCCAAACCCCCTGCATGAGGAAGAAGCCAACACGGAGGCACTGGGAGGCATCACAACGACCCGGACGTGGCAGCTGCAAAGGCAGCAGAGAGGAATGTGGGCCTGACCTGTGATACATTGATACATTGATACATTTGCTACATTGCTGTATTGATATATATCAATATATAATATAAAGATATATTTGATACATTGACTAGATATTTTCTCTGCTTCCTATCCTCTGGACATAGAAAGGTGTGGCATTTTAAGAAAGAAAAAAATGTGTTGAATTTCAGATAAAAGAAATGTTTTCAAAACTACAGCTAGTCTTGGCAATAAACACCAAAAATCAAGAATGTTATCACCTCCACCAGCGTTATGTCACTTGTTTACACAGGTGGAGAGAGGCACCTAGAGGGACCGCTCCTGCATAAACACATGATGGGAGAAGTCTGGAGATGACATTTCCAAGTTCGAGACCCCTGGTCAGAAGGTTATTTACACGTCAGTCGCAGCATGTTGGTCAATGTTCCAGGCTGTCAACTCGGCACCGCCCTGCTCTTCTTTAACAAGCGCCATCAGAGCTCAAGCAACACGGAGCTTTGAAAGGTTAGTCAAAGCCCACATTGTGTTCCTCTAGCTGCAGGAGCGGCTGCACTAATTTGGATTGTGACTTGGCTTGTCTTCCCACCACTCTTCCTGAGGTCTGAGCTGGGTTTGTGTCAATCAGTGGTGTCACATCATTCAAGCATTAAAGGATGGTGGCCTTCCCAACCCTTGAAGTAGCTTTCAGGATACATTTTTGTAAGATATTTAGGCAGTGTTATGCAATCCTGCTCACTTGATACCAATAACAATCACAATGGCACCTTTTGGCCTACTACGGAAGGCACGATCACATCGAGTGATTTAATTTGTACACTGATCAGTGGAAGGAGTGTTAGATCTGGAGCCGGGGGGGCCAGGTTGAGTCGTGCCCCTCCTCTTCCCTTGTTCCTCAGTTTACTTTACCTATAAAATCAGCATGTTTTCTATCATTAAAATAATGCACACAAGATCATTTTGTAAACTATGAAAAGGCACAATCCAAATTACGTAGAACCACATCTGAACCAAAGATCAAAAGCAATGTAATCAGTGCTGCGTGTTACAGGGTGTAGGTCGTGGTCAGAGATTTCAAATTCAAACATTGTTTTTTTAAAAACCTGGAATTATCAAGGATCATTAGAATCAGAGATTACTTTACGCTAATGTCTGATTTAGCAGCAAATAGTTATTAGATTTCCACTAATTATGAATGGCTCCCAGCTAGAAATGAACATTAATTGCCAAATAAAACTTTCATAGACATACTCTTTGAGCTACTGAAGCAGATGAACACAAGTAAACAAAGCACAGCTCCATCTTCTGAAAGGTAATGGCTAGGCCGTGTGGGCTCCGCGATGCAGGCCTGCCTGCCAAAGCCCCCTCTCTGCTTTGTCCTCCTTTCTGGGGGATTTCCCCGCTCGCCTGGTTTTAGGGGCAGGCCTCCCCCTCCAAAACAATCCCTGTTTTAAAATTCCTTTGTTATCCGCCTGTGTAATGATGACTTCTGCAGTCTCTTTGCTTCTGATCCTTGCTTCACTGATTTTTATCTCTAAATGTGCTGTTCTCATGAACCTTTCCCCACCTCTGATGTCTGCCAAATCAAGAATAGCATTTCCTGAAATTTCTTATCTTGTTGGTAAGGTATGTAAAGGATGTTTCCTTCTTATTGTCTGATCCTTTCCTTCTGAACTTCTAATGACAACTTGGAATATTTTGCTTTTTTGCTTTTTTATAATAAGGTGATAGAGCAGCAGAAGAAGGTGGACTCTTTTTTAACATGTGGAAGTATGGAGATAAGATAGAGGAAAATGAAAGCGTTATTCCCATCTTTAATGAATCCAGTGTCTGCTAGCAAGAGCATTTTGTGAATTACAGAGAGTATTTTTAATTCCTTAGGGGAAAGACTTATCTCTGGAAGGAGTGTGGCATCAGGGCCCGAGACACTTCATCTTAGACACCGTCTGCATCCCCCATTCTGGATGGTGTGTGTCGGCTGCGGTCAGTGAGGGCACACGGATGAGCCGGAAGCCGGGGAGTGACTCAAGCAGCACTCGGGCCGTTGCAGGTGCCTCGCGACTTCACTTGGCTTGTTACCCTATGAAAGTTCTCAAGTTTTCTAGGTTTTCTTATTCCTCAAAAATTCATCGTAAGCACATAACTTGTAAGCTTTTGATCCAGGTTTCGGTCATGCAGCTTGTGTAGAAAGGCCTTAGGCACCAACTCTGCTAGGTCTCAGACTAAGAAGGACCAAAGCATTGGCATCCAGGTGGTAAATGGCTTGCTATATGTATATGTGTGTGTATACACACACACACACACACACACACACACACACACTTGCTCAGTAGCCCTACATGTATTTAGTAATATTCCTCTGGGGGCCTCAGGATCTCCTAGAGATTACTAAACATTTAGTCTGTTTTCTTACAATGTGGACAGATCTTTTAGTTTTTCAGAAAATAGAATTTTCTAAGAATAGCAGCATTTGCTTCTTTTTGGTCGTGGATCCAAAGCACCAGATTCTCAGCCGGAAATGGTAGTTTGGGAGTAGTTAGGAGGACTAGAGACTGTAATGAATTTCATATATCCTCAGCATGGAAAAAGAGGCTGTGATTTTCCCACACTAGCTGGAGATTTCTCACACCTTCTGAATCAGACTGGGTAACAATTCAAATATCCTTGTCAGAATGAAATGTGTCTGCCCATATTTATACTTTGCATCAACAACTAGTAGTTCTGATTTTCATGTCCATTTAAAATTATGGCCCAGGAATGCATTCATCATAGCTATTAACAGTATAAATGACCAAAGAGAAATTAATTGAAAATCAGTTGTGCCTCTGTGTGTGTATGATCCAAACCCCACGAGAACTGGAAACATGCACTGCCCCAGGACAAAACAGCACCAATCAAAAAGGAAACTTGTGTTTCTGATGAAAACAGAAAATAGGCCTAAAAATTTAATAATAATAATAATAATATGACCATTTTTGAACAAATGACTTCATAGTTTATGGTTCACATGTTTTATTTCTAATCTTTGCAGCAACTCAGCAAGAGGCCTTGTGCTCCCCCTTTTCACAGGATGAAACGGAGGCTCTGAAGGAGGGACCCATGTCTCTTAGTCAGTAAATCCTCTCTGATCTCAAAGCCCGTGTTCTTTCAACTCTGCCAACTATATTGCTGGTCTCAAATGTTTCCTTTTTGGTTTGCTTTTCAAATTATTCTCTGTTTGAGAATGAAAAGCTAATCTACAGTGTGAAGTAACAGGGAGTAAAAGTTGTCTGAACATGAAGAAAATAGTAAGTTAAATTGGAAAACATATGTGAGACAGATGCAAGTTTTATCGTGACTGGAACTGAAAGACAGACCGCGTCCCATTACCTGGGGCTTTCTGTGGGCCAGGGCTGGGGGCGGGGGGACATGCTAAGTGTCCACATGGGAACTGCCAATTCTTTTGATGGCCCCGCCCATTTCCCTACTATTGGGCCACAACCCTTAATCAAAGTCACTTCAAAGACCCCAAACAGACTGATTCACATGTGAATGCTACCCAAACTGTCTTCCAGAGGAGGAGGGATTCTAGTCTCATGTTCCTTTGTACCTACTGTTGCTCATTTACCAGTATTTACTTTGCGTGGCCTATGGCTGAACCATGGAAATTGGAAAACAAACTCCTATTCAGCAAGTCATGTCAAAGGTGACTGCAGAGCCAGAGAGTTGACTGTGGGACAGGCATTCTTTCTGATCACGAGGCCTCTTCTGCAGGGCTGCTGTCTCCACAGTTACATACCTGTCCACGGCCGCCTTTCGTTTATCTTGTCTATGTGGGAAGTCCAGACAATGCCATCAGTCTGAGAGATGAGAGAGGTGCCCTTTTGACAGTCCAACAATGGTTGGGGGGGAGAAAAAGAGAGAGAGAAAGAAAGAAGAAGAAAATTAGCCAAATTCTGAACAAAGTTCTTTTGAATTATACGAGTGTGGTCATAGAGAAGAAACAATAGCCACTCAGTTTAAAAACATACTTTGTGCTCTGGCAAACACATGGTTAAGCAAGCATTTTCGCTTAAGAAACATAAAATGGGTACTGTCCCAGGACCCTGGAAAGGGGGACAGGCCATGGCCACAGTCCTGAGCTTTCCTATGGGGGAAACGCCATAGCGTGTTCCCACAGAACAATGCATCACTGCCTGAGAGTCAATGATGAGGACCATGTTTCCTGTTGGCTAATCTCATGGCAGACTCAGTAAAGGGGTGCAGAGTATGTCATATTTGAATGCTTTGTGGGTTCTGTGGTCCCCAAACCAGAGTTGTTGACATCGTTGCTAGTCTAGAGTGTATGTACATCGAAAAATATTAAAATTGGATTCTTCCAAGATATATTCAAACACATTTTAAAGTTCTTTTGGTGTGACAAATTCAAGAACCCACATTGAATTATATGTCTCTCTCTCTCTTTTCATCTGGAAAAAAAATTCTTTGCATATACATTTCTCACTCTACGGTGCTGTAAGTTTCACTCGTGAGAACGCATGTGAAAGTGCCTTGGAATATATAAGGTTTTCACTCTCACAACCATCATCATTATCAATAGCAGGATCTTTGGAAGCCCAGCTGAGTGCCTTGTCTGTGGTGGAAGCTGAGTCCCCTTCACGGTGCTTGAAATGAAAAAAAGACATAGCTTCCCTTACAGGAAGGTCCTTGATGAAGGGATTTGCTGTCACACTCAGAACCCTCCAGCCAGCTGACCTTCAGGGTAAGGCCCAAAGTCCATCTGTTTACACAGACTTTTACTCCACGGGGGTTAATTTGAGAAGAAACTTCTCGGACACAATATGGAAGAGACGTGAGTACGAATGTTAATCTGTATTTAGTGCTGGGGTATTTTTTTTTGTCTAACATTATACTTTATAAATGTTCTAAATGCCTCAAAAATTAAAACAAAACATTTAAAACATCACAGCATGTTATTTACCATTCTAAATGAATAATTATGTGAAATGAAAGGATTAAAATTTCAAATACATATTGAATATAAAAGTTCAAATACACTGTGAGGGAATAGAGCCTGTGTTTTTAATCAATTGTTTTAATCACCATTCAGATCTCAATAAAGCTGAAATAAAGGCAAGTGAAGAGATAAAAGCAGGAAGTGCCCCTTAAGAGGTGCTCTGGGAGTTCAATGTCAATCACAGTGACCTCCAGCGTCTCCTCTGCTGCAGGCTCTCCCCGCCCTCAGAGCAGTGTTATCGCGGAAGTCTGCAAGGCTGTCTCGTGCGCACGGCATCCTCTGGCTTACAGTCTACACTCCTACTGAGACCACAGAATGCTTCACATCACGATCTCACTCATCTCGGTTTTGTCGCCCTGGGGTGATTTGTGTGGGTATGAGGAAAGGGAAGGGCGGGTAAGTGGTTAACTATCCCATTCTCACTTATTGCCTATTGTCCACACCTTCCCTTCTCCCAAGGACCTGTTTCCAAGAATCTCCTCATTAGGTCATGAAGAAATCTCTAGATTTAAAATTTTCCCTTGTTATATCATTAGCCTAAAACTTAAGTAAGCAATAGTGACTCTACACATTTCCACAGATCTAATGGGAAAATCTAGCCAAGAACATAACTTTCCTATCAACGTAATTTTTAATTCACCAAATCACATCAGCATGTGAACATGTATCTATGTGCATCTGTGTGAGGGAGAGGGTGAGAGGGTGTGGCCAGGATAAAGTGACTATTGGTACATAGAACTAAGATCAATAGCACAGGTCCAAATAATATTATAGGTCTTATTAAAATAGCTCTATTCAACTTCAGGCTTTTTTTAATGTACATTTTTCTCCTCTGTAAGACAACACTGAGCGCTCAGCTGCCATTGATATCTACTAGAATTAGCTTGTTAGTAAGAACTACCAAAAATACAGGGTAGGGCAAAAGTAGGTTCCTATGGAAAATAATACAATGATTAATAAATAATAATGCAAGAATAAACTGTGTTTTGTGCACTTGCAACCTTAAACCTCCTTTGCTCCACCCTGTATTTTACATTGGTGGGCATTCCCACTGTGCCTGTGTAACTGTAAGCGCTTGACATGCATTGTTTTATTTAGACCTCACCCGTACCATATGGGATGGGTGCTACTGTTATCTTCACCTTACAGATGAACAAACTTAGGTAAGGATGAGCAAAGAGTGGAAATAACTTGTTTGGTGGTCATTTAGCCAGCAAGTGGGGATCTAGAACTGACTCCAGAGGCTGTATTATTAATCACTGTGCCCTGATATTTTACCAATTCAACACGCACCCACTGGCAACCCCGTGGACTGGGTGGAGCCCAACACCCACTTCCATGGGGAGATGATCTGTCTGAATTAGTGGAGACCATTTATCAAAGGAACGACTTGGGACGTAGCTAGACACAAACTAATGCCTGACCAAATGTGGAACAACCAAGGAAACATCTGCCCAAAACAAGCCTATTTGGATATACACAGATCATTTGTTATTTGCACAATAGTCATTTGTATACAAATGGAGCCTGATATAAACTTAAATATGTTGCCCTCCAATGGAACAGGTTGAATGACCTGTTCGAAGTTAGGTTCACAGGATGAATTTGTCTTTCAAATCTACACCTCTCAGAGGTCTGCTCTCTAGGTCAGACATGTGAGGAGCTCCAGATGGATGGTTTGGAGAGCAGTGAGGTTGTAATGTATCTGCATTTTTCAGTCTGTATTTGCAGCCGGAATCTGATTATCTCCCACTGGTGAAGTGCTTGCCTCTCAGTGAATCAGACTGGAGCCTAGAATCTGTCTCCCTCGAACCCTTCCAACATTGCACGTGATGGAGTGCAAGTCTCCCCCAGCCAGCAACAGGTGCAGCGTGGGGAAAAACACCATTCCACAGATAGCTGGCACGCGTATGTCTGGTGGATTTAATTAAACACAGTGCCCATTAACAACTTCTGCAGATGTTCACATCAAATCAGCTGAGCTAATTTTCTCACACTTCTGTTTGGCCTATTTTTCCCTTTCCCAAGTGTATCCACTCTCTCACCTTAATCTTATGAGCCGACTTCCTTCTGCTCCTAAAATCCAGACTCTCAATTCACTGTGTGATATTGAAGAGATACACTGGCTAGCTGGTGTTCAGCTTTCACTATGAAATGCATGTTATTTGCGGTTGAGGGCTTTTTCTGGAGAGTGAGGAAACTGTGGCTGTGTCAGGCTGCGGGCGGCAGTCTCTGACACAGAGCATGTGCCCTGGTGCCCACGGGTTTCTCTGAGACGCACTGGGCCACTTATTCAAATAATTGAAAAGAACGGTGGCTGCTTTTAAATGTCCTGCAGAAGCACTTTGTGAAATCAGGTGCTTGTGGTCCCAGAAGCTAATGCTTTTTCTAAAAGAATGTGGCTCTTTCCCCAAGGGTGACTCAGAGGCTGTATACACTGCTGCATACACTAGATTAAAAACCGAGCACGTTGTAACACAGTGGGCAAACTTGAACCAGGACTGAGGAGATGCTGGGTGCTGGCCTCGTTCTCATCCCTGACAAAGTGACCTCACCAAGTCACTTCGCTCCTCTTGGTCTTAGTTTATTCATTTATAAAGCAATAAAGTGGAAGATTTTATCTTTAAGTCTTCTGTAGAATTTAAAAGTGCTGCATCTTTAAAAATAGCTAAATGGCATTGTTCTCTCCGCCCTACAGCCATGGCTCAGGACCACATAGTGACATTAGAATGACAGATCGGTACCTTTCCTTGTAAGGCTCACATCACAATAGCACTGGCAGACACATACAGGTATTATTCTAATTTTTAAAAAATCACCCCCAAAGCAGATTTTAAAATGTCTCTAAGATAATACAGAGATCTATAACAGATCAGTATTGATACAAGCTGAGAGAGAAAGCATAAAATATATGTGCCCACTTTATTTCCTTTCCTCTCTGCCGCCCCAAGCCTCTACTTCCTCTGTGAAACGGGTCTATCTTACCTCTCCGCAGCACAGAGCCGGAGCAGATGAGCTCTTCAGATTATTTTCGGATCTAAAATACATGCCCATGTCCACCTGGTTTCCTCTGATCGGAGGGTGATTATTAGGAAATTAAGAACACGTCTGTCAAGAGGGAACGTTCATTGATCATCTAGGAATAAGACTATAGATACATAAAATGTATCTGACACAGGCATTTTGGGACATTTTAGACTTGATATAAGACTAGGGGGAAAGAGAGGGGTATCTGATGAAGATGGAAACCAATAGGATAACTTCTGTGGATTTGGAACAAACCTAAGAATCTGCTGTGAATAGCCTCCATGTTAAATAGCATGTAGTTATATATTTTAGTTTATTTCTTCTTTTTGTCTGTTTGTTTATGTGCTAGCATCTCACTTTCATAATACTACTATTTTCAAGATAATACATTTTCTAATTACTTTTAGAGTTGAGGGATCAGAATTTTTGATGACTCAAATAAAAGATCACACCTAGAGATTTATAAGCAAATTTCTTCTTTCTTTCATGTACATTAGCCATTGTTAGTGACAGGATGGGGTAGTAAGGGTGATTTATATCAATGTGATTTTTTCTAATCATTTGATTTTCTTTTGAGACTTTGCAAACTTTTAATCTTATTTTTAACGGAGATAAAATTGACGTGCAACGTTAGTTTTAGGTGCACAACATAATGATTCTATATACATATTTATTGTAAAATGATTGCCAGGGTAAGTTTAGTTAACATGGGTTACCTTACATAGTTACAATTTATTTTCTTGTGATGAGACCTTTGATGATTCACACTTCTGGCAACTCTCAAATGCACAGCACAGTACTGTTGGCTGCGGTCACCATGCTGTGCATGACATCCCCAGGACTGACTTCCTTGTCACTGGAAGTTTGTCCCCTTCGACCACCTTCACTCACATTGCCCACCCACCCCCATCTCAGGCAGCCACCGACCAATGCTCCATATCTGTGAGTTTAGTTTTACTCTGTTTTAGATTCTACATAAAAATGAGATCATACAGTATGTGTGTTTCTCTGTGTGACTTATTTTACTTAGCATAATGCCCTCAAGACTCATCCATAATGTCACAAACGGCAATGTTTCCTTCTTTATGGGTGGTAGGACTCCGCTGCATACATATCTCTGTTTCTATATATCGCCCACAGCCTCCTTAGCCATTAATCCATCGGTGAACACTGAGGTTGTTTCCATGTCTCGGCGATTGTAAATAACGCTGCAGTGAACATGGGGGCGTAGATATCTTTTTGAAATAGGGGTTTTGTTTCCATTCGGTTTTTAAAATAGTGTACTCCGAATTTTCTTCTCTAAGTTGTCAGAACTAGACATTGAGATGAGCTTCAGTGAAGTAGAATTGGTACATGGATTGTCACGGGCCTTCCAGTGAGTAAGAAGGCGAAGCCCCCTGCTGCCCTCAGTAGAAAGGCATGTGCTCCTAGAAAAAGGCACACTCCGTGTTCCGCCTCGTGTAAACGAGCCTCGCAGGGGGAGGTATCTGTCTACCACTTATTAGGCTGATTATTATCATTCTTAGTAACTACATATTGATTCATTCTGAAAAGAAAATTTTAAGCATAATGAGGTATTAAAATTTCCAATTATATGTACCCAAGTGCAGTGTTTTATTATCCAGTTTTTAAAGATGAGTATGTTCTGTACACGCAAATTATACAATAACACAAACTTTACCTCTTACAGAAAAAGCTGCTCTCTCCCGTATCTCTTCATGGAAATTTGCTTTGAAGATAACTTTTATGTTTCTGCCTCATAAAATAGAGAGTATTGGACATAGTGACATCATTTACACTTGTCTTGATGACTTGCAGTTTTCTCTAGAAATGGGCATATTTTTTAAAAGCAGAATTGTACTTCTACCCTGAATTTCCCCATCTTCTGAGCAGAACGTCAGTTTCCCCATCACCTGTCCCTTATCACTCCTAACCCTTCAGTTTCGCTTCTGCTGTGCTACTTGTGACCAGGAAAATGCATCCAAACTAAGAGACAGTAAGGCTTGCAATGAGTTCCTAATGAACCAAAATATGTAGCTCTAGGGAGAAGGATTTGTGGCAGAGACCTTGAGAAAAGTGGCGTCTTCTGCTGACTTTGGTACTGTCCTGGAGCACAGGGTTTCCGCCAACCAGACCCTAGAGGAGTGGAATGTTAACATAATAGTTTGCATGCCTCTTAGAGATTGTAATCCAGGGTTTGCCAAATGGTTGAAAAATAAAAGCCCATGATATGAGTGTGCACTGTGTGTGGCTCACCTATTTTATGGACTGCATAAAGAAAACATCCTCTCTTGCTCTCAAACTCCTCCGGTATGAACCCATACTTCCCATCAAAGCCACGCCAGAGAGGAGGCTGTCTTTTCCAGGCTTCTCGACCATCTGACAACCCCTGCTCCAACCTCCACTCCCCAGGCATTTTTGTTTTCATGCTCCACAGTATCGCTCTACAAAGCAAGCCACAAAATGGGGCTGGCTGGGAATGCTTTTGGCAAAGAATGCCCCTGTTCTGTGGGATACCCCAGAGGTGTCCCCGAATGAGGCCACAGGCGTCCTTAGGATGCTGACCCGACCCTGGGAACGCTGGAGGTTGACACAGGGGTCGAGAACCGATGTCCCTTGGATGCCTGCAGTGCTGTTGTGTGACCCCACCCCACTGGGCGGCTGTCAGCATCACAGCGGACACTCGTTTTGACTAGAAATCCTGCCTTATTGTGAGAGGTTGCACCGCTATGAAAGAAACATTTTCATAAAAAGATCCATTGGAAATCTGCTTGGGAAACTGTGGGCCTGCTGAATGTGTATGCTCCAGGTTATTCTTCCTCCAATTTATTTTCTTACCTTTCTTTAGGTTGAGGCGAAAGATAATAAATTACCTTCCCTTTCTGCCACAGACAAGGGGCATCGCAGGGGATTATTTTTCCACTCCTCCTTCTGTACTGTCAAGGTCATTCAAGCAAAGTTAGCATCATCTCCACTCTAAAAAAGAAATTGCTTCCTCTTTGATTTGTGCCTGGCACTAGGCCTTCCTTAAGCCTTATGTACACCAAAGAGTGACATACCTTAGCCGGGAAGAAGTTCTTTTGGTGGCTTTCTTTTCTCCCCTACCAGCCTTCTTTATCTATTTCCTTTTAGCTTTTGGTTTACAAAGTGTTATACATGTAGACATTGCAAAAGTATGTATCTCTACCCTCTCCCGGCAATTCGAAAGAGAAAGGGTGTGTGCCCAAGAGAATGGAGAGGAGTCTCTTTCCACCTGCTCAGTTCCCCATTGTGTGCAATCCTTTCCCACAGACAATGCATGGCAGTTTAGGTGTGGATCTCCTCACCACCTTCCCTTGAGTGGACTTCCCTTGAGTAAGTTGTGGGGAGACCCAATTTGCTATCTGGAGCATTGGCAGGAGGTGAGATGCTCAGAAAAGACTATTTATGAGAAGCAAAGGCTCTCACCCTACACCCTGAGCTGCCTTCCCAGGTGCCCCTGGGAAAGAGAAAGTCCAGCCCCTTAGGTCCTGAGGACTCCACACAGATGAGCCGGGTACTGCATATAAGGTACCCACCCACACACGCTGCATCCTGCTGCCCAAATCTGATTCACTTACTCAGCTAAACCCAACCATGGCTTTGGTGTCTATTCGGTGCTGAGCTTGTTCAATGGAAAGAAATTTCTTTTCTTGCTCTAAATGATTGGGCTTTGTCACAGGTTTGAGAGATCTCTAAAAATCTGGAGAATTCAACTTGGAGTCAAAATAAACAGCAAAGACAATAAAATAAGAACCTGATCTCCTTTATTAACATTAAATGAATATGTAATCAAATCAGTGTCTTACCGGTGATAAGGAAGGAATAAAAAATATATATAAACACATTTAGGTTTCTCTTTCATGATTCTTATAACTTTGCATTTAACCTTTTAATATTTTTCAATTCACTCTATCACACGTATTTTACACAAATTATTACCAGATTAGACATACCAAAAAAGTATAAAATATTTTGATACTGGTTTTGGCAAGTTAATAATATTTGGGTTCATATTGTATTCATTTGCATAGAGATGTTTCAAAAATACCTAATGTAGCCACGATTGCACATCACTATATATATTCTCATAGCTGAGTCTTTACTGATGAAAAGGTAGGCATGGATGCATTTCACAATCACCTCAATTTAACAAAATTAACAGCTAGTTAAAACTATCTCTTAAAATAGCCTTCAAATACAACCATTGCCAGTTACTTAATTTTGAACCTTCACACATTTGTGTTCTCAATGATTGAGTTTCTCCATCATTTCACACTATGTGTGTGTCAAGTCATTATGCTCGAACTTCCGTGGTGCTGAGTGTCAGTTATATCTCAATAAAACTGGAGGAGGGGAAAGAATTTTCTAAGTTTCTTTTAAAGTAGGAAGCCTAAGATCAGAAATAACCATCTGCCTACAAAGCCATGTTAGTGAATTCTTAGTAAAAATAATACCTAAATAACACCAATAAAAAACATACATATCCCCTACCTTTTCTGTCACCACAATTTTCTTAATAGTTTCTTTAATTTACCCCTGTAATTATCTATAAGAAACTCAGGTAAAGGTGATAAAGAGAAGACCTGTTCTCAATGAAGACATAGAAATTATAACTCACTAAAGTAAAGATCTAAAGGTCATTTTTTTGAGGATGTTATAACTCAGAGATCAGGGTATATGCATCTTTGACAAAAACAGTGACATCAATTTTAGAGATGTTTAACTTTGGAATCTGAAAAAATAGCCCACCAGAAAGGAGCAGAAAGAACATTTTATTGGTGTATGAAAGGCTCCAAGACAGCATATATTATTGCATAAGTACACTTTTTAGTTGCCATAGGTGCCTTAGTCATACGCTTGACTCGAAGAGATACTAAAATATATGGACACTAGAAGCACGTTGCTGATTGTCTTCTCAAACTCTTTTTGTTTGGGGGGTGATGAAAATAAGAGTAGGTGGGAGAGGAGTTCAATAAAATAGTAAAATATGAGGGAGCTTTCAGAATAGTAGATCTTTTTTATTGTCTTTCTTTTTTCCCCTTCTTGAATGGCATCAAGGGACAAAGGCTCTGCGGGCTTCACTCGGTAGATGCTCAGCCAGGGATCACCCCTGCTCTGGGGCCTTTCGCTGCTGGGAGGGCTCCAAACCCCCCAGCACCCCTCCCCCAGGCCCATTCCCAAATGCAGTGTGCGATCAAGTGTGACCCCTGCTTGCTCCACCTTCAGAGCCCCGCCAGCGTGTTTTGTGACCAGCTTTAGTTAAAAGCCATCAGCCCTGTAAAATAGACACATACATGTTTAAATGCAGGATGGCATAAAATGCACAATTACCAGTTATCAAAATTAAAATAACATGGAGTAAAGGGCTTTGTTAATTTTAGGAACTTTATAATTGTTTACTAGATGAATATACACACATCCTGTATCTGTATAACCCAAGGAGGTTTCTGGTCTCATCTAATCAGAAGAAAGTTTCACAGATAAGGTGAAACTCACTTTAATGAAAAGGGAATTTACCAGAATACGAAAAGCAAGACACCTGACATGAATGTGAGGAATAATATTGCACTTGGATTAGAGTCTGCCTTTCGTCTCTACATTAATGCAAAAAAAAAAAATCTCAAGTGTCTTATTCCTCTGGGTCATTATACATACAGACAAGATTTTGCAGCTTTTTCAAGAAAAGGAATTTTATTAATCCGTTCGCAATTAAGAATTTGCAGATGCACAATCTAAGCTCAGCCTAGAACCTAGGACTTATATCATATTGTTAGCCACTGGGAAAGCCAATAGTTGACACTCACAATCATTCAAACGAAACCGCACCACACTGCAGTGTCTATCATCAAATTCATGGCCAGTGTTGTCTAAGCCACTTGGCCTTTGGCCTCTAGCCTCACAGCACAATAGCCAGTGAGTTAAAGCGACGCCATTTACCCCTTCTCCTCACCGTTGTTTATGCATGTTAAAAGAAACAACTTCATTAAGGTTGGAGTTATTTCACGAGCATAGCCTTTCTGTCTTTGTACCGCTGTACCCGCACAAGACCTCAACTCCAAAGATTAGCTATGGGCCAACTTCTGAAGTTGGTGCCAATGATGCCACCTTGTGGGAACTAACCCTTTTCTGAAAATACCAGCTCATTAAGGGAGAGCTTCCTGCCAGCCTTCTCGGGCCTGGGAGACGTACTCCTTCAAGCCTTGCATGTTACTCCTCCTGCCCACCCTGAGCCACGTCTGTTGGCCTCTTGAGGGAGGCACACAGCTCGAGCCCCTGAGCCTGCGTCATTACTTGGAGCTGAGCAATGCAGAGTGGTTCCTGGTTCCTGGCCCTGTCCGCTTCAGCCCAAGAGGCACAAATCGCTTTCAGGAGGCTTCGCGTATAATTAGCGTGAGCCAATGAGAAGGCGCGGAAGGGGCAGTGGCTGCCAAAAGAGCAGATGTGTCTGAAGTCTGCATCAGTTCATCTGGTGACCTCCTGAAATCGGTGAAAGATTTATATTGCTAATTATAGACTTTTTTCTAATTTAGCCATTCTTCTCTTCATTAGAAAAAAGTGGAGATATGTTTCCAGATTAAAATCCGATGTCACTTTAGGAAGGGAGGCATCATCTTTAGGGGTTTTGCAAATCACAGTTTTGACTTTCTCGAGTTAGATGGGCGAAATGCACAACACACCAGACATACACAGAGCTGTTTACAGTTACACCATCTTCTGGAGCTCAGCACAATAAAGAAACTGAGTGTGCTGTGGTTGGAAATGGGGGTGTTCACTGTAATCTGGAAATTGTGAAAATAGACTGGGGTTGCCTGGGAATATACTTGTTCACCAGATCATTACTGCTGACACCAGAGACTGTGAACGAAACTGGGTGAGTAGCCAAGCCATGCCACTGAGGCTCATTGCTTAAAGTATTTTTACAGTTGGATATTGTTTGGACCATGGGGATTTTCTTCTGTGATCTTGAGAAAAAACAAAAAAAAACAAAAACAGAGCAAATCCACAGAGCTTTCTGGAGTGGGGCAGTGAAGGAGCAGGTGGTCCTCCCTTTTCTCTAATGATTCCCTGGCTTGCCTATGGGACGGCGTTACACGAATTCAAGTTTTCTGTAGCTGTTTCCACCCACCCCATCAAAACGAGAACAATCCCCTGTCAATTTGCCTTGAAAAATGAAAACGTGGATTTTCTACGTCTCCCAGATGGGTTTAGCCACAGAAATGCATGCCAAAAAAAGGACAACAAGTGTAATTTATTCTTAGCCATTAAATTTCCTCTTGCATTAAGGAATGTAAAATAGGCCCTAAATGTACCTTCCCAAGTTCACCGCAGGGCTCCGAGCCCTGAGACAGCAGATGGTATGCATGCATTCGTAGGACGTCCATGTTGAATCAGGAATGTTTTCAACTATTATCACAAAGTTTCTCTCGCTGTATCCTCCCAGGAGTGAAATCTGAGTTGTTTTTATGAATGATTTTTTAAAAAATTAACTAGAAGCAAATGAATCAAGTGGTCTGAGTGGCGTTCAATGTGAGCACCGACGTTGTTTTGACCTGTCACTACAGTGGAGTTCAGCCGATTCTGACCAGAAAGTCCGCACAGTCTTTTTGCACGTTAGCGTTTTAGATCTCGCTGCGTAAAGGGAATAAACACACGCTGTCGGCCAGGATCCCTCCGGCAACGCCACGGGCAGCCGTATCCGGGCCCCGCACAGACCCAGATGTGCAGAACCTGAACGCAGAGGATCCCATGAAGACACGTCCAGACCACTTATTTCCCAATCCGGGAAAATTTGTTGTCAGGGACTTGATTGCAAATGAAAGGAATGTTGTTTTGTTACAGAACCAAAGATTTCCGACAAGATAGAGCATGAGCTTTCTGAAAGGAGAAAGCTTTTTGTTGTTTTTTTTTTTTTTCTCACAAACATGCTCAGACACAGCTTTCCTTTCAGCTAATTAAGCTGTTTTAAAGCAAACTGGTCAAACAGTGACATCTTGGTGGGGAGCCTTGGAGTCAATCGCATGACACAGAAGGCAGGACACCTAAAGGGTGACTCCTGCCATTGTTTTCTCTGGCTGAATATTTTCTACTTGGTCAATGCTGCCGGAGTGACCCCACACAATCGAGAGAATGCAAAGCCACTGGCCTCCAGGGATGCCATTAAGAAGGCAACCACAGAATAAGATTTCATGGTCAGAAGCCAAACTTACTCTCTCCTACCAAGCCCTGATGCTCACAATATTTTATATGTATGTTTTCTTCCTGTCATTAGCATATCGCTAAAACAGCTAAATGAGATGAGAACACAGCCATCGGGAATTGCTATAAATAATTATTCTTGTGTTAATGTAAAGCTCACAGGCTTTTTTTTTTCATATGGGAAGCAGCTTAGAAAAAAAGTCAGCTTCTAGAATAATGATGGTCCCTTTAAGAGAATGTGTGGAATACCCAGAAGAAAATTTCTCTTAGCTGAACACTCAGTAAGGATGAGAGACTATGTCCTCTGTCAAATATTTTTTAGACAATGTATGGCACCCAGTGTTGAAATGGATGGGCATAAATTTGGTGTTTTGACATCTGTCGAGGTGGCACTCGCTTTCACATGCTGAACAAAAAGAGAAAAAATTAAATTTTCTATAAATAATAGTGAGATGGTTGCAAATGCTTGTCATTTGTATTTCTCATATTAAATCCCAGCACATCAAATCCACCAGTAGGCTGAAAATGGGTCTTTTAAAACTTTGACAGTGTTAAAGGAGGGTTGTGGTTTTTTTCTTTTTCATGAATAGCAAGTGATTCCTTTTTCCTTGCCAAGTATCACGATGTTTTGACTAAACAAGATTCTGGGCCTAATTACAGTGAAAACTGTGATAAAGTGTGTCTTTCTGTAGAAGCCAGATGCCACCTGTTTCAACAGGAGATCTTTCTGCAGCAAAAGGAATTGAAGAAAATAATTAAAAATAGAAGAAGAAATGATGGCATAGCAACTTTTCAACTCTTTGCTGTGAGATGTCACACTTGAGTCAGTATTTATTTAAAGGAGACCCTGTGTTTTCCTTTGATTTTTAAGTACCAACTGTACTAAAAATAGGTGATCCATGAAAACAGAACATCTTGATGATGAGAAAAGGGGGCAATGACCCGCAGCACTTACTACCTGTCTGTGGCGTGGGGGAGTGCTGCTGAGGCAGGATTAACGAGAGCAGCTTCAGGAGCCAGGCTGCCTGGGTTCCTGTTCCTGTTCCACCACCTCTTGCTCTGCAGCCTGAGGCTGGGCATGTAACCTCTCTGTTTCTCAATTTCCAAACCTGAGAAAGAAGGTTGATAATACACCTACGACCACAGGGGCTTTGGTGAGCATTAAATGAGTTAAGTGCCAGCATTATACTAAGTGCTTTACATATGTTGTTACAATCTTCACAGAAATCCTCTAGGAACTAAGTTATTCTCTTTGTGCAACTGAGAAAGCTAAAGTTCATAGAAACCCTTGAATTATTCTACTGTGACAGAGCGAAGATTTTAACCCGATTTGCCTGACTCCAAAGTCTGTTTTATTTCATACCTTCCTGCTTCTTAAACACATACTTTTGTCTGTTTGCTGGTGGAAATATACAAAAATGGCAAATAAACACTATCTTCACTGAGCAGTACTCTTGACATGTTGGTAGACTTGGCCATATTTACACAGCCATGCTGTAGAAAGACGTAATCCAGGAAGGCTGCTATGGAACAATCCTGAAGTACAAGAAAATGAAGATTCTGAGTGGCTTCTGTCTAACTATGGACACTTCCCAGCAGACTAAAATAAAACCTGGCTCTGGAAGGAGGTGGGTCCACATGGTGCACTGGTGCCAACTTTCTCTCCTCAGTCCTAGGCTCCCACTGCAGAACCGATGACACATGCCAGAGGGCCTGGCCAGGATCCTGCCCTACCTGGATGCAGTGCTCATGCTTATTCTGGTGGAAGGGCTACTCGGAGGGGTCAGACAGAGGAAAGAAGACAGTGGTTAAAACCAGGCAGACCTGGGACAGACCCCAGCTCTGTCATTATCTAGCTTTCTTGTCTGAGTCAGTTTTCTTCTCAGAAATTTGGAATAACTTCTATATTGAGGGTGGTTGTGAGGATCAGAAAAAAACTGCATGAACCTTGGCTGGTGTGGCTCCGTGGATTGAGCACTGGACTGGAAACCAAAGGGCCACCAGTTCAATTCCTGGTCAGGTCAGGGCATGTACCTGGGTTGTGGCCAGGTCCCCAATAGGGGGCATGTGAGAGGCAACAACACATTGATGTTTCTCTCCCTCTCTTTCTCCCTTCCTTACCCTCTCTCTAAAAATAAATAAATGAAATCTTTTTTAAAAAGTGTATGAGATGCTTCAGACAGAGTTGGTGACAGAGAAAATGCTCCATAGGTAGCAATCAATAATACTATGTAATAATAATCATTTAAAACATGCTTTGAGCATGTACTCCACTATTTCAAGTGCTGCACATGTGAGGTCTCTGCTCCCTCCCATTGGTCAGGTGACCACAGGGATCTATTTGTTTCTGGAGAACAATGCCATCTTCAAGTTTAGGGGCAAAGTATCTCCTTTCTGCTATAGATGCCTCAAACTGGCACATAATTCAAATCTGTAGAGGTGGTTAAAATGATAAATGACATATGAAAATATTTTTAAAATGTTTATTTATTTAGAGAGAAGGGAAGGGAGGGAGAAAGAGAGGGAGAGAAACATCAATGTGTAGTTGCCTCTCATGTGGCCCCCACTGGGAGCCTGGCCTACAACCCACACATGTGCCCTGACTGGGAATCAAACTGGTAACACTTTGGTTCACAGCCCACGCTCAGTCCACGGAACTACACCAGCCAGAGCTGAAAGTATTTTTTTAAGTAGCTGCTAAGATAATGGTGTCTGTGCCAAGAAGTGGAACAAAGGAAGTTTTGACTTCAGAAGCATGAACACAGAAGGCCTTGCATCCATAGACACGATCAAACCACTGGAGGGTTCCAGGACTGTTACCTTGTCTTCCCTCGATTGGGTCAGGGCAGATAAAAGGTAAGAAGAATCCTTCTACTGAGTGGTGGAAAGTTTGCTAATGTTCTTAAGTAGAGTCAGCATAATATTTTGGGTCTAAGAAATGCTTACTTGTAGAAAGATAGGGAGGGTATCATAAGAATGAAGGTTTCAAAACAATTAAGAACACACAGATGCCAGGTTGGAGAGGATCACTAAGAGGGTCTGAACATTGACTGTTTACCTCACGAGACTAATTCACTGACGGGAAGTCTTTAAATTCATGAAGCAGACTGAGTTTGCTAAAATATGGTTAATTTTTTTCTCTACCCATTAGGTCATTATAACGAACTAGCTAAATTATTTTTTAAATAAAAAGCCACAATTTCATGGCACAATATCCTGAAGTGTGAGGATATTATGTGTATCTTCTCCACTTTGTACCCCCTCTGTTTCCAAAAGTAACTGAGGGGCTTCAAGAGGAAACATGGCAGAAATTTCCTGATGGAGACAGAAGGAAGGGAATATTTCAGATTCCTCTGCGAACAAGTGAATCTTAATAATTGTGCGCTAAATTATTTGACATCTAAAATGGCAAGAATGCCTTGTGTTACATCCCTGATTATTTGAAATAAAATTAGAAATTTATTTAAAGAAAAATGAAATATTTTCTGAAACTCAGTATCAACGATCATTTATCACAAGGGATTTTCTGTAACATACATTGAGTGCTACGCCAATTAAATTTTTCCATCATAGTTTCTGAGATAATAAAATGATGTTCAAGCATGGTATAAATTCCAGATGACTTCACATTTCCTAGCCTTTTGCTTCTGTCTCCTCCAAAATTTTTCACCTTTTATCTTTGCCTCATGCCACACACCAGTTCCCCAATTCCTTCTGGACAAAAGGATTATTTTTAGCAACGACCTCCAAACCTTTCCCCCAGCACTCACGTCAGCTGGGCAGAAAGCACAGACTCAGCACCTGTCCGCACTGGGCTTCTGCTTGGACATCCCAACCATCAGGCATCATTTTATATTTCTTTGTCCAACCCTTCCTCTCCAAAATTCAATTATCCCAGTACAAAATTCTTCCACAAATGTCAAAACATGTTACCACCTGCCATCATAATCTTTAACCAAACTCTTTCATCATAACTATTTTACATCTGTATTATTTATATGTAGCAAAAGTTAGACATTCACGAGATGGCTAAAACCTTTGTTAAAATGGAGAAGAATTCAATACTAATAGATCTCTTTGGAGAAGAATGTGTTCTTTCTTGTTAAATTATATTTTTAAAATTCAAAGGAAAGATTCCTATATTTCAGCAAGCAGTTGCTTAGAGCATGCTCCTGCTTGTGTGTCTTTCTCTTTCCTTTAAAACCTCTTTTCCCAAGTCTCAGTTAAATATTAAATATTGTGATAGCAACATGATCCTCTCCCCCCCAACACACACACAAACACGCAGATACACAAACATACACTCAAACCAACAGCTTCCTGGAAAAGTCATCCTGAACCAGTAGGATCGGGAACCTGATTTAAGTGAGGCTTTAGTGACAAGTGTCTTTATTTGGAGACTTCATGCTTAATCATTTTTGGTTCATGGCAAGAACTTTGAAGGGTGCCTCCTGGTCCCGTTTCCTGGCCACTTGCTCCTTTTCCTGTGTAGTTGCATGTTAGACATGATGACCTGCTGTATAGAAGCCATGTGTTGTCATAATGTAACATCATTAAACAAAGTGTTTAGAGCAGTTTTAGCTGAGCCAGAACATGAACAACAAAACCCGCCAATTACAGTGTCATTTTGTGTAGTTGTTAAGGTTTCAAATGTCTCCAACTTTTTCTGGTAGGCCATATTGAGCATGTCACAGTGAACATCTGAGATAACGATTTGCTAGGCAATGTGCAATTCGCACTCCTTTTTTTTTAATATCAGAGAAGAAAGAGTTCTTTATAATAATTTGGCTCAAATGTCTACACACATTGCTCCAGCGTCTGTAGCAGCATGTGTTTCTAGGATTGTTCTGGAAGAGAAAATGCAGAAACAGCAGGGAGCAGAAGATAAACAGGCAATTCGTGACTCATTAAAACAAGCATTGGTAGCCAACATTGTGGAGTGTGTGAAGACCCCAGATCCAACTCGCCTATAAACTTTTTTTACCAGCTGGACTTAGCATCTGTCAGAGTTTGGAAGGAGAGATAATCTGGTACAAATGATTTCAGTGTGTCGCATTTATTAACCTGCCACCTTACATAACTCTGCTGATTGGGAACTCAGGGAAATGTTTGAGCAATGACACAGCTTATTGTTGCAATGTTACAACTTCGGTAATAAAGATGCAAGTTGCTATATATTTTTTTTAAAAAATGCAAAGACCGCAGAGCAATTGGAAAATGATAATGAAGCCAAGTTAAAAGGCATCACAGTCTTGAGAAATGTACGTGCCAGAAGAATAATTGAAATTCAGTTTGGATTTTGATCGTGTTCAATTCTTTACATCAATTAGGCAGGCAAAGTATTTTATTTTTTAATAGTCATCACATTGGCTTTGTTAAATGGCTCTGATGTAAACAAATGCCAAACTGGGAGCATTATCCTGTCCTTTCCCAACCACTTACTATTCTAAATGAATGGCTCGCTTCTGTTGTTAAAACCCTGACAATTGCTAGAAGGACACTTCCCGTTTCTTTAGCATTTTCACAGTAGAATTGAATGAAAAGTATAGGGGCCTTTATATAAAAACCATGCTTATTTTGGCCTTAAATAGCTTTGTTTTGGCTCACAGTTTACTAAGAACAAAGAATATTAACCCACAAATCAAACCACACAAGGTAACATGTACCATTTTTATTTCTATGCTTTTATTTATTTCCCCTTTGCCTCAAAGTTTGCTTGGGATAATTTGATCAAGGGGAGAAAACACCACAAAGCAATTTCCTATGTTTTGTCCAGCTCACATACCAATGATGTCAAATTAATGGGGATGTTTCCTCTCTGGTCCAAAATTTGCACATATTAGCTTATAAAATATGGATAAGCTGGTTTCCTATAACAAAATATAGCCCTGCCATTTCAAAAATGAAAATTGCAGGGACTTTGGAAAAAAATCAGCTGAAGGAATGCTTCACGGTTTCACAATGGTTAGCCTATTATTTGTAGTTTTGAAACTTTATTGGTCCCCAAACTAATCTTTTCTGAGTATAAAAACATTAACATATGGTTTAGCACAGCACAGGGCTGGAAAGTCCATATCCCAAATGCACATTGTATGCAGGGTGACATTCACACTAAATATCATCCCTCAGGGTCTGTACTCCATTTTACCTGGGATTGGAGAGCCATGAAATCCCTGGAAAAGTTGTTCATGAGTCTGAACCAAATGGTGCACAGTGTACGGAGATACTAACAGTGTGTGCTTCTGCCAAAGGTTGTGGCTCAAATGTCTCTCTAAGTAACATTAAAAATCTGCTGCTTCATGCCTATGAATTTCAATATTTATAGCATTCAATAAAACGGCCCACTGTCAGAGAGAGATGTGCCACTGTGCACTCTCTGAGCAGATGGGCAGCAATATGGCACATTTACAGGGACCAGCTGTGGAGCGCAGAAATGGATGCTGGTCAGAGGCAGGGTACAGGCCCCACATCTGGAATCCTAACCGACTGGCCGCGGTACCCATTGTAAAGTTTCCTTCTGCAGGATGAGCTCTGATTTAGAGCTGCTCACTAGTGTGCCTTAAACTGCATCAAGAGTCCTCATTAACACAAGAGACTAGAGGGCGGTTAGGGCCTGGAACTCCTCTGCTGGGCATCTGTTAGAGCCTGCGGATGATACTCTGTAGTCGGTTATAGGCGCACCCAGGGGAAGACTCTCTCATGCATGATGCAATGTTCTCTACTTAGCTGGTTTTGTGCAACAAAGGAGGTCTTATGACAAACTCAGCTACTTTCAGCACACCCCCTTCTCTAAACAGGCCAGAAAAGACCCTGAAAGGACAATCCCTAGTAGACTTAAATATTTGGTAGACATATCCAATTTTTTAAGTCTAAAATGAAACATACTCTTATGTTGGATAGAATTGGCTGAGTTCAAATGCATGGTTAGAAATTTCTAAAATATATCAAGCTCTCATTTGATCTCTTTGTTGTATTGCTATTCAAGTCATCAGAACAGTGTAATTTCGTAGAGTTTAAATCATTCAACTGATGATAGAAAAGTAAAGTGCTTTACATATTTCAAATATGAACAAGACATGGTTTGTTACCTAAAAATACTCTTTTTTAATTCCCAAATAAAATTTGTATTATATTTTTCCCATTACCATTTGGTCCCCTTGTATCCCACTCCCTCCTGCAATCATCACATGGCTGTCCATGTCCACGAGTCCTTTTTCCTTTTTGCTCAGCCCCTCCACCCCACACTGTCCCACACCCTTAGCTGTCATCCTGCTCTCCATCTATGAGTCTGTCTCTATTTTGCTTGTTAGCTCAGTTTGTTCATTCAATTCCACATATGAGTGAATCATATGGTATTTTTCTTTCTCTGAGACTTATTTCATTTAGCATAATGTTCTTCAGGTCCATCTATACTGTTGCAAAGGGTAAAACTTTCTTCTTTTTTATGGTGGAATAGTATTCCATTGTATAAATGTCCCATAGTTATTTGATCCACTCATCTACTGATAGACACCTGGGCTGCTTCCATATCTTGGCAATTGTAAATAATGCTGCAATGAATGTAGGGGTACTTATGAATTAGTGTTTTGAGTTCCTTGGGATCTATTCCCAGAAATGGGATCACTGGGTCAAAAGGCAGATCCGTTTGTAATTTTTTTGAGGCATCTCCATCCTGCTTCCCACAGTGGCTGCACCAGTCTGCATTCCCACCAACAGTGCACAAGGGTTCCCTTTTCTCCATATCCCTGCCAGCACTTGAGTAACATTCTAACTTTATTTTTAGTAAATATTTTCCCATAGAGAAAATTCTACTCTCATTCTTTCATTTTGTAAAATACTTTCCCTGTATTTTCCAATTATTCACTTTAAAATTTATCTGGTCTTCAATGACCCTCATTTCTTGAAAATTTATTTTTTATAGCCTCCTACTACTCATGACTCATTTTCTACAGTAATTTCTCAATGTCTATTTTTACCTTCTTTCACCTCCAAAGGGAAACATATTTTAAGTGAGTGAGCCAGTACAAATTAGTTACCAACTAGGTCACGCTAACTTAGTTGTGCAACTTACAGATATTTTAGGACCTTGTCATTCAATAATCACCTATTTTAAAATCCAAAAATAAAATTGTATTTAGGCTATTTGGCCTCAATCTTTAAAAAGAAAAATTCAGTTAGAATTGTTTAAAAAAATTCCGAGGAATGGCAGATTTCCACTTAATGACAAGCCAACTGATTAAAATTACTCTGATCGATTAATTAATTGATGGATATAGATTGAATGGTATTGAGGGCATTAGTAATTAATGCATGACTGAATGCCCAGCCAAAACATATTAGGTAATGCAATGAGAGTTTACTTACGATAGTACCCACGATGAATACAGCAGTGCAGCACGTACCCTAGAGACTCACCCCTCTACAAAGAGGGTGAAGTGGTGAGAAGGGAAGAAACCACACTGGACACTTAGAATTGTAGTGATAGGAGGTATAAAATTATTTAGAGATATAGAGTGTTTAGGTAACAGAAGGAACCCACGTTGGCAATCCAATAAAATACGCGTAATCATGGCAATTTCAAAGAAGTCAATGAGAGTGAATTTTTTTCATTTATTTTTCAACCATGATTAAAATTTTCATTGGCAGTTCCACGTCCCAAAATTATCACGTGCTTACTTCCACAGAAAATGTTAATATTTACATCACCCCAGATCCCCATTATAAGTACCTGTATGGATTGTGAATATATTGTGAACAAACATGTGATACCTCTGAATAGAAACATGCTCTTCTGACCAGGGAAACATGGAGAACAAAGTGCGTGAGAAGCAAAGTGCAATTAACATGATACAAGCTTTCCCAAAGGGCAATCTCCTTCCCCAGTGGCCGCCTCCGTTGCATTGTGGCTGATGCAAGCTTTCCCAACACAAGCAACCCCATCTCTGGGTGTCTGTCAGGCGGGCAGAGTTCCAGCATGGTGTTGTCTGGCTCACCGTGTGCTCGTCACGGATTGCTTGCTGCACGACTTTTCCCATCTTGTAGAAGGGCTTCCACTCCGCTGCTCCTGACAAGAGACAAATCTATTTATGTATCTAGCTCTGGTTTTGAAATGCCAGAAAGGTTATTTTCCCATAGTATTTTTTAGAAATTACTCTATGAAGGCATACTTTAATTATAATCAAATAGGTGTAAAGGATGGCAGAGATCCATAAACCTGTATAAAAGCAATATTTAAATGTCTGGTAGAATGCTCTTTTCTCAGCCTAAAAAAAATACGTATATGATGGTACATGTGTGCATGCATGGGTGTTTGAAGAAACAATCTAATAGGACTGCAAAAAAGAGATGTATCTTGTTTAATAATTTTGTGATTTTTTTTAGTCTGGCTGGCAATGAAAGTGCAGAAAAATCTCAGGAGGATATTTTTTTGTTGGTGTTTGTTTCAAATTCATAAACCCCTGAAGATGAGATGTTACAAACATTGAAAGTTACAAAATATTGGAATTAGTATAAACTCATTATTTTAAATATAGATTCATAGACATAGACATAAATATGCATATAAAAGTGCGTGTATGCACATATTTATACATTCCCACATTCCCTCATGTTATCCACTGAGAGAGCCTAGGAGCCACTTGACAGCTCAATAGCAATGGCTTACACAGCGCCCTGAGCTTATCTTTAATTCCATTCTCCACTAAAATAACAAAGCCAGGGGTCCTTGGAGAGATCGCTGACTCCAGGGCTGAGATAAGGAAAGTACCAGATGAGCCTAGAACATCTTACTGTGCCAAAAAGCAAGACCCTCACAGAATGACAGGGGCATGTGAAAGGACACGAGAGCCACTGAGATGGAACTCCCACTGGCCAGACTGGGCATAATTTGGGCACCAAAGTTCATAACAATGGTAGTGTATTAAAGCTTCTTGAAAAAAATTGTAAAAACATATAGACATAAATAAATGAATACACTTGAAGTTTGATGAGGTATAAGATAGTTCCCTTGTTTCTAAGTATCTCCCCACAAAATATGTATTCATAACAAAGGAAAAAAGATTAACATTATATTTAGAAGACTGGCCAACACTGCCCTGGTCAAGCCATCATGAATTGTCAGTGACAGAACAAATTGAAATCATAAACTTCAACAGGAAGAACTGGCATCGATACTGTGATATTCTCATCAAACATGTAAACCTAAATCTAATCACAAGGGAGCATCAGACAAACCCAGACTGAAGAACATTCTACAGAATAAATGGCCTGTAATCTTTGAAAGTATCAGGGCCATGAAAGTGGGGGAAATATTGAGACAATGTTCCAGTCTCAATATTTCCAGTCTCAAAGGAGATTAGAGAGATGTGATAGCCACATGCAAGATGCAGTTCTAATCAGGTACAGTTTAAAGGAGACATTTTTGAGGCGATGGGTGAGACTTGAAGGGGAACTTGAATGTACCCATATCAACCATCCGATTTTCATGGTTACATTGCATTTGTGTTGGGGGGTGTCCTTATCTATAGGAAATTCGCATTAGAGTATTCAGAAGTGATGGATCATTATGTGTGCCATTTACTCTAAATACATCAGGGTTAAAAAGTTCTTTGTTCTGCATTTCCAACTTTCCTACAAGTTGGTAGTTTTTCAAAATTAAAAACAAAGGGTTTTAATACCTACTCACGAGACTCACCTCCAGAGAATCTGTGTTGATTTGAGGTGAGACCCAGGCATCTGCATTTTTAAAAGCTCCCTGGGTGTTTCTGATGTGTAACCAGGGTTGAGTCCGATTGGTCTAGGCTCTAGACAAACCATCTCATTTTACAAAAGAATGAATAGAATCCAATGCCAAACTAAAGGTCATGCAGGTGGCAGGATCCACGATCGGTTCTTCAGATTCCTGGTTGGTTCATTCATTCATTTTGTTGGTATTATAGTCAGGGCACCGTGCTGGTTATTTGGGGGAAAAAACAGAAAAACATATGTGCTTGTAATAATAATAATACTTTCTCTTGTATAACGTTTTATTGCTTATAAAATGTTTTAACATTTCTTTTGGTTGTCAAAGCAATTCACTTGAGTATTATTACCTCACTTTTACAGACAAGGAAACCAAGGTTACAGTGAGCAAGTGGTATCCTGTGTCAGGTCCAGGACTCAGGTCTGCTGACACCTAGGCCAGGACTTTTCTGTCACACTTTACTAGTTTAACAGAAGACACCAAATGTTAAATGTCAAATGAATAATAAAGAGCCATAAGCATTCTGGGAACCTGTGGGAATGTGAGGTCACTCCAGGTGCAGTACTAGGGAGGGCCTCAGAAAGGAAGCAAGATGTGACCTGCAGATGGAAAGAAAGTAGGACTTGGAGGCATTTGGGGAACTACTTTGAGGTGTCATTGTTCCATGTAAAACGTTTCTTGTATCTTGTGTCTTCTTCAATAAATGCCTCTATTTTTCCCCCCCCACAGCATGTGGCTGGATACTTTCCGGACAGGCCTCACTATCAATTTTAAGCATTCTATCAACTTTGGGAGTTAATGTTGTAACAAAATATTACTTTCAGGCACAAAATGGCCTAATTCCAGTTAACCTCACCAGAACTGTGCGCACAGTAGCCTTGTTTAGCCCCGTGCAAGAACATGGAAGAGAAATGATGGGCTTTAAGAGATGGGTATCGCTAAATCCAACCTTCTGTTATGTAATCTACAAAGCAGGTGATCTTGAGGGTTTCAATGAACCCCTCCTACTTACACCTTCCTTACCTGTGAGAAAGCAATAATAATTCCTACCTCATGAAGTAGTCATAAGGCATGGGCAAGGTCTTTTAAGTCTGATGCCCTGGGTAGGGACAGGCAATTAATATGAGAGCATTTCCCTCCACCTTCCAGATTAAGTAATAATCCTTGCTCAGTAGAATCTTTTTGAGACGGATTAACTTTGGTCTCTTCATTTAATTGTTTGAGCACTGAGTATTAGATGTTTCCATATCTTCTGCATCATACAGTCAAGAATAATGAAAAGCCAAGGCTCAAGTTCAGAGCCCAGCTTTCTCTGCTAGTAGTCCATAGTACTTTTCACAGTTTCAGGTGTAGGACTGAAAATGTGTCCATGAAAAGGGTTGAGGATATAGCAAAGGATCTAACTCTTACAGAACTAGGAGGGTGGCACAGATGAAGAATGGACCTGAAGAGAGCCGTTGGAAAGGGAATTTTAAGAAATTCTAGAAGGAATGAGTTTCCTTACCTCCCGGTTCCAAAACTGAAAACAAAACAAACAGCTCATCCTCTCTTATGGTCATCACACCATTCTGACCTGGGAAAAGCTGCCCCGATTGATGCCTTTGCTGAAGGTCGGGGGAAATAAGCCATCTGCTCACTCTATTAATGATGAGCATGGGCGTGAAAATGCTCACCTTGGGAAACAGATTTGAAGGCGGGGATTAGAAGAGAGGGACCATCCTATGCCAGGCCACCGGGTCCTATGGCATGGAATCTGGGCCGTGCTTTCTCTGCCCAGACTGACACATGTACCTACGCACATACTGTCAACTGATAGCGATGGCTAAATGCTGTCACTGCTTGCCCACGTCAACTACCTCCCCACATCATTTGTTGGGACTCTTCCATATAACAGACACGCTCACTGCTAATACACAGGATGTGGTGTGGGCAGAGAGTCTGTGGGGAGGAGGTAGATGAGAGATACCATACCACCTCTAGGGTCTTCACCCGGGGGAGAGGGTTAGTCCTGATTTTAATGATAGGTCTTTCTTTGTTCTCATGTGAAGTACCTGTCATTGTAGTTGGTGAATACCCATCTGACTCCTCCATATGTGCTTTTTTAAAGTTTGTAAAATTGTAAAAAAAAATAAATTCATTGAAAAAGTGAATCCAGGATGAAACTTGAATGGAAAGGATAGAAATTAAAAATGCAACCAAAAGAATAAAAGTCATAAGAATAAGATAGGACGGAAACAGCCTGCTCTGTATGCCTAAAAAGATAAGCCTTTTCTTTTCTTTATGTTTCTTTTCTCTGCTGTTCTTTGATGTAAATAATTTCTTTATTCAGTTTTCCTCTGAGTAAAGTGACAGACTGGAATGTAACTGACATCAATCGGCTGGTCAAAAACGTCACATCCGGGCCAAATCCTCAACAAATGTACCATATACATTAATTCTCCAGAGCTCGGTTCAGATCCCACTGGTTAAAAATTGTTAGGCAGTGTGTCGGTTCTCTGCCTGCCCTAGACTGTCAGAACCCATCCTTTGTCCCTGTAAATTTGAGCTGGTGTCTGGTTTGGTTTGGGAAGAGAAATAAATAACCTAACAAAACACACATGGGAGGAATCCAACAAGGCCATCATTAACGTGCTAAATTATTTCTAATATCTATCACCCTCCTCCCTCCATGACTGCAAATGCTTTGCAAAGCAGTTAACACCGTCTTTATCTACTGAGATAGAGCAGAAGGGTGGGCATTTGCATCTGACTCTGCTGATAAAAATCAAACATTAAAATGCTATGTGTGCACGAGCCCAGAAGAGCAAAACCTTACTCTTTCTTAGATGTAGTTCTTTACAGAATCTCCTTAAGAGTGCTCAGTAGGGTGTGACCATATTGCTCCCCGTGGCCATCATATGGTTTGCCCACGCAGACGCCGAATTGTTTTGTGGATGTGAAATATTGTATGTTACCCCGAGAGCAGTGGAGCCAGTGGAGCCGGGAACTGTTGTTGAGACTGACAGTTACATTGTGTTCCTGAATAGTGAAACGGCAGAATCAAAAACACAAATGGACCCAGACAGAATGTCCTGACCTTTAAGAAAAAGCCTGATTGGATATGGTGTAAGCTCGCCTTCATCTCCCTCCGTAATCCATTACACCTTTCTCAGCCCACTTTCTCAGGGTAGGCGGCCCATGGATGAGCTTCTCTCAGATTCTTTATGTGAAATTATTTATGGGGGGGAAACACCCCAGGAGCACTGCCTTAAGTCGCCACCTTCCCCCGTATAATTTATTTTTGATGGTCATTTTAGACTAACACAGTTCAAAACCAGCATTAATGACAAATAGTGGCATTTCATTAATCTAATCATATTGGTATGTATAACTGTACTTAAATTTTTTAAATATGAAAACAGATGCCCAGATAAGGAAATGGATGTGTAATCAGTGCTTCCAAACAAATGTCATTTAAATGTCTTCAAATTCATAAATTACTGTTTGCAATCACTACTCACCATATTGCCCACTCTACATATGAAATAGGAAATGCACGGGAGAATAGAGGTAGTTAATTTCTCATTTCTCTCTAGAGATCTTTCTATTGACTAAGATGGTCAAATAATGCTTTTCTTTATGAAAAAACTCAATGCTTGACAAGTTTAAGATATAATTATGTAAATAAAACATTTCACATATTTTGAGCTTATATTTCAAACTGAATTGTTTTCACTTTATAGATGAGACTATTAATTGTCACCCTTTGGAAAGACCATCCTGTTCAAGTGTTGAGACGTGTGCAGTGTGGGATGAAATCCAGTGTCCTCCCCTGTCTCGTACAAGCTCTGCGAGCTGAGTTGGGCCAACAGGGTTAGAGAACTGAGACAGTTAACATAGCAAAGTAATAGTTTAAGCTACATGTTTATTTCTGCAACACTAGAGGTGGGTAAAGAAGTGAAATTTTGCCCACTAGGAAAAGTTAAATTCCAATACCCAAGTAAAATAGTCTAGATTTATGCTTGTAGTAAAAAAAATAGTTCTCTTCATCCTCACTAAAAGATCAATATCCTTGTTGCATTTTTTCTAATAATTTTCCCTTAGAACTACCCATGGACACACAGCCACTTTTTTAAAGATTATCTCTTTCTCTTCCTCTCTTGTTCTTTTCCTGATTTCTAGGCTGCCCTTCTGCTAACAAAATCTCCTCCATACATTAATTATTTCATTTCAAAGATTTCTTACATGTACACACATACCCCCAGATTTATAACACAAGATCTAAAATATTTGTAAGATTCTCTTACATTTACTAGCATTAATTTACCTCAACAGACACGAGCATTTAACTTCCCGCCATGTGTATAACTGTGAACTTTTGTTCTAAAAGTCTGATGATTCCACCGGTGTTTCTTGCATCTCTGTTATCTAAGAGGAAAGCATCTTCTAAGTCAATTAGCATGCTAAAGAATGGGCTTGGTTTTGTGCTCCATTAAAGTCAACTAAATGGATGCGCTGCATGTCTTTATCTCAAAAATAAAGCTGAACAATTAAATCCCGTGTCTCTTTGCTCAGCTTTTGATTCCAAACAAAGCTTTCCCACTTGCTGCCTTTGGACGTAATGTTAACAAAGTCAGTTAACATCAAGCACTGCAGTAACAGGCATAGCACAATTCCTTGTTTTTGCTCAATCGGTCTGTGTTCAAACTATCAGTTTGATTTATTTGTCCACATTGACCCTTATTCACCACTTAATTATCCTCGTATAATGTTTCAAGAGGCTCCTGACACAAGGAGAAAGACAATTGCCGACGTTCTGTGAAACAACTGTTGGCCTGATGGGCCCAAATGAAGACCCCGGGTCGAAGGTTGTTTGCTTTTAGAAGAACCCACTTCTCGCGCCCAAGAGCTGTGGCCGGCGCCGCTCACTGTGGGTGCCAAGGGCCGTCCGGCCCAGCTGCTAACCGGGTTCTCAGGCTGCTTGCTGACCATCAGCACAGGATATTCACGGAGTTTTGCTCTGTCAGCCTCTCCAGTTTAGCTCTACGAACTCCATCGGTTTGGGGTAATATTAGAGATAATATTGGAGTTAAGAAAACAACAACAGCAGCACACACACAGACACAGGCTGCACATCAATCTCAGCAGCGTCCCTACAGGTGTATGCTCGCCGTTGCCAGGGGAAACATTCCCCCTTCATGAATGAGCAGGAGGGTGGCAGGACCGCAGGTATGAAATGAGAAATTGTCTTGTAAACATCGAACTGCTTCCCGCGGTGGCTGGCCTCCAAGTCCTGATAACGAATCAGATGATCACTCTTTCATCGGAAAGCACACCACTATCTGTCTTTTGCTTCTTGCCAGAAACCCCATCTACGCCGTATAGTCCAGTCACTTGAAATTAAGAAAATTTATTCAGAACTTTTGAAATCTGACAACCTTCCACATTCACTAAAATTTAAATGTAAATAAGAAATAATAGTGAAAGACACAGACAAAAACATTAAAATTTTTAGGAAAAAACAGCACATGTAAAAGTACAATTTTATTTTTTGAAGCAGTTTTCTATAAAATCTGAAATTCTTTTCTCACAAGGTGAACCCGTATTACACTTGGCTCCCTTGGAGTATACAGGATAAATGGCCTTTATAACGCCCTACCTGCCTGAGGTTGTCATTTTAACTCTGCACACATTTTCCCTTCTTGTTTGGGTATACTCCATCTTATTTTTTCATAAGTGAAAAATGTTCATAAATGCCGTTTGAACCTGATACTAGAAAATCACAAGGATTCAGGATCTGGCATACCCTCCATTTGTTGGCAGTTTTCATCCTTTCGTGTTTAGGCCTTTATCTCTCTGTAATGGGTATATGATAACGAATGTCGCCACACAGAACCTATATCATAGTAACTGGATAAATTACAGGCAGCGTTGTGAAAATGAAAAACACCGAACTCTTCTAAAAGCTACTTGGTGAGACGTGCTACGACTTTAAGCAAATCTCTGGGAAGCATTTTTAGAAGCCCCTGTAGCCAGTATGGAAACCACCACAGCATAGTCTTGCACCACCCACAACCCCGACCTTTCCCTGCCTTGGCCTGGGAGATCCAAAACCCCTGCCCAGGTGGTATGGTGGCCGTGGACCCCCCACCTGATTCCGTGCAGAAAGGGTGCATGTCAGGATGTTGGCCTGGCCCTGAGCGTCTTACTTTCGGACATGCCCACCGCAGCTCCCTTGTCAGCGAGGGCTCTCTCCTACCCGAGGTTTGGGCGCAGGGTCCCCAGGAGCCCCCGCGGCGTTCAAGGGGAACACATCTGAGTGGATGTATGTTGGCAAAGACTCATCAGCAACCTGCAGCCCTGCACACCCACCCAGCTTTAACCTCGCGGATCCACTTTTTTCAGTTCTTTTCCACATAAGATTTTTCTCCAGGACGAAAGATTCCCTGAACTTTAAAGACTTTTTAAAAACATCTCTGGATGTACCAGCCAATGCCTTCTAGCTCTGGGGTGACATAAGTCCGAGAATAAAATTACCATTCTTAAAGCTGAAAGACTGTGAAGAGACAAAGGGGAACGGGCGGCAAGGAAACCTCAGGTGGAAAACGTGGCCCGCACCTTGTCCTTTGGCCCGTTCCACCATCCTTCCCTGGGATCCATCATCTGCTGCCAGAGAAGCCACTCCACCTCTTCCTCCACCACAGACACAGGGGCCGAGACCCCCTGAGGGCCCAGCCCAGGAAGAGTGCAGGTGAGAAGCAGAGGGTGCGCACAGCAGGGCATGGTTCCAACTCGGAATCCTGCTCCAACACAGGCCACAGCATTCTGTCTGCTCTGGTCCTCGCCTTCAAGACCAGGACAGGTCCATACCATGTGCTACTAGGAATGATCAAAATAAAAACCTCTCTAAGAAAAAGGCAGCCATCTTAACATTTTGCCTTCTTTAACTCACTCTTCTATTCAGATAACCTTTCAAACTGAAAATACTTCTTTTAATTTGAAAAAATAATTTGCTTTCAATTCTTATCGCTACCTGTACCTATTTCCTTCAAAACAGATGCAAGTCTACCTAACAGCTGAAGGATCCTCTCACAGATCTCCTTGGGCATTTGTCTGCCAGCAGTGACGGAAAGCAGAACACAAATATAAAGTAACCCGGGGGAGAAGGAGGAGCCCGTAGCCACAGACACGGGCATGGGCACGTTTTTACCAAACGTGCTTAACTAACGCCCATCCACATAAACCTCCCAGGAAATGGAATTAAGGCAAATATGAACCCTAGCAAGAAGGTGAGAAGAAATGGAACTCTGGTGGTCATTCTAAATTTACCAGCATATTTTGGGTTATTATAAACAGGGTCAATACTTGATTAGATTTGTCTTTTGGTGGATTAAAACTTCAACACACTATGCATTGGCCCTCCGTAAGACAGTGGATAAATAATGTTTGTTTAAATATATGCAATGTCTCTAACACTGAATGAAGACAACCCCGAATAATTGGTGTTTCAATTATTTGTGAGCTTTAAATTGCTAAAGATTCTATAAAATCCTAAATGTTCAGTTAAAATAAAGAAGAAATATCTTTTCATGTTGTTTTTCTTTGTGTTAGAGTTTGAACTCTTGGCATTAAATTATTTGGATTCTGGGAATTTATAATAAACCCAGCATCCAAAAGAGACCATGTGTCACAGAAAATTATGCAGGAAAATAAAGACATAAGTTTAAAATCATTCTAAATCTCTGTGTTGCTTAAAGCTTCTATATTTTGTTCAAATTTGTTCCCTATAAAACAAAGGTATTGAACCTAAGATTATGCAAATAATATTCTACAAAGAACAAAGAATAGGTTTAGTGTATGGTTTAATAGCATATCAAAAAACCACCTGAGGATTAGAAGTATTAATACATTTGTTAATGAACTTCACAATACAGACACGTTAGTTCACTCACTGAAAATCAACTACTTTTGGAGGAAAAGTATAAAAACCCTTCATTTTCTAATTTTGCATGAGTCTAATACAGAAAAGCATTAAGACTGACTGTTCAGAAGCATCTATAATGCTGGCCCCGAAGTTCAAGATGGCATTGTTGTGTTTGATCTCCGTGCGCTGGCTGAGGGGCTCCTGTCCCCCAGGAGTTAGTAAGAAAAATCAAGTCGTGTTTTCCATGTGGCCACTCCTGTAAGCAAAATTTTAAATACACTTCGAATAAAAACATATAAGCATGTAATACTTTCTTATTAGTGTGGATGGGTGAAAAATGTTTTTTTTTTTTAATTTGGAAAATTTATGACCACAACATCAGTATATATCAAAGAGTCCGGCCAACGCACACAAGAATGAAGCATTCACTTACTGGGTTATGTTAGAACAGGGCAAGATAAAAGTAAAGTTAGTTCATTCCTTCCCATCACAACAAAAAGGTTGATAAAGAACATACTTGATATCAAACAGAGCTTCCTGCTGGCTTCAGTTACCTGGGAGTTTGGAGCCTGTGGTTTGAATAATGTTTCCCCTACAATAGGAGTGACAGCAGAAGTGTGGAGAGACTGATGGGGCTTCCTGCAGGCTCAGCTTTTAGAGTTCAAACTCATTCTTTATTCTCGTGTAGAGGCTGTAACAAATGTGGAAATAAATAGTCACCAATCTTCTGATGTTTCTTTTTCGGTGCTGGGAATTACATAACAGTTCACCCAGCAGAGGTGAGCCGGCTGCGTCAGACTACCTTCCAGAGCTAGGGAAGTTTTCCAAAGAATTAGCAAAGAATAGGTTTTCATAATTTCACTTCAAAATAAAGTGTCTATGAGAGATTCCTGAAGAAATAGGGTTTAGGCAGTTGGGGCATTGGCTAAAGACGATTTGATGATGAAAATCTTAAAACCTATGACATTAATAGACTTCATACACATGCATGCACTCTCATTTTAATGACTATAGTTTTTGTCTCCACAATTCTGGAAAATATTTTGCCAAAATAATAAATTTTAATATAAGAATTTAAATTTTAATATGAAATGTGGTATATAGTACTTAAACTAGTATTCATAATTTTTTTCTAAAAAAATGTCTAAATCAATAACAAAGAGATATTTATTTGACTTTCAGGTATTCGGATATTATTTGTCAAATATATCAACAAAAAGCCTTAGACAACACATTTTGTAATTGTGTGTATCATCTTCTAATAGCTTCTCACCATTAAAATAAAATTACATTTAGTTATCATTTCAATTTTTGAAATCCACATATTTTTCTGTGATTTAGCAGCTGCTTTTCAAGCAATGCCCAGAGGGAAATACTTTCACTCATGATTAATTAATGTTTGAGTTACCGGGAGGCGGGAACAAAGAAAACGCTGGTTTGAGTCAGTGACTGAACTATACAGCAGTTCCAAGTGACCACCAGAGGGCAGCATCCTCAAATGATTGAGGATGGGGGAGGGGGAAGAGGAGCCTAGGATGGGTCTCTTTAGAACTTTATAGTCTCAAACTGTTTTTTAATTTTCCCAATTATAACCCAGAAGTGTGAGAGCAAGGACTTTTGTTCTCCAACTAAAAAAAAAGTAGAATTCCGAAAAAGAAATAATATATAGCACACCGCCGTTTTAAGTGCTTTACATGTATTAACTCATTTAGTCCTCATAACAAGCCTGTGGTGTGCACACTGCCATTACCCCCAATCTTACAGGTGAGGAAACTGAGGCACAGGGAGCTGCAGGCACTTGCTCAAACCAGGTGGGGGAGCTGAGGTTCAGACCAAAGCTGCTGGTTCCAGGGCCCGGGAATCTCTGCTAGAACTGAGACTTCTCAGTCCACTCTCTCCTACTGATCAGCAGGCCTGTCTGATAAACTGCAAGTCAAATAGTGGTTTCTTTCTCGTCCTGTCTTCTGGAATGATACAATTCTATTTTCTTCTTATTTTCCACAGTAAGAACCCATTTGTATTTTTTTAAATGCATTATATCCTGGAAATTCACTCTGTTACACACCTATCTATCATATTAAGACTTGTCAGAGAGAACAAAGTTCATTTAAGTTTTAGTTTTTGGTGAATTGGGAGTAAAAGGGAGAAAACTGTATTTGAACAATGATTAAAATAAAATTTAAAAAAACGTTTTGGATTTTCAGAAGGCAGAAACCTAAATGTGGACAACAATAAATAAAGACTGGAGCCCCAGCCAGCACTGGGCTTATAAATTGGTAAAATCCACAGCTTACATACAAGGGAAGATGAAGAATGTCTGCAAAGGAATCTGTTCTTAAATACGCATCATAATACTAAGAAAAGTGACTAAAGAATTACTGATACCAAGTACAACCCTTATGGAAAAGAGAAGTTGAAAATTACTATGAAATAAATGAACTCTCAAGTGAACCATTCATTCCTTCATTCCTTCATTTGACAATTATGGAGAGATAGAGGCAGAATTCAATGACCTCTTCACAGAGTAGAGTCTTGAGATGAGTAGGCTTTTCCTCACAGAGACAAAGAGGAAGCACTTCCTAGCAGAGGTCAACAAAAGCCGGGTGTGGAGGTGGGGAGAGCAGGACAAGTTTGGAGAATGGCAAAGGCCCTGACTGGCTGAGGCTTGTCGTCTGCAGAAGGAGGTGCAGGGAGAGAAGCTGCAAGCATAAAGGGCTGAGGGGTGTAAAGAGCCTAGAATGGGCATCTTAGCAATGGACTCATCCTTTACTTTGTAAGAAGTGCAGAAAGTGCAGGTTAAGTTCTAAAGCTGGATGAAGGTGTGTGCCTGGTGTGCATGTTAAAAGTCAGCCTCCGATGAGGTATTAAGCATTCCTGTGGAAAACTGAATGCTGAGCCCCTTTAGCATCACAGATGCTGCCAGGTTGGGAAGGCAGGCTAACATTGTACATACCTTGATAAATTGAAGAGTCAATGTTTAAAAAGAAGTAAGAAAAGACAAATGAGGAGAGGAGAGAAGGAAGGACACTTCGAGAAGAGCTAACAGACATGGCGTCTCAGACCAAGTATGCCCTGGGATTTAGGTCATAACAATCTGGTTTTCAATTACTGCCCCTCTGTCTCGGGCCAGCAGAGTGATCAAGGGAACCCAAGCACCTACACCAGACTTTTCTGAACATAGAAATGTGCCCCTCGAGTATTTTGAGTGCTTACTGAGTTCACGGCACTGTGCTAGGTGCTGGGAAATCGAAGATGTTAGACAGATGATTCCTGCTGTCTCGAAGTCCATGGTTGTACAGGGACAGGGTAGAGATGACAATACAACAAACTGTTACTCAAACGACATGATCTAAGGAAGAGCTGTCCGCATAGTTCTGTGATTTAGAGAAATAAGAAGTTATTCAATCAGAAGAGTGTTCTCATTATCATTCTCCGGAACTCTTAGTCAGTGATGTTCTTTCCTTTCCTCTTCTAGAAAAGTCTATTTATCTCTCAAGAGTCATTTCTCTGAAGAGGTCCCTTTGATGAGGTCTTTCCTCGTCAGCTCTTAATAATCCTGAAGCTACTGAGTATTGTCAGATCCTGTTTGTGGGGAAATAGTGTGGGTGATGAACTGGAGAGAAACATAACTCGGGCAGGGTACTGACCGTTCATAATTGTTGGCTCCCTCTCTACCCTGGCCACACTCACCTATGGGCATATTATACTTCCCTACTCCAACCACGTTGAGCTTGGCCAAGAGACGCACTTTGGCCAATGGAATCTTGAAGGACATGACATATGCCACCTCCAAGCAGAGGCTTCATGTGGGCATGGTACCACTCTAGCCCCTTTGAGTTGTGGCCTTGGCCATGGGACTACTGAACTGCAGAGAGGGGCTGCTCCTTCGTGTGGGTCCCAGAAGGGGAAGATGCATGGAGCCCAATTATGCTTAGCCAAGCCCAGCCAAGCTCAAGGTCAGCTTGTAGTCCTCATGTAATGAGAGCAACTAAAATGTGGGCATTGCTGTTGTCACAATAATTGTTGACTAATGGATCGGGTAAAATGTTGTGATAACTCAAATAAGGAATGATAATGGCATAAATTATAGTGGTAACATTGGGGTTGGGAGAGTCAAGGGCTATTTATTTGGGAAGTTAAATAAAAAACACCTTGGTAAGTAAATGGAGGTGAAGGTAAAAAATAGAGGAGTGTATCATGATATCCACACTTCTGGCTTAGGAATTGGGGAATGCAAGCAAAGACTTACGTTCAAAAATTGAAGGTGTTGGATTCCTTAATGTGTGCAAAGAAAATAATGGACAATGAGTTAACACTAAAAATATTTTAATACATGTGCGTGATTGTAATTATTGAAGTGCCTATCATCCATCTCTATTAAGCATCTAACAAGTGGAAATAAGCTTAATTTGCATGAAAAGAGGTTATTACACTCAAGAATGACACTTCTGACTAGAAAGGTTGTTAGATATTAGAATACATTATCCATGGTATTCAAGAAATTTTCTTTTACAGAATATATTTAGTTCCAGATTAGACATGGGATTTTCAAATTAATTATGAAGGAAGATCTTTTCTAGGAGTATAATTTTACACTATTCTTTCCTGTTCTTCATTTACTTTGAATGGGTTCATTTTATCTCTCTGGGCCTTCCTTTCGCCACCTATAAAACAAGGAAATAGAACTAGATGATTCTCAAAACACCTCGGAGCTTGGAAATAATAAAACAGATACCGCCAGCCCCACAAGACACCAGAGGAGAAACCCACAGAACCTTATAGAAGGTGCTGTGGGGAAGAGGCTTGTACATCATATCCTTTTGTACTTTGACATTGACATTGTCATAGAGAGAATATACTCTTTTTAAACCACTTGTTTTCTTATTTTAAAAAAAACCTACTTAAAATTATTTTTGACATAACTAAGGTGTGCAAAAACTAGCTGAGAAATGTAATTCCCTGTGACTTTTTTTCCTACCAATATAAATTCCAAATATTAAAGGCTTCAATCTTTGCTCCATGTGCCAACCAAGGTAAACTTCACAGTTTGGCCTAAGTTGCTATGCTTTGCCTTGGAGGAAATATTAGGGTGAGCAATATGTACATAAGACTTTAGACCTAACCCAGCATAACACATAATTTGTGATACTCATAATTCTTGGGCTTGACAATTGAGTCGCTTTTACAGTTATTTGATTCCTAATAACTGGGTGTTTTATTACAATTTAACTTTGTTAAATGAGATTTTGCTTATAAAATGTTTGACATATAAATATGGATATATTTTAAAAAGCCATTAGCATTTTCATGTCAGCTGTGTTGTGAAGATGCTACCTAAGTAGTTCTAAGTTTGATTTGAAATAACTGGTATTATAAATTACCAATCGCTTCACATTTACCGGTCGGAGAGTCCCACAAAGTCACACGCTATATAACACAGAAGGGAAGGAAATGGGTGTTAGAAAACAGACTATGCCACACCAGACCCAAGGAGGAAGTTAGGTTGCAAAAATGAAAAAAAAATCCATTTTAAAAAAAGGTTTCTGATCACAATGTTCCTCAAATTCTAAAAATACATAAGAACATGCTGACTCCTAATCTACCAGCTAAAGATAAAATGGTAGATTCCCTTGTAATACAAGGGAAGCCAGAGGAAAAACAAACAAACAAACAAGCCTGTAATCATGAATCCTGAAGTAATTACTGGCACTATCAAGCCAACATTTTTATGCCCTCATGACCAATGAAAAGTTTTACAGAGGATTTCTCCTGGACTCAGAGTTAGTAGGGAGTAGTCTTTGGTTAAAATGGGAAATCTGCTTTTAATAGATCTCCAGCCCATGCTCAAGTCAATCCATCTTTTCATCTTATATGAAAAACAAAATGTAAAATGTAAGTACATCTTATTGGTCACCTTATATATTTATCTGATCATCTAAACTTTGAATGGAAGTGGAAGAAAAATTGAGTCCAAAAGGAATTTGGACGTAGAATATAATTACATCTTTGTTTGTGTCCCTGTTTTTCAACGTTTATATACTGCAAATAACATTATAGGCTCCCTGTGCAATCATTTCCATGAATAATGATTCCTGAGTGATTTGAGAGAAACCTGTCTGTTTTTTTAATCAATATCTAACAGGCAGTGGGGAAATCATTAATTCCATTCTCCTAAGATAATGACCAACTCTAGGTGTGTTTTTCACAGGCACCCTTATGATGACCCTGCTGCAGGCTGGAGTCTGCTGCAGGCTGAGGCTCTGCCCCAATATCCTGCCTGTTGAGAGCCTGAAGAGTCTGAGATTTTTGCCCTTCATACAGGCTAACAACTTAGATTACTCCGGTTGTGTGGATGATGGCAAAAGACACGAGACTCTAGGTTAAAGACAAAGGACTCTATCACTCCCAGTACTATAGGCAGAGTGAATTTTCCATATTCACATCAACCCCTTTATTCCTCTAAATCTTACCATGGTGATGAGGGTGGGCCTGGTGCATGCTGCATATGGAGTGGGTTGGCATCACAGCTTAAGAAACCCAACTTTTTGAATGGGCTGTAAGCAAACTTTCCTAACTTTTGACCCAGAGAGAGCAGGAGAGCACTATTATGCTGGAGAGCACACAGATCTGCCCTCTGTTCCACAGACAGATGCTATTATCTTCTTCCGAGGCTGCTAGTGATACAAATAGCCTCTAAAAGATAGTCCAGACCAACAAGGGCTGTTGGTGCCTGCTTGCAAGTCACAAGAACAGAAGAGATCCACACAGAGCTACCCACAGGAACTGTCTTCCAACATGACCTACTGCCATGTCACTATAGCTATTTGTCTGCAACACACTGGTACAGCCAGGTGGCTCAACCAAGTCAAGGGTCAGGACCAGTTTGCAGAAACTCTGAGTCCCACCCAACAATGAAGTTCTGACTGTGATCCTCCAAACCGCAGAAGCCTGGGAAGGCTACCAATGCTACTCACCCCAGAGACCAACCAGCCCCCCACAATAAAAGGAATAATTCAATGAGCCCCACAAATGACTCTTTTAGGGATGATCTATGTTGCAAAAATGGTATCCTATATCATGAAACTGAATCCGCTGATGGGAGATAGATTGTGCTCTTCTTCCACAGGTGTACTTCCTAAGCTCTTAGGCAGAGGGAAACACACATATGAAACAGTTTGAAAGAAAAAGTCTATAATTTCAAGTCATTCAAGGTAAGAGTGAAAATAATAGTTGATTTCATCACTTCCGTAGGGTTTGGAGAAAGTCAGTAAAGAGGAATAAAACGTGGAAGGCAGAGTAGGGGAGGTGGAGGCCCACATAAAAGAAGACCAGAAACTCTTGTTCAGACCCTGCAGAAACTCAAGCTTCAACCCGGGGCAAACATCTGGGTTTCCACTGCATTGCTTGAGTGGTAGGTTTGTAGGAAAGCTGTGGAACTAGTTGTTTTTTTTTTTTTCAATTTTAATTTTATTTTATTTTAATCATTGTTCAAGTACAGTTTTCTCCCTTTTACTCCCATTCCAGCCCACCCACCCAACCCTCCCCACTTCCCTCCCATTACCACCCTCCCCCTAGTTTTTGTCCATGTGTCCTTTAAGTTTGTTTCCGTGAACCCTTCCCATTGTCCCCTGAAATTCCCTCCTCTCTCCCCTTGGTCACTGTCAGCATGTTCTCTATTTCAGTGTCTTTGGTTACATTTTGCTTGTTTCTTTGTTTTGTTGTTTAGGTTCCTGTTAAAGGTGAGATCATATGGTATTTGTCTTTCACTGCCTAACTTATTTCGCTTAGCACAATGCTTTCCAGCTCCATCTAAGCTGTTGCAAAGGGTAGGAGCTCCTTCTTTCTTTCTGCTGCATAGAATTCCATTGTGTAAATGTGCCATAGTTTTTTGATCCATTTATTTACTGATGGGCATCTAGGTTTATTTGTATCTAGAAGAATAGGTAAAATTCTGAATATTTGCAGTGGATATCATCTGAAAAATTACCCATCACTTTTCTGCTTGGAAACTAGAGTAGAAAAAGATGACACACTCCAGCTTCCCTATCAGGCCTCCTGAGGTTCAAGGACAAAAGAAACCACAGGCTTCCTCCAAGCACAGACATTTGCAAACTGCAGCCAGAAAGTTCCCAAGGCCAGGGGCTGGCTATTGACAAAGGAGACTGAACTACAGACTCATGTTACTCTCCATTCTGGGCAGGCCCTGCATCTCAGGAAAAGTTACAGGATTCCTTCCTTCGACAACTTCAGAGCCCATAGTCCTTGGGATTGAGAGGAATAACTCAATATGTCATTTTTGTGATAAACAAAATATCAATATCTTTATCAGAGCTTCTCATGTCTCTCAGAAACAGAGGAAAACTGGAAAAGAGCTATCTTTCACAAATTGGACTTTAAAACTTCTTTGTTTTTTGTTGAGTTTGGTTAGTTACTTAAGCATTAGAAGCTTATGGGCAGGGCTTTGAATAAATTCAACTCTTAAATCTATTCAAAATAAGGTGTGATTCCATGAAGGACTTAATGGGTAGTTAGTCCCATCACATCTGCCCTTCAGAGCTAGATCCATTAAAGTCTGCCCGAATAAATGAATTTATTTCCATGAGATAGAGTAAAAGATATACCTTGAACACATCTTATAAAACTAAACTTCCTCTGATATTTGATTTATTGGGGTGATCACTTCGTAATGTATATAAATGTGTAATCACTATGTCATACATCTGAAACTAATATAACATTGTATGTCAACTATAATTGAAAAATAAATTTAAAATAAAACTAGACTTCTCTTCACAAGTGGGCTTTTGTTACATAAAGTCAGAAGTTAGTTGTCCCCTCCTCCAAGATCCTTAGTGCAACTAATAAGACTTACTATGTATAAAATACTTCCTATGTCAAAGATCCTAAACTAAATGCTGTTAAAAATGAGACAACAGGCCCAAAATGGAGTCGCTTATGCCAAGGCCCATGCCACCAAACTAAGACTTAATTACAGTTTCAGCTGTCCCCAAAATGGACTTGAACCAGTCAATCGAGAATCACCTGATGAGCACTAACTAGGTCACCTGCTTGAGAGATCTCCTCCATGCCCTAAGGAAAGTAAATGTGAAATAAGCAACTTGCTTTTTGCCTAATATTTTTCCCTGTTCTGTTCTACCTATAAAACTCTCCCATTTCGTACAGCTTTCCAGAGCATCTTTCTATTCACTAGAGTGGAACCAGCCTGATTCATGAATCATTGAATAAAGCCATTAAGATTTTAAAAATTTACTCAGTTGAATTTTGCTTTTCAACAACACATAACTAGGTTGAATTCATTTAATCCTCACCACACACCCCTATGAAAAAATACCATTATTAAATTGATTTCTTAAATGACAATGCTCAAGGTCACAAAGCTGGAATTTGGCAGAGAGAATTTAATCCAGGAAGCTGACTTCAGAGACCATATTCTTTTTTTAAAGTTTTTTTATTTAATCTTCATTGTGTTTTTCCATTGCCACTTAGTCCACTTAGACCCTTTCCCCAGCAATCACCACACTGCTGTCCGTGTCCATGAGACCCTTTTCCTTCTTGCTCAGGCCCTCCACCTCCTAACCCCCACCCCCACCTGTCATCTGCTCTCCATCTGTGAGTCTGAGCCCATATTCTTAATCAGTATATTCTATACTTACCTCTAAAGCAAGATCTTATTTTCCATATGATTTACTATTGCACACTCCTGGAATATTAGAGATTTTGTTGCATTAGTTATTTATCCAGTTTCAATGGCTTTGAGAAACTGGGTATTTGGGAATAAAGGTGAAGTTAGCAGGAAAGTTAAATTTTAGAAAATTATAACCTTAAAAATGCTAAGCTTGTCCAATAAGTACGTTCTTCCTAGAGAAACTACATACATGAGCACCATTGGCTACATTACGGACAGGAGCAAGGGAAGACTAACATTTGAGTATTTGTGTATCAGGGCTTTATGTGTTACCTGGAAATCTTCATGACATTTTGAGATATTTTTAATTACCTCTGTTTATCAGATATGGAAACTGGTATACAGAGGTGTTTAATAACACTTCAAACCATTGTTAAATGTCATGGCTAAGATATGAGCCCAAGGTTATGGGGGACTGTTCCAAGTGGCATGGAGAATGTAGCCCAGCCCCTAATTTGGAAAACCTATAGGGAATGAGGTCTGCACACAGGGCCCACACCCACAGATCGGTTTTCCTGTGGGGAATCAGGCCTGCATTGTACCTAGGCTGCTTTGAGGCTTGCTCTTGCCAAAACTCCCTCACCCTGAATTGAGGCAGCAAATGTTTACTACATATCTCTAAAGTAACTTCCTAAAATCTGTGCTAAGCCTCCCAAGTATGGAGTGTAACCAGTAAAACCACTTTGCCCCTTGATCTGCAATATCCTTCTCTTTAAAGTAATTAGCAACATCCTTTCCTTTGTTATCTGCAAAAGGTAATCCCCTGCAGCAAACCTGTGCATAGTAAATGAGGACCATCCTCGATGTAAAGTATCCAGAAAAACAATAAAAGCCTGTCCAGGCAGGGGCCAGGGCCCTCTCTCTCACTTAGAGAGCAGCCATGCCATCCCTTTTTCTACACAGGACTTCTGTAACCCATGTGAAGTTGTTCATCACGGCCACAAAACACTCACAGATCTGGAGGGCCAAAGTCCACATCACAAGGTGTGCCTGATGCCAGACCTGTGACCTCAAAACACTCCCACCACTGTCTCCTGACAGTGCAGATGTGTGAAGCTTAGCTACCACCAACCAAAGTGAGGTGAGCCTGACCCAAACACAGCATCCCCGAATCTTTTAATACTCCTCACAGTTATAGATTATAATGTGGGACAGAAAAAGATGTTCTCTGTGGCAGCTGGCTTGGGCTGAGCACTAGCAAGTAGAGAGGAAAGAGAAGTGGTAAAAGAAACTGACGTTGCTGGACGGTCCATATGTGTCACACTGTCATATGTGTGGAAGGAAGAACATAGTTTGAGGGATCACTGACTCATCACCCACCTGAGAATCACGATTGTCCTAGCCCAGCCACTCTGTGCTACTGAGCATTAGTTACTAATGTCTCTGAGCCACACCAGAGTGGTTGTAAAGTGGAGATGTTACTAACTCCTACCACATTCCAGAATATATTACTTCCCTATTGCCGTTGAAGGGTAACAGAATATGCCACCCCAAGTATTTCACTTTAGCATAAGGATTATTTTAAGTTGAAGGCAATAAAAAAGAAGCAGATACAATGAAAGCTCTCCATCACCCTGCTATTTCCCTAAAAGCAGCACATAAATTTATAAAGGTGTCCCGTCTCCCCTTTCTACCAAGAGGGACAGAAAGTAATCACTGGAGACAACTCTAGGCTTCTATCATGCACCAGAGGAATCTACATAACACACCTAACTAACCCTTATTTACCATTATTTGCCTGCCCACAATTTTCTACCAGTAAGAGAGGAAAAAATAATTCTCGTAAGTTCTTTTGGCTAACCTAATAATCAAATTGGCATTAGATAGATTAACAGTGGAAAATAACCAAATTTATTATGCATGTACACACAGGGATTCTCTAAGAATACGGGACCCAAGGACATGTTGGTCGGTTAAGGATTCTATTCCATTGTGGACTCAGCAGAGGCAGGGGTCTGGGACTTCGAAGGGAACGTAGGCAGTTCATAGATAGGTGAGAAGGAATGAACATTTGGTAGACAAATTCTTGCTGAGCCACCCAGAAACAATGGGACCTGAGGGGAGTCTAACAAACCCAAATTGCTAAATTGTCCCAATGCCCCACTTAGTTCATGTTATGTTAAGATGATAACTCCCCTCTTTTAAGCAGTTTTTTCCATTCTAAATTTATTTAGGCACGTGATGGGGAACATCAGAGGTTATTTCTGAATCTTTTTATTCTTAAAATAACCAGCTTAAAATCAATATCCCAAAAGGCATATTTGAAGGTGGCAAAACTTTGCTCTCCCTCAGTGACATCCCATTACTTCTGCCGTATTTTATTGGTTAGAGGCAAGTCTGTAGACCCAGGCCACAACCAAGAGGGGGGACTACATAAAGTGTGAACGCCAGATGGCAGGTATCATTGTGGGGCCGTCTTGGAAGTCTGCCTACCACCTGCAGGCATCTGAGTGGGCATCCAACAAGGTGATATGTTTGAAAGCACTTGGGAGTCTGCTAAGGTTAAGATTGCCTTTCAAACATGGCATTTCCCCTCTGGCTTAAGTTTTCATAATGAGAATTAGATATCATTTCATTAATTAATTGCATTAATTTCATTCCATGCCTGTTGATTAGAATGGGAGTCTGATCAGGTATTGGCATGGCATCCCTGAGAAAATAGCTGTCCAGGGGCCCCCACCGCCTGTTTGTCAGGGTGGCCAGAAGCCGACTGAGGCACGGGAGCTCTGTGCCGGGTTGCTGTCACCTTGTGTTGTTGTTGTGTGTAGGTTTTTTTTTTTAGAATATTGATGGTTTGACTTTCATCTTTCTTTTTTTAAAGATTTTATTTATTTATTTTTAGAGAGGGAAGGGATGGAGAATGAGAGATAGAGACAGAAACATCAATGTGTGGTTGCTGGGGGCCATGGCCTACAACCCAGGTATGTGGCCTGACTGGGAATGGAACCTGTGACACTTTGATTCGCAGCCCATGCTCAATCCACTGAGCTTCGCCAGCCAGGGCTGTTGTGTGTGTGTTTTAAATAGGTTCCATCAGTTTGGAATTTTACCCCCCAAACATGAGTATAAATAATAATGAGCTAGCAATTCATTGATTGTGTTCTGGTCTTAATGTGCTATACCTATCATTGTCTGTAACATTAGATTATTTCAGTTTGTTATAAAACTCTTAAAAATGAATTTCCTACAGGAAAAGTACATGGGTTTCTGAAACTATCTAGTTCCTAACTTCCTTCTGCCCAACCACCCAACTGAAATCAATATTTTATCAAACATTTGTGAGTACACAAGGCTTCTTAAGAGCCAATGGTCACATAGCTGCAGAAAAGACGTTACACAATATGATTATGATGCCAATGGGCTGGCTGTCTTTTGGGATCCTCTCCCCACTGTAAGCCCTCGCTTTCTTCAAGGTCCACCTCACGTCCTCTCCTCCATGACATCTCCCATTGCACAAGCCAACACCAAGTTTCTTTATAGTAAAATTCTGTGGTCACATGTAGTGTTTCTATCTTATGACATAGCACTTAAGACTATTCTATATGATTTTGTTTCACAGAGTCATTTTTTTCTCCAAAAGATGTTTACCCATTCCCTAAAAGCAGTAACTTTGTCATTTGTGTGCTTGTTACACCTGCTTCTTGGGGCCCATTATTGACGGATGGTGCAAATAATTGAAGAGAAAAGAGCTTAGGACTAAATGTAGAAGTTAGAAATTGCCTAAACTCAACATTCAGCCCACACCAAACCACTTCCCTTTCTAGTGCGAACATGTCCATCTTTTCCTGGATTATATCCAACGATAAGAATGATTTCTTACTCATCTTAGTCTTGTCTCCTCTTCACCTTGCACCAGCCATCCTCTCCCCACCGTATCATTAACCCGAGTTGGCCCAGAGTTTATACATAAGAGATGTTTACTAAGAAGCATTATAATGATAAGTGGTGGATCGAACACCAAGAGCACATTCGGGCTTGGCTGTCTGGAGCGTCTGCTTGAGGGTTCCCTTTCTCCCCCAGAAGAAGAAGAGCATCATCATGATGGCTGGTGGTAAGGTCAACTTGCTACCGTTGCCTCTGCCTTCCCTGTCTCTCAAGACGGGAAACTGAGACTCTCCCGAATGGGGCCCATCTTGTATGTTCTAGAAGCAGGGTAGTTTTGGACTGTATGAAATACCTTCACAAAAGCCCTGTCCGGGGCTCTCTGGTCACATGGTTCTGCCCTATGACCTGAGGGGCCTGCAGCATCCAACCCCTGCCTGGGCCAGGACTGATGATGGGCCAATGACTAACTGGGAAGGTAAAGTAACTTTGTTTATTTATTGGACAGAATTAATCAATTCTAACACATTTTTATGTTATTTGGTGTTTTGCCAATATCAAGTCCATCTGTAATATGTCCTTTTCAAGACTCAAACAATCTGTGTGTTTGGTCTTATCTTTTTCTACAATCTGTGGGTTTTCATGTCTATTAGCTGAGTTGCCCAAGATCTGAGGAAACTGAGACATTGCCTAACCCAGAACAGTCGGCATAACGGGTCAGAGGACAGAGAGTGCAATCCGACAGACATGAATTGGCCATTTACTTTGGGCAAGGTACTGCATTAATTGTTTAGACAGGAAGATGAGTAAGATATAAGCCCTACCCTCAAAGAATTCACAATCTGTGGGAATTACATGCATGTGTGCCCACACATAGACACACCCCTAATATATACCGGTCGGAATATGCCAAGTGATTTAACAGAGGGATAAAGTTGCTGAGAGAGGAGAAAAGAAAAAATTCATTCTCACGGAGAATATTAGAAACTTCATGGGTAAATTAATATTTCAGCTACAATCTAAGGCAGAGTTTCTGTGGGTGAGAAAATGTGGTCTTTATGTGGAAGAGAAGATGGCTATCCGCAGATTGCTTTTCGATTAAAAAATTATTTTGACTTCTCATACCATAGGGTTTCAGTATTGATGATAAAAATATCACTGGGGTATTCCAACTTACATTCTTATATACAGGAGTATCAGGTATTCTGTTATATACAGGCATTTCCATGCCTTTTCTATTTATTCTAATAATAACCATTATGTAAATATTTGAGTTTGAATCAAGGAACAGGTATTCACAAACCAAGGATCAGCTTTATTCCTGCTTCTAGTGAATTACACTGAATTACACAGCCACAGATAGTTTAGACTGAGAGAGCCTTTAGTGATTATGTACGCTAAATTCATTTGACACACCAGTAAATGGTGAGTTAGCAATAGAATTCACACTGAAACCCAAGTCTTCTGATAAGTCCTCTCGGGTACCTTCCACTGCCGCTGCCCTCGAACTCAGCCCCTGTGAAGGCCCCTGGGAGAGAGGGACCACTCCCTCCTCTTTTATTTCTGTTTCATGCTTCGTTGGGAAGGAGAGGGGAGAGGCAACAGCAGGAAATTGATCTTAACCCCCCAGCCCCACAAACAGGCTCTTTCACTTAGTAAGGAAGACCACTCTTCCCGGGCAGCCAGCCAACTTGAGATCACCTGGCACGTTTCCCCAGGACGCTGCACTTCCTTCTCCCTTCCCACTCCTGCACCCCGCCCCCCAGCCCCTACAGTCTTCCTTCCGGTGGTCGGCAGTGCTGGCTCAGATCAACTGGGTTTTCCTCTCACTTTCTCCCATTCCTCCCTCAGAGTTCTGATAATACGTGGGCAGTGGAAGGGAGCCCACCAGCATGGCAACCCCAAGAAGGCGGGATTTTGTCCAGTTAGTTCATTTCTGAGCAATGTTGGCACACAGTAGGTCCTTAGTATTTTCTGAATAAATAGTCATCTTTTTTCTTTCCACCACTGAGACATTTTCACTCACCCATGTAGCTACAGCTGCACACTCTCTCTGCTTTTGCTCACTTCATGTTGCCCCTGGGCCTGTGAGAGCCAGCCAGACTGGCCTGGCCGCTGTCCTCACCGGGCGGAGCACAGCCTTCCTGGAGAAGAGAGATATAACACAGGTTCTTTCATTCCCTTCTTCAGAACTCCATGTGGACATGTAGCATTTTTTTTCTAATTATTCTGATAAAATTAAGTTTTAAAATTTCTCCAGAGAAAGAATAACTTCAGCAATCTCTTGCCTGCCTCAAGGGTCATATTACAAAGATGGACTGTAGATGGCAAAACACAGCTGGCAAGATCCAGAGCTCATGAAAGGTAAGTTACTGGGGCACTACTAAACTAGCACCAAGTATAATTTTTAACTGTCTAGAATATATAAGAAGCTATATACTTCTACATGTTTAATATGGTCAATTATAGGACACACCTTGGTATCAATTGAATTTTATTTTTAAATCATGATTTTATTGGCACATAAGGTGCTGCTAGTTGACACCAGCAGCATCTGTAGGACTCATTGGACTGAATTCACATGTATTGTCCAAACTCAATTTTATAACAGCCAGAGGAATAGGCAAAGCCAGTAGTATTATTTTCATTTTCTAGACAGAAGAATTACTGATTGGTCACTTTTGTTATATTTTTAACACATTAAAATGTATTGTGATGGAAATGTAAACATATTAGCTAGCTTTATCATCTCCCCATTTTATCCTATCTGCTTGAGATTTTTAATAAATACAATATTATAGATACTGTTGGAATCTTGTTATTTCTTTCCCAATTCCATTCACTTTTCTCCCTTCCCATAGCATTTAGTGTTTTATTATAGTGCAAGATACTTTCACTACATACACATATATTCTTAAGCAATATACTATTGTTTTATATGTTTTGGACTTTTATGACCTCATACTTTGTGTTGTTTTACAGCTTTGGGGGTTTTGGTGGGTTTGGCGGCTTTTTTTTTTTTTTTTTTGTCGTCTCAGCGCCATGTTTTGGAGAGCCATCTATGTTCATACATGTCTCTCTAACGCACTTCCTCTAACTGCTCTACGTTCTGTTGGATGGCTAGGCTGCAGCACCACAGGTCAGCGCTGCTAGGACTCTTCAGATTCGGCACATTCAAAACGGACGTGTTGTCTCCTGTGTGTATCCGCTCTGCCTCTCTCGTACTCTCCCCAGGTGGTGCGGGCCTCCACCGTTTTCCCCTGGCGCACAACCCCGAAGCAGAAGCTGTCTGAACTGCCTCGTGACCCAATGAGCTCTCCAACACGCTGGAGAGCTCAGGCTGCAGCGCCTCTGGGAATCTCACCCGTGGATACCTTCTTCCTTCCTGTGCGTCTGGTTGCTCTATTCCATTATCTCCAGTTACTTTGTTTTTTGCCATTTCTGATGAACTCTGCTTGGTTCTCATCCCTGTGTAACACAAGTTCAAGTGTTCAAGAAATGCAGTTTTCCTTATCTTCTATAAACTGAATTCTAATCAGTGTCAATTCCAAGTAGCCTGTGATTTCGGCATACTTATCCCTACTACCCCCATCCCACACACATGCACACAACTGTCCGTGGGAAGAGAAGAGTGTGCAGAAGAGGGTGGCCACTATGGAGCATTGGGAACATGTGGTCTTTCCCGACAGCAGGCAGGATGTGGAGAAATTCCTGCTACCACCCCACCTATCTGCTTGTGCAGCCACTCCAGTCTCTTTACTGCATGGGGGCTAGATTGAGGCAAATCCCCCTGGATTACCCCGTCTCTTGGCTCTACTCTGAGGGAAAGCCTCCAGTGCTCTGTGCTCTTGGGTTGCCACTGTTTTCCCAGGGCTCCGGCCATGTGTCCATCCCAGCTCAGGGACTCCGCTTGGGGCAGGGCAGGAGGGTGCTATCTGAGAAGTCAGCGGCACAGCTCCTTCTGCCCACACTGACATCCCTGAGCCCCGTCCCAGCTCTCTCCCGCAGCCCCAGCACTCTCAGCCAGACCTGTGCCAGAAGGCTGCGTCTGTCCTCAAACACTGGTCTAACTCTAATGTTGGTGGGTTAACTCGATGTCCTGGGACACTCTAGGTTTAAACTTTTGAAAGTCAAGAAGAGCTCTCTGCATTCCAAAACTTTATTCCAGCTGTATCAGTCTTCCCCTGAGACAACAGAAACTACTAACCATGGAGGAAGACAACAAGAAAGGAAAAATGCAGGGGATGCAATCTAACCCTGTCCTCTCTGTATCTTTCACATCCTATTCCTTCTTCTTGGAAAGGGCCTTCCCCTCCCCACTGCCTGCCTTACCCTCTCTCCCCCCCTGAACTCAGTAGGAAAGGCACAAAGAGTAACCAAAGGATGCCTTTTTGGAAAGCAGCCTTGGAGAGAAGAGTGAAGAATAACTGTTTCCCTGCGTATCATTGTGTTCGTAGTTCTCCATTTACTTAGCCTAAAGGTGCCTGCCTATCTTACTGCTTCCTGGGAGGGACGACAGAGCAGACTTTTAGCTTTTGAGTCGCAAGCACTCGGGTTCCCAAGAGGCCCTAGGAAGCTGTCCAAGCTGAGGAAAGGGGAGGGACTCCAGGAAACATGGGTGATCTTCGATGGCAGTGGGCCTTGAGCTCTTTCCCCTCTGGTAGGTGTGGAAATTGCAAGATCAGGAGGACGTGTGCCTTCCCTCCGTGAAGCGCCCGGTGGAGCCTCAGGCCCTGGGAGTCCTGTGACCGGAAGGGTGCAGGAGCACCAGAAAGGTCTGAGTGGTGAGCCTGCAGAGCGGACCTGAAACTGCCACGCATACCCCAGGCCCAGTGCGGTAGGCAGGGGCACAAAAAGGGAAGAAAGGATTTCCTCTTCCCAGGGTGCTAAAGAAAAGCAAAATGTGGCCAAAGGAACTTGGGGACACCTTAAATTGACTGTTTTTTCTACCACCCAGAGGAATGGGGCATTTTCAATGACATTTGTTTCAGTGACAGATAAGCCTCCTACATGCTTGCTGTAGGCTAAGTCACACCCGCACCCCCCCCCCCCCAGATGTAAACTGAGGAGCACTGGATGACAAACGTTTGGGTTTAGGAAGGATACGGTATAAGCAATCTAAATTTGTTATTGATTTTCACTTGGGACCAGACGAGAAACAGTGGGCTTAAAGTGAGATAGGAGGATTCCAACTGGACTTGAGGGAGATTTTTTGCAATATGAAGATAATACCAGAAAAGGGATATGATTATGTTAGTTTTGAAAGAGAAGATTGGCCTACAGTCTCCCTAAAGTTGTAGTTCATATTTTGGTTCACGATGAGTTAGAATTAATAAATCAAGCCAGTACACAATGTGTATTTCACCCAAGAGGAAAAAAGTTTGTGCCAACCTCACCTTGGATCACCCCTCCCCCCTCCCTGCCCCTCTACCCCCGAGCCCACCAGCCCTGCCACTCTGGCTGCTGCAAGGACACAACAACCTAAGGGCCCAGGACCAACTCCTGCACAGGTCAGCACCTCCAAGTGCCCGGGCCACTGGATGCAGAGGACACAAGGATTCTTTGCAAATTCAAGTGCATGTGCACACCTGAGTGACAGATTTGATGAACAGGATTTTCTTTTTTAGAGTGAGAGGAGAGACATGCAGTTACGACTTTCTTATACTTAACCTGAGAAGAGTTTAGCCTTTTCTCAAATGAGTAACTCTTTCGTTCCTGAAAATATTTGACCAATAGTAATTATTATATTGATGATTTAAAGTTTGGCCTGAGCATTAAGCACCTGACAAATATTCCTGGGTGTCAAAGCCAGGAAAATTTGTTTCTCAGGTCAGTTGCCTAGACCTCTGTTGGACAGACAGTACAAAACAAAAATGGTCTTCTGGTTCTTAGCTTTCCAGATACATTATATTGCAACATACTTTTACTGCGGAATGATGACAGTCTCCAATTTGAGTGAGCCGGGTGCCATGTTTCACTCGGAGTCACAGCTTGGTTAAAACAAGTCCAGAGTCTTTCGTCTCTGTTTAAAGAAAGCAAAACAAAATTATCCCAGTTTTAACTGTTGTGTTTCAAGAAGCTGAAGACTGAATAGAGCTGTAAGATGGATGGGAAGAAAATCCAAAGGCCATCCATACTCTCGTGTGAGCATGTGCAACACACAGGTTTTAGGAGAGGTGGCGCTGTGGGGGGGGGGGGGGGATGCAATACTTACAGCTCTGCGTTATTTATAGCTTTTAAATCTAACGTTATCATGCAAATAAAGTTTTTTTCTTCTCCAGTGATGAGCTCATGAATAAAATGAAAAGGAGGCTAGGCTGGAGACAGAGATGGGGAGAGGAGGCTGGGAATGAATTAGCGTTCGCCAGCTTTCTCCAGCAACCGTCACTGCGACCATGGGATCAGTTCACGGCTCAGCATGAGGACTCCGGGCAGGGCTACGCGGGACACGGCGCCGAACAATTCCCTTCCGAGGCAACAGACCAGGAATGCTGCTGAGCCCACCGTGCGACAAAAATGTATGAAATCGCATTAGCAGAAGAACAAGACTTCCGGGTCTTATCACAGAAAGGCTTCCCCCGCTCCTAGATGAATGGTCATCTCTAATTGAACAACTGTTACCCCCTTTATTTCCACCTGAAAGTGGCTTTTACAAGGGCAGGATCTTTTATAATCCCATCACGATGGAATGCTTTTTTTTAGCGCCTGAATACAGTTCATTAACAGGACATTTAGGGCTTTTTTTTTTTCCAGGAGTTAATTGGACCACAGTTCATTTGCATGTCCTGAACTTGCTTGCATTTTAAGTCTGTAGAACTGCGCTTGGAGACTTTTCCAGAACACGTTCTGGAAGGCTGACGTCCACCATCCTGGTGAAACAAAGAGTACCTGAGACACCATTTGAACTTGAAAGGCACATCACACAGCAGGGCTAAAACCCAATCAGACATTCTCCAAATTAATATAAAATATTGTTTTTAGTGAAGAAACTGTACAGTATAATACATTCCAGAAGTTGATCCCTCTTAATTAAAACCAAAATGGTCTAAAAGTTCTTCAGCAGTTCAAACTTAGAGTTTTCCCCAGGGAAATGTGTGTTTCTCAGAAACTGTGGTGGACACTCTCTTTAGTTGTCCCTGTGCGCTTTGGGGGATGTGAGGAGGCTTAAGGGTTAATTTCTTTAAAATTCATGACTCATTTTATGGGGAAATAATATCTATTTTGCTCACAGGCTGTACAATTTTGAAGACTGTAGGTAGAAAAATTAATTTAGTGCTTCCAAACCATAGCTCCTCAGCTACTACAAGAAGCCAAACCAGGCAGTAATCAAATGATACCAAGTGGCAATATAAAAACACATCTATCAGTCTAAACAGGTATTTGAGTTTTGTAGACCCTGCTTTTTCAGGTTGCTACCCATTTAAACCAAAAGGCTGAGACCAGATGGGCCTTCCAGAGGGAATTAGCCTTATTTTTCCCACAGAGATTCTGTAAGTTTTCAACTGATGCTTGTCCATATGGACACTAAGGCAAATGAGGCTAACCTAGCACTGTCAACCCTTCTCTCCCTACCTTTCCTTCTCAGTAATTCTCGAGCAACTGAAAAACTATTCAACCCATGGATAATTCCAAGGCTCCAGGGCCCTTTAGAAAATAGGTAAAAAAAAACTGGGCTTGTAGAAAGCCTTCAAACTAGGAAATTCTTCAAATTTCTTCTAAGAATAAATACAGACTCTCAGCTAAAGGCATAATCCTGAACTGGAAATTCATTTGTTTCAACATTCTCAATGAAAGGAGAAATGATATTCATTTAATGTAATTTTTTTCAAGAACAAAAGGTTAAAAATCTAACATTTGCAGAAGATAGTTGTCATCTTAATAATGATCTACCATTATATATATACACACATACATGTATATGTGTGGTCTATCATGTGTTGTTATAAATGTTTTAGTAAGTAGAGGTCATTACATTTCTAATACCCCTTGAATTAAAACCACTTACAAATAGATGAACAAAAATACAAGCAAACAAAAAAACTTTGTAAGAGGAATTTAAACGGAAGAAACAAAAATAAAATTTTTAAAAATCATCTTAAAATTCTTGAACTATAGACTAGATTAAGAACATGTTGCTTTAAAAATAATTTACTTGTGCTCTGGCTGGCTTAGCCCAGTGGATTGACTCGGGCTGCGAACCAAAGCATCGCAGGCTCAATTCCCAGTCAGGGCACATGCCTGGGTTGCAGGCCATGGCCCCCAGCAACTGCACATTGATGTTTCTCTCTCTCTCTCTTTCTCCCTCCTTCCCTCTCTAAAAATAAATAAACAAAATCTTAAAAAAATAATAATTTACTTGTATTCTTATTTTATTTGCAACTATTATGAATATAATTCATTACAAAAGCTTTTCATAGTAATTTAAACCTCTTGAAAATAAATCTTAAGTCTAGTGGAATGCATTTAAGCCCTTGATATGAATTTAAAATCCACGGTAAGAATTTAAATTTAATTGAAGAAATTTTATTTTTGGTCTTATCCATTGAATGAATTTTAATTAAAATAAGGATTCTATTTGTCTACAGAATATAATTGGAGTATTTCTGTGCTCTAGTTATTTATAGTTATAAGATAAATGACTAGATAAATTTTATCTCAATATGCTGCTATAATTGTATGTAACATGTTGTGTATAAACCATATGTTAACATATAGAAACCATCCAAAAGGAAAAGCACATAAAATTATCCATTATATCTGATAATAATTGCTAAAACTCTTTAGTATGAAATGTAGCACCCATTACGGTTTTATCTATGAGATTAACAGTTTTGTGAAGTATCTCCAAACTGAACTCAAATTAATTGGCCCTGTGTCTTTGTGCAAATAAGCACATAGCTTAGTTTTATTGAGAGGATGACAAATGAAGTTTTGTTTTTTATATTTCATTTTTAGCCCTAGTGAATTAACAATGATCTCAGTGTCTAAACCCCAATGAGCAAAAGACTGGAAAGCTCCTCAGATGCTTCATCAGAAATGTCAAAAATGTACTTTACACCAGGGAAAATGCAGATACAGAAATGTTTACATATTTTATTTTAAGTAAGCAACAATAAATTTTACTGACACTGTTTAACATATAAAATAAGATGACACTGTGCATGAAAACATTTTTTCCTACAACAAGTTTAAGCATTAAGCAATCAGAAGGATAAGAATCAAGCTCTGTCATTTTCACATTGTTGAAACATGCAGAAATCTGAAATCTGAAATTACATTCATGAATTATTCAGATTTATTCTCATGTAAATGCATCTAAAATTATTTTTATTTGCCATTTTATTAGAAATCTTTATCTTGCATAGTTCATCAAGAAATTACTAATATATGCCCTTTTATGCCAATTTATTTAATAATCTTTCTAAATATTGTTCATTTGGCTCTCCTTAAAGTGCTCGGCAAATTTATTCTCCTTTAATTCCAATAATCTGACCTTAGGATTACATTAATTAAGATAAATATTTAACTTACACCACACTAATGGATTTATTAAAGATTTTAGTGTAAATGAGGATACTCTAAAATACTAGATGAAAAGAGATGTGCCCATTTAAACTGATATAAAGGTACAAAAGAATTTTCTAAGATAAAGGCAATAAAAAGATCACTAAGAAAAACTGATGAAATAAAGTTAGAACTTCTATGCATTAAAAAAGCAAATGCAAAACAATAAACAAAATATAAACATAAATATTTTAATTGGGTAAAAATAATTTTGACAAGAGGTGGCTGCCCGTAATAAATAATAAAAGTCTCTAAAAATCACTAATTCTCTAATAACAAAACATAGACAATCTCTGACTGGAAAAAACATTCATTTCAGTGAATATTTTAAAAATTACCAAACTCATTACTATAGCAACATGCAATAAAGTCACATTAAGATCCTATTTAGAATCTGCACAATTCAAAATATATCCTTTATTTTTTTAAATTATATTGTATTGCTTGTGCTATTACAGTTGTCCCAATTTTTCCCCCTTTGCTCCCTTCCCCCCCTCCCAGCTCCTCAGGCAATCCCCACACTGTTGTTCATGCCCATGGGTTCTGCACATACATTCTTTGGCTACTGTATTCCCTACTTTACATCCCATAACTATTCTGCAACCAGCAATTTGTACTTCTTAATCCTCATCTTTTTCACCCACTCCCCCAATTCTCTTCCTATCTGGCAACCATCAAAACATTCTCTGTGTCTATGATTCTATTTCTGTTCTGCTTGTTTGTTTATTCTGTTTTTTATATTCAATTGTTGACAGATATGTATTTATTGCCCTTTTATTGTTCATATTTTTTATCTTTTTCTTAAAGAAGACCCTTGAATACTTCATATAATACTGGTTTGGTGATAATAAACTCCTTTAGCTTTTTCTTGTCTGGGAAGTTCTTTATCTGCCCTCTGATCCTAAATGATAGCTTGGCTGGGTAGAGCAATCTTGGCTGTAGGTCCTTGCTTTTCATCAATTTGAATATTTCTTGTCAATCCCTTCTAGCCTGCAAAGTTTCTTTTGAGAAATCAGCTGACAGTCTTACAGGTGCTCCCTTGTAGGTAACTAATTTTCTCTTGCTGTTTTTAAGATTGTCTCTTTGTATTTAAACGCTGGCACTTTAATTAAGATGTGTCTCAGAGTGGGCCTCTTTGGGTCCATCTTGTTTGGGTCTCTCTGTGCTTCCTGGACTTACATGTTTATTTCCTTCAACAAATTAGGGAAGTTTTCTTTCATTCTTTTTTCAAATAGGTTTCCAATTTCTTACTCTTTCTTTTCTTGTTCTGGCTCCCCTATGAGTGAATGTTGGTACACTTGAAGTTGTTCCAGAGGCTCCTTACACTATCCTCATTTTCTGGATTCTTTTTACTTCTTGTTGTCCTGATTGGTTGTTTTTTGTTTCTTTATGTTCCAAATCACTGATTTGATTCTCGCTTCATCCACTTTACTATTGCTTCCCTATAAGTTGTTCTTTATTTTAATTCATGTATCCTTTGTTACTGACTGGATCTTTTTTATGCTGTTGAGGTCCTCACTAATTTCCTTAAGCATACTTATAACCAGTGTTTTGAACTCTGCATCTGATAGATTGCTTTTCTTCATTTTGTTTAATTCTTTTTCTAGAGTTTTGTTCCGTTTTTTCATTTGGGGCATTTTTCTTTGTCTCCGCATTTTGGCAGCCTCCCTGTGTTTGTTTCTACATATTAGGTAGAGCTACTATGTCTCCAAGGCTTGATAGAGTAGCATAATGTAGTAGGTGTCCTGAAGGATCCGGTGGCACAGCCTCCTCTATCACCCAAGCTGGGTACTCAAGGTGAGCCCACTGTGTGGTCTGTGTACATTCTCCTCTCATAGTTGAGTCTTGATTGCTGTTGGCACATCTAAGGTCAGCCATTCAGGTGCTGGAGCTCAGAGGGAGTAAGTCTGTGGGCAGGCCCTTTAAGAAGAATGGGATCCTCTCAATTGAGTTTGGGATTCCATCAGTTTGTCTTCTGCAGTCTCAATCCCCATTGGTTTTCACAGCCAGAACTTATGGAGACTTATCCTCTTGACACTGGAACCCTGGGCTGGGGGGCCTGATGTGGGGCTGAGGCCCATTGCTCCCAGGATATCCCTCCTGATTTCTATCTGCCACACATGGGTGTGGGGCCACCTCGTTCCACATCTCTCCCCTTCCTACCAGTCTCAATGTGGTTTCTTCTTTAATTTCATAGTTGTAGGACTTCCATTCAGCTCAGTTTCCGATGGTTCTGAGTGATGGTTGTTCTGTGGTTTAGATGTGATTTTGATGAGGGGAGCCATGTTTACCAATGCCACCATCTTGACTGGAAGTCCAGTAAAATGGGTGTCCAAGCTTTTGGCATCTCTGGGCTACACCGGAAGAAGAAGAGTTGTCTTGGGCTGCACAGTAAATACATAAACACTAACAAAAACTGATGAGCAAAAAATGATTTTAAGTAAATTTATGATTTTATATTGGGCCGCATTCATAGCCATCCTGGACCGTGTGCAGCCTGCAGGCTGCAGGTTGATTGACATTAATTCTCAATGTTCATTTTAACAGGTATGTATACATTATTCATAAAAATGTAAGTTGATATTAATTTTAGGAAGGCAAAATGACAATTATCTCGAAAATATTTATAGTTCTTAAGTCAGTAATTCTACTTCTAAAGAAATAATCATAGATAGGTTCACATACGTATATGTCCAGATGTTTATTGTAGTACTATTTACAATAGTGAAACATTAACAATAATTAAAATGTCCAACAGTAAATAAATAGCAAAACAAATATTATTTCTAACTTATGAATCTAACAGATATTATGCAGCTGTTATAATGATGCTTCCAAAGCATATTTAAAAACTTGGAAATTTTTCATGAGAAAATGTTGAATTAAAATTCAATACAAAACTGCCCTGGATGGTGTAGCTCAGTGGCTTGATTGCCAGCCTGCGAAACCAAAGGGTTACCAGTTCAATTCCTAGTCAGGGCACATGCATGGGTTGTAGGCCAGGTCCCTAGTTTGGGGGCATGAGAGAGGCAACCACACATTGACGTTTCTCTCCCTTTCTTTCTCCCTTCTTCCCCCTCTCTAAAAGTAAATAAATAAATAATTCAATACCAAACTTACATTTGTATAATTATTTAAAAAATAAATATTTAAAAGTGGAAATAAACCAAGATACTGGTAGGCTTATATAAATTTTTTATTTTCTTTTTACATTCTCCACATGCCCTACAATGAAATATATTCCTTTTATAGTTATAAAGTTCATTTAATTTTTTTTAAGGATATACAACTTAAACATTGAAATTATTGGGTAGTAAGCAGTTAAGGTAATATATCTAGATAAATATCACAGATATAGACATAGATATAAATCCTGTTATTATGTACACATGTATACATACACATATATTAGATATATCAGAATATCACCAATAAACAGTTACACTAAATCATGTTTAAATAGCATTTATTCATGTGTTTACAATAATTTTCTGTTTTAAGGTAATTTAGAGCCGATGGTGGCCATTGCTTTAATTTAGAGCTGATGATGCCCCTTGTATTAAGTACATTGTTGTAACACTTAACAGTGGTTTAGTTCTCTGCTGATTCTTCCCCACTATTTTTTCTTTTTTCTTTTTTTTTGTGTTGTTCAAGTACCATTGTCTTCACTTTCCCATCACCACTTTCCCCCACCCCACCCACCACTCCTCCCTCCCTCAACCCTCCCCCCCTTTGGCTTTGTCCATGGGTCCTTTATACATGTTCCTTCATGACCCTTCCCCCTTTCCCCCCATTGTCTCCCTCCCCTTTCCCGTCCAGTTACTGTCAGTTTGTTCTTTGTTTCATTGTTTCTGGTTATATTTTGCTTGCTTGCCCTTGACTTTTAAAAACAGGGATATAATTGATGTATAACATTGTGTCTATTTAAGTCGTACAACATGTTGGTTTGATACATTTATGTAGTGCAATATGATTAAGGCGATACCACCCTAGTGTTAGCTAACACCTCTACCACCTCACGTAGTTATCATTTCCTTTTTGAGGTAAGAACGTTTAGGATCTAGTCTCTTAGCACTGTGAAGTCTGTAACACAATATTGTTGACCATGATCACAATGTTGTGCTTTAGGGCTCCTGAACTCACTCATCTTTTAACCACAAGTTTGTGTCCCATGACCAGCATCTCCCCAGTTCCCCAAACTGCAGCCCTGACAGCCACCATTCTATTCCGTTTCTTTTTCTTTCTTTTTTTTTAAGATTTTATTTATCTATTTTTAGAGAGGGAAGGGAGGGAGAAAGAGAGAGAGAAACATCAATGTGCGGTTGCTGGGGGCCATGGCCTGCAACCCAGGTATGTGACCTGACTTGGAATCGAACCTGCGACACTTTGGTTCACAGCCTGTGCTCAATCCACTGAGCTACGCCAGCCAGGGCTTCTTTTTCTTTTTTCGATACCTCAAATTCTTTGCAAACAAGTATGGTGTAAATAAACACAAATAGCACTGTCTCTTCTACATAGCCTGATATTATTCCTGGGCTTCACTGTAATTTTCATTTTAAATGAGCTTTTATTGAGCCTGGCTTGGAGCAAGTTGCCTGCAGCGTGACTGGGAGGGAGGGGATCTTGCCTCTGCCACTCTTTCCGGGCCTGCCTCTGGGGTTGTTCTTTCCCAAAAACATAATCGGTCAAGGCCACGGAAAAGCCTTTGTAAATAATTTCCAGGAGGTGGAATTCCCTGTGGAAGGAAATCACTAAAACATACGTGCTTTTCTGCCTTGTGTTGGGCCTGAAGATTGTCAGTATCACACCACTAGCTTGTTCCAAGTATATTAAGATAAATATAAAATAAAACTATATAGAGATCACATGGCCTTAAGAAAAAGCTTAGACTTCTGAATCTTCCAGTGACTTTCTGGAAATCCTATAAAATATAAGTCCAAGAAAATAGTGGACTATTCCTAGGAGTGTTATATATTATGTGCTTTGTTATAATGAAGTTTTTTAAATCTATATATTAAAGTTCAAACAACAATTCTAATTCTACAGTAAAAATGTCATTTTGTTAAGCTGGCAACTATTTTAATAATGATTTCACAAAGAAAAGAATGTAAAATATAGATTTAAGTTTGTTGAAGGATATAGAAAGTAATCTCACTGAGTATAGCTTACTATCCTGACTTTAAATGGAAATAAATATTTCTAAATTGAAGCCTTTCTTATCAGCAGTTTACAGTTGAGATTGTTACATAAACTCAAATAATCCAGGTATTTAATGCAAAATGAATCCTTCATTGGAATTATCGATTTATTTGACTCACCCTCCATTACCACCCTGGTCGTTGCTGGTTTAAGGAACTGAGAAATGACTGGTGCTGTTCCGTCTCACGTGCTATTCCTACTTTCCACAATGCCCGGTGGGGAGAAACGGTACGCCCGGAGCGTGCGCACGCCCACACGCACGCGTGTGTATGTGTGCTTCAAATTCAAACATGTTGAACCTAATGTTTATTGACATGCCAAGGCAAAGGCAGAATTTTTAAAACTAAACAACTGCAATGCCAGCAGTTTTCCCACTCTGCTGCATTTGAGTTTTAGGGGAAGAAATTAGCCAATCTTTCTAACATTCTTATTTAAACATGACATTGATCTGTATTTAAAATTATTTTTATTCTCATCCTTTATCCATGGAGAAAAAAATGTTTATGTTTAGTGACAGACTATTAATTTATCATCAGGAATTTAAAACCTGTCATTTAAAAAAGTATTAAATTAATAATTTAATAAATCATTTCACATTTAATACATAATTTAATATAATACTATTTTGGATTATTGCTGGTGATATTGAACATTTTCTCCTTAACAGCTCAAATTAATAAGTGTTCTTTAGTGACTGAGTAATTTAGTGACTTTCAATTTTTTATGTCAGTTACTTACAACTGATAGGAAATAGTCTCCAAGTGTTGATTTTTGAAGAGAAACTGAATTTTTAAATTTAAACCATGAGAATATGATACCTTTGCAAAATATTACCTCTACTAGAGTTATGCTTATAGTCTTTCAAGTAGAACAGGATTACCTATTGTCTTTTTTTTTTTAAATATTTTATGTTCATCTCTTAACAAAAATAAATAGCAAAGATAAAAATCATTATTATTCTCCTGATGTTAAGTCTAGGATCTAAGAGGCTTAAATTACCAAAAACAGGTTGCTATGTTGCATTGACATCTGGTGGATTAAAGCAGTTATTACAAGGTTGGTGACAGCTCTCAATCTTAGAAAATGTTCAAGTCAAAAGATAGTTTAAAGATCATCTCTAGTGTAATCCAGTAATGTTTCAGCTATTAAAGTGGGGCAAAAAGAAAGTAAGTTTGCCAAATATTTCAAGAACTGTGAAAACACGTGAAATAAATATAGCATTGGCCACAGTAAATAGAAATTCAATTTAAGGAGCAGAAAACAAATACAGATTATATATACTTATAAAGTATATAGTATTTCCCTTTTTGACAGGAATATAGGTTTTCATTATATTGTCCTATGTATGTTTGAAATAAAGATGTTTTTAAAGGAAATGTAAAAAATTTGTGTTAAGTTTGAAATATATATACATGTATACATATATACGTGTGTGTGTGTGTGTGTGTGTGTGTGTATACAGCTGCTCCTATGATGAAGAACTTTGTTTTTTTCCCTGGCTGGCGTAGCTCAGTGGATTGAGCACGGGCTGCGAACCAAAGTGTCACAGGTTCAATTCCCAGCCAGGGTACATGCCTGGGTTGCAGGCCATGACCCCCAGCAACCGCACATTGATGTTTCTCTCTCTCTTTCTCCCTCCCTTCCCTCTCTAAAAATAAATAAATAAATAAATCTTTAAAAAAAAGAACTTTGGTATTTAATTTACCTGAATGTGCAAAGAGATGACAAAGGAAGTGAAAATGAAGACTAACATAGCTCTCCCTCTGCTATATATTTTTAAGCAGTTCCCTGAGGTGACACTTTTAAGGAGGAAGTCACACTTAGTCAAAATCACTTCCTTCTCAAGCTCAGGTACTTTGTCTTTTAAAGTCATTCCTTCCTCAAAGAAACTTAAATACAGACTCAGGGAAGAGAACAATCTTTCTTTTGCGGGGGGGGGGGGGGGGGGGGGGGGGGGGGGGCGTGGCGGGGGGGGGGGGGGTGTTCAGACATTGGATCTCCCTGTCCACGGTGCCCTTCTTCTCTCCCTGGACTGTACATCCCGGATGCCTGCACTCTGCAACCCCACTCCGGTCCCAACCCTTACTCATTTTTAGAAAATCCTCCAACGAGCTTCCCCTGCTCGCCCAGCCAATGGCCGACGGGCCCGTGTCCTCTGAGCATTTTCTTGCGAACTCTCCCTGCAGCACTGCACATAGAATCTTAAATGTGTTCGTTTCTTTGCCTAAACTGTCAGCTGCTTTCCAGTGCCTATGAACTTCTGGCAAATAGTAGGTGCTCAAGCAGTGTGAGCCAAATGCACTTGAGCTCTGGCACTGTCTCCTGCAGGCCTGGCTCATGCTAACAAGGCATCCAGTACCCAAAACCCCTGCTTTAATTTCAGCTATTAACCTTAAGTTTTGAAAGATTCTGCCTAACAGAAAACCTGTATTTCCAAAGTGATAGTTAATTTCTTTTGACCAATTTTGTTGATCAAAGGACAATGCAGATTTTCCAAGACTCCCTGCCCTTGTCTGGAGTGTGTCCAGGAAATTCCTCATTAAGGACAGGTCTATTATCATCGGGCCCCAGGATCTAGAGAATTAGCTAGTCATAGAGGTTGTAATTAACAGGATTCCGGAAAGCAAAAGAACTGCATAATTTGCATTACTGTCAGTTTTCTTTAAGTTTTTTTTCTTTTTATTTATTTATTTGTATTGTTGTTCAATTACAATTGCCCCCATTTACCTCCCATTACTCTGCCCCACTCCACCCACCCCCACCTCCCACATTCAGTTCCCCCCATTGTCTTTGTCCACAGGTCCTTTATACACGTTCCTTGACGACCCTTTGCCTCCTTCCTCCCTTGTCCGCCCCCCACTCCCCACCCCCATCCCTCTGGACACAATCCGTTTGTTCTTTATTTCCATGTCTCTGGTTCTATTTTGCTGACTTGTTTGTTCTGTTGATTAAATTCCACTTACAGGTGAGATCATATAGTATTTGTCTTTCACTTTTACGTTTTTAAACATCTTCATTGGTACACAAAGTCTATCCAGAGTATCCAGCCACGTAATATGAAAAATGGAGATATTTACTGAAGAAGCTACAAGATACAAGAAACATACATAAAACTATGACACCTCAGTCCCCTTTAAAGTAGGAACCCTGGACCTCACCTAGTTCTCCCAAATGAAGCACGATGCTCCTTCTGCTCTAGTGGCGAAAGCCCTGGAACGACTTTTGCCACGACGCATTTCATGCCAAGATCCTGAGTCAAAATCTCAGACACAGTGGTTTTTGGGATCCCCAGATCAGCTTCTAGTTCTTGCAAGGTCAGTCACTGATCTTTGTTGATAGCAGCCCACCCCACACACGATCAACATTCTCAGGTGTTCTGTGTGCTGCAGGACTTCTAGAATGTGGGTCACTTTTAACAGACTCTCAATCATCTTTGAAGCCTTTGTGCCACGCTTTTATTTCCGCTGCACTCATTGCATCATCCCCGACAGCCTTCTGAGTGATCTGAATAGTTTCTGCAGAGGACTGTTCAAGCTTCATCCAAAATTTGCTGCAGATTTGTTCCTCTATTCACTGGATTATTTTGAATGTGATGGCCACACAGTACACATGCTCTCAATGGCTTGAACCGCCCTCACTGACTAGTACAGTGAAGTTGTCATTGTTCACACATGTGCATTCCGGTTCACTCTCCCTGGCAGCCAGGTTACATTGATGTCATGCAAAGCATTCTCATAATATTAACAAATTAAAACTACAATGAGTTTTCATGTCTCGCCTGTCAGAATGGCTGTCATCAATAAATCAACCAACAAGTGTTGGCAAGAATGTGGAGAAAAGGAGACCCTTATGCAATGTTGGTGGGAATGCAGATTGGTACAGCCACTGTGGAAAGCAGTATGGAGTTTCCTCAAAAAATTAAAAATGAAACTGCCTTATCACCCAGTGACTCCACTTTTGAAAATATAGCTGAAGAATACCCAAACACTAATTCAAAAAATATATGCACCTCTATGTTCATTGAAGTGTTATTTATAATGACCAAGATATGGAGAAACAGCTCAAACACCCATCAGTACATAAGTGGGTAAAAAAAAGCTGTGGTACATTTACACAATGGAATACTAATTGGCCATAAAAAAGAAGGGAATCTTAGCCTTTGCAACAGCATGAAAGGACCTGGAGACCATTATACTAAGTGAAATAAGCCAGTCGGAGAAAGGCAAGTACCATATGCTCTTACTCATGTGTGGAATCTAACAAGCAAAATAAACAACCAAAATAGAAATAGCCTTGGATGGTGTGGCTCAGTGAATTGAGCAGTGACCTGTGAACTGAGAGGTTGCAGTTCAGTTCCTGGTCAGGGTATACATGCTTGGGTTGCAGATCAGGGCCCCAGTTGAGGGTGTGCCAGAGGCAACTGCTTAGTGTTTCTCTCCCGTTCTTTCTCCCTCCCTTCCCCTCTCTCTGAAAATAAATAAATAAAATCTTTTAAAAGATTCATAGGTACAGAGAACAGACTGACAGCTGTCAGAAGGGCGGGGGTTGCAGGGCTGGGTGAAAAAGGTGAAGGGAATGGGAGAAAAAAACCCTTCTAGTTGCAGACAGCAGTATGGTGATCACCAGAGGGGGAGGGGAGAGAGAGGAGGCAGGAGAAGGTAAAGGGGGGTAAATGCCGAGGAGAGGAAACTTGATTGGCGGTGGCGAACATGCAGTGCACACATGATGTGCTATAGAATTATACACCTGAACCGTATCATTATATCAACCAATGTCGCCCCGATAAATTCAATCTGAAAATTGTTTAATTTAAATTAAAAAAGAAAGAAAGAAAATATTGATTAGTCCAAAATTGCAAAGATTTAATCCTACATCTTCTTTTAAGAGTTTTATAATGTTATCACTTTCAATAGGTCCAGGGCCCATTTTGAGTTAATTCTAGTCTGTGGCATGAAATAGAGATCTATGTTCACTGTTTTGTATACAGGTATTCAGTTGTCTCGGCACCATTTCATAAAGATTGTTCTTTTCCCACTGAATTGTCTTAACACCCTGATGAAATCAATTAACTATAAATGTATGGGTTTATTTCTATACTCTCTAGGGTATGCTTTCCTGAGACCAGTACAATACTGTTTTGGTCACTGTAGCTTTGAGGTAAGTTTTGAAGTAAGTATAAATTCTCCAACTTTGATCTTTTTCAAGATATTTAGCTGTTCTACTCCTTTGCATTTTTAATGAATTTTAAAACCCAACTATTCTTCTGGACATTTGTTACTTGTGTGTTATTTTTAGTTATATCTTACAAATTTTTAATTTTTTAGTCATGATTTCCTTTTCTTTATACATTTTCTCTGTCACTTAAGATTTTAAAAAATCTTCCAGGTAAGTAATTAATGTTTCAACAGTGACCATCTTATCTTTTAATTTTTTAGTTTAAAACCTCTTGGTTGTAGATAGAAAGTTTTATGTGTGTGTTTTGTCACTGAATGTTCTTATGTTTCCTTATTACTATTTTACTTAATAACAGCTTCACTGAGACATAATTCACGTAACATAAAATTCATCCTGGTAAAATGTGAAACTCAGTGGTTTAAAGTATATCTACAGAATTGTGAAACCATCTAAATTCAAAGTGTCTAATTTCAGAACATTTTCATAACCACCAGAAGAAAGTCTGTAATGGGTTCTTGACAATTTCTTGATAAGCTTCTTTCTTTCGTCTTCTTTTTTCATTTTAGTATAACCACCATTTTGCCTTGAGCTATTTGTTTATTCAAAACTAAAGTGTATTTAGGTTACTTGTTATGATTCATCTTGTCTCTGGAGAAATCTTAAAACTTTTACAGGGAAGTGGTCAGCTACTTACGTAGAGTTGAAGAGGCTTTGCTTCTCACCATTTAAAACCCAAGTGTTTCCTTTCTTTAAAGGTTACCCAGGCTGCATTGCAAACCTGTACCTTAGCTCTACATTTGAGCATTTACATTTTAGGAAGTGTTTGGGAGGGGGAAAAAAAAAACGATTTGACTTCTTGGCCCTGTATTTGTTTTGCCTCTTTTCCTTTTACATAACAATTGCATTAATAAATGATAAGGGAAATTGGAAAGGGAATTTAAGCAAAGTGTATCTGTACTCAGATCTGTGTCAATAATGAATAAGCCTCTTGCCCATCCCGTCTGACAACTGCTCTGAGCTCAGCCATAGAAGCTTTCTGAGTTAAGTCCATGGAAGCTTTGGCAAGAGCAAACAAAACAGTGAATTCAAACTTGGAGAATGTCCTAGTCTCTCGTTATTTTCAAAACCTTTAGAAGAATTTTGAACCTCTTTATCATGTGGAAGCACAGTAGCAAAACCTCGGTTTTTGAAGTTAGGCAGACCAAGGTTAGAATTCCACCCAGCAGCTGTGCTATCTTAAACCCATGAAAAAACAGACATGGAGTCTGTGAACCTCAGCTTCCTCTTCTCTATACTTGTAATGCAGTTTCTTCCAGAGCTCACCAGCTGGACAGGCAGATGAAGTCACATTAACAAGAATGACATATGCTTCCTGTCAATTGTTCCCTGCAGCACACACAGGATTTAGTCTCCCTTGTAAAGTTCCTGTGCCCAAGTGCCTCCAGGTACTTACTTGCAAACAAATGCATTTCACTAACACCATGGAGAGCATTACTCCCTACCGCCCCCCCCCACCCGCCCCCCCCTCCCGCCCCCCCCCCCCCTCCCCCCGCACTGCACTGGGGCTCAGATCCTGCTTCTGCTCCCCAGGGCGGTTCAGAATGGGACTCAGAAAAGGCCTCACAATGGCCCCTGTTGCTGCTTCTCCAGTGAATACAGACAGCAGTTGAGGGTCTCCAGGTACCTAATACCCTGATACTTGATTCTCAAAATCTTTACCCTGATCTAAGTTTCTATCTAAGGTCAGGAAGTCTATGCAAACCATCTGTAGAGATGTGGGTTTCCTGCCCCAGGGTGCATAAGAATCACCTGGTGAGTTATGGAAAATGCAGACTCCTGAACCTTACCCAGGTCTCTGAACTGCATGTGCCATGTTTAAGGTCCACAGGCCACCTGGAAAACACCTTTCCGGTGCAGTGCTGATTGGACAGTGTCAGACTGTCTCAGGCACCCACAACATGTTCTCAAAGTCATTTCTGCACCTTCCCTCACACAGCAGGGTGCTGTCCACGCTCCAGGTTAGCCTCTGAAGGGTCTCAGTTTATCGGCCATGACAAAAAAAAAATACATTCAGTAGTGAGTGGTCTGAGGTGCAAATGGACTGGGTTGTGCATTATCATCTTAGTTCCCTTAACTCCTTTCTCTTCCCATATTCCCTGGACTTCTCTGTTCACTACACATTTCCACTTAAAGCTCCCTCTAATTCTGCCCATCCTCTCTCCCTTGCCACTGCAGCTGCCCAGTTCAGGCAGCATCACCTCTGGTCCAGGCTTTTAAGACCAACTCCTGACTCCTCTCTGCTTCCAATCCCTTCCTCACAGTTGAAATCCAACCTCTAGCAACGCAAATCCACCACCCCTTTCTCACTGTCTCCCTATAATACTGTACAAAAACTCTCATGTATGAAACTGATAAAAACAGGAGCCACTCAGCAGAAAGAGACTCATGAAATGGATTGATGGGAAGAGGAGGAGCAGATCTCCTTGCATGTGCTCCGTCTTCCTGGGACCTCCCCCGCCAGCCCCTGGCAGCAGCTCTGAGCGACCACAGAACCACAGGCCTCCATGGAAGACAACTGGAAAACCACGTCCCTGAATAGCAAGTCCATAATTACCTGCATGGCAACAAAGGCCTTCAGTAACCTAGCCTCCACTCCCCTCTCCAGCTTCATCTCCTCCCATTCATCCCTCCAAGATACATTACTCTCTGTGGCTGGGCTGACATAATGGAAGTCACCAGCTATATGCAACTCTTTAAACTTAAATTAATTGAATTAAATAAAATAAAAACATAGTCTTGCTGTCAACTAGCCACCTCTCCAGCACTCAAGAGCCACGGTAGCCAGTGGCAGCCACGATGAGTGTCACATATGCAGGACATTTCCACCTCTCAGAAAGTCCTAGAGATACTAAACTGATTGCAGTTCCCCAAGCCCCGCACACTTTCTGGCAGCCTGTACACTCCACCTCTCCACCCAGCATCTTCTCCTCTCTGTAGTCTGTTTCGTAAATTCCACACATTCTTCAAGACTCTGCCTGAAGGCTCCCACTGGAGGCTTTCCAGGAACTTTGCAAGTTCCTGTCTGATTCAGGGAAAACCGGAGCACATTTCCTCTCCGATCCCTGGTACTCAGAAACTCTTTTAATACAGTAACTTTCACACGATTTCGTAATTATGTGTTTGGCTGTATGTACTTGATACTAGACTGACTTTTTAACTCCTCTTTATAACCAAAACAATAGGTATCTGTGATATTAATGAACTGATTGGTAAAGAATGGAGAGTGATCAGATGTCCATGCTCATTTAGGTGAAAAATGACAATAGTCACAGTGATGGCAGATGTGGTAGGCAGCACAGTCCCACCCCAAAGATGTCCCCATCTTAGCGGTCAGAACCTGTGCTGTATACATTACCTTTCACGGCAAAAGAGACATTGCAGATGTTGTGAAAGTTAAGGATTTTGAGATAGGGAGAGTATTTTGGTTTATTTAGGTGGGCCAAGGTAATCCTTAAAAGTGAAAGAGGGAGGCAGAAGGCAAGATTTTACTAATACTCAGTGAGAAGGGTTCAACCTACAGCTCCTGGCCTTGAAGAGGAAGAAGACCGGGAGCCCAGGAATGTGAGTGGCCTGTAACGGCTGGAAACGCATAAGCGAATTCTCCCCCAGAACCTCCAAAAAGGGGCACCGCCTGACTTCCTCTCTCTCGCTTTTAACACGCTGAGCCCCATTTCAGACTGCCGTCCTCTAGGACTGTGAGGTCGTAAGTCTGTGTTGTTTTAAGCTGCTGCATCTGTAGTCATTTGTTAGGACGCCGAGAGGAAACCAATACAGTGGAGTCGGGAAGGGAAGGGTGTTAGTACAGAAAGAAAATGCATTTAGCCAGGAGGGTTCTAAGCGCTGGGACCCTGGGGTCCAGGGAAGGGAGGAGACCCCAGTGCCACAGAGCAGGGACATCATCCCTGACCCCCAGGTGGAGAGGACGGGTCCTGAGCTCTAGCCTGGTCAGGTGTGAGGAGGAGTCTCACGGGACCCTGGAGCTGGTGAGCTCACTGCCGGCAGGAGACAGGCCCACTGGTGCCACGACCCAGTCTAGACTTTCTCCTCTTTGAGGGAACCGAAAATGAGCAAATACTTTTTACAAGCCCACAACTATTTAGCACATTACATGAATTAAATAAATATTTACAGTGTGTCACCCAAAAGACACTGGGGAAATGCTATTTTGGGGAGTGTAAATGAAGTTGCGTTGTCACTATGTCTGTGCATGCATCAGAGAACCTTCTGTTCAGAGAAGCTAATAACTGTGTACCACCTATTTCCCAATCCGCATTTCAACATGAACTGAACAGTTTTCAGTGATCTGATTGTATTTAAAGCATCCATCTAGCAACTCTCTTCTTTTCCAAACCATTCCTTTGGATGCAGAGACAAAAAACCAAGTCACAGTGGAGCAGTATGGCCAGGCTGTAAAGTGTTAGCATTTCCTGACAGAAATGTGGAGGGCAGGACAGGCCCTGTGGCCACACCTACCCTGGGGGAGAGTCTCACAAGGCCAGGTGATAATGCAATCACGCCTTGAAGGCTGAGGTGGGGTGTGTCAGGTAAAGAAGGTGGAGCAGGGGTGGTTCCAGGAATGTAAAGAAAGGGTGGCATTGTGGGCACATACTCACTGGAGCCACATTCCAGGTGTGGCTGCTCCAGGAACGTGTGAGTCATTCTCCTTGTGGGGTCAAAAGTGTAAGTGATGGGAAGGAGGGAAGTGCGGAGAGTTCTCTGGAAGGAAGGCGAGCTGCAAGTCTGAAAGGGACCCTGTATTCAGTGCTGCTCTCAAAACCCCCTGAAAGGTTTTAGGCAAGGAAGAAACATGATTAAATTTGTACCTTAGAAAACACAAGCTGCCCTGGCTGCTATGGCTCAGTGAATTGAGTGCCAGCCTTCGAACCGAAAGGATGAAGGTTCAATTCCCAGACAGGGTACAAGTCTGAGTTATGGGCCAGTCCCCATTTGAGGGCATGAGAGAGGCAACCAATCAGCATGTATTTCGCACATCGATGTTTCTCTCCCTCTCTTTCTCCCTCCTTCCCCTCTCTCTAAAAATAAATAAATAAAATCTTTAAAACAAACAAACAAACAAACAAACACAAGCTGACACGTGCACCCAAGAAAAAGCTGATGCTGGAACTCACAAAGATGAAGAGGAGCGGTCACGTGCTCCGGATGTTAACAGGGTGTAGCTAGGTGGGTGGAAAGCCCAGGGCTTGGTTATCAGTTTGCTTACGAAGAGCAAGGGAAACGTTTCTGTGTCAATGACAGGAGGGTGAGGACACACTGAGATAGGAAGCTTGACTGTGGGGGCAGGTGGAGTCACAGGTTGAGTCACAGAGTGCCTATGTGCCTGGGGAGGGGGGGAGCCTCCCATTGGCATTCAGGTGTCTATGCTTGAAGCTCAGTAGAGAGCCCTGGACTAGAGCTGGTGACTGGGAAGGTGCCAGTAAGTGGGCATCAGTGGAGCTACACTCAGCATAATGAATAGCTACCAGTGATTGCTTCTTCAGTACTAGGAACTGCGAGAGGGCCGTTATATTCATTATTGAATTTAATCTTTACACCAGTCCTGTGGTGCATATTGCTATCACATTTTGCAGCTGAAAAATCCAATGCTTAGAGAGGTCATGTAACACAATTTACCCATAGCACAATGCTTACAAATGGCAGAGGTAGGACACATGTCTTGTTCAGCGATGACTCATACATTGTGCAATCAGATCACAGTGATGGCCGTTCACTAGACTTATTGTGGTAATTGTTTTACAGCATGTGCAAATACTGAGTGACTACGTTGTACACCCGAAACTAATATAATGTTACATATCAATTATATCTCAATTTTTAAAAGCATTTAACTCATCTTTATAACCAAAGCAATAGGTATCTGTTATATTAATGAACTGATTGATAAAAAATGGATAATAATCAGATGGCCATGCACATTTAGGTGAAAATTTTTTCATTTATTGAAAAATTTTCATTTGCTGCTTATGAACTTTAAATGGTGACTTCTATGGAGAAACCATCAGTGGCCTGAGAATCAAAAGATCTAGGTTCTAAATACTTTGTTATCTTGGTTACTCACTTAACTTCTCTGGGCCTCAATTCCTTGATTTGTAAAATTAAGAGGTTAGGCCATGGGACTGCTATGGAAGTTCCTCCCTGCTCTAAGTCTTCTACATTTATGTAGGTTCTAATCTTTAAGGCTTGAAGAGGCATTGGCACAGTATAATAAAAAAGAATAGAGCAAATTATGGCATGTTTCACATTCCAGTTCTGCTACCTAAGAGCTGTGTCGCCTTGGAAAAATGACTTAACCATAGTTTCTGACTACAATAATATCTATCCTGCAGAGTTATAAGAAAATTACACATGAAGCACCTTCAGTTGTTATTACAAATGAAGTTTACTTTTTAACTCTGATGGGTCCTATGGCCTTTCTTTTAAAGAAAACTGCACACTAATACATAATAGTCTCACAAAAAGTGAGACTTTGTCAGAGTTTTTCCAGAGAAGAATAATTTATCCTCCACGGATGGAAAGTTTTGTCATTCGTGGATGTCTCTAACTTAGCCCACCTAGATAGGCAGAACATTACATTTACTAAGATTTGCCCTTTTGCAGAAAAGAACATTACGTTGAGAATTTGGGAGTCCTTTTTGCTCATCAAGTAAGGGGTAAGAGAGGCAAAGAGAATTACCAGCAATTAATAATTTATATTTACAATTTCATAATTTTTGTTTCAGCTTCCATTCAAAGAGGCATTGTCATTAAGATTTAGGGAACAAAATGTGGGAAGTGAACCTATTGATATGACAGGCTATGAGAAGGCTCAGAGAATTTTTCTATTAATTCAGTGCAGTTTTAGAAAAATGGCATGGGAGAAAGAATTTTCCCAGGTATTTTCCCCACATAGACCCTAAACCCTGAAACCCCACACAAATACAGCCCTGTTCCCTTCTGAATAACCGACAGCAGCAGGGGTAATGCTTCTACTAGAACAGAGAAAACTAGATTTTTGAAGACAATATTTTTTCATTCCCCTGAAGAAAATACAGATACAATTTTTTCAAATTTTGAAATCAAACACTTAAATCAAAAATTTTCACTTTTAAAAAAATTAAATTTTATTTTTATGGAGAGGGGAAAGGATGGGAAAAGAAAGGGAGAGAAACACCGATGTAAGACAGAAATATTGACCAGTTGCCTCTTGTAGGCACCCTGACCCGGGACCGAACCTGCAACCCAGGCATGTGCCCCAACCAAGAATTGAACTGGTAACGTTTCACCTTTGCAGAGCGATGCCCAACCAACTGATCCACACCAGCCAGAACAAAATTTTTCACTTTTTAATTTCATTGCTTTTACTGCAGTTTTCAAAAGACTACATTATTTATTCCACTCTTATTTTGTTATAGCACTAGCAGAGCCAAATTCTAACCGCCAAGAACTGCAGTGGAGAAATACTGGCAATTTTATTAAGAAAGATGCCACCCAGGAGAATGGGAAGCTAATGCTGAAAAGCCCGAAAACCCTGATGGCATGTAGCTTATAGAATATTTAGAGCAAAATCACAGGACACCGTGGGTTAGGGGGTTGGGAGTTGTGCTGCAAGCTGATTGTTCAGAGGTGAGATAAGGGTGATGAATCATTTCTTCAGGTCTTGAGGAAAGCTTGGAGGTCACTCTACCTGAAGGCCTAGGTAGAAACTGAAACATAAATTAAGCCAACATGTTATTTTTAGCCTGCCAGAGGTCTGACCCTTGAGACCATTTTCAGGTTTAGGCCACTGCCTGCTGCTGCCTTGGGGAGTTGCTGATTATCTGGGGGGAAGTCTAGGTCTCTGAAGAGAATAGAGAAAGAGAGAAAGGTATAATTTCTAGGACTAGGATTTAAAGCTGTAGAGTATACCACAATTACATACAAAGGCATAATTAGGCAATAGTAATAACCAACAATTACTGAGTGTGTTTCTTTGTCAGACAGTTATCTGAGCTCCATATACATATTAAGTCATTAATCATTACTGGGAACCTACAAGGTCAGTGCCTTGTCCAGATGAGGACACTGAGGCATGAAGAAATCAAATCACTAGACAGTGGAGCTAAGCCCCTGTTATTTAGCACAGTGTCTGAGGGGCAGTTCTGGCTGACCTAGCCAGAGCTCCATCCCTGCCCTCTTGTCCCTGAGCAGTGGGGCACCCTTTGAGAGAGACCGTGGAAGCCCAAGGGCTGGCTGCACAGAACACGGGTTGAAATCTGCCAACTTAGAGAGTAGGAAACATGTAAGGACATTTGGGGGAATATTAGCATTGAGGATTTCATTTGATATAGGTTTTCTTAAAATCAACAAAAATGGGGAGATACCATGGTTTAGATCAGGAGTTCTTAAGCTGGGTAGTTCACTGAAAACTCTGAAATCAAAGTTAAATTCTTGGGCATACGTGTCATCTAAATGTCCCAGATATTTTTGCCTGTGAAATCGAATTTCCCTTTGATGTCCAATTAACAAGGGCTCGGGTGTCCATGTTTCTCAACATGTTTGGCTCACCAAAGTCCAGTCTTTTCTAGCCAGAAAAGGCACCTGGGAATGTCCAGGCAGTCTTGCGTGTGCCACAGATCGTCCTGGTTGTGGCTCGCCACTTCAGCCAGACCTGCAGCTCCAGAGCGGAGCTCCTCCCTTCTGCAGATTGCCCCTTGCCATTTTGTAGGAATAATCGATGAGCAGACTCCTTATCTTAGGGAGCCTGGGTAGCTTAACAACAGTGCAAAACATTGTTTAAAGCCACAGACTTTGAGATCAATCAGACCTGGGTTTGAACCCTGTGGTTTGAATTATTAGCTATAGACAAGTTGTTTCAGTTGGACTAGGTTTCCTCATCTATAAAGGGAAGATTATAATCTGCACTTAGCAAGATTATAGTGAGAATTAAATTCAGTAAAGCATGTGCCTGGAACATGGTGCTGCAACGGAGACGTCTATAATGGTGCAGAAACCATAATTCCACGGGACCATTTCTTTTACATCTACATTCAAGAATGCCAAAGATAGCCATACAGTTGCATTAGTAGAGGCAATTTTAATTACACAAGGTTACATAAATTCAGACCAGACACTTTAATTTATGACGACCTAATATGATAGAGGCCTAGAACTGAAATCTTACAAAGGGTGAATGGTTAATGTTTTACTTACACTGTTGTCACGTATCAGTTACCTCGACTGCATGTTTTTGCATGAGTTAATTAGGCAAATTCCAAACTGAACTCCCTGGTGACTTCAGAGGATACAAATATTCTTCCTTGTTAACTGAGACTAGATCCACAGATTTAAGATTCTAGATGTGCGCATGGCAAACTTTACTCCTTATTTGGAAATTACAGAGTATGTTTTGCTTGTCAAATAAATGGGGACTTATTCCAATCTTGCCAGGAGGTAGAAAAGAAGGGTAGTGAAAGTGCAGTTCTAGAGAGCACTTCTCCTATTTCTTTCTAGAATACCACCAAGCAAGACTTGTACATTTTCTTTAACACAGGGTAAGAGAGAGTTTTCGCTTCATGATAAAAACTTCTGCATTCAATTTTGCAAAGCTCGCTCACAAACAATTGGTGATATTTTGGTCAAAATTGAGAAGTTAACACATTTTTGAAATGACGAATCCCAAACAACTACTACTTGTTTTTTAAGATTTTTATTTATTTGAGTTTAGAGAGAGGGGAAGGGAGAGGGAAATAGAAGGAGAGAAATAGCAATGTGTGAGAGAAACATCAGCCAATTGCCTCTCACTCACATGTCCCCAACTGGCGACCTGGCCCTGCAACCCAGGCACGTGCCCTGACCGAACCTGCGACCTTTCAGTTTGCAGGGTGATGCCCAACCAGCTGAGCCACACCAGTCAGGGACCCAAACAATTAGCAATCTTGTTAAAAGACTTGGTGAATGTTAACCTGAAGTAATCTCCTCTTCTCTCCCCACAAAGCACAACAGCTGTAGCAACAGGAAACAGTGCAGCCAATGTGGCGTGTGGCCTGCTCTGATTGCTCATCAAGTTAATATTTATTCAGTGGTCATTTGCTCAGTAGTTCTTATACGGTACCTCATACTACCTTATGTTACTGTAGAATATGTTTTTACTGGTAATTTTCAAACATAAGTGTTCCTCCTAAGAGGCAGGTAAGACACTTCAGATCAAGGTTGCCACAAACATAGCTTAAGCAACTATCACCTGTGAGGAAATTAAGATGCATAAGGTATTCTAGCTCTGCACAAGATGATAAACTAATGTTGATGCCATCGCTCCACCCTAAACTGAGCTCAGAAAGGCCATAGTGAAAAAAAGAATTGAGTGGGCTGTCCACAAAGAGTCTGAGAAACCCCAGGCGAGACAAAGGGGCTGGACCCACGAGGTGGAGCAGAAAACCACATGCTACAAGCAGAGGACCACCCACTGGGAACTTTCCTGTGGCACCTTGTTCTGTGCCCCATGTGCCTTGGCTGGATATTGCTAGTAAGGATCCAGAGCTCTTGTCAGGGGCTGTGACATCACATCAGGACGGCTGAGGAACCAGTTGCCATGGGGACAAAAGGCAGCAGTCAGACCGGCTGCCTTCTGATCCTTGTCCCTCAGCCCTGCCCAGGCCACCCCTGGGAGCCAGGAGACGACAGCCCAAGGAGACAGCTTTGGGACAGGGCAATGCTGGGCTGAGGTTCAAAAAGGCCCCCTGAGAGATGAGGTCATGGGAGTTGGGAGCACAGTAAACAGAGCCTCACCTCAGAACTCTCTGTGCTGAGGGAAGTCTCCCCGACTCACTCCTTAAATGCACTTGGAAGGGCAAACGCCGGAAGCCCAGCATTCATCTCCTTCCCAGGTGCACACAACCAGCTCAGGGCAAATAAACAGCAAGAGGGCTGATGCGCCTGAAGCATTCCCCACCCCCCATCAATTTTCCCCTATGTATCTTGGTGCTAAATTGATTTATATCAATAAATCAATTGGTGCTAAATTGGTACATATATAGTTTTATATCTTCTTGAGCTAAAGTTTCTTTTTCCCAAGTGTAATGTCCCTATTTTGACACTTAAGATGTTTGTTGCTCTAAATTCTTAACCCAAAATTGCTACCTTTGGTTTCTTGTTTTCCTGGTATGTCTCTTTTCACTTATTCCTTTCAACCTTTCTATATTCTTCTTTTTTCTACAAATGTTGTACATTTTGAAATATAAGTTTGAGCCTATTAAGTGGAATGCAATTACTATTGTATTGTTAACTCACACAATTCTGTGATTGTATTTTATATTCTCTATGAGTTATACTTTGTTTCTTTTTTCTGTTATACTTCTCATTAGAGAGTTCAAACCTTCTTGTCTTAAAGTCCACGCATTTTAAATCTGTCCAGTGAGACCCTCTTATTTTCTAACATTTGTGTTTGTTTATTTTTTTCTCTTTTAATTTCTTTGTCAAGATCTATTTGTTTTCCTCGAACAAGTTACTCTTCTCTCCTCTGGTTCCGCCCCCTATGTTCCACTTCTCATGACATTAGTTTTACTGTACAGTTAGCAGAAAAATAATGGAGCAGAATACTTTTGCATATTTAGGGCAGGAATGAATACTTTAAATGAGATCCAAATGACTAAAAGTCATAAGGTTAAAAAAAGATAGATTAACTTACAGTTAAATTCAAGATTTCTTACCAACAAAGAATACCAGAGATAAGATAAACTTGTTGGTGACAGATTGGGAGAAAATATTCATGATACCTAAAGTCCAAAAGGGATTTGTGTCTAGAACAGAGAAGGAATATGGATGAATCAACAAAAGGCAGGAAACAACAGAAGAATGGACAAAGGATATACTACGATTTATAGAAAGGAAATACAAAATACTAGCAAGTATATAAAGACATGTTCAACCCTACCATAAACTGGAGAAATTAAACAAGATTAAAGTTTATATAAATTGAGATAAACTAAACATCAGGTAGACAAAAGTAGGTGATCAAAACAATGTTAGATTTCAGTAAAAGCAGAGGGAAATGAGAATGATTATTACACTGCAGGCAGACGAAAGTGTTTTAGCAATTCAAGGTAGTCCTCAGCAAATGAACTGACTATGAACAGGTAATGCTACTCCTGGGGATATTCCTAGAGTGACCTCTCCAGAGGTCCATAAACATATGGCCTGCACTCAGGAACACCGGTATGGACAGAGCAGGAAGCTGAAGGCACTGTGAGTGCCCAGTGCCAAAGGAACAGGTCAGCAACATCGGGCGTGAAAAGTTATGCAGAAGTCAGAAATAATTTAATATAATCTTAAAAACAGAGCATTGAGTTTTAAAAGTAAGGAAAAGAAGATCTCTACCACAATACTATTTAAATAAATCAAAAACATGTTTATGTACAATCAGCAAGGTAACTTTTGAAAGTTATATGTATCTGTACATCTAGATTTACCTGTTTTTTTTTTTAAAAACTACTAGAACTAGTGAAAAGGAACCTAACTTAAGCCACCACAGTGAAGAATGTGGTCTCTCATCCACCTCCCAGATCTGAGCCATTTATAGACAGAGTTCCTTGAATGAAGAGGTGAGAGAGTTCCCTTGAGGGAGGACTCTTCATCGTTACCATAATCATGGACTATAAATCTTCTTCCTAAACCTTCAACAGAGAAGCGTTTAGTCCTTTACAAGGCTGACTCAGCACCTTTACTGGGCTGACTAAGCACTGGGGAAAAGGAAATCCCCAAACTTTGAGGATGTTCTCAGACACTGAATGTCAGCCACCCCTAATTCCTGTGTGACCAGAACCCCTTGTTCAGGTCTCCTATGCAGAATTCTCCGAAGATGTGTCTATCACATCCCTGTCTTTTCGTGAGTACAGGGAAGATGTAGGGATATCTTGCTTGGAACCCTCGGTTCTCACTCCATCCCGTCTTTTAAGCATAACACAACATGGCAGGCCCTTCGATGTCCACAGGAGCTACAAAAGAAGGAAAAGACATCCATTCGTTCGTGTGACAAATTACTTTCACGTCTTTGCTGTGCCAGGTACCGTTCTAGGTGCCAAAAATACAGAAGTTAGTAAAAATGGACAAAACTGAAGGGAAGAAAGATAATAACAATAAGTAAAGTATATAGTATACTGTAACTTACAATAAAACAGGCAAGTATGTGCCTATGCCTTCTAGAGGTTTTCAAATCTTACTTTTTAATAAAAAGTAGTGTTTGGATATAATTTTAAAGTTGGGATTTGTTATAACTGTGTTTTCTGTAAATCCAACCTCTGAGAAAGGTAGCTGCGAAGAGACTATTCAATATCCATTAGAAAAACAATGAAGCTACAGCTGAGGCTGAGAGAAGAGAGAAAGTATTTCCTGATTAAACAATATCTATAGGACTTTATCCAGGAAACTGTGAAGTCCTTCATAGGCAGATACAATCTCTCTTTAACTGTCTTATGGGAGAGAGAAAAAAGGAAAAAAATTCAATGAAAAAGAATAAGAACCTCTGAGAATTACCTTAGAGTCAAATCTTGAGGAGAGCTAGAAATACTGGTGCGAATTCAATACTGAGCAGCCAGAAAGTTGCAAGAAAACATGTTAGGGATTTGCTCATGACTGAGTAGAATTCTCAAAGCCCTGAAATTATCATAATATGGGAAAGTTTGGACATGGAATATTGAGATTCAATGAGAAATTAAAGAAGTTTTTTTTACAGTGAAGAAATGAAGAATGAATGTATAACCAGTACTTATTAAACAGGTAAGGGAACATTAATTATACTTAAATATTTATGTTTCTTTGATTCTTGTTCTAATTTTTTAATTATACTGATAATAATCATGCTTGTGATTAAGGCTTTAGGATTTCTGTAGAAACACATGACAGAAAGAAGGCAGAATTCTTACGTGAATTTTAACTCTAATTACTAGAGCTAAATAATAATAGGGGTGTCAAACTCATTTTCACGGGGGGCCACATCAGCCTCGCGGTTGCCTTCACAGGGCCAAATGTAATTTTAGGACTGTAGAAATGTAACTACTCCTTAACAGTTAAGTGAGAACTTGGCACTGCCACTGGGTAAAAACAAGGTGCCAGGCCGGATAAAACAAGGCGGAGGACTAAATTTGGCCCAAAGGCCTTGTGTTTGCCACCTGTGTTCTGATATAATGATTCCTCATTTGGACCATGAACTAAGGCAAAATTGGTTCTGGCTTCCTATGCTCATTTTAATAAACATGTACTGTCAGCACCAAACTGGAAAATGCTTGCAAACAGAGAGAACTTCCAAGAAACCACCAGAGTTCTATGGTTTCTTTCCCCCAGACACTTGACGAATGCACACTAGATATGGTGAGGGCAAACAGTCCCCCGGGTCGTCCCTGCCACACAGTGAGCTCCCTCCTTGCCGCCGCGCTTCCTTTCCAGCGGCTGCAGTTCTCGTCCACGTCCGGGCCAGCTGCTTCTAACAGGCCATCAGTTTCCCCAGAGTCCTGGGAGAAACTTTTTCTTTTTAAAATCATAACCAGAAAAAGAATCCATGTCCTTGGGATAATGAATCAATCAAGACTTTTTGAGGGGCTGCCAGAACATCTATGTGGGACATTTTTTCCAAAATCTAAACTTGTATCTTTTGGAATGAAAAAATTTAAGCAAGTATGAATAAGAGCATTTATAGCCTCTCTTCATCAGTATTTATGGCTGATTTTAAAATAACAAAAAAGTTCTCCCTAATAAGTCTTTCTTTCAAACAATGAAAAATAAAACCATCCTCCAGTTCTTGAAACATGAGCCTTCAGCGTGAGGCGAGGAGCCTCACTTTAGAGGCAAAGTAACAAAGACAGCACATCTTGTATGTTCTTGCCCCAACAATCGGAACGGGCTGCCGATTGCAAGCATTTCTCATTCTATCATAAACAGAGAGAACAGCTGAACAACAATTCAGCAACATGCTAGTTATTCTCAATATCGAAAAATTCCTATTCTTAAACCATGCTTTAGTTTATTCAGAAATGCTCAACTCCTAGTAACAACAGAGAACATTTTTCAAGTAGTCAGCATAAATAAAGTACATTGTGCAACTTCCCTGCAACCAAACCGCAGTCTCAGCCTGAAGACTCACATCCTTAAAATGGAGCAGCTGAAAATAATAGACTCAAAGCTGGGAACTATGGAAAAAGGGACAATGTTTTTTTGAAGTGTAGCTTATGTATTTTCTGATATGGAATGCCTTTTGATAGTTATAGAGATAATAAACAGTAGTTATTTATTGTTTATTATGTACAAGACACTGTACTGCTTTATGTTGGCTATCTCATTCTTCCAAAAATTCTATGAAAAATATATTATTATTATTACCTTCTTTTCACAGGTCAGGAAAGAATAGGTTGCATTGCTCATAAATGAATAAGCCAAGAGTAAAAACCAGGTCTGTCTGATTCCAGAACCAGTGCTTCTGTTTATTTACTTTCTTTAGCAAATTCTCTTTCCCCTTAACTACAGGTATTTTCAAAGAACAAGTCCAGAGCCCTTTGCTCTTTCCCCTATATATTCTTTCATTTATTTTAACTATTGCCTTTAAACACATTCCTCCCAAATGAGTACCTTAGAATCAGGACATTTTTTACCTGCAAGTCTTTGCAGACAGGTGAGGTCTGCCTTATCCCACATTATTCCTCTCTGTGTCTTTAAATTCTAGCTGAGGGTGTCTATTTCAAATGTTGCACTCTCAATGCAACAGGTAATTGTGTAAATATAGATAAGCCTTTAATTTTTTTGTCCTCAGCTGTTTTTTTTTTGGTTGTTGTTGTTGTCATCCTAGAAGGAAACACATTTAAATGATCTCTAAAGTCTAAACTGCATGATTCTGTGATTCTATATACAGGACTAAACATTCTCACATTGTCCCCCAAACCTCTCTCCCCAATTCGCCCATGTCTGCAAATGAACATTTGAGCAGAGGCTTAAAGGAAAAGTGGATATGAGCTGCCCCAATCTCTGTGATGGAGTTAGTCAAGCAGAATAAACAGAATGTGAGGTTTAATGTCATTGGCATGTTAAAGAAACCCTCAGAAACTGTTATACCTGATATCAAACTATATTACAAGGCCACTATAATCAAAACAGTCTGGTACTGGTGTAAGAACAGACATATATATCAATGGAACAGAACAGAGAACCTAGAAATAAACCCAGGTCTTTATGGTCAATTAATAATTGACAAAGGGGGCACGAGCATACAGTGGAGTAAAAATAGTCTCTTCAATAAATGGTGTTGGGAGATCTGGACAGATACATGCAAAAACATGAAACTGGACCACCAACTTTACACTATATACCAGGATAAACTCAAGATGGAAAAAAGACTTACATGTAAGCTGGGATACCATAAAAGTCCTAAAGGAAAACATAGGCAGTAAAATTTCAGATATCCCATGCAGCAATATTTTTACCAATATATCTTCTATGGCAAGGGAAATAAAGGAAAGACTAAACAAGTAGGACTACATCAAATTAAAAAGCTTCTGCACAGCTAAAGAAAACATCATAAAAATGAAAAGGGATGTTCATAGCAGCACAATTTATAATAGCCAAGTGTTGGAAGCAACCTAAGTACCCATCAGTAAATGAGTGGATCAAAAAACTGTGGTACATTCACACAATTAAATACTACACAGCAGAAAGAAAGCAGGAGCTCCTACCATTTGTGACAGCATGGATGGAACTGGAGAGCATTATGCTAAGTGAAGTCAGCCAGGCAGTAAAAGACAAATACTATATGATCTCACCTATAAATGGAACCTAATCAACTAAACAAACAAGCAAGCAAAATAGAACCAGAGACATTGAAATAAAGAACAAACTGACAGTACCAAGAGGGGAGGAGGGAGGGGGAATGGAGATAATGGGTAAAAGAAGGGGAAGGGTTGTCAAGGAACATGTATAAAGGACACACGGACAAAGCCAAAGGGGGGTAGGACTGAGGGTGGGAGGTGGGGATTCCTGGGATAAGGGGGAGTGGTGGGAGGGAAATGGAGACAAGTCTTCTTAAACAATAATTTTTTAAAATAAGGAAAAAAATGAAAAAGGAACCAACCATATAGGAAAACATACTAGCCAATGATAGCTCAGACAAGAGTTTGCACTCCAAAATATATAAAGAACTCGTATGGCTCAACACCAGGAAGACAAATAATCCAATAAAAAATGGGCCAAGGACCTAAACAGACACCCCTCCGAGGAGGACATACAGAGGGCCCACAGACACATGAAAGGATGCTCAGCATCACTAGCCATCAGAGATGCAAGTTAAAACCACAATGAGATACCACCTCACACAGGTCAGAATTGCCACCATAAACAAATCAACAAACAAGTGCTGGCAAAGATGTGGAGAAAAGGGAACGCTAGTGCACTGTTGGTGGGAATGTAGACTGGTGCAGCCACTGTGGAAAACAGTATGGAATTTCCTCAAAAAACTAAAAATGGAACTGCTTTTTGATCCAGTGATTCCACTCCTGGGATTATACCCTAAGAATCCTGAAATACCAATTCAAAAGAACCTATGCACCCCAATGTTCATAGCAGCACAATTTATAATAGCCAAGTGTTAGAAGCAACCTAGGTGCCCATCAGTAAATGAGTGAATCAAAACCTGTGGTACATTTACACAATGGAATACTACACAGCAGAAAGAAAGAAGGAACTTCTATCTTTTGCAACAGCATGGATGGAACTAGAAAGCATTATGCTAAGTGAAATAAGCCAGGCAGCAAAAGACAAATACCATATAATCTCACCTTAAGAAGAACCTAAGGAACAAAACAAACAAATGAACAAAATAGAACCAGAGGCATGGAAACAAGGAACAGACTGACAGTGACCAGAGAGGAGACGAGAGGGGGAGAAGGGGGAAAGAAGGGTCTAGCCAAGGAACAAGTATAAAGGACCCATGCACATGGACAACAGGGTAGGGATTGACTGTGGGAGCTGGGGTGGGCTGGGCAGTGGACAGCAAATTGGGACAACTGTAACAGAACAAGAGTAAAAATTTTTTTAAAGTTCCATTTCTAAATTTATTTCTAAACCACTTCTTCTCTCTTTTTTTTTCCTCTTTTAGGGAAACATCATGAGGGGAATTATGGGATACTGGCAATGTTCCATTTCTTCTGAGAGCTGGTTACTTAGGTATATTCAATTTTTTAAGATGAATAATTATGTTTTGTGATATATGTGCGTTTCTGTGTGTATATTACAATTCACTAAAATTGTTTTAAGAAAATGTATTATAGTTCTTTTCCAGAAGGAGGCAAAATTGGATATTTTAAAGATCCTAGGGCCCTGGCTGGTGTGGCTCCGTGGTTGAGCACCAGCCTGTGAATCAAAAAGATCCTAGACATCTCACTAAAACTATGTGCAAACATAACATTGTCCAGTTATGCTGGTTCCCAGAAGGAAGGGGGTTGGGAGGCTAGGTGAAAAAGATAAAGGGATTAAAAAGTACAAATTGGCAGTTATTGTACAAAATAGTCATGGAGATGTAAATTACAGCACAAGGAATATAGTCAATAATATTGCGATAACTATATATGGTACCAGGTAGATACTGAAACTACCAGGGGAAACCCTTTGTAAAGTATATGATTGTCTAACCACTATGCTGTACACCTAAAACCAATACAAAATAATATTGAAAGTAAACTTGTTGGTAGTGAAAATGGCACCAAGTGTTAAACTGTTAGAGTCAGACTGGACCTTGGTTCAGCAACATTGGTACTTGGGTTGTGGCTAAGAAAGAATTCAGAATCAATACTCAAACTATAAGAGAAAGTTTATTTAGAAAGTTGTGGAGGTAGAAGAAGTGAGCCGTGGAAAAAGTGGGCTCAGGAAACAAGCTACAAGTTGTAAAAGAAGGGCCCTTGAAGCTTAGGAGAAAGAGAGAGGCAAGAAAAATGCTCCTGGGAAAAAGGGACAGAGAAAGGCATGGATGTGTTCCATTGAGAGAGCCACACTGGGTCCTCCAGCTTGATGGCATTTATCTGTAGATCTCAGGGGAAGACCCCAATTGAATATTCATCAGCTTTCCAGGAATGTTCTTTCAGGGTCATGGTCTCTACTGAGTGGCCATGCCAGGGCAGGGGGTCATTAGTCAACGCCGCTGGTCCTGGGGTCAGCTGAGGCATCATCTGTCTGCTTTTGCTGCTTTTCTGGGCCTGGAGCTGAAAGACAACTGAGGCCTAGATGTATTTGACACAGGTCAGAACCTCATTGGGTTGGGGGTTTAATGTTTAAGGACTATTCTCCAGCCCCCTTGTCTGTTCCCCTTCTGGGAGCTGTCTAACCCACCTGTCTGGCAACATGCCAGGGGAGGAAAGATCAGGGAGAGTTTGAGTTGCATGACCAGTGATAAGAAAGGTCAGGAGGTCTAAACCACATATATGATCAGCAATATGTAATGTCAGAGGGTTTTAAACACATGACCAGCAGTATGCTAGGGGAAGAAAGGTTACCCTGGGGCCAAGGTCATGTTTTCCCAGTTTTTCCCCTTGACAGACATCTGGGGCTTTTCACCCTGGTGACCTTCTGTACCTGGCCCATTGGCCTTGCTCTGCCCCTGTGTGTCGAACTGCGTACCACAAATTGTAATTGAAAAATACAAACAACCATTGTCTAATTCATCTATTTTCTCAGTAGGGAACTTAATTCATCCCACTACAACAGGCAAACAGGTAAAAGAAATAATAATAACAGTTTATACCTTAATGCTAATTAGTCCCAGATTTTCACATATAACATTAAATACCCCAAAAAGCATTTAAAGGCTAGCAAAAAAATATTTAAGGAACATACATTTATGGAAAAGAGTTATGCTATGAATGTAACTTATCTATGCATGTCTACTGGTGAGAAAATGGATAGCTCTTTCCTTCAAAGGCAACGAGGTTTTGCAAACAGGTGAAATGCTGGAGGAGAATGAGGACAGCCAAAAAAAAAAAAAAAGAGAGAGAGAGAGAGAGAGAGACCAGCAAGGGCACACCGGAGTATTAGTAGAAGGGTTTTCTTTGAAAAACTCCAGTGAAGCATGTGTATCAACACATGTATTAACATACAGTGTAGATAATTAAGGATATGGGGGGCTAAAAAAATTAATACTTCCCACCCGACCTTCTAAATTCATCTAACTGGGCTCATACAAATTAAGAGAGGTAGATTAGGAGGAGAAAAACAAATTTTTAATACATGTGCATGAGAAATTCACATAAGTATGAAAATTCCAAGACAGTGAGGCAAAATTGGGTATATATGACATGTTTGGACAAAGGAGAAAGGGGGACTTGGGGTTTCAGATTTCAGAAGTGAGAATGGCTGATTTACAGGTAGTCGCTGATGAAGAGCAAAACATGCGTGGCAGGGAAACCGTTACTAGGCGACCCAGAAGCAACAGGGCATGGGGTGGCAGGCTTGGCGTCTTCCTGACCTACGCTAGCGTGAATATTCTTGAGGTGATTAAGCCAAGGCTCCCTTCCTGAAACAGGTTTTTCTGTCTGAATCTCTTGGCTAGGAAAGGGGGGAGATCAAAGGTCCTCTCTGAGTCTTTCGTTTCTTAATAAACAAGTTAAAATCAGTACCCCAAAAGGCAGCTTTAGAGTAGCAAAACTTCAGTCCCCTTCAAGGGCATGGTATAGAAAGCAAAACACAATGTTGGGAAATAAAATTAATTTTTAACAAAAACATTGTTAAAATTAGTAAGAAACATGGCCAGTGGGAAATGTACGGGGAAGTACATGCATCAGAAGAGAGAAGGGAAAACAAAAACTCGGTGTCTATTTTCCTTCTCTCTTTCGCTTGTTTTCAACATCAGGAAACTCTCTCTACCCTCCTGAAAAATCCCCGAATTATAATCTTGGCTTCCTCAGTCTTGAAACAATGACTGATTTATTCAGCAAAGCTGAAAATTTCCTCTTCCCACGATCCAAGTAAGGAAGGAAGCAAAGTGAATTGGACATTGTTGAGCATAAGCAACCAGGGATCAGAAGTCTGTTTGCTTCACCAGGAAGCTACAGCTTCACACACTGCAGGGGATCACAGCATTGCAGGCCAAGGATTAACATGCCTCCTTCCCCACCTCCTGTACTGGTTTGATGAGGGGAGAAGAAGGAGGTAAGCAAGTGAGCAATAGAAGTCAAAAATGGAACAAGGGGAGGTGCTTGACCATAGAGGCCCCTCAGTCTAAGTAGGGGTGGACCCATCAGAGGCCCACCAAAGTTTGGAAAGTTGGTTATTTTTAAAAAGCTGCTGGTCCTTCCTAAGCAAGCCCAAGATAATTGAATCCCAGGGGAACAAAGAAGCGCACACACTCTCTCTCTCTCTGTGTCTCTGTCACTGATCCTCAGTGCCCCTCTGCATTCCCGCATTCTCCTTCCATAACCTTGTGGCCCCAGCAGCAGTGTGGATTCCAAATGCGGGCTCCAGGTGGGAGCCTGGATTACAGCAGCACAGCCTGGAACAGCACCAGGCTACCTGTATGGGGACTGAGACTGCTAGCAGCTACCTCCAGGCTCCGAAGGACTAAGCTTTAACACGGCACAGGATTTCTGGACACTGGCCTTTCTTTGGGCCTTGATGAAGATGAGACTCGACTCTGTGCAGAAGGACGGAGCTGAAGCCAGGACAGCCCTTTGTGTTCACTTCAACTTCAGCAAACCTTACCACAAGACCATACCTCCCATAACGGATCCCCGGAATGCTTTTAGGGACACCATGAAAGAGCTCTGTCTCTACAGCAACACAAGGAGTCTTTGATAGAAAGTAGATAAGGTTAGCCCCGGCTGGGTGGCTTAGTGGATTGAGCGCTAGCCTGCAAACAAAAGTCACGCCAGTTCAATTCCCAGTCCCAGTGCATTCCTGGGTTGCTGGCCTTGTCCCCAGTAGTGGGGGTGCTGGAGAGGCAACCACACATTGATGTTCTTTCCCGGCCTTTCCCTTTCTCTTAAAATAATAAAAAAAATTTTTTTTAAAGAAAGTAGACAAGGTTATTTGGCAACTTTTAAAGATATGCTTTCTGTCAGAGGTCGGAGCCAAGGGGATTTTCCTGCAGAAAGACAGTAGCAGGAAGCCTACAAGAGTAGAAAGAGTCCTGGAAACTTGGCCAAGAGCCCAGCCTTCAGGATGAACCAACCAGGGCACCTGACTTAAGACTCTGATAAGGTCAGTTGGTTCATCTACACCTCTGTTATCATTGAAGGGAGCCAGAGTTTTGCCACCCTGAAGCTGCCTTTTATGGATATCGATTTTAAGCTGTTTATCAAGAAAAAAGACTCAGAAGTAACCTTTTACCCCCTCTATGAGCTAATGGATTCAGATGGAAAAAAAAGGCCCACTCCAGGAAGGATATTTGAGGGTGTTTGCTAGCCTAATTTCAGTTAGGTGTGGTAAATAGGTTTGATTCAGGCAGAGGCCTGTTGATTGGATTCCTGCTGTGTCCCACTGTTTCTGAGCTGCCTAGCAAAAATTCCCATGCAATATATATTCTGCTCCTCTTTAGCTACCTATAAATCGCCCACTCTCAAGTCTGAAATCTAATGCCCCACTCACACTGTCTTTTCTCCTTTTGTGTAAAATGTCATATATACTTATGTTGTCCCACTGTCTTTGGAATTTTCATGCATATATGATTACCCATGCACATGTATTAAACTTTGATTTCTCCTGTTAATCTCTGCTAAATTTAATTATTAGCCCAGCAAGAAGAACTTAGAAGATGGGAGGAAAAATATTAATGATTTTAGTTCCCATATTACATAATGTAAAGTGATAATAACCAATAATGGTGCAATCTACAGCTTATAGTTATGGGAACTCAATAACATAATGGCTTTTAGAAGTGCTTCCTAAGCTGTAAAGCAAACAATGAAAAGTTCCTGTTACTATTATTATCAGTCAGTCAATATTAACAGATGGTGTATTTTCTCAGGCCAATTACATAGTGAAGGATTAAAAGAAATCTTAAATATAGTTACTAGGACATGCCCTGAGCTACACTTGTCCACTTTAGAATCAAACTATCAATAAGTGTCATTCTCCACCTATAGTGGAAACAGACTCATGGGTACAATTCAGAAGGCATCCTGTAATGGGGTGTGGGCTGGGAGGCCCCAGGGCCCACCAGAGGGGAGATTTGTAATGGGGTCCAGAACTTGGGGTGTCCAGAAATGTAGGATATCCTCCACAGGCCTGGCTGGGGCAAAGGAGACATGGAGCAGGGCCATGGAGAGTGATATTGCATATCAATAACAGCAGACTAGTTTTCCAGGCCACAGGGCCACGCCTGCTGGGACTAACTATGGCAGCCAAGAAAGGCTGAAAATACAGGTGTGCTAGCCAGTGTAGCCGATTGTGGGAGGAGCTGGAAATGGGGTTATGGAGGTGGTTCCAGGCTGGGGTTTAAACTAAAAGGGGGCCACTCTGTGGGACAGAGATTATGGGAGACAATGCAAGGACAAGGTGAGACCATGCGGAAGAGGGAACAAAAGGGATGAAAAGACTTTGCTAGTGGGCCATGAGGAGGTGCCACATGGTTTTGGATTAAGAACTGGAGATCATGGCGGCCACACAGCTGACGGTGCTGGGGACTGCGGGAGACCTGCCCAGTTGAGCACAGATTACTGGGAGGAACCAGGGGTCCAGCCAAGCTATGGACTTCTGTTTCTTTTTCCTGAGATACAGTACCCCCGACTGGCCTGGTTAGGCAAACAGGGGATGGGAGGAATTTGTGGGTGTTTTAAAGGGACTTTGAGATTTTTAACAGTGGCATTCTGCCATTACTCTAAACCTGTATAACTTTTGAATACATCATTCCTTTCCTTTTTACAGCACTGAGAGCCACAGTTCCTAATACCTGGTGATGATGGGCAAGACCAACCTAGAACAGAAAGGCCCTGGGGGAGAGGGACTTGTCTCCGTAACAGTATCTGGGCTCCCCCACCCGTCCATTTGGTAACAATCCAGTAGCCTCTGAGAGGGTGCATAGTTTTTGCCGCTCCAAAATACTCTTTTTGGAATACTGATCGTTTTAAGCTGGTTATTTTTAAAAAACAAAAGGCTCAAAAATAAAAAAAAACCTTTGAACCACCCCCTTACACGCCTAAAGAAATTCAGATAGAAAAACCTGTCAGGGGGGCTCAAGGAGGGAAGCTGTCACCGTAGCATCATAATCTGAACTAAGTGTGGCAGGCAGGGAAGAGTCTGCAAAATCTGTTTGACTCCCTTCTGGGTCCCATTGTTTCTGGGCCTCCTAGCATGAATTTGTCTACCAAATGTTTCTCCTTCTCATCCACCTGTGAACTACCTACTTTCCCTTTAATGTCTCAGCTTCCTGGCTTCCTCTGCTTAGTCCAGAATGGCATACAGGCCTCAACTGCCCAATTTGGCCTCAGGTCTCATATTTTTAGGGAATCATCAAAGGTAAATATGTAATAAATTTGGTTATTTTCTCCTGTTAATCTGTCTCATGCCAATTTGATTATTAGACCAGCCAGAAGAATCTAGAAGGATAGGAGGAGAACTCTTATCCCTCCCCTATCGTGGAATGAGGTGGGAGTGAGTATGGTGGCGATGGCAGGCTGTTGCAGGACCGGAACAGAGCCTGACACCAACATGGTGACCCCAGGTATGCAGAGAAAATGGCAGACATGAAGGACATCATTTTCTGGTCCAGTAGATTTTAATGAGTCACATATGTCATTTTAATTTCTAGTAGCCACATTAAATATAAAAAGATATAAAGAAACAAATAGAGCCCTGGCTGGTGTAGCTCAGTGGATTTAGCACAGGCCTGCAAACCAAAGGATCGAAGTTCAATTCCCAGTCAGGACACATGCCTGGGTTGCAGGCCAGTTCCCAGCAAGGGGTGAACGAGAAGCAACCATATATTGATATTCCTCTCCCTCTCTCCTTCCCTTTCCTTCTAAAGATAAATAAGTAAAATCTTTTTTAAAAAAGAGAAACAAGTAGAATTAATTTTGATAAAACATTTCATTTAATCCATTATATCCAAAGTATAATCACTTATGTGTAATCAGTATAAAAATATTAGTGATGTGTTTTATTTTTCTTAACACTTAATCTTCCAGATTTAATATGTATTTTGCACTTACAGCACATTCTATTTGGACTAGCCCCATTAAAAGTGATCAGTGGCCATATGTAGCTAGTGGCAAGTATAGACTCCAAAAACCTCTTTAGATGTTTTACTCTTTTTCATTTCCTAACCCCCAAACCAGGCTTGGATTTTTAGATCCAAATCTTCATCTTTAAAAAGTAGATTGTATGCCCAGTCCATTTTTTGTTTTGAAATCCTCCATTTGAAGGAGAAGAGTCTGCTTACGTAAATTTTGGCTCAAGCAGTGTTTACAGCGAGTGTTCTAGCTAAAAGCTACAATTATAGTTGAACAATCTCCACAGCTCCTCTCCACTGCTGACACTGTAACACATGCATTTGAAGCCGCAGAGTTGAAAAACCAGATCTTTTGAAGTGATAATGAAGTAATGATTAGAATTTCACACCTTCTAAAAATGAAACTAATCTTTACTGCTATTTAAACTTCTAGGTTCTCACTCAAAACCTCCCTAATTTTTTCGACAGAGAAAATGAGAACAATTTTTACCGTCAAAAAATTCTCCTGTCTTTTCTCTTATTTTCCTAAAAGAAATATACGGATAATGTAAATTTAGTATAATCACAACTAACAACCATTATATAATGAAAATTTGTTGGAACTGTTAAGGCTATAAGACATAATCTCAGAATCTCTTCCTTGTAAGGTTGGACACAGTCAACAGTAGTTTAAGGATTGAGGGGTGGAGATGGGAGGGGTCGGGGGTGGGCGGTGGGGGGGGTTGTGTATGGAGCGTGTGGTTCTCATCCTCATGTGGTCAGAAATAGAGCCCATGTCCTACAAGGCAAGTTCATGACACTACTCACCCTTCTAATTTCTCCTGCCTCAATTTCCAATTTTCCTGTGTTATCACACGCAGAATGTCTGGTGTTCCAGACACCAATTATCTTCTTCCTGAAGTTGATGATGCTAACTTGTTTTCCACTGGATGTTTTCTTTCCAGAGGTTATCGTGGCAATTTCAGCTGTGTGGCTAGGAGACCAGGTCGTTTCTTATTATCCCAGGCCTGCTTCTGTGTCAGTCTCTAACTCCTTCCTGAGCCTGCTCAGAGACAACTTCTCCCAAACTAAATAGGAAGCTCCAGTTCTGCTCACATCATCAACCAACACCTGAGTGGGGCAATCTATGTGCCCATGGATGGCATTATCCTGAGAAAGTGTCAGAATCTATGTTTATATTTAGTGTCTATCTTGACAAAAAAAAATCTTTTTCACTTTTGCAGAACAAACAGGATAGTTGTGATAGTTAATTTTCTGTCAACTTGAGTGGGCCACAGTGCTCAGATAGTTGGTCGAACATTTTCTGGACACTTCTGTGAGGGTGTTTTTTGATGAGATTTACATGTAAATTGTCAGACTTTGTGTGAAGCAAAACCCTTGACGGCTATGCAGCAGGAGAGGGCTGGGGTAGACATTACAGGAGACAACCACAGTGTTCAGAGCAGATCCTCACACTTTCCTAGGCTTGGTCAGAGAGAGCTAGCTAGCATCGTATTCTATTAAATCACCAATGAAACTTTGAAACAGTAAGCATCATTGTATAAGTCAGGATTCCCCATATACCAGAACCAATAGAGCGGGGGCAAGGCCCTTGGGCAGGGAAGAGAGAGCCAGCGATTGGTTTTAAGGAATTGGCTCACATGACTATGGGTTCTGGCAAGTCTAAAACCTGCAGGGCAGCCGGTGGCCTGGAGATCCTAGGAAGAGTCAATGTGCAGTTCAGGTCCAAAGGCTGTCTGCTGGTAGAATTCCTTCTTGTAGGGGGAGGTCAGTCATTATTCTATTAAGACTCTTAACTGATTGAATGAGGCTCCAATAATGGCCTGGCCCTGCTGCCTATCATGGGTCTTCCAGCACCTGTGTAAGGCTCCTGGACATTCTATGACACACCCAGCAAGTCCCTAATATTTTGTGATCATCCAAGGCTTGTTTGTTTTCACGCAGTCTGATGAGTCAAGTGGTTTCACCTACCATCACCTGCCAGTCTCAGCTTCAGCTCCTCTAAATAATGAAAGTTAACAACAGGGAGGCCAAAGTGGAGTGGGCTTGCATATAGAGTGTGTTGGCAGTGAGGGCCAGAGCAAAGAGGGTAAAACTGTTACCAGATGATGCTGAAAAAAGAGAAATACTGGCTGACTTCTAAAGCACTTCCTCTGTGCCAGCCACTGCATTATACTCACACACACTCACTGAATTCTCACATCTGCCCTGTGATGTGAGTGTGACTATTATCCACTTCTCACAGATCATAAAAGTGAGGCACACAGAGGTATAAGAACTTACCCAAAGTCACAAAGCTATGAAATGATGGGGCCAGGATTTGAACCTAGGCAGTCCAGTTTCCCCACACCCTTCGTTAACCCTTGTATTGTCCAGCAAAGAAAGTAGGTATATGCATAAGTAGGAAAGGATATTCTTTATGGGATTCTGCTGAAGACACACTGAACAATGCTGCATTCCTGAACTCCACATTTTTTCATGTGTTTTCATTATAACCATTCCTCCTCTTTTGATGCAGTTTAAAAAATTATGCTAATGTCTCCACTTAAGTCATTATTAACTTATTCTTCCCTCTTTCAGCCAAAGGGATAGTGTTGGCTTCATTATATCTTGATCTCAATAAGCAAGCTCATTTATAGATGCAGGGAACAGACTGGTGAAGAGTAGGCAAAATTGGTAAAGGGGTCAAATGTACAAACTTCTGGTCATAAAAGAAATAAACCATAGGGGTGTAAAGTACAGCATGCTGGCTATAGTTAATAATACTAGATTGCATATTTGAAAATTGTTAAGAGAGTAGACCTGAAAAGTTCCATCACAAGAAAAAAATTTGTAACTATGTATGGGGTTGGATGTTAACTAAATTTATTATGGTGACCATTTCACAATATATACCAATATTGAATTTTCATGTTGTACACCTGAAACTAGTGTATCGTTATATATCAGTTATACCTCAGTTTGTTTGTTTTTTTTTAAAAGCAAGCTTTTGTTATGGTCTTCTACCAGACTGCAGATGTACTTGACTAAGGAATGTGGAGTGGGGGTGCATAGCTTGCTTGCAGGTCTGTGGGTGCAGGAGCTATAAAAGGCAAAAATGGGGGAAATGCAAGCTGATGATGCTGATACATTTGTTACTTACAATCACTGAAATCTTACACAGTAAGCATTTTTTTTAGATCAGAGATAGTCATTTCTTATTTATCTATAGAAAAAGACATGCTGTTAAATTTTTTGTTTCCTTTGCCACCACTTGGTGGTTGCTAGGAGCCCAAGGTGAGAGTAGAAACTGGTTTTAGCTGTAAATAATTTCCTGATTATTCTTCATCTCGTCAGATAGGACTGACCACTCTCTGCTGTGTTCTTACCTAAGCTGGCAAAATTTCTATTGCAGGGCAAAGGTATAATGCCATGTTTAGTCTCTCTCAGAGTAAATTCCTTCAGAGAGAGAATTATAGCTTATTTTCTTTAAATTGCTGTGGTGGGAGGATCTAGCAAATAATAACACACAACTAATGTTCACGTGCTTACCCGTCAGCCCTGGGGCTGAGCACTGCTCACAGTCGCCTCACTTCACCTCCACAGAGGTCCTGTGTGGTGCACATCGTTCCATCTCCACTCACAGGTAATGCAGTGGAGGCACAGAGAAGGTAAGTAACTTCCCCGAGGTTACAGTTAACAGTGGTGGCCACATTAAACCCAGGTGGTCCAGCTCCAGAAGCTTCCTGCTTGGTTGCTGCACTATGCCGACTCTCCCGTAAAGTGCCTGCTGATGGACTGCCGAAAGGACAGGCTGTCTTGCTCACTCCTAACCACTAGCTAGGATTCTGCCACAAGATTAACACGCTTATCCACGATACATTTCCATGTAGGTAACATTTTTCTCTACATAATTTGGAATAGTGTCTTAGCCTGTTCTGGCTGCTCTAACAACACCATAGTCTGGGTAGCTTATAAACAGCAGAAACTTATTTCTTATAGTTCTGGAGGCTGGGAAGTCCAAGATCAAGGCACCTGCGGGTTCAGCGTCTGGTGAGGGCCCACTTTCTGGTTCACAGAGAGCCATCATGTTCTCATTGTGTCCTCACATGGTCAAGGGGCAAGGGCGCTCTCTGGGGTCTCTTTTATAAGGGCTTTAACCCCATTCTTGAGGGCTTCAGCCTCATGACCTAATCACCTCTCAAAGGCCCCAGCCACAAATACCATAACTGTGGGAATTAGGACTTATAGCAATTGTGGGAGACACATTCAGTCCATAGCAAGTAGTAAAAATTATCTTTTCATTTTGACTTCTAGTCTGAAAAAATCATATTATAAATTTTTCATTCACACACTTAATATATTTCAATTCTCTTTAGTGATAGCCTGGTGGCAAGCTATCATTAAAAGTTAACTTTAAGGCCCCGGCTGGCGTAGCTCAGTGGATTGAGCACGGGCTGCGAACCAAAGTGTCGCAGGTTCGATTCCTAGTCAGGGCACCTGCCTAGGTTGCAGGCCATGGCCCCCAGCAACTTCACATTGATGTTTCTCTCTCTCTCTCTTTCTCCCTCCCTTCCCTCTCTAAAAATAAATAAAAAAGTTAACTTTAATAAAGGACAACTTGAGGTAGTGGTCCTAAACTCAAATGCCTACAGGAACCAAGAAGGCAGCATAAATTAAGCAGCATGTGTGGTACTCAAGACAGTGGGCCTCTGGTTCAACTAGGGAAATGTGGGCTGTACAGAAAATTTTCATTTCTGTACAGTTAAATTTTCTGAGAAAATTTTACTGAATGTGGGATCTAAGCTAAAAGAACAACTATGGACTGAATTTACAAGTGACTACTGGATAGGAATTCCAGAAAGATCTACCTCCCCAGACCTGAATGTGTGTGCGTGTGTGTGTGTGTGTGTGTCTGTGTGTGTGTGTGCTTTTTGTCAAGGAAAAATGAAGACTCTCATTCCACCCTCTCCTGGGACAATGGAGGCATTTCCTGGGATGTAAAGCTGGATACTCGAGTCTTATCTTCCCTCTGGAGAAATTTATTTACAGCCCAAAGGGTAAGAGCTCAGGTTCTTTTTCTTTTTGCATCCGCCTGCAGATTACAGGCAGTATACGGATACAGATTTAGGTCTGTATACCTAAATGTTGAACGAAGATCAAGGTGGAGAGAATCCTTAAGCTGCAGCATGATGAACCCGTGCAGTTCTAGGTTCTCAAAGTAGGAGGACTCTGGGTCTGTAAAAAGCAGCAAGAGGGCCCTGGGCATGAGGGTGGTGAAGGAAAGCACTTAGACAAAGAGGAAGAAGCCCTGAGAGAGGAAGTGTGAGCTACTGAGGACAAACTGCCTGCTTCTCCACGTTGCTTAGTTCTTTTTTAGCAACAAGTTTCTGTAGACCAGTGTTTTATGTGATGTGGAGAGTGTTTTCTAAATGAACATGGTAGCAGTCTTTGATGAGACTGACCACACGTGGCTAGAAATGTACTAGGTGGGCTCCTTTAGTTGCAAGGACAGAGACACTCAGGTTACCTTCAGTGACAGGTGAGTCTGGTGAAGCTGTGGGGGAAAGTCAGAAGAGGAAAGAGTCACCTGTGAGCTGGTCCTCTGGGGCTGCAGTGAGGGAGCACCGTTCAGATTACACAAAGTGCTGCCAAGTTTCTGGCCACAGCTGCAGCTCCAAGACCTGGGCCACTTGTTTCCTCCTCAACAGGGTTCTTCTTTGCTTACTATCCTAGTGTTCTGCTTTCTGTCCTTGAGTTTGTTGTTTCTTCTTTTCTCTTTTCCCCCTTCCCCTCAGCCACCTTCCCTTCTTCCACTGTGGGGTTTGCATTCCAGCTCTCTGAAATTCTTTCTCCGAAAGAATTTAGTTACATTGGCCTGGCCCCAAGTGAGAAAAATTTCACCTCAGTTCATAGAAAAAGAAACTGTCTGTGGTTTGAACAATAAGACTCTATTTTTTGCTCCATAACAACAATCTAGCAGTAGGTCTTTGCAAACATTGGCTCAGCTGCTGGAGGCCAAAATCAACACCTCAGGTGTTGGAACCTCAGGTGTTGATTTCCATTTAGGTGTAAATTTCATTTAGCCGTTGATGTTTTTATCCTCAGTCGTGTTCCCTCCTGGTTGGTTGCAAGGCTACTGCTGCTGCAGATCCAGGCAGCATGTGTCTACATGGAAGGCAGGAAGATGTGAGAAAGGACAAGCGCAGCAAGCTCTCCTATTGTATCTGTTGCACGTGCAAGCATGCACGCAGGAAGACTCCTGTTTAGGTCTCATTCACTGGAACTGTGTCACATGACAATGCTTAACTGCCGTGAATATTGGGAAAGTGAGTGTTGAGCATTTAGAGCCTCTATAGTAAGAAGACCGCAAGGTGCAAAGATATTGATAAAGGTTATTAGTGGTCACCTAATGGAAAGTGTCTGTCACAGTCATTATCTTGCATATGGCATCTATCTTTGGCAGTGCTCAAAGATAAGCCATCTACTAGAAGACTTTTTGCAAAATATTGAACACTTATTCAATATTAATGGAACGATTAGACACTTGTCTGGGTGCAGTTGTTCTCTTTGGGTAATGCTGACCGTGGTATATCACAAATATATAATACTTACATATTTGTGAATGATAGCAAGTGCTGTCAAAAACAGAGCTAAGAAAGGGGCCGTGTGGAGGCATGGAGAGAGTGAGAGTGGGGGCCATAGAGACTGAGAGGGGAGTATTGGCTATCATTTAGAGAACATCAGAATTCAGAGCTACATGCCACAAACTTTTCAATCTGCCTCTTTTAAAGGGAAGCTGGCAGGCATTTCTGCTCTAGTGAAGAAGGAAAGGAAATGCATGGCGCCAGGAGACAAGCATATACAGTTTTGACTGCACTCCCAGTCCCGTTCCCATTCAAATAGTTGTCTTTTCGACTTCCTTCCTCCAGGCTGTGTTGAGTGTGGACTACAAACTGTAGCCTTGCTCCTGAGCAGCGCTTCAGTTTGCACTGCTCTGGAATTATCCACCCCTCAGCCTACACAGGCTTTTAAAAACTCGGCCAGAGGACAGAGTAGGACCAACTTATCCTGGGATATTCTTTAGCCATTAGGCACTGGGTTTTTACCAAGGAAATGGGCACTGCTCATTTGCCTTCTGTGTAGCTATATAAAATTTATATATTGAATTTTAGAATATATTTTACTGATCATCCTTCTACTTCTCTTACCAGCTTGTGACCCCCCCACCCCACCCCCACCCCTCAGCTTTATCCAGGCTAATTCTCCCTTATCTTTCACCTCATAATTGTAACTGCCTGAAGAAAGAACTTTCTTAAAACTTAGACTAAGCTAAGTCTCTGTTTATGCTCCTATAAATCCATTGCCCTCCTGATAATGATGACCACATCATTATCAATAATTTCAATAATTATTTGTGTAATAGTTTGATTAATGCTTGCTTAATCCCTCAGTAGACTGTAAGTTCCAGGAGGGCAGGGATTTATCTGTCTTGCCCGGGTCTATATCTCGGTGTGTAGCAATGTTGGACAAACACACAGTGGCACCCAATAATCTTTAGTGAATTAATGAATATCTTTAGTCTACAAGTGACTAGCACAGTGCCTCAAAAGGATAGTCTGCTGTGATAGATGCTGACTGTGAAGCTCTACCCAGATCCCCCTTCAGAAAAAGAAGGCTTAGCCTCTGAACCCCCCATCACTGGCAGAACCCCTCAGCTCTCAGCACTCTTTGGAGAACGATGCCTCAGTTAAAAAAAGGAAAATGGACAGCCCCAAATCACATCCACTCCCAGGAATGATTTGCATCCAATGTCTTGTCGATGCTGACTGTTGAAGGCCCCGCTAGTCATACCAACTCAAGATACCTCTGAAAGGTCATTGCAGGCCCATGGGCCTCTGCAACCTTTGTTGAGATGACAGTTCAGCTTCTGCCTCTGTCCAGGCCTGTCTCCTCCACCTCTTTCAAGAGGCTGTCCCGAAGAGCATACATGGGTGTGTCTTGTGTCCTAATCTGCCCCCAGACTCTGCTTCCTGGGTAACCCAACCTGTGGTGGCTACTACAAAAATGTTTACTAAACTGAACCGAGTATTATGTTCCATCCTACTCCATAAACTCCTAAACAGCAAAGATCAGTTCTTATTTATCCATGCATCCTTACGGTGACTAGAAGGTGCCTTTCCTATAGTGAGCACTATGGTGCCCCCAAAATTCACATGTTGAAATTCTAACTCTGAAAGGTGATGATATTAGGAGTTTGGGCCTTTGGGAGGTGCTTAAATCATGAGTGGGATTTAGTGTTCTCATAAAAGAGGTTCCAGAGAGATCCCTTCCTCTTCCATCATGTGATGTTACAACAAGAAGTCTGCTACCTAGAAGAGAGCTCTCAGCGGTCCATGACGGCACCCTGATCTCGGACTCCTAGCCTTCAAAACTGTGAGAAATAAAATTGTTTTTCCTAAGCTACCCAATCCATGACATATTGTTACAACGGCATGAATGTACTAAGATAGTGGCGCCATAAGCACATCAAACAAGATATTCCCCCAAATTTAGACTAGATGGAGCCAAAGTCTTCCTATTCAAAGTGTGGCCCTAGAACCAGTGACACTGACAACCCCAAGTATCTTGTTAGAAACGTAGTGTCTCAAGCCCCAACCTGAATCAGACCTATGGAATCCAAATCTGCATTTAACAAGACCCCCAGGTGGTTCACCTGTACATTGGAGTTGGAGAAGTACTAAGCTAAGGGATTTAATAGAAATAAAATGATCTAGCTAAAAATTCCTCTCAAGTTTGTGAAGTACTTTCATATCATTTTTCTCTCTAAAATGTTGTTTAATGCTGGTGTATCATGCATTCTTTCATTCAACAATTACTTATTGAGTGCCAACAGTTTCAGTCCTATGGAGCCTGAGAAGATAAATATCAATATGCATATTGTAGACTCTAGGGGAAGGTGCTAAGTGCCATGAAAGAATTAGTAAACCAGGATAAAAAGAAAGGAAGGTGGGCTGTAATTTCAAATTTTTGCCAAAGAGCGCGATAAGCAGAGACTTGAAGCAGGTGAGGAAGTTAGCTTTATGCACATCCACTATAGCTGGACTGGAATGGGCGAGGTGGGGAGTAATAGCATATGTGAACTCGGGCAGATCTCATGAGAAGCTACTGAATAAATGGCTATGTGATATTTAATTATCGCAAAGGTAATACAAGCTGTTTCCCGTCCCCCCCCCGCCCCCTCCCACCGCCCCAGGAATAATGTAGATTTTGGCCAAGCCAAATTGACGTGGGCTGTGGAAGTTCGCACAAAACATTTCACCAGTGAAGCTTCAGCTTCCTCAAATACAAATGCACGGATTAGAGAAGGCAGGTAAGCTTCTTCTGTTGTAAACTCTCAGGTTCCCAGATGCGTTGACAGCTAAATCGAACAGAGTACAGTGATTGTGGCTGGGTCGTGGCCTAGGGCAAAGTTCTGCAACCCAAGGATACTGGAAATAGGAAGTAGAATCTCAGGACGTGGTGCCAAGATGAAAAAAACGTTTGGACACACGTTCCGCACAAACCCGTCAACCCTGGAAGCTGGCCTCTCCTTGTTTTCTGGTTCTACCCTCCCGTCCACGACCCCTTCCAAGTCGGTGTCGCCCACCCCCCACCCTCGGCTCCGCTACTTCTCGCCTCGCCTCGCCTCGTCCCGCGGCCCCGCCCTGGCCCCGCCCCCCCTCTACAACTGGCCAGCGGGGTCTAGTCCCGCCTCCGGCTTCAATGTCCACTCCCAGGCTCCGAGGGGAGCTCTGGTCCTCGGCGGCGGAAGTGACGTGAGGCCCAGGCGGGAGGCCCGCGCCGGTGGACCGCAGCAGCCGCTCCGGGCGGCTCCCGGAGTCTCGGGAGCAGCATGGCTCTGCTTCTCCTCGTCCTCATCACTCAGGTCGCGAGCCCAGCTGAGATGAGCGCCGTGGATCGGAAGCTGTCCTCGGGTACTGTCTCGTGCGGCAGGGCCGCGGCTGGATGGGGGCGGGGAGCGGGGAGGGGAGAGAGGAAGCCGCCCTCGCCGGGAACCCCCGACCGGCGGAGCCGCACCCGCGCTGGCCGGGTTCGCGGACGCTTGGCGGCGTCGGGCCCTGTGGGGGCGGCAGCCGGGAAGGCGACTGCGGGTGTCCGCGGTTTCCACTCTTCAGTTCCCTCTCGGCTCTTCCCGTGGTTGCCGAAACAACACAACACGCCTCTCAGTTCTTCAGTTCTTTTCATTTATTTTTACACGTGTGGGTTTCTTGGTCAGCATTTGTAAACTGTGGCCACAGGTCTTGACTTAATACTACATTATTAGGGGGAACCCAGAATCCTTAGGGATAGGAGCGAAGTTGTTCTTTCCCAGCTGAAGGTTTAGTGGCTGTCACTGGCCATCCTTGTTTGCGAGTGGTGCAGGGAGTGGTGCAGGGCGAGCCGGACTTGTCAGGTGGTGAGTCTCTTCGCGTAGCTTAGTTCCTGAAAGCAGTTTATTTCTGCCTGCTTATTGAGATTTTCCAGGAAACAGATGCTGAGAATACGCTTTTCTTCTCTAATAAAATAAGTAAACCCTTCGGCAAGAGGGATAAACCTAAATTGTGAGAAACTCCGTTAGTCTTGAGTGTCTCCTCGGTGTCCCCACCTAGCACTCGCCCGCGAGGGGTCTGGGAGGCCCAGCCTCCATCATCCTTAGCAGACTGGGTCTGAGGCTCTGTATTAGGACTTACTCCTTGAGCGCCTTATTGGATGTGCCGCAACCATAGCCAGCTCTCTTTTGGCTTGTTGTTTAAGAGTCAAGCAAACACACAGGCATAGTCTTTGGGGAAACCAGATGTTGGGAATACAAAAATGGGAGTTGCTTAGTTTCTGCTTTCAAGGATCATGATTATTTAGCTAATGGTTAAGTGCTCGGCACTGTTGTTCTCACATCTCATTTTCAAGGCAACCCTGTAAAGAAGACGCTGTTGGTATCTCCATTGGAGACACCAAAAAGTCTACCCAACTTGTGGAGAAGTCACTGGTACGCAATGGGGAGCCTGGCAGTTGGGCTCCAGGCTCCAAGTTCTTACCTACTCTGCAAACTGCCATTGACAGATCAAGTTCATCATCCATAAGGGTAGCTGTAGTACATAAGAGCTTGCACATGTGGGTACCTGGCTCTGACCAGGGGAGTCAGAGAAGATGACCCCAGAGTTGGAACTGGAGGTTGCAGAGAGGCTTGTCGTGCAGAGAAGAGAGGTGTGAAACAGCATGTCGGATTAATGGAACATTAGGCATTTTATTGAAGAATATGTGTGTGAGGTAGGAACCAGTTAATGAAGTGCCTTGTCATGGTCACGTGTAACAACAAGGGGTAGAAACACAGCTTTGCCTGACTTAGGCAAAAAGAGGAATTGATCAGCTCAGAGGTGCTAAGCAAGAATTAAATAGAGAGGTAGAGATGCCAGCTGGGCCTCAGAAAGCCGAACCAGGGAGTCAAACTGCCAAGACTCTCCATTTCTTATTCCTGACTCACAGCATTGACAGCTTTGCCTGGTTGGCAGCAGTCGTGGATGTTGACAGCTTTGGGGTTTTGACATTTTGCAGTTTCTCCCATCCTAACAAAATCCCAAGCGAAGGCTATGATTTGCCCAGCTTGGGTGAGGTGCCAGCTTACTCGGGAAGTACATTGGTTCAGAGGATGGCAGTAGGGGAGTTTCTAGAAGAGAAGGAATGTTTCTGAAAGGAGTACAGGTGCTGAACTAACGAAAGAATATGCCCAGTATGCCTTGCTCAAGTCAGTGGGCAGCCGTTGGGTTATTTTAAGAGGAGAAATGATTTTGAGCAGGATTAGATATGCCACTTAGAAAAACCATGCATCTGGTAAAAGAGTTTGGGGGTAGAATCCAAGGAGTGAGTCCAGTTGGGTAGCTGCTTATGCGTGGGAGGAGTCGATTCGAGGTGGCAGTTGAAATGGAGAGGACAGTTGGATGAACATGTAGAAGAAGGCTGAGTCAGCAGGACTCAAGTGACTGGATGTGCAAAAGAGGAAGAGGATGACTCAAGTTCCTGGCAGAGTGTTAAACCAATTGTCAGGCTCTCCCTTCAGAGCACAGGGCCCTCCCGAGCCTGGTACCTCTCGGAAGCATAATTTCGACATTCTTGAAGCAGGCCCTGGGAGTAGAATTGCCTGCCCACCTGCCTTGAAAAGATCTGCTGTAGCCTTCTGTACGCCAGCATTTTGTAAACACAGCTGTTGGCAACACCCCTGGGTTTTTTTGTTTTTTTTTTTTAAAGATTTTATTTATTTATTTTTAGGGAGGGAAGGGGGGGAGAGAGAGACAGACAGACAGACAGACAGACATCAATGTGCGGTTGCTGGGGGTTATGGCCTGCAACCCAGGCATGTACCCTGAATGGGAATTGAACCTGGGACACTTTGGTTCCCAGCCCGCACTCAATCCACTGAGCTACGCCAGCCAGGGCACAACACCCCTGTTTTTCAATGCATTTCCAGTCCAGTCTCGTCTAGTTTATCCAGTGCATTTCTCTACATTCTTTTGTGTTCTCTCTACTTTTAAAGTTAGTTTAAAATGCAAAATCTTTAGAGTATAGGAGGAAACCCCACAGGGACCACCTGCTTCTGCCTCCGAGCTTCCCTGACTCCTCAGTACCTAGAGTTTATTAATACACACTCAGTGTGTTAACTCTTATTAGTGCCGAGTTTAACTGTGTTTGGAAGTTCGTCATAGACAAGGGAACCTGGTAGGAAGAGGGAAACAGGCAAGGGATGATAGCCAGAGTGCGAAAAATCCAAATGGTTGGGAATATATTACAGTTATGGTTTTTCGTTAATATTTCTTAAGTTCATTTGTAGGGAAAGTAAATCCATAAGTGCCATCTAATAACTAGTAGTACTTCACTTTTCAGACACTTTCACATACTAAGTAGTGCGTATATTTCAGGTGAATCAGTGCCTCCTAGTGGCTAACTTTTTCCCGTTTGCTCTCCCACTCCGAGCGTTACCTGCAGCACACGCTGCACTGGAGCACAGATGTGGGAGCACAGATGTGGGACTCTTAACTCGCCTTCCCTGCTTCTTCAGCTGCGCCTCCACCCAGTCTCTGACTGGAGGACCATGCTCTGCCTGTGATTGAATTTTCCATTACTTTCTCTAGGTTCTGTTTTCATTTATTGCAGAGATTCAGGATAGTTAAGATATTACATTTTAATTATATTTAATGAGCAAGTATTAATAATAATTTTCTTTCTCATTTTATTCTGATTCATGATTCATATGGACTTTGCAATTTCCACATTTCTGTTCTATATAAATAAATACCTAAAGAATTGAAGAGAAAAATAACCCATTTAAAGAGCTATCTTATAAATTTGGCAGCACACAGCAATAATGCAGTTGTGGTATGAACCAGAATTAAATGAATTTCTGACAGGAAGAAATTAGTTTACTCATTATTTCCTTACTAAGGAACTGTCCACTCTAAATGTGCGGTCTAAAGAAATGATTTACTTTAATGCACTGTTCAGATTTCACAGTGGCCATCATTTAATTCAGATAGTACAATAAATTGGGCAAAATTACTTGAAGCAGGTGCTTGTGAAGTCATCAGAAAACAACCATCTCCAATTCCTGTTTATATATGGAGGTTATTTTCCCCTTATTTTAGTAAACTATCGTAAAAATAACACTTAAGCAGCTTTTTTTCACTTCTCTTTCCAATAGCAGATATATTTTAATATAATGTTTTAAAATTATATTTTATTGATTATGCTATTACAGTTGTCCTGATTTTTCCCCTTTTTCCCCCCTCCCTCAAGCAGTCCCCCCACCGTTGTCCATGGGTTATGGTATAAGTTCTTGGCTACTCCATTGCCTGTACTGTACTTTATATCCCCACGGCTGTTCTGTAACTACCTGTTTATACTTCTTAATCCCCTCACCTCTTCACTCATTCCCCACACTCCCCTCCCATCTGGCAACCATCAAAATAGTCTCTGTATCCATGACTCTATCTTTGTTCTTCTAGTTTGCTTACTTTGTTTTTTAGATTCAGTTGTTGCTAGATTTGTATTTATTGCTATTTTGTTCACAGTTTTGATCTTTTTCTTTTCTTAATTAAAAAAAAATCAATGAAAGTTTACATATTGTCAAGGCTTTAGATAACTTTTCTAAGTCTTTGTTTTGTCATTGGTAAAAAGCATGTATTGTAATATTTCCCTCATAGGGCGGCTGTGTGCTTAACTAAGATGACGCATAAAAGCGCTGAGCACTTCCCTTGTCACGTAGGAACTTTCAGTAATGTGTGTCATTATTTTCACAAATACATTTTAAAATATTAAATTATTTAGATATATCGGAGAAATTATGCTGAAAAGAAATCTCATCCACACCAATAGGAGAAATTTAAAATAGGCTCAGCAGCTAACTTGTTCTTCTTGCTTTTCCTTCCATAGACTACAAAGGCCTATTTTATTTTTTCAGTTCCTAAATTATTTCTCAACTTCGAATGACTTAGTCCAAATTACTCTTGAGAAATGACTCCTGCCAGAGACCAGGGTGTGTCACTTCCAGTTAGAATTCATTGACAAGCCAAGCAAACCCAAGCAGATGAAGTCGAACAAACAGGCCAGAGTAAAACCCTGTGCTGCCAGGTCAGAGAGTGGGTGAGCAGGTGTTGACTGGGTAAGCCTCACTTGGCGGGGGTTTGAGTGAAAGGCCTGGGGGTTTTAGTTAATTACAAGTTCAGTATAACCCACTAACTCACATGCCCATCTCTTTAAAAAAAAAAAGAGAGAGAGAGAGAGGAAAGAAAGTATTTCATTCACATCTGTTGCATCACATCTGGGCTCAAGATTTTAAAAGATAGAATGAGTGATAAAACCAGAATAGGTCCCCAGACAGACAGGAGTAAGAGAAGGCTGCAGGGATACTGTGGCTCTTGGCCCAGCTGAGGAACTATTATGTAGAAGGTGAAGTAGACTTGAAGGATTTTAGGTGTCCTCACTCGGAACCTTAGTTCTGAAACTTCTGCAGGTACAAGAAAGCAATATGGGGATGTAATGTACAACACGACGACTGTAGCTAACGCTGCTATGTGGTGTATTAAACATTTGTTAAGAAAGAGAATAGATCCCAGAAGTTCTCACCACAAGGAAAACAACGTTTGTTTTTTCTTCTCCTTCTTGTAGCTCTGTGAGATAATGGATGTTAACTGAACTTACTGTGGTTATCGTTTTGCCGTGTATTTAAGTCAAGTCATGCTCTCTGTCTTAAACAATGCCATATGTCCATATATCTCAAGAAAACAGAAAGGAAAAAAATTAAAAAAGAGAAGGAGTTGGGAAGCATAAAGAAAAATAGCCATTTTACAAACATTATAAAACTATTCAGGAGGTAGACTGTGAAAAATATATATTCTGAAAAACGTGCAATAGTCTTGATTTGATATTTTTCACTTTTTTTCATCTGGATTTCTCATGCCATTTCTCAGTTTGCACTGTAAGAAGAAATCTTTGTGAAAATACGTATGACCCTGCATCTTCAACTTGGAGTTGTTAGATTTTTTTATCTGAGAGTTACTCATTCAGGAAAGGGTCTGGATGCTTTAACTTGGAGTGTTTATTTTTGAGGTGTGACGTCAGGTGAAATCAAGTCCACAAAAACAATTTACTCACCAGCCTTTATTCTGGCCCTTTCACTTCTCTTTACTGCTCAGTTTGTCCTTCCCATGGAAAGGCAGGTAAACAGATTGTGGAATGTCGTACTTCGTCTACAGAGTATGAGGAGGGACCCAAAAAAACCTCCTAATTTATTTATAAAAAGTTGTGTACTTATTTGTACACATTCAAACTTCAGTCACCTTCAAAGCACTCTCCATTTGGTACAATGCATCTATTAAGACTTTTTTCCACTGCTGAAAATAGTTCTTGAACTTGTGTATTTTAATGCCTTTCAGTGCTTCTACTATTTTTTGTTTCACCTCTTCCACATCAGCAAAATGTGTCCCCTTGAGGACTTTTTTCATCTGGGGAAACAAAAAAGTCATTCCAGGAGAGATGGGGAAGATCAGGTGAATAGGAAGGGTGGGGTACTGGGGTCATGCCATTTTTGGTCAAAAACTGCTGAACACTCAGCACAGTGTGGGCAGGTGCACTTGTAAATCACCTATCATGAAATGGGCAAACGTGTTGAAAGAGTCTTCAAAATAAAGTTACTTAAGCTGAGCACAGCCTCTCACAACTCCAGCTGGTGCACTGATACAGATGGGCTCCTAGAACACTCACCTAGTGGGGGAAGCCTGTACTACAAGGGGCACGCCCTCCAGATTATAATTCTGGTTTTTTGGAGTCCCCCCCCCCTTGTATATGTGTGAAGTTGACACCTTACCTGACAGATGAGGAAATCTGAAATAACTAGTAGTATAGCAGAAAAGAACACAGATTTCTTAATGCCTCACCAGGGAGTATTTTTCTTATTAGAACCAGTCCACTTGATAGAAACCTGAGTAATCATCATTATCATCTGGGGTGCTTTAAAAAGTATGCTTGTAGCTCTCAGAATTTCTGAGGAGTATGATAAGTTATGTTAGGAAGCCACTGCACCTTGGCCACATTGCCATTCATTTTTTTACTTTGATTATAAGTAAATCATATTTAGTACAGTTTTCCATTTTGTATCATGTTATCAGCTGTATCTAATATCTTCATGTTTATTCCTATCCAAAGGAAGGAAGGGAGGAGAAGCAGAGGGAAAGGAGGAAGGGAGGAGATGTGTGTATGTATGCATTTTTCCTAGGATTGGTGGACAATAGCCTTTTACACTGACCAGGGGAAAATGGCTACTTTTAATAACCAGATTACAGTTTTGGTAATGTCTGATGAAAAGATGTTCAAGTGACTTAATATGGCTCACATCTTACTAACCTAAGTTTTCTGAAATTGTTTAAAAGAGCATAGGCAATAAGAAACACTGGATTTGTTTTATTAAAAGCCCTGTGCACCCAGAGAGCAAAATGTTGATGCAGTCGGAATGGTCAGTGTCTCCGTCAGTCAGTCTTGAGGTGTCCGTCCCTGTGTTGTAGGCAAGGTGCTGAGGGTGTTTGATGGATCTGGGTGTAGGGCTTGAGAGTGGAGGTGGCGGTGGTGTTTTAGAGTGAAATTGACCATCCATCCCTGGTGTAGCCAGTTCTTCTCTAGACATTGAATATAATCTGTGGTATCATATATAGGAGATTCTAGTGATTAAGTGGATTATTATTACAATAGGCAGTGCATTTCTACATGAACAATGGTGTGGGGATTGCCTGAGGGAGTTGGGGGTGTTGGGTGCAGGGGGGGAAAGAGGAGGAAATTGGGACAACTGCAATAATAGCATAGTCAATAAAATATAAAAAAAGGAAAAACAACTTCTCTATGGACTTGCCAAAAAAAAAACAAATAAACTCCTAAAACATAGGAATTTATTACTTCACATTATATTTGTGTTTCTCTTATACTACAGTACTGCTTCAGTACTTTAAAATGACTCAGAACTTTTCTATACCTTTTTCAAAAAAAATTAGAAATCTCCCAATTTAAATACCTTTATTATTCTGATGAACTGTACTTTTTAAAAAAAAACATATTTTTGTGTTTGGTTAACATGGCTTCTTATAAGGTTTGCTAATGTTAATTTCTGACTATTGTGTATTTAACTTTTTGAATCTCTTACAGTGCCTGTGCCAACCAATGTTACTATCGAGGCCTATAACTTAAATGCTTTCGTACACTGGGATTACCCAGTCATGAGGCAGACACCAGTTTTTATTGTAGAGGTTAAAACCTACGGGTGAGTATTACTCTCTTATGCTTTTCATTCTGTTTCTGTGTAGGTCCTGGCACATTCCGTAACTCTCTGTGCTCCCTTCCAGCATCCTTCCTTCTCTTGGGGCAAACTTCCTGAACTGCTTGTAGATTTCCGGAAGTGCTCAGTAAGGACACAGATCAGTTCTTTTCAGAGTGCTTCCTGACCCTTAGTTCTTGCTGTCAGAATTGAAGTAGACAAGTATTACTAACTCCCCAGATTTTAAGGTACAATAAATAAAGCTTAGAGTTCTGTATTAAAAGTAATGTCATCTTACTTCTTATGTAGTATATATACTTACTGTTGAGTAAAAAGATAAACATTTCAAAAAAAAATTTTGACAAGTGTCGGGAGTCTTCGTGATGTGTTGGGTTCTGTAATTAAGTAACGATGTATGTTCGTGGAAACTACAGTTTAAAGAGCAGACTTTTTTTTAATCCTCACCCAAGGACATTTTTTCCTTTGCTATTAGAGAAAGAGAGAGGGGAATATTGACGTGAGAGAGAAACATTGGCCGCCCTCTCGTGTGCACCCTGACCGGGGGCCAAACCCACAACCTCGGTAGTGCTCTGATCGGGAATTGAACCTTTGACCTTTTGGTTTATGGGACAAAGCTCCAACCATATCACACCAGACAGAACTAGAGAACACATTTTCTAAAATTACATGTGGAATGTGGTTGTACAGATCTTGTAATTTGAATTGAGCTTCTTTATTGTAAAGAAATTGTAGTACTTCTACTAAAGAAGTACTACTGAAGTACTTTATTTAGTAGTACTAAAGAAACTTGTGGTACTTCTAAGCAAAGAATAAGGGTTTCCTTCCTACTCTGTCCAGCTTCTCCATCCTATTCTTATTTAGCTCTTTCTACCAGCTCTGTGCCGTGAATAAAAAGCAAAGCATAGACAGAGATGTGTTTCTTTATGTTTGTGTTCCTTTATTCCCCTTCATTTTAGGCAGGGAGCATGGAGTGCCGCTTGCAGTACCTCTGATCATCAATGCAACATCTTTCACCTGATTGGTGACCCAATAAATTCTGTCTGGGCCAGAGTTAAAGCCAGGGTTGGACAAGAAGAATCGGCCTTTGCAGAGTCAAAAGAATTTATTTTGTGCAGACAATGTGAGTAGAATGTATACACGTCTACATTTTAAATTCGAGAGTACTTACACGTGTCTTCTATATATATTTGCTTTTATTAGCAATTGCTAAAAATTATTATAATGTCCAAGAAACATTTGGAGCAATTTAGGGAGTCCGCATTTTCCTCTTGTGTCAAGCCTCCAAAATAGGGCTGAGGTGCCCATCTCTTTGCCCCTACTAAACGATTACATTTCCACTCCACACAAATATGCGGATCGGTGCTGTCACACCAGCCTCTGCACTGCCCTTCCCTCCCTGTCCCCGTCACTCCTTTCTAAATTATATTCCCTGAGGACTTCGGCAGCTGCTCTTATCTTTCCTCTCTACCTTAAATCCTCAGGGCCTGTGGGGATTTTACTACCAACTTCATACACTCAAAAAGTATCAGAATTCTGTAATCTCTTCAATCCCAGTAATTTGAAGCTCTTCATGTGTCCAGCATCCCATTGCCATAGTACATCCAATCTTTATCATCACTTCAAGCTCCAGAGTCTTCAGTGCCAGTCCTCTTTTCTGACTAACATCCTACCTCGTAGCTCGTAAATATGCCCTCATGCCTGGGTAAAAGAAGCCTTTCGTCGCCTGCCTCCTCCCCCCAGGCTTCTCGACTCTCAGAGCCGTGCGCTCCAGCATCACTGCCTGCCTTGTTCTGCTTCATGCTTCGTCACTTCGACCACCACCTCCTTCTGCTCCTGCTTTTCGGACTGTGCCAACTTGGTCTCTTCCACCGCCCTTTCTATACTTGCCCTCGAAATAGTTTATTCCCCAAGGTCACACTTTTATCATCTGTTAACTATACCCTTTGCATGCCATGCTTTCCCCACATAGATTTGTTAAGGACATAGTCTGTGCCAGAATATAAAATAGGCCCTGAGGACACATTAGTGAGTAAAAACAGACTTTTCTGGCACATAGTAGGTGTACAGTAAATATATAAAGAACAGGTAAATGGTTTACCAACAAAGTCCCAAAGACACATGATAAATATTTGTTGAATGAGTGAATATCTAATTCTGATTTTCACAATATAAAATTGAATGGATTCAGCGAACTTTTACACAGCCTTCATGCCAGACATTCATAGGGGCTGGAGATAAAAAGCGTTTCTTTGAGGGTTTAAAGATAACTAAAATGCCTTTTCAGACATGTTTCTTAGAAAACCATTTTTAAAAAAGCTACAGAACCACAATGAAGGAAAAATAATTTAATAGAGTTTCTAGTGTGTCAGGGTTTTGTTTTGTTTTTTTTTTAACCAAGATTCATGACCAGCTGTCTTTCTGTAGGATTCAAAGTGAATTTAAACTGTTAAAGAGGAGTTTATATTAGATAAGAATACTTTTTGACTGAGAAGACATAGTAAACATTTCTTTATTAAGGGTATTTAGACTATCTTCCAGATCTCCTTTGAATGGTTTAAATGCGGTGCTGCTTTAGAACAGCAACCACAGGAGTGGGTTGATTGATTTTGGTAATCTTATAAAATGTACTATAAAGTTTCAGGGCCAACTAATTCTCCTTCTTTTTTGTCTCCTCCCACCCCTACCAGGGAAAGTTGGACCACCTAAACTGAGCATCAGAAAAACGGAAGACCAAATCATTGTTGATATATTTCACCCTTTAGCTAGTGTGCATGAACAAGACCTGGAAGAAATATACGATGGAGGGCGTTGTGACATATTCACGTACAATGTGTATGTGAAAGTGAATGGAACTCTGGTATGTGTTTGCATTTCATCTTTTTCACAATGGAGATGTTTCTCTCATTAGCATAAGTTGTTTATGTAGTGTAAGAAAGTCAAATGCTTATGAATAGTTAGGCAAGACTTACAGTTCCGAGGTTTCAGTAAGAAAAATGAAATGATGTATATAAATGCTGTTGAATGGAATTGGTGGTGTAGCTAGTCACTAACACTGCCCAGGTGAACACCTTTAAGTGGTTTTTTGTTTGTTTTGTTTGTTTGCCTTGTATAACAGCATAGCCCTAATCTAGGATATTAACCTGGATATTTTCATTTCTTAACTGGTAGGCTGAGGATAATTTTAATCTTCCTCATTGGTAGTAATATAAAATCACATGTAGCTCTAATTGGAGTCAGTGTTTTTGAGAGGAAAAGCTAACGGTAGTGCTGTGGGGATATCATTACATCCTGTCACTGGTTATGCAGACCACACTTTTATTAGAATCATTCTGTCCCATCCGTTTGCCATGGTGCTGCCTTTCCTTTATCTAACAACACGTGCCAGGCGTGTGCTCTGTGCATTCTGGGCACCAGGAGAGAGCAGTGAAGGATACAAACAAAACTCCAATGATAAGTGCTATGGAGGAAAAATGCAGGGAAGAGAGTTGGGCAGTGGGGTTAGGGGCACGGTGATTCTCTGTAGGGCGGCAGAGCAGACCGCCCCTGCTGGACGAGGCATTGCTGGAGCAAGGGCTGGCAGAGGTGAGGGGTGAGCTCCCTGGAGGATGAGGAGGAGGGCGTTTCAGGCAAAGGGCGTGGCAAAGGGGCACTGGGCACGTGAAGGGGAGCAGGTGCGCTCAGAGAGGTCAGTGGGGGCCACATCTCTCCGGGCACTGGAAGGATTTTACTTTTACTCTAAGTGAGATGTTGCTTTGCACCTCTGGAAAAATCTAAGCAGAAGAGTGACATCTGATTTAGGTTTTAAAACATCTCTTGGATTGCTAGCAGAGTTGTTCCTAAAGTGAATATCTAGCCACATTACATCGCTGCTTAAAACCCTTTCCCAAATCACCATCAGCTACAAAATGATACCCGAATTCTCCTTCCTGGTATGGCCTGCAGGGCCTTCATGATTTGGCCTCTTGCATCCTTTCCAGCAACCCTGGCTCCCCATTTCTTCTGGTTTTTATTTTCATTCATGCTTGGGTGAACCACTTGCTGCTCTTAGTTCCCTGTAAGTAGCATGTTCTCAGGTGGAATGTCCTTCCCACCTTCTTTGGCAGATGTTCACCCATTCAGTATTCACTGGAGTATCACCTTCCCTTTGACTTCCTTTCGATACAGTGCACTCTTTCCTTTCCTGTGGTCTGGTTATGCCTAGTTCCATACAGTTGCCCTCTTGCAGTACGCAGTACTCTTTTACATTTCTTCCTTATCTCTTCTGCCCCGTATAGTAAGTTATTTGAGGTCAGGCCCTAGCACAGGTGACCCACACACTTTGGCTGGGTGGATGAGGGTCAGCTCCCAGAGATTGCTTCTACCCCTTCTTCATAGTACTGCTGTGGGATTCTATAGCCTTTGCATAATACCTTTGTTAGTCTTCCTATAAGATGCTTTTATCTCTCACCAGCTGAGTTCTCAGCATTGTAGAAATAGGACTAATGAATATTTGTTGATTTAACTAACGGCAAACATTCCTGCTATTTGTGTTTAACATTTATAATCCCTCTAAAGAACATTTCAGTGGACTCATAGCAGCATGTTATGTTGAAGTAACAAACTGACTTACTATTGGATACCAGCACTGCTTTCAGACTCGCTCAACATTCGTCACACGGGTTTTTTTTCCCTGTGTTTGGGCAGCGTGAATATGGGGACTGTTTCTTCCAGCCTGAAAGGAGCCGTGTGTTTTCATTGTTTCCTTTTTCCACACAGCTCATCCTGAAGGAAGATGACTGCAACGTGACTTGGTGCCAGTTAACTGTGCCAGTTTCCTCACTCACTCCCGAGTACTGCATTTCAGCAGAAGGGATCTCCGACTTGGAGCTGTGGCCCCTTAAAACTGAAAAGTCTGAAGAACTTTGTTCCTCCATTATTGGTCATAAGAACGTAAAAAGTAAGTTCTTACCATTTTTGCCTAAATATAGGGAGTGATAACTAACATAAGATAGTGTGAAAAAAGGAAATTTTCAATTTCAGTAGTCTCTGCCTTTCTTATTGCTTTTAGAGAGAGGGGAAGGGAGTGAGAGAGAGAGATGCACCAGTGTGAGAGAGAAACATGAATTGGTTGCTTCCTATATGTGCCTCCACCAGAGGTCAAACCTGCAACCTAGATAGACACCCTGACCGGGACTTGAACACACAACATTTTGGTGTACGGAGAGATGCTCCAGCCAACTGAGCTACCCAGCCAGGGCATAATCTCTGCTCTTTTAAAAGTAGTTGCATTCCTCAGAGAAGTTCAAAATTGTAAATAAGGCTATTTGTCAGTTGTTAAAAGATATAAAACAACCAGTTTAGAAAGCCATGTGATAACCTTTTCATGCAAGAAAGATAAAGTAATAAACACATAAAACTGTGCATAAATGTCTGCATTTCAGGATTATGCATATAAGTCAATTTATTCAGTATATCAAGATCATATATATTCAAGATATACTGTATATTCATGTATGTTCTATATGAGCACAGTAAGTTTAAAAACTGTGTAGTGGGAATGTTGATGGTTTAAAATTTTGTGACATGTGAACTGCAGGAGTACTGGAAATTAATATTAAAAAATAAATATAGCCCTGACTGATGTGGCTCAGTGGGTTGGGCATTATCCCGAAAACTGAAGAGTCACCAGTTTGATTCCCTGTCGGGGCACCTGCCTGGGGACGTGTGAGAGGCACCGGATTACATGTTTCTCTCCCGTATCGATGTTTCTCTCCCTTTCTCCCCGCTTCCTCTCTTCAAAAAAGTGAATAAAATCTTAAAGAAAAGTAAGTATAGATCCATTTAAATAATGGATTGTGGGTCATTTTTATAACATTTTAAAATAATTATTTCATCCTTTTGTTGCATGTGGTGGATGTACATAATAACAGGACTTTGGAGCTGTCATTCTCAACTGGCAGGTGCCATGACAAAAATTGGAGCCTTTTTTGACATTTTGAAACTTAAGTATTCATTATAGGTAGTTTATAAACTATAGGTAGTTTATAAAATGTAAAAAGCCAGAAGAAAACAAAATTACCTATAGTTCTACCATCAAAACAAATACTTAGTTCTCATAGTTCAGTGGGTTTTTCCCATCCTATTTTTCTCTATATAACCATGATGATATCATGTAGTATATACAATTTGGTATACTAATTTAAGCATACATTATAAATATTTTTCCATATTTCACATACTTTATTAATATTATTTTCCAATGTATGTAGATTATTTCATTAGATTGTATTCTACTTAATGTTCCCCAATTTATAGACTTTTAGATGATTTATACATTTTTCTCTATAATCATGTTTTGATGACTTTGTGTATGTATCTTTTTTCAATTGTTAGGATATTTTTAGAATATATTTTCTAGGTTAAAAATGTACAAAAGATTTTATGATACAAATATCCTTTTAAGAATGACAATCTAGGCTGAAGAATCAGACCAAACACTTAAAATGTAGTACTAATAATAACTTGAAGGCCTTTATACGAGGGTTTTAAATGGGTGAATTAAAATAATGCAGAACATTTTATGCCAATTTCCCCAATGCTATTTTAAAATATTAAATCTAATATACAAAATTTGAAAAGAATGCAAATGACCCAGACTTAACTAAGAAAAAAAACGCCTAAATGATAAACCGGTCGATACTGCAGCCACACGGTGGCACCGCTGTGGCTCGCCCCTGCCTGCCTGTCAGTGCTCCCAAGACTGGTGCTAGGTTCGTTATGTAGTTACTTTTTATCTTTTTACTGCCATAATACTTTCATTGTCCTCACGTCCTGTAACAGGTGTGCTACAAGCATTCATTTAGTAGGGACTTCCAGAATTACTATTCCAAAGAAGTGACTTTGGAGTAGAAATTAAAGGTAATGAAAAGCCGTGAAAGAGGCCAGCCACCCCCATGACATGTAGATATGTTAATCTGTGGGGGGGAAATGCCGAAAGGAAAGGCGGCCTTAGAGAGAAATACAGAGCAGTGGCTACAAACGCACGGGCTCCGAAACGAGCCTTCTGAAGGAAGCGTGTGGGGGGACTGGGCTCCCGTGCAGCTTTCCTGCCTGTGTGCGTGCATGCGCCTGTGCATCTTCATGTTTGCAGCCTTCAGTGTAAAATGCAGCTAATTCCGTGGAGTGGGACTGGATCATTTTAAGAGTTACAGACATTTTATAGAATGATATTTTAATGATTATAGAAATATATTTTTAAAATTATTTTTTTTGCCTCTTTGAGATGAAAACGTAACTTGGAAACCTACATTGGCACTGCAAGGAAATTGTGACGAAAAAAGCTATTTTGGCCACGTTGTGCCATGACAGCGTGGTCACAGAAAGTCTGGGGTTGTGGAGCTGGGAAGATGTCGCTGTCGAGGACGGGGACGCAACCTTTTACTCGTCTGTCCTCTGACCGTGGTGCCAGTGCTCCGCACCACTCTGACCATGCTCCCCGCCGCTGCCTCTGCAGAGTCGCTCGAACACTTTAGAATTACTTGATTATAGCAGTAGTCCATTTTCATCCCAATGTGTGGGGGTTTCCCTCTTTTTTTTTTTTTCTTTTTTCAGATTCTGTCTGGATTCCAATTGTCGCTGCTGTCCTAATCTTTCTGGTACTTACCCTGGTAATTGTGTGTTGTAACATCAAGAAAATTAATCCATTTAAGAGAAAAAGCATCATGTTGCCCAAGTCCTTGGTAATGTATTTAAGTATTTTTCTTTAATTATATATACTAAAACGTTGATTTGAACATTTTTGATAGTTTCTTAAAATTTTTTAGAAGTGATGTTTAGCAGCATGTCACCTATGGAAAGTTACTTAAAACTACCACACATTCAAAACCACATACTTGTCACCACACACTAGGTACCTTTTTATGCGTGTGGCAGAAGTACAGTTAGACAAGTCTGTTTAAGGAACTTAAAGTCTGGTGGGAGAAGTATTCAGTGGGCGTGCAGAGTGATAGGTTCAACAAAGGAATTGTATACGCGCCAGTGAGGACTGTGTCCAGAGGCTGTGCCGCGCAGTGCTGAGGGACGGGGAGGGGTTTATCCAGGTACCAGGGGGCAGTATGTGCTAAGGTCCAGCATCAGGAAAGCATGGCCTTCGAAAACCTGCAAATACAGAAACATTCCACTGTGGCTGGAGTGTAGAAAGCAATATGGTCAAAAGTGAGGTTAAAATGGAAGTTTGACATTCTAATATCTAACATCTAACATTTAAAATCCTTTGTATGATGAAAAGGACATTTAAACACTAATAATTATAGCTTTCTGAATCAAGTATGACAGGAATAATATCTGTGACATTCAAAGGGCACATATAAATTTATTATGAACACATTACACTTAAATAAAGTAGACAAGAACTATCAACAAGTAATAGACAATTCACATGTATAATAGTCATTCTTCCTAGTAATTAAGCACACGGCCATCTCGTATCACGCCATTTTACACCCACTGGAGAAGGAAAAATGAACCTGAATACCCAGGAGCAGCAGTAGTTGTACAGCTGGTGTATGATGCTAAAAAGTCGCATAGCCCTGGGGGAAGATAAGCGTACAATGGATATATAGCATTGTAGCTCCATAGACATGCCACACCTTTGGACTCAGCAATTCCACTCTTAAGAATTTTTTCTGAAAGATAATTTTATAAATAAAAACGTGTAAGAATATTTATTTCAACATGTTCTTAAATAGTAAAATTTGTTAACACTTTAACATCTGTTAGATAATCACCAATGTAAAGAAATTATATGAGCCGATAGAAATTTTGTCTATGAAGGTACATGGTAAAGATACTGTGTAAGTAGCTGGACTCCCATTACAAATGAAGTAGGCATACACGTGAAAAATAATACACAAAAATCAACATATACTGTTGAGATAGTAACTTTTAAAAAGTCATATCTAGCCCTGGCTGGTGTAGCTCAATGGATGGAGCACGGGCTGGGAACCAAAGTGTCCCAGGTTCGATTCCCAGCCAGGGTACATTCCTGGGTTGCAGGCCATAACCCCCAGCAACCGCACATTTACATTTCTCTCTCTCTCTCTCCCTATCTCCTTCCCTTCCCTCTCTAAAAATAAATAAATAAAATCTTTTAAAAAGTCATATCTAATCTTAACCTAGTATATTTTCATTAAAAAGAAAGCAAAGGTAACCATCAGATTTTGTTACACTGTCATTCTAAATGTGCCATTTAGTGGTATATTTAGTTGTCCATTAACCCTTAGACCATTTTTTTGAAGATCGGTACATAAGTTTAACAGCTGTTATTTTTAATCCGATTCCTCTTCCTTAGGTATCTGTGGTAAAAATTGCCTCTTCAGAGACAAAAGCTGAGTCAAAATATATATCACCCATCACCTATGAACCAATTGTCCCTGAAAATGAAAAGGTGGTCTCGGAAGAGCAGTGGTCTCCAGCAACAATTTCAAGTACACAGACTGAAGATGATCCAGGAAAAGTAGAACCCAAAGACCTTTCTAGTGAGACGGAAGTGGTGATCACGGAAGAGCACACGTCCGACGTGGCCCCTGATAGCCCTCTGACTCCAGTGAGGAAGGCGGATTCGGCCCATTCGAGTGGAAGTAACCAGTCCGAACCCTGCAGCATCACTCTGAACGCCTACCACTCCAGAAGTGGTTCTGACAGTGGCGTTGTGGAATCCGTCAGCTTCTTGTCTGACTCCGGATCTCTTCCAGATAACAAAACTGAAGTAAACATGGGAGAACCAGAGCCCATAATGCTGAGAAACACTACTACCTCCTTTGGTTATGATAAGCCCCACGTGTTAGTGGATCTGCCTGTGGATGAAGGTGGTAAAGAGTCCCTGATTGGTTACAGAGTCACAGCAGGTTCCAAAGAGTTTTCATAAGATCAACCAAGACGCGCCAGCCCAAAAGGCTCTGCTTGTCCTGCACAGTTTTCTGCTCTGACTTCATGAAAAGATCGTGATTTCAGAAATTGTGTCTTTGTTGACATTAACCAAGTGGAGCGCCTTGGTTTAGGTGAAAGTGTAAAGAGCCGCTTTGGCACTGTCGCATGGGTCTGAAAGCTGCAGTGACTTGAAAGAGCAAACCCCGCTTGCATGTGGACCTTTCCGTGTGCCACAGAAGGGTTATGGTAGCAGCGAACACGCTCTCATACTCCTGCTTCCTGTGACAGGAAGTCGTTCCCCAGGGCCCTTTCTGACCACTTCAACAGACGTAATGGATTTTTTTCCTTTCTTCTGGTTCTGTGGGGTTAGGTTTCTGTTTTTGTTTGAAAGTACATATACGGTATGGAGTATTTTTAAATGCTTACTTTCAGAAGAAATCCTGGAAGCTTTTCAAAATTGCATTTAAAAGTTGAATGCCAACCAAGAGAAGTAAGGAATATGTAAATATTGTAGAAACATGTATATAATTTTTATGGAACATTGCATTTAAAAGCTTTTAAATAAAGATTTTAAACATTTATTTTGTATTCACTTATTCAAGCACTTAGGCAGTTAGTCACCTGGAACATTTTTAATCCATTTGTTTCCATGCATTCATGCCAGAGAATCATTTTTTAATTATTCATATCTAATCTGTAAAATAGTTCTAAAAATAGCTTAATCCTTAAAAAAATGGTCCTTTTATGTCTATTTCAGTATTTATCATCTAATTTGCAGAACACTGATCCAGGCACTTTGGCGGGGGCCAGGGGAAGCACATTTATTTCCAGAGCGTGTGGACTGAGGACTCTCTAAGGTAGAGATGGTGGTCGGAGCCATGCAAGTGGGTGTGGGAGCCCTCGGAAGCCTCGGCTGTGAACGGGCAATTCTCCATGAGGGGCAGACAAGAACTAGTTAATGTCTACCGACATTATACAAGGAGTCCTTGGAAATACTAAGAGGATAGGAATTTTAATACTCTAATTAATTAACTAGAAGTTTTTCATTGATATAACTTAGATGAGTAAATTAAATAAATTATGGAAAATGATTTCTCCTCAAAAGTGAAAATTAAAATGAGGTGTTCTTTTTGTCTTGAGTCATGGCTGTGGCATTCAGTCACTCCCGTCACACGGCATTCTTCCCTTTGTGTCCATTTCCAAATCCCTCAGTAAAGACACTAGTCGTCGGATTAGGGCCACACTGATCCAGTGTGATAGCGTCTTCACTTGGTTAGATCTGCAAAGACACCGTTTCCAAGTAAGATCATATTTATAGGGACCAGGGATTAGGACTTCAAAATATCTTATTGGGAAAACACAATTCAATTCATGATATATTTTCACCTGAAAAATTAGTTGTCCCGATAATATTAAATCATACCACTTCTCTGCTGGTTTCAAATGTCACACATCATATGCCACATTCTCAGTACTCCTAGGACTGTATTTATTCTCCCGTATCTGTATCACACTGTTTCAATTATCATAGCTTTGTACTGGGACATACTTTAAGTTTTGAGGCCCTTCATTTCCTTTGCACAGTATACTAAACTGGTCAAGAGCTCGTAACTGGGTAAATTATGTAGCCTCATGCGAGTTGTATGAAACTTTCTCTACCTTTGGGTCCTCTTTTTTTTTTTTAAGATTTTTTATTTATTTATTTTTAGAGAGGGAAGGGAGGGAGAAAGAGAGAGAGAGAGAAACATCAATGTATGGTTGCTGGGGGCTGTGGCCTTGCAACCCAGGCATGTGCCCTGACTGGGAATCAAACCTGCAACACTTTGGTTCACAGCCGGTGCTCAATCCACTGAGCTATGCCAGCCAGGGTTTTGGGTCTTCTTATGTTAACTAATAAGGGGATCCTCTTCCTGACCGTTCTGCTTCTTGAGTTAAATCTTTTCCCTAAACCAAAACTGGAGTTATTACATCAGTTCATGCCAAGTTAAATTGCCTAAGATTACTGCCTGTGTCACATTTAAGGTATAGTACTGGTTCTTAATGGATGAGTTGGGTAATAAACTCCAACTTTGTAGGGTGATTCGTTAGCTTCATGTGTGAGATACCATACTTGCTCTATATTTTCCCCTTCTGTGTCTTTACATTCTGAGCCTTGGACTCAGCCACTCTCTAGGAGAGCTACCAACCAGGAATGAATGAATGAACAGAAGAACAAATGTATAATTACTGAACTGTTTTCAGAGATACCACGGCTCAAATCATCTTTACAACACCCTATGAAGAAAAATTGCCGTTCCCATTTAAGATGGGACTCGCCCAGTGAGCAGTGGAGTGGGGATTCTGTCTCATCGCTTTTTTGCCAGCAAATCTCAACTGCCGCTGGTGGCTATTTGCGTTTTGGGTGGTAAGAGATGGTAAGCGAGAGGGTAGAGAATGTATTCCAGGATGCTTAATTGCTGGCAAGAGACCAAAAGTAGGAATATTTTAGAGGTAGTTAAAAACTAAGGGGAGGGAGGAGGAAGTAAGCGGATAGAGGAAGATAAAGCCAGAGAGATAGGTATCTGATGATTACCCATGCCGACAGGACGGAAGAAGGATTGCTGGGTTGCAGTGTGTTCCCCATTAAAGACCAATGCTCAGATTTGGGAGATACTTTGAGATACTGGAGATACTTTGAGATTCTCTAGAACGCTCCGTAACCCAGGAGCTGAGGAATAAACAACACTAACATTTATTGAGGCCTTACTCTGCCAGGCATTGTGCTGAGTGCTTCCCTTGCGCTACCTCATTGCTACATCTCTGTATTTCCTGTTTTTTATAAGTGAAGAAACTAAGGCTTGGAGAGGAAGACTAACTTCCATCACGTCACATAGCTGGTCAGTGCAAAGCCACGTGTTCAAAATGAGTGTGATTGGGGTTGCCAGGCTCGGCGATGGAAGGAGGGGGAGCTAGTGCACCACTCAGCAGACTGAGACAGCCCCTCTCTCCTGCTGGTGAGAGGCCAAGAATGGCCCGTGTGGAGCATGCGAAAGGGTCAAGTGTGTGAGCCTGAGCAACGAGACATCACTCACTGATACTAACATACCCTGGCTTAAAAATTATAGCTGGGGAAGGGGTGCTTTAAATTCAAAATCTCAGATGGGTCAACTTAAAGTGATTATGTGGTCTAAGAAATCTCTCTTTTTTAAAAAAGATTCTATTTATTTTTCCAGGGAGAAGGGAAGGAGAGAGGGAGGGAGAGAGAAACATCAATGTGTGGTTGCTTCTTATGCTTGCTCCCTACTAGGGACCTGGCCTGCAACCCAGGCATGTGCCCTGACTGGGAATCAAACCTGCAACCCTTTGGTTCACAGTCCAGTGCTCAATCCACTGAGCCAAAGCAGCCAATGCAGAAAATGCTTCTCTCAGTCAACATTTATTCAGCACCTACTAAGAGCCAAGCACACACTGGTGGTGGTCCCTATTCTGACGCTGTGTAGAGCAGTGCTTAACCAAGAGCAGGGGCTCCGAAGTCAGACCCTTGTGTAAGAACCCCAACTTTGCTCATCGCCCAGTGAGTGGGAGCCAGCACTCTTTCCTTCAGTTCGCTGTGAAGCAGGGGTAATAGTACTTTGCTCATACTGTGCTTACGAGATAATCTCGGGAGCCCTTGGCACAATACTTGGCCCGTGGGAACATTTAATAAAAATTAATTACCCTAAGTGTGGGAAGGAAACAATTAAATCATCAAGCTCTTAATGGGAGGGAGCGCTGGACTGCTGCTGGAGTGTGACAAGAGGACCTCACTGAGGTCGGGGGTCACCTTGGCCTCTTGAGGAAGTAGCATTCAGGCATAAGTGAAATGGTGGCTGCCGGACGGTGAGTGGGGAAAGAACTTCCAAACCTAACAAACAGTGAATGTAGGCTCCTGAGCTGCAATTTTTTTTTCATATTTGAATGTACATAAGGGTGTTATTTTAATTCCCTTTTGTTCTCTGCTCTTTCAAACTGTCCTTTCATCCTCGGTTCAGCAGGGCCATCGAGCAGAGGCATGCCTCACCCCAGGAGTGATTGCCACTTGCTGGCCAAAGCTAAATGGCTTTGTTTTGCACTGACCCAGATAAGGAAAGACCTAAACAGAGATGTCACAGCTTCCACAGTTGATGTTTCCGGCCCAACACCGGCCCTCTGCAGCACTAAGGTAGAGCCCCTACTTTGGGGACTACAGGATTTTTAAACACGGAAATATAATTGGCATATAACGTTAGTTTCTGGTGTACAACAGAATGATTTGCTACCTATATCATTGCAAAATGATCACCACAATAAGTCTACTCAACATCCATCACCACACATAGCAGCATTTTTTTTAATATGGTGATGAGAACATGAGAAGGTTGCTCTCTTAGCAACATTCAAATATACGATATAGTATTGTTAACTCTAGCCAACACGCTGTACATTACATCCCCTGATCTAATTTATTTTACAGCTGGAAGTTTGTACCTTTTGAATGTGGGATGTTTAAAAGAGTTCAGGTGAAGAGTCTAGAGACTCCAGAAATCAAATGAACTTGGTGTTCTGGGTTTCCCTGGGCATGTGGGGAGGGACTGCGGGGATAAGCAATAGCATCCTGTGATATTTGAGTACCAGGATGAGGACCCCACTGTAAGTGGGGGAAACTCGGAGAAGTATATTTTGAGGGATTTGAACTCAGGTTCCCCGTATCTCCAAAGTCCAGGCTTTTTCCACTTTGCTCTGATGTCTTTAGCTATCTGTACTCAAAAAGAGACATTAAACCTTCCACTTGTCTTTGAATGCACAGCATGCTTTAACTTCGACAACCCTGAAACTAGCTCCAGAAATAGCCTTAGGTGAAGCTGGAAATACATAATAAGTTACTTATTATGGCGCTCGCACATAATGCTTCAGTAACTGAGATTAAAAAAAAAAGTCATCACTTGAAAAAGGTATTTCCCTAACTGGGTTTCATGAGGATTTTAAAATTTTGCTTAGGAGCTCAGCGTACATCTTGTCGGCCTGGCATGACACTTAAGCCATTGTCTGGCCATGGTTATTTTTGTTCTTGAATAATAAACTAGCCTCTACTGCCTCGTCTCCCCGCCTGCCAGCTCCCAGCAGGCAAAGTCACAAGGGAGGGGATTTCCACACTGTGCACTGTTGCATAAGGCAGCATCTTTTTCTTCTCTGGAAACCATGCAAAAGCAACAGTGAAGACTAAAATTAGATAGCTTTTCCACTGGGAAATTTCATTTTTAGTGCTCTTCTTTAAAACCTTGGGATCAGAAAAAGTAATCTAAGTTGCAAATTGTTAAAGGAAAAAAAATAAAGAAAATATCTCACTTCAGAGCCAAAGAGAGAGCCTCTGGGATGCGTTTCAGAGTAAATTCCTGGTGTGAATACTTGTATTAATGTAAGAGGAAGAATAAAAAAAACAAAAAACATCTGACTCAAGGAGTTCTTATGAAAATAATAAACAACAAATTCAATGAAAGACAGAAAGAGGGAATTTTAAAAGGTGAAAGAAGATATGAATGAGAGATAACATTTTTTAAAAAGTAGTTACACTGTGCCAGAGCACCCTGGCCTGGAACCATTTCCCAGCCTCTGCCCGTGGGCTGCAGGCACTGAAGCGGGCTGCACAGTGGGAAAAAAAAAAAAAAGTAGTTACAAAATCTGGTTCCTTGAAAAATATTAAAGATAAATAACCAGCTAACAACTAAAAAATAAGAATAGGGTGACAATATTATTACTTAAGATAGAAAATTATAAAAGGGAAACCACAGAGGCAGGGGAAATTAAATACCTCTTCAGGGAATAATTTGCTCTCAACTGTGCAAATAAATGTAAGAGCATGAATGAAATGGACACACTTCTAAAGTCCATATAATTTGTAGAAACTGAACCTGCAAGAGATTGGAAATCTAAAAAGACTAATGATCCCAGGAGAATTAGAACTAGAAAACTGCCAAGGAAATGCCACCCCCCTGGTTCCCTGTACCCCACCTGGAAAAGCACCCAGACGATTTCTCTGGGAAGCAGCTAATTCCTAGGTCACACACATTAACTGGTCCCGCAGAAGAGTCGGCCATGGCGCCACTCAGTATTGCAAAGGCCGGTGTTGCCTGTGTGTGTCTGACTGAACCCCAGTGGCCTCACAGATCAGAGAGCCCATCAGAACAGCCATCCCAGGCCATAAAAGAGCAGAGAAACATCTTCCTGTTCTTTTAGGTTAAATCTTGTAAATTCATGCCCACTCCTAATATCATACTCATTTTTACCAATTCACCAGACATTTACTAAGTGAACATGACGTACAATATCGTCTCAGGAAGAGCATTCAAGCAGAGGAGACAACCAGTAAAAGGTCCCGGTGTGGGGATGTGCCTGGCATGTTTGAGAAACAACAAAAACACCATGCCTGCTGGAGCACCACCCTTGGTGGAAGAGAGCTGTGGGAGGCGAATTTAGAATTAACAGGGCCTTTAAATACCGCCACCTTGCAGGCAATGGTGAAAACTTTGACTTTTTCATTCTGAGGGAGATGGGAAGGCATCGGAGGGTTCTGAGCAAAGGCTCTGACCTGACATTTAAAAGGAACAGCCCTCCCCCCCCCCCCCCCCCCCGCCATGTACAGGACAGTGGCAGTGGCAGGGAGAATAGAAAGGAGGCTGCAGCCACAAATCAGGCAGGAGATGATGGTGGTGGGGACCCAAGGGGTGCAGTGGAAAGGATGGCAACTGGCTGGACTCCGATCATGCCACGAAAATCTGTCTAGAGTCGAACAATGTACAGGCACATGCTAGGGCACTGTGAGGCTCATTCAGTGGAATTTTCAAGATCAGTGAAAGACCTTGGTCAAGGACAATCAAAACAATAGCATCTAGCCCTGGCTGGCGTAGCTCAGTGGATTGAGCTCGGGCTGCGAACCAAAGCATCGCAGGTTCGATTCCCAGTCAGGGCACATGCCTGGGTTGTAGACCACAGCCCCCAGCAACCGCACATTGATGTTTCTCTCTCTCTCTCTCTCTCCCTCCCTTCCCTCTCTAAAAATAAATAAATAAAATCTTTAAAAAACAAACAAACAAAAAACAATAGCATCTTTTGTCCAGAAAAAATATGAATGAAGAACAGAAAAGGTTATCTTCATGAAGCCTTAAGTCCTATGAATGGAGAATTTAAATAATATATTAGTGTTCACAGTCTGAAGATCAATCAAAATTAAAGTTGATCAGATGGATCATTGTGTTGATTTCCTGTGTTTGACAATGAAGTTCTTTTTTTTTTTTAATTCAAGTCCATAAACTATTTTGGAATGCATGACAATTATTTACAGAATGCAGAACTGCTTAAGGTCATAGGTATTCCGCAGGAGAGTTATGAGGGTTCAGCAGACAAGAAAGGACAAAATAGTTTCCCAGGTGTTATTACTAGAGGCACGATTCTCTGTTGGCCTGAGGGGGAGAAGGATGGTGTTCACGTTACAATTCATTGTAGACCTTCAGAAAGCTCTCCTGCTGCTTATTAAATCACAGGATGAGGGAGCAGAAACCGTTTCCACCTGACCCCTTGAACACACCCCCCTCCCCAGTGAAGTAACCCAGAAGATCAGTTTTTAAACACTTTTCTGAAGGCGAATATGGAAAACATGGCCTTTCGCTACCAAGCCCTGGCTGAGGAAACTGACACCTGCGGAGACTGGCTCCGCCCCCTTGCTCACAGCCTCAGGCATAGCACGGGGGTGGGGGGGGGGGGGGGCGCAGCACAGGCCTGGCGAATGGACTCTTTTTTCTTCTTCCCTCCTTGTGGCTTCCAGCAGGCCAATAAGTCATCTAATTAATGAATCATGATTAATTGTGTTTTTAAATATGATACTGGATTCTGGTTATAACTGGTATTATTTTTTAGAGACACATTGAAGTATTACAGATGATATAACAGGATGTCTGGGGTTTGCTTCGAAATAATCCAAGGGGTTGGGGGAGAGGGCCATTGAGCTGATAATTGTTGAAACTGGGTATTTAAGGACATAGAGGTTCGTTATGCTCTCTACTTTTGAAGCAATTCTGTACAAATTCTTCTGCTCCCACATTGGTGGGATTTTATAATTTAATTGTATCTTTTCATCTACATTGAGGCATTGTTGTCAGTGTTGGCTTTTTGCAGGTGTGGTGTCGCACACTTAGAGAGCTCACTGAATGCTAACGGGACAGGTTTGGTTTCTGAAATTTAACATGCCACAAAAGCTCACACATTTGAGAGAATTCGGGTTTTAGAATACTGTATACTCTTCTCCCCCCGCCCAATTTTCCTTTATTTGTTCTACAAAGTCAGTAGCCCAGTGGAAACCCAGATTTCATTCTCTACTGCCCTGCTTATTAAACCTTGAATTCAAATATTTTTTCCTTGACCGGAATTTGGAGCAATTTGCTTCAAAACAAGAGCTATCAGTGTGGAAAATATTAAACATCAGTAGTGCAAATACAGATTATCATCTCCCCTTTAATACCAATGCTGTTCTCCTGGCCAAGCGGCTCAGTTGGTTGGAGAGTCATCCTGTACACCAAAAGGTTGCAGGTTTGATCCCCGGTCAGGGCACATACAGGAGGCAGCCGATTGTTGTTTCACTCTCCCATCAGTGTTTCTGTCTCTCTCTCTCTCTCTCTCTGTCTCTCTCTTTCTCTCTCTTCCTCCCTTCCTCTCTCTCTAAAATCAATTAAAAATATATATCCCCGAGTGAAGATTAAAAACTAACTAAATAACTAAGTACCAGCATTATTGCAAAGTCTAGATTTCAGAGGGTATTATCAGCAAGTAAGTGAAGGATGATGTTGATAAGGCTAGAAGGTAAGGAGCACCAAGAAGGTACAAAGGGAATGAACCTGCGATATGCTGCAGGTTTCTTCTTTGAAAACCTGAGTTACCTTATAAGCAATGGAAACTTCACTTGGAGAAGGAAATGAGGAGTCTAGATTCAGAAGTCGGATATAACATGGAGGCACTAGGAAACCTGGTGTTATCTTCATGTACTGCAGTAGCTCTGTTTCCCCCTTTCGAGGTGGGTTTTGGGAAGGCAGGGGCAATGTCTCTGTTACTTCCTGCTGCAACCTTGCTGTTGAGAACAATGACTAGCACACAATAGTGCAGCACATATGTGTTAAATTATTGAATGCATGAATGAATGAATGAGTCAGTACTGCTCAGCAGCCCTCACTACTCTTTACTAAATAGACTGTTCTACCAAGAACTTGAAAGAGACTACACAAAAGGAAAAAGAAGACAGAATATATTTCCTCTTTTGAGCCTCTTTAAAAAATATCTTTGACTCTCTTGTGCTTTAGTGTACAGTTTTAGTGCCTGTAAAGATGTGATAAATTTTTTTTGGTAAGAAAGACGATATAATGAATCATGGGCAGAGAACAGATGACCTAGTTTGATCAGATTTCTAAGAAGATATGGAAAAGATCTAATACAGCTCAAAATGATTTCTCTACTTCATCTTTTTAAGGACTCATTTGGTTTGACATACTCAAAAGTTACTCAGAATATTTATCAGATTCGTGGGCACTGAGGGGTGGGAATTCAAAGGAAGAGGCATTGCTTGCATGGGGCTCAAGGCCACCATAGACTGGGAAGACCAATTTTGTGGCAGTGAGCCCTGAGGAGAGGCAGAGGGTGTGGAGGGTATGAAGTACACCCAGGACATTAGTCAGAGAGCTTCCAATAAGGGAGGACTCACTTCCTTTGAACAGATAGCTGTAACTGCCAAGCACATGACTCAGAATCAGCTTATCAACAAAATTGGGGCTGGCACCTTTGCCTCTAGGGCTCAGATTCCAAGATTTCATGAGTTCCTCCATCCACTCACCTGTGAGCACCTTGTGCAATTCCTGCCCTGCCCTGCCCTCCACCAATCCACAGTGGGGTGTTTTTTTTTTGGCTTTTGTACAGTTCATGAATCCTTAATCCCTGCAAAGTCAAGCTTCCGCATCAAAGTGACTTATAGCAAATGTCCTTGGGAGCAACTGTTTTTCACTTTCATAATTTCCCAAATGATAATAAAGTGTATTAACAAATACAGTCTCTGATCGCTCCAAGGAACCACTGTTAAACTCGCGTGAAGATGCTCCTCCGCACGAGGATTCTGACTTCCTTTTTTGTTCAGAGCTGTGCTCTCATTTGGGGGAACGCTGGTGGCCAGACCAGCCCCACTCGCAACCATGACGCCTAAACACAGCCTTCTAGGCTTCCTCGTCAGTTTCCTCCTGACAGGGGTAGCAGGTAAGTGCTTCATTTCTTTTTAACTGCTCACAGTTTGGTCATCTGAGTGTGTTCAAGGGACTGTTGGAAATGGCACTGATGCTTTCCTGGGCTCTGTAAAAACTTCAGCTTTCCTCTGTCACAAAAGGATGAGCACAGATGTAGAGTCAGTTTCTGTCTGCAGCCTGAATAAACCCACGCGGGCTTATGGAGTGGCTGCCACCGAGAAGGCACTCCTAGTGGGCACAGAATACTTCATGAGGCCCGATGCGCACCCACCTCTGTCTCCTCGCCACTCCCTTTGCCTTCAGGGGACGCGGTAGCATAGTGGGTACAAGCAGTCCTCTAAGTCAGACGGCCTGAGTCTGGATGTCAGCTCTGCCATTTACTCTTTAAAAAAACTTGGTCAACTGACTTACTACTACCCCTATGCCTCAAATTTCTCATCCGTGGAAGGGGAATCTTATGCATCCTGAGGATTAAATGAATTAATATATGCTAAGTACTTAGAGCTGTGCCTGGCACAGACTAGAAACAGTAAAAAACATTAAGAATTTGCTCTTGGTATTCATGGAGAACTCTTCAAGAGCAGAGACCATCTATCACCCCAACACACCTCTGAGCAAGGGCATCAGAAACCCTGGTTAACAGATGGGTACCTGTCAGTGTAAGTGCCTCAAGTAAGATTCCTGAAACTGTGCAGTTGCCTAGTGACGGATAACATAAAAACAGGTCAAGCCTCCATCTCCCAGGATGGCATGGAGTTATGTGGAATATGCTTTTGGTCCTTGGTAGTACCGAGGACTAAATTAGCATATATGGCAGGAACCCATATGCTGCCGAAATGATCCTGGCTCTGCAGCTTACCAGAACAGTAACCTTGGGCAAGATATACGACTTCTTTAAGACTCAGCTTCCCTATTGTAAAAACAAGAATAAAAGTACCTGCCTTATTTGGTGTTGGTGGGAATGCAATAAATAAGAAGTAAAGCTTTAAGCACCATGCCTGGTACATGTTTAATATTCATGTATGTTCAGTGTTCAATGACTGCCAGCTGGGAGGAGGAGGGGAAGGAGGAGGAAGAACACCTCCAGCCTGTAGGTGTTTTGCTCTCCATCAGCTCCCCTCTCCCGAGGCTTTGTTCTTGGTTTTCTGTGGTGACAGGCGGGCTCCGGAGTGTGCTGCTGCTCAAGTTCCTTCCGCTCCTCAGGGCTTAGTTTTGAGTCCGTAAGAGGAAGATCACAATAGTACGTTTTTCACAGAAGAGCCGTGCAGATTACAGGAGTTACCGTAAAAGCCCCCGAGTGTCCCGTACACAGTGTCTTGATGGTCATGATGAGAGAAGAAGTCCCTAGACAAGTGAGATAAGGGGCCCTGAGCCATGTGTCTTCAGGGCAGTGTCAAGTCTAGGCAAGGGCTTCGTGGCTGTGTGCCTGTCAGCTCCTAAAAACTTTTGGAATTGTTATGTACTAAATATGATTGGTTAGGTAGCAGTGTTGGTGAGTAAAATTAATGGTGGCAATGGACTCTTTCCAAATACATGCCACCATTTGATGTACTGAAGGAGGCCCAGAAAATAAACCCCCTCCTCAAATAACAGTATTACCACTATTTGGTTCATAGAAAAACACCTCAGGAAATAACAAATCTTTAGTGTTCAGAAATGAGGTCATGGGCTTAGGAGTGTTTGCTTCCACTTCAATGATATTTGAGCAAAGAGTTGAGGTATGTGGGCATTCCAGGGAAAGGGAAGGACTTTTGCAGAGACTCTCGGTGGAGACCGCATCCACCGCCGTGGAGCAGGAAGAGAAAATGAGGTCGGGGAAAAACAGGGTATGTTCCTGACTCCTCCATCTGGCCCACTTCCTACCCCTTTTCAGAAACTTTGGGTCTGCTCAGGAGGTAAAGCTTTACCTCTGCACATCTTAGGTTTATGGCTGGGATTCTTTAACAAAAAGAAATATTAACAAGAGAAAAACAACTTATTAATACATGCAGAGCACATCACAAAGGAGAAACCTAAATGAAGAGTAACTCCAAATGGTGGGTTAGAATGATATATATTAGGTGTCAGAACATTAAATGTTAGATGTGAAATGTTAGAACGTTTTTATCTTACATAGTATCTTCAGGGGAAAAAATACATTTGTAGAGACATGACAGGAGAAATGCAAACAGTTTTAGCCTTCCAAAAGTAGAAAATTCTGGAAAAGTTAAACATGGGACAGGAAGCCGGATCGTTTGCAGATTCCTCAGCTACCATCTCTGGGTTGACAGGAATCTGTCTCCAGCAAAAGGAGACTTCATGTCCTGCCTTTCGGCAGAAAAGGGGGAAGGTTTAAAAAGGCTTTCCTGCCCTGGCTGGCATAGCTCAGTGGATTGAGCATGGGCTGTGAACCAAAGTGTCACAGGTTCAATTCCCAGTCAGGGTGCATGCCTGGGTTGCAGGCCATGACCCCCAGCAACCACACATTGATGTTTCTCTCTCTCTCTCTTTCTCCCTCCCTTCCCTCTCTAAAAATAAATAAATAAAATCTTTTTTAAAAATCTAAAAAAAAAAAAGGTTTTCCTGAATATATTGCTTACTTGCCTTGAGCTCACAATAATTTTCATGTCAAAGAGACATATTTGGGGGTGACATATTCTGGTTTTCTCCCGATTCTAGAAGAACATTTTGTCAAAGGTCTCTTGGCTCCATGGGACTCAGTGCAGGTGAGCCTGGGCCACCCATGCCATATGACCGAGGAGGCAAGTATCAGCCATGTCAGTGCACAGTTATCCCCCTTCCTGCTACGAATGCTGTCAAGACCCTTCTCGGGGACACTAGGCCCCACAGCAGGGCCTGGCAGTCCCCCTCAATAGCATCTGCCAGTTTGGGCAACTGTGCTGGGCCACCTGAAGCCGGGATGCAGGCAGGTAAGCACAGCCACTCAGGAGTGGGACAGCAAAGCCAACTACCTGGAACGCAGCGAGGTCGCTGGGAGGGGGGAGGACACTGAGGCAGGACCCAGAGGTTGAGCAAGAGCCTGAGAAAGGAGGAACCAAGTGCTGGCCCGAGGTTCTGGAGCCAGAAGTGATCCCAGGCGAAATTCTGCCCCAGAGCAGCAGATAATGGCAGCTCCCAGGCAGGCGCGCAGGCGGCCTCGGTGGGGTCTTTCATCTCAGTCATTGCATTCCGTGGCCGTCGGGGAAGGGACTGAAGACAGTATTTTCTCACTGCTATTTACTTCCTCCACCGTTTGGGAATGGGGTGGGAGGATGTATCACTTACATGTTTATAGTCTGAAACACAATTGTTCTGAAACTTCAGCGTGCATAAAATGATCCCATTGAAGATTCAAAATGTTGATTTCTGGGCTCCACTTCCACCATCTGCAATGAAAGTGATGACTTTAGGAAATCTCGCCTCAGGTATTACATTGAAAACTACTGCTAATAGCAATAGCGCCCGTATCAATATTCGGTGCTTTTCCTTTTCTTATTATTTTAGAAACTCATCCAGCCCACGAGTCTCTGAAGCCTCAGAGAGTACATTTTCAGTCCCGAAATTTTCACAACGTTCTGCACTGGCAGCCTGGGAGGGCTGGCGCCGGCAACAGCAGTGTCTACTTTGTGCAATATAAAACGTAAGTAATTTGAGTTTTCTCCGGCTGATGGACATGGCCACTGGGAGAACGTGGTCTAGCATGCAATGGAGTTTTAGAATCTGAGCTTTTTTTCAGTTTCAGAGAGATTGAGAAAAAGCAGAGGTAGGGACAGGATTGTCTTCTCTCCCCTGAAGGCTACCTGGTGACGCAAAACACATGATGCCATGCAACTTGTCGGAGACAAATGTCAGCCCTTGAAAACCCAGCACCAAGCCCTTACATGCTGCGCCTTCGGCATCACAACAGAGTCTGCACTCGGTGGACTCTCAGCACGTGTTTGTCAAGGGAGCGTTAGAAACAACTTGCTTAGCACATAGTAGGCACTTAACTAAGTTGACATTATTGACACTTGAA